>NC_133168.1:54206258-55456258 GCF_040802235.1 Manis javanica
ACAAGCAGATCTCGTGGACCCAATGCAAAAATTAAGAGAAACAAAGACTTATAAGTGTCAGTAACTTTTAAAGGCTTTGGGCAACTCTCAGATGTTATATGATTCCCTAGTTTTAATATTTGCCTGAACCAAAAATACTGTCCTCTTTTCTCTTTATTGGGTAGGTCCTTCCCTTCAGAAAGTGGACAAGGTCATCAAACACAAAAGAACCCCCTGCTGGCCTTCAGGGAATCCATCTTCCCAAAGTGTCAGGATCCATTAACCAGGTCTTGATGTTTGCATAATATTGCCTAACCTCCTTTTCTAATGTCTCAACTTGACTTCATTTCATTTTAATTTATTAAACTATACTGGCAAAGTGTCAGAGTGAAATGCTGTGCTATCTTATTTTTGAATCTATATGTTAATCATGTCTAATTGGCCTTCATTTTCATCTGCACAGATCTCTGGTCCTCATTTCTGGAATTAGTAGATCAACTTTCCAAATGCAACCCAGTCATGACCTCATGACATTCATTTAACTTTGCCTCAATGTTCTATCAGAGCCCTAAAATGTAAGTTACCAGCATAAGTATGTACCAGGCAATAAAAAGATGAGTTTCAGCTTTTTTAGACATTTCTTGTTTGAATGAGATCTGTTGAAATGCAAAGGTTAAAAGCACTGTGGACCCCTTATTCTCAGAACAAGACTGACATAGGCTGTGTTTTCTTTTCTTTTTAGACCTGTTCGGCAGTTTATTGAGATGAGCAGTGGGATGAGCAACAATGGTTGATGGGCAATACTCGTTTTAGTAGAGATTGAATAGCAGATGCTAATTTCTTTCTATCAATGTCTCTGAGAGTTTTTGCCTTAAAAAGAGAGGCCCATTCTATCTAGATCAAGAAAGGGAGGGCTGACTCTATGTATCAGTGCTGAACGAATTGTAATGGGGATCTCTCCATCCAAAAAATATAAACCTTCTATTTCTGCTCATTTTGTCTCAAAGAGTCATCCTTAAATGGGGGAAAATAATTTTGAAGGTGTCACAAAGGTGCCCTTTTGCAAAATAGCATTCTCCAACCAATAACAGTGTGCTTGCTTTGGCTAAATACTTTTCTCCTGATCAAATGCAAATAGATTTAGGAACCATAATATACTAAGTCTTATCAGTTATTGTACCTTAAAGTATGAGTGACTTGAACAGATTCGGTGGCCGTGGGGAAGGGACTGGAAAGAAAACCTTAAAGGCACTGAGGACAAACTGATAAAATTTTACCTGGCCAGTTATTTTCTCAATAATAATGCAGCCTTTATTCTATTCTATGGCACCTTCTTTCTTCTATGGCCGAGATGGCTGAAATGGAAACTTTTCCTTAAAGTCTACACAGGAATTCTGTGTTAGGAGAGTAAGGAGGTGATGAGGTGGAGGAGGTAACCCTGAGGAGGTAATCCTTCCCTCTTTGCCCCGGAGGCCATGCTGCTAACAGCCTGCAAGCTGGCGGAGATGGTGATGGAAACCTGCAGCAGCTTGTCACCATCCAGGGTTCCAGAAGGAGGGAGGAAGAGGATGTAGAGTACTTCATTCCAATTATGCCAAGGAGTCTGGACTACAAAAATAAAACCAAATCTCAGTAACACTGGAAGACTGTATGCTGTAGTCTAAAATCAACTGGACTACTAAAATTTAGAGAAGAAAGGGTGTTTCCAGTTCTCCAGCTATAACACACTTGCACTGTGGAAGAAAATTAATGTTTCTGTAACATGAAGAATAAAACTCCAAGACCCTTGGTTGGTGGAGAAGTGAACTCTGCTTAAAAATATTATTTTGCTTAAAATAAAGAAAAATTACCCTTTCAAACATATTGCTAGCTCTCCCTATTGCTGGGGACCACCCTGGTTGACTGCTCTTTGGTTTAGCAAACAATACGAGGAGGTGTCTGGGTATGCAAAGACCCACATTGAGCCTGATCTGAAATACAGGTTGCAGACTAAAATTTTCCAAATAGTGTTACAAGGACAGGATGAGAGGGATAGAGGAGATACACTAGGGCTTTGGAAGGCCTGGGAAGAGACTACCCAAGGGAGGAGCTCTAGGGCAGGAAGACCTAATCCTGAAATTCCAAGTGGATTTTTTCTGTGCCTGGTGTTGGTACAGCTTTGGGGCATGAAAGCAGATGGGTGACGGCCTTGGCGGAGTGAGGACCTCATGAAGGCAGAGCAGTGTGAACAGACGCTGGCAGGCAGAGGCAGCAGGGGGAAGGGAGTGGACAGAAATTCAGCAGGAGCTCAAGGTGGGAAGTGGCCCCCAGAAAGAAGGTGCCTATTTGGGGACTCCTGACTAATGTCAGGGAGAGTGTTGTGCTTCAGAAAGTATTGGGTATAGTTGTTTGAGCCTTTTTGTTTGTAAAACCAGAAATCAAGGAAAAGAAAAGGGCAAAAAAGCCAGAATGCCAGAGGATATTCTTCACACCAGACATATGGGGCTCTTGCCCCATAAGGTCTGATAATCACTGAAAGTCGATCTCTTTCTCTATCCTAAGACATGTCTCTTCACTGCTCCAATTCTCAGGTTGAGAACCATCTGAATGGTTGGATTCTAAATTTGGGCATAGCTCCTTTAATTTAGTCTAGTGGTGTGCTGATAAACCATCATTTTGGGGAGAAAAATAAGAGCTGGCTGATCTTCATGATGAACGTACACCCGCCCTCGCCTATTTCAAGCTGCAAACTTTTCCCCTGAACGTGGAATGGGGAAGGGATGTGGACCTGGCTCTCAGAAGCTGATGTATGAGCAGCTCCAGCGCATGGCTGGCTCCATCCCTAGGGAAGTAATTCACTCAGCTCTGTCCCAGGACTAACCACCTGGTCTTCTTTCAGTTCTCCTTACTTGCTCTGCTTCCTCCTGCCACAGGACTTTTATACTTTCTGTTCCTTCTGTCTAGGATGTATTGTCTTTCCCTTTTAACTATTCAGTGTCTACTCATTCATCTGTTCTCAGCAAACTGACTTCTTCACTCAAGCTTTCTCTAACCTCCCTGGCCAGGCCAAGTACCTTAAGTCTAGATTCCCTTTGTGCCATGCACCCTTCCTTCCTAGAAAATGTTACAGGTATAATTCACACTTGTACTAGTGAACATTTGATTAATATCTGTCTCCCCTCCTAGAAGGTAAATTCCAGAAAGTCAGGCCCTGTCTGCTTTTGTTCACACTATATAGTCTGGCAAGTAACAGGCGTGCAATGAGGGTTGAATAAATGAGAATCACAGATTATTCCTCAGTCCTAGTAAATCATCAGCCAGTAAATTTTCACTTAAAGGTATATAATGTGGAGCACAAAGAGTTCATCTTCTCTCTCATACCTGGAGGGGCTTCAGCTCAAGAAGCACCAGTGAGATGGGACTCCCTGTAGTTATTGAGTCTCCAGCAATTTCTTCATATCTGTAGGACCACATAGTAAACTAGCAGAGGTGTAATCTTGACATACAGAACAATGTCTTGTATGGCTGCCTGATAGTACGTTCATCAAATAATCCTATTTTCTTCTGTATACACATTCCTATTCAATACACCTGGGTATATCCAATTAAAATTCATCTAATCCAGAAAATAAGAATGGAAATGGGAACTTTTAAGGATACATGTAATTTCCAGCCCTAAAAATATTAATGTTTCATCAGTGGAAAAGTGCATCAGCATTTAAATAATGGAAATATTTAAATCATAGTGAGTTGAAAGGGTTTACCAAAAAAACTGTTAAATAATAGCTAAAATTTATAGTGTACCTGTGTCCTAACTCCTCATAACAACTGTATGAGGCACAGAGAAGTTAAAACGCTAAAGAGCACACAGCTGGAAGGGGGAGACTTGGAGGTAAGGACTCTGACACCGGATCCCACATGTCTAGTTGCTAAGCTTTGAGGCCCAAGGGGAAAAGATCAAACACTGAATAGATACAAGAACCTTTCACTCAGGGAAGGCATCATATGGATAAAGGCATGTGACTAGAATTGAAAGAAAGCCAGAAGACATCTAAACAACCATGCTAGGGTAAGACAATGGGATAATAAGTAGATTTTTTTTTTTTTTACTTTGTTGTAAAGCAACTTGTAAGGATAAAATTCCAACCCACGTTTTTGATAGGGAGCATACCCACACACTGTCATTAGCACCTCATTAAGGATTCTAAAAGGAAAAGGAGATTTCAGTTTATTCCTCCGCAGCCCTATGAGGTGTGCTTTTGCCTAGTCATAGTAGTAGGAGCATATTTTGGCAGTAAAATCTTAGTTAAATTTAGTTAAACTGCTTAGTTATGCATCAAAAGTCAACAGTTGCCTATATGCAGTTTAATATAACTTTCTGAAAAGAATTCATTAGTAGCTAAAGCCAGGGTATCTCTAGAGAGACCAAGATACTCTCTATAGTTGCTACTCAGTACAATTCCTTTTACCAATAATTAACTTAGACTGAGAACTTCCTATGTGCTAGATGCTAGACTCAGTGCCAAGGTGGGCCATGCATTATTTTGTTTAGTTCTTAGAAACGCATGTGATCTACTTACTCTTACTATCCTCATTTTAGAGCTGAAAAGTGGAGTAACTAGAGCAAATTGACACAGTGAAAGGGGGAGCAGAATTTTGAACAAAAATTTTTCTGTATCATTCACAATACGTATTTCATTGAAAAATACAAAAAGTTAAAAAGGAAGTTTTTGTTTGAAAGCTTTGACTGGACATTCATGGGATTTGATCATTTGTCCACATGAATTCATGACCATCTCTTTCTGAAAATCTTTGAGAAATATATTCCATGGAATAGCTTCCACTCTGTAAGAAAACTAACAAAACAGGTTTTGTGCTTAGTGAAAAAAACCCAGCTCCAAGAAATAAGCATCAGTAAAATCATAGCAGTAGTTTTCAACTCTGACATATTCAAATCATCTGAGACACTTTGAAAAACATACTGATACTTGGGTCCCGTCCCAGTCCAGTTAAATTTAAATCAGAATTTCTTAGGGGTAAGGCCTGGGCCTTGGTGATTTGTAAATGCTTCCTCAGCCCTTCACCTGCTTCTTTACCTCCTAATACCAACCACACACAGGTGAAAAATATATTCATTATATAACAAAGGTAACACCAAAAATCCTTTTTTTAAATTCTTTTCTAATGTATAAATTTATACGACTGTTTGTAATTGCTGTTTTGCAAATTTAAGCTCTGACACCAGAATTTTCTAGTTTCAAAAGTCATACCAAAAGGCAACAGTAGATGGCCCACCTCTCTCAGAAAGAAAGATGAAAGAATTGACAGACTACTACATGGGAGAAACAAAACTTTCCTCATAAATAAACTAGCTTGAGGTAGGCAGTGGGTAAAAAGACAAAGTGTGATGAGGATAATACGAATTTGGAGTCTTTCCTAGAATAACTGAAGAATGGGTTAAAAGAATACACACACACACACACACATACACACACACACACGCACAATTCTAGGAATGGAAATGAGCAAAAGTGATTCCAGAGTATATATATGGTCTTTGATACTGATACTGAAAGTAGTAAAAGTTTGAACAGGGAAGTTGGCAAACCATAAAAGTTGAGTCCCAAAGTTCCCCCGATCATAGATGTCTTTTTTCCCCCCTTTTCTTGTCGAAAGTGAGAATGGAAGATTTGATTTTATATGGACAACATCTGTAAGGAAATTTGGCTATGTCTTTCCCCTGATTGTCAGTATGACCATCCAGAAGTGCCAAAAAGGCCAGGAATTTTCCATTGCATCATCTATTCTTAAAAATTGTTTTCATTTTCACTTTTGTCATTTCTATTATATTTCAGATACACCAAGTAAATGTACCACTCAGAAATTAATGAAAATTAAATTTGTTAAAGGCTAACTTCTATGTGGTTAGTCTTCTAATCTGATGTATTTGTCACAATTGAAATAGAGTATAAAGTGATGGTCTTTTTCTTTTTTGAACAAGTGTAATTTTAACTAATCTAATAAAATTCTCTTTCAAGAACTTTTCTCCTGCAGATTTCTATACATACTCAAGGATACTCATTTCCATCAAGTAGGAAAGAAACAGATACTTATTTCCATTTTGCAACTGGACCAACTGAGAGACAGAGAAAAAAGTGATTTGACAAAGATCTTCAAATAAACTAGTCTCATCACTCCCAACCCAAATTTCTACTCTTAAATGACTTTCTCATGGTATTACCTCCGGGCTGATGGAGGTTTGAGGTTACATTTTCACCATGAAGGATAGTTGTGTCCTACTTCTAGGACCTATCATGACTAAGAGCTCAGAGCCTAGCTTTAGTCACTAGTTTCAATTCTTGAGCCCAAACTCACTCTGGAGCTGTGTAAAACCAGAGACCCTACTTAAAGCTGTAGTGGGGTGCCAAGAGAACACATATTTCCCACAGAGCTTATAACTCAACCCAGGACTGGATGCCAGAAACATCAACTCACTCTAACAGTCAGATTCCTCCATACAGTAACTGTACCTCATCAGAGTTCCATTTCAGTATGGCTAAAAGAGCATTGATGTTTAATTTAGGCCCACAACCTGGCACTGTGTGCAGCTACAGCCATGCATGGACCTTATCATGAAGCTCCAATAGAAAATAGAGATTTTTCCTTCAAGCCCATTCATTGTCAGGCCTCAGTGAGTAGAGGGAAGGGAGTAGTGGAGGTGGCATAAGGCAGGCAGCTGTGGCTAAAGCTATGCCAGTAGCCAAGGCCATGAGGGCAGGTAAACAATGGTTTATAGCTTAACCACATCCTTCTGGCATGAGGTCACCCCAACCTTGCTGGGCACTGCATACAATGAAGTAAAAGTCTAGGACGTGTTCTGATTTGTTTATTCTACTGAAGGGTTGTGCATGTCAAGTTATTTTTAGCAAAGCTGATTCCTATTTAATGTTCAGAATGGGAGGCTGCTGACAGCACTTTTTAACAGTGCAGAAAATTCTGGCCAAGGGCCCAATTTACACAACCGCCTCTGTACACACATGTGGTGGTTGTGGCAACAGCGTTATCCTGTGGTTCATTTAATTCTGGAGCACTTGATTAATCCTGATTGCATTTGTAAGCAAGCATCGGATCCACTCTGTGCATACCACCTCTGTGAACAGATCACATACATCTCTATTCAGAATTGTTCTAAATCTTAAAGAATTTAAATTATTGTGAACATTTTCAGCTAATTATAATAAATCCAGTCATCATAGCAATTTTCTACATAAAATTGTTTTATTGTTCTCTGTTATTTCCAATAGCGAGTGAAATCCAAACTGTCAGGATAAGGAATAAAGGGTCTTGTATAAACAGTCTCCAACCTGTCTCTCGCCCTTTAACATTTGCCACTCTATCATCTCTCCCATCCCCCGCAACGCAGCTCCACCCTTGCTACCCAGAACTAACCATTGCTGGAGTGTGTTATTGGCCAAAATTGCCAGCTGGAGGTCTGTGGACCCATCTATCCTACAGACATGTTTTGTTTGGGCCTAACAGTGTTTAGAAAGATTTTTGTTTGGGTATTTCACAGGACTGCCATCTTGTGAAAAATAGAAGATTCACCAACATGGGGCCGATATTCTTGCATGGCAGCAGCCAGCTGAAGTTCAGTAACAGCTTTCTGCTGTAGATGTGGCACACATTCTCTAATTCTCCACAACTTTCAGCCCTTTCCATTGCATGATTTGTAGCCTAGTCATTCATTTTCTTTATCTGCCTGGTGTTTATAAGGCCATGCACTTTATTTATTTATTTGTTTGTTTATTTTTACAATGTAATTTTTTTAAGGTACCATTGATATACACTCTTTTGAAGGTTTCACATGAAAAGTAATGTGGTTACTACATTAACCCATATTATCAAGTCCCCACCCCATCCCCCATTGTTGTTTCTGTCCATCGGTGTAGTAAGATAGGGCCATGCACTTTATACTTCCATATTATTCCCTCATACTAGTTCCTCTTTGGGAAATGATCTTCTCTGTTTCTTGCTGGTGCTCTACCCCAATTCAGTATCTCCTGCACTGCAAAGTCCTTTATTTTTCTCCTTTACCTATGATCTCTTATACACATTGTTATCATAGGACTGATCACAGTGTATTCAAGTTCATTATAAGCATCAGCTCCCTGACTGCCTGTCCCCTCAAGTACAAGAATCTATATCTATTTACTGCATTGGAAGTATTTAGTAGTGGTGCTGATGAATGAGTATCCAAGAGAGTCATAACATGATATAGAAAGGAGTGAATTCCCAAAACGTTGAAGTTAGGAGAGACTTTTTTCTGAGTCAGGCATCAGTTGGGTTAACAGTGGTTGAAAGTGGGGCAAAAAAGTAGGGTAGGCAGAAAGTTAAGAACACAAGCAGAATCCTTGTTTAAGAACAAACTCAGAAAGCAGAACACATAATTGTATATTTCCTGCAAATACAGATAGGAAAACAATAATAATATTAAGTATACTTGAGGGCAACAATGAAAGAAATACGTAGATGTGAAAGTATTTGTATTTATAGTTTCTAGCTGAAAACATTTTAAAATGTAATCATATTATTCTACAATTAAGGAAAGACAATTTTTGGAATTGTATATAAAACTGTTCTTCTACATTACAGAAATATGAGGGTCAAACTCCCAAATGTATGTTGTGGAAGAAAAAACAGAAACAAGGAAAAATTAACTCTCATTTTCCCAAGCTTTTCACTAGAGAATGAAGGGGGAGAAGAAGAAAATATAACTTCATTAACATCTTAAAGCTTTGACTGATAGGTAGGCCAGAGAGCAGCTGTATTTTTCCAAAGCAACAATCACCATTACATGGTCTTTAGATCCTTTATGCTTACATCTTAGATTAATTCCAGTAAGCAACACAAATATGTGGCAAGAGTTGAACAGTTGTTGTCTGAAAGAAGCAAATGGAAGTAGAAATTATTTGTATACATCATAACAACAAAACTAATACCCTCTGCTAATAAAAAAAATAGCCTGGTTTGTGTAATGGACTCTTCTTTATTACTCTAAGAGGTATACATGCTCTCTTGTAAAATTCTAGAGCACAACCTTTGACTTCTAACTGAAGTACTCTGACAAATGTGTGCTGGCATGTACTTAAATTTATTCTTCATGTTATCTACTATTAATCTACTCCTACTTCTTTTCCATCTGCTTAAAAGAGAAGAAGCAGCAGCATGCAATAAATGACTTAGAAAGACAAATGCCAATTTTTTAAATGAAAGAAAGGAAGTGCAGTGTCTGTATTGTGACAAGTTTATGTGGGAGTGTTATTTTGAACGACTTCAAGGAACCTCGTATTTTTTTGGTATAACAAGTTAGTGGTGTGCTCTTAATTTTTAAAAAAGCATTCTCTCTCTTACAAAATCCTGTTGAAGAAATAAAACATGCACATCTAAGTATAAGATACTAATTTCCTCAAGTATCTTCTATGAAGTTACAAAACTCATGATGAAATAACAGCCTCTTTAAACACTGTGTTCAATATCTCTGACTTCAGTTTATGCCGTTAGAAGGTCCCTGGCATCAGAACATTTGCTCTCAATCCTGTACCTCCCCCCTCCCAAACCTGTGCTCTCTAAGCAAATAAGAGGTAGAAGTGTTAAGAGGAAGAACTGAAATGTCTTATTCTGGGAGGAAGAAAGTGTGTCTCCACGTTATCATTCTAAAACATCTATTATCATGGTCAAATCCTTTCCTGTCACCAGTTTTTAAAATTAAATGTTTTATTTCACTTGAATGAACTGGAGAATGTACAGCCTTCACAGCCCAAAAACATATTTTAAAAATTGGTTTATTGAATTAATTTTCTTGATCCTAGGAAGCTAAATTACTTCCTTTGGAAAACTGTCTGGAAGCTCACCAAGATATTTAAGACAGAATGATATTGGTTATAGTCTTATTTTCTTCTATTTCTGTTCTTTATTGTAGGAAGAATTGATCTTTGACTTTTAAGAAAACAACATTCCTTATCTCTTTTTCAATGAATTAGTCATTATGATATCTTGCCTATCTTTTTCCATTGAAATAAGCAGTCTCCCAAGTATAGCAGCAGCTACATAATTCAACTTAACTGAGCTTATGCTTTTAAAAGAGTGTTCTGTTTTGCATTTGCAGCTTTATTCTGTACTTGGGCTCATTACATGCCTGGTAACATGTGGTCCAAACCACCTGAAAATCACCCCATTTTTGCATGTATGTGTCAAATGTGCAAATACAGATCTAGGGAAATTAGGGATGGTAGCAGCCTGAGACTTTCTGAGTTTGCCACTTACTAGCTGTGTAACCTTGTTCTTAACCTCTTTGTCTCCTAGTTCCTTCATCTCAAAGAGGATAATACCTATATTACAGTGTTGCTGTACAGATTAATGGGATCAGGTATGCCAGCTCTTGGTCTAGTCCTTGGAACATAAAAACATGGTCAGTAAATGATAATGACAACAGCGATGATAACATAATGACAATTATAGGAAAAAAGTGAAGAGAATGGTCTTGGTTATTCTATATCCAGTCATATAGACTACACAGTATTTATTAATTCTTCACTGGGTCCAGGAAATGTTGGGAGGAAAGTGGAGTTTTTGAGGATGTTTGAATGATTTGGAGGAATGGTAAAGTTTATTGACAGGCTCTGCAGAAGTGACTGTGTCTTCTTTAGTCCCTCATTCATTCATCTAATATTTACTGTATGCCCAAAATATGTTTCTGGGCAAAGGGGACACAGCTGGGAAGAAACAAGGCCTCCTTCCCTCTTGAGCTTATATTCTAGTGGAGGAAGAGCCAGTTACAAATATAAGTCCAAATTTTGAAAGTGTTTAAGTGATACAGAGAAAAATTCAGCAAGGAAAGGGCTTTGAGGAGTAGATGCTGAAATACTAGAGTATACAGGAGGGTCTCACTGAGAAGGGAAATCTGAATGAAGACCTTAAGGAAAAGAGGGAGTATGTTCTGTGGCTAGAGGGAAGAACATCCAGGCAGAAGAAAAGGCAGGCCGTGAAGTAGGAGCATGTCTAGCATGCTCCAGGATCGGCCAGGAGATCACAGTGATGGGACTGCCCTGAGCAGGAACTAGGAGAACGTGGGATACAAAGTCAGTACAGGAAGAAAGTAGATGGTAAATTAAAGGTCCTTATAGCAACTTGGGTTTTTACTCTAAATTGGAACCCCATCAGGTTTTGACCAGAAATGTGACATGGCCTGGTTTATCTTTCCAAAGGCTACGACTGCTGTGTTGAAAGTAGTCTGAAGCCAACCCATTAGGATAGTATAGGATTGTAGGCAAGAGGCTAGTAATAGGTTGGTAGCAATGGAGGTAATGAGATGTGGTCATATTCCAGATAAAGGTAGAGCCAGCAAGATTTCTTACTGGATTATGAAGAGAGGAATCAAGGATAATCTCCAAGATGTATAAATGGAAGAATGGAGTTGCCATTTACTGAGAAAGGAAAGACTTAGAAGCATCTGGAAATGAGGACCAGGCAGTTAGCTACATGAGTCTGGAGTTCAAGAGAACAGATCCACACTGGAGATAAAATTTCAGAATTAGAAGTATATAGAAATATATAGAAGGTATTTAAAGTCATTTGTAAGACACTCTAATGGGATGAACACCTCCAACAGACTTTGAGCAGGCAGAACAGAGGATAGTGGAGGGAAAGTACACAGGAATGGAAGGGATGGGTTATGACGGTTTGCTGCGAGGGGCTTCAGGGTCAAGAGGGCCAAGCGGCAGGGCTCACTTTAGTAACAGGAAACTGCCAATGGGGACAGGGCTGTGAACAGAGATGAGCAATTCCGCCCCCTCCCTGCCCACCCATGGGCCCTGATGACCTCACCTTACTGTCAGTTCTTACACCCCAGCCTACTCTCCACACTCATTTAAGGGACACCTGCTTCATTATTTAATCCTAACTTAATTTATAAATTACTGAAGATAACAAATTACTGAATGACTTACTATACAAATAAATAATGTAACAAAGTTATCCAATAACTTCATATACAATGATAATGTCATGCTTCTACTGATATTTGGTTGAGCTTGTTAGGAATCATTCCCATTGATTTACTAAAGCAAGATGCTGGCGTGGGTTATCCTCATTATCCTAACTTGGCCCATAACATGTCAAGCTCCTGGGGCTTTTCTGCCCATACTCTGCTCTTGGATAGCTTTTCCTCCACTACCCTCGTGACTCTCTGCTTGGCCCCTTGCCCTTCTCATCCTACACACCCTCTGTCTGAAGTTCAAATACCCCACAAACCACCACCCATATATCGATGATGGTGAAGCTCCTATTTTCCCATTTCTTAGTATTAAGCCAATGAAAACAATACTTCACTGGGCATCTCCCATAACTCAGAGGCATCCCAAAATCCACACATCCCAAACTATTATTTTCTCTTCCAACCCTCTCCTGCTTATCTAGAATAACCTCTCCTACAAGATGCATCATCATTTATGAAATCGCCGGAGACTGGAACCTAAGAGAGACCCTATACTCTGTCATGAGCCCTTTCTCAATCCAATATCCAGTTAGTCTTGTTAATTCTATAATTTAAAGCTTTCTTCCTCCCCTATTCTACTTCTGTAATTCCTGCATACTTATATCATTAAACACATCAAACGATTTAGCAATTACTTATTTTCACGTCTGTATCCCCTATTAGTCCATAAATTCCTTCATGAGAATACTGGATCTTATTGTGGAGATGAATTGATTAATCACAGATTTTAGCAGAGTGAGACTAATTGGCAAGGGTAAAGCTAAAGACATCAATGACTGCAGCAGGCAGCCCTGAGAAGAGGGGCTGACACCTTGTAAGAGTAAAAAGCATTGCAGAGGGGATCTTGGATGGTACCACCTAGAACTGTGCATACACAACCTGCCCAGCCCCGATTAAATACACTTGAATTCACAAAGGAGAATTTACCGAACTCCTCCTGTATAACCAACATCATGGTAGGCCCTTGTAGGGAATAAAGAAGTAGCAGACACAGTCCTTCTTCCTCCCAAATCCTGGCATCTTGCTCAAGAGAAGAGCTGGATGCATGATCCACAACAGTACAGAATTTGGTAATTTACATGATGCACACTGTTGCCTGGAAGAGATAAAAATCAAACATAAGAAGGGCCTCAAAAATGGGTAAAATCCAGTTGAAAAGGAGACTGTGAAAAGGAAATGAACACACAGGTTCCTTTCCTATAAACGGTGAAGAGACTGGCCTGACTGAAGAGAGGCGTCCCGTTGTGAGCTGGTGGGAAATGAGGCAGGTAGGGGAAAGATGGAAAAGCTAGGCAGAGGATGAATGTGCAAAGCGTGTGAGAGTCATTAATTTTAGCAAATTATAATTAAAATCTGACCCTCTACTCTACTTAAGGTTGTTATTTCTTTTGGCTCCTTTGAATTTCCTTAGGTCTCTTGCCCAGGAAGCACAATGACACGGACCCTGTGGTCCGCCAAAGCCAAGGAAAGGACAGGGTGTGCCTGCTGTCAGTCAACAGAAGCACACCAGCTGATTAAGGAGGAGCGTTATGTCACTTTAAAAGGAAGATCTTGCTTCCTCCTAGGAACTAAAAGGCTGATCCATTCAATAGCAAAGGCAACATCAAAAGGAATTAAGCCGTGGGTAAACCAGGGTTTGAACTCCACAATGGAACATCAATTATAAACTCTACAAATATGTGTTTAACTACAGAAATTGCACTTAGAGCCTCGTGCAGAGAAACATCTCTGTGTATGACTGATGAAGCAGAAGATATCAGTTAAAGAAAGGACAAGAAAGGAAAGAGAGGTGCGAGGTTTGTCAACATTTTCCCTAAGCACCCTCTCCCATTCTCAGCAAGGGCAATATACTACCCAATATGACAGAAAACTCATCATGAAACTCGAGCAAGTGGCAAAGCAGTATGAGCAATATCATAGAACAACAACGGACATGAGGTCTGCAACAGACCTACAAAAGGAAGAAAAGTTAACTGTTAAACCTCCAACAGTTATTCTCTGACTGGTTTAGGAACAACAAAATTTAGAGGCCAGATAGTCTTAACTTTAATCCCCAAAGGTAAATGCTTTCCTTTTATACTCTGGCTTAGAAACAAACAGAACATACTAGACTCCAGGAGATTTTTTTCCTGTAATTTGTTGTGCATTATCAGCTATTTACATAATTACTCTAATTAAGCTCATAACAGCAGTTCCTATAAATATGTGAAAGATCACTGAAACATGTATTTATGTCCTTATATCATTAATTAAACTATATCAGCTGGGGAAATTACTGTAACTATGTCTTGAGGTGTCATTAGTCTATGTAATGGAGACAGAGAAGCCTTTATTAAACTACAGTGAAGTGTTCGGCACTAATAATATGTTTAATACACCACTTGTGATTTTTCAAGTTCAAGATCATAGGCATAAAAGAAAAATTTATCTTTCGTACCCATAATGTTGGAAAAAACTGAAAAGTTGAGACTTTCTTTCTTACCAACTTGGGTAGAATGCAAATTGACAAATGGGCCCCATTCTCTAGTGGCCATTCCTTGGAAAAGGCACAGACAAGGCCATCCAGGACGAGGGGTCTGCCTCTGGGCTGGACCAGCCCCAGCTGCGCCATCCTGGATGCCCAGGCACCTCCCAACCAACTTTTTCCCCTAGTTCTTACTCACCCAATGCCTGTAGCCAAAACATTAGATTGATAATAGTTGGATTCCCAGGTAAGACTGCATTTTAAGGGGCACAAACATCAGAAGAGTGAAAATCTCAAAAGTACTAATTTCTAAAGATAGAAGTTCAGCATTGTAAGCATGCCTTATGAGGCAAAGAGGCCAGTCTTTTATCCCTTCAAATCAGATAGCTTTTGCCTCTTCTTGAGGCAGGCCCCTGCGATCAGCATGTGGAGGTCCTTCAAGCTTTGTAACAGGAAGCAGTACCCTGGTTCAGTCAAGGAAAAAAATGCATATGGGTGGACCAGAGGCTGGCAAACCAGGGCCACACAAGCCCTTATTGGTTCAAGGGATGCTTGCTATAAAGGAAAGGTAGTGAGGATAAAAAAGATGAGGGGATCCCCAGAGCTTCAGAAAGACACACAGGAAACCCCCTCCCTCAGAAAATAACAAACAGAGAAAGCTTTCAGTTCTTCAAGGGCAAAAAATAAAAGCTTATGACTAGAATTCTGATTCTCTTTAGTTTAATGTTTTTATTTCTGGGGAGAGGAAAAGGTTAACTTTGTTCTTATACCAGAATCTTAACACAAGTGCTCATCTTTTTGAGAAACCAATATCTACATTTTAAAAGTTCTTTGAAGTAGAAATTTCTAAGTTTGGAGAGAAAGCACATGATTTTATTTTTAACAATTTTAAAATATAATACTTTTGTCTCTAACTTTTGCATGTAGTGGAGAGCATGATTGAATATGTTCCATCAAATTCACATATATGGACTAACAGTTACTTAAAAACTGGATTTGGATTAGGATTTCTGCCTTCTTTCAACTTCATTCTCTAAGGTAGAATTAAACTCACTCTCCAAAACTCACACAATAATATATCTCAGTTTTGGGGTCTACCAATGACTTCATGTATCTAATGACCACAATAGAAATGCTCCCCTTAAGAATGAAACGAATATTTTCATTAGAATTTATATGCAATTTAAAATGTCCCCTAAAATCCTATACTGCAGACCCAGGCTGGGAACCCCTAAAATATACTTTGCATTTTTAATATTTATTGGATTGTGAGTGTTCTTTGTTAAGAGTTCTGGAGTAAAGTGAAAAATCAAACAAAACCTTGAATGAAAGAAAATCATGACTGATGATAATGTGTAATACAGAATACTGGCAATATTTTAATGTAAACACTGGTCAGGAAATCAGATCAACTTTTAGTCACAAACACTGCAAATACTGCTAGCCCTTCTCCCCCATCCTTCCTTTCACTGGTGAATTTTTATATAGGCTCAGAATATTTTAGCTATATAAACTATTTTTCAACATATTCCTCAGGGTACATTGTCTTGCTGATCCTGAGTGTTGTCGTATCTGGACCCCAAAGACAGGCAGTCCCAGCAGATCTCTCAAAGGTTCCAGATTGTCAGCTTCTGTCTTCATTGCAGGAATCACCTACCTTCAGAGCAATCTGGTTGGTCTTATCAAGGTGAAGCATGTTTGTGAAAACAGGTTTCTTTCCAAATAAACTCCAGTAAAGCTGGGGTGGGGGAGGACGACTGTGAAGAGAAAACAAAAAATAGGAGAGATCGTACTAGTTTTCTGGAAGCATCATCCCCGAAGTCGTAACTTGCCACAAAATCTCAGCAGGAGAGATACTCCACTGGCCTCACAGGCAGGATCTGAGTCTCCTGGGACAATCTGCTGCATTTCTTTCCGTTGATGACAGCCAAGCCATGGTCTCATTGGAAAGCCCTCAGTGAAGCTGTGCAATGTTACCTTCAAAATCAGGATTCCCTTAGATCTATATTGAGATGGCAAAGCAACATAAACCCTGCATTTTTTATATTGACCTGAGTTTTATTCCTTCTGCCAAGTAATTGCAGGAGCTAATCTCTTGGTCAGCCAGAGTACGACTTCAGGATCACACACCTGGCCACAGAGTTCATCCCAGGCTATTGGACTACAAATGGAGTCCCCAACACCATCAGTGGATTAGCTTGCCTTATTCAGGCAGGTAGATGCTCTCATGCAGTGGTTCAAAGGTCATCGGCATGACTTGAAAATCTTAAAGCTTTTATTTTATGGACTATATGACTTGATGCTCAGAGAAGAAAGAGGATCAACAAGATCTCCTCAAATCATCAGAGGTGATAAGTGCTGAAGTCAGCTACTTCCAAATGTCAAGGGACAAGGCCCGAATTACACTTACACGTTTGGATACACTCTCGATTCCCCATTTCTATCAAAAAATATGTAAGGCAGATCTAGCAGTGTGGCTTACAAAATCTATGTTGCACTGGTATAGTAGGAAAGAATGTTTTTGTTTGTCTTTTATTTTTTCTTCTGGGATGGAGAAAATAATTTTAAAGACTCACAGTTAGCATCATGTTGTGTTAGCCACATTCCCATAAACAGAGCATCTTATCACTTCTTTGGAGGCCAGCATTCAATTGGAGCTTACTCTCTGATGTCCACAGTAGACACCACATTGATCTCCTCTTCAGAAGGAGATCTTCCCATCGCTCCAGCCGCTGGCCCCATCTCCTGGATGCTGGGTAGGCCAGGACCCTCCTGAGAGCATTGCCGTATCCGGACTCAAAGAGAAGCAGTCTCAGCAGATCTCTCCAAAGGTTCCAGATTGTCAGTTTCTGTCTTCTGCGCAGGAACCACCTACTTTCAGAGCAATCTGGTTGGAAAACAGGAATCTAACACGTAATTTTAAAGACTTGAATGATATCCAAAAAAGAATATATTTGAAGAAAGTGTTTTAAGAAACATTTTATAACATGCTAAATATACTGTGCTTATTATGGACACTGTATTTATTACAGGCAGAGTAGGACCTAGGCAAAACTGAAAAGCCATGTTCATTCTAGGCTTCTTCCTAAGCCCACTGAATAAGATACATTCACTAGGATTCAAGTCCTGTTTTTGTCTCCTACATCTAACCTGGGCCTATTCTCGACTAGCTCCCCAAATCAAAAATGAATGTATACTAAGAGGTAAGAGCTGTAAATGGATCAATATGGTCATTTAATCCAAATCAGTAATTTGAACAGGAGTCAGACATTACTGTGAGGTTACTGAGTGTCAGGTGCCAGGGAAAGCATCTTTGGACAGGCCAGGCTACTGGAAACACATTTGATGGGTTTTACAGGGCAAGTCCTCACCAACCTCTTCTCTGGGTGTTTTTTAATTATGCATAACCAGAGAAATTTGATGCACCTTGTGGGGTAACTGCTACATGCTAGTCTCTCCCCACTGTTCCTGTCTGTCGCCAATGCTGAAGGACTTGTTGAGAGCCATGCTAGCCCTCAGCTGCATCCCCCTGCTGCTGGTTCTGCTCCTGCTGACTCTGAGGAACGTGCTCAGCCTTCTGGCAGTGCTGCCCTCTTGGTGGCCTGGAAAGGTGCTGGGGAGGGTCCTGGCCTATCCAGCATCCAGGAGATGGGGCCAGTGGCTGGAACAATGGGAAGATTCTCTTCTGAGAAGGAAATCGATGCAGTGTCTACTGTGGACATCAGAGAGTAAGCTCCAACTGAATGTTTGCTGGCCTCCAAAGCAGTGATAAGATGCTCTGTTTATGGGAATGTGGCCAACACAACATGATGCTAACTGTGAGTCTTTAAAATTATTTTCTCCATCCCAGAAGAAAAAATAAAAGACAAACAAAAAAATTGTTCCCTACTATACCAGTGCAACATAGATTTTGTAAGCTACACTGCTAGATCTGCCTTACATATTTTTTGATAGAAATGGGGAATTGAGAGTGTATCCAAACGTGTAAGTGTAATTCAGGCCTTGCCCCCTTGACACTTGGAAGTAGCTGACTTCAGCACTTATCACCCCTGATGATTTGAGGAGATCTTGTTGATCCTCTTTCTTCTCTGAGCATCAAGTCATATAGTCTGTAAAATAAAAACTTTTAGATTTACCTGGAACTTGAGTGCAGTACTACAAAAGTCCACTCATTTTCTTCATTTAGAGTATGCCTAATTATTGCCAACTACTTCCTATGGTTCCAGGCATGACTCAAAGACAGAAATGCCAACAATTACTGACCTCAGACGGTTTGTACTCCATCCTTGGGAACTCATCTGGAGGGAAACCTTATTCAAAAATCCCTAGGGAGCTATTTTTTATTGTATTTGTTGCAATGGGTTAACCATCTTACAGACCTCGAATTCCACAACCCTTCCCAAAAATGAGTTACATTCTCAGCTGCTCTTTATTTCCGTAAGTCATGATTGGGTTATCTTATTTCATAAATGAAAAGAAATTTAGAAATCTCACCTTTGTTTTTGTAGTGGGGAGGCAGGGAAGGGTGGCCAGGTCTCTAGGAAAGCCTATAAGCTTTGGGATCAATAAAACCTGGGTTCAAATTCTGGCTGTGAACTTTAAAGGTCATATAACTTTGTATATGTACTTAAACCCTCAACTGCTTTGTTTCCTTCAGTCAAATGGGTGCCATTATACCTACCTGGCAAGGTTGCTTTTAGAATCAGATTTAGCTCACAAAGTGCCTGTCGTATTAAGCAAATGCTTAATCAATAGTAGCTGCTAATCCAGTGTCTTAATTTAATAATTGTAAACCATACTTATGGTCTTACAGTAAGTTATCCACAGTTTATGAAACACTTCAACATATATTATCCACTTGATCCTCGCTTTGATTCTGTAAGGTCATGCATAGAATAGGTACCATCTTTGCTCCATATATGAAGATACAGGCTTGAATATTAAGCATTTTGCCCAAAGTTATGCAGTTTGTTTGGGAGTGCTAGGCCAACTCAGGGTCTCTAACTCCAAATCAGATACGTAGTTCTGCCCTCATGTTACTCTTCCTCCTATCACTGATAGTCAGCCTGCTCATTCAAGGTAAAATGTTAACTATTCAATTAAATTAAAATGTTAAAGAATCTAAATAAAACTTTTTGAGAAAAATGTCCTTCTTTTCAGCATTCAGAATTCTGTAAATCTGATGCTGAATAAAATGATAAGCATGAGTATAAATGTTTGAAGGTAGCTTATTACTGACCTAGAACAATTCCATGCCCTATAGCTACACTGTCTAATATAGTTGGTTGCCATTAGCTACCTATGGCTACTGCCTAAAGGTACTGTGACTTATGCTACTGAGGGACTGAATTTTAAACTTCAGTTATTTTTAATTCTTTTAATATAAAATTTTAAGCTTGACACTTGCTTTAGTTCCTTGAAAACTTTTGGTATGTTTGAAACAACTTAGATATGTACATTTTACTTTTTCAGTTGTATATTTTATGAATTCTAATAACATGTCAAATATTTCTGATGAAAATTTAGCATTTAAGTTGAGTTGTGCTGTCAGTATAATATGCATACAAGATCTCAAAGACTTAGTACCAAAAAAGAAAGCAAAATATCTTCTTAATAATTTTTGATATTGATTGTGCATTGATTGCTAGTACTGTGGCTATATTAGGTTAAATAAAATGTATTATTATAATTAGTGTTGTCAGTTTCTTCGTAGGTTTCTAAAATAAGGGCACAAAAAATTTTGAAGTAGATATGTGGTTGGCATTAAATTTTATTTGACAATCCCATTACACAGAAAACCCAACTATCTGTGTAATTGGAGAGAAATCACAGATAATATCACTTTTCATTTTACTGGTAAACTTTTATTTTAGACTGGCCTGAGTCTCAGATTCTTCATTTTTAAGAACCTTCAGGAGTATTACTTTCTCTGACACAGCCACACAGAAGACATGTGTGTGGGGTTTTGGTGACATAGGAGAGGAGAGACAGGCAAAAGTCCTTTTAAAATCCTGATATAGCTCTTGAATTAAAAGCTATGTTCAGTCTAATTCAGTACCTCGAAATGAAAATGACTTGTTACATGAAGGTTAATGGCAGCCAAAATGTTGTCCTCTAGGGGGTTTTTATGATAAACATCAGTATCATCTGATTCTGCCTATTAAAAATGCAGATTCCTGGGTCCCAGTGAGGCCTATTGATTCAGACCCGCTGGACATGGTTATTTTGGAATCTGCATGTTGTATGGCAGTTCTCAGGCCCTTAAAATATGACAGCCACTGTTCCAGAAAGCAAGACAGACATGAAACAAAGGCTGGACATAATTTAAGCACTCTGCCAGAGGTGCTGAGGCATTCACGGACTGCCACGGCCGACTTTATGGAGCAGAAGTCCTCCAAACTGAGGCTAAAATGACAGTCAGGAATTAGTCACCAGAGAAGGAAGGGAGGAGAGCAGCAAGCAGAAGAGCAGAAGGGACAAGTTATCTGGGCACAGATCCTCAGGGTATGTATGGTGACCTGAGCAGCACACTGTTACTAGGGCGTAAGTACGGCAAGAGACTAGGAAGAGCCCTGGTGCAGTGTGAAGGATCCTGATCTGTAGCCTGCAGGTAGGTTGCTTTTTAGGGTGAAGGGGATGTTGGTAAAGGTGATAGGGGAGGCATGTGTACTCTGAAAACGGTTTGCAGATGACCCTGCTCTTCTGGTCCAGAGCCACTGCTAGTAGCAGTTGAAGCAAAGCAGCATTACAGCCAGGCCTGTTTACGAGTTTTCCTGTCTGATAACTGAGGAGAATGGCCTTTAAGGAGCCCAGCCCAGCATCAGAGACTTGCTGAATGTCTCAGCTGAAGTGGTGGTAGGAGGAATAAAAAGGAGGGAAACTGTTGGATAAATATTACGGAATTAAACTAGCAGGAATTTGTGCTTGATGAAATGTTGGGGTAGAGAGAGCTTAGTGTGACTCTCAAGTCCCTGGCTTAACTGAATGAAAGGGTGGGGATGCCATGCACTGAGCGAGAACACCAACAGCCAGGTCACTCTAATTTCAAAACTTTGCTTGGCGTGTTCTTTTGAATGAGTCATTCTACGCAAAACCTGTTGACAGTCTTTAAAAAGAACTAATAAATCTATAACATGGCATAAGATTGTGTACCTCTACATAGGAACTGCATCAGGCTTTGCATAACGAAATCTGTTCCCATGTTACATTTTCAAAGAAACCTGTTTACTATGAAATGTTTTGGGGATTTGAATGAACATTATCATGAAAAATCTGACATTCACATACTGAAATCTAACAATACTGAAAAGAAGCGTACCTTTAAGTACATTACAGTGACCTTTTTTTATGGTTTTAAACATTAGTAACACCTACTTCATATAACCATATATAGCAGATTGTTAATTAAAAATGGAGTAGTCTGAAGATAAAAAATATCTTCTTTCTAAGAGTATTTTGCATATGCTTTGGTCTTTAACTGTCCTATCAGGATATCATTACTCCCCAGTTATTTAAAAGAAAATAAAAGCACTGATGGAGCTTTCAGAAAAGAAACTAAATCTAAAAAGACTAATACATAAATTAGAACTTTATAGGAGAACTTTGGTTTACCCAACAATTTTCAAACAAAATACTGCCTGCCTTTCACTTACAGCAATGCTCTCAGTAGGGCTCTAAACTAAAATAGTATCAGAGCTAGCACTTTGGAACTCTTCCAAAATTTAAATACAAAAGATTATAAACAATTTGATGTAGTTTATTTACAGGTTATTTTCTTTACAAAAAGTAAAATGTTTTGCTTAACATAAATATTTAAACCAGGTTAAGATAATTCTGGGAACTGGTACTTTTCATAAGCCATTGCTTATTTTTATTTATTTCCTTAGAATCATTACTAACATAGAAAAGTAAATCAGAACAAGTCATCTCAATAGTTGTCACGTTTTGTAGTATTCATTTTTCACTTCCACAAACTTTTTCTTTTTATAGTTCTAGCAATAAATTTAAGTGGAAGGCGTAGAGTTATGGTATACTTAATCCTAACAGGGTTGGCATTTTAAATCCTGTAGTCTATTTGATGTGAAGGTCTGAAGAAAGGTAATAACTGCCTTAAAGCTATTCCACGCTTCTTGTTCTGGTGGAGGTAAGAAACTTATTTTCTTACACTGTGGGTTCAGGTAAGAGGTGGGGAGAAGGGAAGGGAGGAAAGAGAAAGGAAGAAAGAAGGAAGGGAAGAAGGAAAAAGGAAACGGAGAGAGAGGGAGGGAGGGAGGAAGGAAGGAAGAAACAAAAGGGAGAAAGAACTAGGAAAGTTATACTAGTGATTAGAAAAGATGACCCTTCTCACCAAACGGTTTTCACAAAGACTAAGCAAGCTTTTCAGATTTGCTGGAATTAAGCACTCAGTCACTCACTGATTTTATGACTAGTTGGAAAATAGATCCTTGAGGAAAAGGAATAGAATTCAATATTATATAAAGGTATATTAAAGTAAAATAAATGGTGATAAATCACAATGATAGAGTAGGAAAGGAAGAAATAAGATTCAGAAAAACAATATGAAAAAATATGGTTTAGAAGGAAACAGCTCCAGAGACAAGTTGCCAAAAGGCCAGCAATCTACACAAATATTAGAAATAAAGCCTTACTTTTTAATAAGATTGAAGCTGTGTTGTTGATATAATTTATAAGATTATCAGCCTTTACCTGGGGACAGAATTGAGTCCATGTGAGGGATTCACAACTTAGGAGGAATTACAAGAACGTAAAGGTGTGGGAAATAAAAACTAGAGGCTACCACAGAGTAGTGGAAAGAACTCAGGATTTGAAATAAAAAACCTGGATCCCATCTCTTCAATTTATAATTTGTGTGACTTTGGGCAAATCCCTTCACCTCTCTCAACCTCAGTTAGCCCCATCTGAAAATGAGGAAAATAATATTTAGGAAGGAGGAAAACCATAGGCAGAAAGATAAGACCTGCTATAAAGATTGAATTAGGTAATATATGACAAAGTCTGTGGTAAACTCTAAAACCCAAATGTAAGGCATTATTAAGTATAATTAAAACACACATACACACCAGCTCCAACTAATTCCTCATGGATTGTCATGAGCACCACAAACATTTAATGAGCACACTTATCCGCTCCAAAAACTGAATATGTAGAAAGGAAGAAGAAACTGTTTCTCCCCGCTAGTTTATAATCAAGGCCCAAAGACAGGGCACATTATAAAAAATAAAGAGAGAGATCGGTAAATAAAGAGCAAAGGAAGGTAACATAGGTCATATTTTCAATAGGAGGCAATGAAGGTAGGCATCAACACAACTCACAGGTGGAAGAGATGTTTGTGGAAGTCTAAGAGGACTTCAGAAGGAGGGCTGGGCTTCAGCAGGGCCTGAAGGATTGGGTGGGGGGCACTTATGTAAGCGGAGAGGAGGAAGGAAGGCATTGCAAGCAGGAGGCATGGTGTAAGCAAAGGCCCTGAGATTACCAATGGTTTTTGGAGAGGAAACTTAGTGAACAGAGTGCAGGAGGAGAAAAGGTTGGAAAGTAGGTTGTGTTGTAAAGCAGAATGACATTCCGCCAATGCACCCCTGTTGAGCTATCCAGGTTGTCTATAGTCAGGCCCATTTTGAATGGTCAGTACATGAGCATCCCAATTATTAAATACCATCACCCCTGGGGGTAAGGTTGTGCAGGACAGAGTCCAGAGCAAGCTCAGGACAAGGAATGCCAAGCTAGGGAGTTCAGATCCTGTCTTTTCAATATTAGGGAGCCAGTAAAGGGTTTTTAAACATATAACCAAATGGCAAAAGCTGTTATGATGAAACTGATCCAGCAGCAAGATGAGAGTGGATGGGGGAGAAAGAGATCAGAGAGATCAGAACTAAGGGGGCCATCATGGTCATTCATGATGTAATGGTAATTCATGGAGAAGAAGGTGGTGACAGTAGAAATGGAGAAGAGATCCTAAATGGGTAAGAATCGTTTAGCAAAAGGCTTTCTGTAAGCTCATGCCTAGCATAGTGCCTGGCACTGAATAAGTACTCCCCATGTGTTACCAATAAAAAGGAACTATGGAAACATGGCAGGTATGTAGGGGTAAAATGAGAGGCCTATGAATCTTAGAGGAAAACAGAATATTAAAGACTGAAAGTGCTTTGAAGGCTGTCTACTGCAATGTCCATATTTCAACGGTTTAGAATATGAAGCTCAGGGAAATTGTGTTGCCTGTACATTTGCTGAACCTGGTTTAGATATCTCATTGTTTGGTTATTCCAATATGCCCCTAAGTGTTAATTTTGCTATTTCTGTTAAAATATCTATTAATACAAGCTTGCTGTTTGGTTGACTGACTTGGAGAGCAGCTATTTTACATTTATAACATATGTGGGGAAAGTGCAGCGAGGAAGGAGGAATTGGCTAAGAACAGTTGTGAGAAGAGATGGGATGATCACTTCTGTGAAGTGGTTTTGAAGACTTTTCCTCAAAACTTTGAAAAGATAGGACCATCACTTGGGGAAAAGCTAGCTATTTCATAAACATATTTTCTAAAGCAGAAAGAGGTGAGGCCTTCCTTCTCTCAGTAATGTTCTTCAAACTGCAGTTTACTATTTATTATTGCCATCATGCAGATATAACAGAGATAACCAACCTCAGGATCAAGCATAATAGTAAAATGTAGTAAAATAATTGGGAAATCATAAGTTTTTAATATTACCTTAAAATATATCTAATTGTAGGTTTATATCATTTAGTTTTCACTAATGTCTGTATGTAACAACAGGCTTACAATATTTTTCCCCTGCCCACCACTGTCCTATCTTGACCTCTCCAGCAGACTTTGAGCCCACACTCTGTACCACCTGCTGAACAATTCTACCTGGATCTTTTCCATAAGAAACCACAAATGTAACCTACGAAAATCTAAACCCTCTCTCTTCTTTGAATCTCCTTTGTGCACACTTCTCTTCCCCTCTCAACTTCCCTATTTCTATTAATGGTGCCTCTGATAGTCTCCAGTCAATTGATAAGTCTTGAAGGTTCTGCCCATGTAATGGTCTCCTGATCTGCCCCCTTTTCATTCCAACTAAGGTTACTGTCCTAGTCCAGACCAAATAACTGCCCTCTTCCCCTTCCCCTTCTCACTCCAGCCTATGTGATGATACTGTCAGTCTTCTAAAATGCACGGCTCTGAGAACACAGCTCTTCCATGCAGCCCGCCCACACTCTAATCTTCCTTCAAAGCTCTCCTTGCTGTAGGCCATCTAGACAGCAACTTGTTCCCTATGTCTGGAACATGCCTTGCAGTTCCTGATTGTATGTTTCTGCTCATGCTTTTCCTTTCCTCTGGAATGTCCTTTCCCCATCATGGAAAAATTCATTCCTTTTATTCAAGTCTCAGTGTAAATGGTGACGAAAACATGCAGATTGGCTGTCATAGGTATGTGTAAGTTTATGAGACCCCGGAGGGTGGAAACAAACAGGAAGTGCCAAACCTAAAAATCATTTAAGACAAAATATTTATTTATTTGGTCACTATCTCACATGGAGTTCTATGAAACATACAACACTAACATAGTGCTTCCACCATTGTCGTTGCTAAAGGGTTTGCTGTGAATCAACATAAGGTTTATCCCAAATTTATGGATTTCAATTATACATGCATGCTACAGCTGTCATTTATTAACTCAAATGATCAAGAATTGTCTGTACTATAGCCATTTGGTGTTTACAGTAATTATTCCTCTCTTAATATTCTGAACCAAACTGTGTTGAGGGGGTGGAGATAGGTGGGCGGCAGAGACATGGAGCTCCTGAAGCCTGGGCTGCCACCACCATTGATAATCCTCAGTTATCTTTGGGACACTGATCACAAGTATTAAAAGATCTACCACATGCCCAGGATCTCTCAATAGTCAGAAGCAAAAAAGTTGGAATGTGTA
The DNA here is from genome assembly GCF_040802235.1 of Manis javanica. NCBI lineage: Eukaryota > Metazoa > Chordata > Mammalia > Pholidota > Manidae > Manis > Manis javanica. The sequence goes on from NC_133168.1 coordinate 54,232,681, forward strand.
TTTTCTCTACATCTTTCTTCTTCAGCCTCTCCTCAGTGTTTAGAGGGAAATAAAATGCTTTAAGGGCTTGCTTTCTCGAGCAGGAGACTCATAATGATGATCAGCAATGATGATCAAGTGATTCCTTTTCTTTCAAATTTCAGATATGAGGCTGAAGTTTAGGTGTAAAAGAAAAAGGAAAAGGTTGACACAACCTGGTGTCACTGGCACCAACTTTCCCATGGACTTAAATTATTTTGGATTATTGGGAGCCTGAATCCTCAGCCCAGGAGAGGTGAAAGTGAGTGAGGAATCAGGAGGTGGGAGACACAACTGGCAAAGGCTGAAGTATTGAGCCAGCCTGTCCTTACTCTAACATCACAGCTGTCACTGGGTGGTCTAAATTCTGCTTCAATTTGGTACTTGTTAAAATGTTAAAAGATCCTGGGTCCTATCTCAGACCTACTGAATCATAGTTTCTAGGGGAACTGCCTAGGACTGTGCATTTTTTTATGCGTATACCCAGTGATTCTGATACACACTGAAGATTGAGGATCGCTGTTCTAGTATTGGCCAACTGTGGCCTGCAGGCTGGATACTGCCTTCAAACTAAAAATAGTTTTTATGTTTACACAGAGTTGTAAAAAGGAAAAAAAAAAGAGAGAAGAAAAGTAGAATATGCAACACAGCCCACAACCTCTAACATATTTACTCTCTGTATCTTTCCAGAAAAGTTTGGTGAGCCCTGTCTAGTGCATTGCAAATAAAAGACTGTTTCTGAATTTAGCCCTATCCCAGGCCACAGATAAAATAACTGATGTGGCAGATCTTTAAAACAGAAAATTGAGAGTGATGAAATATATAAAGTTATCATCTAAAAATATCATAATAATTGTAAGTGGAGGGAGGAAACGTGCAGTTACAGGAAGCATTCCGCATTTTCTTTGAAAATACATATTTAATCCATATAAGAATTTATGTTTTGATTCCACCCTTCCATATACTTATCATGTGGCGATATATCTCAAATTAGCATAGTAAGAATCACTGCGTACTCTTTATTGGACTATGTTTGTTCCCAAATACATTTTTTGTCACATATATGAGGAAAAAGGTAAACCTGTATCCCAGAACTTCTGGGGAATGAAAATATTATAAATTCTCACAACAACATATAGGAAAATGATTTACAAAGAGAATAAAGGAGCAATTGAATTTGGTATCTTTCTACTTAAAAGAAGCTTAAGAAACATTGAGCAGTTCCAACCTCTAAGAATCTTGGCACTATGAAAGCACTTCAGGAAGGTTCAGACACCCTCATTGTGTCAAAAAGGCTGTTTTTGGGACTGAAGCCAGTTAGAGTCATAAAGAAATGCCCCAAAACAGAATACTACAATTTCTTTAAAGGTAGTTTCTAGGTGGTTGTTCTAGATACACATTTTTTTAATTTTTGTTTATTTTTTATGTGGAGAAAGAAACTTTATTATAGAATCCAGAAATAAATAGTGGTTCAAAAAATACTAACTTGTAAGTGACTTGTCTTTTAGAATTGTAAGCTGACATAACAATAATTTTATTTCAGAGGGTTTTTCTTCCCTCAAGAAGAAAGGAATGTTAAAACCTTACACGCAACTAACATTGATAAGGATTTAAACTGTATTACAACTTTTAAGAAACAAAGTTTAAAACACCAGATAAAGTCTTGAAACCTAGCATGCTTCACCATTTAATAAAATTATGACTCATTTCAGTAAGAAAATGCTTTTTTAGTAAGAAAAATGCTTTCTGAGCTAAGTTTGAACTGCCTGGGCACATGGGACACCCACAAACCCAGTCAGCAGAAGTCTCAGACTCCTATAAGATTAAAGGAAAAATAAATTAGTGTGTACAGAGAATGAAAAAAAAAAATCCCCAATGGTACAAGTCTACAAACGGAAGTAAAACTAAAACTCCCCTAAAATCCCCCAATCATCAATCCTTATAAATTCTGCACCTATCTTCTTCCTTTACTTCTTCAGGAGCCCCTAGTTAAATGAACACCTAAGCAAGCCTTCGACGAGTTTTACGTGGTAAAAGTAGGTTCTCAAACTATGCTGACCATGGAAACGACCTCCGTCTCGTAAACTGTTTAACTTTTAAGACATGAAACAAACGTGGGGTTCCCTGAGGTCAGCTGGGGGCGGGCTTTTTGGAACCCCGTGGATTTTGCAGGTGTAGAATTCAGGGCGCCAGCGGCACAGCCTGGGCACGGGCGGAGGGGTGCGGTGGGCGCCGCCGGGGCCGGGAGGGCGGCCGCGCGAAAGTGGAGGGCTTGCGACGACACCGAGGTGGCGTGTCGGCTCCAGGATTGGGGGGGTCTGAGAGCTCCGCCCGGTGCCCTATCTGTGAGCCCTGATAGCTCCTATCCCACCTGAATTCAAGTATTCTTTGTCGCTAAAAAGTTAAATTAGAGATACTCTATTTAAAAAAATCTAGTCAAACATCCTATGAAAACAAACGCCCCCATCTCCTACCAACACCCCGCCTCCCTGTAGGTCCCCCATCTCCAGAGAGCTGAGTTTTTAAGTCCTGCCTAAAACCCAAAGCCAAATGCGGGAGTTTCCCGCTGCCCCTGGCTGCCCCACGACGGTGGCTCAGAGCCCGGTGAGTTCGGGCTCCGGGGCCCTGGGCAGGCCGAGAGGAGCGAAGGTGGCACGGCCGCCGGGAAGGAAGGGAGGCGGCGTCCCCGGGACGTGGCGCGGGCGGCGCGGCAGCGACCCTGGAGCGGGGTTTGCGCAAGAAAAGGCGCCGCCGCAGCCTCCGCAGCCCCCGGCCGCCCCTCCCCGGCCCCGGGCTCCCCGCCCGCGCGCCGTCCGGGACTCGCGGCGCGCCAGGCGCGGCGCGGCGGCGCGAGAGCCGAAGGGGAGCGGTGGCCGGGCCGGGCCAGCTGCCCCGCGCGGGCCGCAGCCAAGGAGACCGCGGAGGCGGCGGGCAGGGCGCGTGCGCACTGCAGGGGCGCCAGATTTGGCGGGAGGGGGAGTGTCCAAAGCTCTTTGTTTGATGGCATCTCTGTTTACAGAGTTTACATTTTAATATCAACCTGTTTCCTCCTCCTCCTTCTCCTCCTCCTCCGCGACCTCCTCCTCCTCCTCCTCCTCTTTCTCCTGAGCGACTTCGCCCCGGCGGTGCTGAGCGCCGCTGCGCAGCCGGGGAGGGACGCAGGCAGGCGGCGGGCAGCGGGAGGCGGCAGCCCCGTGCGGTTCCCGCGGCTCCCGGCTGAGCCCCGCGCCCGCCGCACCATGGCCCGGAGACCCCGCCACAGGTAAGTGGGAGCCCGGGCGGGCGGAGACGCGCGCAGAGCGCCAGGCGCCCAGAGAGCAGGTGGGAATTCGCTCCCGGATCCTCTGCCGGGCTGTCAGATCCTGCGAGGACCTAGAGTCTCTGCCTCGGCCACGGAAGCCGCTGGAGAGACTGATGAATGGAAGGATCAATGAGGAAAATATATCAGGACGTGGGAAGCACGCCCAGAGGCTCATTTTGCAAGTTGCACGGGAATACATTTCTCTCTAGGAGAAAAAAGGCTGCACGGGGGCAGAGCAGTGCCCACCAGCCGCGGGGAGCCCACTGGATCTCTGGCTTGCTGCCGCGAGTGTCGGCGAGGGAGTCGTAGTTTAATTGCTAGATGAGTTGCGATATGTTTGAACTTGGAAGCGCAGAGCATATGGCAGATAGAGGGAAAACGCCGGGTTGTTTAGTAGCTGCAGGTAGTTCATTTAAATTTCATTCATTCTTTATGGAGGCAAAGAAGAGTGTCTGCTGACAGGCGGCTTGAAAGATTTTAGGGAAGGAAAAGTGTCTCGACATTTGCAAATTGCTTTAAGCCCTGGATTTGAAAGTTCTAGTAGTTTTTCTTTGGAGACTTTTTATTGCACACGCGCCCGCACCGCACATGTCACCGCATTTAGGAAGGCTCTCGGTGATTATGAGTTAAGTCCCCTTAACATTTCGGCGGGACGGAGGGTAAGAGGGAAGCGGAGAAGAGAAAACTTGTCGGAACTGTCAGTTGCTGGCGCTCCCACTTGCATGGGTCTCTAGACTTCCCGGACTGGACGCGCGGGAGCTGCGGGGTGCGGGGGCCAGCTCCGCGGCGGTCACGGTTGCCACTCAACGTAGGGGACGGAGGCGGGCAGCACCCAAGGCCGCTGCCGCGCAACCAGGACGCAATCCCCGCGGGCTCTTCCCCCGGGTAAGAGGTCCGGGCGCGGCGCGCACACGTGGACGCGGCTGAGGTTGCCGCTCCTCCCCGCGCCCTGCTCCAGCAGCCTTTGGTTGCCTGGGCAGGGGAGGGGTGACGGGACGGACCCTCGAGCTGAACTTCTGGGACAAGCCCCTGGAGGCAGAGTAAATGCAACGTCCCCCTCCGAGTCGTTAGATTTTCCTGTACTTTGTTTTTGAACTGGCTGTCGCTGGTCGCCGCGCAGCGCTGGAAAGTTGCAAAGAGCGTGGGTGAGGGCCCTGCGGCAGCACCCTAGGTCGGGCGGGGAGGAGCGCCGAGGCATGGCTGGGCGTCGGAGGAAAAGGGAGGCGACTTCGGAGGTGGGGGTACTGGATCTCTGAGCCTCTCCCAGGGCTCGGCCGCCTGAGGCGAAGGTGTGCCTCGTCGGTGGTTTACCTTTGCCTTTGGGACCTAACAGCAGAGCAGCCGAGGTCACCCATTTTTTTTTTTTTTTTTTGAGAGCAGAAACTGGGAGGAGAAGGAGGGTGCTGGGAGGAGGCGCGGTGGAGGCTCAGCGCCCGGAGCTCTCCGCGGTCCCCGCGGGGCGGGGCCGCGCAGGTTCCCTGCCGCTCCCAGGTAGCGGCGAGGGGAGGCCGCCCGGAGGGGCGGGAGACTTGAACCTGCCTCAGGGGGAAGAGAAACCCCGCTGCGGGTTCGAAGCCGTTTCTTGCAGGGCGAGCGTAAACTCGGCAGGGATTATTAACCAGGTCAGCGAAATGAGTCTGAACCCCTTCTCTAGAATCACAGTAGTAGCCACAAGGCACTTCCTCCCGCTCCCCTCCCTCTTCCCAACCCCCAACACCTCTTTTCTTTTTCGTTTCTTTGCACGGTTTATTTCCTTGACAGAATGTAATATTCATAGTTGTACTCTTGAAACCACACCGGGTCTAGCAGGTGGGGAGTTGAGTGCATCAAGCCTGAAATCAGCCTTTGAAAGTCCTCCGACTGTTGGGTCTGAGAGCTTGTTAAAGCGGATAAAGGAAAACTCATTTCGGGTCCTTAGTAGAAATTAATCATGCTACTTAGGCGACTGGGACAACTTAGAGCGAGGAAATCGCATGCAGAGCTCAAAGGCGAGTCCCAATGCCAAGCCTGCTGATGGACCCAGGAGCTGAGTGTGAGCAGTCTGGGCTCGCCCTGCTCCCCTCATGGCGTCTTCGAGATCTGTAGAAGTCACACACCACGTTTCCCCAAGACTTTGATTTTGCACATCTCTGCTTCTATGCTTCTCAAAAGTCATGGGAGACATGAAATAATCTTTTATTAGCATTGGAAAGTACCTTAGTAGTAGAATTCAAGCCCTTATGTAGAGCGAGTAACTGAGGTCCTGAGAGAGAGGAAGTGATTTGTCCAAGTCACCCAGAACTAGGACAGGCACCTTTGCCTCCAGAACCCTAATTCTATTTGATGCCTGTTCTCGCTCACCTGAAGTTGGCTGCCCCCTATGGGCGGTTGAACATGTTGCTTGTTTCCGAAAGAGGTGTCCAATGACTAATTTGGAAAATGTAGTTCTCACTTATGAAAATGTGATCTGCAGATCCAGCCAGGCCTAAAAAGTTTAACTGAGTTGAGTCTGTGACTCCACTTTCAGATAACTCTGGTTTTCTTGGTATTCCTAATATCTTACAGGGGCACCCTTCATTTGGGGGATTTCCGAAGGGTTCCCTAAAAACCATTCAGAAGATGCTGACCTACAACTCTGGGCTAACGTTTGTTTTTTTTTCACCTTATGATGCTTGTGCTTTTGGTTGAAGGGAAACGACTGTAATTTTTAATCAGGCAGTTTTTAAACCCTCCTGTTGACAGTGAAGAACAGGATTAGGCTCTTGTTTAAAAGGATAGACACTAAATGGAAGAAATTATTATAGATTATAAATAGTTTGGTGGCCTTTTTTGTGGGTGGCATTTTACATTTGGATCACATCCTACTTGTCACCGAGCATCCTAGACCTTCAGATTGTTGCCCAAAATAATAGTTTTAAATTATAAAAACCTAAAAAGTTCCGAATTTGGGGTAAGTGCATTTGCTTGCCTTATAAGGGATGGTAATATGTACTTGTAGGTTAAGTTTGGGACAAAACCTGATACGAATATAAATTTACTTTTTAAAAATAATTTGCATTATAATGTTGCTTTATATCATTTTTATTGTCCTCAGTTTGATGGATTTCTCAAATTACAATGGTAAATTTTAGCGAAGTTTCCAAAACAACATACTTTGTCCTCATATATTAAATTTTATAATTAAAATTATAACTGAAAGTAAACTGTGACTGTAAAATTCCTCTCATTTATTCAGTGTATGATTAATAAACATTAGGTATAGAGTTACTTCAAAAGTCATCAAAATTCATAGTTTTGGCCAACTAGGTAAAAAAAAAAGCTCATTGGAAAACAGTAATACATAACTTTTTCAAACCCATCTGGGGAAATACCTCAGTTTTGATTTAGGTACATTTTAAGATAGTCAAATCAGTCAGAGGCAGAAAAAACAGAAGAGTAAGATCCTGACCCTCAAGGAGCCTAATTATTCACTTAGTTACTTAGGAAACTGAGTGCTATAAACATGGCTGCAAGTTGGATAAACCTGGCCTGGAGTTTTGAACTGTTTGATATTAATATACTTACAAAGAAATTTTATCACTTGATGGTCTTAGCCTTCCTCAGGTTTTTAAAATCCTTTCCTCTTAGATTTTCTTAATCTTTTAATCTTTAAGGGATGACTATTATTATATTGTTGGGTGTATTACTTCTTCAATTTTTTTTTCTTAATAAAACACTGGTCCCATTGAAATAACATAATTGAGTTGTTTATTGTATTTGGGAAACATTATTTTAAAGACGTGACATAAGCCAAAGATTTTGAGTGTGTACTTATATAAAGGACATGGGCTCTCATTCCTTTAATTGTCCTTAACACTAAGGTTTAAACTTAAATTTTCATTGGTTGGAAGGTTGCCAAATGTGTAACTTGTCACTGGTCTAACAGTAACAGCAGGTTTAAACATGCAGAGCAATAAGAAAGTGCCAGGTCCTTTGCCGTATCTGTGGATACCAATAACAACAGAACCAGTTTACAATACTAGAGCAACAGAATGCAGAAAACAATCTTGTTGTGCAAGTTTTCAAAGTTTTATCTTCATAACCTTTGAAAAGATTGTTGAGGAGTTTCTGTGTAAGTTTTGTAATCCAGTAGTTCAAATTGTCTTGTTTCAGTCCATGTCTGTCTGCCCTTTTTATTTCTGCAGCATATACAGCAGTGACGAGGATGACGAAGACATTGAGATGTGTGACCATGACTATGATGGGCTGCTTCCCAAGTCTGGAAAGCGTCACTTGGGGAAAACAAGGTGGACCAGGGAAGAGGTAATTAATTGTATTATCAAAACATGAAAAAAACTAGAGTGTATCAATCTGTGTAAAACAAAATTTCAGCTCAACTACCAGTGCTCAAACTCATTAGCAGGCTCTTTTGAGATCTTATCTAGCCCATCTCTGCAGCATGCCACCCCTCCCTACTCTCCACTCCCACATGTACACTATACCATCCATTTCCAAACTCTGCAGCTCTTTGAATGTCTTTCTCACTTTGTATTTCATCTGTGTTTCCTTCTGCCTATTCTTGTCCTCCGGCCCCACAACTTCTTACTACTTCATTCCCATGAACACATCGCCCCTTCTAAAGCCGTCCTTGGCTTCCCCAGACATGTGAGATGCGTCCTCTAGTCACTGGATACAGTATTTATTCATTGTTGTGAAATATGCCTTTTCCAGTAGATTATACGTTCATTGAAGGCGGGGCTAAACATCCGTCCATTTTTGCATTCCCTGAGCCCAGAATTGCTTGACATTAAGTGAGATATTAACAATGTCAGGGAATGAATTGATATTTCCAAAAACAAAAGAATAAAACAAAACTCTCATAGAATTAGTCTTGTCATAATAGATTTGTTAAACACTCTTGATATATAATATATAATTTTTCACAGAGCCATATACATGAATGCTGTTCTAAAAGCATTCAGTAATGGATAGAGATGTGTCTACTTCTCAACTTTATTTTTCTGCTAGATATCCAAAGCTTGATCTTTGTAGGAATGGAAAGATACTTAAGGAGCAAAATTATTAATGTATGGAGAAGGTTACCTTTTCTCTAAAATTCTCTAAACATTTTGCAACTGATTTTAGAGGATATTATGTTAGATAGATAGTATTAACTCTTCCTCAGTTTCATTCCACCCTACTTCACTTAAAACCTCTGTTGACAGGCAGGCAGGATTTCCAGTTAGATTCCTAGAAAATGTGCTTGTGCACATGAGTAAACCTTGGAGACATGGAAGTTCTGTTATTAATGCTGGTTTCCTATGTCCTGTGTCTATGTCTTACCAAGGTGCACATTTTGTATGAAAAGTTACCTCTGCAGAAATGTGAGGCCTCTCTTTCTCTTAAAAGGACCTGTTTAGAAAGACACTTTTGACCTGAAAGATTTCCCTCTGTTGTTTAGTGTCCTCTCTATTTTAATAAATTTGGCCTCATTTAAATTGTGAATATAACAATACAAAAACGAACTGATTTTCTTGCATCATACATGCCTTCAAGTTTAATTAGGAAATGTGATCTTCCATTTTTTTGCATGAAAGAGGTTGAACTGATAGTTGAACTCCTGTCTATTGCCATAGGTAAATGTCTATTAAACCTAACATTGGCATTATTTTTTTCCCCATAAAGTAAAACCTTAACAGTTACCATAAGCCAAGCATTGTGCTAAATGTTTGCAGAGCTCCTTCATGTGGTTCCCAAATAACCCTGTTGATATTAGCATTCCCATTGTACAGGTGACAATACTAAGGCCCAGAAAAGCAAAATGACATACCCAAGCTTACACAACTAATCAATAGCTGAGTCAAGATTTAAACTCTGGATCTAGCTGACTAAATAAATCTATGGTCTAACCCAGTATATTACATTAATATCTATCTGCTGTACTTGGATATTTCTGAGATTTTTTTTTTCTGGATTGGATTATTGGTTTGGTTCCCTTTTACTCTAACTTGAATAGAGTTATACAGTAAATGACTGATATCCTAGGATTACCTTAAATGTCCTAGGATGAAAAACTAAAGAAGCTGGTGGAACAGAATGGAACAGATGACTGGAAAGTTATTGCCAATTATCTCCCGGTAAGTTTATCATTTTTTTCTTTCCATAAAAGGAAACTTCTAAAGATGTAAATAAGATATTCTAGGAGAGGATGTTAAGACATTTGCTCATATATAAAAAGTAGGGGGAGAAATGCCTCATCTGTAACTTACAGTTTATATCATAATGCATGTAATTGGGATTTCTAAGTAGACTATTAAAAGATTTTTACATTTTTAAACATTTGTTTCTTATTTATCTTTTCATTTATTAGGATAATATAAATTGGCATTTTGATGTTTGTTTTATGGCAGATGACCTCAAATTAGCCTCTTTTAAATTTCAGTAGCGTGGTACCCTGGTTTAAAATTTGGTACCCTGGTTTAACATTTTGGAGTCCTTTTAGACTTATCCCACTCCCTTACCTCCCCTACCTCCAGGCAAAGGAATCTCCAATTTCTTTAATCAGTCCCTACTTTTCATTCTCCTTGTTGCTTCACAGGTTCAGCGCCTTTCCCTCTTGTCTGGATGACTATAATGGCTTCCTAACTAGCTTCCCTACTTGTAACTTGCTAATTTTCCATTCATCCTAAACACCATTGGTAGATGAGCTTCCTAAGATGCAGCTGTACCTTATCTTTCCCAAACCAGCAACTTAGACTCTCACAAATTAGGTGCACTGCCTCAGCCTGGCACACAAGTGTCCTTCCATGTGGCCCCAACTTATAGCTCCAGTTCTGTTTCCTACTTCCTCTCTGTAAGCAGGTTTGGTTGAATACATTTCTGCTTTCCTTACTGAGGGCTTTGTCCCTGGTGATGCCACCTCCTGGAATGTTCCATTCATCCTTCAAAGTCCACATCAAGAGCTTTTCCATTCTCCTCCTGAGGAAACATAATTTCTCCTCCTAAGGAGACACTCCTTTTCCCACTGCAATATCCTTTTACTTGGTTTCTTCTTGCATATGAATCAAATTCTGCCTTCTGTTAGTTAATTATGTATTTTTTTTTCCTTCTTATAAGATTCCATGCTCTTGTAAGGTAGGGCCTACCTTTAACCATCTTTGTTTTACAATATTAATACTTGTGGCCCTAAATTGAAAGACATCTCTTAGTTTGAATGGAAAGCAAAGTCAAGTCATTTGGAATGGATTTCCATAAAAGCCTCACCTTCACATGGACTCTCTAGCAAGTCTTAGTCTTAGTCCATATGGGTACTTCCACTTGCAGTAGACTGAGGTTAAGGTTAAGTTAAATTGACATCACATGTGCAATATGATGATCCTTTAATTCACATGGCAAGACTGGTTTCCTTAGGGGGCAGAGCTTCTAATTTTAGATGCAACTTTGAAATATTCTTCTTAGGTTCTTTAGCTGTAAGTAATGAGAGATAAGTGGGCTCTCCAAACATGCCCTAAAATATTCTTGAATGTTTTCACTGTATATTGTCTATGTATGATTCATTTCACAACAAGGACTTCACGTGCTTATCACATGGCATCTATGTGACGGTGTATACTTTATCTTATTTATCTAGAATCGAACAGATGTGCAGTGCCAGCACCGATGGCAGAAAGTACTGAATCCTGAACTCATCAAGGGTCCTTGGACCAAAGAAGAAGATCAGAGAGTAAGTTCTTTCTCCATTGTGATATGTATCACAATTAAGAATATTCCCCAAATGTCTTTGTTGAATGTTTCCCAACTTGAAGAAACAGGTAGAATGTGCAAGCAGAAAGCAGGAGACTCTATTCCCATATTTTCAGTGAACGAAAGCAGATTTTTGGAAATTTTCTAAAGATCTTGTAACAGTGAAAAATGATTACACTGACTCATTACATAACATTAAAACATAGGTTATTTTTGTGTGTTTATCTGAAGGTGATAGAGCTTGTACAGAAATACGGTCCGAAACGTTGGTCTGTTATTGCCAAGCACTTAAAGGGGAGAATTGGAAAACAATGTAGGGAGAGGTGGCATAACCACTTGAATCCAGAAGTTAAGAAAACCTCCTGGACAGAAGAGGAAGACAGAATTATTTACCAGGCACACAAGAGACTGGGGAACAGATGGGCAGAAATCGCAAAGCTACTGCCTGGACGGTAATAATATGTCAAAAAATATATTGATTGGGAAGAACAAGGGAGTGGGTATTGAACATTCTGTTTTAAATGTATGGCGAGTGAATTACATTCCATCGATTGTTAGTGTTTCGTTAGATAAACCAGCTTCATAGCTTCTATAACAAGGAGACCTTTGGTTTATCTAGTTGAGGATTTCCAGAATTCACCCCACAGTGAGCCTTTGGCCAAGTCACTGAACTTCCCTCAGCCTCAGTTTCCCCATTTGCAAAATGAGTAATACCTACTTCACAGGGCCAATGTTAGTTATCAAGTAAAATGAATGTCAAAGCACCTTGTGAACTACAGAACTGTAAACACATAGACGGATGCTGAGGATGGACAGTTTGTCTATAGTCTAGTTCACACTACTGCTTAAGTGACCAGAAGGGAACTCAGCTACCATATTCCTGATACCAGCATCCATTTCATTATACCAGTTGGCTTAATACTTTTCTTTTAAAGAAAGTGTATTTCTAGAATTATACTGCTTCTAGGTTTTTAAATAACTTCCATGTTATCCTTTCTTCTTAATGAACAAGGCACAAAAAGTGACCTCATTCTGAGGGATATCTGTGGAAGCTCATTTTTGTCCCACCTTCCCCACTTAAACAGTTGATAATATATTTTGTTTAATTTGGAAAATACTTTCTACTATAAATCTTCACGAAGAATAATGTAACTTAGGAAATATTTAAAATATTTTTATTCTCGAGCTTCATAACCCAAAAGTGGAGAGTGAGTTCCTGCAGAGAAGGCCATGGCTCTCTGATAGGTGGGGTAGTATGCTCTTGTGATGGTCTCCGTGCTTCGGTGTAAGCTTAGAGAATTGAAGAGGTCCGTACAAGGAGGCCTTTTCTCCCATATGGTCTGAAAGGATATGCTGTTGATTCTTTTAAAAATTAAGGGGCGACTGGACTTCCTCTTTCTTTAACATACAGTCCCCCACCCCCATCGAAATAGTAAAAGGGAGGCTTAAAACGGTTTCTTTGAATTGAGAAACTGTTTTCCTGAGAAATTGAAAGACTTTAGTAAAAATGCTTTGCAGTTTGAAAAGACACTGAGAGCTAGCATCTTTCCCTTCTCAGTCTCCTTTTCTATTCTCACCTCTGTCTGGCTATAAAACAATTTGAGGTGGTTTTCAAAAGGTGGGATTGTTTTTTTACTTAAAATTTCTGGCTAGTGCCATTCAAGATAAAGAGTGGACAGTGAGGGGGCAGCAGCTGCATTATCTCTCACCAGCCTTACTGAGTGCTTCTTGTAGGGTGTAAGCCCTGCTAAGCCACACTCAAAGGAGTCATTTTCTAGGACTGCCAGAACTTTTAAGTCATATTAGAGTCTTATACCATCAACAGTCAGAACAAATAGGAAGGATTGTTGTATTGAAAGTGCTCTTTTATCAAGGGAACAAAATGGTTAAAAGATTACAATATTTATAGAGAACTACATATGTTCCATATGGTATAACTAAGAGAATTCTATGGATTTTTAACTAGGTAATAGGGGAAGCATGATTTTAAGAGCTGGAGAAGCCCGAGACAATTAAAAAGAAATAACACTATTAGTGGGCCAAAAGAAAAGGTCTCTGTAAGAAACAGTTTTCTGTCAATTAATTCTAATCTGAATTGAAATTTTTGTTTGTAACATTTTTGTGTGATGTATTTCTGTGCAGAACTGATAATGCTATCAAGAACCACTGGAATTCTACAATGCGTCGGAAGGTCGAACAGGAAGGTTATCTGCAGGAGTCTTCTAAAGCCAGCCAGCCAACAGTGGCCACAAGTTTTCAGAAGAACAGCCATTTGATGGGTTTTGCTCATGCTCCACCTTCAGCCCAACTCCCTCCAACTGGCCAGCCCTCAGTTAACAATGACTATTCCTATTACCACATTTCTGAAGCACAAAACGTAAGCCATTTCTAAGAATTTAGTTTAATGAGAGAGAGGATTATTTTAGCTCCAGGCAATAATAATACGTCACACCTGTACGCTTTTCAGAGTGCTTCTGTAAACATGATGACCAGCAAGCCTCACCTACTCCCTCTGAGGTAGATGGGGGTAGGTATTGTTATCCCTGATATGTACCCAGAAATAAGGATGTTAAGAGGTTTGCCCAGAGTTACATAGCTCAAGGAGATAGCGCAGACAAGAATTCAAGTTGTCTGATTCTAACTTGCTGCTTCCTATCTAGTTAGCTTTTGACTATAAATTCAAGGTACTATTAAGGAAAGAATGGGAGAATGCAGATGTATTTGTAGTCTAATATTTTTCTCTTTCAAAATGAAAAGTGACATAAGATTACATTTAAAGAGGAGATAGTTTCACTCTGAAATTCAACAGATCATTGTAAATTTGATTCTGTTAGTGATTTAGCAGAAATGTCTTATCCACTCAGTGACTATTTACCTTCGTACTCTGAGTCAGGAGCAGTTTTGTGACACCATTCTCTCCGTTTCTCCTCCTTTGGACCAGTTTGATTCCTTCCTAATTTCCAAATACTTATACTTAGGGAAAGAATTATTCATAATGAGAGGGAAAAGAAAAATACAGAGAAAGCAAATCAAGAAACTTGAATCTTCAAACAAACAATACTAACCGGTGAAGCTTACCTAAGAATACAGGGCTTGTATGCAAATTTTATTCAAAACATACTCATAAGTAGTTTTTACTTGTCTCTGTCTATTCCATTTATTTGACTACAGACTTCCCAGAATGGCCTCACATGAATGAACTCTTACAAGAGATTCTGTGCTCTTTACTAAAATTCATAATTATTCTAAGAGAAAGATTTTAATCAGCTAGAGTCATTCATTATTTCCATCAAATCTTCTTTCATACATTCATGAATATACTTTGATTATATTTATCATTGTGTTTTTCTCTAATTAAAGAATATTTCCTGTCAGGATCAACAAGCACTTTAAGTTTCTTTATGTTGTTATAGCTATTTAGTCATTTTTAAAAGCCTGGCTACAATTTCAATTTAGAGTTTGGTATTTTTTTATTAGAATTTTGTGAATTTTTTTAGTAAAGGATTTTTTTTTCTCAGTTCTAGGGCAAACCCCTAGGAAGCCAAATCCCTTGAAGCATATGTAACCATGAATGACTCAGCCTTTGTTCTGCCTTTTTGATCTAGGTCTCCAGCCATGTCCCATATCCTGTAGCGTTACATGTAAATATAGTCAATGTCCCTCAGCCAGCTGCTGCAGCCATTCAGGTAAGATGATTTTAAGATCATTTCATAAAGAAACTCATTGACTGTTGAAGGCATCGTTTTTAACACATGCTTTATTTCTTTCATCTAAACACTGATTTTCACTCAATCACCTGAAGTGAGATGAAAAGGGAATAGTGGAAAGGTGGGTGGGGAAACGGGCCATGGATCTGCTACTCTTCACATGCGAGAGTAACTTTGCTCAGAAATTCTTTTTCCCCAATGTCATCAGTTGAAACAGCTCCTCTGTCAGCACCCACCCTAGCCTTGGATTTCGCATCACGCCCTTACTTCTGGAAGAACATTCACAATTTGGTTTGTGTTGGTTTCAGGCCGAGGCCTCATGGGCCACAGGGCCCCTTGTGACTGCAAGCCATCACCACTGTATTTACAGCATCCAACCAGGCCCTTGTCTTTTTCTCTCCCTTAACTTTTGATTTCAGAGACACTATAATGATGAAGACCCTGAGAAAGAAAAGCGGATAAAGGAATTGGAATTGCTCCTGATGTCAACTGAGAATGAGCTCAAAGGACAGCAGGCGCTGCCAGTAAGAACGGCACCAGGGGCTTGAATGGGGGGTGACAGCTTTACCCGCTGGCTCCACTGTGCCCTCCCTTCTCTTTTAGATGTGACACCATTCAAGACTCTATATAATCTATTAACTGTTTAAACACTGAAAGTTATTTATAGTAAAAGACAGTTGGGATCAGAATATATGTTGACTAAATTGGAAGTAGTCCTTTCGTATTTCAATAGGAATTCAACATCCACTGAAGGTTGTCATCTATTTTTTTTTCCTTCAGAAGAACTGTAGATCAATTCAAAGACCAACAGTGATAAATGAATGAAATCTGCATTTTTGCCAAGTTCTGTATCTATATGGTGCTATTCGTTTGATTTTTTTCTTTTCCTATGATTTTTTAACCTCGACTTTAATATTTTATACTTTCAAATATGATACACACGTTCCGTGTGTGCATTTGAAAAATATATATCTAGTATCTCCATAAATAACATAGCTGTTCTATGTTTTGTTTGCATGCACAAAAGCTGTGTGGATCATTACTGAATTTTGACCTCTTTTTTAGTGATTAGGCTGCAAACTGGGAGAGCAGCTTGTACTTTATAATATATGTAGTTAAGCAACAAAGAATGAAAGAGATGTGACACCCAGTAGGTACTCTTAGGAGCAAATTTCTTTTGGGTTAAATAATAAAATGATCATGTGCATATGTTAGTTCGACCACTTTTTAACTTTAGTTAATGTTTTGCAATTTCTCCTGTTGCATGGTCATGCTGAAAGGAGACTTCTGTTAATTTGCTCTTCTGCTTTCCTAACCACGTTGATTTGGCAGCCCTTCCCTGCGTCGGTGCAGTCTGTACCACTGAAAAGGGATGGAAGCAACAAGAGTATATGCAGATTAAAACAACTCTCACCCTTGAATCTTCTGGCCTTTTGTAGGTTAGAAAGACAATAGGCCAAATCTTAATTCACAGCAAACGTTTATGGTCCTATTGGTAATTATGCTCAAGTAGATTTGTAAAGACATTCCACCTGAGAGCTGTGCTTTGTAAGATAGTCCCTCTACTTACAGTTTTAGTAAAATGATGACAATTAGGGTAATCGTGTAGCTTGCAGACTGTACCACTATTAAAAAGCAGGGTCTTGCATTGACGAAAGGAAACATCTTGACAACTATTTCATAGGCGCAAGTTTTGGATGATGCAACTGCTTTTATCTTTCCTCCAACAGCATCTGATACCTTGTGCAACTTCATTGCTAAGTTCCTTCTCCCTTTCTTCTCACCCATCTTTCTTTACTCCCCCACCCCCTCCTTAGACACAGAACCACACATGCAGCTACCCCGGGTGGCACAGCACCACCCTTGCCGACAACACCAGACCTCATGGAGACAGCGCACCTGTTTCCTGTTTGGAAGAACACCACTCCACGCCTTCTCTGCCTGTGGATCCCGGCTCCCTACCTGAAGAAAGTGCCTCACCAGCAAGGTGCATGATCGTCCACCAAGGCACCATTCTGGATAATGTTAAGAACCTCTTAGAATTTGCAGAAACGCTTCAATTTATAGATTCTGTAAGTAGAATCGTTAAGGCACGTTAATGATTTTGGGAATTAGAAAACCCTCATCTCAAACTGTTGCCATTTTCCATAGCAAATATCATGTTATTAGCACACATTAATGTAAAGGTAAAAGTCTGATTTTAGTCTTTGTGTGTATGTTTTCTTAAAGATCTGATTTCATAGACTACCCAAATAAAAGGTAGCTTCTCAGAGATTTCCCTCAAAATGCATATTCTTTAACATAGTGAAGTTGATGACATATGAGTATAGTTTTGGGTTGTGGAAATAATGTTTGAGCTATTTTTAACTTTACTTTGTTTACTTCTCTGTGTTTCTCTAGAATTGTGTCTTGCTTTTGGATTGCACATTAAGAATTAGCAATCTTACGGTGTATTTGAAGTGGTAATGAGTTGATGCATTGGTGTGCCTAGCTTTCTCCACAATGTATTGATTTTTGATTACCAGTTCCAGTCGGTGCACTGAGAAAGCCATCTTTAGTGAAACAAACAAGAGTTCAGCACCTCAAAAGCAGACACTCACTTCATTTCCTTTCTTTCCCATTTGGTTTAAAAAGCATTTATTGCATCATATCCCATCACACAGGGGATGAACACTGCCAAAATGTGCCCTCTAGCAAAGGTTTTCCTTTTGCTTTGGATTGCATGCAAATGCCAGAATACCAGGAGGTCCCTGCAGTGCACATGGAGGACCTGCCTTGAGGCAGCATGGTAGACCTACCAGGCAGTGGACCAGACAACTGTGAATCCTAAAGCTCTTTCTCAAGAAGTCAAACAAGCGGGCCAGGTGTTTTCTTTGCATTCAGCATCTCTCTCTCAGTGCTGTGTTTCAGGTGGTGGCACACATCATGCACACACTGTCTCAGAGTCCTGCGCCTCCCACATTGTTTCAGGATTCTTCATCATGGTGCGCTCTCAGCAGTTTTGAATTCTTTGAAGAAGCCGATTTTTCTTCTAGCCAACATCATGCAGGCAAAGCCCTACAGCTTCAGCAGAGAGAGGGCAGTGTGACTAGACCTGCAGGAGAGCCTAGCACGAGGGTGAACAAGTACAAGTTGAGTGAGGGGTCACTTGACCTGCTCACATCCTTGCCTCCTTCAAGGCACAGCACAATTCCGCTGGTCATCCTTCGGAAAAAGCGGGGCCAGGCCAGCCCGTTAGCCGCTGGAGACCCTAGCTCCTTCATAGTTGCTGACGTCAGCAGTTCAACTCCCAAGCGTTCCCCTGTCAAAAGCCTACCCTTCTCCCCTTCGCAGGTAGCGCACAATTTCTGCACAGCTGTTACTACTTCTCAACAGACACTGAGCCTTAATAATCTAGAAACTAATCCTTGGGAACAAATGACTAATTACTGTTGCCCTTGCTGATTTCGTTCTGTCATTGATTGCATCTAGCTCTTGCTAAGTCATACTGCCTCCCAAAGTTGAGGTTTGTCTGTAGGCTAATGATTTTGTCCTAATTCTCTCTCTTATTTTTTGGTGATTTGAAAGATGGTTAGTTGTATGGGATGTGCTTTAATTTCCTTCAACACTAGAGTTTAACATTTCTAGTCCTTCCTTTCCTCCCATCCCTTCCCTCTCTTTAAAACCTTTTAACAGATTTTCTGCCTCTTTGTTCACTTATTATTGAGTGATTCACTGACCCAGGGGAGGAGGGAACCAACCTATGTTCAAAGAGCATTTGGGTTGCAACTAGAAATTATTTAAGGTTCCTATCCATTTTTAAGTGGCAATGTTTTGGAAGAAGATTAAGGAACAAGTGCTTAAAGAAAACTTATGTTTTAATATCAGTTTCTCAACATTGGACCATATGTTTTTTTGAGTTGTGCCATAATATTTTATTAGCACAGTTTTTGCCAATGAATACTCTTGTTTCATATAGTATTTTCAAGGCACAGAAATGATAATTCTTATCAGAGACTTGTGTTTCTTAATTATTGAAAGTATTGAAGTTAGGTAATTTGGCACTTTAAAATGTTCCCTAATTATGTCTGTTGAATTTGTCTTAAGAACATCTTTAAGTCTGAACAAATGGCACACCCACCAAATAAATTATCTTGTCTTTTCCAAATTGTGTTCTGGAGAATATTAGTTCTGCATGACTTTAGTAGATGTTCCAGAAAAAGATCTAAATACATAAGTTTGGGAAACACTGAATCAAACAAAGTTAAAAATTGGTTTATTTACTGCAGGACCTTTCAGACTGATGTGCATTGTGAATTTGCATGGAAATTATGACATGTGTGTTTCACAAACTTATTTTACAAACTTATTTCACAAACTTATTTTACCTTGGAATCGTAGGAACACCTATTATTCTCCCAATAAACCTATATTAATGGTTGATAGATCATTAAGGAGAGAAAGCAAAGTATGAAAGAAAAATAATTACTTTCCAAAACATCACTTTCACACTCATTCTCTGTTATGGCAAGTGTCATTTATTGAGAATATTTTCTTAGGATTTTGCAAATTTCTTGACATTGACCCTCAATTTTATTTCTTAGAAATCACACTCCAAATCTTAAGTGCTCAACTGAAATAAAATAATGCCCTAACACCACATGCTTGTTAACATCTTTATTTTATATAGTTGGTCAGTAAAACATACTTGTTTGTTATCAAGGTGAGATTTTTAAATTGGCCTGAACAAAGAATCACTGTTTAATATGCAATTTTTTTTCTTTCCTCCCATATTTAGTTCTTAAACACTTCCAGTAACCATGAAAACTTAGACTTGGAAATGCCTTCTTTAACTTCCACCCCTCTCAATGGTCACAAATTGACTGTTACAACACCATTTCATAGAGACCAAACTGTGAAAACTCAAAAGGAAAATGCTATGTAAGTCCTTGGTTCAGAAATAAAATGTTTTCTCTTATTTACTTATATTTAATTAATGGAATATAGTCTCCACATGTCTGATCCTTTTGTATGTGTGTATCTTTATGGATTCACTTGTATGTACATAACCATGTATATTCCCACATGGGCTATGTCTGTCCTGGGCATGTTATAACTATCTACAGGCAGGAGGATAAACTCAATTACCTTCTATAGTTCACTTCAAAATGTCCTTTATGTGCAGAAGTAGTTGTCATATGACTCTTCAACTCAGTTTTTCTCTTTGTTCAATAAGGCCTTTTCTTCTTCACTGAAAACAAGATTTTCAACCTCCTTTCCTCTCTGCTTATAAACTTCAGAATAAGAATGAATACGATCCTTTACCTAGTTCATATTTTTTCTCTAATTTTTTCTTTTTGAAATTTATCTAAAGACAGGACCTCTACTGACATCCCCAGGAATATTAAAAGATTAGAAACCAAGGAATGATTAAGCAGTCATTTATATTCACTAAAGTGTTCATCACTTCAAAGAAATGTCAGAGAACATCGATGTGATTATAATAAGCCTTTAAAAGAAATGCAATCTTATTTCCAAGTACAATAGGTACATTTTAAATGGTTAACATATGTGTTCCATTGAGGGCCCTATTTTAATGAATAGATAAAATTCATTTGTAAATGCATCAGATCTTCATGATGCTTATGATCATTAGAAAGACCTAGAGACACTGTGTTTTCAGAAGGATTAAAGGAAAATGAAAAATATTTTAAGGCTCTTAGTCTCAGGGGAATAATACCTTTGAAATATTTGAAAGTATGTGATTGATATGCATAGCATCTTCATATTAACAATACATAGATGATTAATCAGCATACCCAATTCCACATCAGTTACAGTTTATTGTATTCAGCAGAAAAATATCAAATTTAATAGAGCATTATAAGGAACATATGTTCTTTCATATTGAACGAACACTTGTTTTCTTTTTAAAGTTTTAGAACTCCAGCGATCAAAAGGTCTATCCTAGAAAGTTCTCCAAGAACTCCTACACCATTCAAACATGCACTGGCAGCTCAAGAAATTAAATATGGTCCCCTGAAGATGCTAGTAAGTTTTAGCAAAATTCTTGGATGTAGTTGGCTTATGAGTACAAACAAAAATATTCCTCTGATGCAACATACTCACTTTTGCCTTCAGCCTCAAACACCATCTCATCTTGTAGAGGACCTGCAGGATGTGATCAAACAAGAATCTGATGAATCTGGAATTGTTGCTGAATTTCAAGAAAATGGACCACCTTTACTGAAGAAGATCAAACAAGAGGTAAACACAAGATCCTTTGGAAGAACAAGCTGTGAATCTGGCTCTCTGTTCCTCATGGGCAGCTAGAAATGTGTGGCATCAGCCCTCTGTAACAACACCGCTTTTCATACAAGATTTTCATACAAGATGCAGTTAAGAGGTACTGCCAGACTGTTGGCATATGACCTGTCACTTGGGAAGCCTACCCACTTCTGTCTACTTCATGCTTAAACAGAAAACATACTACAGAGGTTAAAGGAAGGAGAAGGAAGCAGCTTTTACTGTACTTTTTAAACCACTGATATGTAGATAGGTAGATGAGTGATACATAAGCAATTAATTTTCTGATATCATGGAGAATTGAAATTTCAATTAAAATAGCAGTATCTTTAATTAATAATATGAAAGGGAACCTAATGTGCAAGGATCAAAGTTTTAGCTTCACAGCAAGGAACATTTCCAACAGGTTAGATCCAGTGACTCCTGAATTTATTTTCATATAAGGTTTAGGGTTTAAGAGACTGGCCAAAAATTTACTTTTTTTTTTTTTTCAGTTTTATTGAGATATAATTGACAAAAACCATTAGATGTTTAAAATATATAACGGGTGATTTGCTGTACATATACACTATGAAAGGATTCTCCCCCATTGAGTTCATTAACACATTACCTCACAGAGTAGTTCATTTTTTGTTGTTGTTTTCTTTTTTTGGTGAGACCATTTAAGTTCGACTGTCTTAGCAAGTTTCATTTATACAGTAGTTACCATGTTATACATCAGATCCTCAAACCTTATTCATCTTACAGAAACTTACTCTTGAGGCTAAGTGTTTCATGGGAAGTTGCAGTTATAGAAACAACAAAGCACTTCCTGTTTGCTTGTAGGTGGAATCGCCAACTGATAAAGCAGGAAACTTCTTCTGCTCTAACCACTGGGAAGGGGAGAGTCTGAACACTCAGCTGTTCACCCAGGCTTCGCCGGTGGCAGATGTGCCCGTGAGTACATGCCCGTGTTATGAGACGTCGGCACCTCACAGAACCCTGCGTATGGCATGGGAGGCTGCTGTGGTTTCAGCACTATTTAATGCATCATATTTCTAAATATTCTCAGTTGCATGATTATTTCCTTATGATCATTGATGTTGGATATAAAGTTGAGGCTTTGTTTATGTATTGGAAATAGATTCTGTTCCACTGCAGATTTCTCTCATTGTTTCTTAGCATTTGAGAGTCTTGCCACCTAAAAAATCTGCTGCATGCTATACATATTTTCATGAAAATGGAATGTTAATTTTTTAAAATTTTCTTTTAATATACTTGTCTTCTAAATGTAATGTTTCCTCCTTGTTAAATTGACTCCTGTTAATAGATTTTATTTTCTAGAGCAGTTCTGGGTTCACAGCAAAGCAGAGAGGAGATAGAGAGGTTTCCCATACAACTCCGTCCTCACGCATGCATAGCCTCCCCCTCCATCAACATCCCCATCCGGAGTGGTTTATACTGATGAACTTATACTGACAGGTCATTATCACTCAAAGCCCATAGTTTATATTAAGGTTCACTCTTAAAGATGTACATTCTATTAGTTTGGACAAATTTATGACACTTCGCCACCATTAGAGTATCATACAGAATAGTTTCACTGCCCTAAAGATTCTTTGTGCTTCCCCTATTCTTCTCTCCCTCCCCCCCAAATCCCTAGCAACCAATGAACTTTTTACTGTTTCTACAGCTTAGCCTTTTCCAGAATGTCATATACTTGGAATCATACAGTACTGTAGCCTTTACAAACTGGCTTCTTTCACTTGATAATATGTATTTATATTTCTTCTGTGTCTTTTCATGGCTTGAAAAGCTCATTTCTTTTTAGTGCTTAGTTACTACCATTTCTAAAGTTTGTAGGGTGTGAATGGTTGTCCTTTATGGAGAGTCAAAGCTAATAACAATTGTTAATATTTATTCAGTACATACTGAGTGGTAAGTACTGTTCTAAGAGCTTTAGATGCTTTTACTCATTTAATCTTTTAAAAAACCCTGCAGGGTCAGTAACATCATTTGCATGAGACCAACTGGGAAACTGTCCTAATAAGTGATAGTTCTGGGTTAGAACTCAGAAAGTCTACTTCTAAATTCTGTACTTTTAACCATCATAGTATAATGCCATTGATTTGTAGTTCTAATATACTTCTGCACCACTGAATAGGTCTTTCACCTATTTCACCTAAATCTCACATTTTTAAAAGCATGTATTTATTAATTTCTTTAGCAGATGATTTTTGAGCGCCTCTCTGAAACCTAAACCTATGTGGGACCCAGAAGCTCTTTGTTTTAGTGGCATTTACCACAGTGAGGATTAGGGTTAGTACATAGCCGAGTTCTCCTTTTAGCTCATTGAGAAGAGAAATCCTGGCAGATAGCTGCATTTTTTCCTGCAAATGTGTATCACTTCATAGTAATCTACTCTCTGAAGGATCAGGATTGTTAGCTGTCATATTATCCAATCTCATTTAAATTTCAAATTACTCTCTTTCCCTTTAGAATATTCTTACAAGTTCCGTTTTAATGACGCCAGTATCAGAAGATGAAGACAATGTTCTCAAAGCATTTGCAGTACCTAAAAGCAGGTCCTTGGCAAGCCCCTTGCAGGTAAATATTATTTCAACATTGCTATCTTAAAAGTCATTCACTGGAAAACTATCATCTTGTTTTTGTTTTTAATGTTTTAGACATAGTGGAGTGATGCTTTTAAACAACTCTTGATGTCTAAAATAACTCCTAAAATTCCTTGTTGCTGGTTGCCACTCATGACACATGCTGGACATTTTTATTACAGTAGATTCTCAAAGCATGATGAAGTGGAACATTTCCTACTGTGGCTGAGACTAAGATTATATTACATGTGTCAATCTCTCTTCTGCTTGTAAATATTCCATAAAAAGTTTACTGGTATAGTTTACTTTTCATTAAAAATTTTTATTTTTAATGCTGTATCATGAAGCCATCAAAATTGAGACACTGTTGAGATTTTTAAATGAAGTTTGAAGTTAGACAGCAAGGAAATAATTATATTATTTGGCTATCAGAAAAAAGAAAGTCAACTGTCAATGTTGTGTGGCTCATCTGTAATTGACCATCTGCTGCTGAGTTTTAATATCAAAAGAGATTTTCCTTGTAGCTGAAGTAGGTGTATGCTGATGAAATATAACAAATTCCAAATTAATCCTGAGCCAAATGCAAAAAAGGATGCAAATTTACTCCCCTAAAGTATTTAAAGCAGTTTCCAACATTAAATACCCAACCACCTGCATCCCCCTGAGCTACGCTGAGGGAATCTTCATAAGCCCTGGAGCAGGTAGAGAACCTGCACTCAGATGTAGAAAGTCCTGTTTGTATGGGAGTTAAAGGCACTGTAACAGGGTAGTGTGCTTTGAGAGCTTGCCCTTTTCTTTAAAGGGCTCTCCCATCATCGTGGTAGGCCATCTCTCTCCAAATCATGAGACTCTTAAAACTTCCCCATTTTAGGTATATGTGATATTGAGCATTATTTTTGAAGTAATACAAATACAGCTGGAAGGGCTGTTGGCACATTTTGTTTCTTAGTTAGTCACATTGCTGCCCCTGTGGCCTCTAGCTGATCTAGCTGCTTTGGTGAAAGATGACTACTGACTGGAGTGGAGGATAGGGAGAGGCGGTGGGGACTCGGGTTGTTCCTGAGTCAGGCCTGGGTCGGGGCACCTGGAGGAGATTCAGAACATCACAAAGAAGTGGGATTTGAGAAGGAGAACCCGCTCCACCAAGGCGTAAGAGGTACACAGAAAGTGGGTTAGAATGTCAAGGGAAGGTCAGCTATTTCAGAATTTTACATAGCACTTAATCCTGGCTCTAGAAGGGCAATGCCATCTCTATTTTTCTGTCCTTCTTCCATCCTGAATTACTTGGCCCTTGGTTTCCATACCCCAGAATTTGACTAGTGCTATTAAAACATTAAACTAGATTAAGCCTTACATATATTTTGTAACCTCACCTGGGACCCAACCTGTATTTATAGTAGTATAGAAAAAGAGCATTCTAAATTTTGAAGAGCAAATGTGTATATATTTGGGGACAGTTATCATTATATAAATTGAAAACCCTTGGTTATTTTCCTAAAATTGAATCCTAGATCCTTTTGGCCTAACCAAATAGTATTTAGCCAAAACCATTAGTCCTGAACATGGTACTGATATAAAATTGTCAAGTTGTCAGTAGGTCATCCAAGCTTTTACTTTAAAGTTGCACTTTTTAAAAAATAATCAGTATGGAGCTTTATCAACGTACTTGTTTCTTAACAGAAATACTAGTTATCTTTGAAACTCAAAGCTAAGTAGTAGTTCTGTTTTATTAATTCATATTTTCTAGCATATCAACAAGTCATATTTGGCACTCTACAGATTCTAACATCTGTGTTCTGAGATTAAGCCATTTATGTATGTCATATGGTGAAGGTGGTATTTGTCTATTACACTAATCTGAATAATTAGTCAGTGCTTCTATCTGCACTGCTCAAATATATTTTAATAACCTGCTATAATCGATACCTAATTCATTTTAAGAAACACTTATTAAATGAATGAATAGTACACACCCTGTATCTCCTTTATTTTGCATCCTGGAGATCTAGCTTCTGATACAATAGAAATATGTGATCTCTACTGATTATAAATGTTTAAATATACATTGCCTATAACTTATATAATCCTGATTCAATTATATTTATGTAAGTTTTATGCATACTTCGTTAGTATAGAACATAATGCTTCATCATGTATTTCCATTGATAGTTCAGTTTAACCTAATTAGGCAGAGTCCTCATGGATGGTAATCTGGAACATACTGCGTATTTGTTAAATGACCTGACTATTAAATTTGAATTCTTTATATAACCTGTAACTTTTGTAATTTGTATTTAAAATAAATGAAATATTTAATGGGATTTTAGCCAAACAATCTAGATATTTTTATCATACTGCTTTTAATTAAAACAACTAAATATGATTCCTAGAAATTCTGATACTTCTAAAATAGAAAATATTTGCCATTTTATAGTGTGATTGTCTGTCTACCTAATTGTCTAAATAACTTTACTTAGGTACAAGAACAGTTCATTGAAGACTATAGTAACTGTGAAATTCTCTCTTGTTTCCGCTTAATTATGGAAATAATACTTTGGACAGAACACTTACCTTGAGACCCATATATTGGGCCTTTATGGTTCAGTTTCTAATGTACTTATAAATGCACATGCTTTTACATAAATATGTATACATTACATTTAGTTTTTTAAAATTAGAAATTCAAGAAGCTATGAGTTTAACATTTTATTAAAAATTTCAAGTATACATGGAAGTATAGAAAATATTCAGTGTTTTGATTTAACAGTATTAACATTTGCCATATTTATATCATCTATTTTTACAAAACATTTTAAAATTCCAGACAATCTAAATATTTTTATATTATTTTATTCTTATTTACTTCCAAAGGACATTTTCACATATAACCTAATATTTTATCCACACATTATTATTAATAAGAATTCCTTCATATTCTAAGTCTCATGCTACATTGGAATTTCTCCATTAATCCAAAAAAATTTCTTTTTATTACTTGTTTGATCAAAGTTTCACATATTGCATTTGGTTAAGTCCCTTAGATCCCTTTTAATCTCTAGGCCACTGCTGTCCAGTATACCTTCTACAGTGATGGAACTGTCCAATGTGCTGCTGCCCTACGTGATAGCCACTGGTCAAACTGAGCCCTTAAAATGTGGCTAGTGCTCCTGAGGGACAGAATTTTCAATTTTATTTAATTTAAATTATTTTAATTTAATAGCTACATTTCCTTTCTCTCTTCCTAGAATCAGCCATTTCTCCAAGGTGCTCTGATCCTTTAAGTGGGACATAGAGACCAAAATCAGGGTGCTAAGTTTGTCCATTTGTTATGTGGGTTGTCAGTGAGAAACAATGATTTTTAGTAACTCAGAACTCTCCATATATCCACTGGTCCATAAACTATAAAGCTTAAATAGGAACTAATAGCCATCATGCACAAGTAATATTTGTTTTTCAAATTGTTTATGCTTAATCTTTTCCCAGAAGAAATTTGTAGCAGCTGCATTTTGTAATTGTTTTTCTTTCTTTCTTTCTCTTTCTTTCTTTCTTTCTTTCTTTCTTTCTTTCTTTCTTTCTTTCTTTCTTTCTTTCTTTCTTTTCTTTCTTTCTTTCTTTCTTTCTTTCTTTCTTTCTTTCTTTCTTTCTTTCTTTTTTTTTTTCTTTCTTTCTTTTCTTTCTTTCTCTCTTTCTTTCTTTCTCCTTTCTCTCTCTCTCTCTCTCTCTCTTTAAGGTGCTTTCATTTTAAATTATAAAAGCAAACAGGAATCTTACAACAAACATTATCACAGATATTTTTGATATTTGTATCTTTCATTTTGCTGAGAACACATGAGATTTTCATGCTGAATCATTGTACTATTTTTCCCATATTGTGTAGGAATAGAGGATAGAGTCTTCAAGCTTATAATATGTCCACAACTGGGGAAATAAACATTCGACTAGCAAGCTTGGAGTTTGGGGCAGAAAAGGCAGATTCACTGTGGAACACTGTTCGAAAGTTATGCTGGCAGAGTCTGAGGCAGGCGCACTCCCACTTGTGCACCCACACAGTCACACTCACACACACTCACACACACACAGCTCCATCCTCAGCAAGGAGAAAAGAGCTGCAGGTTTTCCACGATATGCTTTCAATTTGCTTTACACTTTAAAATAAACAATTATATCAGTAACCATTTCTTAATGTAGACATTTTCATGAGTAGATCTGAAACTGTACTTAAGTCATAAGCCTTCTGAACTTCTGTATTTTTCTCTTAAATTATAATTTCCTTTTATTCCTATTTAAAACCCACGTATAAAAGATGTGTTCATATGTTTCTTACTCACTCACTTTCCTCTTTTTTTGTAACCACAGAATGACAGCCTTAAATTTTTATTTCCTGACTTGGCTTGTCAAGGCCCTACTTTTTTAAAACAGTGAGTTTAAGTAAATTTCTCAAGCCACTATTATTTGAACACATTTGCACATCATCAAAGAATCTTAAAATATTCTTGCAAGCAGTTAGAACTCAGTGTTTTTCAGTTCCATGTGTTTTGGATTGCCCCTATCTTTATATGGATTGTTTTTGAATTTTTCAAAATAGGGCAAACCCGTTTTGCATGATCAGCATTGCTGAGAAGTGCAATAAGCTAGCATGCAGGCCACAGGAACCTAGTTTCTAATGTCAACTCTACCATCTTCTGATAGCATGTCTTTAATTCATTAACCTCTTCAGATCAAAATACTCTTGTCTATACCATAGTATATCTTCCACTCCTCATACAGGGTTGCTACGAAGGTCAAATGGGAATAATATTGCTTTCAAAATGGCAGTATATGCACAGGGTACATTGATGGTATCTATTATTAGGCAAAGGCTGTGCATAGCCTCTGTCCTTACAAACACAGGCAGGGAGGCCTCACCAACAGCCAAGTCTTCTTGCACTGTGGTATATGATTTCCTCTAGCATGCTTTCTCATTCCCTGTTCCACACTTGCAGAACTGTGTCAGTGGGTCAACCAAAGAGATAGCTGATGCAACTGATTCCTGAAATAAAGGTAGTCAGATCTCTTTGGTGTTATGGAGATGAAAGAAACGATTGACTGGTTTTCTCTATTTTTGTGCTGCTTGTGTTGGCATGTCAACAGACACGGAAACAGTCTGCATGTGACATAGATCTTTCCGGGCATTTCTTAGCATAGTGTGGTGTTGATCTGCAACCCTGGATACCTCTGTACTCATTTGGTCCTCCCTTTGGGTCACTTTTTTTCCACTTGCCCTGGCAGTTATTCACATAACTGTCAGCATTTCAGTGACCTGCTTTCAAAATATGGTATAAGTTAAGTTTGCCATGTACAGCTTCTGGATTGAACTGAGAAAGTCTAAATGAGTGGGAAGGTATGTCCAGCTCAAATTCAGAGTGTCTTCCCGCACTGTGGATTTTTTGTTTGGTTTGGTTTGATAAACACCACCATACTGAATCATCCTCCCAGCAAGACAGAATTGCTTTAGGGCAATTTGGCACTTGTCTCAATCTTAATAGTCTGGGACTAACATGTAACTTAGGAAAGAGCTACTCTTCCCAAACACTGTGACACCCTAGGCTGTGTGATATAAACTGCTTGTAAAGCCTATAAATGTGTATGATGAAGAGACCCCTAGAGACATCTGGGACAAACTCCAAATTTGGGGATGTCCCTCCACATTACAATGGTTAACTTAGGTTTGGTGACCAAGGAAGGCACTGGTAGATGGAGTAACTTCCAGTCACCACCAGGACCTTTAATTCCCTGACTTTTAGGCTCCTGTCTAAGTTAACAACTCTGAAGTTGGGGGCATTTGTTTTGTGCAGACACAGGGAGGCAGTTCTGTGTGAGAAAAGTTTGGTAACTGTTATCCTGACCTTCAGGTTCATCCCTGACTTTCAAATCTTACACCTAAAGACTTCTCCATTTTATCTCTTATAACTGATATATTTTAAAAAGATGCCCCTTGGGGAAAGAATTTTGACTTTTAGAATTTTTTTAGTCCAGAGTACTTTCTTCACATGGTTAAAAGGGATAATCAGATAATTCTTATTCTTACTCTTTTGGACACTATTCATATATGCTTATTATTTAAAAAGAAAAGAAAAGAAAAGCAATGCCATCTCACCAGTTGCTTTGTTTTTACAAAATCTTTTTCTATGATTTAGGCAAATTCCTTATTAGGTCTGCAAGTTGTAAAGCACATCCCTTTGCCAAGGCTTTTGAGATGAGCAGCTATGTGTGAAGTTGCTGTATGAATATAGCAATAGTAGTAGTTATCCAGCACAATGGAAGAACAACTCGTATTCTAAATGAAAATGTGAAGATAATCTAATTCTGACAGAAAACCACCCTTGGACATGGTCTTGTCTCATTTTATTTCTTCTGTTTTCTACAAAGGATCTGAGTATTTATTTAAAGTGCTTTAGCAGGATATCCCAGTTAAGCTTTGACAGTCTGTTTACAGTTCACTGGTGCCCAGGGGCAATAAAGGCACATTACAGCATGAGCAAAATGACCCACAGGCGAGAGGAGGAAGAGGTGCAGTAGGATTACTAATGGGGAAATGAGGGTGGAGTGACATGTCTGCATTACTGCTGTGGGTTAGTAATTGAATAAGAATTCATGTGCAGAAATCTGTCATTATTAGCAATTCTTTGGTGTAAACGAAACTATAATTTCAGGAGAGGGATAAGGAGGATGCACAAAGATATATATGAGAGTATTCAAGAATATTCTTCCAGCACAAAGACATTTAATCTTCCTTTGTCAAAGCGATTCTGTCTGCTTTAAAGGTTGGCCTAGGGCCCAAGGCTTCAAGGTAAGGAAGAAGGAAAGAGCAAGAGGCTGCTGCCATTTCAGCAGGTCCTGAACATTTCTTGTCTTACCCAAGGGCTTCCTTTCCCTTCATGCTGAAGTTATGTGTCGTCTCTGACCGGTTTCTTCATTCACTGTTTTAAGAAGTGCTTCCTTTCCTTCTGCTCTCACAGTGCAGAAAAGGAGCTGCCCACTCACGCTGGCCTTTCTGCTCTTCACATGTGTTTCCGGCACATGGTGGTTACTGTGTCCTCATGTTTGTCTACACTGGGAGATTCAGGTGTTCCCAGTCGTCTTGCCCTCCCTAGAATTTGAACTTCAGGACTTATGTACCCCTGAAATGTCCCCCCTTCTGGAGTTTGGACATTTCAGTCAATTTGATTTGTTTCTTGGTAATTTTTCATTCTGACCCAGGAGAAGTTTTCTCAACCTGTTATAGGTTGAGTTGGTTCTCCTCAGTCCTTATCCCTGCAACGAAGAACTGAAAGGCAGAGACACAATAGCGAAGCAGAGGGAAAGTGTTATTTGAATCCACCCCAAGGCAGGAGCTGGCCAGAGTCAAGGTAGACAAAGGCCCCAATCCGTTAGGCAGGAGGTTTACATATTGCGTTCTGGTTAGGAGGCACCTCTTTGATAAGGTGGGGTTATTTGATTTACAGGTGTTTCTATCTAGTCAGCCCTCTCCAGCGAGCCTGTCCTTTCCCCAGGCTGTGGTGTGATCTGGGAAGTTCTTGATTTCCGACCATTGGGATCTGGTTGGGGAGGAAGTAATCTCCCTGCAAAGCCTGTGTGGTCTCCACATGGGAACCCCCCGTCCCATCCCCCCCTGCCACATGGGCAAAGTTTGGGAGGCTTTGTCTTTGAACCTTATCTGGGCAGCTTCTTGTTTGAGCCTTATCCTCCCCTTTTCCGGCTGCTCATGTCTATCTTTCTACCTAGCATTCCTAACAAAAACACTGATAAAAAAATATATGGTGCTCTCTTTGTACTGATCTTGTTTTAAATATCTAGTCCTGGAGCAAGAGCCATTGGTGGATAAAGTGATGAGCCATGTGGAGAAAACCAACAGGAATGCAGTCAGATGTCAAGTTGAAAATACAGTGAGCTGATGATACTTAGTATTTGAACAGATTTGGGGGATTCTGAATTAACTTCAGTACTACATTGCCAAGGAGCAGAACTTGGCTTTTATGAAAAGGCATAGTAAACGCGAGCATCAGGTAGTTTTAACATAGTATTTTAATACATTTAATTGACACGTTTAGAAAATAAATTCTATAGTAGTTCCAGCACAGCAAGTAGAAGAATTCCTAACCAAAGAAAAACAGGAGCATTCTTCTCTCCTCTTCACTTCTTTTTCCAGTCTAGTCTTCCTTCCCTTTTCCCCTCCATTCATTTGTATGTATTCTTTCAAAATATGTATCTTTGTTTTTTTGTGTGTATCTTTATATTGGTTTAGATTTGCTTGGGAAATATTGGTATATTAAGATATTTGATTCAGCTGCTTCTTTGGTCACTGTTTTTTTTAAGATCGATGCCCTTTGTTCTGGGTTCTCCACCGATTCTAAGTCCTGCCTGGTACTTCACGGTAGGCATCCACCATTTTTACCTATTCATTCTCAGATGGTGGTTATTATATGTCACATTGCTTGACTACAAACGCAAGCTCAGTGACTGAAACAGTAACATTGACTTTCATTTTTCTTTAGCTAGGCTCCTTGTGTCAGTTTTGTGCTTCAGCACTGCTCTGAAAAATTAAATCCACTGAACTAAAGCATGGAGTCTGTATGCGCAGATAGGTGAACACCAGACAAATATGTGTATTTGATCCACTTACTTGAACCTGGGGAAACACCATTCATTCAGAACTATTTCGAAGAATGCTATATATCCTGGTGATTCTGTTTAGGAAAACATTAAATGTGACTCAGTGGCAGAAGTCAGCCCCAGACACCTTCATCTGTGTCCTGTGATACACAGTTTCAGGAAAAGGTTACAATAATCTATCTTGCTATGTAGTATTTCAAGTTACGTAGGCGCCTCTGAACCCCCAGGGTGAACAGGTGTTGACTAGGACAGTGCCTTTTACATTGGTGATGAGAGCACACAACAGATGGGGCAGAAGCCAGGGAATCTAGGTTGTGTGCTATGGAAACTTTGCTCCAGCCACTAGGCAAGGAAACCCCATCACCACACAAATATCAAGTTGATTCAGAATTATACCTCTTTGCTAAAAAGTCTGATGACATCGACACCCCATCTATATGCTGCTTCCTGCATTCCCAGGCCCTGCTGACCTGACCCCACAATTGTCTGCTGATAAGAACTAACCGAGGCAGCATCTTGTACTCACCAGGGCCTGGATTCACATTCTTGCTTCATCACCTCTTAGCTGGGCAACCTTGATGATGTTGCCTAAATTCTTTTAAAAACATTGTCTGGCCTGTTAATAGGTGCAATGAACTGTACCTATGCCAAAGGTGTTCTGAGTGAGAATTAAATGAGATGATATGTGTAAAACACTTGAAAGCACGGCACATAGCACGTGTTAAATCTTGTCATATAATCTACAGTATCTCGTCCTCTCCCCTGCAGTCCCTCCCACAAGCGGTGTACAAACTGCAGCTTCCGCATGCTTTCAGGCTTTCTCCACCTGTCTATCAGAAGGCTGTACTCCTTCTTTCTCACCTGTCTACCTCAATCCTGCCTCTTCTTGCCCTTTCTCTGGAGCATCACCTTGACAGTTGCTTGTGACCCATTCCTGCTCACCTGAGCACAGCACCACAAACCTTTCACACTGCTGTGGTCATTCCCCCTGTGGCACAGGTACTCACTATGTCTCCTGAAGGACATTTGAGGCTCTAGAGAGCAGAGGCCTTTATTTTCTTATTCTCTTTTTACCCCATGGAGAAAATCCCCTCAGATGTCAATGCCAGAAATAGTTGTGCTTTTTCTAAACCACCGGTTTAGTTTTGAGCTTATGGACACCAACTCTTCTATCTGCTTATGTTTCTATTTCCTGCTTTGCATTGACTGCTAGAAAGCTCAGGGCCAAGCCTGGAGTTTATATCTAGCTGCTGCCTTGTGCTTCAAGGCAAGTGTTTTATATACAAATCTCACCCCATTTTCATTTTATTTTTCCCATATTTCTCTGTGACCCCTGCCTTATCCACTCTTTCAACCCTGTTTTCTTGTATTTATTTTGTTAGCACCTAAAATCCTTTGGAGAACAAGTAGAGCACACATAGTATATATTCTAGTTTGAAGCAACATGGAGGGAAGGCAGGAGCCTGGGCCGTGCAGAAGACAGACCTAGGTTCAAAGTGGCCTTAGGCAAGTTTTCTTCACTCTTAGACTCCATTTCCTGCCCAGCTAAAGAGAGCAGGAACCTCCCTCACACAGCTCAACAGCCGGGTGGCCGTGCTGTGTGAACCACTATGTGTGTGAAGTGCCAAACCCTGGCCTGATGTGGGTGCCACCCATAAGATACTAGTTCCATCTTGTGCCTTCCTGTGTGTCTTTAAAAAGTGAGCTATCCCGGCAAACCGGTATTTCTAAATTAATAGATGTTTAACTGATATTTTAAAAGATATACTCTGTTTGTGCTGATCCATTCCAGCACCTCCGGGAACTTCTCTCAGAGAATTCAAGCACTCACCAGTTTGCCTGATGGGTAAATAAATGCCCAGAGCTCACCTTAGGTATCTGGGGAATTATGCTCGTTCCTGGTTCCAACTCTGTAACATCGCCTGTAAGACAACAGATACTCAAGTATAAGGCGGCGGCCATGTGATACTATTGACCCTATTTTGAGTGGGTTTCCTCCCTTGGCGATTAAACAGTTCTTGATAGTTGATGCATCTCTTTAAGAATGTGGGATTCCTGGATGTCGGAGAGCCAAGATTTTCTCTGCCAAAGGCTCCCTGGTATCTAGCACTTGCTGTCTGGAGGGCACAATGCCCTGTGCTGGCTCCGCTGGGACTGGGAATTCCCTTGTGGGCTGAGGTAGGGCCTTCCTGTCTCACCGCGTTGCCCTCCTTTCCCCCATTAGCCTTGTAGCGGCGCCTGGGAAGCTGCGTCCTGCGGGAAGACAGAAGATCAGGTGACGGCCTCCGGTCAGGCTCGTAAATACGGGAACGCCTTCTCAGCCCGGACTCTGGTCATGTGAGACGCTTCCGGACAAGCATTATGGTTTTCAGAACACTTCAAGTTGTCTTGGGATATATCGTTCCTCTACATGAAACTTTTCATGCATGGGAGAAGAGCCTATTTTTGTTGTGGTACAACAGTTGAGAGCAGCACCAAGTGCATTTAGGTGGATGAAATCTTACCGGATTTCACCCAACTAAAAGGTTTTTTTTTTAAATAAATAACAGTCTTACCTAAATTATTAGGTAATGAATTGTAGTCAGTTGTTAATATCTTAATGCAGATTTTTTAAGCGTAAAATGATTTATCTGTATTTTAGAGTATCCAATGGACCAGTATTTTTACCTGTGATGAGGTTTTTGAAATTTTACACAAAAAGAAGGTACTCCAATATTTCACTTTTCTTAATCACTAAACACAATGCATTACTATAAATGTTGGCTGAATACCATGGGATAATTCATCGAGATTGTAAATGCTCATTTATGGTTAGTCACATTGGAGGTACATTTATTGTACTGAACCATTTTATGAGGTTTTTGTTAGCTTGCTTTAAAGATTATTACTGTATGAAATAGTTTTATAAAAAAATTATATTTTTATTCAGTAATTTAATTTTGTAAATGCCAAATGAGAAAATGTGTTTTGCTGCTATGGTCTTAGCCTGTAGACATGCTGCTAGTATCAGAGGGGCAGTAGAGCTTTGAACGGAAAGAAAAGAAACTTGGTGTTAGGTAATTGACTATGCACTAGTATTTCAAAACTTTTTTATTTTTTATATATGTATACATATATATATATACTTTTATTTTTCCTTTTGTAATACATTGGAAAAGTTGTTTGGGAGATTTTGCATTTGTTATTGTGGTTTTTTTCTTTTTCTTTTTTTTTTTTTTTGTTGGTTTCTAAGAGCATGCATTGCACTTCTTTTTTGGGAGATCTATGTCGTTTTTGTCCTTTGTTTTGTTCTGAGTTCAGCCTGACCGTTCTTTAATTCAGGGGTTATGTGTGTGAACAGCATCCCCCACGGTTGCTAAGTGTCTGATCTCAGAACTGCTGCACAGAGCCTGTGTCTGTGGCTGGGGTCGAGAGCCTGGGGTCGAGAGCCAGTTGCTGCCTTAAGAACATTTGGTGCAAGATGGCCAGCACTGAACTTTTGATGTGACAGAGTACTTACTGCCTTGTAGTGAAATAAAGCTGTGCCCTTATTTTACTTACTTTTGACTTCTCTCTTGTGATTGTTACAATAGTTACACATTTAAGAAAATGGAGTGAACTCTGAGCACTTCCTTTCATTAATAATTTGCACACCGTCTGAACTTAATGTGGAGAAGCCAAGGATCTTTACTTTGGAGAAAGAAGAACAAGCAAACTAAGTTCAGCAGTCCACAAAATAATCAGATGCAGAATGACAGCTGCGAGGAATCTTCCAGAACGTATCAGTCAGGGTTCCAGCAGCATTCTAACTGGGGTAATGTGAGGAGAGTCTGTTCACAAGGGTCCTGATCCCATGGATGTGAGCAGGGGGCGGGAGAACCACATGGTGGGGCGCGTGCATCTGAGAGCAGGCCTGAAGGACCCTTTGCCATGCCGTGGCGGGGGGGCCCTCTAAAGCAGAAGCCCTGGAGAGGAGCAGAGACCTTCGGGGACCTCACTGGGAGAGAACCAAAGTAGTCCCCGGCTTTGCTTCCCCTGTCTCTCCCATCTCCGCCACCAGTCTTTATTGCAGAACTGACCAGAAGCTAAAGGGCAAGGGGGCTTTACCTGGGATGTAAGGCAGCCAGTCAGCCTCCTCGGGCAGAGGGCATCTTTCAGTTGCGGCAAGAACGGTGACTTCCAGCCAAGTCATCAGTTCAGTCCAACTCCCTGTTTTACAGATGAACCTCCACTGGCTTCCATCTCAGCTCAGTACTCTTTTCACTGGCCTACAATATTCCTTCACATGACACTTTATAGTTTCCTCTAGTCACTTTTTTCCAACTAAAATATTGGATTTCCACATAATACACTTAGTGTTCTTAGAGCCAAGGATTTGTTACCCCTAATCACTAGTCTTTAAGACTGTTTAGTATTCTTTGATTGCTTTTCTGATAGGCTAACACATCATCCCAGTATTAGAAAGCTTTTTATATTCATGCATTCTTAGATGTTCCCAGATGCTGACTCTACCCCTTACCAGCAGTTTGAACTTGGACAAGTCACTGACCTTTCTGAGCCTTGTTTCTCCATCTTGTAAAATGAGTTCATTCTTACAATGAACTCTTGTTAAGTAACACACTATACAAATGTTTGTTAATACATACGCTTACCATGATTAAATGTAGGGTATCAGATGTTCATTTGACCGATAACTTTGCATTGCTGACTGCAAAGTTAAACTTAGGGGTTGTATTATTACTATTAAAATAAATTAATGGCAAGATTGAACTCAGCATTATTTAGAACTGAAATAAGCATTTACTTTTCCAACAAGTATGTAGCCTAATAACTAGAAACTGAAAACCTGAACTAGTGAAAAGCAGTGTAGGTCTAGGTTTTATGTACAAATACTCACACTCATTAACACACATTTCAGAAGCTTGTCCTGGTCATTTTTGTTTAATCATCCTCTCTACACAGAGATTCAGTAAAACAAATGGAAACAATATTACTGACTACTTGAAGGAAAGGTTATCCTCTTGAGTTCTTATGTATAAAACTTATGTCCACATGTGTGCATCCAGGGCACAGGAGAGATGCTGAGATTCTGATGTATCTCCCAGCAGCTGACAGGTCAAGATGAGAAAAATGTGCAGGGAAGAACTTCTTTGCCTCTTTAGAAATTATAAAATATTACAACTGGAAGGGGCTTTAGATGTAATAATGGACTTCCCCTGCTTGCCACAGTGCTTTATTGAAAGAAAACCAGCTCTGGGGCCGGGCTATTGGTTTGAATTCAGATTCCCCTTTACCAGCTCTGTAACTTTTATGAGTTTTACTTAATCTCTCTCAGCTTTGTTTTACTTATATGACATTTTACTTATATTGGAGATAAAAATGCATATCAAGGTTGTTAGGTATTGTGAAGATTAGAAAATTTCTGGTATTTTTGTAAAAAGTTGCCATGCCTGTTGATTGGGTACGGCACCGTAATGACTCGCAATCAATCAAAGAAGTCTATTACCTAGCAATGAATACCACTGCAGTCTATGTCCCTGATCCATTCTTTGTGTTAAAACTAACTTTAAATCTACATCATATTCTCTCAAAATACTCCTAATCATTCTAACATATAGTTAGATATGCTTCTTCTTGTACAAATGTATTTGGGAAGCATAGGGCCATATTTTTCCTTAAATTTATTGGTTGCTGGTTTGAAAAAGGAAACTAGTAGATAAAACACGATGTGAAGATCTATTACTCTGCACTTAAAATATGTTTGGTGCTTATTTGTTTCCTTTAAACATCGCTCTTATGAAAAAAATCTTTACCACTTTTAGAGGGTAGAATTAAAAAGAGGGTAGAATTAAAAGAAAGTCAGCTAAAATGCAAAATACCTTTTTTTTAATAAAGTTACCTTGTATACAATTATACACAGTAACTTTGGAAACTGCAGCAAGATGATGCTGAGCTATAATCTTGGGGAACTTGTTAGTGTTTTGGTAATATATAGGCAAGGATTCTTTTTAACTAACATTCAATGCTAATAATGAGATTGGAGAGATGGGTATTTGCCTTATGGACCACATTGCTTTAATTCAACTTGTGTATGGTACCTATTATAAGCTAAGCACTGTTTTGAAGTTGGGATTAGAGCTCAAAACAAGAGAGATAAGAATTCCTGCCCTCTATGAGCTTTCATTCTGGTGGGAGATACAGATGAGTCAGTGGATAATTGTAGTAGCTGAACAATAGAGTAACACAGACCAACTCTAGACTTGGAGGAATAATGCAGGTTTCCCACAGAATTGGCATTAAGCAGGACTGACAGATAAAGCCAAGCTAAAGTTGGGGTAGGAATTTGAGTGGGGAGGGGATATGGGTAATTTGCTGGAGAGAAACGCCCAAATACACTAACTTGTCTTACTTCTAATTCACAATGGCAAACTGCAACTGGGCACTCAGGCAATTCTACTACTGCAAGGATATCCTCTAGTTTCATCTTTTCCCCATGCTCTGGACACGAATTTCATACCTTCTCCTGCCAAACCTCTCCATCCTATCTCCACCCAACTCCTGGCTGATGACCTTGACTCATAATCAGTGAGAAAATAGAAGCATTCACCTTCCCACCCCAAAGCATCACAGACCCGCACACGTCCCCCAGTCCATGCCTTCCCTCTTGTCAACGTGGGAGAACAGTCCGCTGCAGTCAGGCCAGCTCTTCCATCTGGCCTCTGCACACTTGTATCCTGGGATTCCTGTATCCAGGGGCTCATCCTGCAGATGTTATCTTTCCCCTATATCATGATGTCTCCCTCTCTTCTGAATCATTTTATCGCATTAACATGCTCTACATCTCCTAGCAGTAAAAAATAATACCCCCCTTTATCCCATGTCACCAACATACAGCCCCACTCATCTGCTCTAGATTCTTCTCAGCAAAACTGCTTAAGGGACCTTCTCTCACCACGGTCCCTACTTCCTTGTGTTGCCTCCTCCGCAGGCCATGCCCCGTGACCTTTCATCGCCCCTACTCCACCATGCTTGCTCCCATTCTTATTACCCGCAGGCTACACCGTTGCTAAATCCTGCGGTCACTGCTTAGGCCTCATTTTAGTTGACCTATTGGCAGAATTCAACAACACTGAGGCTTTCTTGAGTCACTTTGCTCTCTTGGCTTCCAAGCACTACTCCTTGTTTTCCTCCTTCCTCCCTGGTTTCCTCTTGTTAAACAACAAAAATTCAACCGGTAAATATAAAGATCTACTTGGTTTTCTTCAGCAGTTCGTGCATCAGGCAGAGTCCCATCCAGCAAGTAGAAAGGAGCTTCCAGGAGCTACGCAAAATGAAAGCATTTTATAAGCAAGAATGGGGGCAGTTGAAGAAAATGAAAGGATTGTTTCAGGCATGTTCACCTTCCCTGAGTGGAGGAGGCAGGAGGCTCTCTCATGCACATCACCTCGCTAGTGCTGATCAGAAAAATTACAGACTGATTGTTTTGAAATTCCACTCCTAAGAGAGGCTGAAATTGCAATTAGGTGGGATGTTGTCTTGGTGGGGCTTAGCATAGGTGACTCTATTTTGGACCTGACACTTCTTTTTAACACTGTGTGCTCCCCTCCTCTCCTTGGACTCAGAGTGGTCCTTTCTCCAACACTTTCTGCAGGAGTTCATCACTGCTATTGCTTTAAATACCAAGTCTACTTTCAGCTCAGACCCTGTTTCCTAATTTCTTAGAATTTCTTCATTTCTCAAGCCAAAAAATTCAAGTGTCATCCTGAATGTCTGTCTCCCTTTACCTATTACCCCTCCTTACAACCAAGCACTCAAAGACCTGAGTATTTTACCTCAAAGATACACCTTAAACATGTCCACTTTTCTCCATTGTCAATAATGATATTGTTAGTAATGACACAATATGTGTTAAGTGCTCACTATATGCTAGGGAAGAAGGAAGAGGCAGAGAAGGAGCCTGGCAGAGAGAAGAATAATGGAGACATCGGAGAGCTCAGAGCGAGGAGAAGCAGAAAGGGAAACCAGGGGGAAGAGGAAAGAAAAGAGGCTAGAGAAGAAAGCCGTGTAAATGCTCTTGAAAAGTCTCAACTTCGTCCTTAGAGATACAGTGAGTCATTGAATGGTTTTAGGCCGGGAAGTAAAATGATTAACTT
Organism: Manis javanica; assembly: GCF_040802235.1. Taxonomy (NCBI): domain Eukaryota; kingdom Metazoa; phylum Chordata; class Mammalia; order Pholidota; family Manidae; genus Manis; species Manis javanica. Next base: position 54,273,068 of record NC_133168.1, read on the forward strand.
ATACCTGACTTACATAAGTAATTCTGTTCAAATCCCCTTTTAACAGATAGTATAAAATCAAAGATTAGGTCAGCAGGGCCAAGTGATGGCAGTCCACATTTTATACTCAGTGAATTAGGTTTTACATGGTATGTTTCCTACTGCTTCTTAATTCCCAAAGAATGTGCTTTAATCCCAGAAAATCTTATTGAAGAATACCTTTTGATTTGAGGTTCATAAAGGCTTTTACACTTTATAGTATATAAGGTAATTAGTACAGAAAGAATTATTTGCATAAAACACTTTCTCCTTTAAGAGCAGTATATTTTCAACAAACTAATAATTCATCTAAAAATCATCCTTGTCATTTTTAAAACCAAATCATCCACTGACTTTTTAAAACGTGGTATGATACTTGGTTTGCCCAGTATTGTACCCATTAAGGGAACCTGCCAGTATTTGTTCTTGAAAAGTGTCTTCAGCTTGCTTTTACATTTATTTTATTTTTCTCTTGAATCTAGACTTCTTTAGAGTCCAGTGGTTTTCAGACTTCTTTAGGCATCAGAAACACACTGAGAACTTGTTTTAAATGGAGATTATTGACCTCACTCACTCAGGAATTCTGATTCATAAGTCAGGTGTAGACCTAGGAATGTTTTAAAATGCTTCTAGGTGGTTCTAATGTAGATGGTCTGAGGGGACCACACTAGAAACCTTGCCTTAAAAAAAAACCTTTTTCTCCTCTGAACCTTATACCTTCCTTCAAACACTCCCCCTAGCTTTCAGTTCCTGTGGAATCCATAAATCTTCATTAAAATGCCCACTGGTCTGTGGAATATTAGAAAAATATTAAGCCCATAACTCTAAGTAGAGTTCCTTAAGAACAGAAAATCACTGTATTAGAAATGCTGGTAATTTGGCTAAACTTGGCCTTCAGATCAATTTTCGGTTTGATCTTTACCATAAGTGGGGAAGCATAATTTTACTCACAGTATATCTGAATCTCATTAATAATATGGTTCTATTGCACATGATCTGTCAAAAGGGAATTTATATCTCAAAAAGTTCAGCACATAAGCAAAAAACAAAAACACCATTTTTGTCCACAAGTCTCTGGTCTAAACCAGTCTCTAATCAACTTGCAGAGCCCTTGTTCAATTACACCTCTGTGCTTTGGGATTTCTATTTAAATGGAAGAAGTTTTTAATCCTGTATATAGTTACAAAGTACACAGAGGTCCTCAGATCAAGGACAACAAAATTCCAAGAAAGTTCCACTAACCCAAAGACATTGGAATACTTTGGGTTATTTTGTGAGGTTTCCCTGCTAGAAGACATCCTCCGAAATGAATTTGTTAGTTAACAAATCACTCTTTTTTTGTTTGTTTTGTTTTCTATGTCTTTTTTTTAATTAAGGTATCATTGATAAACAATCTTATGAAGTTTTCACATGAACAACATTGTGGTTTCAACATTCACCTATATTATCAAGTCCCCCCCATCCCATCCCATTGCAATCACTGTCCATCAGCATAGTAAGAATTTAACAAATCACTCTTAGCCTGTGTTTGGGGGCCAATGTTAAGGACAGAGCTAGGATTTTTTGTCACTCAGTCACTTTTCTAAAGAATCTAAATCCATCCAACTAATAGTCCCAGATATCTAACAATGGACAGACTCTCCTGCCTTCCCAGTCTTGGTCACTTTCAAGTCAGTGCAAGCAGGGACCAGGTGCACAGCCTGAAGCACACTGGAATGGTGGTCAGTGGCTAGGGTAGTAGCCACTTGGCTTTACTCAGATCATCCCAAATCCATTTCCTTCCCCAATTTCAAAGCTGCCAAAATGAAAAGACATTAGAAACATGTATTTTGGTTAAATATCGTGCATTAAAGATGTATATTAATGCCACTCCATCAAGAAATTCCATCAATGACAAAGAAGGGAGAAATAAGGAGCATAAATATACAAGTCAAAGAGAACCGAAAATAACAGATAAGACTTGATTATTTGCCAAGAATCTAACTCATTCACTTATTCAACAAATACGTATTGAGCACTTCCCAGGCAAGGCAGAATTCAAAACTATATCTAATCTAATATATGTATTTTTCAAAATGTTTGTGGAACAATATTGTCCTGAATACTCCCAAAAGAACTAAGAAAGTGGACTGATTCAGATTTTCTATTTTAATAACCATATTTAAGTCTAAAATGTCCTTTTTATTTTTAAACATTTCTGACCTCAGAACATCTTTAACATTGTCTGATTTTTACTTTTGAAAATTGTTATTAAATTCATAGAGCCTTATACTTGATATATCCATAAAATAAAGGAAGAGCTTTGAACTTATATGCAGAAATTTCTGAAAGGATTCTCTAGCTTTTTATTAATAAATATTTAGCCCCCCACAAACTTTGTCCACTTTTCCCAGGCACATCAGAGCCTTTTGCTTATTAACTCATGGGTTGGTGCATGTCTGATCCACTCCAGGGTGGGAACTGCCTTTTATCTCCAGTGTCTAACCCAATGTCCAACATGTAGTATGTGCTTAAGAATATTTGGAAAATCCATGACAGAATGTGAGTTAGCATCATGACATGGTCTCACCTCTGCCCTATCTGTTAACTATGGTCAACTACTTCATCTTTCTGTGTTTGCTCAGCTATAACATGAGTTTGCATAAGCTCAGCTATAGATTCCTTCCCACTCTAACCATCTCTAAGTAAGTGAAATCATCAAGGTGCTGCAAATAGAAACTACAGTGATTTAGTTGACATACACATTGCTCATGAAGGCAATGCATTTGATAACAGTTACAGGCTAAATTATGTCCCCCCTAAATTCATATGTTGAAATCAACCCCAACCACCTCAGAATGTGACTGTATTTGGAAATTGGGCCTTTATAGGGGTAATTAAGGTAGAATAAAGTCATTCAAGTGGATCCTAATCCAATATGAATGATGTTCTTAGAGAAGAAATTAGGATACACATACATGCACAGAGACGATGTGAAAACATAGGAAAACAACCATCTGGGGCCAGAGGAGACAGACCGAGGGGCCCCTGGCTAGTGATTCTGAGCCAGCTATAAGAGATAAAAGCATTTCTCCCAACCTGTCTTTCCCCTTTACTTACTTCAGTTCCACTGTATTCAGAGGCCACGCATCCTGGGCTGGGAACATACTTCCCCATCGGAGCTACAGTACCGGAGGTGATATGTGCAGTCAGTCTTGAGCACCACTGGGCTGCTGAGAACTTTCGGCAACACCCAGGTACTGGGTGCTATGAACTCCTTCCACCTGGAGAGAAAGTGTGGACAGTTGTAATGAACAATTGGGGTAATCACCACTGCAAACCTAAGCCTGCATCAATCACCTGGAGGGCTTATAAAAATCACAAATTGTGGAGTCCCACCCTCAGAATTCCTAATTCTGTAGGCCTGGGGTGGGGCCCAAGAATTTGTACTTCTAATGAGGTCCCAGGTGACGTTACTGTTGGCTCAGGACCCATACTCTGAGGCCCACTATACTATTACTCTTCCATGGACACAGTGTTTAGCTCATGGTAAGTCTTTCATGAATGTTTGTTGACCAGCAATGGGAGGATTGTGGCAGCAAATAGAGCTGCTGGTTTCTCTACACTAGATACTAGGTCTGTAGCAGTGAACAAGACAAACAGTGTCTGTCCTCATGGAGCTTATGCTCTGGGGAGAAATACAGAATTTCAAGGGTAAATACAAACATTACTAAAGGCAAACATGGAATACTATAGCAGCACAAAGAAATCTCCTTGCCTAATGGTTCCTAGCCCTCTGAAAAGTCCCTTTTATTAAATTCCATGTTGCCAAGTTCTATCATCACTAGGCCTGTTGGCATCCAAGAACAGAACACTCACTTAGGAAAATAGAGATGAAGAAAAAGAGAAAGACAGAGAATGAGAATGAAAGAAAGCTGGTTGATAGATAAGAAAAGTAAAAAGTGTGTTTGGCCAAGAGTCAGATGGAGGTTCCCACTTGGGTCTTATCACCACCTGTATTAGTCAGCTCGGGCTACCATTACAAAATACCACAGAATACAGTGACTTAACAGAAATTTATATTCTCACAGTCTGGAGGCTGGAAGTCTGAGATCAGGGTGCCACCATGGTCAGGCTCTAGTGAAGTTTCTCTTTCTAACTTACAAATGCCACCTCTTTACTGAATCCTTGCCTGGCCTTTCTGTGGTGTGTGCACATGGGGAGAGCAAGACAGCTCTCTTTCTCTTCCTCTTCTTATAAGGCCACCGACCTATCAGATCAGGACCCTACCTATGACCTCCTTTAACTTTACCTCCTAAAATCCCTATCTCCAAGTATGAGTTACATTGGGGGTTAGGGCTTTAACAGGAATTTTGAGGGGACACAATTTAGTCCAACCGCTGACTATAAATACAAGCTTAGTTAGTCAACTCTAAAATTGTATTGTCTCTAATATATATCCTATAATACTTCCCCCACAGACATGGAGGTGTGAGTGAAAATTACATAGCTCATCCCTCTGCTCTTCTTACACACACATAGCCTCCAGAACACCACTTACGACTGGAAAGCCCAAAGCCACGTGCCGACTCCGGTCTTGTGGAGAGCTCTGTGGTTGTCTGGGGTATCGTGGCAGTTGAATGGCCTCATTGCCCAAGTAGTATTCCATTCCTACAGCTCATTCTGTGTTCTCTCCCGTTGCCTCTGGCTCTGCAGTCCTCCCCACCACAAGTGCTCCCTCTAAACCCCATCCATCTCTCTTGCAACAGTTACAGCCTCAAACTATCCCCATAACCCATTAGAAAGACATGCCTGTTTTTATCCTGGCCTTCCTTTTTGAATACTTTTCTACAAACTATTACTAGAGACCCTATTTTTCAAGCCAAGGTCCAAGTAATCATGTCCGTAGGGAAATCTGTGAATAATTATTACTACACCAATAATAGACTTAGTGGAGCAGAATCTGCCCTTTCTCTTTATACTGCAAGACAGTTGCCTATGTTCCTCCAAAATCCCCTCTTTCGATTCTCTAATTGCTCCCCTCTCTGTGCTCTCCTGGTAGATGGCAACATTTTGTAAATATCTGCTTATCCCCAAGCAGGGTGGTTGTGGTTTCGGCAGTGTGAGGAGGAGTCCTGGGGCTTCACTTACAGGACAAACTGCCAGTAGCCAGAGTCAAGCAGCCATAGAATTTCCCCTGCGTGACTTACAAAACTATCAGTGTATGCTGGAATTTCAAGGTTCCCAAAGCTGTAAGCATCAAATCCTTTGGTAAGGCTGGTTCTCTTCAGTTCAGTGAGTGAGTGGAATAAAGCGTGAGGTAGCACACACCAGAGACAGAAAAGCAGTTGTCAGGCTATGTGGGCATTACGGTTTTAAAACAGTAGTGAAGTATTTGCAGGACCCCTTTCCCAGGCCCTCTGTGACCCTAGCACATAACGACTGCTCATCCTCCTAACATCCAGCTGCATCGCTTTTCTGGAGTTCCCTTACCTCTTCTCTCCATCGCTGTACCTGTTTTTTGGTTTTCCTTCATCTCAGACACCTGGCGCCTTTGACAGAGTCATTAGTGGCCTCCTATTCTTCTACATCTCATGACTCCATGATTCACTGTTGAGAGGGAAGTCCCAAGAGTAAAAAAAAAAAAAAAAAAAGCGAAAAGAAAGGAAAGAAGGACATAGAGAAAAGGGCCCAAAATAGGACTCAGAATTAGAGCTCAGTAAAGGAGCGTTCACTAGGCCAGCAGGCAGGAGTTGCCAACCCTTCCTATCAGCAGGCAGGCAGGCAGTGCCTCCATCAGACGGTGTAAGTCATTTTGAAACTGGCTGCAGTTGGTGCTTTATTGGCATCCTTCCTTTGAAGTTGACTTTCAGATCATCAGTGGTTTTGTAGGTGGACCCTGGTGCCAACATGAACTGACAAATTTCTTCTCACAAAGCAAGATTCTCCACAGGATTTTGTCCTGGGCTACTGAACTGTCCAATGAAAGGTGAATGCAGAGGGGATTGATTGGTGGCTGAACAGGAATGGGTAGGTGGGTAAATGATATGCTAGAGCAAGTATTTAGATGCTGGTTGTAGAATCTAGGCAGTGAGTATATGGGTGATTGAGTTATTCTTCTTTCAACTTCACTGGATGGTGAAAATATTAACAAATCAAATGCTCAGGGGGAAAAAGGAATATGAGGTCAGCAGTGAGGTCAGTAGTAGCTTATAAAAACTTGATGGTTGAGCATGCAAATAAGATGATAGAGGTGCTTTTTTATTCTAATGAAGTGACTTATTGATAGGTAATTATATCCCTACTGAACATTTTCCACAGACATAAATGTTAGGCAAGAAGAGAAGTGATTAATGGTTTGAAGACCTTGAATGAAGCTATTAAATTCCAAACCAGTGATCACATTAATACACATGGAAAAGGCATGAGTTGCTGTGTCAGATGGAAATAGATGCCACGCTTCTTGCACTAGGGCAAGTTAGGTCATGTTCTAAGCCTCGGTTTTCTCATGAGTAAAATGGGCTGGGGCGGGAGGTGAGGAGATGAGGAATAATATCCACGTCTTAAAGTTACAAGGTTTAAATGCTCCAAAGGGATTAAATTCTCTGTAAAGGACAAAGTGCCACATCAATCTTACTTATAAAAAGAAATGAAACTGTAAAAATTGAAAAGAATACTTTGGTGTTATTCAGATGTTTCAGACAAGCCCTGCCAAATTTGACTAATTTTATGTGAATAGCACTGTTGGAGCATTTTGAAAGGTTCAAGGTCCAGAATATTCTTTCATTAAACTTAGCTTTTTTCTTCTGAAGCACCTGACACTCTTAGGGTGAAAAAAATATGTAAATAAAATACTGTGACTCTTAACCATAGTTCTTAAGTGAATTACACAGAATCTGTGTACCTATCGTAGAAAGGTCATTTGCACATTATCAAAATAAATGAAATGTGTCACACTTGCCAAATTCTGTAAGAAACCTTTGTCCCAGGTCACTATTTAAAGTTCCTACTAAAGAACAGAGTGGGACCTGCCCTTTTAACCTGCCGCAAAAGAGAAATGGAACTATGCTGGGCAAACAAAGCAACCTAAAACTCCGCATCTTAAAATAACAGGCATTATTTCTTGTGAACCTGCACTTCAGCTGATCTCAGCTGGGCCTCCTCAAGGCCCTGAAATCCTGGGTGCTGGGCTTGTTCACATGGTGGCTCAGGCTTGCTCCAAAAGAGCAGGCAGGTGGGCACAGTATCTGGAAATGAGGGCTCCGAACAGGCATCTCTTTTGTATTCTGCTGTTCGAAGCAAGTCCCCAGGTCAGCTGAGAGTCAAGGGGAGAGGAAGGAGGCTCCACCTCTCGCCGGGGAAGAGCTGCCAGGTTACCCTGTAAAGGGAGTGGAATAACCATGCCGGTTTGCAACTAGTTGCTATTATCAACCCCTTAACACTGAAAGTCGCTATGAAAAGGGTCAGCGCACCCTCCTCCCTAAAGCAGATGCACAAGCGTGGACCAAATCCTCTGCTCCTTTGCACATTGAAAGGGGAGAGACCTGAAGCATGAGGATCTTGTAAGCTGTGTAAAACCAGCATGATGATGACTGAACAGTTTATCATATTACTTTGGACAGAGAATAAAATAGCAATAGATTATCGGTTGGCTAGTCTCCGAGTCTCTCCAAGTCATGACATCGATGTCTTGATGATATGGTCTATAAATTATCAAAATTAGATCTAACTCAGATAACAGAGTTACTCCTGCATTAGACATTAAAGTACCTTTTATAGTTTGCCAGTGCATTAACCTACATGTTACAGAGGGCATTTACCAGCAAGATCTTGATAAATGGCTTTTCTCTAGGCGAGATCATGGAAGGCCTGGGATGCCTGGTCTCCACAGGCCTCCCCTAAAGAGCTATATTTCCATGGAATCTTCTGGATTTCTCAGCTGAAAACAATCTTCCTCCCCTCTGACCTCACAAAGCATCTTATTTTTATCTCTCTTTCGACACTTATAAATTTCTTCATTATCTTTCACATACATAGCTCATTTTCCTCACAAGATCTTTCAGTCACATCTTCCTATGTTCATCTTTATGTCACCCCATAGAACTTTATAAAGTGCCTCCTGGATATTTGGAGCCCAGCAGGACTGCGTGATCGGTATCCATTATGATTGCTCAGTAGCCAAGCTCTACTATTTGTAAATACACACACATACACACACAAACTCATTTAATAAGCAATCAGTGTACATTGAATCCATCATTATAGGGAATTATATATTTCAACCTGCCCTCCTATTACAACATAAGTAATCCTATATAAAGTTCAAGACACACACTTTTTAAAAACCTTGTGAGCCCTGCAAGGAAGCAGGAGGAATCTCTAAGCCCTCCAGCCAACTGAAGACAAAGAATAAGATGATGAAGCATAGCAGGCAAAATCCAAACAGTAAGCCCGCAAGTAACTCCAAAAGCTGAAGCTGCCCTAGGACAAGATACTCCTACCAGCCCTGGAGTGTAAGATCCTCAAAGCGAACTAAGTGCTTCCTGGTTGGTAGCAGCGGTGGGCAGAATTCTAGAGATGTCCCTCCCCGCCCCAGGTTCTGTGCCCCAGCGATTCAACCAAATGTTAATCTAGGTGTTGCAGATGTAATTAAAGTCCCAAGTCAGCTGACTTAATAGGGATTCTGTTGGTGGACTTGATGCAGACAGGTAAACCCATTAAAAGCAGAGAATTTTTTCTCGGACAAGTCAGAGAGACTCAAAGTGTAAGAAGGTTTCATGACCATCTTTCTTTGAAGATGTAGGGGTGCCTCATGCTAAAAGGTGAGAGCTGCCCCACCTGACAGCCAGCAAGGAAAGGAAGACCTCAGTCCTAATCGCCCACAAGGAACTGAACACGGCCAACAGTCTGGGTGAGCTCAGAAACAGATTCTTCCCCAGAACCCCCAGGTAAGAGCTCAGTCTGACCTACACCTTGACTTGACCCTGTGAAGCCGTAAGCAGAGAAACCAGCCAAGCCCTCCTGGCTGCTGAGTGTGTGACTAGGACCTAATCACTGGGCGCTGTTTGAAGTTGCTAAGTTTGTGGTGATGTGTTATGCAGTGACAACATGGGACTATGTGGTTTAAAGGTGGGAAATTTTGAGAGGAGGGTCATGAGCAGTCTATTCTTGAGAACTGGTTACAAGGAAAACTGTCAGAGACAAAACCAAGCTTCAGTTAGAGCACAGAGGGGGAGGTGGCATTAAGGTTCAACATGTATCTGTCAGAATGAGAAGATGATGTGATCAACAGACAGATGCTGACAAATACCATTATCAAATGTAGGGCTTCTTCCTCTCTTCCTTCATCCCTCCCTCCCTCCGTTCCTTCCTTCCTTTCTTCCTCTTTTTCTCTCTTTCTCTTTCTCTTTCTTCTTTTTCTTTCATAAAATCAAGGGATATGTAGATATAAGTCTACATTTTCTAAAGATGGCTTCTCAAAAAGTGAAAGATAACACAGGCAGAGGGAGATAAAGTTTCCCAGGTCCCAAAAAGTTCCCCAAGGGGACCTACAGCTACAAATGTGGAAAATACTGCCATCTGAGAGTGAGGGTTCTGCCGGGCATGAAGGAACGCCTTTGTCCCCTCCCAGCACACTTTCCTGCTTGACACTGGAAACCCTGCCTTCCTGCCTGCTTGCCAGGGACAAGGAGCTAGTGCAAAACAAGCCCAGATCATTCTAGAGTGTTTGCTGTGAGATAGTGCCCCAGGAGTCCCCCTCTGCAGGCCCAGTTGCAGGCAAGCCTGAGGTCCCCATCCACATGGGGTTCCTTGAGTGTAGAGAGAAGTCAGAGGGGTCAGAGAAAAGAGTGTGAGGTGCATCTGAGCATGAGCCCAGGACTGGAAAAAGCAATATGCGCCCCTGTACACGGTTCTGCCACTGTGGGCTAGTGGTGCTGGGCCACTCCGTCTCCCTGACGTTATGTACTGTGTGTCGGGGTGGGGACAGGGCTGCTGAGGGTGCAGGGCAGGAAGAAGACAGGAGCTGTCCCAACTGTTCTGAGAAATGGTTCTCCTGATTTGGCTGTAGGAGGGAACTGACAAAAATACATAAACTCAGGTAGGTGATTACAGAGGGCACATCCTGATTGTTTTGACCTTGCAGCAGTGTACACATCTTTTCTCCAATAGGAGAAATAATATAATCACTTGGTATTGCTCAATGTGGGGCAATAATTCAATGATACCATCTCTCTTTGTTCTGCCCACTTGCTTTCTTGAACTTTCTATGTATGTGGACATTTGCACAGCTTTGAATACGTACTCTGCTTGGCATATACATTTTTGTTTTTTATGTCCTTATTTACTGACTTGGTCAGTTGTGATTTCTATATTGGGAACTATTTGGGGGAAAAATCCAATACAAAAGTCCTAGTTACTGTTTTTCTCGAGAAGTTCTAGGAGGTTTCTCGGCAAGGCAGGCACTGTTGCCAGGAGGAGCAACAGTGCTTGATCCTCAAAGAAACAAAAGTGTACGTAGGATGCTAATACACGAAGGTTCAACCAGGAGGGGTCCATGAACGGAGCTGTGAATCCTTGAAATTATGCACAAAGTTTTGCGGAACTGCAGAACTGTTTTCAGTTTCCCACAGAGACAGTCTTCAGCATTTGAGAGCTCTTCAGTCCCAGCAATGTTAGCTGGGATTTTCTTGGGTGCAAATGACAGGAACTGAATTTAACTATCTGAACTACACCTTCGATCTTGACCACACGTTGGAGATACCCTGAGATGCCTCGTGGACAGCTGGAGTCAGGACTGTGGCACCTCAGGGCTGTCCCTGATGCTTTCTGCATGTCAGCTGCTTATCTCCAGCCACCAGCATCTGCAAACTCATCCTGAAAAGCTTTCTACCTCGCAGCTGCAGGTATAAAACCTCAGGGAGAGACACTCATTGACCCAGGGGGAGTGGATGGTGACTTGGGTCAGCCTCCCCTGGAGCAGAGCCTGTGTTTAAGTCATTTATAATGAAAGTGCTCTCAGGAGAAGCGAACAGGGAAGCAGAACAGGCAGCGGGGAAGAAACCAAACAAGGGCGCAGGTCAGACAAAGTTCCAGCTTCAGCCTGATCTGCCAGCTCTGAGTTTGTTCAGGTACAAGGCAAGTTTGCAGAACTTTTAAACTCCCATACCAGCTAGTCATTGGCTAAAGGCCACCACTGGAAGCATATGTGCCAGGTGCTTCCAACTCTCTGACTTGCTTGCAGGTGACGTGAGAAAGTAAAGCATTTCCAGAAATCCAAGACATGCCTCAGAAAAGAGTCAAAGATATGAGCTCTTATGCATGCAAAGAGCATGCATATGATGCAAAGAGCATCAAAGTCAAGGGTGCCTGCACACTGATACCTGAGGGATCTGTACAAAGAAACAGTGTCGGTTACATGTGGTTTTTCTAGGGCCAAGCAATTTATGGTCAATGCCTTGGGATTCTATGTGCCTTCAGTTGAGTCAAGGACTTTCCGCTTGAATAGTCACTATGGCCAAGGATGTGGGGTTACATAAACAACAGCTGCTACCATTTAGATCTCATAGGTAAAACTAGGGTAAGGAGAAGCTCTCCCAAGAGAAGGGGATAGACAAATAAAGTATAATTGTCTACTATAGCCATTCTCCAAAGATTAGAAACAGTGAAACATTTTCAACCAGACTTCTGCAGATAACTTTGAAGCTTCAGAGAATCTTGGTATGGAGATCTAAATTGGCATATAATATTGTAAAGGATGCAGCATTCTGTGCTTTATGTTTATTCCTTTAAATAATATTTACTCATGGAGATGCCATTTATGAAGAAGGGCTTCTCATGGAAAGAGATAGCTCCGGATAATTTCAGAAAACATTAATGTAATGTTATCTGAAGTCACAGCAACATTTGAGTAAAGATGGATTAATGGGAAACTGATCAGGCATATAATTCTCTGTTACATTGATCTAGATTTCAGGAAATAGAATACACGTGAAATTTCTCATGGAAAATATTTTATTTCCTGGTAAATGGTGTTTATTTATAGTGAAGAGGACATCACATTTCTTTTCTGATTTAAAAAAAAACAATTTTGAGGTTGGAAAATAGTGAAAGGTAAATAAGACTTATAGTTGATTCTAAAAGAGCACACATTTCAAAACAAAATATTGCAGAATATCACAAAGTAAATATTTCTTTAGCTTATTCAAAAATCTGTAATTAGGCAACTATGATGAAAGATTCACTGACAATTTGTGTAAGATTTTGGCAGAGCACATGAAAACACTATGGAAATCTGACAAATGCTTGGATTCCATTGAGACAGTTGTCACAGGGTTATAAACACTCCTTTCTAGTTTATAAAATGCTTGGCTAGTTCCCCGATGACATGGCTGACACAGAGGGTTGTAGAAAAGTACCAGGAGGAAGAAGCAAGAGTTTGCTTATGCATCATGGTCATGTCATGTCTATTTTCTGAGGTATTCGTGCTCTTCTGGGTTCTAGCTTTCTTAATACCCTTTCTCCCTTTCCAGGCTAACTCGCTCTCCTTGGACCTGATTCTTGATATTTTCCTTGAATCTAGATCTAGAATCTTCTCCCTGGCTATAATTTATATTGGCCTCCTAGTTCATGTCTGCTTCAGGCTATTCAGAGCAAAACCTTATGCAACTCAGTTGGCCTCAGGACATCTGTTGCTAAAGCATCTCTGTCATCCTACCTACCTTATTCCAAATAGTACAAGGAAGAATTTCTCAGGTTTAAAGAAATACCATTAAATCCCAGCAGGAGGATTTTAAATCTGGTAACATGATTTTAAATTTTACTTCAAAGAAGAAATAGGTAAAAATATCAAATAATATTCTAGAAAATACTAAGAAGGGGAGCCAGCATTGCCCTAAATTAGCGACAATAAATACATGTATGGTACTGGGTTAGCATAGCTTCACAGTGATAATAATTTAATGTATCATAAAGGAGGCCTCCTAAACTGACCAGGAAGGAAACAGACAGTGGTCAGTGGTTAGAGATTTGAGCAGAAAATCCATTTATTCCTATATCACACATTATTAATACAGTAAAAAAAAAGCTAAATATTTTAATTTACAGAAAACATTGATTATCAAATATCTAAATTCTGGATGACTTTAATAACCTTAGAAGTAAAACACCACATCACAAAACTAGAAATCAATGTATTTAGCTAAAAGGACTGAAAACATTCACATGCCCCTGCAAAAATCCTTCTTAAGAAAGATACACAAAGTCCTTGAAAGAATTATACAGCAAATATGATAGATACAACAACTTCTTTGTTATTTTAAGAATTCAATTTATTTTTTATTTTTTAAATAAATTCTTTATTAAAGAATTCAATTTATTATTTAAAGCAATTAAAAAGTTGCTAAGAAAAACAAAAAATAAATCCCAGTAGATAAATGAGTGATTCGAACGAGAGGAAGCATAGTTAGTATCAAAAAGACTTGAAATTATAAACCTCACTAAAAATAAAAATATACATAAATAAAACACAATAAAAATTTTTGACAATCCAAACATACTTCAGACTGCTAGAAGAGGCTTATGGAATTTGATACACTCACTAGCCATTGCTGACAATGTGAATTGCTACATATATTTTGGAAAATAAGTGGGCACTATATATAAAGAACAATTAAGGTCGTCATTTGCCTTGACATAGTAATCCCAGTTCTGGAAACATGGTGTAAAAAAGCCAAAATAAATAAGAAGCAGTAGGATTTACGACAGGAAGAAAGGAGGATGGGAAGTTAAGAAGTTGGAAAGAAGAAAGGAAGAAAACAATAGGGCATTTAAATTATGGTACTGTGCAGCCATATGAAATAATGTGTACTCTACAAAAAGCAAGGAAAATGCTTGCTTTTCTATATATGTAATGGTCAGTGAAAGAAAGCAAGATATATCCTTTTGCACATATTAAATTACCTGCCATGCAAAAACTGAGCATGCATAAGAAACTAGTATTAGAATTTTCTAAAGTGAAAACCATTGGGATGTACACTTTCTATTTTCCAAATGTTCTTTACTGTTACTTTATGTCCTTAACAACTGCAATACAACACAGGTAATACTGAGGAGAAAGCCAATGCCAGCCACCAACTCTTCCCAGCCCAGCAGGAAGCCCCATTCTTCATTATTCATAGTGAGGTGAGGGCAGCCTTTAATTGACCCTGGAAGTTTCTGGAATAGGGATAACAAAGAAAAACACAGGACAAACATAAAAGAGACCACTTATTTACTTATTTTTTTTAAGTTAGCAGATACCTAAAGCATCCATTTTCTATGTGCACAGGAGAGAAGAATATTCAGGTAAATGATTGTTTATATTTCCAATGCCAGCTTCAAAATAGCACTTGATAAAATCTTCTGAATAGGGATTGAATATTGAGTCACTTACTGACACTTTGTTATGTTAATCATCACCATCAAATAATAAACTATTTGTTAGTCACTCCGTTGTACATGCTGCTATGTGGGTCTTTATTTCGTAACAATGCACTTCACCCTAGGTACAAGGATGCTTTTTCTAAAAAAATGGGAAAATTGGGTCTTTGGAACAGGCTTTCTCTCCTTCTCATCTATCTTACACCTGCCTGATTGCTTTGGTTCCTGGATTTGGCAGTGGGGAGGGAGCAAAGAGAGTGACTCCCCTGCTGTAGGTTTTTCCTACTGTCATCAGGGAACAGACTTTCCTTTTTAATCATTAATAACAACATGGTGGAAATTCTCTATTGTTCGCTTGTCATTTTTAAGCTCTCCATTGCTGTCAGCCTGGCAGCCAAAAACCACCTCCCAACAACCCCAGAAACCACTGCTCTGGCTTGGGATCAATGAGCAGCAGTGTTTCTGAGCTGACAACTTTAGGCGGAAGAGATGTCAGGTTTACAACCCTACCTGCTTTGGCCTCCTCAACTGTGAAAAGTTACAAGAGTCTGTTTCCTTTTAATATCTAAGCCCCAAACTACAACAGAAGAAAAGATTTCTATTTCCTGCCTCCTACATATGTAGTTGCAAAACTGTCTTTTTGACAGGTTATTAAAATCTTTAAAATTGAGATGTGGGTTTTGGGCTTTTTTTTTTAAGCCCTCACATGAATGGTTTTAGAGTACCTTGAAAGGCGAGGTACTATTTAGCTTTCTGAGGACGGTATTCAGTTGCCGTAGCTCCGGCCTTGTTATCCCAGGATGCCATGGGCCCTGGACAGAAACCCCAGAGAACGCTCTGGCTGTTAGTTAGCAAGGTGTTACAGCAATAAGAAATCTTTTTTTGGAATAAAGTTGATATACAATATTATATTGATTTCAGATGTACAACATAGTGACTTGGTAATTATATACATTATTAGATGCTTGCCACACTAAGTGTAGTTACCCCATTATCATACCAAGATATTACAATATTATTAGTTATATCCATTCCTATGACTAACTAATTTTAAGTAACTAACTATGGGGCTTAAAAATACCTTTTGTATGGTTCTGCTCAAGGCTGACAGATCATTTGTTGTTTTATATTGTACAGCTGATTTGAGTTGGTTCTTGGTAAAGAATTCTCTCCCTTAAAGAAACTGATATGAACAATGAACTGAAACAGGGCAAGAATCCCAACTGTGTAAATACAGTGCTGTGGCCAGGATGGTTTAAAGTCCATGCATATAAATCAGTCAAAATGATGAAAAATTGTATAAATAGAATATTGGATGCAATTCCTTACTTGCCTTACTGAGACAGTCTTTTTTATGAAAATGCTTTTCTTTATTATGTTAGTTTTCTTTTCCTTGTCCCATAGGTAAACATTTCACAACATACTAGGCATTTCTAGGAAACAAGACAAATTCCCAAATGGAATTAGGACACTAAAGAGAACTGAAAGTGGTTTTAAGAAATCTTTAGGACCACGTAATTATTGCAATTTTAGACAGAAAAAAAATTAGTGCCAGGGAGTGACTGATGGATGTGCCCCTGATCTGACATCTTGGCAACCTTTACTGGCGGGCTTTCAACAAGGGCTGATGAGTAGCCATTTTCACTTGCGACCCTGACAGCTGAGACTTGCCTTTCCAGGGCCCACGCTCTGTGCACCGGAGTCATTCAGGCCAAGGCCTCCCTGAGGGAGTATCATGATGAAGGGTGGGAGTCCCAGAATCGACTCCACGTTAGGTCCTGTTTCGTGAGGCATTTATTTCCTTTTTCATTTATGTCTTTTCCCTGAAGTAGCCAACCTTTTTCCCCTTCTGTAAAATGGAAATAACAACTTCCACCTCATGTGATTGTTTTGAGAAAGAAAGATGTTCGAGTGAGTGATGTAACTGGCACAGTTTATTGCCAAAGGGAAGGGATAAACAAATGACAGCTAAAAATGACAAAAATTTGAAAGTAACGTAATCTAGATGTGATTAAACAATTTAACTAAATAATCTGCTTTAGATTTCCTGCATGTGATAGACACATACCCATTTACAAATTTTTAATATAGTTGCAGTAGGTTCTAATATATGAATTTATTCTTATTTCATATACCTAAACCTATGATCCCTTGATTAATACAGAAGATTATGCAAAATTATATTCTATTATCAGAGACCGTATCTCCTTTTCTTCTTTAAAAATGGAACTACAGGACCCAGGAAAAGCTTAAAAATACACTGAGCCCTATTTACTTACTCCTGCATATCTTCCTTTCTAAGGAACAAACAAGTGTCCACCCTCATCGTGTCCATCATGGCCTGTTCTCAGCTCTGAATTATAAGATCCTTTTCCAGTAAGGTTGACCTTTGTCCTCCCCTTTCCTTCTGCTAACCAAATCTGGTCTAATACCTCACTGATGATTTGTAAATTTTATTAAGTCTCCGGGATTTAAAACTGCTCACTCTTTGAGGACTCTCTTGACATCAAGACTGAGTTAGATCTAAAGTAAATGAAATTTGTCAGTAGTGGTTCTGTTTTTAAACTCCTTTGGATATTTTATTTCTCCAGAAAAGTATTATTTGGGTCACTGTCATTACATTTCACTCTACATTCAAATTCTCTTACCAATAGTTAACGAAGTGTACAATGTGCAGACTACTGAGAAGTGAAATATTATTCATTAATAATATAATTAAGCTAATCTTATTTCATCCAGCTGGTTTTAGAAGGTAAACAGAGGTTAGTTTAAGTTTGTATTCCCTCAACATTTATGTGGGACTCACATGTAGGCAGACTTCTATTTTGGTGGCTGTGGGAAATCACCAAAAATGTGGAAAAAATGACCCCTGCACACTGACTCATGTAAATTAAAAAGGGTGGGGACTTTCAAGAGATCTTATTGTTCAGGTTCCCTATTTCTAGGTAGGTCTATAGTTGTGCTAGCATATAAGCAATTAGCTCAGTTTTCTCCTGTTTGTAGATTGGGGGATGCCAGTGTTCAATACCCACATACAAGTGTTCTGGAGTGAATGAAAGAGAGAGAGAGAGAGAGAGAGAGAGAGAGAGAGAGGGAGAGTGTGTGTGTGTGTGTGTGTGTGTGTGTGTAGCATCGATATGGCATTAGAATGGCCTGTGCAGATGTGCCTTGAATCAGGTGGTAAACACCACCTTAGGGAATTAAAGGTTTGTTTTACAACATTTGACGTATGTGGAGAAATGTGTCAGCTGGGGACAAGGATTCGGTCTCGGGTCACCTCCTTCATGGCCCCAGCCTGGCTCCAGGGGCAGGGCCAGCGGCACGTTCTTCCTGTGCCTCAGGCCTGAGAATGGAGGGGGACCCTCCCCACAAACAAGCCAGACCTCCATAATGAAATGTGACAGTGTTCCCCCTAGGGGGAGGCCCCTGGGAGCCGGCCAGAGAGGGCTGGTAGTTGGGCAAGGATTTGCATAATTACATTCACCTGAGGGACTCCATTTACCCAACAATGGCTTTCATTGTCGTAAAGCCAGCAGCTGGCCATCCTGTTAGAACAATCTGAGCTGTGGCCTTGTTCGTCCAAGTAAAGGCTTGTACTCTTAAAAATGACAACTGGCATTTTGAGTGCAGTCTAGTTAATAGTACAAATGTTGGCATGATGTGTAACGCTCCATGAGGCATGAATTTATATGTAACACATGTATTCGTACTACTGCAGTACTGTATACTTCTAATACCACATGTATATATGTGCTACCTCTGCTCTATATGGCTTCATATATTTAGGTTTATTAAATGTGTTCAAGTGTCCGTGAACAGAGGGAGATGGCCCTTGAAATGTAAGTTTCCTCCTGATGTTTGGGAAAGAATGACGTATGAAGAAATAAAGGCTTTTCCTGTGTAAGGCACATCCTGTTTTAAATTCCAGCACAGTATCTTTTGTTCTTTGACTCCAAAAGCTTGCAAGGGATTTAAGCGATGTGAATCAGAGCTCACAGAGGCTCTCGGTGAAGAGGCTGCGGGGCTCAGCAGGCTGGGGGCATGTTTACCTAAGACTCCAAATAGACAGAGAAGAGATAGGAGGACAGCACAAATACTGTGCCTGGCTCCTTTCCTGGTATTGCCCACATTTACATGAAAAAGGGAGGTGCAGGAGGTGGAGGCCCGGTAGGTTTCCAGGCTATTCCTTTTAGTATTAAAGTATATTCCTTTTAGCTCTGTAATTGTTACATTTTGTCCCTCAAATTTAGAGCACAGAACACATATCTAGGGGGAGAAAAACCCTAAGGGGGTTTTGCCTCTTCTCAGCTTTCAGTAAGTACACACTTTAAATATCATTGGTAAGCATGGAAGCATTCACATTTCTTCTCAGTGTTTTTCTAGAAAGTAGGATGTATTGGAGCACTTCACTGGAGAAGGAGCCAGGCTCTTCTTTTGATACTAAAGCTATGTCTGGTGTGGGTAAAATTGTAACATTTCCAGAATTTCTCGCCTGGCTTTAGTATATCTGCATATCAATAGGCGTTCAGAGGTGGAAAGAAGTATGGCTTTAGTGTATTTGCATCTTTCCTCAGGGGTGGAGAAGTCATCTCCATATTAATGGCTGATTACCTGGGCAACCAGGGCTTATCTGTACCTGAGAGGTGAGGGGGAGGGCCAGGGTGGATGCTGCTGGAGCAGAGAAGACAGACTGGGACTGCAGTTTGTGAGAAATAAATGGGTTTTAAACTTTATTTCTCCCTTTGACTGATTATGGTTTTTGGAGGTATTTTGCTCCGGGATTTCCTTTCCCAGGACTGACATCTAGTCTAATGCAAAAAAGGAGTATTTACTTGAGCAATTTCCTGACCTTCTGATAAGATATAGAAGCTAGAAGCTAGCAGGATTCCAAAGCCAGGAGTCAAACAGTAGGTCCACGTGGCCTTGGCTCTGTGTCTTCCAGAGATGGCCTGGAAGACAGACACACTGGGTGTTATTTTCCTTCAACAACAGGCAAAAGGAATTACAAGCAAAAGACGTGCTGCTAACATGGTGAATGCTCACCTTGAGGGAGAGAGATGGCAACACAAAACGGCAGGACAGAAGACAGGCATGCTGACCGGTACACACGCAGGGAGCCTCAGGAGGGCCCAGAGATGGGGCCGCCCTCGGTTCGCTGGCCGAGCCTCCCACTCCTCTGCCTAGGTGAGCTTTCCAGCAGCAAAAATACAGTTCCTGGGAACTCTCCTCATCCCCAGAGCCTATAGCAGTGCTCCCTAAGCCCAGTGAGCTGTCAGGACCTCACCCCAGGCGTGACTCCACCACAAACCTTCAGGAACAGAAACTCAGGAGCAGACAGACACAGCAAGAAAACCTGTGTTTATATTTTACTTTTCAAGGCCTCCAGTTTAGGAATCAGAGAAATAACCACAGCCATGTGTAGGAACTCAAGCTCCCAAGATACCCATTTCCCAAGGAATTTCATTTCCCTCCTAAATGCCTTTGAGGATTCCTGGGTTAAAGGGAAGGAGATTCTGAGATCTTTCCCTGTGTTTTTGTTTTTTCCCATTACCCCAACCCAGACCTCCTGAGCTCAAGCTTTTCCTTGATCAGTTTGGCATCTACCTGGCCTTTCTTTATTAACCCTCTTCCTTCTTGCTCCAGGGTATCACACCAGAGGCGACACTACTGGTGGTTAATAAACCCTGACTAATGACTTGGGGAAGACTAAAGACAGGTGCAAAATAAGAAACAAGATCATATTCGATATCAGACACCACAGTTCCTAAAATGACTTAGCCCTCCCTGCCATTAAAGGAGTAACGGATGGTTCTCACTGTCCTTACGCTCTGACCTTATCCACGCCCTGCCCTATAGGGGCCTCCTTTCCATCTTCTCTACCCTCCCCTTTCCCAGATTCAAGTCCCTTCCTGCTTCAAACTGAATGTTTGTATTCCCCCAAATTCATGTGGAAGCCCTAACCTGTAATGTGATGAATATGTACTTGGAGACGGGGCCTGTCGGAGGTGGTCAGGCTTAAGTGAGGTCATGACATGGAGTCCCAGGATGGAATTAGTGCCCTCATAGGGAGAGACTAGGGTT
Source organism: Manis javanica (assembly GCF_040802235.1). NCBI lineage: Eukaryota > Metazoa > Chordata > Mammalia > Pholidota > Manidae > Manis > Manis javanica. The sequence continues at coordinate 54,293,564 of NC_133168.1, forward strand.
CCGTCTCTCTAGTGTGTGGAGATACAGCAAGAAGGTGGCTGTTTGGCCAATGGGTTTCGGCCCTGGGCAAGTTCACTATGGATTTAATGTGACCAAAGAAATGATGGTAAAACGGTCTTGGGCTGAAAGCGTTATACCCAATTTTATTTCCACAGTGGCAGGTCAGTCACTAAAATCCCATCTACTCAGAGCGAGTCTGCACGCAGCAAGCTGGTCGCTGCCTCTGGACCTCTTGGTCCGCACAGCCATCCTCTGGGCCTCTGTCCTCATGCTGCCCCTACTCCGGTCTCTGCTCTGCTCTCCTGCAGCCCTGTAGCCATGCCACCGTGTCGCCCAGAGCACTGGGCAGAGCTCTTTATATATATATAGAGTCAATAGTAATGTATTGCCCACATGTATGTACTGAGCTAGCCAACCCGGGCCAGGTGAGAATCCTGGCCACAGGAACCTTCACTTTATCCACTGTGCCTGTCTACAAACAAGGAAGAGGGCCCTCCCGGAAACTGACTCTGTGACACCTTGATTTTAAACTTCCTGGCCTCCACAGCTATGAGAAATGAATGTTGTTCAAGCTATCCAGTTCATGGTAATTTACTATAGCAGCCCAAGCTGATAACACACTTCCCCTCCTCACCAACCCCCCAAAATCATCTACTGAGGGTCTTCCAGGCCCAAATTGGACACGTCTTCTTCTGTAAGGCTTACCAAGTCCTTTGCCCTTTTTGCATCAGACACTCCCTTCCAGCCACACTCCTGGGTCTGGTATTTCAAAAACAGTATCAGTCAGTGTGTGTCCCCAAAAGAAAAGAAAGAGGAGTGTTCTCCAAGGATAAATTCTGTAATTTTCCCTACACTGCCAGATTTTTTAAATTGCAATTATCTCCCTTGCTGGAGTCTAAATAGTACTCCAGGTGATTCTGATGGAGCCGGTCCCTGAGCATGTCTGGGAGCCATGCCTTCCCTTCTGTGGAGGTCCATCCGAGAGACCTGACCATCTTGGGGGTTCCTGCTTACCCCAAGAGTATCTCTAACTTTCTGTAACTCCACCCAAAACAGTTTTTTGTTGTCACAGTGGTAAGTATGAATGCACTCATGGCATGGTGATGGGACGTGCGGGTGGTCACTTCAGATCCCCTACTAGTCCAAGAGTACCTCGAGGGTAAGTCTTGCTCATTATGGTGTCATTGGCAACCAATGTGCTTGACATAGAGTGGCGTGTTGTGTGTCCACTGAATGAAGAAATATGTGGAATAAGTATTGGTTGGATAGGCAATTAGGGGGTCGCTGGTGACTGTGGCCACTCCAGAAGAATACTCACTGGGGACCAGCTGAATCTGGGGCTTCTGCTTGTGGGGGTGCGGACTGAGCTCTGTGCACACGTGCTTGACTGATGGAGATGGCATGGTGGGACCTTACGCACAGCCCACTTTCCTGGCCCCACTCTCCAGCACGTGTGCCCCAGCCCAGTAGAAGGATGCGTTTGCTGCTGATCCACCCGACGGGCCACATCTTTGCAGTTTGTTAGCTAGAGGAGGCCCTTCGTGGTCACTCAGAGCACTGTGTATGCTAGGAGAGTCCCTACTGCTCCGTCGCTCCCACCTCCTGGGACTGGAGTCCATGGTTGGAACCCTACTGAGTCATTTCACCCCTACTCTCTGTGAAGGGGGAAATCCTATCGCAAAGTTAAATGAAGTACTTTAGGAGGGCCATCACTGCCACGTATTTGGAAAATGTTCAAAAAGCCCAAGATGTTTCCACAGGCACCTCAGACTCAACAGTGCAGAACAGAAGTCACTGGCTCCCCCAGGCAGACGTGCCCTTCCTGCACTTCTTCAACAGCACCTCCGACTGCCAGGCCAGAAGCCCTCCTGCGGCCACTCCTCCAGGCTCCCGTGGGTCCTCCCGGGTTCCCCTCAGACATCTAAGTCTGATCTTCTCCCCTCCATTCTTCACCACTGCCCTGCCTCAGTCCATCAGCCTCTCTCGACTACACTGTTACTTGCTCCTTATCATCTCCGGTTACGTCTGCTCTTTCCTCACAAGTCCACCCTCCACAAGTTCATCCTCCAGAGGGTTTCAGAAAAGAAGATGGTTAATGTTGTGGAAATCTGTTACCTTTCTATAAACAGGATCCATTCTCCTGCAACTCTTGCATGCCCTCACCTTTACTCCCAGCCCTCTCTAACTTATTTTACAAGTCCATTCACCTCTGTGCCCAGCTACCATTCTTCCCGTTTCCAGCTGCTCTGCATTGTGCAACAGCCAGTTTCCTGAGGGTGCCAGGCTCCCTCAAGCGTCTTTGGCTTTGCGTGTGCTGTTTGCTAAGCCTGTGCCTTCTCCCTTGTCTGTGGGTCCATCTCCCGCTAAGTCTGAATTGCCCTCCAAGTTCCCTGTCCCTTCTTATAACTTACTTTCCTCTATGGTAGTACTTCATGTTCACATGAAATCATTTTTTAATCTCCCCCACAGGGCCTTGCCTTCCTCAAAGTGACGTGTCATTCATTTTTCTATCCCCAGCGTTTGTCAAAGTGTCTAGTGTTATTTTGTGCAGAGCGAATGTTTGTTGACATGAAAGTCTATCAGCAACTCTACCATGGAATGACATGTAACTACTAAACATGAGCCCCATATATGATTATAATTCCAGAGTGATGTATGCCACAACCCTATTTTTCATAAAAGGTGGACAAAAATAACTCTATTTGTTTTTGCCTATCTGAACATAGCAAGTGGATTCTTTCAGACAGTCGGAGGTGCTGTTGAAGGAAGTGCAGGAAGGACACGTCTGCCTGGAGGAGCCAGTGACTTCTGCTCTGCACTGTTGAGTCTGAGGTGCCTGTGGAAATGTCTCAGGCTCTTTGAACATTTCCCAACATAGCAAGAAATCCTAAGTGAGACCCTTGATTAATGCAGTGAGATTAGAGGAAGGAGGGGAAGGGGGATCTTTATAGGTCTGTTGTTTGAATTGTCACTAAGAGCTTGTATTGCTTTTGTAAAATGAATGAAGAAAAATGAAGTAAATGGTTGGAGCGTAAGTAAGAGGGCTTTAGGAGAGATGTTTTCAGAAGATTGTTACTGTTGTGCAAACCTTAAGAAACTCTGAAAAAGAAAATCAAAATCTCTAGAACATATAATAAGGGTATTATTATTCACTTTGTAAAGGATTTTTCTCTCCTGAAAGAATCTCCACAGGCTTCCTTTTTGAAAAGGCAATTCCATTAAAGCACTTAATTCATTTGTTAACAGTTCATTAACTGCAGGGCTTGACAGGGGTGGGGCGGGAAAGAAAATTTTTCGGAGTGGTGCCAATTTAAGATCAATCAGAAATGAAGATAAGCTCCATTGATATAATTATCAGGGAAATTATTACATTGAAAAAATTCAAAGTTCACACCGTTTTTTCTGAAGAAAGGGCATCCAGTGGTTCAGGGAGAAGGGAAGGCCCCTAACTTCCTGGGGTGGGACTGATGTGCGAGGCGACAGCCCTGACAGTAGTGTGACCATCGGCAGATACTGTCTCGAGTCCTGCATCTTAGTGAGAAAGCAAATCGTTTCCAGATGTCTGCACTTGGTCAGAGAAGAGAGGTGGGTGGTAGTGGGCAGAGAAGATATCTTTTTTTTTTAAATAAAAGAATAAAAATTACTACGGTGAAGTAGACCTGGCAGTTACCGTGAAAATAGAAGAAACACTAAGAACATGGCATCATGAGAATGATGTGGGCCTATCTTATACTTTAGTCACTGAAGCAGAGGACGATGAGAGCTACTGGTTCCTTTTTAGTATTTGCTAAAACAAAAGAATTAACCGGGCTTGCATTATTGACTTAGCACATACATGGCACTGAGAGGCAATTTTACAAAGCAGTTTTCTATCAATGAAAGGAAATCAATCCACAGGCTTCTTGGGCTCCCATCCACAATTTTTGTGCAATAAAATCAACTGAAGAACAATAAACACAGCCTTGAGGTGAGGGGAAGAAGGCCCAGGGTGGTGATGTGCCTGACACCTGTGGATCACTTAAACCAGGGACATAAGATGTTTTCTGAAATAAGCCAGGTAGTAAATAGTTGAGGCTTTTTGGACCAAAAGATTAAATCTAGAATATTAGGTAGGCACTTTTATAACAAAAGGGTGTTTTTCTACAACATGTTTGTATTGCCCAAATTAAAAACTTTATTGAAATACAAACTTTGAATTTCATGTGCCACGAAATAGGATTCTTCTAAAATTTTTTTCAGCCATTTGAAAATGCACAAAGTGTTCTTAGTTCATGAGTCATACAAAACAGGTAGTAGGTTGGCTTTGGCCTGTGAACTATAGTTTGCTGACCCTCATCATAGAACATTTATGGGTCATGGCAGGAGTCCTTAATCAGCTGAGGCCCCACAGGTTTAAGTAGAGTCTGGTCATCATTCCAGAATGCTTTGCAACACAACAGTGCTGCCAGGGACAACCACTAGACGCGGGGAAAGGCAGCCTGCCTGCCATGCTGTGGCTACCTCTGCAGTAGTCTCAGCATGGTTAACCCAGCTGGGTTCTCCGCCCCTTCAGATCTCGATGCAATTGACTCAGTCCTCCATTCCTAGCCTCAAGAAAGTCAAACGCCAAGATTTCAGTTACTCGTCAGGGAGCCTGCACGCTTGTCCAGCAGAAATGCTTCTATTACAGTAGGTTGGTTTATGAATTTGCTTCCCCTTGTTTTCATGATTCCTTCAACCAGAATGGAGAATTCAGCTGTTCTAATATTTTAAGTATTCTTAAAGAAGCCACCAATTTTTAATTGAAGATTTGGGGAGACAATGTCAATTTACATGGTAGCAGTAATAACATCTGTTCAATGTTGTTGTTTACGTTGTCATCATAGCCAACATTTCAACAACTGGCATGTTTTGTTAGATGTTTTTCATATATTCTTATTTCATCCCTCAAAAGTCATTGGAAATACTTTTTTTTTTTACAATTATGATCCCATTTTATAAAAAAGAAATTGAAGGTAAAAGAAACTGAGGGACTTGTCAATCACAGAGCTAGCTAGTGGTAGAGTTGAATTTTGAGTATTCTTAGCAACCCAGAACCCATGCTCCCTAACACTCCATATTCTCCCTCTACAATGCTTTGATTAAACACCAGACATTTTTGTTCTTGAAAGTACTTTCGCCACCTCCCTGGGAATTCTCACTGGCCAGACCACCTCGTGGAATGTCCTGGCTTCCAGCCATTTTCTTGGTCTTTCTCCTCACCTGTATATTTTCTTAGTTCTTCTCTCAGTTTGTTCCCCTGAACTCCTAGTATCTCGATACCATCATTTAGAGTAGTTTAGCTCTTGCCAATTCATATTCCCAAAATGTGCTCTAGAAGAAGTCTTCTTTGTAAAGTAATGCCATTTTACAGGAAGAAAATGTTGGTTGGCCAATTACATGTGGAAAGGTCCAAGGAAAAGGTCTATAAGGAGAGGGCAGAAGACATGAAATGCACTAGAAAATTAGAAAATTGAAGGATATTCTTTTCTTTCTGAGAGAGAGGGGGTAGTGAATAGACAGGAAGGATGAAATCAGGGATTCTGAGCAGCATGGCAAAGATGATACAGGACTTCTTTAAAAAAAGTTTGCTTTGCATGCAACTGTTCAATAGGTCTTTTTTGCATAAAAAACCTTGTGATAATATGCACAATGTGTGAAATCAAGAAATGAAAAATTCAACAGAGACAGAAGATAGGATATGAATGTAACCCCTTGAGAATTTAAAGAAATTCTGTAGACTTTCCATATTGAACTTTTGACATTGGACTTTCTGCAGGATGTGTTATCTAAATCTTTGGGAACAGAGTGAATCTACATATTGGAGTGTGACTCCCTAGGAAAGAGGACAATTCTACCTTGGTAAGGAGTAGAGAATGTAGAAAAATGAATGCATAATGAGGATGAGGTGAAGGTCATCTGAAGATCCCATGGAAAGGGAAGGGGGAAAATTAAAAAGAGGGTCAGAATACGGGCAGGACGGAGAGGCTGGAAAGGATGGGATGCATCTGACAGATACGAGCACTAGTCAGGGTTCAGGCACAGAAAACAGCAACCTGTCTAGGTATTTCAACCAGAAAGGGCATAATCTAGGGAACTGGATTCTTTGTAACCATTTTGGAAAGGCAAGACAAGCTGACTGTGGACCAACTCCTAGAAACAAACAACACTGCAGAATGGGTACCTAGGAACTGAGCCTCTGTCTCAGTAAGCAAAGCGGGGAGGCCATCTTCAGCATTTTTTATTTCATGTAGAGCCCACCCAAGCTGTGACAGGAGCTGTTGTCACTGCAAGAAGTAGCTCTGCACTTACTCTATCTGCAACAGCAAAATATGCATGCTCCAGCCAGCAACTTGCAACCCCCATTGCAACAAGTGCCCAGGTGCTGGAGCACAGTTGTGCTTGTCATCAGAAACCAGCATAGGAAGACATTTTCTAGGGCGTTTCTGTCTTCCAGATTTCACATGACTACATCTTATTGGTGGAACGTAATCACATTAAGAATATAGTGTCCTGCCATGCCATGTTGGAGCCAAAGGCAACACCAGTAATACTGCATTACATTTTAATTTTTAAAAATACTGCATTAACATTATTTATCTTGATCACTAACTTTATTGATGCCCCTTCACCCTAGTTCTAGCCCTGTTAAGAACTCTTGCTACAAAGGAATCTTAGAAGTATATTTCTTAGCTTTTTGTCCACTGAAATACTGGAGAGGGTTGGGATAGAGTTGGAGAAGCAAATGTGACATTTTATGTGTCAACTCAGCTGGTCTACGGTACCCAGTTGTTAGGTCAAATACTAGTCTAGATGTTGCTATGGGGTATTTTTTTTTAGATGAGATTAATATTTAAATCTTTGACTTAAAAAATTACCCTGAATAATGTGGATGTTCTAATCCAATCAGTTGAAAGCTTTAAGAGAAAAGACAGATCCCAATGAAGGGGGTCAAAGGTATAAATGCCCAGTTATAAGGTTAATAAGTACCAGGAGGTAATGTACAACATGATGACTATAGTTAACACTGGTATGGTGTGTTTGAAAACTGCTGAGAGTATATCCTAAAAGTTCTCATTACAAAGAAAAAAATATGTTTTTCTGGTATTTCTACAGAGATAATGGATGTCAACTAAACTTATTGGGGTAATCATTTCACAGTACATTTAAGTCAAGTCATTATGCTGTGTGCCTTAAACTCAATTATATCTCAACAAAACTGGAGGCAAAAAAGACTGAGGTTTCCAGGAGAGGAAGAAATTCTGTCTCTACAGTTGCGTGGGCCAATTCCTTAAAATAAATCTCTCTTATTTACATCTATACAATACTGGGTTATGGTTTCAATGTAGATGAAGGGGAAGAGAGGAGGAGGAGACTAAGCTGATTCCCAGGTTCCCAGTGGGGGTGACCAGCTGGTGTCCTGACCGCGATAAGGCAGGCAGATGAAGTCCCAGATAGCCCCGGGTGAAAACACAGCACGTGCTTGTCACTCTCAGAAGTCACAGTTCATATCTTCCAAATGCAGACATGTTCCCATGCCTATGAACCACCCCATATGTCACAGCCTGGGACAGGCAATTTGGTTGTTCTCTCACTTATTTACTCGGGTTTTCTTCCATTAAATAAGCAGTTAAATGCTTGGCAGTGTCAGGTGCTTTTCTAAGCTTCAGAAGTTCAATGGGGACAGAAAGATGAATTTGCTTCATGATGTTTTCAGACTAATTTAGGAAGATACGATAAACAAACAAAAATAAACAAAGGAAACAATTCCAGATAGCGATGGGTACAGGGAATCCAAGAAACAGGGGCCAGCTGATGGAAAGTGACGGGAGGCAGGGGCTGCCCGGATGTGGTCATTCAACTCGAATACACCTGGAACTGTGAGAATGTGGGGACTGGATGGCCTTAGGGGAGGGAAAGGCTGAGTTGCTTTTTGTGTGACCAACCTGGAACGGAAGTCAAGAACTCCAGGGAACCCAGGCACTGCAGGAGCGACTCTAATGTGCGCCCTGGTCCCTGTGCTGTTGAGCAGTAGCGGTAGCTGAGTGAGCCTGTGTGAGGCAGCACAGAAGCTATCCTTGGCGGCAAGGCCCAGGCTCGGGGCTGAGGCTAAGGGCAGCATCGGGATCCCTCGTAAGACCAGAGGTTCGCCAGGGCAGGCACAATGCCCAGGGATGTTAAGTTCCTAGACTGACGTGTACTTGGCACATGCGGGTCCTCTATAAACAGCAGTTGATGAATTCAGGCTTCCTTGTCTAAAGAAGGATCTTGGCAGAAGACCTAGGGAGCCTTTGCATTCTGCACGATGTGTTCATGCTTGGGAGAAAGAAGCCCTTGCCACCTTCCAAAAAAAACAATCCCAGAGCCTCCAGGTGGGAAGATGGTCCCAGTTAAATGATTTCTTGATTTCAGCCCTTGCTGTCCCCTGGGGGACTGTGATTCGCTTTCAGTGGTCCTGCCATAGCATGGCCCCAGATTCATTCCTTGGGTTTGTTCCCTTAGCGTCTGAGAGAGCCTGGAAGTTCTAGACTTCATTAAATGCTAAGGGAGTAGAAAGGACAAGTAAGCCAAAAGAACACAAGAAAAACAAGCGATCGTGTTAATACTGTGTACAGTTTCTGTTATTTCTAGTCCTCTGGCCCTGGTACCACTTACCACGTAGAAATCTTACTCAGATCCAAACCTGCAAGATGGAGACCGTTTCATAGACAACAGCACTCAGCTCTAGGCCCATCTTCACAATCTGGGAACAAATCTTACTTCCCTTCCATACTGAAGCTGGCATCTGCCATGAACATAGCACTGCCAAATCTGACAAATAAAAAGATGGAGTGCCCAGTTGAATCTAAATTTCAATAAATAACAAATAATTTTTTAGTATAAATACATCTCAAATATTGTGTGAGCCATACTTACACAAAAATGATTTATGGTTTATCTGGAATTCCAGTTTGACTGGGAAGCTCCTCTTTACCGGGCAGCCCTACTGGAGACCAAGACAGAGATTCAACCTGCCTCCTGCATAAGGCCTTTCCACCTGGTCCACATTCTGGGTTCTGGCCTGAGGTCTCTGCATGTCCCTCAGGTATGTGGTGGAGCTTTCACACCAGTCCTGGTACGTGACTTCTCCCTTTATTTGAGATCCTGTCCACTTCCATTCTACACACCAGATGGGACCTTGCCTATCTGGACATAATCACAATCTCTGAAGATACAACGAGTGTATTACCCACACAGCAGGAATTACACATTCTCCCCCAGTTTCATCCAGTCGGTGCGTGAGAACTTTGTACTCTCTCTGAGAGAACTAAACTCAGTCGCCCAGTGACCGTGCTCAGAAATCCCGAGGACAGGAGAGCCTCCAAGACGGTTGGTAGGCAGTCAGTCCTGAGCACTTCCACTTCTCTTACATCTCAGAGGATTAAATAGTTGGCCAGCCATGCGACATGCCTAGGAGCTGATTTCAGCTCTCTTTTAACCTGTTGAACTCCAGACAGCAGCTTCTGTATTTTTATCTTATGTTGTGCTTCCTTTGAGGCAATAAAAATGTGGGGCAGTGAGGTTAAAAAGAAATAACTAACAACTTTCAAGAAAAATCCAAAATAAGCACCCGTGTGTAGTGATTATAAAAATACAGAGATTTCCTTTGCTTCTACTGTTGAAGCCCACACATTTGTGATGTGTGTGCACGTGATGTGCATCTAGCCCCACAGTTCTTTTCCATTTAACCTTTTAGGTCAGATCTGCTAGATTTCCTCCCTTCGCTGCCACATGATCACTGCAGGATTTCTCACTTTCTCATGTTAAAGCAGAGTGATAATACTGCTTAACCTTTAATTCACATATAAAGGGTAACACCCACATGTGCTGTTATGAAATACATTCAAAGATTAGCTAGAATTCCCGGGCCTCATCCTTTTACTAACACTGGCTGTCGAGGCAGTGTTTAAAAAGAGCTTTCTAGTCACCTTCCTTTCTCCTCCACTTAAGGGGGCATGAAATTGTGAGATCTTCTATAGATTAAGTTCAGTGAGGACAAGACCTGCGTCCTGTTCACTGCTGCAATCACTTGCTACGGCTGCCTTTTTTACAAAACACCACAGATGGGGTGATGTATGCCACAGAAATTAATTTTCTCTCAGTTCTAGAGGCTGAAGTCCAAAATCAAGGTGCTAGCCAATCTGGTTTCTTCTGAGGCGTCTCTCCTTGGCTTGCAGTTTTCTGCCTTCCCTCTGTGGCCTCCCGGTTGTTCATCTGTGCGTGAGCTCTGGTATCTCTTCATGCGTTGAAATTTCTTCTTCTTAGGTGGACACCAGTCAGATTGGATTAGCACCCACCCTAAAATGAGCTATTGCTCATTTTAACCTAATTGCCTCTTTAAGGGCCTCCCCAAATACAGTCACTTTCTGATATACTGGGGTTAGGACTTCAACGTATGAATTTTGGGAAGACACAATTGGGCACATAACAACCTCTGTGTGTCCAATAACTAATTTAATGTGTGGGACATTGTATACAATGAATGTTTGCTGAATTAATACAAGAACTTTGGTAATGTCATTGGTGAGACCTGTCACTTAGATTTCCTTGTACCAGTTAATCCAGAGAATCTGGTTTTTACGCTCTTTTCTACCTGCACATTGTACCAGTCATTGATTGTATAATACCAAGTAACCTGGGCTGTAAGCTTAGTGACAGCCCACTTCCAGAGATAAGGCTGTCTGTGAGGGCGCCCTTCTCACTCCCAGGCACAGGCCTGGCCTCTTCCATGCCTCTCCACTGCCCCACCATCCCCGCGATGGCGCTGATGATAAATGCAGTGGTAGTAACCAGGCTTCCCAGCTGTCCCTCTCCAGCCCTCCTTTTAGCAGATGCCCGACCTCACCCTCTGGAGGTATGCATCTCCCTGCTGCAGTTATTTCCTTCAAACTGGGAGGAAAAAAACATAACCTACCAGAGATCTCCGGCTCCCTTCTGGGGGAGCACGGGCACCTCAACAACGTGCCCATTGTCTGATCTGAGCTTTGCTCTACTAGTCTTTCAAGGAAAGGGAATAAAAAAAGCCCCAAAACTTTGATCCCTGGGGAGGTGAAGCGGAAGTTGATCTTCACCATTAAATGTTTTTATAGATAGCAAAGTCCATGCTTCCACCTGCATCCAAGGCACGGAGGCAGCTGGCAGAACAAAGCACCAGAGAAAAATAGCTGACCAGAATCCCTTAAATTGCCCACGGACAGGTGCAGCTTGTTTGTCATCTTGGGGGCAGTCACTAGTGATTGACAATGTTTTACCCAGAGGACTTAACCCTTTCTTCTCCTAGATGAACCAGAGCTGAGTCTCATAGCTTAGAAAACAATTCCTACTCCTCGTGTCTTTCCTAGAGAAATTCAGTCCAAATGGATGGCAACAGTGCTTCAAATCGATGTCACCGTCAGTGAAAGAAGGAACTAAATAATTTCAGGCAGAAATTTTGGAAAATCATTGCTAGGCCTCTCCAGCTTGGTTGCCAAGGCGGAAGCATTCCTGGCGTAGGGACAGACACTTAGAGATGGTGCGTGGCAGACCTACTCTCCTCTAGGATGGGACTGACATTATGCATTAGATTCTCTAGATGTCCGTTGTGTTTTAAAGTACCTGGTCTAGAAAACCAATTCCTGTTTGCCCTCAGCTTTTTCCATCATCAAACGAATTGTTCTGGAGGATGTGCAGCGAGAGGAGAGACAGTGTCAGGCAGCCAGTTCTCAAACTTTGACAGGGTGACCTGGCCAGCCTCACCTTACCTGTCCCGTGTTGGTTGGTTGGTTTCCCATGACCCCCACTGTACCTCACATGGGGCTACTTTTCATAGAGTGCACAAGGACGGGAGCCGTTTGGGGAGTCCCCTGGAGGAGCTGAATTTGTGTCGCGTTCAGACAGACAAGTCGTCTGCACAGTGGCAAACTTGGGAACTTTCATGGGGGCAAGAACTGAGGCGTCACCCAGGGGCGAGAGCAGTCTTTAACAAACAAGTGAGCAAACATTGTCAGGGTGCACAGATCGCTCTCAGGACTGCCGCAGAAGTGGAGCATTTGGAGAGAGGCCAAGAGCAAAGGAGGAATTACTTCCTAAACAGAGAGCCCTCCCAGTGAGAAGGAAGTCTGCTACTGCCGGTAACTCGGCACTTCATGGGGAGGCTCCAGGGCCCTGGGGTGGGCCCCTTGGTTCTCTCTATCCTCGCAAGGGGAAAAGATTGTTAATGAAGTGGCAGTATTGCAGATCGGATGGCTTTACATTCTCATAGGTGCATAATAAATCACCTTCCTTTAGCAACAGAAAACCCACAGAGGAACATTTTTTGGTAATTTAAATGCCTGGAACACACCATAACACAAGCACAGAGCATGACCTCAGTAACTCTCACTGCCATGGAGCAATGGTTTGACTACTGAATGGAAAAAATGACATGTAGGCAACTCTGACACTTCCTTTGAGAGTCTCAGTAAATTTCCGATTATCACACGTGCCAAGAAGCTTCCCAATCTGTGTTTTTGGCCTTGGCGTGCCTTTGAAACAAGTCCATGGCAGGTTGAGGGCATCTGTCCACATGTTCAGGTCCCCACACTCAAACCTGTTATTCTGGGGGTAAAATAATCAAAGGAACTCTATGGCCTGGAAACCCATCTATGTCATTCATACATCAAATCTTTTGTATGAGTGTTGTGTACAGCTATGTGTACAACTATGTGGACAAACACTATTGAATTAAAAATTTTTGAATTTTCATTCATTGTTTTTATCTTAGACACGAATAACAGCTGCTAGTGATTGTGCATGAAATAAAATACCAAGATTTGCAGAAATCATAGCCTCAGCACCATGGTGATAATCTAATGAGGCAAAGGCTTGGATGCATGTCAATTTAATCAGAACAATAGGTGCTGTCAACCAGATGGAGATACTGTAGGAAGTAATGCCTTGGAAATAACACAGTGTAGTTAGGTGGCATAACTCCTCTCCATCTTAGTTTACAGGACATGAGGAATATGCTCCTGCTTCAGTCCCATTCACAAAACCTTCTGCATGAGTGGTGAGAATTAATCCTACCTGGTATTTCAATATTTACTTCTTTTGTTTGGACTTAGTCACCACCTCAACTGGAAGCAAAGAGCTCACGGGCCCAGAGGGATGCATGGGGCAGCTGAGTGGTGGTGATTTTCTTTTCATTTTGTTCATTCCATGAGGGTGAAACTCTTTTTTTAATCACCACACATATTCTAACAGATTTATGCACAAGGGGTTATAGAGAATGCTGTAGACTTTGGATATTTTTGGCCTTGGGAAAAACATTTTTTTTTTTAAGTTTGTAGAAGTAATTACCATTATTTACAGTACTGAGGGCAAAGCCCCACCCTGGGCTTCAGGCCAGGGGATCTCAAGATGAGAGTGAAGTGAGGTGAGGCAACTCCAAGACAAAAGCACAATTATGTTCCCATAAAAACCATAACTGGTGGTAGTGGGATGAAGGAAACACCCACACATGGCAGAGGTGTGTTTAGGGAGGCCTTTCTTTGAAGTTTTGCATAAAGCTTGTGAACTACCCCCCTCCCCCCACCATTGTGCTGGGCATGGAGAGTTCTGGGTTTTCATCCTGGGCCTCCTATTAAGCTGTGCCATAAGGAAATGCACTTCCTTCTTACTTAAAATTTGCCAATTTTTAAAACTGAACTTTAGATAAAAGAATTTTGGAAGAATGAAGAAAACGGGAAATGTTGTGTAAGGTATTATGAAGCTTTCTTCATTTCTTGGCAGAAAGGAACTCCAGTAAAACCCCCAAAGAACGCATCTTTATTAAGTCCACTTGACTTTTTAGGTACTTCACTTTACCCTCCTTTCTGACTCACTTCTATTTTCCACTCGGGAAAGTTTTATAGTCGTGGGGTCAGAAAGTGTCACCACGGTATGTCTGGTTCTCCCAGTCAGAAAATAACTAGCTAATATACCTAACTACTTGCAAACATTACCTTCTTGTTAACCATGCTGTATGTTTTTCTTCCTGCTAGGATGAAAACCAGATGATTATTTGTGCTAATGTTATGAATCAGTGACATGAAACGCTTGTAAGGGAGGTGTTGACATGCCTCAGAACATGGGGACACAAAGGATCCATGAGCAGGGGCAGGGAGAAGGGGAACCCACTGAGCACCCCCCCGCCCCCAAGGCCCACCAAGGGCTATGCACAGGTTCCCAGAGGACAGGTAAGCTCCACACAATGTCTATAGTTCGGGGTAAAAACTATAGGAAGTCGGATTTTCCCCTTCAGCCCGGGAGGAAAATGCTCTTTGGGAAACAGATGTGGGCACGTGAGGTCCCCCAGCTGCGGCCTCAGAGAAGCCTAGGCTAAAGACGTCTCTGAGCACCAGCCTGCCCATCACTGCACCCCAAAGGCGGGCACCTGGTGGAACCGAAGCGATCAGTACTTCGCACCCAGCTCTCAGCTGCCTGGCAGCAAAGAGGAAAGGGGAATCACAGGCAGGCTGGACTTGAAACACTGCTAGGCCCCACCTGAATTTCAGGTGCCCCAGGGCGTCCTTTCAACCACCTGGAATTGAGGTTGTTTCAAGGCACAGAAGCAACCTGTGTTTGTCTTGCTTTTGTTTGCACCTGAACACAAGTACCAGCTGGAAGCCAGAAGGTGTGGGGCACTGCAAACAATTTTGACAGTAAATAAAGGGAATGTAAGAGTTGAAAAGCCATTGCTGTGGGCTGAGTCCTAGAGAGATTGAGATAGAGAGAATGAGATGGAGAAGGACAGAAATTGAAAAATGGAGGAGGAAGGACAGTGGTGGGAGAGAAAAGGGAAAGGGGAGAAGTGGAGAGGAAATAGATTTACTAGAGGAAGAAAAATACACTTTTTGCTTTTTTGGTAATGTGAGATATTGCTGTGTATTTTCCACAGTATGTTAATATCCCTACCTACAATTCATCCATAGTGTATCAATATGGAGAAAATCAGCCTTTGGACTTGAGATTTGCCTTGCTCAGCACTAGAAGTGCCTACTATGTGCTAGGCACTAAGTCAACACTGGGAATAAATGATGACAAGTTATCATCACAGTACAGTCAGACAGCAAGTGAACATGTATGAGATGTATGCTGCGATGGCGATGTACCAGCAGCAGTGCAGACACACGGGGCCACCCACGTCTCCTAGGGATAGTGAAGAGGCACTGGAGAGGGACCTTGTCAAAAAGGAATGCCTTACAAACAATGCTCTCATCCCCAGAACAACTCCAATAGGCATAATTCCTACAAGGTATGAAATGCATTGGTGATGCACTGTTATTAGTCATTCCTTGGGACTAGGATAATGTCTCATGTAGCATATAGAATTTGGAAGTACAACATTTTACTTAAACACTCAAGGTTGATGTGTGAATATTTCTAGGGCAATATTCAACTTTGAGATTCATTTTTGATCAATCTATTCTGTTGAGATTGTACTGCAAAAAGCATTAAAAAATTGGAAAGTATTAAATGTTTAACTTTCTTACTCATTTTCTAAATAGTATAAAGTCACTTCCTCAATTGTGGGTGGAAAAAACATTTTAAAAGGAGGCATTTTAAAAGAAAATACAGTATGTACTTTGGCAAGTCAAGGGCAGTAAGCTAATAATTAAGAGGGCAATTCTGGAGTCAAACCAGAGATCTAATCCTAACACCCCAATTTACAAGCTGTGTGATCTCAAACAAATAGCTTCTCCTTTCTGAGTTTCAGGGTTTTTGTTTTGTGTTTAACTGGAAGTAATAATAATGATATCTACCTTCTAAGTTTATTTTTAAAATCAAGTGAGATAATGAATATAAAGCCTCTGACAAGGAGCCCAGTACTTAGCCTGGGCTCAGCAAATGGTAGTTATCATTAGAATTAGTCAATTATCATGAATAATTATAATAATACTTTTTCCTTCCCTTCTAAATTGTGATGGTACATAGGGCAAAGTGAATTAGAAGAATGACAATTATTCTGTAGGCTATGGCCTACTCCAGTGGTGAAACAAATTTTGAAGTGGAATGATCTGATAGTGCCAAAGAGTGATTTACTTAACAGGATAAATGTCAAAATCACATGTCCCTGGCTGTGTAGACAGTGAGAGTCACAGCGAGGTTACCCACAATGGCCTCCATTCTCAAGAAGCTGACCAGACTATCGTTCATACTCATGAGCAGTGTCACTAATCCTAAGGTGAATTAAAAAGATCAGAAGTTGAAAGCACGTCAAGAGTAAAAGTTAAAGGTGTTCAAACAGCATCTCTAACATCAGGAGCCTAGAAATCTGAGTGCAAAGTGTCATGACCATAAGCAGACCTGTTTGTTGAACCTGTGCCAAAAGATGTCCAGCCCATCACCTTACTGCAGCCAGTCAGCCAGGTCTGTGCGGTGATTCCTGCACCTCTGCCTCTGGGGCTGCAGTGGCTCCAGGGGCTGCTGGAACTTGTACAAACACTGCTGGGCTGGATATAGGGCTTGCTTGTTGAACAAAGAGTTGTTTGTAGGTTTTAGGTAGTTTTTGTTTTGTAGATGATAAAAATATGGGCAATGAAAATGACTGGGTTCACTTACTGGGATGAAAATACATAATGTGCAGCTGTGAATCCTTAAAATTAGTTGCTCAGACTCAGCAACAGTGACACTTGGGAACTTTCATGTACGAATCTAGGTATCATTTTTCTCAGAAACTGTTGAAATTAAAAAAAAATGATGGTCAAGATATCAGATTCACAGGCAACAGTGTTCAGGTATACAAATTTAAGAAGGCTTTTGAACTATTTTACCCTAAGATGAATGGGAATGCAAAATATTATGCAAATCAGATTTAATCTTCTGGATAATTTGCCTCAATACCCAAAAGTGAAAGACATAGACATAAAAGGAAGGCTCTGTCCCCATTTTAAGCCTGTTTTTATGTAAATAAGGGGTTGCTCAGAATGTACTGGGGGCTTGAGTGGAAGTATGTGAAGCCACTGCCTGATGGGGCCTCCCCAGCTTGGCTTCCCTTTGGGAGCAGACCCGATGGTGATCAGTAATGGATTGTTAAATCCAGTGAATGCCAGTAGCTGATGTCAGACAGCAGAAAAAAAAGAAGTCAGAAAAAAAAAGAAGGAAAGAGGAGAGTGTGAAAAAATGAAGAGAGAATGAAAATGACAACAAATAGCTGTGACCAGGGAGAGGTTTGGTAGAGTGGTTAATGACATTTTGCTAGATTCCTTCCGTAAGTTCTTTAGTCTTGCTGGGAATTCAGAATTTTTAAGAAGTTCCACTTGAGAACATCCTGTGATGTTGAGCGTAAGAACAGATTGGTAAGAATTCTCAGTCACACAAGAAATGCTAATATGTCGATCAATAGATTGTGTATTATTAAATAATGCATGGATAGATTGTCAGTTTCCATGTCATGTGCTAAGTGTCTTGATGGATATTTAGGACACGAAGAGAACACAAGAGATCATTAACCTACTGTTAGTAATTAGGAAAGGAATCTCAGGGCATATGACATTTGAGATGAAACTTGAATGGCAAAATTTAGCAAAGGCACTGGAAACACATGTGTTTTTCAAGTTGCGAGAGTAACTCAAAGGCTGGAGTAGCAAGTGTCCTTGAAGGGAAGTGGTTTGGTCTCGCTGCATTGTGAACAGAGGGCCTCCACGTGAAGTCATGAAATGGGACAAGCAGCAGGGGACAGATATGGAGGTCTTGGATGTGCTCCGGTGCTTGACTTTCAGGTATCAACCAACTTTCCTACTTTGCTGTTACTTCCCAGGTGGCTGAATTTGACAGCTTCCCGTGATGTCAGAGAGCACAGGACTTGATTTATAGGAATTCTTCTTAAAGGACAGGATTAAGTTCAGTTGATTTAGTGATAGTGGAAGTGGGTGCCCAATGAAGAGTTTTAAGTGTGGTGTGACACAGACACTTTGCATTTTATGAAACAGTCTGTGATATCTCTGAGTTGATCTAATGAAGTTTTAGGTCAGATGGGAAATTACTGCCCTTTAAAAGAAAATGTAATTTATTTGGTAACTTGAAAAATAACCATTTGGCCTGAATAAAAAACGCATGAAATGGTTTTGTTCTACTCAGCTTATGGAATGGTTTTGGTTAAGGTACTTTGGCGTTTTCTCTATACTTCCATCCTCCTCTGTCTACAAAACAAATAAATTTTTTTTACATGCTCTTACTTGGACTCTGTTATAACTTCACTTTTTAAGTTCCTGCGTTAAAAAAATATTTAAATATAGGAGGTGGCAAAAACACAACTCAAAAACACACACTTTGTCTTACTAATTCATAGTTGTCTCTGGTACAGGAAACATACTGGCTTTCTGTATAATTTATTTCCACATATTTTAGATGTCAGTAAAGAGTTTTCCTGTTGGAAAGAACACAGCACTGGGAGGACAGCTGGACTCTGATCAATAGTTGTTGAGCCAGTCTTCCAACCTCTGTGACTGGTTTGAAGAATGGGGGAATAATGCCTTTTCTAACAAAGGTTGTTAATGAAGCTCAAATTTGGTAATGTATGTGGTATCCTCTGAAAATCACTGTAGGGTGACATGCGACATAAACATGCGACAATTTCAAAGTGAAACAAGCAGTAGATGGTTGAGGCTCCTCATTCAACCATTAATCCAACTCTCGTCCAACACTGGTTAGCTTTTAGCACACATATGTGAACACACATGCACACAAACACTTAAAACACATCAAGTGTTACAACTATTAATAAACCTGAATCACAAATATTGAGGAAAAGTCAGTAACTTCAGATATTGATATGTGAGCAGAAATGACCCTTATCTGTAGCCCATTGTCAACATAGTAAGACCAAACCAATAAAAAACCCAATCTCTCCCCCATGCATTCCTAGAACTGTCAGTTCTTCTGACTCTGATATCATCTGTTGGATTTTTACCTACTTCCAACCCTCACTCATTCAAATTAATCACTTAGTAACCTAGTTTTAAAGGGGAATTTATCTGAATGTAGACTGCAATATATGAGATATTTACTTTAAGTCGCGTATGAGGTTGGGAAGATTTAGGACTTTTTTTGAATTAGGATTTAATAATGCACCTTTCAGTGAAGTAAGAATGTTACCTAACAAATAGCAGTAAGTAGGAGAATCAGTAGTAGGAGGTAGGGTCCGGGCCCTGGTTTCTGCAGTCCTGAACTGGGCCATGTGCAAGATGGGTTTTCATTTTCACTTGTGGGACACACACACACACACACACACCCTCTCTCTCTCACACACACACACGCACACACACACCCTCTCTCTCTCCATCTCTTTTCTAAAGTTTATGTGGAAGTTTGAAGGGAGGGGAGTGGAAAGCTATGAAAGCTTTTGCTCTTGTTCACTTTTGCTTGTGTTATTCAGTTTAAGGTTCTCTTGTGTTTTTTTTTTCAACTTAGGCCCAAGCAACATACTCTTCAAGTTCTCTGAGATAGGATCCATTTTCAATAGTAAGAATAAAGAGAAAGACAATAATGGGAGAACTATAAAGAGCAGCAAGTTTTCAGTTAGCCTTTGGGGACTTGGGGAACCGCTGCCTTCTTGCCTGGCTTCTTCCTGTTCCACTGAGTGGGACCCACCTGACTCTCCACCACGTGGGGCCTTCCCCTCTTACCGAAACCCCCAGATTCAAGGTTGCCAGACCTCTTGGATACTCATTTGTAGTCTAAGGAGCTCCGAACTTCCAAAGGAAATGGGCAAGGCTGTGGACTCTGATACAAGGTCGATTTCACTTTTAAGGGCGGCATCTCCACTCCCCCAGCCAGGAGGAGCCTTGTTTACTGAGACCCATTCTCAGCAGCAACTGCTGTTCACATGTTATCAAATCACACGCATCAAGTGACGAGGTCATTCTTTCGAACTCATGAACTGACAGAGAGCTTACCATTAAACAAGAAAATCTATTTGGGCAAAAAAAGTCACTTTTTTTCTTTCTCTGGATTGGAGGGGTTGGAGCAGGATAATTTCTGTATTTATCTGTGCTCTGTGTCTGCAAAATGGCAGCACTGTGTCTTCCAGAAGAGGATGACACACAGATGGAGGGGCTGGTCTTGTGTCTTGTTACAGAAGAGGACATGTTCAAGAGACTACCGAGAGAGAACTGACCTTCAGTCTCCCAGAAGAGGATCCCACCCTACCTAGCGCCAGGCACTTGCATGGGAAGGGTTGATCTGACTTTGTCATTTCCCTACCCAGGGCCATCCCTCTTCAGGAAAAGACCACAAGGTGCAGAGAGAACAGACTAAATTCATTATCTCAGCCCAGGATCTTTTTTATATCTAGATATTCTTATTCTGAAATTCAAAAGTCTGTCCTTGGCCATAGGATACTTCAAATATAATAGTACTGTATTCATGTTTGAAAGAAAAATTTACCTTCACTGTATGTGACTGCAGGATCTCCAACAGTGAGAGTTTAACAGTCTGTCGCAAGTGTATTGGATGTTTCAGTTTGCCAGACCTGTCATGATAAATTAATTACAGGATGTTGCAGAAATGGCAAAGCTCCAGCAGCCTCTTGCATAGTTTAATATAGCCCCATTTCCCCATTTCAATGTATTTGTGGTTAGATAAATCCTCAGAAATTTACAGCTGCTATAGACTAGTTTATTATGTACTCTGCCTGCACACATGATAAGTATAATAAGAATTTGATGTTCTTAAAGTGCATAGATTTTACTGACATTTCTTTACCACTATGGAAATATTTAGTTGCTAAAAGTAGCATCTGCAGACATTTCTGAACATTAACTTCTGTGTAACAAGCAGGGATGTTTAAAAACATTACCATGCTTAACCAATCTTCCATTTTAAATTGAAGAACCATAGCTCAGACAAAATCAGGTGTTTATATAAAATGGCCCTGTGAACAAATTTAATAGAAAAAAATTAACAACTGATTCTCAGTTAAAAACACTGAAAAACCAAACTGAAGCAGCCACGCTTTTCTACGGAGAACCTGCCTTTGGTCTCATGACTGCTTTCCGCAGGCTTCGGTGGTTCTCGTTCACTCCGGCAACAGCCTGTTCTCCCGGCCTTCTTGCTTTTTCCTTCTTTTGGACTCTATTTTTTCCTTACTTTCATTAAACAAATCATTTCCATTCCAAGCAATCTGAAACAACTGGCAGTATTTAAGTGTACTTACATAAACACTGTATAAACCAATCATTTCTACATTTTCCTCTACCATATTCTTCCATAATTCTTGACAAGGATCAAGTGATGATTTAAGAAAAAATGAACTAGAATAAGTAAAAATTAGATTTTTCAGTACTTTTAGAAATTACACCAATATATATATAGCTGGTGCATCCACTCTGGTGTAATAGAGGTGGAACATGAATTACGCATGGTTTTAAATATGTATTTATGACCCCTTCTTTTTTGAGATTGAGATTAGAAATTAGACTGGCAGATTCTTAGCAGCATTAGCTTCCCTACTTTTAGAGACAATAAAAATAACCCATCTATAATCAGAATGAATTTGAGGTGTGGAAGAGCAACTTTAGAAAACAGTGCTCACAACATATGCTTGATATAGATGTGATGAGGATCATTAGAAAAAAGCATTCTTTGTGTTTACAAAACAAATGTTTTTATGTTATCCAGTTTCTGCCTTAACTTAAAGTGTTTCCTATTCACTTTACTAATTAGAGCAGAAGGGTATGATGAATGAAGTGCCTCATTATGAAGTTTGCTTTCCTGGTGTCTGCTGAGAGGAGCTGTCTGCTCTTGCCTAGTAGGTCCATTGTTAACCCTAAACGATGCTGACATCCAATTCTCCTGGAGACAATGGGATCCATCCATAGACTGGGCGCGACAGTCAACAGGGCCTTTTGATTGACGTGACTCTTGATGTTTTTATTCTCTCTTGTATAAATGGAATGGCGCCTTTTCGTTTCTTGAGTAATATATTACTGTACATGTATTACTTTGACTCCACAGAATCTATTTTTTTTAAGAAAATGTAAGAATTACAGAACAAAGTAAAGATTTATCAGAGCAATTATGGGATAAACAAATTATCAATTTTTAAAGAATTTTTCACTTAGATACATTTCATTTTATTTAGGTCACTGTGCATTTAAGACATATTAGATGTTTCTAGTTCCTGAATGTGACTGGAAATACATTCATGTTGCTTTACTCTTGTGGGTGTTAGACTCTCTGACAATAAGCATTTACTGGCTCACTATACACAGCAACTGGGTTCCAGCACTTCAGAGACCTCCCAGTGGAGTCTGACAAACTTACATTTATAGCTAGCACTGACATAATTTATTGGTCATATACATTTGGACAAGTTACTTAACCTTCAAGGCCTTGCTTTCCTTATTTGCAGGGTAGGGAAGATTTTATCTACCTCATGGGTTTGATGTGAAGAGTAAATGAGGTCATGTACATAAAGTGAAGGTTTGGGGAATATTTTTCCAAGTTCAACAAGGTAGAAATCAACAAATATAAACTTTAAAATAGATTGTTGACAAATGTTCCCATAATTCACAGATATGACCTTCAGATGGAAATCATTTAAATATGTGTAAAAGTGTAAGGTCATGAATTTTTGTTAGTTTCTAGAACTTTCTAACAGCAGTAGAAATATCTGTGATGTAAAAATTTGACTGAAGTGACGTGTCAGATAATGGTATAAAATAGTAAGTTACTTCTCAGATACTGTCTTTCTGAACTTCTGAAAGAGAAAATGTCTTTTTTTTAATAAAACTTTTTTAGTAACTTGAAAATAAAATTAAGATTAAGTAATCATTTTTATGTAAAGAAACCTTATAATTTCAAAAGTGCCAAGTCTTGGCCATAAAAATACTGATTTCATTTAAAATGTGTATTTTAAACATAAATTTGCATTCACAGTATAAAATATTTAATGCTTTAACTCTTTTAAAAACTTGATTTTTATTCTAGCTTTGTAAACTTTATTCATTGTATAGTTTTGGTATTGAAGAAATTTTATTGTTCAAGAGAGTAGAATCAGTAATCAGGAAACAAATTTCTAAGAATGGTGTAATAATATTATTTAGATACAGAAAAGGATAGCTTCAAATTATTTGCTTGGATAAAAGAGACTTTATAAAATGGGATAAACTTCAGGAATTTCAGAATGAAAACAAAACAAAACTAATAATCTGTTACTAAAAAATGTGTAATATCAGAAAATTTCATATGTCTTGCATCTCATTTCCCTGCTTGATTAAAATTTGGATTTACTATTCTGGGGTCACTTTTTATGATCTCCCTCACCGTATCTCATCTCAGAGAGTGTGGTCAAGACATTATATTAACGTATTTGTGAACATAACCTAAGTCTTGCTTTCTCATCAGGACAAAGGAGAAAAGGACTGGGCTTTGAGTAGAACCAACTTTTCCTGGTGCTTGTCTCTATGGTTAATTTTGGCTTTAGTAGTTGCACTGTAAAAATAATCCTTTATTTTTCATATGAGCATTACAATTTCAGCAAGTGTTTAGCTCCCCTGACATTATTTCACTTGTCTTGATTTAAAATCTTTCTGCAGCTTGTTTAAATTCTTTGTGATTACAATCAAAATCAGAGAATCAACACACATCTCAAAACTATGAGCTGAAACTGCAGAGAGATGCATATTTTTATTTTTTAATTGTCAAGTGCATTCACAAGACAAAAAAAGAAGCTTGTACAAGGGTGACTCAAGCTGGCTGGGTCCAACTGTACCTGAAGAACAGATGTCTGCCTCTAAATCAACAGTGGCTCAGAGTGATCAGAACAGATCTCTATGCAGATTGCTGAGGGCTTCTGCAGTCATCCTGGCCACTCACCACTAGAAAAATGTCCCCCCTCCTGACACCCTCCCTTTAGGTTCTACACAGCAGGATGGGCATGTTTACCAATTTTCATGCTTCTCTAACATGTGTAGGGAGAAGAGCCAAATATATTTTTACTAGAAGATATTTCACGTCGGGTACACATCTGGGCAAAATTTACACCTCAATGCCCAACACAGTTTTTCTCACTTCTTATTTTAATGGAATCAATTGTCTAACTTTGTAAATAAGTTTTCTAAGTTTATATTAGTTTTGACCTTTGTGGGCTTAAATATTTTGCTGACAGTCTTATAATCACATAGCTGAGAAGAGTCAAGAAAAAAAGAAATGATTGTAACACCACATTTTAAAATAGTCACATAGTAATAACACCATTGTTCTGGAACTAAATAAATAATGCAATGTAATAACTTAAAACAAATATTAAGACTAACATAAGTACTGAACAATTTAAGTCCACAAATCAATTACTTGCTTAAATATGAAATGCTTTTTTAAAATGTAAAGTAACTTGTAATACTGTTGCCTATCTAGCTAAAAGCCATTTTTACTCTATGTGTATCACGTTACATATATGATTCACTCAAAACAAACAAATTTGTTCCCTTTTAATGCCTTTCTTACTGGGACCATTTTGAATACATAATATTCTGAAGCAGCTTAGCTTTTAAATAAAGTTAAATTTCAAAAGCAGATATTTCATAGTCTGTGCATGACATTATACATATAACCACATTAAAGATATAATAATATTAATTGATTACTTAACAGACATCCTGACAATGTAAACACTTTTTACTCACATTTGCTCACTAGCAATTATGGTTGTTTCTTTATTGGTTTTCCAACAGTGGCAATAATCATTTTGATGCAATTACTAATAAATACAAGTACCAATACTTTGATCAACAACTATCACAATGGTTTATAACAATTAAGCTCAAAAGGCCACATTTAAAAATTTTTCCACCCGTACCTCGCTTCTGACATTTTTAGATTTTCATAAGAAGTAGTGGATCCTTTCTTTCTTAGTATCTGAAAATTCTGAACTCTGAAGGAAATGCCATTTGGTTTAATTTACTTCATTTCTGTGTATTTGTTTCTTTGTCTCTTCTTTCTTCAACTTTTTACTAGGAGGCAAGTACACAGAATGTGCTAAATGAACTTAAGCAATGCCTTTTGGCCATTACTAAATCGTGGCATGCCCAGGCACCAGCACAGGTGATAAAACCCACTATGCCACACACACACATGCACACACACAAGTAAGACCAAAATATTAATTACCTATCTTCTAGTTTACCACTTGAACATACTGTTCACACTTTTTTAGCATCATCAGCAGAGGCTTAAGGCCTGCTACAGCACTGAGAAGTTAATATAAGCAAGAAAGAAATACACTTCTCAAATACAGATACTAAGTAAGTTCAAACCTTGGGTAACTTCCAGAAATTAAGGGCAGTTTATAAAATTCTTCATTCAGTGGAAAAAGATTGTCATGGATTATGTGTCAGGGTTAGTGACTGAAAGGATATAGACTCTCTTATTAAATAGCAATCTTTCATTTAATTCTATGGCTGTTTTTCTACTTTTACAAGAAGGTTAACTATTTTTTCAAATAAATCCAAAACATGTGTGTTGAGAATTAATTATGATAGTGATAATTAACTATGCATCTAGATGTAGATGCAGTTTCAAAATAAAGTAAATTATACCAGTAATAAAAATCAAGAACCAATATGCAGACGAAACAGAAACTGCTTCTTTAGAAACCATGTAGTAAGTACATGAAAACTAGAGGGTGATAAACTAGTAGAGTTGAACCTGAAATTTTTTAATGCAATTATTCATATACTAGTGATGAGCATCTGGACTTACACAAAAATGTGTTGTCCTTCCTCTAAACAAAAAGGTCTTAACACTCAATTGCCCTTAGAAAACAAACTGCAGCCTAAGAATGATGGCACTCTGGAAAAGGTGATGGTTAATTCCATTGATCACTCTTGAGAAAAGTAAAGACTACAGCATTTTGGCAAGAAAGGGCAAGTGAACCATTTCCTAAGGGCCTTCCTGGTGCCACAGGAGGGCTAGGGAACATTTGGGCTTTTAGGGACAGGCCCAGTCTTAAATAAATGACTGTCCTATCTTTTCACATAAAAAACATTTCTACAAGGGAAAAAAATACTTTGCCAGTTTATATTTCCTGATTTTAAATTAAACAGAGCTACCACAGATATACAGAAGCCTAAAATGTGTCGTGAAGCTCATGAAAGTTACTAAAGTACAGTATAAAATGGTACAGATAGAGTGCACCAAGGTACACTCTCACTATGGGGAGAAAAGGGTGTCATTTCTGTCCCTGTATGTATAAACAGAGTAGGCAAAACCTGCCCTAAATTAGGGTCTGATAAAAATGGGAAAGAATACAGGGAAGGCTCAAGTGAATGCTGGGCACAAGTCACAGAGATGCTATAAACATCTGCAAGGGACAGTAAGGAAGGTAAAAGGGTCTTAGAAGAATAACAAGGCAAAAAAGAGTGAGAGGGGGAATTTATGAAAGTGGTAGGACAAAAACAAAAAAGGGGAGCACAGCTGGAAATGAGTGAGATGGATCCTGCACGTGCAGAAGATGCAGGACAACTTAAGTCAATCAGGTGGCAACTGCACTGTGAGAAGTAAACAGAAGCTGCGAGGACCCTCAGGAGAGTGAACCCGAAGAGAAACTGAACTAGCAAAAGCTGAAGTAGGCAGTAAAGATAACATCTTTAAGGGAAATGAATCAGACTAAGAAGAGGAAGGAACACTGGATAGAGAATGACAAACCATGCCTATGACAGGGAGAAAAGGGACAGAATAAAAGGGAGGAGAAGAGCCTGTCAAGTGTACACCTCTGACAGTGGACATTCCCCTCTGACAACGGGAAAAGCAAGAACAGCACATTAGCATGATGAGGGCTGAAGGCATAGGGACTGAAATGCTGTGAGACAGTGGAGACCCGCTGGAAGAGGGAAGAGATGTCCTCTAACCAGAAGACTCCAAAATGAATCCAAATCCAGCCCTTCTCTGAGGTATCTCCTCAAAACGGATGCCCCTTAAGACAACAGAAGAAGAGAGTAACAAAGTGAAGGCATTTTCTAAAAGGCAAATTGTAACATAAGAGGAAGGAAAATCTGCATAGCATGATTTTGAAAATGAGTGTGAAACCAAGTTAGTATTTATTTGTGTGTATGTTACGTGTGCAAAATAAGACTCATAAAAATAGTGGGCCTTACCCCAAAAGAAATTCAATCCAATAAATATTCCCTGAAAGTTTACTACGTCTCCAGATACCAGGCTAAGTACTGGGAAGAGAAGAATGTGAGCATGTTATAGCCCCTGCCTGCACTGCAGGCACTTACCATCTACTCAGAGTTAACAGAGCACTGTATAACAGATATAACCCTGAATTTGGAGCCAAAAGATCAAGTCCTAGTTCAGGCACTTTTTAGCTATGACTCTGAGACTTTGATTTCTTTAAATGTAGAAAGAATGGACTATATTAGAAAGCTCTCTGCAGTGACTTTCATTTTAAATGAAATGATCAAGTAGTACATATCAATCAAAATGTGCTGAGTAGAAAAATTAGAAAGAACACAAAGTAGTATGATAGAAATCACAATTCCATTTTTCAGAGATAACTCCTGACATTTTTTATGTATATTGCTCAATATATTATATATGTTATATATAAACTATTCATAGTCACCTTTCTCCTAAACATTTATCATAAGCATCTTTCCATATCTATGAAAATATTTCTAAAACGTAATGAATGATAGTCACATGGTATTCTATTGTATAAATGTGTCATAATTTAAAAAATCTTCTGTTTCTAGAAATTGATTTTTTACTTTCTGTTTCTAAAATGCTGCTTGAAGGAGTAGACTTTCAACTGAATCTCTGCATCCATACTTGAATATTTTCCAACAACAGATGCCTGAAAATAAAACTGTCAGGTCTAAGGGCTTGAACAATTTGAAAGCTTAAAGAAATAAACAAACCAGAATTGCTAAGCTATCCTCCAAAAAAAACGGATCAATCTTCTATGACTACCAGCAGGGCAGGAGGGAAACAGCTTCCCATGCCCTCATCAATACTAGGTATTAGTAGTTTCAAATATGTTGCTATTTTGCAAGGGGAAAAAGCCTTATAATTTGTTGTTTAATTTCTAGTAATTTGGTCACTGGAAGGTGGACATTTTTCATATGCGTGTTCAATGCCATTTATATATATTCCTTTAAGAATGTCCCGTGAATGTCCTTGGCCAATTTTTCTATTGGTGTACTTCTTTTCCTTGTTGATTTTTTGGGAACTTTTCATATGTTAAGGGCATTAATCCTTTATCTGTTGTATATTTTGTGATGTTCTTCCCCATCTCAGGTTACTGTTCATTTTTAGATTTTGCTTATGGTGTTTTTTTTTTTTCTCTTTGACAGACATTATTTTAAAGTTTCTATTATTTAAATCTAAAAATCTGTTTCAAAATGTTTTGGTTCTGGTATCAAGGATAAAAAGTTATTTCTGTAACTATTCATGTATATGCTTTCTGTATGAGATTTTATATTTCTATGGTTACAATCTAAAAATACTCATGAAAATTTTGAGTCCAGTTCTTCAAAAGTGACAATTTCATAAAAGTGGACATGATAAGGCTGTACCATTTCACTTTCAGCAAACTTCACTTCTACCTAACATATGGAGAAAACAGATTTTCCTGCTTTAGAATGACCTGTCCTGCCCTATACTTCACTCTCCACTAGAAAACACTGCCATTCAAACACATTTTGTCTCACTTTCCTCTCAGTGAAAGAGTCCCTCTCGTTTCAAATTCTCATCTGCATTTCCTCAGGGTTATTTCTCCAGGGGTCACCCAGCTTATCCTGCACTTTGATGGCTTCTCTCAAAGGACTCCCTCCTCTCAGGTAGAAACTACTCTTGTTACCCATCCCCCAACACCAGATATCTTCTCTACATACTGTTTCCTACTAGTTGCTGAACCTTCTCTTTCCTTTGAAGTTTGGCTTCTTGGCGAAGCAGTCTGTTCTCATGGACTTTCCCCTTCTGGTTGGAGACAATCTGATTCAGGCTTCTAGGACTCTCCATCAAAACTACCCTCTCAAAGGTCACAAATGGCCTCTTGGTTGCAAATCCCAAAAGGCACTCTTCAGTCTTTATTTTCTCCTTTCTTTGCCACTTGCCACTGTTGACTGTGCCTTCCCGAAACCCTTTCCTGCTGTTCCATGATGCAGCTTTCTCATGGTTTTCCTCTTACCTCTATTAGGGTGACTTTTCGGCCAGTTTGCTCATTCTTCTTCACCTGCATATCCACTAAGTGTCCTCGGTCCTCACAGCTCTGCTCTTTGCCCACTTCAGAACTACAGGCGGGGAAGATCAGGAACAAGGAGCTATAAGAAAGCTGTTGCAATAGCTCAGATGAAGTTCTGATTGAGGGAGCTGGAAGTGGGAATACACAGTGGAGGATCTGAGAGGAAAACACTTGGCAGACTAGGTGAGTGATTATATATGTGCCAAGAGACAGGGAGTCGCTCAACATACTGTAGGGACATATGAGTGTAGCTGGGTGGGCTCCTCCTTCACCATGATGAAGGGGCAAGAATAAAATATATTTTACTTCTCTCAGAAAAATATTAGATGCCTGGGAAAAACCAGAAAGTTTTTACCAAATTATATGGAAAAATGTGTGTGTGTATGTAAAAATACAGCAGATTCTTTAATGACAAAGGAGTAATAGAAGTTTATGTGTAAGAAAGCTGGGATATTCTGACCTGTGGGATGAGGAGTGCAGCTTTCCAAATGTTTTAATAGTAGTAGTAAAATATAAAATGAATATTCAGTGGATGAATGCATAGTAGTGCCAATTTTATTGGGAGAAAGAAAATAAAAAATGATAAATAAGGGGAAATTCAAAGAATGGAGGACAGTATCTTCTTTTTATGTTATCCAGTGGGAGACTGGATATGAGAATGATGAAGAGTAAGGAAATGTAGAGCTCTGAATAGAGTTTGAAAAAAGATGCAAGAATTTCAAAATCAGGTCCTAAGTAGGACTAAATAGAGACTGATAAGGACTGAATTGTGTTCTCTCAAAATTCACAGTTCAAGCCCCAAACCCCAGAGTAACTGTATTTGATGATAGGGTTTATGGAGGTAATTAAGGTAAACGAGGTCATAAGGGTGAGGTCCTAATTCACAGGACCTCTGTCCTTATCAGAAGAGGAAGACACACTGGTTTCCCTCTATACATGCACAGAGGAAAGCCCATGTGAAGACACAGCAAGAAGGTGGCCACGTGAAGCCAGAAACAGCAGCCTCACCAGAAATCAAGCCTGTTAGAAACTTAACCTTGATCGTCCAACCTTCAAGAACCATGAACACACACATTTTTGTTGGTTAAGCCATTCAGTCTGTGGTATGTTAGCCTTGAGAAGACTAATATGAAGATGTGCAAGTAAGTAAAATAAAGTTAGATGACTGGGAAGGAAAAGATCAGAAACTACAAAGATGAAAGAACAAATAAAGTGCATTTAGAAAAAGGAGAATGATGATGAGTAAGAAAATGTAGAGCTCTGAAACAAAGCCCTGATAATCTACAGTCTGTTTCCAGGGAACCTACCCTCCAGCATTAAAGCAGAAACTCCAGTGTCTGTGGAGGTTAGGGTGGTAAGAGGACTGAGGGAAGCGAGCTGGTTTCCTACAACTGAGCCACAGCAAACCAGAGAGTGGATGACATACATTAAGGAGGTAATCCACTGTGTCAGCTCCAGCTGATGGATAGCCCAGGAAGAATGTGGAGCTGGGGTCCTGAACTTCAGATTATTTTTAAAAGAAGTCAGAAATCTGCATTTATGTTGGGCAACACACACACACACACTGGACCTAGCCAAAGTCTGTATCCTGTAAGGCCCCAGTTTCTGACCTTCGTTCCAGCCCTGGAGCACCGTGTTAGCCTCAGGCACTTCCACGCTTCCGTGCTATCCTTCTAACATCTAGGTCCTTTTTTGGTTCAGTCAGTCTCTACAAGGTCTTTAAGACTTAAATGCTAAAACATCTTTGGCTTTCCCTGACCACTGTAGTAAAGTTAGACTGTGTGATCCTCTCTACCTTTTCTCCCTCATAATCTACATATCACCTAACAGAAAGCTACCTTGAAAACACAACATCTGAACTTTTGCTTGCAGCCAAGATGGAGCAACAGGGCCCAGATTTACCACTTGCCTGTAACAACCAAAAAATGAACAAAACATATAAAACAACAATTTTCAAGATACTGAATCATAGGCAATGAAGGACAGTGATACCCAAGAAATGGAAAATAACTGAGATGAGCCCTATTAATTGCCCAGCTTATTGCTTTGAGAGTTTCCAGGCCACAGAAGAGGGGATGAAAGATGCGTGAGAGCCTGGAGGACTCCCTGACTGGGGGCTGGGAGTCTGAGGAGACCAAGGCGGCCAGAGGTCACAGAGTGCCGGAGAGGGGAGAGTGTCATGCCGCGAGAATATGAAGATCTGCAAAAGATTACTTTCAAGTATTCAGCAGAGTACTGATAAGTATATGCAGCCGAGCAAAGTTCCAGAGGCCAGAAACAGTGCCCATTTCCATGAGTCTGGCTGGAAAAATCTCACAACTCAGCGGGCCCTGGGTATAGTACTGAGAAGGGATTTGTACCAGTAGTGAAGAAAAACTAACCCTAGACTAAACATGGTCTGGTCCCACATAACAAATACCTGAAAAGATCAAACTGATTTGAAGTAGCTTAACTACATTCTAGAACAGAGCATAAGAATATTTATAGCAGTACAAAAATAACTAGTAACCAAAGGTTAAAATTTTCAGTGTGTGGCATTTAGTAAAAATTTACTAGGGATGCAAAGAAATAGGAAAAATACAACCCATGACGAGGACAAAAATATTGAAATGGATTGAGAACTGACTTATGTGTTTGAATTATCAAAGACATTAACATAGTTTTTATAACTATATTCTGTCTGTTCAAGGTTAAGTACATGCATGGAAGATGCAGGCATTCCTTGGGGATACTGCAGGTCTGGGTCCAGATCACCCTGACTAAGTGGGTATCACAATAAAGAGGTTCAAATGAAATTTTTGATTTCCCAGTGAATATAAAACTGATATTATAATATATTGTAATCTATTAAGTGCACAATAACATTATGTCTAAAGAAATGAAGTACATACCTTAATTAAAATACTTTATTGCTAAAATATTCTAACCATCACTTGGGCTTTCTTTTTGCTGCTGGAGGGTCTTGCCTTGATGTTGCCTGCTGACTTATCAGGGTTGTGTTTCCTGAAAACTGGGGTGGCTGTGGCACTTTCTTAAAATAATGTAACAATGACTTTGCCACATCGACTGACTCTTCCTTTCATGATTTCTCTATAGCATGCGATGTTGTTTGACAGCATTTTATCCACAGCAGAACTTCTTTCAAAATTGGAGTCAGTGTTCTTAAACTCTGCCATTGCTTTATCAACTAAGTTTATGGAATATTTGAAATCCTTTCTTTCATTTCACTCTTCACAGCACCTTCACCAGGAGTATATTCCATCTCAAGAAATCAGTCTTTATTCATCCATGAGAAGGAACTCCTTATCCATTCAAGTTTTATCATGAGATGCAGCAATTAAGTCACAGCTTCAGACTCCACTTCTAATTCTAATTCTCATGCTGTTTCCTCCACCACATCTATAGTTAACTTCCTCCACTTCTGAGCCCTCAATGTCATCCATGAGGGTTGGAATCAATTTCTTTCAAACTTGTTAATGTTGATGTTTTGACCTTTTTCCATGAATCACAAATGTTCTTAATGGCATCTAGAATGCTGAATCCTTTCCAGAAGGTTTTCAATTTACTCTGCCCAGATCCATCAGAGGAATCACTATCTATGGCAGTTATAGTTTTATAAAATGTATTTGTTAAATAGCAAGACTTGAAAGTTGAAATTACTGTTTGACCCAAGCCTGCAGAATGGATGTTCTGCTAGCAGACATGAAAAAAACATGAATCTTGTCCATCTTCATCAGAGCTCTTGGGTGATCAGGTGCATTGTCAGTGAGCAGTAATATTTTGAATGTAATTTTTTTTTTCTCTGCAGTAAGTCTCAACAATGGGCTTAAAATATTCAGTTAACCCATGTTGTCAATCCAAGCTATGTTGTTCCATTTACAGAGCACAGGGAGAGTAGATTTAGCAGAATTCTTAAGGGCCCTAGGATTTTCAGAACAGCAAATGATTATTGGCTTCAACTTAAAGCTACCAACTGCATTAATTCCTAACAAGAGTTGGCCTGTCCTTGAAGCTTTGAAGACACTGACTTCTCAGTAGCTATGAAAGTTCTAGATGGCATCTTCTTCCAATAGAAGGCTGTTTCAACTACATTGAAAAGCTGTTGTTTAGTGTAGCCACCTTCATTAATGATCTTAGCTAGATCTCTGGAGAACTTGCTTCAGATTCTGTATCACTTGCTGCTTTGTCTTGTGCTCTTCTGTTATGAAGACAGCTTCTTTCCTTAACCCTCATGAACCACCCTTTGCTAGCTTCAAACTCTTCTTCTGCAGCTTCCTCCCCTCTCTCAGCTTTCATAAGACTGAAGAGAGTTAGGACCTTGCTCTGGATTAGGCTTTGGCCTAAGGGAATGTTGTGGCTAGTTTAATCTTCTATTCAGACCACTAAAACTTTCTTCATATCAGCTATAAGGCTGTTTTGCTTTCTTATCATTCCTGTGTTCATTGGAGCAGCACTTTTAATTGCCTTCAAGAACTTGGCTTACTGCTTGGCACAAGAGATACAGCTTTTGGCCTATCTTGGCTTGGGATACACCTTCTTCACTAGGCTTAATCATTTAGAGCTTTTGATTTACAGTGAGAGACATCTGACTCTTCCTTTCACTTGAACACTTAGAGGCCATTAAAAGGTTGTTAATTGGCCTTTTTTCAATATTGTGTCTTAGGGAAGAGCGAGGCCTGAGGAGAGGGAGATGGAGAACTGTCAGTTACTGGAACAGTCAGAACACACACAGTTATTGATTAAGTTCACCATCTATCTTATATGGGCACAGCTCAAGGCACTGGAAAATAAGTACAACAGTAACACCAAAGATGAGTGATCACAGATCACTATAGCAAATATACTAATAATGAAAAAGTTTGAAATACTGGGAAAATTACCAAAATGTGAAAAAGAGATATGAAGTGAACAAAATGTAACACAGAGATATGAAGTGAGCATATTGGAAAAATGGTGTCAACAAACTTGGTCTATGAAGTGTTGCCACAAACCTTCAATTTGCAAAAAGTCCAATACCTGCAAAGTGTGATAAAGAGAAGTGAAATAAAATGAGCTATGCCTGTATCTAGAAGATACCGAACTGAATATCTAGAACTGAAATTAAAATGTTTGAGGTGAAAAATATACTGGATGGGGTTAAAGGCAGATTAGACATCACAGAGATTAGATAATTTGAAGACACAGCAAGAGAACTATCCAAGATGAAACACAGAGAACAAAACAAATCACCAGTAAGCTGTGGGACACCCTCATATGGCCTAATACATGTAACTGGAATTCTCAAAAGAACAGGAGAGAAATGGATACACACAAAAAGCAGAAGAAAAATTGGCCCCAACTGTTCCAACTCTGATGAAAACTATAATCATATAACTCCAAGCTCAATCAACCCCCAGAAGAAACATGAAGAAAATTACAAGGCACATCATAAGCAAATTGCTCAAAATCGGTGATAAAGATAAATTTTTAAAGTAGCCAGAGTAACAGAAAATATGCTATGTCCACAACACAGATAAGCACAGTAGCCTATTTCTTGTTGGAAAAATTACAAGTGAGAAAACAGTGGAGCAACATCTTTGAAGTACAGAAAGAAAAAAAAAGCAAATCTTTTCATACCAAATTGTATACCAAATGAAAATAGTGTTCAGAAACAGAGGTGAACTCGACCATTTTCAGACATGTAAAAAGTGAAGGCATTCATTTTTAGCTAGCCAACACTACGAGAAATGATAAAGGGAGTCCTTTAGGCAGAAAGGAAATATCAAGTGGAAATATAGAGCTACACAAAGTAATGAAAAACATTTGAATTGATTAAAAAATGGGCAAATATGTAAGATTTTCCTATTATTCAATCTCTTCAAAGGATTACAGTTTCAGCAAAAATAACAAAAATCTAGTGAGGGGTTTATAACATAGAACTAAAAAAATGTATAAGTACAGAAACGTGAAGGTTAGGAGCAAAGAAGTAGAAGTATACTATCTTAAAGTTCTTGAAGATATACTGTGTGATAAGGATTTGTAATTATAAACCTTAAAGAAATTACTTAAACAGTACAAAAAGTTATAATTAGCTAACAAATAGGATAAAGTAGATAAAAAGTACTCTAAAAGAAAGCAGAAAAAAGATGAAAGAAGAAAACAAAGAATTATAAATTGAAAATAAAAAGTAGTATGCTAGACTAAAACTCAAACATATTAAATGTAAATTACCCTAATTAAAAAACAGATGGTCATACTGGATATAAAAAGCATAAACTCAGCTATATGCTGTTTCTATAAAGAAACACACTTTAAATTTTAATCTATTTGTATCTTTATATTTAAAGTATGAAAAAACAACATTCTATATTAACAGAAAGTTGGAGTGACTGTTAGTATGAAGCAAAGTACAGAACAAAGAACATGAACAGAAAAAAAGAATATCATTTAATAAGGGTGTCAGTCCTTCAAGAGGACATATCATAAATACATAGGAACTTTATAGAGAGCTTCAAAATACATGACACAAAACCTGTCAGAACTTCAAGAAGGAAAAAACAAACCTACAGTATTAGATGGAGATTTCAATACCCAACTCTCAATAACTGATAGAACAAGTAGAAAGAAAATCACTGAACAACACAAGACATAAACAACACTATTAGCCTATGTGATCTAACTTATTTATAAAAGAATGCTCAGTAGACAAGGGCATAATACACATTCTTTTCAAGGGCACTCAAAATCTTCACCAAGAGATATATGAAGGATCACAAAACAATTTTCAATAAATTAAATTCAGATAATCTAAAGTATGTTCTCTGACCACAATGGAATTACATTAGAAATCACTAACAGAAAGATCTCTGGAAAAATCCCTAAACATTAAAAATGAACTGACACACTTCTAAATAACCCATAGGATAAAGAAATCCAAAGGAAAATTAAAAAAGTGTTTTGAATGGAATGAAAATGAAACCACGACATATCAAAATTCATGGAATGCTAGTAAAGTAGTATTTAGGTGGGAAATGATGGCATTAGAAGTTTACTTTAGGAGAGAAGAAAGGTGTCAATTAACCACAGTTTCCATTTTAAAAACTAGAAAAGAAGTACAGGTTAAAGCAAAAATAAGTAGAAATAAAGATCAGAGTGGAAATCAATAAAATAGAAGACAGAGAATAAAGGAAATCAATGAGACAAAAAGCTGGTTCTTTAATAAGATCAGTAAAATTGATAAACCATTAGCCAGACTGGGGAAAAAAGAAAAGAAATAAATCAACACCAGGAATCAGAATTAGAGATTCTATTAGTATGAAAAAGTTATAATGGGAGGATATTATAAACAAGTAAATTGAAAGTCAATGAATTCAACCATGTAGATGAAATGGACAAATTCCTTGAAAGGCATAAGCTAACAAAGCTTATACAAAACTAGATAACCCAAATA
Organism: Manis javanica; assembly: GCF_040802235.1. Lineage (NCBI taxonomy): Eukaryota > Metazoa > Chordata > Mammalia > Pholidota > Manidae > Manis > Manis javanica. The sequence goes on from NC_133168.1 coordinate 54,330,238, forward strand.
GCACTATTTCTATTAAATAAATAGAATTTGTAGTTAAAAATCCTCCAAAAAAAGAAAAGGGCAGGCCCAGATAGCTTTACTGGCAAGTCTACCCAACATTTGAAAACAAAGAATGACATCAGTGAAAACAGTGGAGTAAGGGGCTTATGAAAATTCTCTTTTCCAAATAAGCTATGAGAAAACTAGCAAAAATGGTTAGAATCTACTTTTTCAGAATTCTGGAAATTAGCCAAAGCTTGTAGCAACTGGAAAATGTTTATTCAAGAAACTTGGTAACTTGTTGACTCTTGGTAAGAAAAGCGTAAGAAAATCTTGGCATTTTCACTTGGCCTCATCCCATCCCTCACAGTCCAGCTCTGTGGGGGCAGTCTGCATTTATGGTGAAAGCCAGCAAGCAACCTGGCAGCTACTGGAGGGAGAAGAAGAGGGCTGGAGCTCTTTCAAAGCCTCATTCCCAAACAATTATTATTTGACCTGTTTGGTGGTTCCCTGGAAGACATCTCTTACAAAAGCTGTCTGCATTGGACCAGTCTCAGAGCTTACCTTTTCCCTGGAAGGCTTATTGAAATCAATTATAATTAACTTTGTGGCTGCCTCATGGTAGATAACAGTAAGCAAACAACAGACTCACTAACAAGCTGAAAAGCAAAAGCTGGGGGAATAGGATATCCACAGGGATTTTTGATGGGCTCTGACCTAGTTTGTGGAGTCCAGGATTCACGCCTGTTTAGGGCTATTTGCATGTATTGGCAAGACCTGAGAAGGCCGTAAGACCTCTGGCTCACCTTAACAGGGTGCAAACAGGAAGTGAAGGCAGAGAGCAGCTGAAGGTATGCACAACATATACACACAGAGTCCCTAAGCAAGACTGGGAAACTTATCGGTTCTAGATGTTTAAGGAAATCTGTCCAATTACAGCTGATTGCTAATCTAACTGAGCAGAAACTTCAGTGGCCAAACATTATAATTACAGAACTTGTTCACAGAAGTCGCTTGACAAATAACTATAGTAAGTAGCAAGAACTACAAACCCTGGGGAGATGTAAGAATCTGATTCCCAGAGTTGTTGCAGTACATCATTTAAAGTGTCCATCTGTCAACAAAAGATCATAAGACATCCAAAGAAATAAGAAAGTACAGCCCATACACACAGGCAAAAGCAATAACGAGAAACTGTTCTTTAGGAAGTCCAGACATTGGACTTTCTAGCCAAAGACTTAAAATCCACTAAAAAGAACTAAAGGAAATCATGTCTAAAGGACTAAAGGAAAGTATGAGAACAACATCACACGTAACAGAGATTATCAATAAAGAAAAAGAAATTACAGAAGGAAGTGGAATACCAAATCTACACAGACTCTTCCAAAAAACTTAAGTGGGAATTCTTCCCAAGTCATTCCATGAAGCCAGCCTACCCTGATACCAAAACCAGACTAGACATTACAAGAAAACTATAGACCTATATTCCTCATGAACAAAATGTAGGACATTCTAAATAAAACTTGAGCAAATCAAGTCTATCAGTTTATAAAAAGGATAACACACCATGATTAATTGGGCTTTATCTTAAGAATGAAAGATTGGTTTAACATCTGAAAATCAATGTAATTTACCATATTAACAAATTAAAAAAATTATTTTATTCTCTTAATAGATGCAGTAAAAGCATTTGACAAAAACTCAACATCCACTACTGATACAAACTCTTAGCAAAGTAGGAAATAAAGGAAACTATCTGATAAAGGGCATTTATTTAAAAAAAACATATGATAATGTCATATTGAATGCTTTCCACTCATTTCTCGTAAGATCAGGAAGAAGATAAGATTTATCTGCTATCATCACTTCTATTCAACAATGTACTGGAGGTTCTAGGCAGTGCAATGATTAGGCAAAAAAAAAAAAAAGAAGGAAGGGAAGGGAGGGAAGGTAGGTAGGGGAAGGGAGGGATGGATGGAGGGAGGAAGGAAGGAAGGCAGGAACAAAGGAAGAAAGTAAGGAAAAAAGAAAAGAAATAAAGAGAAAGAAAAGAAAAAAGCAAATAAAGCAAAGCAAAGCAAAGTAAAGCAAAGAAAAAGGATAAAAGGCATCCAGATTGGGAAGGAAGAAATTAAACTGATTTTTGTTTGCATGACTGTCTATGTAGAAAATCTGATGAAATCCACTAAAAAGCTATTAAAGCTAATGAGAGTTTAGTAAGGTGGCATGATACAAGATCAACATACAGCAATCAGCAGTACGTCTATAAATTAGAAATAAATGTAAATTGAAAGACAATATCATTTACATACAAAATGTGCAGGAATCAATCATATAAATATGTGAAGGAAGAGGGAGGGAGGAAGGAAGGGTAGGACTTACACACTGAATACTAAAAACCAGTGTGAAAAAAATTAAAGGAGACCTAAATAACTGGAGAAATATATTATGTTAATGAGTCATATGATGGAGTGTTCTTAACATGTCAATTCTCCCCAAACTTATCTGTGGATTCAAGGCAACCCACAACTGGAATTCCAGCAAGCTTTGTTGTAGAAGCTGACAAGCTTATTCTAAAATTCCTGTGGACATACAAAGGACCTTGAATAGCTCAAACCAACTTTAAAAAGAGATAAAGTCAGGGGACCATTAATACTTGATTCCAAGAAATATCATAAAACTACAGGAATCAAGGGTATGTTACTGGTGTAAAGACAGAGAAGATCAATGGATCAGAACAGAAAGTCCAGAAACAGAACCATGCCATGTTCTGACTACTGATTTTCAACAAAGGTGCAAAGGCCATTCAATTGAAACAGGACTGGTTTTTCAACAAATGGTTATAGAACAACTGGACATCCAATTGCAAAGCAAACCAAACAAAATCCTCTGATCCACACCTCATACCATTTACAAAAATTAATACAAAACAGATCATAGACTTAAATATAAAACGTGAAATTATAAAAATTTTACAAGGAAACATAAGAGACAACCTTTGTGACATTGGGCAAAAGTTTCTCAGATACTACACTAAAGCATGATTCATAAAAGAAAAAAATTGATGAACTTAATCAAAAATAAAAAGTTTGCTCTTTGAAAGGTACTGTTAAGGAAAAGGCAAAACAAGACAGGAAGAAAATATCTGCAAATCATGTATTTGATAAAGAACATATTTAGAATATATAAAGAACATTATGATGTCACACACCTGACACTGAAACAAATTGGTATGCCTTTGATTTAAGAAAGTTGTGGGGGAGGGGGAGGAAAAGGCTAAAAAATGAATAATCAAAGTAAGAACTTAAAAAAAAGTTTAAAGTTAATGGTATTTTAGGGAAAAAAGGTAAACTATCTCCTCATGAAGAGAAGAAAAAACTGAAGGGGTCTGGAACAGGATTATTATGAAGGTGGAAAAAACATATAGTAGAAGAGTGAGTGATAGGATACTTAGAATTAACTCTATGGAAGAAGAGATTTCATTCATTCATTCTGTTCACATTTGCGTTTTCATAAATGACTTTAAGATGATACACCACCTGGATTAACTTCTCTCTGACCAAAGCTATTAATATTAACAAAATATTCTAGATTAAAAAAAACCTCAACAAACTCAAGATAAAATGTGTTAGTAATTTGGGAACACTATTACTACTTACTATGGATTATAACACATTTATAGAATATAAATTCATTACAAATTTTGATTTAGGCAGCAGATAGACTCACAGGGTCTTGGGGTAGTTTAAGACTTTCAAGGAAATACATCTTTGTTAACTTATAGAAGGTTCTTCTGACATCTTAAGAGAGTGTAGCTTTACTAAAATGTATAAAAATTGTTTGCACAGAAGTGACTGACATTTCTAAAAAAAGTAAAGAAGAATAAATGAGACAAGAAATTCAAGTGGAAAGTGGTAAGAGGCAGTTCTGTGTGGCTCATTTATATATTTTGGTCAACCACTAATAAGCAGATGTTGCAAACTGAATGGTAAGGCTGCAATGAAACAAAACAATTAGCCTCTGTCCATTTACTTGGGTACAATGGACTCATTGAGGCAAATTAAAGAAATAAAGAAATGACTTCTTTGTACATAATGGGCTACAGTATTTCCACCTTCAACTCACCTACAGTTTTCAAGTCATGACAAAGTATCTTAATTCATCCTTACTTCTAAGAAATTATGAGTACAGGGAAAGCCCAAAGGCTTTAGATGAACTTGAGTATTTAGACATTATCTAAACTTATGAAAAATTATTTTCAGAAGCTTCTTAAATGCTTTATGTTCAAAAGGAGAAGCCAAGCTACCCTGACAGACTTTAGAAGCTAGGATGTTTTGATAGGCTTTTTTGTACTTTAATCGGGACAGCATGGCATGGATCTATCACCTGAAAATAGGCATCTGATACAGTCAGAATAGAGAGTTTCCCATTAACATATCAAAAAGTTCTGAAAATGTTTATAAAATATGCTCAAAGACACTGAGAGCATTTTTCATATATTAAATGTGGTCATATTTTGGTTATTGCTAGTTTGCCCTCATTGTTCCAGTCTGCTTTTTTTATATGTATAATCTTGTCATTGAGTATGAACTCTGTAGGTCAGTAACTGTATTATCAATTATTACGTAAAATTTCAATTGTTCAGAGATTAGAACTGAAAACTTACCCAGCAGATATAACAAAAAGACCTGGGATGTGTGTGTGTATCATGTGACAAGCAAAGGGAAAGCATGGAAAGAACAGATTAGGAACGGAGGACCTGTGTTCTGGTACTGGGTCTGCCACTTATTACCTACAGTGACAGACACCAGTCACAGCATCTCAGACCTTGTTTGTTCATATGTAAGAGGAGTCAGAATACTGTTCCTCATCATATTTGATGAGAATCAAATATGATATGTGAGTGACTGTGCTCTAAAGCAATCCAGGGCTGTATATAGTTATATAATCATCAACAGATTTTCTCTCTCAAAAAGAAAGATTTTTAAACTTCTAACAAAATGGTATCTAACCAAGGAGACTGACAACACTGATATAGTTTAAAAAACAAACAACATTCCAGTAGTCTGGGAATGAGGAGACTCAGGTCTTCATTCAAGTGCTGACATAAATGTGTGCACTTGAAATTTGCACAAGGCCTTTCCTCTTAGTTTTCCTGACTATAAAATAAAGGGAATATAGAATTTCTAAGGTATCTTATAGGTCATCATTCTCTGACTCTTTTAAATACCACTTAAAAATTGTTTGTCTATTATCTGTAGAATGAAATATTATCTTGTGAAATAATGCATGATTTTATTTGATAATTCCTGTAAATTAGACTGTCATCTGAATCAGAATTTTTGAACTGGAAGGGACATATTATTCTTCAAAAATGTCAAAATGTATGGCAGGGTTAACTTGAAAAAGTACTTTCCTGAAGGAAATGCAGCAGGGATTATGTGTATGTGCATGTGTGCAAGCAAATACCTCAAAGTAAATTGCTCAAACACATCAGGAATTTGAAGAAAATATACAATGATAATATTCTGGGTATTACCTTTTTTTCTTTAAAGCTTCATTTTATATATATATATATATATATATATATATATAAACCACATATATCTCATATATATATATATAAACCATATCAGCTAGTTGTTTTCAGTTAATGTCATTTCAAAATGTTACTAAAACCAAAATAAATAACAAAATGGATCCACAAAAACAAAATTTTAGTGTCATTTAAAAATTGTATTTAATATTATTTCTTATAACTTTGTAATACATATCCACAAAGTCCAATCATTAAAATATTCTCCTTTAACTAGCTTAACTCTTTTAAAAGTCAATTGTCTAAAATTTAATTTAAAGTATGGTGTTCTGAGGAGGGAAATGGAGAAATTGTCCTTTAAAAAAACCTAGTATCCCTATAAACATATATATCACAATAAATATCACTGCCATTTATTTAGGAGAAAAAGTTGCTTACTGTGTCATAGACTCTGAGCCCTGTCTGAAATCCTGGGACTTGTCCTTAGTGACTGACTGCTGTGAAAGAAGAAAAACAAACGGTAAGTAAAAAATTACAGAAGACAACACGTGCAACATTCACATGCTGAAAACCCAACAACTTGCTGAAGGAGGGACGAGTGTGCTGTTCTGAACATAAATGTCTATCGCATAATGTATTCACCCTATGGAACACCAAAGAAACAGGTCTTCAGATCACTTAGGCACTCTTCATCAATAAGCCAGCTTTCAGGTGTGTGGCAAATAGTCAGCTGGGAGTCAGACTAAATTAATCTAGTAATACAATATGGTATATTACTTAAGTTCTAAATTTACCTTCTAACACTGCACCTTTCCTTCATAAACTTTCAATACATTCTATATTTGCATAGTGATACTCATTGAACTACATATAAACTTTGAGTCTGAAAGCTCTTTAGATCTTCTACAAAATGTGTTCAGGGTATCTGTTTTATTAATGGCACTTCAGTGAGGAAACTACATTAATAAGCAGCTGCAGTGGTGCCAGTTCATATTGAGTGTTAGGTGGTCCCTCTAGAATTTGAATGTTAACTCCATGTGAAAGTATACTCTGGGAAACTGGTGTTTGATATTGAGACAGTACAATTGACCCTTTAACAACATGGATTTAAACTGTGTGAGTCCAATTACATGTGGTTTTTTTCAATCAATATATTTGAAAAGATTTTGGAGATCTGCGAAAATTTGAAAAAATATTTTCTTTCCTCCAGCTTACTTTATTGTTAGAATACAGTATACAATATATGTATAACATAAAAGTCTGTGGTAATTGTTTATGTTACTGGTAAAGCTTCTGGTCAATAGTAGGCTATTAGTAGTTAAATTTCTGAGGAGTCAAAAGCTCTGTGCGGATTTTTTACTTATATGAAGGGTCAGTGCCCCCTAGTCCCGGAGCTGTTCAAGGGTCAGCTGTATAAATCAACCCAGTATTTCTATAACATAGACTACAAATGATTTTTTGGGGGTAATCACAAGTTATGGAAAGGATCTATTTAAAATTCACATTGGAAATATAAATTGTTACTAGGTTAAAGTTTTGAATTATATATAAATGAAAGCTATACCCTATCTACTTAATTGTTTAAATTAAAAAAAACTCAGAAAAAAACAAAATGAAATGAAAGAAAAGGAGTACAACCTTCTCTTTCAGTCTTAACTTGTCTGAGTAACTACTGCTTTTCCAGTCTTATCTCTGCGGAAGCTTGTTTTGCCTTTTTAGATTTCCTCCTTCACAATCAGATTTCTGCATGATAATTTTTCAGCAAGATTTGGCAGTGAATATCTTTAAACAAGTATTGCTTTTTCTACCATAAAGATTTCAAGAGGACATTGTGCTTTTTCTGGACCACAATTAATGTGGTATTATTGCTAGGTGTATAGCTTTCAATCAGGCTTATAAGTGAAAACAAGAAATAAACATGAAGACTTAGTGGTGAAAGGTGGATGCAGTAGTAATGACCCAATTTCACAGCACAACAAAAGAACCAGTAACACCTTGATTTTCTCTACCAGTGAAGATGATTTAAGTCAGTTAACATGTATTTGGGGGAAAAAGTACAAACACATGGAAAATTCTGTTTCAAAGACTAATTCAGTGCAGAATTGTCTACCTGCCCTCAACCCAATTAGAGCAAGAAGCAAAGAAAACCACCAAAATCTAACTCAGAAAGCATCAATTATAATCAAATTTCTTTAGTTCTTTTCCAGACTTATGAAACAAATTCCAAACAGAACAATCAAATTAAAGGTAAGATACTTTATTCTTTACATGGTGTAAGTATTACTTCTCTTTGTGGCCAGACTAGCATCTTACCATAAATATATATACATACACGAAACTGTTAAACTACTAGATTAAAACTACTCATCAAAATAAAAACCCAACATAATGGCCCTAATCAGAATTTGAACTTCCTCTAGAGGTTGAAGGGAGAGAAGTAAGACTGAATTATGCATTACTGTTAAGTCAATATTACTTTTAATTACTTGTTGTGACCTTGACAAATGAGTAACAACATATTGCTATGCGCAGGTCTTACCAAACATGATTTTAATAGTCTGTTCATGTAAAACGGATGCTGTGATGTCCTCTGAAAGTCTGTCTTACGTAGGTTAAACACTGTCCCTGCCATCTTTCCTACTGTGTTACTGAATCACTACCTGGAGCAGACAAGTCCTTTCTCATGATGTAAAGGTGGCTTTACCTATGTTCAAATCCTATGAATCCCAAATTAGTAGGGTATCCACATTATTCAGTTTTAACACTTATATGTAAAATGACACTTATTTAACCAGGACCAATACTTCACTTCTAAACACCTTTACTCACTCATTCCTTGGTCTTGGCAGCAGCACGGCATATGGGTAGTTACGCATGGAGGCAGGAGGAGGGGGAAGAAGGAGGTGTCTCTGTGAGCTGTTTTGTTTTATTTTATCTTTACACACGAAAGCCCCCAAGGCTATAATACAATCAGCCCATCAGCACCCCCACCATTAACAAGGCCAAGGAGCATGACGACTGCCCTTCGATCCCTCCTGTCCACACACACCTCTCAGTTGTTTTGTGACTTCGTTTCCTCTTCATGGATACCCCTGATTTGGAGAGGAGGGGATGAAGAGAGGAAGATGAGCAAAGCAAAGGAGATGAATGAAAGGACCAGAATTAGAGACTCCTGCTTCCCAAATCTTTACTTCTTAGTGATGCTTTTACATTTAGAGACTTAAACATGAAAGGAATGATTAATGGAATGATTTTAAATGCCACCACTAATTACTTGGAGATTTACCAAGAAGAGAACAACTCATAAAAAGCTTTGTAAAAGAGAAATGGGCCATGCAAACAACTCAACCAAATATTTCTATAAACCTGAAGAATGAAAGTAAAAATAGGTGAATGTTCAATGTTCGTTGGAGCTAGCATACCCGCTTTAAATAAGGCAAATTTGTAAGTATAGCTCAATTTTTATATGCCATTTATATACCTCCTGATAGCCACCTTTTCCATATAATTAATATCTATAATTTGTTTATACCCACTTTGTAGATACCTTTAAAAGAGGAATAAAATAGACCAACAACAATCAGGTTTGGTGGTTAAATTCCAGTCTTGGTTCTGTCATCAACTCTCTATGTGGCCCATGTAGGCCTCTCCTGTGGTCTACTTTTTACTTGAAAAAGGTCAGGCGGGGATGTGAATATAAGCTTGAACTATCATAGCACCATTCTCATATTTCACAGATGAGGAAATGGAGGCCCAGAGTCGCCAAGGTTACAGAAGTAGCCTGAAGGTTTTCAAACTGATTTAATAGCAAAACTATTTTTCAATATCATTTTGTTTGAAAGCCTTATATATGAATACTTAAAAATAGAATTACTCTAGGTGAAGCTAGGTTTGGTGACCTGGCAAACCTTGCCTCCCCAGTCATACCCCCAGAGCCCTTAAGAGTAGGGTTCTACAGAGTCAACAAACCACTGTGCTAGACAAGCTCTTTCTGGTTTCCTCTACTGATAAAATTCTGTTTCCTGCAGCACAATTTTGTGATTTTAAATATTCATATAAGTTTGGTATTGATTCTTTGATTTTAGAATTTATTACCGATTATGTGAGTTGAACTGGATGCTAAATTCTCCAGTTATAATGCTTTTCCCAAAGGACAAACTATTCCTCTCCATTAAGATGAAGTTTTTAGAAGTATATTCAAACAAAAAGTCAAGGCCTTCATCTTGATTAGTGATTTATAGTTTTGGATACTGATTGTGCCAATTATACACAACAACAAATACTTATGGAACACCACTCTATGGGCAAGGTATTGTGCTAGACACCCGGAGGGTACTAAGCTGAGTAGGCTCTGAGAGTTTATAATCAACGGGGAAAAGGCTTGGATACAACAAAAAGGAGAGGGAGATACACATTATGATAAAGGTACAAAGGAAAAATGTGTGGAAATAAAGGAATAGAAGCCTTGAGCTGTAACTGGAGGCTTCTGAGAGGGAGCACTTAACTAGATCTTAAGGGATAAACTGAAATTCTGATTGAGAAGCATAAAAACTAGATAACTTGAGAGAACAAGGTGAACGAGGGCTGGAGTGGTGTGTCTGCAAGGCAGCAAACTTAGGAGGGTGGTTTGGAAGATGAGAAAAAGTAGGTCAGAACTTCTTTTCAGTCTTTCAGGGAGAGGTGGGGTCTAGATAAAAACTTTTAGATTTTATAGGCAAATGTAGAGCCAACTAGGATTTCTGAGCTGTTAAGCCACATGACTTGGACTTGATTGGTCTTTCAGGAAGGTATCTTCATTAGGCAGGTAAAATGTGCACGGAAGACTGGAGAATGAAGTAGGAGACTGCTGTAGTCAAGGACCAGAGCAATATCCTTCACAGCAATATCCTTCCCAAGCTCTTCCCTCTCAGTTCACTCTTAAAAAAAAAAGCATCCCTTAATGTCTTCTACACTTTGCCCTTGTTTTTCCTTTACACTCCTCTATTCCCATGGGTTCAACCAGTGTTTATGCTAATGGCTTCCAAATTCATACTCTGAACCCAGATCCCAAATTTTCTTCAAAATGGCTTGGTAATTGTTAGTTTTCAGCAAATCTTGTAAACACAGCAAATCTCTCCTGAGTCCCATAGGTGTCTGAAAGTTATCTGCAATTGGCTGCTGCACAGGCAGTGCAAACTTCACATGTCTCAGACTGAAGTTCTCACATGCTGAGATACTCAAATTAGAAACCTAGATTTCTCCTTTTCATTCACATGGATTTAGTCACCATATCCTAGTTTCTCATTATGTTTAGCTTGGATTACTGCACCAGCCCCTTCTGGTCTTACTTCCTCCAGTACATATTTTTCTAGTCTTTTCTAGGCTCCCAGAAAGAGCTTTTACAACCAATTTGCTTCATGCTTTAAATCCTTCAATGGTTCAATGGCTCCCTATTACCTTTAGGATAAAATCTAGCTCCTTAGCATGCCATAAAAGGATCTTCTTGATCCTGTCCACTTGTTCAGGTTCAGTTCTTTCTGTTTTTAACATTACATTCTAAGCTCCAGGCATGATTAAATATTTGTGGTGGTCCAAGTATACCGCATCTTAGTATTCAGTCTGTCTGGAATGCTTTTCTGCCCATGAAACTCAATTTAGAAATCAGCTCCTCTGGAAAACCATTCCTTACCATATTAACCTTGGGTCAGGGGCCATTTCTATCTGTTCTCCTATACATTTCCAGTAGAACTCTATCAAAATGCTTGTATTATTATGCTGCAGAACTCCTTAAAGGTGAAGGTAGATGATGATTTCATTACCATATTGAAGTACAGAAAAGATATCAAGTTTTTAAAAACAGATTTGGTTTTGGGCATATTAGATCAGATATTTCAGAAAGATATCTACGTTAAAATTCTTAGTAGGTAGCTAGAAATACACTTGGGAAATTCAGAACAAGAGCCAGGTTGCAGATGTAGTGTTTGATACATCTGAAATACTCAAGTACTTTTTGAAACTGTGAGGGTATAAGGGATAATCCAGAAAATAATAGAGAAAAATTAAAAACAAAAAAAGTTGCAACAACTATCTTGGTGAAGGCTTTTGTCTTATAGTGGCAGGCAAAGACAGAGAATGAGAGAGAAACAGGAGAAATACAATGTTACAACAATTAAAGAAAGAGAGAATAAGAGAAACAATGGTGTTAATGACCTGGAAAGTTGGGGTATGGAGTGATCTTTACATGGTCTGAAACTGCTGGATTTGGTCCCTCCCTCCATCCTGCCCTTCATCCCTTGTCCCTTTCCCTGTGACCAGCTGGTTTTCCAGTTTCTTTGATGAGCACTTATGACCACTTTAGGGCTTTTGCAAACGTGTCTAATGCCTCAAATATATCCTCCCACCTCTTATAAAATCGAATCCACCCATTTCTCACCACATGGCCTCACAGTTTCCTTTCACTGTCTTTACTGCTTATATTAGTTTTGTGACTTATTCATTAATGACGGTTACCCTCACTCATTAGACTGTAAGTTCGGTAAGTAGAGGGACTATTTCTATTTAATTCACCATTACACCACAGGCCTGGAAAAACAGTAGGCATGTTTTTAACATAAAATACATGTTAAATGAATAAATAATGAAGATGCCAAAAGGGTGAAGGAGTTTGGATGGGAATCACTGATTGAGTGAGGGCTATAAAAATGTGGGAGGGGGAAATGACCAAAAAATATAAGGAAGGGCACTTCTTTCTTTGAGATCTGAACTCAACTGGAGAAAGAAGGTGAAATTTCGGAACTACAGAGTAAGTAGGGATGAGAAGTTGAGGGAATTAATGATGGATGACTTCTCTTTAAAATAAAGCATGGAGACAGAGTCAACTTGGATTAGGAATTTTAGGAACTTGAGAAACATGGACATTTTGACCAGGCATTATAATGGGGTAGTGATTCATTCAGGAAGAACAAAAAAAGATGATCAAGACTATGAGCCTTATTAAGGCTGAGAATAAAAATATGACACAGAAGTAATGAATACAGTTATGTGATACTCTTTAGCAATGATAAAATTCTAGAGTAGAAGTGAGGAAAATGTACTAATGGTTTACCCCCTGGCCTGGGGATTGGTCTAGACAAATATGTAAGTCATATACTCCAAGTGCTATGGATGTGTCAGGCATTAAACTGATAAATAATTGCTGCTTCCATAGATTTATTTCCTGGTGGTCTAAGTGACCTGGTTTGGGGAGAGTAAAAACTGTAGATAACCATGAAGGCAGAAAACAGAATGCCACTCTGGTATCTCTTTAAATTTCTACAAACTAAAGAATCAGTTGGGTCATCCAGTTCATCTTTTGCGACTGAACTATTCCCAGTGATGGGAGGTAAATAAGGGAAACTGGAGAGACTGAAGGAGACCTGACAGTTTTACAAAGTCCACTGCAACCCTCTGTCCACTGCTGAACACCTGCCTATGTGCAACAACACCACTGTTCATGTCTCCAACAGGGGTCAGGTCTGACTTAAGATTAATAAACACCTCAGCACAGCTGCTCCTGTTTATTTACCTGACCTCTTATTCATTCAACAAACATTTACTGAATACCTGCATTGCACCACATGCTAGGAATTAATATTGAACAAGACACAGACCCTAAGTTCAAGAAACCCAAAGAGAAAGAAAGGATTAGAAGAAAGCAGTCACATGCATGAGCCACAAGTAGCAGGTTACACTTTTTCTTTTGACACAAGTTCCTTTGCCTGACCTTTTCCTTTATCTTTATTATAAAGACTTACAGCTTTTATGAAACAACTATGTACTGTTAACAAGTTTTGAAATATAGCTGATCCTCATTATTTGTGGATTCCTTATTTGTGAATTCACCTGCTTACTAAAATTTATTTGTAATCCTCAAATCAATACTTGTGCTTTCAGTCACCTGAATACATGCAAATGTGCAGTGCTGAAAAATTTTTGAGCTGCCTAATGCACACATTTGCAGCTGAGGTAGGAACATCAGAAACTTCTAATGCTTTGGCATGTTTTAAATATTCTGTCTTATTGTTTCAGTTCTCATACTGTAAACAAGTGTCCTTTTTGTGATCTACTTAGTGCCATGTTTTTCAATTTTTATATTTTTGTTGGTGATCTTGCCACTTAAAATGGTTTCTAAGCATAGTGCTGAAGTGCTGTCTAGTGTGACTCAGTGCAAGAAGGCTACAATGTATGTCATCAATAAAACATGTGTGTTAAGCTTTGTTAAGGCACAAGTTACACCACTACTGCTGGGTAGGAGTTCAATTTTTATGATTCAACAATATAAAATAAAATATCTTTAAGCAGAAACACATAAAACAAGGTTATGTATCAACTGGTTGATAAAAATGTTGTAACCAGAGGCTCACAGGAATGTAACCCTGTATTTCAACCTTAGAAGCATTAGTTTAGTATTTTCTAATTCAGTGTTCATGGTGAATTTATAGAACAGAAGTACTATGAAAAACAAGAATTTTCTGCATGTTTTTCAGTGTGGCTTCTGTGCATGACCAAATTACTGTTTTACTGTTCTTCGCTGCTACCTTCTCTAATCCTTTTTCTGATACATCTATGAAGATTTTAGGTGCTCTGTCCTAATCAAATCATAATTATTTATTGAAAACACCCTATATGTGAAGTGGGAACTTGTGGGGAAGATGACTTTTGGAGTTGACCTCCACTGGTTTCACGCAGCCATGTGTAATGGCTTACAGACTGCTCTTAAGTCAGGTCAACTGGAATTTTATGTCTAGAGATCAAGGGGCTTGAATAGACATGTTATTCCTCTAAGGAAGCTGGAAGAGCATTCTCTAGCAAAATTCCATAACTCTTGGGACTACAAAGAAGGCTTTCAGAATTATAAAGGAGTACCTCCAAGAGATGAGCATGTTTAGAGGGTAGAGTCTGGGCACTGGTATTTTAATACAAGTGCCCAAGGTAATTCTGAGGTCTAGCAGTTTGAGGACTACTTTTAATCTGGCACATATCAAATTGGCAATTTGTGGGGGTAAGAGAGCTCAGGAATAATTCTTGATTTGTGGTCTGAAGCTTAGTAAATATAGCTTAGCATCCAATAAGCCTAAATTGTTGTGACCCCTATGGTCTCCCCCTTCCCTTGCTTTCTTTCCTTCCTCTGGTTTGAATCTTGGTTCTTACCAAACCTACCCATCAAGGATTTCAATTTGTCTCCCAAAAAACAATATTAAACAGACACAGTGACTGCGAGGCTCATCATTTAGTGACGGCAAGTTTATGTATAAACAACTTGGCACTGAGGTGGCAGGTGATAAATGCAGTAAGAGCCAAACAACATGATATCACACTAAGGCAGAAAAAGTGATTCCTCTAATAAAGGGGAGGTTCTGCCAGTCTGCAGCCTGATATAAGTGATGCGTACCTTACTCCATATTATCTCAGTATGTGTACATAGCATATAAGTTAAACAAAATTTTTGGTCAAATTGATTTTAAATTTCCTCTTCTTTAACAGGTTTATAATGTATAGATTTATCATCTGTAACAGCCTAAATATTATACATGGTACTTGTGGTTATTACAGAAGTTCTGACAAAAAAATGTGACCGTGATTATAAGATAGTTCTCATGGAAAAATTCAATTTGAAATATAATTTAGACCTATGGTTGCCAGGAAGTTTAAGGAAAGGGCAGTAAGTAGTTTTCACATTCTTGGCTCATGCAAGTTTCTCTCCAGTAATCCTGAGCATGGCACTGCTTTTTAGTGAGTGATTCTGCAGGTTGGTATGACCTGGGCAGAAAGCATTTTTCTCTTAAAGGGGATGTCAGCCTTTGGAAGTCTGTCAAACATTCTATTTCCTTTGTATAAGATGGTTGCTGCTTAAACATACCCACAGTAATGGGGAAGAAGAAAGAGGTAAAAAGAAAAAGATTCACTTAGTACAAAAAAGTTCAGTAAAAGCAATAAAATAAAACCTGTTCTTATATATGTTGAAAGAGATCTTTTGTTGTATGCATGGTTTGTGTGGATAAAAGAGACATTTAAATAAAAAAAGATTCTTCCCTTTTTACATCAACTAATGGAGAGCCATGTTAAAATTTGAGACCATTATAACCACATTACGGGGACTGCCAAGAACATTGCATACAGTTAATTTTCCATGGTTTATGGAAAGATTAACTTACACTTACTTCTCAAGCAAAGTAAATAAATGCTAGTCACTAGATAATTTCATTCAGAGAGATTTTATTGTACTCATCACGCTGAGCCTCACATAGCTGGATGTACCTTTACATGAGTGAAGCTGTTGTTTTTAAGTAGGGAAATTTATAAATCCAACACCACTACTTACATACTTGCTACTCATGGAAAAATGAAAGTAGTATTTCATTAACAAGATCTTAAAACAGGACTTTTGAAGGGCCCCCACCAGTAAGATGGTGAACTTCGGCTTCTCTTCGGAGTCCTTGGTTCCCGCCGGCGCCACCTGAAGCCCAATCACCTCTCGCTCCCCTCCCAATTCTAGCACCTAGCCAACAGCCACCAGCCCCGTAGAAGTGACACCTCAATCAATTCATGCCCCTTCCTATATAACCCAGCATCTTTCCCTAATAAAGCGGAATTCTCCAGTGAATTGCTGCTGTGTGTCGCTCCTTTCCTTTCATTGGTGCCAAAACCCGGGAGATGGGACACTCCAACTGGGCCCCGTCTTCCCCCCGACACCAGCAGCAGCTTGCCCTCATCCTCTTTTTCCGGCACTGGCTCATCACACTCACCACTCCTCTCTGGCCTTTAGGTAAGTTTTCCTCCCGGAGCGGGCCGCTCTTCCCTGAGCTATTGCAGTGTCATTGACCGTGATTGTCCAGCAAGGCCCTGACCCTCGGGGATGAGGAGGGAACTCTCCCCACCTCAGGCCTTCACGGCTGCGGCAGACCTTCAGGCCCCTCCTCCGACAGTCATAAACGCACTCACCATCCCTTCCATCAGTGCCGAAACTTTTTAAGCAAAATTTCCCCGGGGTGGGCCACTCTCCCCCAAGCTATCGCAGTGCCATTGACTGTGATCGTCCAGCAAGGCCCTGACGCTCGGGGACGAGGAGGGAACTCTCCCCGCCTCAGGCCTTCATGGCTGCGGCGGACCCTCAGGCCCCTCCTCCAATAGCCATAAATCCCCGCCTCAGGCCTTCACAGCTGCAGCAGACCCTCAGGCCCCCCTCCAACAGCCATAAACGAGGTGACTCCTTTGTGGATGAGAACGCTCCCTTTTTCCCCCCTCCTCCTTCTGTTCCGTCTGCCAAAATCCGTTCTGTCTGCCAAAAATTCCTAGTACTAGGTACCTTGTGACTCCAGCACTCTGCCTTCTTAGGGAAGTCTGGGTGACGACCCACACTTCCTAAGAAATTCCGACTCGTATACGAGTTTCCGCAGACCACCAAGGATCATCGGGGACGCCCTTTGTCTCCTTGCGGTCTGCTTCCAGTCCGAGGATCTCCATTTGTCTTCCTCTGTTTGTCTCCTCCTCTGTCCTTTAGCCATGGGAGCCTCCTCATCCCTCCCTGAAAGTTCACCTCTTGCCTGCTTAAGCATCTGGCTACCCTCTCCCTGATGCCTGATATAAAACCAAAACTTCTCCGTAAATATTGCTCCCAAGATTGGCTGACATACCCCCTAGACAATAACAACCAATGGCCTGCATGGGGAACTCTTGATCCTAACATCACTGGCAATCTCTTTAACTACTGCCAGCGCCTGAAAAAATGGAAGGAGATTCCCTATATTGAAGCTTTCCGCCTCCTCCTCCCCCCACCCCCCGCACCCCCCAAGTTCTGCTAGCCTGCAAGCCGTCTCTCCTGCAGAAGCCTCCCGCCCACCCCCTTCCCCCTCCTCTCCTACAACAGCCCCTCCCCCTTCCTCCACCACCACCACCACCCCTGCAGAAGCCTCCTGTTCACTCCCTTCCCCTTCTTCTCCTACAACAGCCCTTCTCCCTTCCTCCCCCACCATCTCCTCCCCCATCTCACCTCCTCCGCCTTCATCCCCCGCAGATTAAGCCTGAGCCTTTCAGCCCCTCTTTAACTAAGTCCCGGGGGCCTCCTCCGTCTTTGCCCTCATCACCTGTTTCTCCCCTGTTGGGGACCGCCTTTGTCTTCTCACATGTTTGTAGGCAGAATGAGAAAGCACCTTCCCCCATGTCTGAACACAGCATGGGAAAGCACAAGCTTGAGAACAACCGGTGCAGTCCTTAGAAGTTATCTGTCCACAAAAACATATCTTGTCCTCGAAGACGAGCCCCAAGACTCCTCACTCTGAAAATAGGGAGACCTTGAGGATGTGTAGAAACACCGCCCCTGCTTCTAGCTATGCCCTTCCCCCACTTGCCGATGTGGCAGGAATAGAGAACAAAGAACATTCTGTTTACGCATTCCATAAGCAACTAACTGGAGCCCTGCTATAGCTCAGTTGGTAAAGCATGGGACTCTTAACCTCAGAGTTGTGAGATCAAGCCCAACTAGAGCTCCTGGCAGAGGCAAGCAGCTGGGCTGCTGGCTGGCGACGCGTGGGAGTGTCAGCCCTCCCGGTCCGGTTCTATCTTTCTTTATTTTCTTTGTCCCCCTTCCGCACTTCAGGACCTGTTCGACTAGGCGCAGCTAGACCACGTCACTCCCCTAGACTGAGCCAGAACCCTTCAGTCCCCCTCAGATTCGGTCCCGAGGGCCTTCCAAAATTATTGCCCCCCTCCAGGACGTAGCTTAGACAGACTCATTCAAACTCTATTACAGTATACCAGCCTTGACCCAGAAACGCCTGACAGAAGACATGTCCTTATCACATACTTCCTAGCTCAAAGCTACCCCAACATTAAAGCTAAACTCAAAAAGTTAGAACAGGGCCCCGCTACCCCAGAGACTTAAATCCTAACAGTGGCCTTTAAAGTCTTCCATAACCGAGAGAAGGAGAAAGAACGCCGTAAACAAAAGGCTGATCAGGCCAATTTCCAAATGTTGGCCCAGCTGATAAAACCACAACCTGGGCGCCCTTCTACAAACAAGCCCCCCCCAGGAGCTTGTTTCAAGTGAGGATAAGAACGACATTGGTCAAGAGCGTGCCCCTCCCCCAGATCTCCTACCACCCCATACCCCAGATGCCACAAAAAGGGCCACTGGGGGTCTGACTGCCCAACCACCCGAAGGGGAGGCTGGACGAACAACCCCCATCCTAAGCCCACCATAGTGGGGCTGGCAGAAGAAGATTGACGGGGCCCGGGGGCTTCTCGCCCGACCATTTCCATCACCAAACAGGAGCCCAGGGTTACTTTAACAGTAGACGGTCACCCCATCTCCTTCCTCCTAGATACAGGAGCCACCTTCTCAGTCTTGCGAGAATACCGGGGCCCTACCACGCCAGCCATTACTTCTATAGTCAGGATAGGAGGTAAAAAGATTTTCTCATTAAACCCCCCCTTTTTATGCACAATCCAAGATAATCCCATAGCTTTCTCCCACTCCTTCCTGGTTATGCCCCAGTGTCCCATCCCTTTACTAGGACGGGACATCCTTTCTCTCCTCCACGTTTCCATAACTATATCCACTCCCACAGCCCCCAGTACTCCCTTTCTGATGGCCCTCATAGCTGACGACCCCCCTCTACCCAATGAAAGCTCCGGTTCCACCCTCATACACCCTGTAAATCCCAAAGTTTGGGACATTACAAGCCCCTCCATGGCCCTATGTCCCCCTGCCTCTATCAAATTACGTGACCCCTCTCAGTATATCTGTCAGGCCCAATACCCCCTAACCACTTCAGCCCTCATAGGCCTCCAACCCATCATTCAAGATCTCTTAAAAATTACCTCAGACCCACTCACTCCCCATTTAATACCCCCATATTAGCTGTTAAAAAAACCAACAGATCTTTCCACCTTGTTCAAGACCTTTGCCTCATCAACATGGCCATTGTCCCTATCCATCCCTTAGTTCCAAATCCATACAGCCTTTTATTGCAGATGCCTGCCTCAGCATCCCACTTCTCAGTCCTAGATCTCAAGGATGCATTTTTTTCTATCCCTCTGGATCCCTCCTCCCAAGATTTTTTCGCCTTCACCTGGATGGACCCATACACAAGACATTCTGAACGACTCACTTGGACAGTTTTGCCACAAGGCTTCCGAGATAGTCCCCATATTTTTGGACAAGTCCTAGCTCAGGACCTCAAACAGCTTCATCATGATCACTCCGAGTCCACTTTATTACAATATGTAGATGATCTTCTATTCTGCAGTCCCTCGTGCGAACAGTCTCAACTTGACACTGCCTCTCTACTTAACCTTCTAGCTTCCAGAGGTTACTGGGTATCCCCCATCAAAGCTCAAATCTCTTCCCCTCCTGTCACTTACCTCAGATTCCTTCTATCTCAACAAAGAAAGTCCATTACCTTAGACAGAAAATGGCTCCTCTCTGACCTGCCCATTCCCAAAACCAAGACAGAAATCCTTTCCTTTCTAGGCCTGGCTGGGTATTTTAGAGCGTGTATCCCTAACTTCTCCCTGTTGGCAAGACCCCTATACGACCTCAGCAAGGGCCCCCCTGAAGAACCATTATCCTCCTCACCCCGACACTCCTTCACTAAGCTCCGTCAAGCCCTCGTGGAAGCCCCAGCTCTCCATCTGCCTGATTTGTCAAAGCCCTTCTCATTATACATTCATGAGAGGTCCAGTCAGGCTCTAGGAGTCCTAGGCCAATATTATGGCCCATCCTTTGCCCCAGTAGCTCATCTCTCCAAGCAATTAGACCCCACAGTTTGGAGACTGGCCCCCTGCCTACGGACATTAGCCGCTGGACAGCTCTTGCAGAAGGAAGCTCATAAACTGACATTCAGGGCGCCCCTTACCATTCTGTCCCCACATCACCTAAAAGATCTCTTAACCTACAAAGTTTACAGACTCTCCCTCCCTCCAGACTCCTGACCTTACTGTCCTCTTTCCTCCAAAATCCCGTTCACCCCCTTTGCCATCCATACCCAAATCATGACTTTTTCCTCCTTTACTGCTCTCTCGCTTTTTTTTCTCATTCCTATTGTCTTCTCCGCCACCCCAGCCTCCTTTGTATGGCGATTCAAAGTCAGACAGACTTACACACAGCATCAAACAAAAGTTACTGCCCTCATTGCCACATCAGACTGCCCTCTGGAAAGCTGCTCTGAGCCTTTATACCTCCACTTTCCTCCCTCCACCAAAGTGTTCACTAGCAGCTACCTTTATTCTCCCTACCTCTGCTTCCTCTATGACCAAAAACAAGCCTATTGCAGGCGATGGCCAGACACCTACGAGAGATGTCCCTACTGGTCTTGCGCCATTGACTACATAGGTAACTCCCGGTACCCACAGTATTACTCCTCCAACCGTTTCATGAAATATCCCAACGGCTCATTCTCCTTATCAATCCCAGATCCCTGGGACTCTTGATGAGCTGCCAGAGTCACAGCCTCAGTTTACTATGGGGGGTCCTCGACCCCCCATGGTACCCTTTATATCTCTCGAAAATATGCTCCCTCTCATTCCCAGATCTCTCAAGTTGCATCAGATATCAGACATTCCGAAAAAGTCATTATCCAAACTCTTGACGGCGCCTCTTCATCTTCTTATCCCCGCCCCTCTTCCAATTTCTCCTACTCTTCATTACAGCTCATTCAGGACACCACCATCTTTCTCAACCACACCCTTAACACCGCCAATTGTTTCTTGTGCACATCACTACAGCACCCACTGCTGGCCGCCGTGCCCCTTAATATTTCCAACTACTCCTTCCATGCAGAAAGACAACCCCTCTGCCCCCTGACAGACATACCCCTATGGGAACCAGAATACGCAGATAATCTCACCATCCACCACTGTGTAGGCCCGACTCCACCCCTCTCCAGCGCACTTCACTGCCTTCCAACTCCAGCACACCCTGCATTCTCGTCACCCTAATCCCACAGCGTACACTTTACAGCATGGCGGAATTCCATGAGCTCCAACCTCCCTTGCCCTCGCGCACAAAAAGGGCTGCTTTCCTTTCCATCATGGTCGGTATCTGTTTGACCACCTCAGCCATTGAGGTAGGATTTTCTGGGGGAGCCTTGAGTCACTCTCTATGGGCAATTAGAGCTCTCAACACCAAACTTGAGGGAGCCCTGACACCCACTGCCGATTCCCTAGCCTCTCTCCAAAGACAGGTCACTTCGCTAGCTAAAGTCACCCTTCAAAACCGGCGGGCCTTATATCTGCTTACAGCCGAGAAGGGCAGCACCTGCGCCTTCCTTCGAGAAGAGTGCTGCTATTACATCAACGAATCCGGCATTGTAGAAACTGACATCACCAAACTCACCAACCTTGCCTCCAGCCTCCACTCTGCTTCCAATTCCAACCCATTCTCTTCAATACTAACAAACCCCCTCCTCACCTGGCTCTGGTCCATTGCAGGCCCCATAATAATCATTCTTCTCGCCTGTCTCTTCTTACCCTGTATAATAAAGTTCATCAAATCCTAAGTCGGAAAAATCTCTAATCAAGCTTTCAACCAGCTTTTACTAGGAACTACCAGCTTCTGGCCACAGAAGATCCCTCACCCTCACGTAACCTCCTCACCACACGCTGAGATGGACCCCTCTCCCCACTGTAAACTGTTACTGGAAACAATGGCTGCAGACGCCTGGCTCCTGACACCCATATCCTCTTGGCACCATTGGAATCAACAGGTCCTCGACCTATGGTTACAGGGAACCTTCATTGATTTCCAATCTGAAGAAGTCCACACCTACTCGTCCTTACTGTGGGGAGTCCTATCAACCCTTTCCTCCCAATCCTCAAGCCCTCACTCCCTTCTCTGCCCCCGTTCAGCAGGAAGCAGTCAGAGAGAAAGCAATGTCCACAGCCCCATAGACGAGAAAGGGGGGAATGAAGGGCCCCCACCAGTAAGATGGCGAACTTCCAGCTTCTCTTCGGAGTCCTCAGTTCCCACTGGTGCCACCTGAAGCCCAATCACCTCTCACTCCCCTCCCAGTCCCAGCATCTAGCCAACAGCCACCAGGCCCAAAGAAGTGACACCTCAATCAGCTCATGCCCCTTCCTATATAACCCAGCATCTTTCCCTAATAAAGTGGAATTCTCCAGTGAATTGCTGCTGTGTGTGGCTCCTTTCCTTTCAACTTTTAAGTTAAGGAAAAACTCATTTGAATACTAATGTAAATATACATAAAATATTACATATGCAATGTATATATGTGGATATAATAGATATGTAAATATTTACCACACAATACTATATATTTTTTCCTATTAAAATAAAGCAGTAGTTCTCACCTGGGGTTTGAGGGGAGCATGTGGTGATTCTGAGCCCCAGGGGAAACTGTCAATGTTTGGAAGATATTTTTTGGTTGTCACAACTGGAGGGGGTTAGCGCATCTAGTGGACAGAGGCCAGAGATGCTACTGAGCATCCTACAATGCACAACATACTGCCTCAAAACCGAGAATTCTAGTCCCGAATGCCAGCAGAGCCAGAGCTGAGAAACCCTGGAGTGCTTAACAAGCCAAGAGGACGGCAGAGTTAGGGTGTCAGAGACCTTCCAAAGAAAGGACATGCTGACTGCCAAGTCAGAAGGCAGGGTGACTTATAATAAGCAATCCTGTCATTATCTAAAGGGCAATTTATGACTAGGAATGATTAGTGGGAAGTTCTGCCAATAACATCTTTCACATTTTAAATCTGTAATAGATTATTAGAGGCATGTTACTGGTATTTAGGTCAACCTAGGAAAATATCATCATGAAGAAAAATCATCAAACAACTCTTAAAGTCAAAAAGAGAGTATTGAGCTAAGTTGAACTTTGGTTTGACCCAGTACAACATCACTTATTTTATACTTTTATGTATATTCATTATTCATAGATTAAAAACCATATTCACATTTTCAAAGTCATGAAGGAATGTCTCACAAATATTTATCAATGGCTTATTGGAACAATTGTGAAATCTTTACTGAGAATTTATATTACTGTCTGAACTGTGTTTTCCTGGAAGATCTATATAAGAAAATGAGATGTGATAGAGGCTGGGCTCAGAGACTCAGAGTGGTTGCTAAATTGGAAAACAATTCTACCTGTACGTTATTTTGTGTAAATTTCAAGTAACAGGAGTTAGGAAGAGGAAGTGACACATTCTCCAACCTAGTTTTGGAATGGAGACTACAGGGGGATTCTCTTGCAGCCTCTTCATTTCAGAATCATGGGCAATGATCTAGGTACTGCTCTTGGACTCGATAAACTGAGAAGACCAACAGTCTGGGGCTCAGTCTGTTGATGGTAAGAGGGTCCTGGATATATGGAGGGGGATTGCCCACAGCAACAATAAACATAGCTACTGTGGGGAAGAGAAAGCAGGGGCTCAAGTACACATGGCAAATACAATGGGCTGAGGCAAGGGTGTAACAGGAGAAGTAGCAGCAAAACTGGACATCAGATCTTTAAAAGGTCAGACATTACGGGTTCCTTCCAGGGTAAAAGATATTCTGGAAGTTTTTAGAGTTCTTCCAGTACATTACTTAGGGACTTTATTGTTGGGAGTGGAATCTGTGCGTGGGAAGTGATTCATGCTAGCTGTGGTGTTACCTTATTAGGCTCCCACCCACTTTCTTTCTGGGATATGTAATCCTATAGATTAAGAGATGTTTTTCAAATGTAAATAGTATTTTTTTAAATTAATGTTTTTTCGTCAAAATATTTCTAAGTTATGGAAAAAAGAAATACATATCAGTGCTGTCTGCAATGACTTCATGAGACACATCACCATACCCCAATAACCACTGTCTGTTATAAACATGTAGTACTTAACACAGTAATAAAATCATATTATTCCTATGGTTAAGAATAATTCAGATGCAATCTTGGTACAAGGATTAGTAAATAGAAAATTTTTCTATGGGAAGTAGTTTTTGAAAGTAGTAATTTAATCCAGGCTTTAATAAATTGCCTACTCCTAGAATTAAAATTGGTGGAAGAAAAAAATCAGAATATTATATGAAAATTAGATATTTTGTACAGTAAGACACACCCATTGAAGGCTTTTTTTTTTTCCTGCCTACTGTTTTACTGAGAGGTTGACAGAATTACTAATGTAAAAGTTTGTAAAATTTTGCATGTGCGTTTGGCTGGAAGAGGAACTACCATTGAGCTATCTGATGTTTTGAGTTCTCTGTTCTTGTTTTGAACTAGATGAGAAAATAGCTGTTCTTAAATATAACTGGAGTATGCATTTTGGTTTAGGAGCCAGCTCTTTTGAAGTAACCTGTCCTGTTCTCTATGTGCTAAGTAAAATACTGAAAATTTAAAATACTCTTTGCATATAAAGAGATGAGTGATAATGGATATTTTTGTAATTATCTTGGAATAGCAAAGCTAATACCTATTATCCATTTAATGAGTTTTTAGGGAAAGACATAAGCAAAAACATCACAGTAATTTTTCCACATTCACAGAAATAACCTAACATTCCTGTGCATAATTACTTCTGGCACTTAGGAAAAATATACTTGGTTGTGTCAATATTGAAACATTTACAGAAGGTAGAAAGTACTTTTTCTGGAGGGGGGGGTTTACTTTGGGTTTCACTTTTTAGAAATAAAACAAATAAAAGCAAGCATTTTCAGAAATAAAAAAAACTGGGCATTTGAAGAATTAAAAAAAGAAAATTGGGCATTTCAATACCCTTGAAGCTGTTAAAAAAGAATTGTCTGTGCTGTAAGAAAATATGCTCAATATATACTGATGGAAGAAAAAATTAGAATATTAACAATGATTCTAGTTTCATCAAAACAATGAACAGATATGAATTAAAATATGTATGTTTACATATGCAGACAATACTTTCAGCAGGACAGGCAAGAATTAGTGAACATGACTATTTGCAGGATAGAGGAGTTTTGTCATTTACACACACTATTTATTGGTTGAATTTTTTAAACTACGAGCATATATTACTTTAATAGTGCAACTTAAAATAATTAAAAATTTTTTAAAAAATGAATTTTAACAACTCCCCCTCCCCACAAATAAGTGAATGCAGTAGGTTATTGTTTAGGCTAACACAAACAAAAAGCCCAAAGAAAAGGTTGAAAATACAAACACAAATAAATCAAGGTTGTCAGTATTACTTTTTAAAGCTTGAGTTTCTTTCCTCTCAGATAGCTCTCCTTCTCTATTATATGCAACTTTATAGCACACTGTAATAAAAATGCTCTGTAATAAGCTTGAGGAAAACATTCTCCTGCTCTCACTTCCCTGTGGTATAGGTAATTTCTGCTTTGTTCGGGGACTCTCTGGCTTATCATGGAGAAAAACAAGCTCCAGCCTCGTCTCCTCCTGCCATGAACAGCCAAATGTTGCCATTGCCGACTAACATTTCAATGAATCAGATGAAATGTGGGGAGGTACCTGGCACAGTCAGCAACAGAACAGGTGTGTTCCACTTGGAAGAATTTGTAAGATCCAGCAGCTGCCAAGCTCATGAGAGGTATAATTTTACTTTTTATTCTACAGCTTGAATAGATATTAAAAAAAAACTATTAAGGAGGTTTCTCTCCTTTTTTCCTTAAAAAGTAGAAAGAATACAATTCTAAAGACTTCATGTCTTCTAAAGAAGTACAGTTCTTCTAAAGTAGTATAGTTCTTCTAAAGACACAAAGAAGGATACAATGGAATAAACATAACACAGGTACGGAAAAAACCAGTATGACACAAAATGTGGCAGCAGTGCAGGTAACATCTGCGTGTGTGTGTGTGTGTGTGTGTGTGTGTGTGTCTGTTGTGGTGGAGGAAAAAGGGCACTGGCCTGAGAACACAGAGGCCAAGAGTCTAGTGGGAGGGTCATTCTGAATGAGCCTCTAGCTTTTCTGGATCTTGATTTCTCATCTGTAAAATGAAGAAGTTGACGAGAATCACCTTCTCGTCTCATGATCTCTAAGGTCCCTTTCATGTCACCAACTGTGATTCTATGAATTTAGGAAACCCTCCCATTCTAGTCACTTATCAGAGACTACTTTTCATCTTTTTATTTTTTTAAACATATCTTACATATGATAATAAAAATAAAACTTGCACATGAAATTAAACATTTGATAGAATTTGTGGTAGGTTTAAAGGCAGGATCTTGATAAAATCAAACCATATATATTCTGATAAAGGAAGTGAAGAAATGCAACTATACCAGGTGTTAAGGAAGCCTAGTTACACATTTTTCAAAAGCTGGTTGTTTACATCATGACTCAGAGTGTACCCAAGGCATTCTGATTACTTGGGAAAACCTTAATGTTTTTCAGGGCCTTCTTTTTGTATAAGCATAAATTATTGTTTATACTTTCTTCCACAGGGAAGTAAAACATTGTCTAACTATACATGTGGTACCTTCCTAAGAGGAAAAATATACGCAGGATTCTATTCTAACACATGGATTCAGATAAAACACAAAAGAAATTCATGCATCTTAAAGTTTAAAGCCCAATTCGAGTCTATCTTCTCCATGAGCACTTTGCTTCTCCCTTGCCCAAGCAGATTCTCATCCTCTGTAATTTTCCTTGCTTTATCTATTTTAAGTTTTTAAATGTTTTGCTTTGTACGCTTGCAAGTTTCTTGAGATCTATGAGTCTGGGCAGCAGTGGAATTGGCACAAAGCAGATCTCATAGATCAAGCTGGATATGTGAAGAATTGGTCTGCTGGGGTATGAGTTTGAAGGTATATTTTAAGCATGGAGATAGGTCTGTGAGAGGAAAAGGAACACAGGATTAAAAAATCAGCTAAATCTAAATTAAGCCTATGATGCAGTGAGTTTTTCTAAGTACAGGAGTGGCACAGGCAGTGAAAAACTGTGGGTCTTAGAAGCAGGTAAGACGTCTCTAGTTGGAGGACCACAGTTGCTTCAAGAGGAGCAGGGGATAATGCCTTGCCTCATAGAAAACCAGGAAAACACTGACACGTTCTTTACATCTGCTTTGGCTGAGGGAGACTTAGTTCAAGGCTACTGGTCATCACGCACAGAAGTGGGGTTAGGGAACACCAGCTTCAAAGGTCAGGACAATGCACAGTCAGGGGTATCAGTAAGCCACTACAAGTAAAAGTTGTTTCTTTCATAGAGTCTTGCACAGTACTTGACACAGACCACAAATACTATAGTTGTCCCAGTGACTCCCTCTGCCAATGTTATAAATGCTTTCTTTGCATCAAGTATCTTTAAGCTGCAGATTTACATTAGCATCTTCCTAAATTCTTAAATCTGGTGTTGAATTCCAAACAATGGGCCATATTACACGATTAGCATTTGCCCATAGTCAAATTCCTTGCCAATCCTTTCTACTGTGTCCTTTGTAGTTCCCGTATTGTCAGAGGCAACCATTTACCCTTGCTGTATTTGTAACTGGCGTTTTACTGAAAAAGCAGTTTTCTTTCAGTTCTTTGCAAACACAAACTGTTCATTCTCACATATAACCAGACATGGACTCCAGGCGCCTGGAGTTAACACTGACCTCCTCTCAGCTCTCTGTTGCTGATTTTAGGCTATGAGACTTTCAAAGCACTCCTTGGATGCCTCGACACCAGGCTATAACACTGTCTACTTATCTTTGCAGCTGTTACCTTTGGACCTTGTGGTCACTCTAACACAGTGGTTAATGTTGCACATTAAAATCACCTGGAAAGCTTTTGCAATCTACTGCATGCTAAGGTCCCATTCCAGACCAATTAAAACAACCTGTGGGTATAGGAGCAGGCATCAGTGCTTAGTTTTTAAATTTCTTAGGTGATTTCAATGTGAAGCAAGGTTGAGACATCTGCTCTAATACAAGAACTAAGGACTTCAGCCCCTGATTCATCAGTGTTCCCTTCATCCCAATTCTTACAATCATCTTGGACTTTTAATGTCCAAGAGAACAACCTGTCCAATACCCTGGGTCCTGCCACCTTGGCCAGCTCAATTCTAGTAACACGTCCTCCAATTTCCCATCAGCTCTTATACACAACTCTATTAATTTATCATAACCTTGAGATGCTTGACATCTGAAATACTTAATAAGCAAAAGAATTTATGGACTTAGAGACCATAGCTCTAGCTTAACTCCTTTAGTGTGTAACACTATGTGCCCTTCTGGGCATGGGTGGCTTACTGCTACCTTGCAGAGAACCTTGCTTTCTAAGCCAGCCAGTCTTCTGATTCCGCACCCTTTCCCATCTGGCTGATCCTCCATGTGGGCCACTCCAGACACTCTCTTTCCAATGCTATCAGTCTCTTATCCTCTATCTCACCCACAACTCCAATTATGTATCAAACCAAACCTGCCTTCTCCACTGCAATGGCCAATGCTGAGCACTACTGAAGAAAAAAATCCAACTACAAAGAATGTGCCAACTACATTTCTATGGTATCCAAACAGCAGCTTCCAAAACTACTCAGGAATATCTTTGTATGTCCTAAATAAGCTCCTGCTCCTACTGTCCTTACAAATATTTTAATGGTCACTATTATGCCTATCTCACTCCTCTGACCCTCAGTGGACTTTCTGTACTGGAGAACATAAAGATATCCTTAATGTTTAGATTAAGGATATCAACCTATCAGCTTATCTGTATCCTCTTTCACATTTACCCATCTCAGAGGTACTGTTCTAAGCTCAGCACTGCTGATATTTTTGGTCAGATAATCCTTTGTTGATAGGGGCTGTTCTGTGCATTTAGGATGATGAGCAACATCTGTGACCTCAGCCCACTAGATGCCAGGAGTACTCCCTTCTTCCCAAATATTTGCAAGAACGTTTCTAGGCCTTGCCAAAGCATCCTGGGAGGCAATGTCACTCTCAGTAGAGAACCACTCCTCCAAGTCAAGATAATCTATCAACCTGTCTTACTGAGAAAAACCTGCTTCCTTCAAGATCCATCTGTGCTTTCTTCATCTATCTTCAATTTGAACATATTTTTTGGCTTTGTCTCCTTAGTATAAATTTTTATGTGTCACTCCAGTATTTAAAAAGTCATTCCTGGAGCCAGGTCTCCCTCCAGCTAGTGCCTGAGCTATTTTCTTCAAGTGAAGCTATGGGAATGACTTCTGTGAGTTCCTTGCCAAGGAACTGCTGTTGCACTCTTCAATCCTTGTATAGTATTGACCCTTGATACTATCACTGAAGTGCCAGGGTCGTCCTGATCACCATGTGCTTAGACAACCTAGCTGACTGGCTGTCTCGGACGCCAGTTACTGTTCCCTCTGAAACTCTCTCTCCCCTGGCTTCCAGAGCACTTTTTTCTTCTGCTCCTTCCCTTCCACTTCTATTATTCTTTCTTAATCATCTCCTCTTCCTCTGATTACTCCTTACATACTTCCAAAAGTGTTCAACTGGGATTCTGTCCTTGGCCTTCTTTTCTCAGAATTTTCTGGGTTTTCTCCACTACAAGCTTCAGCTCTACTGATATAATAAAATAAATACACTAACTCCTTCCCATTTTATTTTGAAGTGCTCCCTTCCCTCAAATTCCAACCCTGCATTTCTGGCTCTGTAGTGAATGGACCACTACAAACACTACTAATCAAGATATCTAAAACTGAACTCATCACAGCCTATACTCCACACCATTCCTGTTTTTCTCCAAATCTTCCTTATTCTTTTATTATTTCTGTGGTATCACTATCCATTTGGTTATATAATAAGCCAGGACCCTTAGCATAATCCTAGATTTCAACTTCACTAATCACATTCAACCAATCATAAAATCCTGCCAATTATACCTTATGATACCTCCCCTCCATCCCCACTAATACAGGCTTTTATATTTTATTTCAAGGATAACTAACTAATATCCCTGTCCCAGGTCTTAGATATTTATAATCTAACCAACATGCTGTCACTAGAATAATATTTTTAACATGCAAATTTGTATGTGTAATTCCTAGGATTGCCTTCCCTAAGGGATCCCCTTTGTTTGAAGGATACAATCTAGGCATCTTAGCAGAGTACGCAGACTCACCATGGCCTGACTCCTGCTTTCTCTTATCTGTCTCTCCATAGGATCCTGTGCTCCCTGATCATAACCATACCATACCACACCTTATTCAAGTTATTCCCTCTGTTAGAATATTTTTTCCTAAGGTCTTTTACCCAGCACATACTCTTTCATCTTATAAGTCTCAGCTTAAGCACAGGGAACTATTCCTGGACTCCCCAGGGCAGATTTGGAGCGTTTCTTCCTGTGTGTTTCCAGTGCATTATGTACATATCTTCATTACAGTTCCTACCATAGTCTTTTGGAACTACCTACCTGCTTGCAGGTATCTCACCCACCAGTCTAAGCTCCTCAAGGCCTAGAGCCTTGATACTCCATCCTCTTTCAGTGCAGACTAATAGAGTTCTCAGCGTGGCACTAAGCACTTAATAAATACAGGCTGAATGACTGAATGATACATGACAGGCTCAAGTGTCAAGACACTCCATCATAACATGGTATTTGTAAAAAGAAAATTATACATATATATTTTATAAATAAATATGTTCATGGATATCATGAAGAAGCAAAGTTATTAAGTCCAAGGTAAGAACTAATGTCATATAGTAAGTTCCACAAGTAATATCCTGAGGGATTTGAAAGCACAACCTAAAATACATTAACAGTTCTCTGAGCGATAGCATGTCCACATTTGTTCTAACCTGAAAACATTTTGAATCACTAGCAAGTAAAAGGAATGCCCTAAGAAGACAGAACATATTTAATTTGTGGCTTCCAAGGACCTTTGGCATAAATGTGTACCCCCTGGTGGGGATATGACAGTGTCAGTTTCACCATCACAGAAACAAGTGTAGGATGGAAATAGAATCGCAAGTTCCACTAGGACCCTCATTCCACCAAGTCTCTGTGAGTTGAGGGTCTACTTCAATATCTCTGAGCCTCCTCAGTTTCCTTATCTGGAAAATGGCTATAATGATATTTGCCTTATGTATTTCATAATGTTGGTGCCAATACTAAAAGAAATAACAATGTAAATAATGAAGGATATAAGCATGAAAAATAAAATAGTATTTCATCCAGAAAGTGAAAATCAAAGTAGAAATGCAATACATATTCTTGAAAACATTTACCTTTTGAAAAGCTGAAAAAGGTTTTTCCATTTTGGTTTTTTCCTTGGGGGTTAAAGGAGGGGATCGCTCCTTTATCTCTGGAGGCAGTTCTTGATACAGTGCTGGAATTAAACAAGGAATTCACGTAATTAAACTGAGGAAAACTGTTCCATGGGGGTAAAAACAATGTTGGAGGTGGCAAATATGAAACTAAGGAACTATGATATTCATTTTCTTGGTGTAACAAGCTATCAAGCACTTATGGTCCAGATAATTTATATTATAGTCTTAACACATTAGTTATCAAAAGAACATAATTTGTAAGTGGATAATTTTGATTAGCATGATTTCAGGAATGTAGAAGGTACCATTTTCACTTACTACATGGTCATGCAAATGCTTATTTCATTTTATCTCAATAAACATTTACCAGGAAGCTGTTATATGCAAACTTATCTGCCAGGTACGGCTGGAGGAGATATAAAGATGATCAAGAGACAGTCTTTGCTCTCAAGGACCTTATAATCTGGTCAGAGTCAGGTATGTTATATGTTACAAGTAACTGTACTATTAAATAGAATGTGACATTAGCTGAAAGAAATACTAACAAAGGCAAATTCTGATGTGGGGATGGCAAATGCTTAATGGAAAAAGAGGTAGGTGTGTCAAACTCTGAAGAATAGGTACGATTTTTGCCAGGCAGAGGTGTGGAGAAAGGATTATTTGGGAAAAGGATATGAAACAAATACAGTGCTAGGACTGTTTACAATACCATATCTATTCAAAGTGTTGAATCTGAGATTCTTATAATCTAAAATTATAATCTACATAATCCCATCAGTCTTCACATGGTGTTGAATCTAAAAGTTATGTGGGAATTTGAAAGGGCTAAGAAGAAACTCTGTTCTGGTTAAATGACTTGGGCAACTCTAAATTGAGAAAAACTGCTAAAATACACCTGATCAAAATTCTAAAATTATGAGGTATATTAATTGGCTTTGTGTATGGGTTGATATAATTACTGGGTTTATCTCTTAGTGGAAAGGATGTTAGATATGATTAAGGAAAGCTGATCATGTGTTTCTTTCCAGTGGCTTAAGGTACAAAGGGAGTAAGTCCTTTATAATAATGGTGTACCAACGTCTTATACTGAGTAGTTCTCTCTGAGGACATGGCTTTCAATTGAGCACTTGGTGGAGATTCTGTTCATATATATACACTCTTTTAGATATTTTGTTTGCATATCTGGCTTCAGATAAAGATCAAAGACAAATTTTCCTACTATTTTTAGAGTGGAATATGCTGACAGTCTTTTCTTTTTTCTACTGTTAAAACTGGGCAGATGAATTTTTTAAAAACTCAGGTAAAAAGTAGGATAAAAAGAAAGGAGACTAACCCCTGATGAGATGAGAATTCAGCCATTATATTTCTTAGGTTTTCTGAGAATTTTTTGTTTGTTCTGGCCTATACAGAGCTTTTTCAATAAGCAATGACTAATCCCAAAAGAAAACATCAATTATTCTGGGATATAATATGGCATTTTGGCAGTCAAAGGATGATTACTACTTGATATGTGGAACTTTCAATTAAAAATGTTTCAATTAATTAATTTTTTTATTGAATTAGAGTCAACACATGATATTACATTAATTTCAGGTATACAACACAGTGATTCAGTATTTATATACATTATGAAATGCTTACCATGACAAGTATAGTTACTATCAATTCCCATAGTTATTACAACATAATTGACTATATTCCCTATGCTGTACTTCTTATCCCTGTAACTTATGTATTTTATAAATGGAAATTATTACCTCTTAATCCCTTTCTATTTCGCCTATATCCCAACACCCCTCCACTCCAGCAACCACTAGTTTGTATTTGAGTCAGTTTCTAGGTTTTTGTTTGTTTTGTTTTTAATACTCCACATGTAAGTGGAATCATATGATATTTATCTTTGACATGTTTCACTTTTTTAGCATAATACCCTCTAGGTCCATCTGACATGTAATTGATTTTTGCACATGGCCACCAACCACCATTGCGGAATGCTTCAGAAGGCTCAATTTGATTATTACAGAAGAAAAACAAATCTTATTGGATTTTTAACCCAAAGTAGATCAAATATCTAAAAGGTTATTTCTACAAACTAAGCAGACTTTAAAGTTTAAGCACCTAATACCATCTTTCTTGGAAATACACAATTTTTTTATGTTGTCCAGTGAAAAAATATTTGAAATGTTTTCACTTGTATCTGGAAGAAGCAATGGATTGTAAATGTCCAGTTAAATTAGAGCTATCCAAAGTGACTGCAATTGTGCAGGCAGCTCTTGGTTTAAAAACAGAAGCTACCCTTCTGAACTCTAGTTGTTGATCCTGTGAGAAAGCCATCACCGGAAAGAGGAGGGAAGGAGCTTGGGTATCTGTGATCATCTGTAAGTTAGAAGTGCTCAGTTTATGAGAGACGACTAGGAATTAACCTGTCCTAAAATTTCCTTCTCCCACACTGCTGCAAGTTTTCTCCACTATGTATATTCTTTTAAACATAAAAATAGAGTCAGCTAGAGTTTAAGAGCTGTCAGCTGTTTACTACTCAGAGGGAAAGAAAACAGTGGCACAGAGAAAATTTAGAATTTTGTTATGAGAGAGAAAAGTGGGTAATTTTTGACACACAGCACTTTTGAGGGAAGGAGTGTGCTGAGAGCAGCAGATGAGCTGAGGAAAGGAGGCTTAGAGTCTTAAGAGACTGGGTCGGGGAGCCCTGGGTGCAGACAGGGTGGGGGAGGCTGTGCCAAAGAGAAATACTTTCATCTGGAACCTGGCCCAGCAACCAATATTCATGGAAGAAATTCTTCCTCCTTTCATCTCTTTTGCTCCTAAAATCCAGAACTTAGGTTAGGAGTCAATAGTACCTTTGTTTAGCCATAGTTTGGGTTAAATGAAGTTTCACAGACTAGACTGAACATCAACTATTATTTCTAGTAATTACTTCTTTGCAGAAACAAAAGACTTAATAAATGTTTGACATACAGGATGTTCTCAAGACTGCCTATACTACATTTTAAATCACAACTATATGATTATAGTGTTTCTGGAAGAAAGCTTAGAGATCATCAAGCTTAATATCCTCATTTTATATAGGAAGAAACTGAGGCATATTGGTACTAGTCCTCAAGCTAGGATTAGAACTCCTGACTCCTGAGTGTTGTGCTTTTTCCTCCCCAGCAGCAAGTTAATTTCTAATAGGAAGCATCTGCTGAAGGCACACTGCCATACTTCTTCCCTTTCCTCAGAGTCTTTAAACTATTTTATTCTCAGGCTCTGTTAGTTCTATTTTCACCTCTCAAGTCCTAGTAGTAAATTTACTAGCTTTCAGAAACTCATATTGAGGATTTCTTCTCCAGCTCCTTTCTTCTTCCTCAGTTGTGAGGGCTTAATTTACTGGATCATGAATACTCTACTGTAGTTTTGTTTTAGCAGGGACAAGCTAGGACTGAGGTCTACAAAGTGAAAGAATGGGAACTGGGGAACTAGAGGTTCTTAAGGTGCCTGTCCACTGAGGAGTCACTGTGGCAGGAGAAGAGCTGACATAAGCAGGCACGAAGCAGTTGGCAGGCAAAAGGGGTTGAAGAAGGTTGGTGGATGGGCAAGTCACCTGGGATGAGAAGTCCTTGAAGCAAATATTGCAATCTCAGAATGTAGTAGGTTTGTAGTCATAGTAGTGCCTCCCCCCCTTTTATTTTTTTGCATCCTGAGAATGAAAAGGAATACATATTGGTAAACATCTGTAAAAGTTACAAACAGTAAATTAAAAGGGAAGAAAATGATAAAATCTTGGACTATCAGTGATACCATATTAGTAAACCAGGAAGGGAGCGTGAAACTTACTTTCACTAGCCACATGATTAGCTGGAAAATAACCTTCCTGTCCCTTTCCTATGCTGCCATACCACCAGTCTTCATTATCTTTGAAAAACACTCGGATAATGTCTCCGCGATGGATGGTGAGTTCATCTGATCGATTCGCTGTGTAGTCATAAAGAGCCACTACCTAAGAGAGAGATAAGACCACCACAGCTTTATCACAACTGTACCACAGAGAAAACCCCCAACATTCACTTCCTCTTGCAGAAGAGCAGCTGAAACCAAAGCAGTACTTTGGTAAGTCTGAGGCTGTCTCAAGGTTTGCTAATGGGATCAGGGGTGGTGGGAACACAGCAGGAGAAGCAAGATAAAAGACTGTGGGATTGAGAAATGGTTAAGAGCATTCAATACACTAAGATTAGCTTCAAAATAGCAGATGTTAATTTTTTTTAAAGTAAATTACTTGTGAAGCAAATAAAAAAAATGCTCACACACCATTCACTTTCTTAGAATTGTTTTATACTACCCCTAGATCCCAGTCTCTGGCTAAAAGCAGCTGCATCTGAAAAAAAAATTCTTCAGAATGCCAACAATTTTACAAAAAGGAAAAGCTAAATGGAACAAACTGATTATATAACTTCACTGCTTTATGTTAATGTCTCTTTTTGAGATACATTTTTCTACATATGTATAGTTTTTGGTATTTCATATCAACAATCTAAATATTTTGATTACCTTTAAAAATACCCTTATAAACTTATTTTCATTAGATACAAATTTAAGAAGAAAAGCTTTTTTAGGAGAATCTTCTTTTCTGTTGTTACAGTAGTCACTGTGTTTGATTTTTTTTTTTTGAAAAACCAAAATCAAAATGAATGGCTGCACAGGCATTTATAAATCCCATAGCATTATAAGAAGGAAGACTTCAACCCATTTTAGATGTGATGTATTATATAAAGAAGGGCATAATATGTACACTGGAGAATAAAGCACCTCTACTTTTTTTCTAATTAAATACTATTTGAAAATTTACAGGTTATACAGCTACACATGTAATGGAAAATTATCATTAATTCTTTGTGTTTTTACCTATTCATTCACTTAACAAGTATTACTAACGTACTGGTACTGTTCTAGGGGCTAAACAGACAATGATGAATAGGATAATTTCTAGAAGGCATGCCTCATTTAGGTTTTGCAGGAGAATAAAAGATAGTCAAGTATCACCCAGGTGAAGAGATGCAAAGTATGTCTCAAGCAGACTGTATCACGTGTGTGAGAGTTTGGAAGAAAACCACAAATAGTTCAATATGGAGTCTGGCATTAGAAGTAGAAGCCTAAATAGAAGGGTGGGGAGAAGCTGTGATTACACAAGTAAGCAGGGGCTAGATTATACATGCTGAAAGAGTTGAAACTTACAACATGGGCAATGGGACAGGGACACATTTTAAGCAGGGGAGTCCGTAAGAGTTCACAAAATTCTTTCTGGCACGTTTTAATTAATTTACAAAATTTGTTAACACATTAACCAGGAGAATTTAAAAGATAAATCTGGAATTAACTGCTCTCACTATATGGTATAAGGTCAGTAATGCTAATTTCATTAAAATAGTACAAATGCAATGCCTACTTAACTGCTTAGTTAAGTCCCTAACTGATACGATGCTATGCAGGATGTTGTTTAAAGTTGACATATCTTTTATAACTTTTAGATAATGATGCCAAATCACTTATATTTTTAAAAGTGGAACTTTTTAACTTTTCCCTTTGTTCTTCATTCTCCAAACCTCCTCTTTATTTTCCTACCTGCCACTATCTTCGAAGAAGGAAGCTTATTAAAATGTTCTGAGCGTCTGCCACATTCTAGGTACCACGCTAGTTGCTTACGTAACTTATCTTACTCAATCTTTATGAAAATCCTGTGAGGGCATAAATTCTTATTTCAATTTTATAAATGAGGAATTTGATGTACAAAGAAATTTAGTAACTTGCCTAAAGTCAAGTAAACTAATAAGTGGCAGAATCAGGACTTAAACTCTGTTTTCTTTCACTTAAAAAAAAAATTAAATGCATTACCTCTAGAATCAAATATGGGGAAGAAGCAGCAGAGAAAAAAGGAGGGACAAGAGAACCTAATCTGTCATGAGAGATAAGACACATTTTCAGATAGTAGCACTTAAGCAGTCAGCTGTGCTGAGAAGACCAACTATTCAGGGTCACCTGCAGGCCCACTGTGCTCTTCCCCTGACATATGAAACCCAGTCTCAGAAAACTGTGTGGGGATTTGTTTCTGCTATTCTTCATTCTGGTACATCAAACAGTTTAACTTTGATGAATCTTAAACAAATATTAAGTCAGTGTATGTTTATTTATCCAGAGACAGAGGTGGCTGCTAGGAAGAAGAGCAGGAGAGATTCAGCTTGGGCAACAGAATCATTAGAAGTCCCATATCAGGTTTGTGTCTTTGTGTGGACTACTGACATTCTGGAATTCACCAAACTGGAGTCAGAAAACCGCTTCTGAATTTTCCACCAGGGTCTGTAGAGTCCCTTCAGAGGTACAGGGATCCAAAAGATCTATAAGATTCTACATTACAATTTTCCTATTAAAGTACACACTGATTATTCTCAAATACAATCAAACATAGCACACTAATCTCACATGGCCCACCAGTCCTGGTAACCTCGTAAACATGTTCCATACTCCATGTCCCTGTTACAGACTGAATTGTGTCCCTCCCCAAAATCCACAGGTTGAAGCCCTAACCATCAATGTGACTGTATTGGGAGATAGGGCCTTTAAAAAGGTAATTAAAGTTAAATGAGGTCAAATGGATGGGGCCCTAATCCACTGAAACTGGTGTCCTTACAAAAAGATGAAATGCCAGGAGCACCTATGCACAGTGAAAAAGGCCATTTGAGGACACAGGGTGAAGGTGGCTGTCTGGAAGCCAAGGAGAGAAGCCTCAGGAGGAACCAGTCGACTGGCTCCTTGATCTTGGACTTTAGAACCGTAAGCAAATAAATTTCTGTTGTTTAAATCACCTAGTCCATGGTATTTTGTTATGGCAGCCCTGGCAGACTAATACAGTTCTACAACCTGACGGTGTTAGATTAATCACTCACTATCAGCCTGTCATGACACTGCAAATGGACAATGCCTCACTTGTATCCATTTTAGGTCTTTACCAGTTTACAGTACTGTGTTCCACACTGTAATATCATCTCCTGATGTAAAAACAATGTTCTTGTCAAAAAACTCCACAACCAACATCCTTAGGAGGGTAATGGTTGGGGAGGCTATGTCCCCCAAAACAAAGGAACAGTCCTTGGAGCATGTCACCATCATAGCATTACTGACATGTAAATGCAAAATTGTTATACAGTGAGAAATCAGCGTGTTTCACATGCCAAGAGTCCACATTCTGGCAGTGGAGTTATGACCATTCTCTCATCATACTGAAGGCACACAACAAAAGCCACATGGCTCATAAGAATCTGCTTGTATTCCAGTGTGTGTTATTATTTCATTTTTGAAGACACCTTTCTCACTTCTGGGCAACACAGTATGTGCAGTAAACTTCTCTGCTTGTTTTAATTTGGTGATAGATACTGCATAAATTACGCCTTCCTCATCTCCAATTAGATTGTTATTGTTTTACTGTTTTAGGGTAAAGTAAAGCTCTATAAAAAAGTCGGGAAACAATCCCATCAAAGAGGTTTGTTTTGAAATAATACTATTTCTATTTTCTCCCTATTCTGGTAGATGTTGTCATAGAAAATCTGTCTGGACCACTCTTTGATGAGTATCTTCTTCAGCATACCATCCCTTGCACACAGTGGTCTGGCATATAGGTATGACAGAATATTCTCAGCAATATGATTTGAATCTTGAGCTGAGAGAGCAGTTATGAAATCTTTCTGCAACAGAAGTTTAACAGCTGAATTTCTATGTCCAAGTTGGTAATGACAGGTCTAGGAAATGAAATGTTCCACAAAACCTACCTGTTCAAATTTGACCATTATTCACGTATTTTAAACAGAGTTTCTTCTTTCTCAAAAGTTGTTAAGTTGCTTGGGTATAATCATGGTGGAAGTGCCCCTGGCAAGTTTTTTTTTGTACATACATTTTTGTCTTTATAGCAGTGCTTGCCAGATACTATTTCTTGGTTTAAGCAGTCTGCCAGGCTGTTTTAAGACATTTAAATGAATTCCAATGTACATTATCTTCTGAGAGATTTTTCATTATTATCATTGTCTCAATGGTTCTTGAAATCAGTTTACTGAAGGAATGTTAGCCAGTAGTGTTTGTCAGCAAATGTTCCTTACAACTTTATCTATAATACAATTAAAAAAATCAATATTCATAATGGCCCCAAGTCATCCAACAAGCTAAATTATGTTGAACAAACCCATATACCTAAGCACTTTCTCCTCCAGCACTGTTACAGCTGGGTCCATGGTCACTGGGGAACTTTGCACCATTTGCAGCCAAAGTGGCTTCTGGATCCTATTACCTTCCTTCTTGCTCCTTACTTGATTTTAAATTGCTGGTTTCCAGACAGTGAAAGAATAAATTTCTATTATTGTAAGCCATGGCAAATTTGTGGTAATTTGTTAAAACAGCCCTAGGAAACTAATATATGTAAACTTTACATTGGTGAATGGATTTTTTTTTGTGTTCTTTTAGAGTATTGAACCCTCTTCTGGCATCAGTTACATGAGATCAGTTTGACCCTTTCCAGGTTTGCTTTTAAGTTTTGTTAGAGCAGATTCAGGAAGACTTTACTCTAGGGCTCAATAAACTGTACTACCAGGGTGTGATCCTTCTGATAATTCTACCTGATGCAACATATATTAGGTTTTCTCATTCTGGCTGTCAGGAATGTGAATTATTCTCATTCTGTTTTGCAGTCTACATTTCGGATAAAAATTTCCTCATAGAGTTCTACCCCATGCATGTACAGATCAATTACTCAGCCATAGACTTATTAGAGGCAATTCTTATGGTTATTGGCAGGATTATTACCAACTTCCAATATAAGGTGAAACAAAAAGTAATATCTTAGTAATT
Organism: Manis javanica; assembly: GCF_040802235.1. NCBI lineage: Eukaryota > Metazoa > Chordata > Mammalia > Pholidota > Manidae > Manis > Manis javanica. The sequence goes on from NC_133168.1 coordinate 54,370,804, forward strand.
ATATTATTTTTTTGCCAGAAGCCTTTGTACAGTTTAATGCACCATTAACTAAAATGCATGCATTTTTAGTGTCCATGATAAATGCAGTTATCACCTTATTGAACTTCTGGCATTCTTTAAGAAAGTACATTAAGCATTAGTATCAAAGTATTTAGGTAAACCTGTGCTTAAGTGGTAAGAAAACATTTGTTCTTTTTTTGATTTTAAACATTTTCTCCTCATACATAGCCCATTTCTTATATGCTTGGAGTTACCTTTGGCTATGTAGCTGGCCTTGTTATTTTACCACTATCAATATACTGTAATAGAAAGCAATTTACATACAAGAACAATTAATTGAGCAAAGGGAGAAGATATTTCCTTGTGCAGATTCTGTAAGAACTGCAGAAATATCTTTGTATGGTCTAAACCAGGCAGTTTCATTTATAGCACTGTTTTTTATGTACTTACAACATAATGTGATGTAGCTTTTTAAACTATGGAACCCACTGTGATTGTACCTTCTAGTTGAAATAAAGTATTAATAACTGATTTGTGGCTGCAGATGCTATTTGCTGTTTCTTGGATGTTTAGGAAACACTTCTTGATGAATATTATAGAAATCTGAGGTGTTGCCAATGGGTTTTAGTCCTGGGCAAGTTCACTATTGATTCAATGTGACCAAAGAAGTGACAGTAGAACGTTCTTGGGGTGAAAGGGTTATACCCAACTTTACTTCCATGGTGGCAGGTTAATCACTAGAATCTTGTCCACTAAGAGCGAGTCTGCATGCAGCAAGCCAGTCTCTTGCCTCTGGCCTCTCTGCCTGCACAGCCGTCTTCTGGGCCTCTCTCCTCGGCGCTGCCACCACTCCAGCCTCTGCTCTGCTCTCCTGTAGACTTGCAGCCGTGCCACCATATTGCCCAGTGCACTGCCCACAATAACGACGCATTGCCCACACGTGTGTAGTGAGCTAGCCAACCAGGGCCAGGCGAGAACCTGGCCACAGGAACCTTCACTTTATCCACATGAGGACAGAGTCTTTTTTTTTTCTTCTTTTAAATTTTAAACTGTTTCATTACTAATAAGAGATCTGGGTATAGCTGCAGAATTTCATATGCTTTCTGAGAGAAATGAACCATTTCCTTTGCCATTAAAGATATCTCATGTAACTGAACAGTAGTTTATACATCTCGACTGTATTTTTTTTCCTGTGTATTTCTTTGGAGTTAAAATAGCTATTGATAACCTCATCAAAACTGATAGCCTCATCAAGTCTTCAATCCCTTCTGGGTTAAAGCTGAACCTTTCACAAAGTATGCTCTTATCTCTTGTAGTTTCCGTCTTTGTTCCACACATATACTGGTTTTTCTTTCATATCATTCAGTCTTGTTGAAGTTTTGGGGTCACCTTAGAGATCAATATGAGTTGCCATTAATAAAAAGGGTAGATTTGGTGTATATTCTTTACGTCTGGCACCCACTCTTCTTTTACATTCCAAAATGAGGCTAGGTTTGCCACAGAGGAACATATAAGGAAGACCTCAGTCACTGGATAAGGTAAGGCTGCAGATCATCCAGTCTTCTTGTCTGGCTGTGTCCGAGAATGCCAGGAGGTACTGCTTGCCTCGTGAGGCGGTGATGACCGCGTAGTGGTTGAACAAGGAAGCACGTCCTCTTCCAGGAAGGCGCTGCTGGCCTAGCCCATGAGGAGCCTGTCTTTGCCCACTCCCCTGTTGTCAACCACCATGCACTTGAGCATCAGTGTGCTGGCAGATGGCCAGCCTCTGGGCATGGCTCCCCCCATTGTCTCCTCAGGAATCCTTTAACAAATGAAATAAACTTTAAGAAAGTCTCATTTTAATGTTAATTAAGGAGTATTTGATTTTTATTATTAAAATAGAAAAAAAAGAGCATATAAAAATGTTAGTAGAAAGCCGAATTTAACAATAAATTCTAAACATTTATTAAAGATCAAATTATTCCTTGATCAGTACTGACATTGGGACTCTTATTTCATGAGAGGAATAAAGCAGCATACAGTCCTATTTCTAGTGTCATGTGGTAAAAGATATGCAGTCTCTTAATACAATAAGTACACATAAGACACCCTAAACACATTTATTAAAAAAAGAAACCAAAGTCCTGTTATTTTTAACTGATCTTATCTGGATGATAATAAATTAAGAAAACAAAGATACAGAAAGCAAATAATTGCACAAAGTCTATTGTCTCTGTACCAGACAAACTATCTGTTCCTATCCTGCTATATAATGCTGGTGCAAGTGAACCTAAAACACTTCACCAAACAGACTGAAAATATTTAATTCCAAATACATTCTGGTAAAGTAACTACCAAAGGTAATGGAAAGAATATCAAGCTAGGAATCAAGACAGTGAGTTTTCATCCTGTCTGGACCACCAGGGTTAAAGTATAGTACAGACGCTCAGACTGCATGTCGGTGAACCAAGGGGTTTGGATCAGATGGTATGTGGTACACCTTCCAGCTTTAAAATTCTATCATACTAGATATTCAAACAACTATTCCAAAACAATTGCACTCACAGATTTTAAAAGTAAATTCAAAATATTAATCTGTTGAATAACAGTGTGGCTATATTGCTTTTGATCATATATGACTTAGAAAAGCTTGTTTGATTGCTGCAATATTACACAGGAAAAGCCTTTCAGTAATAATTAAAGAACAATAATGATAAAGCATTTCTCCTGCATTTACCATTTGGAAATACTTCTTTCTTCTTTGACAAATAGGAATGACTTGACCTTTGGACTTCACAAATAAACTATTAATTTTATATGGTGATTGGTATCAAAACTTCTCTTACTGGAAATCACATTCATATACTTTGTTACAGTGAATCATTAGTGTTTCATAAGGCTCTGTGTATCTTTTTATTGTTTTTTCCTAAAGAAATCAAGAGAATGACGCAGACCATTCTAGACTGGACTTTAGATTTCTTTTTTGTTAGCAAAGAAAATGGTAGTATACTTTAATATTCTTTTTTGGGAGGGATAGCAGAAGAAGAATTATCAATTCTGGTTTAGATTAGGGTTCTCAGTGTGTGATTTCTGCACAGCAGCAACATTACTAGAAATGTGTTATAAATGCAAATTCTTGGGTTCTGTTCCATACCAACTAAAATCATGTATTTGATGCGCCCAGAAGTCTGTGTTTTAACAAGCCTTCGAGGTGATTCTGATAAACTGCAAATTTAGTTAATACTTTATTCCAATGACCTACTTTATAAAACATGTACACTTATTTTTTGTACATACCAAGTATGCAACTGAATGGGTAAGAAATATAATTTAAAATATAAAATGACAAATCTTATAACAAAGTGCTTCTGGCAAAACTTAAAAAAACCTCTTGCTCTTTTCCTATTAGTTTTACTTATCTTGCTTAGTTTCCCTTGTCTCACTAAACTACTGACTAGCTCCAGATCTGAATAAGTTAACATTTATTTCATCATTTTATCAACACATGCATGCTCAAAGTGCAACTAGGAGTCATAATACACATTTATTAGGTTTCCTTACAACCTCTTAAGGATTAATGAAAATTTTGAAGCAGAAAAACAAGCAAAATTGAAAGATTAAATCTATTCATCAAGTAATAATTATTACATACCTATTGTGTCTGAGCTACTTTTACAGGCTGGGGAGATAGCAGTGAACAATAGAGAAAAGTCTTTGGCCTCAGGGAGCTTCTGTTTCTTTTTTTTTGTTTGGTATCATTAATGTACAATTACATAAGGAACATTATGTTTACTAGACTCCCCCCATCATCAAATCCCCCCCACATACCCCATTACAGTCACTGTTCATCAGTGTAGTAAGATGCTGTACAATCACTACTTGTCTTCTCTGTGTTGTACAGCCCTCCCTGTGCTCCCCCCTCACATTATACATGCTACTCATAATGTCCCCTTTCTGCCCCCCCACCCCTTATTCCTCCCGTCTTACCCATCCTCCCCAGTCCCTTTCCCTTTGGTAACTGTTAGTCCATTCTTGGGTTCTGTGAGTCTGCTGCTGTTTTGCTCCTTCAGTTTTTTTCTTTGTTTTTATACTCCACAGGTGAGTGAAATCATTTGATACTTGTCTTTCTCTGTCTGGCTTATTTCACTGAGCATAATACCCTCTAGCTCCATCCATGTTGTTGCAAATGGTAGGATTTGTTTTCTTTTTATGGCCGAATAATATTCCATTATATATATTTACCACATATTCTTTATCCATTCATCTACTGATGGACACTTAGGTTGCTTCCATTTCTTGGCTATTGTAAATAGTGCTGCGATAAATATAGGGGTGCATATGTCTTTTACAAACTGGGCGGCTGCATTCTTAGGGTAAATTCCTAGGAGTGGAATTCCTGGGTCAAATGGTATTTCTATTTTGAGTTTTTTGAGGAGGCTCCATACTGCTTTCCACAATGGTTGAACTAGTTTACATTCCCACCAGCAGTGTAGGAGGGTTCCCCTTTCTCCACAACCTCGCCAACATTTGTTGTTGTTTGTCTTTTGGATGGTGGTGATCCTTACTGGTGTGAGGTGATATCTCATTGTGGTTTTAATTTGCATTTCTCTGATGACTAGTGATATGGGGCATCTTTTCATGTGTCTGTTGGCCACCCAAATTTCTTCTTTGGAGAACTGTCTGTTCAGTTCCTCTGACCATTTTTTTTTTTTGGATTATTTGCTTTTTGGTTGTTGAGGTGTATGAGCTCCTTATATATTTTGGATGTCAACCCTTTATCGGATCTGTTGTTTATAAATATATTGTCCCATACTGTAGGATGCCTTTTTGTTCTATTGGTGGTGTCTTTTGTTGTACAGAAGCTTTTCAGCTTGATATAGTCCCACTTGTTCACTTTGCTTTGGTTTTCTTTGCCCAGGAAGATATGTTCATTTAGGTTGAAGAGATTTTTGCCTATGTTTTTTTCTAAGAATTTTATGGTTTCATGAATTACACTCAGATCTTTGATTCATTTCGAATTTAGTTTTGTGTATGGGGTTAGACAATGATCCAGTTTCATTCTCTTACATGTAGCTGTCCAGTTTTACCAACACCAGCTGTTGAAGAGGCTGTCATTTCCCCATTGTATGTCCATGGCTCCTTTATCAAATATTAATTGACCATATATGTTTGGGTTAATATCTGGATTCTCTATTCTGTTCCATTGGTCTGTGGGTCTGTTCTTGTGCCAGTACCAAATTGTCTTAATTACTGTAGCTTTTTTGTAGAGCTTGAAGTTGGGAAGTGAGATCCCCCTGCTTTAGTCTTCCTTCTCAGGATTGCTTTGGCTTTTTGGGGTCTTTTGTGGTTCCACATGAATTTTAAAACTATTTGTTCCAGTTCGTGGAAGAATGCTGTTGGTATTTTGATAGGGATTGAATAGCATTGAATCTGTAGATTGCTTTGGGAAGGATGGCCATTTTGACAATATTAATTCTTCCTAGCCAAGAGCATGGGATGAGTTTCCATTTTTTAGTGTCCCCTTTAATTTCTCTTAAGAGTGTCTTATAGTTTTCAGGGTATAGGTCTTTCACTTCCTTGGTTAGGTTTATTCCTAGCTATTTTATTCTTTTTGATGCAATTGTGAATGGAATTGTTTTCCTGATTTCTCTTTCTATTGGTTCATTGTTAGTGTATAGGAAAGCTACAGATTTCTGTGTGTTAATTTTGTATCCTGCAACTTTGCTGTATTCCGATATCAGTTCTAGTAGTTTTGGGGTGGAGTCTTTAGGGTTTTTTATGTACAATATCATGTCATCTGCAAATAGTGACAGTTTAACTTCTTCTTTACCAATCTGGATTCCTTGTATTTCTTTGTTTTGTCTGATTGCCGTGGCTAGGACCTCCAGTACTATGTTAAATAACAGTGGGGAGAGTGGGCATCCCTGTCTTGTTCCCGATCTCAGAGGAAAAGCTTTCAGCTTCTCGCTGTTCAGTATGATGTTGGCTGTAGGTTTATCATATATGGCCTTTATTATGTTGAGGTACTTGCCCTCTATGCCCATTTTGCTGAGAGTTTTTATCATGAGTGGATGTTGAATTTTGTCGAATGCTTTTTCAGCATCTATGGAGATGATCATATGGTTTTTGTCTTTCTTTTTGTTGATGTGGTGGATGATGTTGATGGATTTTCGAATGTAGTACCATCCTTGCATCCCTGAGGCGAATCCCACTTGATCATGGTGTATGATCCTCTTGATGTATTTTTGAATTCAGTTTGCTAATATTTTCTTGAGTATTTTTGCATCTATGTTCATCAGCGATATTGGTTTGTAATTTTCTTTATTGGTGGGGTCTTTACCTGGTTTTGGTATTAGAGTGATGCTAGCCTCATAGAATGAGTTTGGAAGTATTCCCTCCTCTTCTATTTTTCAGAAAACTTTAAGGAGAATGGGTATTACATCTTCTCTAAATGTCTGATAAAATTCAGTGGTGAATCCATCTGGACCGGGGGTTTTGTTCTTGGGTAGTTTTTTGATTACTGATTCAATTTCTTTGCTCATAATTGGTCTGTTTAGATTTTCTGTTTCTGCCTTGGTCAGTCTTGGAAGGCTGTATTTTTCTAGGAAGTTGTCCATTTCTTCTGGTTTTCCAGTTTGTTAGCATATAGATTCTCATAGTATTCTCTAATAATTCTTTGTATTTCTGTGGGGTCCGTCATGGTTTTTCCTTTCTCATTTCTGATTCTGTTGATGTGTGTAGATTCTCTTTTTCTCTTAATAAGTCTGGCTAGGGGCTTATCTATTTTGTTTATTTTCTCAAAGAACCAGCTCTTGGTTTCATTGTTTCTTTTCTATTGTTTTATTCTTCTCAATTTTATGTATTTCTTCTCTGATCTTTATTATGTCCCTCCTCTGCTGGCTTTGGGCCTCATTTATTCTTCTTTCACCAATTTCAATAATTGTAACTTAAGACTATTCATTTGGGATTGTTCTTCCTTCTTTAAAAAGGCCTGGATTGCAATATACTTTCCTCTTAGAACTGCCTTTGCTGCATCCCACAGAAGTTGGGGCTTTGTGCTGTCATTGTCAGTTGTCTCCATATATTGCTTGATCTCTATTTTAATTTGGTTATTGATCTATTGATTATTTAGGAGCATGTTGTTAAGCCTCCATGTGTTTGTGAGCCTTTTTGTTTTCTTTGTACAATTTATTTTTAGTTTTATACCTTTTTCATCTGAGAAGTTGGTTGGTAGAATTTTAATCTTTTTGAATTTACTGAGGCTATTTTTGTGGCCTAGTATATGGTCTATTCTTGAAAACGTTCCATGTGAACTTGAGAAGAATGTGTATCCTGCTGCTTTTGGGTGTAGAGTTCTGTAGATGCCTCTTAGGTCCATCGGTTCTAGTGTGTTGTTCAGTGCCTCTGTGTCCTTACTTATTTTCTGTCTGGTGGATCTGTCCTTTGGAGTGAGTGGTGTGTTGAAGTTTCCTAGAATGAATGCATTGCATTGTATTTCCTCCTTTAATTCTGTTAGTATTTGTTTCACATATGTTGGTGCTCCTGAATTGGGTTCATATATATTTATAATGGTTATATCCTCTTGTTGGACTGACCCCTTTATCATTATGTAATGTCCTTCTTTATGTCTTGTTACTTTCTTTGTTTTGAAGTCTATTTTGTCTGATACAAGTACGGCAACACCTGCTTTTTTCTCCCTATTGTTTGCATGAAATATCTTTTTCCATCCTTTGACTTTTAATCTGTGTATGTCTTTGGGTTTGAGGTGAGTGTCTTGTAAGCAGCATATAGATTGGTCTTGCTTTATTATCCATTCTATTACTCTGTGTCTTTTGATTCGTGCATTCAGTCCATTTACATTTAGGGTGATTATTGAAAGATAAGTACTTATTGCCACTGCAGGCTTTAGATTCGTGGTTACAAAAGGTTCAAGGGTAGCTTCTTTACTATCTAACCGTCTAACTTAACTTGCTTATTAAACTATTATAAACACAGTCTGATGATTCTTTACTTCTCTCCCTTCTTATTCCTCCTCCTCCATTCTTTATAAGTTAGGTGTTTTATTCTGTACTCTTTTGTGTTTCCTTTGACTGCTTTTGTGAATAGTTGATTTTATTTTTTGACTTTAGTTAGTATTTGATTGGTCTGCTTTCTTTGCTGTGATTTTATTTTCTCTGGTGACATCTATTTAGCCTTAGGAGTGCTTCCATCTAGAGCAGTCCCTTTAAAATATTCTGTAGAGGTGGTTTGTGGGAGGCAAATTCCCTCAAGTTTTGCTTGTCTGGGAATTGTGCCTGGGAAATATGCCTCCTTCATATTTAAATGATAATCATGCTAGATACAGTATTCTTGGTTCAACGCCCTTCTGTTTCATTGCATTAAATATATCATGCCATTCTCTTCTGGCTTGTAAGGTTTCTGTTGAGAAGTCTGATGAAGCCTGATGGGTTTTCCTTTCTAGGTGACCTTTTCTCTCTCTCTGGCTGCCTTTAGTACTCTGTCCTTGTCTTTAATTTTTGCCATTTTAATTATTATATGTCTTGGTGTTGTACTCTTTCGGTCCTTTGTGTTGGGAATCTGTGGGCTTCCATGGTCTGAGAGACTATTTCCTCTGCCAGATTGGGGAAGTTCTCAGCAATTATTTCTTCCAAGATACTTTATAACCCTTTATCTCTCTCTTCTTCTGTAGCACTATAATGTGAATATTGTTCTGCTTGGCTTGGTCACACACTTCTCTTAATATTCTTTCATTCCTGGAGATCCTTTCATTTCTCTCTGCCTCAGCTTCTTTGTATTCCTGTTCTCTGATTTCTATTCCATTAATGGTCTCTTGCACCTCATCCGGTCTGCTCTTAAGTCCTTCCAGAGATTGCTTTATTTCTGTATTCTCCCTCCTGACTTGATCCCTTAGCTCTTGCACATTTCTCGGCAGGTCTATCAGCATGGTTATGACCTTTATTTTGAATTATTTTTCAGGAAGATTGGTTATATCTATCTCCCCAGGCCCTCTCTCCAGGTTTGTCTCTGTAATTCTGGACTGGACGAAATTCTTCTGCCTTTTCATGACGATAGAGGTATTCGCAGGCAGGTGGCACATGTATCAGCTGGGAGAACAAAGTCCCTTCCTGCTTGCTGGTCACCTTGCCTTTCTCTGCTGCCTGTGTCAGTTACCTGCACACTGTGAGCAGAGTCTGGGTTAATTCCCCTGAGCCGCTGTGGGCGGGGCAGCCGTCGGGGCATCACAGAGCCCTGTGGGTAGTGGCAGGTGTGCCGGGTGTGCTCTCCTGTGAGAATGACGCCCCATGGCACCTTGCCCAGGCTTCCTTTGCCTGCGCCAAGCAGCTGTGCACCGTCAGTGGCCTCTGGGTCTGGCCCAGGTGGCTGTGCACCGGGAGGAGACTCTGGGCGGCCGCTGTGGGTGCGGTCACTCTCTGGCTGTTCGGCCGCTGTGGCGGGGCCCTGCTGGCCAGGGTAACAAATGGCATGCTGCTTATCGCCGTGAGGGGCTTCAGGGTTGTGTTGCCACCCAGGCAGCTGGGGCACCTTAAGTTCCTCAGGTTTCCCAGCCTGCTGGGCTGATTGTGCTGGGCTGATTCCATCCAGCTGTAAGGCTCCTGTCTGTTTAAGACTTTCAAAAAGCAGTTGCATTTTTTTTTTTACCCAGGGGAGCCAGTTGCAGGGACCTGCTCACAGATTTTACTTTTCCGTTTCTCTAATATCCATCACACCCTGCAATATATGTCTGAGCTCCCAGTGCAGATTACTAGGGCTGTTTATTTAGCAGTCCTGCACTTCCACTCCCCCTCCACCCAACCCTGCTCTGACTCCTTTCCTCCCGTCGGTGAGCTGGGATGCGGGGGAGCGACTGGGTCCCGCTGGGTTGCGGCTTGTATCTTACCCCCCTTTGTGAGATGCTGAGTTCTCGCATATGTAGATGTAGCCTGGTTGTTGTACTGTATCCTCTGGTCTCTCTGTTAGGCGTAGTTGTATTTGTCATATTTTCAAAAGTATATATGGTTTTGGGAGGAGATTTCCACTGCCCTACTCACACCGCCATCTTGGCTCCTTCTCTCAGGGAGCTTCTGTTTTATTGGATGTTCCATTGTTTCTAGTCTGGTAGTCCTTTTCAAAAAAGGGATACCTTTAATATTTGTATAAGTTACTCTTGTGTTTAAGTTGCCGATAACAGTACCAGGGTGCATTTTGATAATGAATACCAAACTTATTTATGAATTACTTCAGAAAGGATAATGAATTTCTTTAAATTTTATTAATGAATCAGTAGCTATGAGTAAATATAAGTTATTAGTAAAGAAGAACGAGATGCAGACAATATTTTTGAACAAAAATAAATTCAAGTATTTGCAAATAGCATTCAGAATCTATAGTTTTAGTAGTTATAAATTTTATACTTCACATTTTAAGCTATGAATTACAGAGATTATATATAGAAATATATCCCTTATGATAAATCTAATATTCTTCTTTTAATTGTACTGCATTTATTAGTTGGTTTTACTTACCCCTAGATACTACTCTCCTGGCCAGGTGCTTCCCATAGCCACAAGTATTGAGAGAAGTAGTAAAAAATTTTATAAATACATAAACATAGAAATATATAAATATTAAAATTAAAAAAACTACTAGGTTTAACAATATAAACACATGAATACATAACTATTACAACACTTAATACATATAGACAGACACATAAGTTATTAAAGTTTTCAAGTAGACTTGTAGTGCTTTAAAACTACTTTGGAAAAGCCTATTTTAAAGTTGACTAGGAATGTATAGGACCATAAAAATACCTAAATGATCTACAATTTCCCTTGTTCTCTTTTAGAATGAAATATGGGTGTGTTTCTCTGTGCATAAATACATGAAATAGAGATAATACACCTATTACTTAAAAAGAACATGAGGTCTGGAGGCAAGTCTTTTGAGAATTAAGTTAAGACTCCTTTTGAAGCTTAAAAGTGTCTACAGGATTTCTGGGTATCAGTTTAAGTGCAAAGAGTTGTAGTTCTCGATATTTCAAGATAATATGTACAGAAAGTTTTGAGAACTACTTAACAACACTGCTAAGGAAATTTGTTCAAAATTATTAAATGTCAGAACTCATTAAAATTATAAATATATAAAAAGCTGAATTAATATCTCATTCATATAATAAATATCTCAACTGTGTGCTATATATATGATACTACATTGTATGGGAAATACAATGAAATACTGAATACCATACATTAATAAAAAATAAAAAGAAAAGAAATAGTGCATACAGTCTTGACATGAAGATGCTTAGGTTATAATTAAGAAAACATACTGTTTCAAATAATATATACTTAAAAATCTTAAAATTTAGCATAAATTAATCTAGTTTATCTACTCTGTTTTGTGAAATATTTCATTTAAAAACATCTCATTTAGAGGTTTTACTTTTATTCAACCAAGGTTTTGAAATTCATTAATTTTCATAACAAGTACATAAACCTCAGTCTGAGTTTTTTCAGCATCAGTGTATATCTACTTTTATTACTTCACTTGCTATGCTATAGTTATGTTTGTGTATTTGTCTAGATACATCTAGGAATATATGTATCTACCATTTATTTAATGCTCAGTATGTGCCAGGATGTGCTGAAGCATGTTAATATACACATGCATATATGAATATACACACACACATATATTTGTAACTACTCTAGAATTTATCATAACTCTTCCTTAATTATAATATGAACTAAAAGAATTATTGTCTCAATCACACAGTTTGGAAGATTCTAGATATTAGCAAGTCTACTTTTCTCTAAGCCTATGCTTTTAATCACTAAATTTACATATTTAAGTTTGAAGTAGAGATTTTCATGGGACCAAAAGCAAATACAAGGCTGGTTGGTTCAATGCCTGTGACTTTCCCTCCCTAAGATTATGCCAAAAGAAAGGTATTACAGAATTGGTGTTTCCATAAATAAGGCACCTGAAGAAGATCACCAGAGCACTTTTCTTCATATTAGCTTTTCAGTCACAACTTGTTGAGGCCACTAAGCTGGAAAGTTGCATAGGAAACTGAAATTGGGCCAAGGTGACAGCTTATATATGTATATTAACATCCGTGTCCATCTGATCACTGTAGTTTATACTTAAGGTGGAAGGGATTAGGGAAACAGTTACAGGTAGAATATGGAGAGATTTCATGAAGGAATCTTGAGTAATACATTTAAATGGAAAGAGGAGAGCTTTTTAGGTTGCTGATAGCCAGACATCAATAGTTAGCTGCTCATATTATTTAAACACTGAGGCTTATGTATTTCTAATTCTGATTTCAATTCAAATATCCTAGGAAAAGTTCATGCACATATATGTGAGTATCTGGTCTGGTGGGAAGAAGATAAGAAGATAATAATAGAAGGATAATGAAGAAGCTTAATTGTCCTCACTTTAGCATATAATTCTAATTGTGATACATACGAAAATATATACAGTTGAGCAGAGGCTCTAAAACTTACTAAATACTATTTTGAAGGGCAAAACAGAAGTCAGCAAATAGAATTTTTAGGAAGCAAATGTAAAACTCTGAGCTTAAGACCAAATAAATAGAAGGGATGCACTTCCAAAATTGGGGAATAATGAAAAAGGGCTCTTCTATAAAAGCAAAAACACTGATGATAATTGTCAAAATCTTTTTAAGAACTCTGAAAATTAGTCAAAGGATTCCAACAATATGGCAGGTAGTCATGAAAAACATTTGAGTCTTGGTAAAAAAGCACGCTTTGTGAAGTTTTAACCTGCCCTGTTTCCATTACCCTCTTGACAGCTCCATGGCAGCCTTAAAAACTGAGACTCATAACTCTAACTGTGAAAACGAGCAGGCTAGCAGTCACTGGATAGGGCAGAATGGGTTCAGAGTGTCTCTCCAAAGACCCATCTCCAGAGAAATGCCACTATATGACCTAAGTGGAAGTCCTTGAAAAGCACCATTCTCAGGTCCTGTCTTTACTTGATGTGACTCACAGCCAGCTATGTGAATATATTCCTAAAAATTAATGTCAAAAACAATCTATGGCAAATTAGGCAGTGACACAAATTAGAACAAACAAGGGACTGACCAAAAAATTAAAAGGAAAAACTGGGAAATGACATGTCTGTAGGATACTCTGAAAAGCTTCGACACATTCCTAGAAATCTAGAGAGCTGTGTTCATGCACAAGATTGTGTGTATTCCCAGTGAAGACCAGAGAATGCTCTAATCTTTTACTTCTAGCCAACCCTGAAAATTTGCATAAGCAGAAAGTGAAGTCAAAGCAATGCAAAGTTATAAAGAGCCTACTGAAGCATTGAAAATGTGTCCCAAAACACACACAGAGTCCCCTGCAAAAGGCTGCAGGACTTGGTTCCAGGTTCTTCAGGAAATCTCTGTCTATCATTAACTGATCACTAAGCTAAACAAACAGACACCTCAGTGGTTGCATACAAAAAAACAGACTTTACAGAATTACTGAAGAAAAGTCACTAAATGAACAAATAGCAACAGTAATAACAAAAATAACAAACCTGGGATGGGGATGGGGGTAGAGAATCTGACTTCCAGGTTTGTCACATTATTATCTTAAATGTTCAGTTCTCAACAAAAAATCATGAGACAGGTAAAGAAACAGTGAAGAATAACCTTATACAAGAGTCAAAGAATTCAACAGAAATTGCCTGAGAAAGCTCAGAGATTAGGTTTACTAGAAAAAGATTTTAAATCAGTCTGTGCATGATAAAAGACCTACATGAAACCATGTCTAAAGAATTAAGAGAAAGTATGAGAATGATTATCTCAGCAATGAGAAAGTATCAATAAAAAGAAATTAAATATAAATTCTGGAGTTGAAAAGTACAATATGCTCATGTGAGAGGCAAATAGTATATTTGAAATGGCAGAGGGAAGACTCAACTCTTAAATAAATTAAGATTATCTAGTCTGAGGGACAGAAAAGAAAAAGAATGAATAAAAATGTCAGAATCTCAGAAAACCATGGAATGCTTTCAAGTGTACTGACATATGCATACTGGGAATTGCAGAAGGAAAGGAAACAGAAAAAGGGGTGAAAATATTAATTCAGCCCCCAAAAAGAGAGGAATAAAGGAATAAAGGGACAAAAAAAGTCATCAGACATAAAATTAAACTGTCCACTTAATTCTACCTTATCAGTAATTACATTAAATGTAAATGAATTAAAAACTCCAAGCAGAATGCAAAGATCATCAGAACAAACAAAAACAAAACAAAACCATGATCCAATTATATGCTGGCCTACCAGAGGAACAATTTAAACACACACACAAAAAAGCTGACAAGGATGAAAAAGATATGCCATATAAAGAAATTTGAAGAGAGGAGTGGCTATACTGATATCAGAAAAACAGAATTTCATACAAAAACTGTCAGTAGAGACAAAGGACAGGAAGACACAAATAAGTATAAATAAATATACACCTAAAACAGCCTCAAAATACAAAAGGCAACTGACAGAATTGAAAGGTGAAATGGACAACTCAACAACAGTTGGAGACTTCAATATCCCACTTTTGACAGTGAAAAGAACTAGGCAGATGAAAACAGAAGACTTGATCAACACTATAAGCCAACTAAATCTAACAGGTATCTATAGAATACTCCACCTGACAACAGCAGTACATATTCTTACATGTACACAGAACATTCTCTAAGATAGACAATACACTAGGCCATAAAATAAGCCTTTAAGAATATCCAAAATTAAAAAGTATGTTCTACACCACAATGGAATACAAAGAAATATCAGTCACAGGAAGACATTTGGGAAATTCACAAATATGTGGAAATGAACACATTCCTAAATAACCAATTATAGCAGAAGATGCTTTTATTGAGAAGAAAAAATCAAATCAATAGCCTAACATTATAATTTAAACTAGAAAAATAAAACTAAGCCCAAAGCAAAAAGGAAATAAATTGTAAATATTAGAAAACAGCAAATAGAAAAATAATAGAGAAAATTCATGAGACCAAACATTGGTTCTTTGAATATCAGGAAAACTAACAAAACTTTAGCTAGACTGACCAAGGGGTGAAAAAATAAAGGTAATATGCAAATTAATAAAATCAGGAATGAAAGAGGAGATATCACTACTGTCCTTAGAGAAATAAAAAGTATTATGAGGGAGTGCTATTATTAACTGTATGCTTAAAGAGACTGAATCAAAAAACTTTTCACAAAGAAAAGCCCAGGCACAAAATGCATCAATGGTGAATTGTTCCAAATGTTTAAAGAGAAATAATATCAATCTTTCACAAATTTTTCCAAAAAAGTAAAAGTGAAAAGAACACTTTCCAACTCATTCTATGGTTATTACTGTGATCCCAAAACTAGGTGAGAAAAGAAAACTACAGGCCAAGATCTCTCATGAAAAAAGCATCAACAAAGTACTATTATACAGAATCTACAGCATATAAAAAGGATTATACACCATGACCAAGTGGGATTTATCCCAAAACTGACAGGCTGGTTTAACATATGAAAAGCAGTTTATGTACTAGACCACATTAATAGCATTAAGGACAAAACTCACACAATCATCTCAATAGATACAGAAAAAGCATTTAACAAAATCTGACATCTTTTTATGATAAAAACACTCAACAAACTAAGAATAGAGGGGAACTTCCTCAACCATCTGGGTTATGCACAAAAAATACTATGCTAACAACATAATGGTGAAAGACTGGAAGTTTTCCCTCTACAATTAGGAACAAGACAAGACAAAGACATCCACTCTTGCCACTTCAACAGTGCACTGGAGACTGGCCAAGAAATCAGAAGTGGTAGGAGAAGATACTTGCAAATCATACATCTGCTAAGGGGTTAATATCCAAAATATATAAAGGGCTTACACAACTTAATACCAAAAACAACCCAATTAAAAAATGGGCCAAGGACTTGAATAGACAGTTTTCCCAAAAATACATACAGATGGTCAACAGACACAAGAAAAGACACTCAACATCACTAAGCATCAGGAAAATGCAAATCAAAACCACAATGAGTTATCACCACGTACTTGTCAGATTGGCCATCATCCAAAATAATGAGTGTTGCCCAGGATGTCAGGAAAAGGGAACCCTACCTAGCACACTGTTGGTGGGAATGTAAATTGATGCAGCTACTATGGAAAACAGTATGGAGGTTCCTCAAAAATTAAAAGAGAACTACTGTATGATCCAGCAATTCGACTTCCAGGAATTTATCCAAAGCAAATGAAAACACCGAACTGATGCATTCTTATGTTCACTGCAGCATTACTGACAATAACCAAGATAGGGAAGCAACCTATGTGTCCACCAATGGATGAATGGATAAAGATGTGGTACATATGTATATGCATTACTCAGCCATAAAAAAGAATGAAACCATACCATTTGCAACATGGATGGTTCTAGAGGGTATTATGCTAAATGAAATAAGTCAGACAGACAAAGACAAATACTGCATGATTTCACTTATTTGTGGCATCATAAAAACAAAATAAACAAAACAGAAAAGATTCGTAGATACAGGAAACAGACTATTGATTACCAGAGGGAGGAGAGATATTGGGAGGGATGAGCAAAATAGGTAAAGGGGATTAAGAGGTAACAAAACTCCAGTTACAAAATAAATGAATTAAGGGGAGATAATATGTTGCATAGGGAATATAGTCAATAATACTGTAAAAACCTTGTACAGTGACAGACAGTAAGGAAATTTACCATGGGGGTGATTTCATAATATATAAAAATGAAAAATCACTGTAATATACCTGAAACTAATAAGATACTGTGTTAATTATAATTCAATTAACAAAAGAAGAAGAAAATGGGTAAAGGATTTGAACAGATTCTCCAAAGATGATATATATATATATGAATAGCACTTCAAAAGATACATCATTAGTCATTAAGGAAATGCAAATCAAAATCACAAGATCCCACTTCCCACCCACTAGGTTGGCTATGATGAAAAGACAGTAACATATGTTGGTGAAGATGTGGAGAAACTGAAAACCTCATACATGGTTGTAGGATTGTAAAATTGTTCAATCACTTTGAAGAATACTTTGGTAGTTCCTTAAAATGTTAAACATAGACATCATATGATGCAGCAATTCTGCTACTCAATATATACCCAAGAGAACTGAAAACATATACACACAAAAATCTGTATGTGAATGTTCATATAACACTATTCATAACAGCTAAAAATGGAAGCAACTCAAAAGTTCATCAATGAGTTAATGTGTGATGTATCTATATAGTAGAATATTATTGTCATAAAAAAGAATGAAAATCTGATGCATCAACAACATGGATGAATCTTGAAGACATCATGGTAAGTGAAAGCTGCCAGATACAAAGGGTCACATATGATTGAATTTATGTAAAATGCCAAGAATAGGCAAATGCATAGAGATAGAAAGTAGATTAGTATTTGTCAGGAGCTAGAGAGAGAAAGGGCAAATGGAGTGGCAGGGGCTGCTACTGAGTATGGGATTTCTTTTTGGGGTAATAAATCACCCCAAATTTTTCAAAATTAGAGAATGATGATGGTTGCAAAACTGTGAATATAATAAAAGCCACTGACTTGTTAGGCTTTAAAAATATACTTTATGTGAATTATATCAAAGTAAGACATAAAAAAAGAACATCATAGAAATTATGCTTATGGTAGTTGAAACTGGTTATGATGAATAAAGCAACAGATACAAACAAAAATAAAGAGAAGGAGACCATAGCTCTCCATGTCAGAGAGGAAAGCCTTGATTCTGGCTCTGGAAATGACAAAAGAGGTTAGATTGTGAAAATACAATGAAAGAGAAAGCAATACATGTGGAACATGAGAGAAAAATATAAGCTTAATACATTACCTAAGGTTTTCTTGGTAGGAACTAAGCATCTGGTATTACAAGTGATAGAAAAATTAAAGTGGAAAGGATCAAAGACTGGGGAAGACAGGAGCTGTATTGAGCTGTACTACGTTTTAGGTTCTTTGGTTTACCAAACAGTTAAGAGCCTAAGCACTTATTGTAATGATTTTTCTAGTGGAATGGATAAAAGAAAGAATAATTAATATTAGAAACATTAATTGAGGAGTCATTCATACTTAGCCATCGGCTCCAACTTAAAGTATATACACTGAGCTTTAAAATAGGTCTCAAGAGGAAGGGACAAAGCCCAAGGACCTCATTCTTGGGTGATATTCACCATTACCTTCTCATTCCTTCACTCCTGTTCTTCAAACAGCTGTCTGTGGCATGTGGGTAGCATAGTTTGAAGTGTAGCAGGTGTTTGTAATTTCCTTTCTCAAGGTCACAGGTGACTCTGCCAGTGAACTAGATAAACCACAGCTTCTGGGCCCCTTTCTTCCCACCAAACCCCAAGATCCCCTTCTCACATCCAGTTTACTCTCTGCTACTTTAACCCACCCCATAATTAACAGAATTGAAATCGCATTATTCCCAGAAAATCTTTTGACACTGTCCACTAACTTCAAATCATATCTGATTAAAATTTACTGGTAGGTGGATGGGATGTTTTCCAAGAACAATTTTTGAAACTAGTTTTGTTAGGTAACTTCCATGGTAGATGTATTAAGATGGAGGAATCTGTATATGGCTATGTTCTCTTCTCAGGCCTTCGTGACCCTTTTTGGCTGTCAAGTATTTTTGGCTCATCTACAATAATGCATTAACATATTCAATTTAAGTTTTTCTAGAAGACACTTAAAGACTTTTTGTGTTTCAGTTTCCTACTGGTAAATGATGATAATAGCAATTTTATTGTTTAGAATTATTATGACATTTAAGTGAGATAACCTACATAAAAAAGTTTGCTTAGTGCATGGTATACAGTAAGTGCCTAATAAATGCTGGTTATAACTATTATTACTAAACTCCTAAAGTTCTTCAAGATATCAAACAGGAATGGTGCTTTGTCATTAAAGTTTTTTGTAGAACACACACAACTATAAACATGACTATATTTTCAAAACAAATACAGACCTGCTAACTCCAACTCCATTTCTTAAAACAAAAGTTTTATTTCTAGATTTGACAAAATAAGCTTTGAACCCACCAAGTGCCTTCAGAGGAGTCTGCTCATGCTGCCATATTACCAGGCAGAGATCTGGTTACAAGAAAACTTTATGTAAAGTTTTATTAAGACCGCTGAACAAAAAAAAGTGTCATTTCCCCTAAGGATTTATCTCAATCTTTGTGCATCAAACTAATCTGTGACCTGATATGTGGTTATACCAAGAGGTGTCTGAATTACTAACTGTTGTGCTGCTGAAGACTGTTCTCTAGGGACATGGAGATGACGGAAGGATAAAGAGCATCAGAGGAAGAAGAAACTTGTCAAATTGTGTATGTTAAGAGAAAAAACGAATGTATGGATCAATAGCAGTGGCAGATGATAAATGTCCATCTAAGCAGGAAAAACAGAACACTAATTTGATAACTTTTGATTAAATTTCTTCCAAAATGGAAAATAATATTGACCTAAGATGATGAGTGTTGACTCTTTTCTTTTTTTATAATCATTTCCTTCATTTTACGGCATGATCAACTCAAGTTTTGGTTTCTGCTATGCACTGTATTAATGCTTCTTTAAATGGATCATATTTTATACTAACTAAAAGTAAAATTTCAAGTAATCACCAAATCTTATTTTAAAAGACATGGAAGTAGACACTTTGCTAAAGCACAATGAATGAAGCATTGAAATTGCTTTTAAATAATGATATCTCCCAAACAAAATGGCTTATAAATAAAAAATTGTCCACCAGTAAAGAAATTATTGCCATTTTGATTAAGTTCACTGTTCAATATTTTTCTAAAGTTTTGAATAAATATAACCAATAAGGGACATTGTAAAATTTGTCAATTTTGGGAGTTTGGGAGAGAGCTATTGTCATAGCTCAAAGAAATCAGGATTCAACAGAATTTTAACAGGCAGGATATTGACTCAAAATAAAATGATGAAATCTAACAAAGATAAATGGGCAAATTGGAATTTACAGTTAAACTGTAACAGCTAATAGCTGAGAGATTACTGTGTACTAGACATGTACTCAGTACTTGAAACAACAGAACAACATGAATGAGATTGGCAGTATTATTATCTCCATTCTAGAGATGAGAATACTAGGGCACAAAGAGGTAAATAATGTCTTGACAGCACATCTTTAAACAATCAAGGAGTTACGGTAGGTCGTAATTCAGTATCAAATACAGAAACCAGTAATACCATATTTTTCATATCACAATTAGAATATTAAGTCCAGTTCTGGATGCCACTTTTCCAAAAAATGTGAACAAATTGGATTGAAATTAACATAGATTAAGGTAAGTAAAAGAAAATGAATATATTTAGCCTAAGAATGAGAATATCAAGATGAAAAGACACTCTCAAACATAGTAAGAGCTTCATTTATAAAACAGGAAAATGATTTGCTCTATGATATTGTCTAGAAGCAGAGTAGAGCTAAGATACTAATCATTTGTAGTAAAGTACAATACTTTAATCATTAACGAAAACACAGGGTAGTGTTTATAAGGCAGAACTAGTTTTTGTGTTCCAGGAAATAATGTATCCAAAAGTAAGGGGACTTCTTTAGTAGCCAGTAACAATCTTTTTCATATGTTGATGCTGAATGACTAGCAATGTATAGATTAGAAATATTTTGAAACTCTTATCACAATATCCCATTATTAGCAGATAATGTAGTCTTTGTAAAAGCCTTGATGCCATACCAAGAACACAGAGGCTCTTAGATAACATTTTAATTAAAAAAGAAAACTATCTCCTGATTCTGTATTTACTATCTGTGTGATCCTAGACAAGCCTCTTCATGTCTCAGTGTCTCAGTTCATAATATATAAAATGTGAATAACAGTACCTAAGAATTATGCAGATGAAAATATAAAGATATACTATGACATAGCAAACATTCAATACATGTATATCATTAATGTTCACAACAAGGCATTAAAGAGTTAAATAATATGACATAATTATGATTAATTTATCCTTGGAGATTCATGATCACTATGAATATCAGTAATATAATAACTAGTGATATAATATGCAATGAATTGTAGAATGTTCTGGTTGTAGTGAAGAAGAACATGCAAAATCCCTCTCGATGGAGTCTGCATTTTACTAGAGGGCAGAAAATTCCCTAATATTTTTTTATAGGCTTTTCTGCTGTAAGGCCTCATGTTTTGTAAAACCATGAACTAAATATAACAGGACTTATGGAAAAAATGTGTTTGTTACAGACTACTTAAAATCTATGAAACTTTGTCATTAGGGTGCTGACAGAAATAATAACAATCCTAATCAAAGTATAAATTCAGATTAAATCTTTGCTGGCATTTATATCCAGTATTGCTGTCATATCAATCCTAATCTTCTACAGTCTTACACACTAGCATCTGTGAGATCTTTGAAATACAAGTCCTAGAAATAATTTAACAGAGACCACTTTATGAAAACAAAAAAACCTAATCCAGGTCTTAGACTTCATATTCTATATAAACGTTCATTTCATGGCAGCCCTTTTGGAAAAATGCTTTCTTTTGTGAAATAAGTGAGTAACATATACACAGGGCTAAGTTAACTGCTGTTGTATTTTCCATCCTCCTCCCATGACAGGTTCCCTGTATTGCTTCCAATTCACCATGACTCCAAGTGTGATCAACTAGCTTCCTTTCTAGGGTCCTGTCCTAAGTTTCCCAAAACATTTCTAGTTACCTATTATAGAACCAAAACTTCCTCCATTTCCATACTTCCCTGGCTTCCCAGATGCTACACTATACCTCATCTCTTATGTCTTTCTCCTCTATTTATCTTCTGTGAGGGTTCTTCGAACCTTTTGAATATGGACACCTCAAGCCCAGCTTGGCTCTGCTCCTATTTATCCCTATAGTTTCAGCATATTTTCATTTAATTATCTAAGCAGTATCTACTGACAGTCTGTGAACAGTGGTCATGTAAGACATAGTCACTGCTTTCATAGAACTTAAAGCCTGTTGGGGAGGACAGTTGATAAACAAGAAAACATCTAAATAAAAAATGACAAATTGGGGTAAGTATTAAGGAGGATAAAACAAGGTGCAGTAATAAACACTAAGTGGGGAGTATCCACTTTTGATAGAGTGGTGAAGAAAGATCCTTTGAAAAGCTGACATTTACTGAGATCTAAAGATTTTGCCAGTTGGGCAAAAAAGTGTATACTTTACTGGCAGAGAGACCAAATGTTTAAAGGCTTATGGGTGAGTGGGAGAAAGCTTGGCTATCTTCAAGAAACTCACAGCAGAAAGTATCAAGGGAAAAATGTCTAAGAAAACATAAATGCCAGTATAGTATGCTAATGGGAAAAATCAACATAAGCTTCATAATTTACAAAATCGGGAGAAAAAAACTAATATGCAGTTACTTAAGAAAAATGTTACCTTATGGATGACTCACAGGTGGTCTTAAAGGAGAATCATTTTGCATTTATATTTGAATTTCAATAGAGCTGCTTTGAATTGCTACTTTATTGGTAAGTGAAAGCAGATTCTTTTATGACAAGTTATAAAAACTTATAGTTTATCAGTTCCCTCTCCACCCTGCAATTACCTACAGGGATTGGCCCAGGTTCTATTTTATGAGTTTTATAGGGGCACACTCACTCCAGTTTTACATACTATGAATTCCTGGAAAATTCTATAGATTGGAGAAAATAAAGTACTCCCTTTGAATTGAAGACATTTTACTTGAAGTATTAACTGCTCTGAATATTATGTGAAAATGTGAGAGGCATTTTATATAAATATATAATGTATATTATACTAGTGTGTAATAATGAAATATGTAGCAATCTTGTGATTGCTCCTACAGAGTAGACTCAACAACGATAACAATCTAAGAACAAAACAACTCAAAATGTTGTAGCATACACACAGATACATATAATCCCAAAGAGTCTCAAAATAAAATTTAATTTGTATGATTCAGATCAACACATTTATGAAGTTTAGCATCAAAGGCAGGCAACACCACAAACATCTTAGTTTAAATAAATAAAACACATTAGTTTATTATTGATGAAAATTATTTGACAAAAATTTATCAATTAGAAGTCTAGAAGGAGTATAACTGCAGAATGAATTAATGAATAGCTTGCTAAATTGGCCTTACAACAAGAACAGTGAATCAACATTTAAATTTCCAATCAAGATAGGATATTTTAATTCATATTAATGCAATATTTAGATGAGTGGCAAAAATGTTCCACAACTGATGTAATCCTGATGAGACAACCTGAAATTTGTTTCAATCTGTTCTGGCCAATTTTGTTTAACCTGCTAGGTGTGTAGGCCTCTGTGAAAATCCAAGCTGTAATTTTATAAATTGCCAAAAAACGCATTTGTTAAAAGAAAATTTGTTCTCATTAATGGGGTTTGTGGGATCACTGAATAAAATAAGAAAGGAGTAATATTAATTACAGGTTTGGAATGTAGAAGCTTTACAACAATCAGCAATTAATAACAACAGGCCATATTAATGTTATTTGAGTTTTCTATCCATTTCTACTGATTCAAAGACAATTCACCCAAAATCACTAAAAATTTTTATGTATTCGGCATGGCTTACCATGTTTTAATTCGACCACAAAATATGAAAAGCTAAGGGCACTGCTGTGCATATGATCATACATTAAAGGGAAGAGTTGTTTTAACTACATTCCTCATGTAGTAACCTCAAATAAGAAAAGACCAAACTTGTGCGGGGAAGATTTCCTTACGCTAGCTGCTGTTTCTTTTTGATTTCCAAATATGACCTTCATTTAAAGTAAATATGGGATTTAGGCCTGTGCTGACTTAACTATTAACTAACTTTTACACCTGCCTTTCAGGGCTCACACAATGGTCTTAGATCAATCTGGGTCTCATATTATCCTTAGTTTGCTGCAGGCTATAAACAGGGGCAGCACCTAGTTCTTAAAGTGGTATGATCTAATTATTGTCATATATCTAATATCATGATTGTCTAATAATTGTCTTGCTATTCCTATAATAGTTTCTGAGTGAATACTGTTCACGATAAAAATCAGTGAAAAGAAAGCCATACACTGAACCATCATAAATGAACCAGGGCATTAGGTATAAAGAAAAGAAAAGAAAAATCTATATAAGAGCAGGTAAAACAAGTTATCTATACAAAAGAATAACTATCAGGCTGATGTCCAATATCTCTCCTGAAATACTAAATGCCAGAAGGCAAAAGATGATAAATTTTCATGTTTGGAGGAGAGGTTGTGTCCAAATAATTAAAAACCCTGGTAAATCTCCTGTAAAGATAGCTGATATTTTAAAATATGTAGACTCAGATAATATACCTTTCAATTTATATTTCTTGAATATAAATTAATAGCTCAAAATGCAAATAGAAAAAGAATAGGGATTATAGCCACTTGAAAAGAGAGGTTTGACTTTTTTTGATGGAGAGGTTATGCCATGTGTGAATATTCTATTTTACTTCCTATCAAAGTCATCTCAAAAACACATATGGTATTATTTATGTCAGAAAGAAAAGAATCCCAAACAAAAAAATTAAAGTTAATATAATAAGTGAAAGAGAAGAAAAGAAATGAAAACAGTAGTTAAAAATAAAGTAAGACAGAACACAAAGGGACAGAGGTGACTTTGTTCTCAGGCTAAACTGTATTTCAAGAACACGGCATCACATTATGTTGCTATAGAATCAAACTATCCTCTGTCACCTTATCTTTACTGAAAAGTCCATTCCAAATTGGAATGTCAAGAAATGCATCTTTCCCTGTTATAGAAGCTTGGAGAAATCTCATTTCTTTCACCTGGTGAACAATTGTAACTGGGATCTCGCACTCTCCAAGACCCAACCCATTAGGGAGGGGGGAGTGATAATGTGTAGAGAAGGTGTCCTGGAAACTGGTGGTTAGGTATGAGGTCAGAAAGTTATTCAGAACCCCAGCTTCAGCCATTCTGAAATTCTGGTCCATTCCTTCTCTAATTTATTCTTAAGACCCCGGAGTATGCCTCCTCTTTGAGCCAGTACAGTTTACAAAGTGTGAACTTAAAAATATCCCACTTCGTTAAATTTTTAGACAGACTTCTTCCTATTTCTTTTATCTCTAAATATTTTCTTTTCTTAAACCTTTTAAGGAAAATAAGGGAACTTAAGTACAGGAGGGAAATTAGGCAAAATTATATTTCTGTAAAAATCAGACTTTACCTGTCCTGGGGACTAGAGGTCCCTGGGTAATGAACAGACTTATGCTCCCACTTAGAAGTTACAGAGAAAGGGCCACAAAGTTAACTGTCAGCTGGGGGACTATGGGAGATGAGGCAGTAGTTTATAATCAAGATAGGAAAAGAGCTCAGGAAAACACATCAAAAAGGAAGAGGCTCAAGTCAAAACGTAGGGAGTGCTTGTATAATAAACCAAGTGTACTAAAACTTACTGACTGCACAGCGTCAAGATGTTATTAAGACATTAGGAACTATCATTTAATAATACAACTGGAAAAACATAATCAAAAGGTCAACAATACCTAAACTATTATGTACTGGGTATTATTCCTAATTCATTAGAGTCATTTTGAAATTAGGGCAAATACCATAAATATTAATACATTATTTATACCAACTCTGCCAGGTTGCACTTTTCTGAGTTCCAGAAAGTTAAAAAAAACAAAAATGCAAACACAGATACCACAGATCATGCTTAATGAAGAGTACGATATATTCTAGTCTGTATCATCTTATGAATTAAGTGGTAACTAGCAACTGATACATATTTTATACAAATATATTCAAGATTAAAAGGAAAGTTTGTCTTCCTATATTATCTTTTATAATTACTTTTAATGTAGTGAATAGCTACTGTAATTATTAAAAGCCTTTTGTCTGGTAGAAATAGGAGAGGGACAAAAGATTTCACTTTTATCATAATTAAATAGTAATCCATAGGAAAAATGAAACATAATGGTCCTCTTTTACTACTACAAAATATTCACTCTAAATAATAATGCAATGCACAAAATAACATTTTTTTAAAAGGGTGTAAATCAATTTGCATAAGACTTACTTTATCAAAAGTATAAAGTATTTTTAAATTAAAAAATATTATTTATTACATTAATATAAACAAGTACCTGTAAAAATGATACCGTATCTTATTTTCCTATATCTTGGTAAAAACTAGTACATTTTCTTCATTAATTAGAAAACGTAAACTTAATTTTCTTGAAGGCATATATCTTTTGGCAAAGGGGAGGTTATAAAAGTTTTCTACAATGGCATTTTGTGTCACTATAACCAGCATCATTTTGTAGCTTATTAGTTTTAACAATGTTGAAATAGACTGCCTTACCGTTGGTGCTGTATCTATGTGATGGTTACAAGGCTTTCTTTCTTTGCTGACAATCCCTATGAAAAGAAAAGACTGTGAATATTTATTATACCTATCCATTTTATTTTGGAAAAATTTACATCGGTAAGACATGACTCCAACAGCTCACAAGAAAAAGCCTCACTTGGATGACAGGATCCTTTTAAGTTATATCATGAATTCTTCCGTCAGAAATAGTTGGAGTGTTTGGCTAAGTGACCTGACTAATGGTTAGCTAGGCCAATTTTACCATTCATGTGGCATTTAGTAATAGCACAAGATGTGTTCATATCCTGCTCTCAGTTCAAAAATTTTACTATCAACTCCACTCTGCTGAATTTCTTCAAGTTTTTTGACTTGAGGTCATCAAGTGTTCATGAAGATATCAGAAAGGCTATGAAAGAACTTATTTTCCCAAAAAGAATGAATAAATCTACTTGAATTTCTCTTTGATCATCTGGTCTCCTATTTTGACATATTCTGCTATTTATTCAATCACCACAGAGTGTGTCTGAAAAGTTCCCCTAATTCTTTCCTTTAAAATGATAGCATTGATTGCTAAGCTTGAGAAGAATCCTTTTATCACATGTGGATTTATCTTTTTTGCTCCCAGTGTCCTCTATGCATTTCTTTGTAGTAAACTGCTTTTAAGGATGTAACACATTGTATCTCATCCTTAAAGCTAATGGTTAAAAGTCTAGCTCAAGTTAAAAAAGAACACAGGTGTGGGTCTCATTTACTTTACCATCGCTGTTCATCAGCAAACTAACATGTGAATTAGGATAATAGGATAGTTTGTTCAAATAATGGTAAATGCTATCACATACAGGGTGGGTTAGAATTAAGAACTGCAATGTACTGTTAGGAGCAATTAGCAAAATTCCTAGGTGAAACGAAACACTAGTTCCTTTCATTTATAAGCATTTTACTCATCTTTCTTTAAGTATTGTAAGGAGATAGACACAAAAAACAATCACCATTTTTCATTTTGCAGGAATATCTTCAAAATGAACAAAGCACTGTGAAATGTGAGTTTAAAAAAACCCACATTTTTGTTTTATTAAAAAAAATTCTCTCAACAGTATTGTTAGCCAGTTAGCCAGTGGAGTATATAGCACTATATACCTTTATCCAATCAACTAGTGTTATTGAGTGGCTATTGGGTACTCAGTGATAAAAGATAAATTATAAAGGACAAATTATGATTTCTGACTTCAAAAGTCTAGTACAGAGAAGTCCTTTTATGAAGAAATACTACAGAGAAAATTAAGTTTTGTCTTAAATGTAATAAACTCTTCAAAGTAATTCTGATAGATACATTTTTATTCATTAATATCAACTTAAAAAAAACCCCAAGTAATCATATTAGAAAATTTTCAAATAGTGCCAATTCTTACTGTAAATAAGATTTTAATAATACTTAAATATACAGAAAATATGGTAAAATCCCCACCTTTCCAGCCCCCACTCTCTCACAACTCTGTCTAGCTGTTACCACTGAGAGCAGTATGGCACGGCACACTGGCTTTTAAATAAGAGTAGTCATAAAAAGGGTTCAGGAATTAGCAACATCTAACATGTGTGTTCTCACTATTATAATCTGACTGCTATAAAGTTGACCTATGGTGATTACTGATTCTAAAGTTCTTATCCAATTAGAAAGTAAGTTCAAAATGATGAAAATAAAAAACTAAAAAAACCCCAACTCTACATCCTCAGCTTATAAAATTACAAAGAAAAAAATACATATTTTACAGTTTCAATTTCAGGATAAAAATGTGTTGAAAACTAGAATTTTTAAAAGTGGATCCAGACATAATCTTAGTTTTAAATTTATATTGCCTTTTGAAATAATATCATTTGAAAATACAATCATATATGTTTGTTCAAGCTTTCAGTACAGAATATACAGAAAGGAATAAGCTTAAGGAAAAATGTCCCAAAGTAGCTTCCTATTTGAAGTAAATTCTATCTAAAAAGCCTATATTTGCATGTTATTTTACTTTTATTAAGGTAAAACGTAAGTGAAATTTTGCTGTGCTGGTTATTTTTTGTTTTGATTTATATGTGGATCCCACATTTCTCCCTTTATTATTATTATTATTTTTGTTTTTAATAAAATGCTGAAGTGGTAGGTAGATGCAAGATAAAGGTAGAAAACATAGTTTAGTGTTGTAAAAGAGCAATTGTAAATGATCAGGTGTGTGCCTGTAGACTATGTACTAATCCGGGCTAGACAAGGGCAATAAAACATCCACGGATGCAGAAGCTTTCTCTCAAAACAGAGGGGGGTGAGGTTCTAAGCTTCACCACTGTTGTTGCCCAATTTCTCA
Organism: Manis javanica; assembly: GCF_040802235.1. NCBI lineage: Eukaryota > Metazoa > Chordata > Mammalia > Pholidota > Manidae > Manis > Manis javanica. Next base: position 54,399,601 of record NC_133168.1, read on the forward strand.
CCTGATGGCCCCCATGCAACTGTGCCTGTCTTAGGTTGTTCCTCCCTTGAGGAATCTTACCCCTCTCTGGCTAACCAGTCATCTTCCGGGGCCATACAGGGAGATGTAAAGTTGGTAAGTGAGAGAGAAGCCATATTGTTTGAAAAGGTTAGCTTTTTACTTCTTTGCAAATTTATGCCCTGTGGCTTCTATGCCCATGTGCTGGTTATTTTTATGTGTCAATTTCGCTAGGCCACAGTACCCAGATATCTGGCCAAGCATTCCAGATGTTTCTATAAAGATTTTTGAATGGGATTAGTAGACTTTGAGTAGACTGCTCTCCCACAATATGAGTGGGCTTCATCTAATCAATTGAAGGCCTTAACAAAAAGAAAAGACGGACATCTCCTGAAAGGGGAAAATTTGTCAACAGACTGCTTTCATATTGAACTGTAACTCTTCCCTACGTCTCCAGCCTGCCAACTACAGATTTTTGACCTGCCAACCTCTACAACTGTGTGAACATATTCCTTAAAATAAATCTATCTACAGTTGACCCTTGAACAACATAGGTTTGAACTATGTAGGTCCACTTACTTGCAGACTTTTTCAGCAAATATATTGGAGAACTTTTAGAGATTCAAGAGAATTTGAAAAAACATTTTATTTTTTCTAGCTTAGTTTAAGAAATACAATATATATTACATGTAACATACAAAATATGTGTGTTAATAGACTGTTTTTGTTATTGGTAAGGCTTCAGCAACAGTAGGCTAGAAGTAGCTAAGTTTCTGGGGAGCCAAAAGTTCTACATGGGTCTTCACTGTGCAGGGACCAGGGTCCCTCTCCCACCATGTTGTTCAAGGGTCAACTGTAAATACATATCCTATTGGTTCTGTTTCTCTGTAGAATGTTAACTAATACACTTATTTTCTGGGAAACATTAAGTAAAATGAAAATACAGTTATTTGTACTTATTCTAACCTAAATATTTGTTTGCTAAATGTATTAATTGTGCAGGGATATAGTTAAAATGTCCAATCAATCATGTGGCATTTTTATGTTAGAATACCTCAAAATGAACTTCAGAATATACAACTGTAAAGCAAATCAATCTCTCAAATATAAAATCAATGTGAATATATTTACTGCTAAATTGTTCATCTGAGAATCCTTGATTTTTAATGCTTAGACAATTCATATTTAATACAATTACTGATATGTCTGTGTTTAAGTCTGCCATCTTGCTATTTTATTGTATCTATTTTGTTCCTTCCTTCCTTTCTATGCTCTTGGAGTAATCAAATATTTTTACTATTCTATTTTATGTGCCTTGATGGCTTAATTTTTAGCTATACATCTTTATACTTTTTATGGTTAATCTACAGATTATAATACACAACTTTATTACAGTATAACTTGAATTAGGACTTTCCACCTCATAAACCTTAAGCACATTATAACATTATAACAGTATTATTCCATTTAGTCTATCAGTCTTTATGCTATTTGTATTTTACGTCTATAAATCTCATGCCAGTAATTGTCTTTTTTTAAATATTAAAAATATTAGTCTCTTACTAACATATATGTACATTAATAAATATATCCTACCCTATATTTATTCCTCCTGGTGTTTTCATTTCTTCCTGCAGATCCAAGCTGTCATCTGAGATCATTTTCTTTCAGAGTGATGAACCCCCTGTAGAATCTCTCATAGTGTAAATTTGCTAGTGACTAATTATGTTTTTTTCTTTTCTAGAAAAGTCCTTAATAGGCATTCATTTATGAGTAATATTCTTCCTGGGTATTGAAATCTAGGTTGATAGCACTTTTCTTAAAAAATTTTTTTCCATTTATTCAGATAATCTTTTTTTCATCAAAGTTTAATATTTTTCATTATTACACATCTTTTATCAGAGTAATCTCAACATTTCATATTTTGATACTATTGTAAATGGTATTAATTTTTAAACTTTTATTTCAACATCCGTTTTACTGATCTCAAAGAACGAGCTTTTGATTTTATTCTGTTTTTCTATTTTTTAAAATTGAATTATAGTTGATATATACTCTTATATTGACTTCAAGTATACAACACAGTGATTCAACAGTTACCCATATTATTAAATCCTCATCCCACTAGGGCAGTTACTGTCAACATAGGAAGATGTTACAGAATCATTAACTATATTCTTCATGTGTACTGTGCCATCCTTGTAACAACTTGTATTATGACAGAGAATTTTTGTGCCCCTTTATCCCCCTCACTCTTCTCACCTATCCACCCTAGCCCCTCCCTCATGGTAACAACCAGTCACTTCTCAGTGTCTCTGAGTCTACTGGCTCTTTTTTGTTTTTATAGTCCACAAGTAAGTGAAATCATATGGTATTTGTCTTTCTCCACCTGGATAGCTATTTTCTTACAGCACTTCAATGGTTTTATTCCATTGTTTCTTATGAGGAGACCACCATTAATTCTTGTTGTAATGCATTTTTTCTTCTGACTGCTTTTACAATTTCCCTTTAGGTTTCATTTTCTTAAGTTTAATTAAAATGTACTTGGGTGTGGTTTCACTTATATATATCTTTCTTGGGATCTGTTAAGCTTTCTATATCTATTAAGCTAATATCTTAGAATCAGAAAACTCCTAGCCTATTATTTCTTCATCTTATTTTCTCTATTTTCCTTCTGAAATTTCAATTGCCCCTGTTTAGTCTATTTGATGTAGTCACACAGGTCTGATGTTCATCTCCTTCTTGTACCACATGCTTCAATTTGGATAATTTTTATTTTCCTATTCTTATGTTCACTTATCCTTTCTTTCCACCTGTACTATCTGCGATTAGACCCATTTAATACATTTTTCTGTACAATTTCCATTCCTTTCTTAGGCTTCCAGTTCCCTGCTAAAATTCTCTATCTTTTTACTCATTGTGACTGTTTCCTTAAAAAATATTTAACATATATATAAATGTTATTTTAAAGTTTTTGTTTGCAAATTCCAATATTTTGATCATCTGTGGTTTTCCTTCGTTTTCTTATGATGGGTCACCAATTCCTTCCTGCTTATTAACACCTCATCATTCCTGGTTATTGGTTAGACCTGCTAGACATATAATGAGTAGAAAATGAAATAGAAAATATCTTTCCCCAGAAAAGATTCACCCTTTCCTCTTTTAGAAAGCTATGGTGAGGGGTAGAGCTCTTTGCTCAAATGAGAAGTTGGCCTGGGTTGTTGCTTTAATTTCAGTGTATCTATTAAATGTCCAAAAAATAAGATCAGTTCCTCCTTCTACTCCTTCTAGGAAGACTTTGGGATATAAACTTCTAGAGATTAAGGGAATTCTCTGTGTTGTGTCAATTTCTTATGTCACTGGTTATGTTGCAAAAGTCCCGTGGGAGACAGCCGATGGCTAGAGAACTGACTTACGTTAGGGGCTTTCAAATTCCAATCCATCATGTTAACCCACATGGTCCTCAGAAGTTCCGTTGATTTCCGTTTTAGCAAAGTTACTCTGCCTACAGAAGGCTTGTTCTTCTATGCTCTTCTGTGTCTCTATCTCAAGTAAATGCTCCCAGGTATAAAGTAACTGCTGGTCTCCACTTCATGGAGGACTTGTTCCTCTTTGGAATTTATTTCATTTAGACTTCTCTGGGTTCGCATTTTTCTGATGACTTTATTTTACATGAGATTTTCTCAATACTGCCGTAGAAGTGATGATCATTACCAACCTTGTACATCACAGCTGGAAGCAAAACTCTACTTCCATTTAGTTTCATTGTTGCTTTTTATCTTTTCTCTTTTCTAGTTTCTGGTCAGTTTCAGAGAATATTCCTTTTTTTGATTGAATTTGTGTTTTCAGTTTTTACCAACCTTTCAATTTGCTATGTGGTTACTTTCCTAATTCTCAGAGTAATAAATACATTAGTAACTATTTATCCTAATAAAATATCTGAATCTCCCTCTAACCAAGATACTATACTTACCAATACCTCCTCACTCCACACAAGTTTAAACTTTACAGGGCTTTTTCTTCTCTCTTTTACATAAATTCACACAATTGAGTTTAAATGCATGAAAGCACACAGGAATTTATAAAAGTGGTAAGCATGCATTTACAAAACAAAAAATACTGTGCAAAGACTTAATGTTTATTCTATGCCTAAATGAAAAATCTAATGTTTTCCCTTATGTCTTGAGATTTCTGCTCTATTTTATTGTCATTTGGTTTAGAGTACCTTCTAAATCCTCACATATCCAAATATTCCTTCCTTTGTCAACAAATGTCTGGTACTTTGTCTGAATAATGGATTTTTAGTAAGAAATCCTTTATCTTGGTTTCCTGGATATGTTATTTCATGATCAGCCAGCTTCTAGAGGTTTAGATGAGAAGTCCAATTCTCATTTGACTCTCTTTCCAATGTAAGGAACATATTTTGTGAGATTTTTCCTTTAGGAAATCAGGAATTTCACCAGGGTTATCTGTAAGTGTGTCTTGGTTATAATTAATCTTCCTTGGGACTTGGTAAATCTTTTAATCTGCAGAGACTTGTTCTTCTGCTCAGGGAAATTTTAGGCTATTATTAATTTTGCAGTTTGTTTTTACCTTCATAACTTTCTTCTTTATGATAATTGTTTCATTTAATCTCCTACATGAACATTTTTTTTTACTTTGTCTAATGTGAAATTTGAAATTACGTAGTTTAGTTCCTTTCTAAAGGCCTACAAAGACTAAGGCAAAAAGGATGGCAAACCCTGGAGAGTATATCAGAAGATAACAATTTTTTCTGGGATCTCAGTGCTAGCATATCAGGCAAGGGGTGGGGATGGGAAGGCTCTGTTCTCCTTGGTTCTGAGCAAGGGCCTGTGCAGGAAAAGGAGGTCTGTTCTGTAAGTGTAGGCAGAAAATGGGTTTTTCAGAATTCACTTAAGACTTTCAGACAGGAGAAGCTATAATTTCTCTGGGTAACTGGCTATATCTATCAGTTTAATGTTTGTAGTTCATCATGAGCCTGGGGGTCCTATGGACCTAAAGGGGCCTATATGCAAAGGTATCTATATACCTGGAGGAATTTTCTTCCAAGCTCAGTTTTTGGGAGATGGCTTTAACTTGCAACAGATGAGACTTGAGAAGAGTAGCTTACTTCTGTGCCTCAGCAAAAGAGCAACAGTTAGACAGGTTTCTTTGTTTTTTGTTTTTTTTTGCTATAACTCAGATTTCTATCAGTATAGTTAGCACCACAAATCATGAACATGCAAGCAAAACGAACAACTCTTACAAGGAGCTTCAGTAACCTGAAGATGACCCAATAACCCTCTAGGACTGGTAGTGCCACTGATGACAATGGAAGAATTAGGGTCTCTCTTAAATCAAAACAAAACAAAATCACTATTAAGAATTTTAAGATAGCTATTAACAAACAACAAAGAGAACTCCATTTTTAAGGAAGGAAAAGTGGCTTTCAAAAAAAGTAAATCTAAAGATAGGTAACATGCCTAAGGTCACACAACCAATGAGCAAGTAGTACCATGACTGAAATCATGTATCTAAGTTATATACCCACCCTCCAGACCCATTTATGTGTGTGTTTGGACCCTGTCATCAGGACCTCATTTTATTCATCTTTGCATTTGCAGTGCTTAGTCCAAAAGCCTGAAACACAGAAGGTCCTTAAGAGTTGACTCAAATATTAATAGACTGGGTTCATATGTTACAGTGCAGTGCTAACTGTGCACATAAGTCATCAGAATGAGTTAACATTTTGAGACTGTTTTCAACAACATTAATTTACTACTTCCTTTGGTAATAATGTTTCCAAATTTACCATAAAATTTAAATATATTACTTAATATTTTTCCTAATTTCCCAGCCAACACACCCTAGAGAAGATTATGGAAGAAATTTTACTTTTTGGGAGACATTTTAGGTATTTCATTTTGTAGAAAATAAGAACATGATGTTTTAGTCCATTTGTATGTGAATGATCTAAGAGCAGATTATACATATTTTTGGTTTCCCTAAGGCTCTACCAACCTTCAACTTAGGACCATGAGCAAAGGAAAAAGAGAACAATGATGACCAAATTTATTACAAAAGGAAAAACAGGCAAGAATACATACCAGATTCTGAAGCCAGAATATATATCCAGCAATTTTATGTATTGTCACCAAATGTTTATGCGCTACCCACTATGCACAAGGAACTGTACTAGGGACAGGACAACCTCTATCCTCACTTGTATGACACCTTTTTAAGAATTACAACATACCTCATTTTATTATGCTTTTCAGATGTTGGTTTTTTTACAAAATTTCAAGTTTGTGGCAACCCTGCGTTGAGCAATTCTATAGGCACAATTTTTATAATAGCATTTGCTTACCTTGTGTCTTTGTGTCACATTTTGGTAATTCTTGAAATATTTCAAACTTTCTCATTATTACTGTATTTGTTATGGTGACCCATGATCAGTGATCTTTGATGTTACTGCTGTAATTGTTTTACAGTGTCAGTAACTGTGCCCATAAAAGACTGTAATGTAATCAATAAACTTACATTGTTATGACTGCTCCACCCACTGGGTACTCATTATCTCTGTCTCCTCAGGCCTCCCTATTCCCTGAGACACAACACTGTTGAAATTAGGCTAATCAATAACACTACAATGGCCTCTAAGGGTTCAATTGAAGGGAAGAGTAAGATGTCTCTCACTGTAAATGATTAAGCCTTCTGAGGAAGGCATCAAAAGCTGAATAAGCCCAAAAGCTATGCCTCTTGTTCCAGTTAGCCAAGTTGTGAATGCAAAGGAGAGGATCTTGAAAGAAATTAAAAGTGCTACCAATGAACACAGAAATGATAAAAAGGCAAAAGAGCTTTATTGCTGATATGGAGAAAGTTTTAGCAGTCTGGATAGAAGATCAAACCAGCCATAATATTCCCTTAAGTCAAGCCTAATCTGGAGCAAGGCCCTACCTCTTAAATTATATGAAGGCTGTAGGAGAAAAGTTTGAAGCTAGCAAAGAGTGGTTCATGAAATTTAACGAAAAAGCTATCTCCATAATAGAAAAGTACAAGGTGAAACAGCAAGTGGTAATGTAGAATGTGAATCAAGTTATCCAGATCTAGCAAAGATCACTGATGAAGATAGCCACAACTAAACAACAGATTTTCAATGTAGATGAACCGCCTTCTATTGGCAGAAGATGCCATCTAGGACTTTCATAGCTAGAGAGGAGAAGTCAGTAACTGGCTTCAAAGTTTCAAAGGCCAGGCTGACTCTCATTGGAAGTTAATGCAGCTGCTGACTTTAAATAAAAGCTAATGTTTATTTACCCTTCCAAAACCCTAAGGCCCTTGCAAATTACATTAAATCTACCCTGCCTATGCTCTGTAAATAAATGGAACAACAAAGCTTGGAAGACAGCATATCTGTTTACAACATGGGTTAACTGAGTATTTTAAGCCACTGTTGAGACCTACTGCTCAGAAAGAAAAGCTTTCTTTCAAAATACTACTGCTCACTGGCAGTGCACCTGGTCACTCAGGAGCTCTATGATGTGCAGTTTCATGAAGTTTTCATGCTATTAATATAACATCCATTCTGTAGCCCATGGATCAAGCAGTAATTTTGACTTTCAAGTGTAATTATTAGAAGAAATACATTTTGTAAGACCTTAGCTGCTACGCATAGTGATTCCTCTGATGGATCTGGGCAAAACTGAAAACCTACTGGAAAGGATTCACCATTCCAGATGCCATAAGGAATATTTGTGATTCATTGAAAGAGGTCAAAAGATTACTATAAAATAGGAGTTTGGAAAAAGCTGATTCAGCCCTCATGGGTGACTTTGAGGAGCTCCAGACTTCAGTAGAGGAAGTACTGGGATGTGGAGGAAACAGCATAAGAATTAGAATTAGAAGAGGAGTCTGATTGTGGCAATCTCATGATAAAACTTGAATATATGAGGAGTTCCTTCTCATGGATGAGCAAAGAAGGTTTTTTTGCGATGGAATCTACTGGTGAAGATGCGGTGAAGAGTGTTGAAATGACAAGAAAGGATTTCAAATACTTCAAACTTAGCTTATAAAGCTATTGCAGTGTTTGAGAGGACTGACTCCAATTCTGAAAGAAGTTCAACTATGGGTAAAATACTATGAAACATCACATGCTGCAGAGAAATCGTTCATGAAAGTAAGAGTCAGTCTACGAGCACTGCTGTTGTATTTTAACAAACTGCTTTCAGCAACCACCACCCTGAGCAGTCAGCAGCTATCAACATCAAGGCAAGAACCTCTAGCAGCAAAAACATTATGAGTCACTGGAAGATGTTATGATGGTTAGAATACTTGAACAATAAAGTATTTTTAAAGTTTTGTATATTCTTTAAGACATAATGCTATTGCACACTTAACAGACTACAGTAGAGTGTAAATGTAACTTTTATTGCACTGGAAACCAAAAATTCATTTGACTAGCTTTATCATGATATTTACTTCATTGCAGTGGTTTGGAACTAAACCTGCATTATCTCTAAGCTATGCTTGTATTTGGTTCAGCACTATTATAACTATATGTTCTACTTGAGTTTTGAAAATTACCATTAATATCTATATAGGGCAGAGAAAGAATATGCTTGGGTTATCTATGGTAGGAGAAAGTGAAGTAAAACATACTATATTCCAATAGAATACAGAGTTTTAGTTTAGTAGGCAGGTTTTTTCCAAACTTAAAATTGTCTGTACTGAGATTGCACATCATTCTTAAGAATTGGAAAAGTAGTAAAACTTTCTCAGAAAAATATGACTTTATAGATAGAAAGTCCAAAAGAATCAATGCTAAAATAATGTAGCCAATAACAACTAGCACATTCTAAAATATAATATACAAAAATCAATATCCTTAACATATTTAAACAAGACAGGAAATTTCATGGAGAAGAATATTCCATTAAAAGCAATATAAAAAAATTACTTGAACAAAAGAGGTGTGCACAACAGTATCAAGAAAATGTTAAAATACTTCTGAAACACATAAAAGTAGTCTTGAACAAATGGAAAGACATCCTTTGTTCTGAGATAATGTAACATCATATGGATGTCAATTCTCTCCAAGAGAATATATGAATTTACTGTGATGCCCCCCAAAAGTCTTTTTTCTCTAGCACTAGACAAGTTCATTCTAAAATTCATAGAGAAGAATATATAAGAAAAATGCTGGGGGAAAGAAAAAAAAGACCAAAGAGTAGAAATAAGTATTACCGTAATATACACTAAATACTCATTGTAAAAAGCCTGTGCAATAAAACAACACAGTAATGACACATGTAGACAAGTAAACAAATGAATACATTAAAATGTTCAGAAAAAGATCCAAGAACTTGTGGAAAGGAAGTATGTGAAGAAGAGATACTTTTAAATACATGGCATTGAGGCAATGGGATGGATGATTTGAAAAAGAAATTGGATCCATACCTCATACCATAAACCAGAACAATTAATTCTTAATGGTCATAGATTTAAATGTTAAAAATGAAGCAATACCAATCCTAAAGGCAAACACTATGAATTCGTTTATAAGCCTAGGAATGAGGAAAGCTTTTCTAAACAAAACTTTTGCACTGCAAATAAAAGCCAAACAAGAAACTGGGAGAAAATATTTGTAACCTATATTACTGACAAATGACAAGGCTCCCCATTACAGAAAGCAAAAACATACAAGTCTATAATTACGGTAATTTAAAGTTTGAATTGGAAGTAGCAGGATAAACTTACTGGTTTTTAAAAACTTTATTTCCTAGATATGTCTTCTGAAAGGTCCTAGAAGCAATGACATCTCAATAGCAATAAGTGTACTTAGCCACAGATTTTAATTTCTAAATTCTGTCATCTACTAAATGATACCAGAGCTCATTGGAGCAATGACAGACTCCAACGTTGAGGCAGGGAAGCACAAGGTGAACCTAGGATATTAGAAAAAGGAAGTCCTCAAAGGTTAATTGGTTCATATCAAAGGACATGGGAATAGACATGAAGAGACTCTCCTTTGCCAAATTAGGGAACAGCTGAGCAACATAAAGAAAAAGATAGTAAAGAAATATAAAAAATTGAATGAAAAAAACTCCATAACACTTCAAAGAGACGGGCAGGAAAAAGTAGTGCTCTTTTTGACCAGACACTGGCCAATACATGGAGAAGCAATAACAACATTAGAAACCCACCATTTTGCATTCCCTAACCTTTGCAATAATTAAGTCAGGCAAGGATGATCAACAAATGTTGAGTAAAGTTTTTGGGGAACAGGATAGTCACATGATCTCACATACCACAGATTACTCAGCAATTACAAAAAGAAAATGTTGTCTTTACAACAGAGATGTAGTGTTCACCACCTTAATCAAGGACTAAACTTAACAACAAAATTAGTGGGACTATCTGACATTATATGCCACCTAATGTGATGCAAAAAAAAGTACATTAATACTTACAGTATTCCTGCCAAAAAAATTTAGCCTAAATCTAATCACAGTGAAATAGATAAAATTAAGCCTGGGACAATTGGTTCAGTGAGACAATTTTTTTTTTTTAAAGTCAGTGTCATCAAAAACCAACCAACAAAATCTAAATTAATTGAGATTAAATGAGACTAAAATGACCTAGCAACCAATGTAGGTGTGAATCTGAATTGGATGCTGGATAAAATAAGCAAGCAAACAAAAAATTGCTTAAGTGATTTTAGAGACAATTAGGAGAATCTGAAGATGAACAGTTTATTAGATATTAATAGAAACATAGTTAATTCTCCTAGATATGATAATGGTACTATGGTTATATAGGAGAATATCCTTATTCTTAGCAGATATACAAATGAAGTGTTTGAAGGGAAGAAGCAGATGTTTTGAATTTAGGAGTTTATTTTGTTTTTCAACTTTTTTGTGGTTTAAGAAAATTTCAAAATAAAGTTGGATAGATTGTAGGCCCTTAATAGACTTTTAGTAACCTCATGTTAGGCAAGCAAACTTTTGATGGTTTTTGAACATTATAAAATCATTCACATGAACGAACACTTTAAGTTCTCCTGGATAAAAATTTTCAGCATTATTTAAAGTAAAACAGCCAACAAAAAAAACCAAAAACACTTCTCTCCAAACTCTGGATTTATTAGAACACCTTCCTAAAGTGCATGAATGAATAACTTTTCTAATATGTATTTATATTTACATATTGATAGCTCCACTCAATTACTGAAAAATGTTAATTGCCTGGACAAAGTACCTACCCAAATCAGAGGTATGAGTTACTTATAATTCTTTATTATTAGTTTTTGTTCTTTCACAATTAGAAAAAACACATTTCAAAGGACGGTTTATTAACATAAAATATCTTGACTCTGAAACCACTCTGTTATATTTTAGAATACTGGCTCTGGCAATTATTAGATATGTGACTTTGGGCAAGTTGTTTAACCTCTGTGCCTTTGTTTCTTTACTCAGTACTGGGGAAATAATATGCATCTCATAGATTGATGGGAGGATTAAATTAGTTAATTAATATAGGAAAAAGTACTTCAAATTTTGCCTGGCATACTGAACACATGTCTATGTGTGTACACATGAATTTACATATGGTACCAGAATGTTTATTTTTACTTTGATGTTTCAAATATGCTATATTCGCCGTATTTTTTCAATAGCCTTTAAATACATGTAGAACTCAAGTTTTAGAAGAATAAAATACATAGTAAGCATTATAATTAAATATTTATATGACAAAGGTTAGCTATTCTAACAATAAATTCTGCTTTAGAAAACTCAATGGCTTGCATCATACAATCTGAGGTGGAAACATTGACTTTATCATAACTTGAGAATATTTTTATTAAAGAATATGCACACACATACATATTTGTATACAGTCATATGTGGATTCATATGTGTGTGTGTATCTGTAATATATATGTATAACCTGTCCCTTCCTCTCTAGCCCACTACTTAATTTGGACCCTCTCCTATCATTTGGAATTTAATGGAATAGCTTCCTAACTAAACTACCTGACTTGTTCCGTAAGCCTTCCAATGATATCTCATACTGCCCGAGTGACTCTACTAAAGGGAAAATTGTTACCTTGTCATTCTATAGCTTAATGGTCAGAATAGAAATCACCCTCCTTGAGTGTTTAACTCCAACTGCTTAACTCAAAATGGCACACAAGGCCATTCAGAATGTAGCTACCTCCTAGCTCATTAGCCTTCACCTGTGACATTTGTCCTTGGCATTCCTCTAGCCACTGTTTACTCCAACGAAAGGGAACTTAAACTCTCTCCCTTTCTAACATCCCCTTCCTAGCTTAATTATTTCCTAGGCATTCTTTAAAGCTCAGGTAGAACATCATGTTCTCTAGGAAACAGTTCATGATTTTCTTCTTCCCTCCCTATCTTTTCCCTCTGTTAGCATACCTGTGCAATCCTCTATCACAGCATTTTCCTCACTGTATCTACTAAAACTAGTTTTAGTTGTATGTGTCATGTAGTTCAAATTTACAGATGTTTGCTGAATGATTGCATACATGAATAGAGAAAATGAAAGGTATACAGAAATCTTGCAGCACAGCAGGCTACAGACTTGACATTGGTATGTCATTCCATATTCAAAATATTCATCTAAAAATAAATTTTTAATAAATGTGAATCTCAGCGTGGCTTATCCTCATTTAGTCAAGTTAAATGTTAATATTTATTTCATACTGGACTTTTTCAGGATGCTATGGGAAACCCTCTATTTACTGAGTAAATTATTTCGAAGATTTCAAAAAGAGAACATACTTTGAATATTACTTTTCATGTTATATGAATAAATTCCCCTAAACTCAGAAACATCAAAGACCGAGAGCCCTGAGTTTACAAGGTTTCAATGTCCACACAGACCAGACATGTTAAAACACAATGAATATTCAAAACCACAGATCAGTAGACTTTCCTATGTTAGTCATGGAAATACGTAGTGACCCACTCACCAGGGTACACAAACATGAATGAGTAGGTATGATGCTGGGAATTGGGAAAATGGTCTGTAAGATTTGAAAATGGTAAATTAATGCTTGTGAAAAGTACAAAACAAGCAGGGAAAAGGTGGTAGTTCTATGGTGTGGACTGCATCAATCAGAGACAGCGTGGCTCCTGGTTTCAGCCCCGCCGCCAAGAGTGAATATAATTTAATCTTTCTGTGCTTCAGTTAAGCCTCACACCTTCTGAGAAGATCCCCTGGACTATGCTAGCCTCTAATGATCTGTGCTATTTATTTCTAAATATTAATCAAAAATTAAATTAATTGATCCAATAAATATAAGGTTTACTTGTGTTTAACTTTTAGACAGACACTCAATTTAATTGTCCTAACCAATAATCAGTCAATATCCTGCAGTTCTTATTTCCATTTAAAAACAACTGAGAACATAAAATGTTTAATATTTGACAAATCCCTCAGGAAACTCCAACAGAAGACTGTAATCTGTCCAAATCACATCCTTTGAGACATGCTTTAGATACGCAATTTGAGGACAGTCAGGTTAATAAAGTTGCACCACATATTATACAGACAAAGCCAAATACTTCAATTCTGTGTGTTCAATCCTTAAAATATAATTTAGTATCTGTAAGTCTTTAACAATAATGTTATAGTAAGTACCTTAAAATCACAGGTATAGGTACAAAAAATAAAAGTATAAATATAATTCAGGCATTTCCTTTTTATTCAGATATTTTATTGCAAGGAGCAATTTTTTTTTAAGAAGACAGACAGCATCAAAAGAAGCTTTTGTTTTTACCTGGGTCCTCAATTTTTTTCCTTTATTATCTTTCTGGATAGCAAACATCCAAGCTGGCAGCCTCATGGTTGTCCTAATGGTTCTTAGTCTTATGGTCTCTTTTCATTTCAGTAGCCTCTTCCAGCTTATCCCATTAACTCCTGTAGATTTAAAGACTACATAGATGCCACTGGATACTTAATCTATATTTATGCTTCAAAGTATACAGTCTAGTTCCTGGCTGAGGGCTTGACTCACAGGGGGGTATTTATTTATTATTTATTTATTTATTTATTTATTTTTGCTATCATTAATCTACAATTACATGAAGAATACTGTTTACCAGGCTCCCCCCTCACCAAGTCCCCCTCCCACACCAGACTACAGTCACTGTCCATCAGCATAGCAAGATGCTGTATAATCACCACCTGTCTTCTCTGTGTTGTACAGCTCACAATAGGGTATTTAATAAATGAGGCTCAAATTCATGAGCAAGCTATTAGATAGCTCACTCAAGATGTCTCCAGTCAACTCAAACTCAATATATCCAAAATACAATTCATTATCTTTTTTTCCAATATTCCTGAATTTCTCTATTTTTGTTAATGGATTCCCATCCATTCACTGAAAATTAGAAGCCTTTGTCACCCTCAAATTCTACTTCTCTATCCCTTACAACTCATATTCCAAATCTCTAATATTTGATGATTTAACATCTCTACTTTCTTACTTCAATCCCATTCTCCCACCTCAATTATTAAAATCATTTTTTAACTGGCCTTCTTGGCTGGAATGCCTTACATCTTTTATGATTATTAGTCTTCTCATTTGGTAACCATTAGCTTAAATATTGCCTCCTCTATGAAGCATCATATACATATCCTACATCATATATATCCTCCAGTACATTATTCATTATATTTATTACAGCAAGTGTCAAACTGTACAGACCTACCCATCTTCCCCTCTTAAAAATATATCTCTAGTGAATACTGCCAGTGCTGGGGGGAAAGGCAATGTTCTGACCTTCATTTATATAAGGTTCTGCACAATTTGTCTCCTTGCTACCCAGTTGGCTCCATTGTCTTCTACTTTTCCCCTCCATTCCCTTTACCTAACCTGTACTGGCCTCTCTGCTGTTCAAAATGAATACCAGGAACATTCTTGACTCAGAATCTTGGTTGGGGATGCTATTTTCCCAAACAAAAGGCTTTTTACTTTAAATTTTGCTCAGTTTTTCAGCTTCTTTGTGAAGCTCTCTTTGACTACTTTATTTAAAACAGCAACCTAACCTCAACTCTCCAGTTCTATCCCTCTTACCTGCTTTGCTTATTACTTATTCTGTACTTATTTGTTCACTGCCTGTCCTTCTGCACTAGAAAATAAGTTGAACAAGGACATGGATTTTTACTTGTTCTGTTTACTGCTGCATTCATGTAACACCTATAACAGTGCCTGGGACAAAGAAGGGACTCACTGGGTGCTTATGAATGAATCTTGCACTCCCAATATCTGCATGTGCAGGAATTAAGTATCCTTTAGAATTAAAAACAAAGCAAAAAAAGAACAAAGTTAAAATGAGAAAGGATTTAATAATGGAAAAAGTATTTTCATTTATTACACTGGTTTGGTATTGAGAATGTAGGAAGGTGAGACCTCATTTCCTCATCATAAAAGACATAATTTAAATTCTTGGGGGAGATAGTATATTTAAATTTTGAATGTAAGCATGCTTTAGAAGACATTTTCCATAACTCAAAGAAAGCAAAGTCATTAAAAAAAATGCTTATTACGCTATATCAACCTTTTCCTTAGAAAAGCTCAATAAATAATAAGAAGTACATTAATTTGCTTAAATGCTATACTGTGCATTTATAGCTGCCTTTTACTTTATTAAGTAGCTTTACTTTCAACTGTTTGTTAATCTTCACTTGAAAATACACAGACTAAATAGCCAGGATGACCTTAACTATCAAGCTTCATAATGTTACTAAAAAAATAAAGAATTAGAAGAAAAAAGGCACACAAGAGACATTCCCCCAAGACAACACCTCAAACTTTGCTGATTCTGAATGGCTGAAATAAAAAAATCTTCTCACTTCCTACTTTGCTCAGATAAATTTAACAGCTCGGAGATTTGAAAAACTTGATTGCTTTTAAAAGAAGGTCAAATAAACATCACACACACACAGTCACTCACACACATTAATGTGAAAGAAACTGGAATGCTTTATAGATATTCACTCACTTGTTTCCAGAATACCAGGATGCCCTTGAGAGGCAGACCTGAAGGATGTAGCACAGCAATTAAGCCTACATTACATGACTTGTGACACATTAGCCTTGTAAAGGGCCAGCAACAAAATCCAGATTCCTAGTTCTAAGCTATCATTTAGAGGAGTTTAAGTGGACAATATTGTTCTATATTGTACAGACAACACAGAATTCTAAACAGGCCATGAAACTAAGTGCATTTTATAAAGACAATATATTTCCTCAGATTGATTCCTTTCTCTGTACTCCTTTAATGTTTTATGCTTACCTCCTGTGGAACTCACACACACCCTTTGTATTTTAACTATTGCTTGGCCTGCTGCATTCTCCAGCTAAACTGGGGGGGGCTCTGAGGGTAGTTTTTCATCTTCCAATTCTCCTAGAGTTTGGCAAAATCCCTGTCACATACTAGGCTCTTAATAAACAGTGGCTGATAAACTGCATTAATTAATTTTTGATAAAGTATACAAAGGTTTTTAGCAACAGCTTTTGTTTGGGTGTTTCTACTAAAGTATAGTATTTCTGGTTCTGACCAGAAAGAAAAAGATGGATGCTAGTCAAAAATCATTCTCAGTTTGTACTCCTTATGAAATTATAGCAGAATGCTTCTTCAGAGGAGAAAGTTGAGAAAAAAGCAAACTGCCTGAAAAAAGCAAATTAAACCATTAAAACAATTCTACTTTTTATGTATTGAACATTTACAATGCAAAAAACTCTTTAATTATTACAAAAAATGACCAGTCACTCCAGTTAGTCATTTCTTAGTTGCAATATTTGTCATCAACTTTGCTCTCAGACTTGCAGACAAGTTGCTGACTAAGAACAACACAGAGAGAGACTTTATATTTTCATTCACTTTTCATTCAAGAAAAAAGCTTCCTAAAAACACACATTTAAAATTCTGGAAAATACGAATCAACATTATCTAGATGTCCTTATTACCAGAAGGTCTGGTTCCTAAATCTAATTTTCATTGTTAGCTGACATTTTCAATTAGTGATGGACAGTCATTTCCAGAAAACAATACCAGTAAATTCTATGATATCACTGTTCACTATCCAGACCAAACTGACTAAACCACAAAATGTAAAAGCATGCACATAGCCTAAAGGGAAACCTTTAGCTATTCTGAATAGTCTTATAAAGAATAACCTTAGTAAGAGTGAATGAGAACTTAATTTAGACAGCTCTCTTGCTCTGAATTTCCAGGGTCTTCCATAGATTCAAGCCAAAATATTTAAAAACTAAAGTATTTCTTGTCACAGACTTAATTTTAAAAAAGTCACTTTAGGGCATAGGGATTTACACAGGAAACAAAAATAATTTTTATGATACAAATTCTATTTTCTTCCCTGACCAGGAGAGGAAAATGGAGGAGCTGCTTCTTTGGTTCTAAGCAGTGGCCAACCCTAAGGAAAATTACTAAATAAAAAATAATTACTAGTTTTTTAGATTTACCACTCTTCACAAACTATAGAGCATAAGGATTGAAATGGACAGTGATGTGAAATATGTAGAAATGTTAATGTATGGGTATATAAGGTAAAGAATGAATATTATGATTAACATGGAATCAATCTGACCTTTTATTTTAAACATGAATTAAAATATTTTTTTAACAAATTAAAATATTTTTTAACAATGTGATCAGCATTGTTATACAGACAGATGTATTCATTGTAGTACTGAAAACCAAAAATATACATAATATCTAGTGACTGAAGAAAGTCTTCAAAATGATTTAATATTAATATTTTTCAAAACCATGCATTAGGTTTATTATCAGAAAAAAGTTATGGAAAAATCTTCTTTGAAAACTACATAACATACCTTTAAAATACTACCTTTTTTGAATGACTAATTGCCCTAAAAATTGAAAAACTGCCCTTTTCGTTTTGAGATTATGGGTTTTATGGTTGATATTAAATAACATTAAATATAATCTTATTCTCAAATTATTAAAAACAGACAGTAAAATTATGCCTGGTCAAAAGTACTTTAGCCATTTTATAACCTGCCCTCTCGCCTTTCTGGTTGCAGTCATATAAAGTTGTTGTAATTCTTCCTTTAATCCTTACCTTTAAGTGAACTGATTACTGACAGTTTCATGCTACCCTGGAGTCACAGAAGTAAATTACATTTACTACTTTTACCATGATATCAGCTATGTTCTGAAAAAGAAGTTGAAACTTTAAAAGTCTCCTACTTCAGAATTATACAGTAAAAACCACTTTGTCACAGAAATATTTTAATCAGTAAGCCTAGAAATTGTATTTTCAAAAAAATATATATGTACTAGAGGAATATAGATTTTAGCATAAGACATTCACTATGTTTAATTCTAATAACATAGTGGCTTTACTTTCACAAATTTAATGAGAAGTAAATTTAAAGTAATGATTAAAATAGTTCTGAATATAGTCATAAAGATACTATCTATAACTCCTACTGCATTGTAATTCGAACATAGGTTGGTATTTAAAAACTTTCACTTGCAGCAAACACTTTCCTATCCTCTATTTTCAAATGACAAGTCACTAAGATGGAATAACTTGTTTCAGGTTGTAACATAAGTTATAAAATCTGGATCTAAATTCAAATGTCACTGACCACTTGGCTATGTGATAGCAGAGTATCATGTTGTTGACTTAAATATGAAAATTAAGAAGCTTGTAGAGTTGTTATTCAAGTTAATAAGGCTTATTAATAACATCTGCATAATAATAATAATGAACTATCATGAAATTTTCAATATTATATTCAGGGAAGTTTTCATATTAAAAGCATTTTGGAAAAAGTTGAAAAAACTGGTAATCTCTTCCTTATATTGCAACATCTGATTTGTCTGGTGTAGTGAAAATTTACATAGAAGTAGATTTTGTAGGTTTGAACTGTCCAATATGAAAACCACTGGCCAAATATGGCTATTTAAATTAAAGTAAAATAAAATTAAAATGTAGTTTCTAAGTCACACTAGCTACATTTCAAGTATTTAACTGCCACATGAGGCTAGAGGCTATTGTATTGGACTCTGTGGGTCTAGAGTTCAGAAAAGAGGTATGGGCTAAAGATAAAACATTAGCATGTGTGTTTTATTTAAAAACATGAGATCACCAAGGAAGTAAACATATTTAGGGAATAAAAGAGAATGAGACAGTAGTGGAACAACCTAATGAGACTGGAAGAAAAGAGGATGAATTATCAAAGGGGAATGAAGTAGTTGCTAAGGAGAAAACCAAGAATCTGGTATCCCTGAAACCAGTGTATTAAGAAGTGATCAAATGTGTCAAATGCTGTTGATAGGAAAGTAAGAAAAGGACAAAAAATTAACCATTGTGAAAATCACTGGTGAGCTTGAAAAACAACAGACTAGAGATTTCCAGAAATTTTCTACAAGATGAAGTGAGAAACATCTATCTGAAAACATTATGATGGGCTGCAGTAGATACAGAATCTACCTGACAATGAAACTCAGAAGATCTGTGAAAGCAGAATCAGTATATTTGGTGGTGGTGGTGTGGGGTGCAGGGGCAGAAATAACTGAATGTTCCTATGTAAAACACTTAGGCCAAAAAGGCTGCAGATAAAGTGGATGCTGCTGAGCATTAACCACAAGGGGCAAAAAAAAAAAGTCTGTGGAATTGTCCTTAAAAATAATATTGAACAAGTAGTCACTTGGGAAGAGTGAAGAATTCAGAGTGGATACCATGGCTCCACTTATTCTCATTCTGGCAATCAGTGTGACAGACTGACAGGTGGACTCTTGCCTATTTACCCTAAATATCAGCAGCTAGTTCATATGTCTTAGTCATATATACAAAGTTCTTAATAAGCTCTTTTTTCAAAGGTAAACAAAATAGTGAGATTATAGATCTTTTCACACAATGTAGGAGGGATGCCATATTTCTAAGCAGTCCTTCAGTTTTAAAAATAGATGAATATACCAAGGATCAGCAGGTATAAAAGAAAATCCACTGGCATGAAAGAAAAACACAGGATACACAAAGAAATGAAAAAAACTGAACAGAGGAAACATCAATTCAGAGAAGACAACTTTACTTAGGTTTAGGAAGATGCAATCACATTCACAAAACTTTGATACCAGAAAAATGGAACAAACAGGACAAGAAAGAAACCATAAAAATCAAAAGGATGATTGGTGAATTCAGAAAAATTTGAGTAAAGAAATGAGAGGGCTCTGAAACTAATTAGTTAGAACATGGAAAGGAGGAAGAGTCAAAGATGTGTCCAGTTTCCACCTGAAAAATGATAATGCCATCATCAGAAATGAGACAGGAAGTTCTTTCAGGAAACTCAAGCTAACTCATGGCAATGATTACATTTCTATCACATATATGACAAAAAATGGTTAGCTTATATATACTGCTATACAAATTTGAGGCTGAATATCTTTTCTGAAATTAGATTTCATATTTCAGAGCCATATATACTATAATAGCTCTATTCAACTTTGCTTCAACTCTCAAAACATTTACATTTGATCCTTTAAAAAAAGATGCTATTTGCAAATAACTTATATAAA
Organism: Manis javanica; assembly: GCF_040802235.1. Taxonomy (NCBI): domain Eukaryota; kingdom Metazoa; phylum Chordata; class Mammalia; order Pholidota; family Manidae; genus Manis; species Manis javanica. The sequence goes on from NC_133168.1 coordinate 54,420,198, forward strand.
CCTTCAAAATACAAAAAAGAAATTAATGGGTTGCAGTTGCTTTCTTTTTATTTTTCAGTGTTTGATAATATAAAACAATGCAGGGATTATGGGTACTGACCCCCACGCTGTCAATAATCTGAGTAAAACTTGACTCCTCAAAAGCTTAAGTACTACTAGTTTTATGTTGACTGGACGCCTTACAGATAACAAAAAGAGTTGCTTAGTGCATATGTACGTATTATATACTCTATTGTTATAATACAGTAAGCTAGAGAAAATATTAAGAAAATCCTAAGGAAGAGAAAATACATTTATAGTACCATATTTATTGAAAATAATCCACATGTAAGTTGACCCATATAGTTCAAACCGTGTTGTTCAAGTGTCAACTCTATTTCACTTTCAAAATTAATCCATGGGGCAAATTCTACACTCTATTTTGACAACTAAATTTAGTAGGTTCTTAAACACACACACACACATACACACAAAGAAATGTTACTGCAAAAGAAGGAAAGTTTAAAGGCAAAAGGTTGAAAACTGGAAAGTTGGAACCATATACACCATATAAATGTCATATAAAATAGCTTCTCACAAAATAAATGGCTAGGAAATAGTGGACAAATTTAAGGTCATTTAAATTGGCAGATTTAAATGCAGAGAAAAATTTGCATTCATATTCTGCCCTCAGAGGGTATTAGGAAAAACTTACTATCTCAATGGGGACATTAATACTAAATGCATCTCCATGTGAATGACAAACTATTAAGTATATTAGCATTTGCCAGAAATGGTAAAGATGATTTTTAAGTTAGGAAATGATAAATATGTAGAGTACACTTTAAATTATCAACATAGTTAGAAACAATTTACCAATCAAATGACATTTGTTTTTTTAGAAAATACAGCGGCTTTTATTACAAGTGAGGATAAGTTCTAATTTTTAACAAGTGGATTAACTCAGATCACTGGAGAATCAGTAAATACTGATATTAGTTACTAAACTGGCACCTTATACCTTTAATGTACCAAATATCAACTTTAGATAATCCAATCATGAATGCAAATAAAAAAATCTAACAAATGAAATCTTAGTCTTTGTGGAAGGGGAATATAAGAGTGAAATGTTGGATCATCTTTTTTCACGTATTTCTGAACTTGGTTTACTAATATTTCATTGAGGATTTTTGAATCTATGTTCAGCAGGAATATTGGTCTATTCCTTTCTTGTAGTGTCTTTGTCTGGTTTTGCTATTAGAGTGATACTGGCCTCATAGAATGAGTTTGGAAGTATTTCCTCCTCTTCTACTTTCAGGATTACTTTAAGGATGGACATTACTCTTCTTTAAATGTTTGAGAGAATTCAGATGTGAAGCCATCTGGTCCTGGTTGTTGGTTCATTGGGAGTTTTTGGATTACCAATTCAATTTTGTTTCTGGTACCTGGTCTGTACAGATGCTCTGTTTCTTCCTGGATCAGTCTTGGATGGTTGTACTTTTCTAGGCATTTGTTCATTTCTCCTAGGTTGTCCAATATATTGGTATATAAGTTTTCATAGAATTCTCTATGAATTCTTTGTATTTCTGTGGTGTCAGCTGTACCTTCTTTTTTGTTTCTGATTTTATTTGTATCCTCCCTTTTTTTCTTGATAAGTCTGGCTAGGGGTTAATCTATTTTCTTTATCTTCTCAAAGAACCACATCAACAAAAGGAAGGATAAAAACCATATGATCATCTCCAAAGATGCTGAAAAACACTGGAAAAAATTCAACATCCACTCATGATAAAAATTCTTAAAATGGATATAGAGGGAATATAGTTCAACATAATACAGGCCATATTTCACAAACACATAGCTAACAACATACTCAATGGCAAAAAGATGAAAGCTTTTCTCTAAGGTCAGGATCAAGACAAGGATGTCTACTCTTACTGCTTTTATTCAACATAGTACTTAAAGTCCTAGCCATGGCAATCAGACAAGATAAAGAGATAAAAGGCAGCCAAATTGGTAAGGAAGAAGTAAAACTGTCACTATTTGCAGATGACATGATTCTATATATAGGAAGCCCTAAAGACTCCACTAAAAAGCAACTAGAACTAATAACTGGATTCAGCAAAGTTACAGGATACAATATTAATGCACAGAAATCTGATGCATTTCCTTATACTAATAATGAACTAGCAGAAAAAGAAATCAAGAAAACAATTCCATTGACAACTGCACCAAAAGAATAAAATACCTAGGAATAAACCTAACCAGGGAGGCAAACACTTGTACTCTGAAAATGGTAAGACTCTCATGAGATAAATTAAAGAAGACACAAATAAATGAACTCTATCCCATGTTCATGAATAGGAAAAATTAGTATTGTCAAAATGGCCATCTTGCCCAAAGCAATTCACAGATTCAATGTAATACCTATCAAAATACCAATGATACTTTTCAATGAACTAGAGTAAATAAAACTAAAATTCATGAAGGACCACAAAAGACCCTGAATAACCAAAGCAATCCTGAGAAAGAACAACAAAGCTGGCACGATTGCTCTCCCTGATTTCATACTGTACTACAAAGCTACAGTAATCAAAACAGTATGGTACTGGCACAAGAACAGGCCCATAGATGAATGGAACAGAACAGAAAGCTCAGATATAAACCCACACAACAAATATAGTCAATTTAATAGATGATAAAGGAGCCATGAATATACAATGGGGAAAAGAGAGCCTCTTCAGTAACTAGTGTTGGGAAAACTGGACAGCTACATGCAAGAGAATGAAACTGGATTACTGTCTAACTACATACACAAATGTAAACTCAAAATGAATTAAAGGCCTTAATATAAGACATGAAACCATAAAACTCTTAGAAGAAAACATAGGCAGGGAAGCGATTCCTAAGATGGCAGTGTGAGTAGGGCAGTGGAAATCTCCTCCCAAAACCATATATATTTTTGAAAATACAACATATACAACTATTTCTAAAAGAGAGGCTAGAAGATACAGTACAACAGTCAGGCTACATCTACAACTGTGAGAACTCAGCACCTCATGAAGGGGGTAAGATGCAAGCCGTGGCCTGGCGGGACCCGAGCGCTCCTCCCACCCCAGCCCACTGGAGGGAGGAGAGGAGTTGGAGTGGGGAGGGAGTGGGAGCCCAGGACTGCTAAATACCCAGCCCTAGTCATCCGCACCAGGAGCACAGACACACAGTGCATGGTGTGTTGGGTACTAGGGAAACGGAACAGTAAAACCTATGAGCGGGTCCCCTGTAGCTGGCGACCCTGAGGCAAAAGAAAAGCGAGTGCTTTTGGAAAGTCTTAAAGGGGCAGGGGCTTCACAGCTGGATGGAATGGTCCTGGCACACTTGGCCCAGCAGGCTGGGAATCTTGGGGAACTTTGGGCACCCTAACCCCCTTGGTGGCAGTATAGCTCTGAAGCCCCTCACGGCGATAAACAGCCTTCCGTCCATTCCTCCTCCCACGTGGCCCAGCCACAGCAGGGGAGCAGCCTGAAAGTGGCTGCCCAGAGCCACCTCTGCAGCCGCCCAGTCCAGACACAGATGTCCTTCTGGTGCGCAGCAGCCCAGCACAGACAGAGGAAGCTGGGACAGGGTGTGAAGGGTCACTGTTCTTGCAGGAGAGCACACCCAGCATGCCGGCCTCTCTCCCTGTGGGGCTCTGGGTTGCCCCAATGGCTGCCCCGCCTGCGGCAGCTCAGGAAATAAAACTAGAAGCTGCTTGCTGTGTGTGGGTAACTGGCACAGGCAGTGGAGAAGGACAAGGTGCAGGAAGGGATGTTGTTCTCCCAGCTGACACACACGCCAACTGCCTATGACTACCTCTATCGTCATGAAAAGGCAGAAGAATTTGATCCAGTCTGTAATTACCCAGACAACCCCTGAGAGGGAGCCTGGGGAGATAGATTTAACCAATCTTCCTGAAAAAGAATTCAAAATAAAGGTCATAACCATGCTGATCGACCTGCAGAGAAATATGCAAGAGCTAAAGGATCAAGTTAGGAGGGAGTATACAGAAATAAAACAATCTGTGGAAGGACTTAAGAGCAGACTGGATGAGGTGCAAGAGGCCGTTAATAGATAGAAATCAGAGAACAGGACCACAGAGAAATTGAGGAAGATAGAGATAAAAGGACCTTCAGGAATGAAACAATATTAAGAGAACTGTGTGACCCAGCCAAATGGAACAATATTCACATTATAGGGGTACCAGAAAAAGAAGAGAGAGAAAAAGGGTTAGAAAGTGTCTTTGAAGAGATAATTGCTGAAAACTTCCCCAAACTGGGGGAGGAAATAGTCTCTCAGACCATGGAAGCCCACAGATCTCCCAACACAAGGGACCCAAGGAGGACAACACCAAGACATATAATAATTAAAATGGCAAAGATTAAGGACAAGGACAGAGTATTAAAGGCCGCTGGAGAGAGAAAAAAGGTCACGTACAAAGGAAAACCCATCAAGCTATCATTAGACTTCTCAACAGAAACCTTACAGGCCAGAAGAGAATGGCATGATATATTTAATGCAATGAAACGGAAGGGCCTTGAACCAAGAATACTGTATCTAGCATGATTATCATTTAAATATGAAGGAGGGATTAAACAATTCCCAGACAGGCAAAAATTGAGGGAATTTGCCTCCCATAAACCACCTCTACAGAATATTTTAAAGGGACTGCTCTAGATGGAAGCACTCCTAAGGCTAAATAGATGTCACTAGAGAAAATAAAATCACAGGAAAGAAAGCAGACCAACCAAATACTAACTAAAGGCAAAAAATAAAATCAACTACTCACAAAAGCAATCAAAGGAAACACAAAAGAGTACTGAATAAAACACCTAACATATAAAGAATGGAGGAGGAGGAATAAGAAGGAAGAGAAATAAAGAATCATCAGACTGTGTTTATAATAGCTTAATAAGTGAGTTAAGTTAGACGGTTAGATAGTAAAGAACCTACCCTTGAACCTTTTGTAACCACAAATCTAAAGCCTGCAATGGCAATAAGTACATATCTTTCAATAATCATCCTAAGTATAAATTGACTGAATGCACCAATCAAAAGACACAGAGTAATAGAATGGATAATAAAGCAAGACCCATCTATAGGCTGCTTACAAGACACTCACCTCAAACCCAAAGACATACACAGACTAAAAGTCAAGGGATGGAAAAGATATTTCATGCAAAAAATAGGGAGAAAACATAGGCAAAAATCTCTTGAACATAAGCATGAACAATTTTTTTCTGAACACATCTCCTTGGGCAAGGGAAACAAAATAAAAAATGAACAAGTAGGACTATATCAAACTAAAAAGCCTCTGTACAGCAATGGACATCATCAACAGAACAAAAAGGCAATCTACAGTATGGGACAATATATTTATAAATGATTTATACAATAAGGAATTAACATCCAAAATTATATAAAGAACTATGAATCAACACCAAAAAACCAAATAACCTGATTAAAACACAAGTAGAGGACCTGAACAGACATTTTTCTAATGATGACATACAGATGGCCAACAGGCACATGACAAGATGATCCATATCACTAATCATCAGGGAAATGTAAATCAAAATCACAATGAGATATCACCTCACACCAGTTAGAATGGCCACTATCTGAAAGACATGAAGAAGTGTTGACGAGGATGTGGAGAAAAGGGAACCCTCCTACCCTGTTGGTGGGAATGTAAACTGGTGTGGTCACTATAGAAAGCAGTATGGAGGTTAATGAAAAAATTAGAAATAGAAATACCATATGACCCAGCAACTGCACTTCTAGGAATTTACCAGAAGAAAACAAAATCCCTGATTTGAAAAGATATATGCATCCCTGTGTTTATTGCTGCATTATTTACAAAAGCAAAGGTATGGAAGCAAATTAAGTGTCCATGATAGATGAATGGATAAAGAAGACATGGCCCATGTACATAATAGAATATTATTCAACCATAAAAAAGAATGAAATCTTGACATTTGCAACAACATGGATGGATCTAGAGGGTATTATGCTAATTGAAATAAGCCAGGCGGAGAAAGAAAAATACCATATGATTTCACTTATACATGGAATCTAAAAACAAAACAAATAAAATGAACAAAAGAGCAGTAGATTCAGAGACATTGAGAAATGACTGGTGGTTACCATGGGTGAAGGGATGGGGTGGATGGGTAAGATGGATAAAGGGGCACAAAATTCTCAGTCATCATGTAAGTTGGTCATGGGAATGAAATGCAGTGTGGAAAATATAGCCAATGTTTCTGTAACATCTTTGTTGACAGACAGTAATTGCACTAGGTAAGGGTTTAATAATGTGTGTAACTGTTGAACCACTGTGTTGTATACTTGAAATCAATATAATATTGTATATCAACTATACTTCAATAAAAAATAAATATAAATAAAATAGTGCTATGTTAAAGGAAAAAAAGCCATGTGATTAAGGTCTTTTTTATATTGTCCAGAAAAATCCAAAATGAAAATAGTCCCATCACCAGTATTTCCTAAAACTGACGTTTAGTTAATATTCAATACTATATTGGTTTCAGGTACATAACATAGGTGATTCAACAATTATATACATTATTAAATACTCACCAGAATAAATGTACTTACCATCTGTCATCATATGAAGTTACTATTACATAATGACTATATTATCTATGCTGTACTTTCATCCCCATGACTAATTCATTTTATAATTGGAAGTTTATCCCCTTTACCTATTTCACCTATCCCCCACAATCCACATCCCCTACAGCAACCACTAGTCAGTTCTCTGTTTATGAGTCTATTTTTGTTCTGTTGGTTTGGTTTTCTTTTTTTAGATTTCACATATAAGTGAAATCATATGGTACTTGTCTTTGTCTGACTTACTTCACTTGGCATAACACCCTTTAGATCCATCCATGTTGTCGCAAATGGCAAGATTTAATTCTTTTCCATGGCTGGTTAATATTCTATTGTATGTATGTACCACATCTTCTTTATCCATTTATGTATTGATAGACATTTAGGTTGTTTCCCTATCTTGGCTATTGTAAATAATGTGGCAATAAACATAGGGGTATCTTTTTGAATTAGAGATTTTGTTTTCTTTGGGTTAATTCCCAGAAGTGGAATTACTGGGTTGCATGGTATTTTTATACTTACTTTTTTGAGGAACCTCCATATTGTTTTCCAGAATGGCTGCACCAATTTATATTCCCACCAAGTTTATAAGGATTCCTTTTTTTTCCATCCTCACCACTTTCTTATCTTGTAATCTCTTGTCTTTTTGACAATTGCCATTCTGATTGTTGTAGGTGCTATCTCATTGTGGTTTTGATTTGCATTTTCTTTATGATTAGTGATGTTGAGCATTTTTTCATATCTGTTAGCCATTTGTATGTCCTCTTTGGAAAAATGTCTATTTATGTCTTCTGCTCATTTTTAAAGTCAGATTTGTTTGTGTTTTTGGTGTTGAGTTGTGTGAGTTCTTTACGTATTTCCACCTCTAGGATTTTTGTGTTGACTCGTACTTAAGTTCAAAGATGAAGTTTCAAAAGTTAAGTGAGTTCTAGTGGATTAAGTCTGAGATGCTTATTTGAAAACTTTCCTCTTAAAATTACTTCATCTTAATATCTTTTGGGCATGCTTCTCAAAATTCTATATCCATCATTTGCCTGATACATTCTTTTTTCTATAATTATCACTTAATACATTGTATTAAACCACATCTTAAAATAAGACTTCCTCCATTCCTTTGACCACAGTATAAATTGCATGATTTCAAAGTAAAAAAAAAAAAAAATCACAAGTGTCATCCATAAAATTTTATATTGTTACTTTCACAGTATTTTATGGATTTCAAAGTATAAAAATATTTTTCTGATCCTCACAATTCTCTGAAGTAGAAAATTCATATTAAGTAAAAAATAGAGATTTTATACCTGGAGAGATAAAATCAGCTACCCAAGATAAGAGCCACGAAGTAGCAGAATTAAAGGACAGGCCCAACTCTTTGGGCCTTCTGACTCCAAGCCCAGTTTTTTTCACACTATAGTACACATGTGTTAAAATAAGAGAAGTGTTGCTTTGGAAAAAAATTCTTGCTTTAAAAATTACATAATAAAAATGTTTTTCATTCCTTTTATGCCATAAAGCACAATTAAGGACAACTGTCTACAGAAAATAAGTTAGTCCATAGGTTATTGTTATCTATGAGAGTGGATTAATTCCTTTCACCCATCCCACCAATTGCCCTGGAATTCTGGAGATTTGATATCAGAATTCAAGAACACATTATTTTTCAATGAGTAAAGTTCATTAAGTAATATTAACAGAAAACTTGCCAATTCTGATAGCACGAGAAAGTCCTTTAAAGCTCATTTTACCTTCCTTAAAATGGAAACCCCCTTTTACCATCAGCTGTGTTTACTGAGTCATTCTAATTCCCAATTTTTGCCAGAATGTTTTCTTTTCCTTCTTTTGAAATATAAGAAGAATCATATTTCTAGCTTAGATGTAATTTACTTTCTGCACAATGAGTTATATAAGGATATCACAGAATCTCTTGTGAAATTATGACCCAGGATTTATTTAAAATTTTAATTATATTATTTAAAAAGTTTTGCATTTATTTATAAAAAACTAAAACCTTAAGAAATATTGAAATCTTAAAAGTAAATATAAAATTTAATAGGAAAAACAGTCCTTACTTTTAAGAACTGGTCAAGAAAATAAGAGTATACTTGCCAAAGACCTGTAAAATTAATGGGAAAATCTAGTACAAATATTATTCGACTTGCAGAAGTATGAAAGTTAACTTGACCAATCTCTTAACCAATACTGAAGTTACCTGAATCATTTTATGATTTTGTTTAAATCAAGTATCTTGACTGTTTAGGATATGGTAAGATTAGATTAAACAGTTGTCAATCAAGTTTAATATACATTTATATGGTCCAATGGAAAGTGAAAACAAATATGGAGAAGACAGCAGCTATTGATTACTTTTAAAAAACACATCACACACATCCAAGTGTATAATTAAAAAGATTATGTTGATAAAGTTATAGTAATAAAATAGACCCATTTATTTTATATGACTGAATGTATCTAATGAATTTAGTGCAATGCTATGAAAAGATAAAATACATAAAAATGAAACAAGTTGTCCTTTAAATATGTAATGCAAAGATGATACAACCATGCCACTGCCAATATGATAAAGCACTTTCTGCTGATTTCTGCTACCCATAACAGTGATTTTATTTTTTACTGAATAATCCACAATTTAAAATTTGCCTCTATAATAAGGACTCTTGAGGTACTTGAATGTGATCTGGATTTCAGACAAACTATTACAGAATAAAATTTCTCTGCAGAGAACCTCCTGATTTGACTGGAGACTAAATACCAGTTTCACTAGAACCAAACCTTAAAAAAATCAAGAACTGGCAAACACAGAATTATATTTAATGATCAAAAAAAATGGAAGTTCATTAATCCTCAGAAAATACTGTATTGGCACCTCAGTTTTAACAACACCTGTTTCATGTATTACTGTTGAGGTTTTTACTCTGTAGCATATGTAAAGTTAATAACAAAAGATAACACACAGCCAAACGGACCACCTGGAAGAGTGGGAGGACAATGTGCCAAACATTAAGGAGTAGCTCCAGGCACAGCTTCACTGAGGATCCTGCGCAGGCAGTCCACTTCACCTCCTGAACTTATGCCTTTCTCTAGAAATAGGCAGTCTGGTGTGGTGAGGATGAGAAGTACTGAGCTATGAGTGAGGAGATCTTGCTTTAGATAGGGCTGCCACTAGCTTTGTAAAACTCTGTTTAAGTCAGTCCTTCTGTCTCTTGGCTTCACTGTAAATGGATTGAACAGCAAAAGGATTAAGGTCCTAGAAGCTCTAAAAAAGATCTCACTCCCTATGATTTTAATGCTTACCCTACTTAGAGAGTTTTTTTGAGGATCAGAAGTGAATATATATGAAAGCACTTTAAAATATTTAATACAAATACAAGTTGCTGTTATTGTTTGAGATTTTCTTTTCATTATACTAAAGAAGTATGGAAATACTTTGAGATATAGTAGAACACGTTCCCTAAATGATGAAGCACTACAACCTACAATTTAACATAAAATGTTAAATTTATAATTTTCTTTCTTTAAAGAAATTAATCAGGGAAGTTAAATAGTTTTTATTGTATTACTATTAGCAGATTTCTTATTTTGTTCTTAAGAATCTAGAGTAACTGCCTAATGAATAGTTTCTAAAATAACTATATTATTAGAGTTGTGTCCAGATTTTCTCCTGTCTAATCCATTGTTCACTCTTTTAAGAAGACTTTATCATTCCCTTCACACTCCTATCTTTAGATAGATCTCTTTTATTTAGAGAATAAAATGTGAGTTCCTCAAAAGAGCACAATTTGACTCCATTCTACCTCTATAGACTCATTCTTCCTAAACACATCCATCTCACCATTTCCTCCAGTCAAACAGACTCAAACCACTCCTCACCCAAGTCAAGCTCTCTCCTAGTGTACATTTGTTTACCTGGTTCCTGGCTCTGTATGCCTTCCTGTACCACTGCCTGCTGACCAAGTCAACATAGGAGCAAGATCACAGAAGGTTTCATAAGACAGGGTAAGGATTCTGAAACTCATTCCAATTGTGACAGAAAACCACGTAAGAGTTTTAAGGAGGGAAGTGACACGAGGTAGGTCATACTGGAGAATAAGCCAAGAGACAAGAGGGAAAACAGAGTGGAGAGGGAAAAGAAGGAATCAAGAATGGCTCCTAATTTCACCTAAATAACTGGGTAAACGTGGTGGGAAGCAGTAGGAGTGGCAAGGGTTGGTTGGTGTGTGGTAGGGGAAATGGAGGTGGAAGGATTTGGGGCAAGAGTTCTACTGGACATGTAAAGTTTGAGAAACCTCCTAACCCCTCTATTCCTCTGTATTCCAACGACACTGTAATTATTCTGTGATTTCAGAATTTATCACACATTGACATAATTAGTTGCATGCTCATTTGTTTCCCCAACCAGACTATAAACTCCTTGAGGACAGACAGCAATAGTTAGTCCATATCCTTATGAGAGAGACTTAAGCAAAGTAGCCATTTAACATTATTTTAGAATGAATAAAAATAGTGTTGCAGAAACTCTGAGGAACACAGACCAAAGAAAATAGAAAGTCCCTAGATTCACTGTCCTCATTTAGCTATAGCGTTGAAAAGACTGAGGCCAGCAAAAATTGCTCAGGATTTGTATCTGTAGTCATTTAGAAATGGAGACACATATGGAAACTTTTTCGCCTGTTTCCTAGTGCACGATTTTTTCCCCCCACAAAGATTGACTTCTTAATGAGTAAAATGAACTAAATTTGGCTCTTCTACACTGGACTACATACTCCACTTTTACAATTTTTCTACAGAGTGATATATCAATAAATTTTATAGAAGGATATGCCTTAAAATGAGGTCAGTTATATTAATAACAAAAATAAAATCAAATGAAGCAGTGTTACCATGTATCATTTAGCTTAATGGTAATGTTTCTGAAGTAGTACACATATGGAGGGACATGTATGACATAAATGCTGTACTCAATGTTTATATGACCAAGAACAACTGAAGGCAAATGGATCAAATCTTGTATATAATGGTGAAGTTTACAAGGCTTGCCTTTATCATATCTGGCTTTTCCTTTATTCTTTATCTGACTCAGTGGTAATCCCTTTACCCATTTCAAAGGACTTCCTATCTATCCTCTCTGATTTTTCCCTTTTTCAGAAGAGGAAAGAATTTTCTATTTATTATTTATACATTGTTGGCTGACAAACTTAAGACAGTATTTGAATGAATTTTAATCAATATATTAATTCAACCAGACATTGAAGTTCTATGTCTTTAATCTTGAAGTATGGAATGACATATTTGTTCCAAGAAGAATTTTAGATCTCAGCAGAAAGATGATAGGGACCAAGTGTTGAAGACAGGTTCCTTCCCTCCTAGTCACTAAAATGACACAGTCTGATGGCAAATCAAGTATCTAGTTAGGGGGCAGAGAATAAGAGTCTAAAGGCACATGGTGTGCCCTCCATCATATGTAAGAATGACTAACATCATCACTCCAACTTCTGGAAGATATGTGGAACACTAGACATTTAAGGTTTAGATAACTGTTAATTATTACAGTGATTGAAAAGTGAAGTCAAAGTATTTTCAAAGCTAGTGTACACACGGTCATGCTATTTATGTTGTAGTTCCTCATGCTTATGCAGTGTTCTCAGATGTGCCATGTGATTTGAACTACAATAATATATAATGTAAATATTATCTCCAATTTTCAAACAGATTCTAAGGTTCCCAGCACTAAGGTTAATAAAAGGCACAGCCAGGACTGAAAATAAGAGCTCTTAATTCAAGTTATTTTCTCACTGTAATATGTGACTTATACAGAAATATTAAGATAACTGTATAAATAAACTTCGAATACTTTCAAAGTAGAAAAGTAATATTATCCCCAAATTTCTAAATAAATTATTTTGATCTTTTCAAGCTAAAGTTTCTTATTATAATCTCCTTGTCAAAGATAATTGTTTTGTTATTTTCAGTGTCTCTTCTAAATGAATCAATAATGGAAAAAAATATGGTAAAAAATGTGTAATGAACAGAAATAACCATATTTCAATAGCCAAAATACACATTTCTCACCTAGATGCTCTTTTCTTTGATGTCCTTTGAAAACTTTATTCAAACTAACTTAAAACATTAGCCTAAAACTTTGCAATTACATAGTGTGCTTCAACTCAGTGAATCATGTATTTTTTAAACTAGCTTCTTTGCATATTTTATTAACTTGCCAACTTTGAAGAAACATAGTATCATTGGCCAGTTGTTATCCTGTTTCTGCTAAAATGCATTTTACCTTGGCTTTCCTTGAAATGAATTATAAAATGGGATTATCCATCATCTATGGTTCCTTTCTCCAAGGGAAACTGAATCAGATTGAAGATTACACATATTTAGAACTCACGTTTGCTACTTTTATTTTCTATTCAGTAGAATATAGGTTGAGGGTATATAATCTTACAGTAGAGTATCTACTCTTAAAATTAGCAAAGTTGAGTTTTTTTTGAAATAACTTTATTTTTTAAGAAAAAAAGATGCTACAATATAATCCAAATGTGAAAACTGATTATTACAATGCTATGAGCTATATTTCTGAAGTGAAATAAATGTCATTCTTTAAAAAATAGCAGCTGAACATTTAAAAGAATAGGTAAAGTAAGAAAGGGGCTCACCGGTCTGAGTGAAACCAAACGGATGTAGAATCTGATGAGCAGCCAGCATGTTTGCCTGTTTTAACTTAGACTGTTGTGAGGAAGCTGATGTTGAAGTAAATGAGAGATTTTTGTTAACCTGTAATAGGAAAAGCAAATCAGAAACCAAAGCGTAATTTCCTGGATTACTGATGCAAAAACTGGATGAGAAGTATTTGCCTAAGTACAAACTAGGACATACAGAAGTTCAAAAGGAATGGTAATGATTTATATGCTTAGTTTTTAAAGTATACAGTATAGAATAGTTTTTAATAAGGAAGGAATACATTGGTAATGAAAGCATAACTCTATGTAACCCTTATTAAAACAAGTTTGCTTATTATCACAGAATTGACATTAGTAATTTAGAATGGTCTTAAAAGTTATGCAAAAAAGTGTAAAAAATAAGTGACTCCTTGACTGCTTTCAATTAAGAAAGAGTTAAAATATTTACACCCATATTTCTTTAGCATTTTGTGAAACAGCAGGTACTTCCTGAACAGAAACACCTGTAATATTCATGTTTATATACATTATGGTAACATAGATAACACAGCTGTAACCTAACTTGCCAAGTGAAATAGTTTGCACTGCATCAAGACTTAATCTTAAGACTGTATAAAAAGAGCATTAAAATAACAGTCAAGAAAAATTTCTATAAGTAAATACAGTGTTCTGTAATGCAAAGAAAACCTACTATGATTGAGTAGAACAGTCTCACAGAAATGAAATGCATAACATATGTTATTTTAGGAAAAAAAACAATTTCCAAAAAGTTTTATATGTTTACTAGTAAATTCATCTTGTAAGAAAGAATTTTGGCAACAAGCTAGTTTCTTGTTATTAATAAATCATTCATTATATCTTTATTATCTTTTGTCACTTTCAAAAAATACCAAGAAAATGTGACCTAATTTTGAAAAATTTGAAACAGTTTGAATCTCTAATTTACTGAAAAATGTTATCTGTGAATTAAAATGTTAAATGATAGTTTATGGTATATAAAAGTATAGGAAAATAGCTTCCCTCATTTTTTTAAACAATAATCTAAACCGCACAGAAGACTTCCACTGTATTAATATTTAAAAATTCCCTTCTGATGTTGAGTATAAGATAGTAGTGGGTTGTGGTTGCATGCTTTTTATCTGACTCATCATCTGCATACTATTTGTATATGCTTCTCTTCTTTCAAACAGTAACAGCAAATTTCTCTTGAAGCAAAGAGCTTTTATATATTTGGTGAAATTCAATTAATTAAGAGCATATGATAATATAGTTTTAAAGTACCTAAATTGTTATGTCATCTTATAAAAAAACAAAAATACTTTTAAAGTAGTTAGATAGGGTCAAATACCACATCAGTGTTAAAAAATTATCCAGCTTTAAAAATTCTCTCATGGGCCATTACTAAACAATGACCAAAATTAATGTTGACTATATTAATAGAATACCTAAAAAGTAACGAAATTATCTAACATCTTTGAGCTTCATTTTTATGTTTAAGTGGAGATAATAAAAACAGTATGTATTCTTCAGTGGGAATATGTTGGGGTAGCAATAAAGATGAAGTGGTATTATAAAGTGCTATTCACATATGCTAACCATAAAGCACTACATAATGTATTGAATAAGAATTAGATTAAATAGAGTATGTTAGCAAAGGGAAACCATAAAGTGTTATGCAAAGAAAATTCTATATAATTACTAGTTACTGTTAGTAATAACTAGTAGTAAGAGTTACTAGAAGAGTGATTAGGAATATATAATACAGCATATGATGCAGTAAATTTTTCAGAGTGCTATGCTTTTAAATGGAAGTATTATATACAAGGGTATATATATCCCTTAACTATTTAATTCACTTCTCTTTTTAGAATCATTTTTCAGTTTTACTTCTGTGTTCTTGAAAATTTTTATCCTACATGTCAAACAATGCATTTTGAAATCTGGTGCAAAGGAACAGGTGTATGCTGGTGACAGACACATGCAGCAAGTGCAAACATACACAGACACACACACACACACACTCTCACAATGTGCTTTTCAGTCTTCCTCTTTAGAAATTCACTTGTGCTTAAAGAGCAACAAAAAAATACCGGAAAAGCTAGAACAGGGTACTTAAATGCCTCTGCTTAAAGAGAACGACTAGTCACTTTTCAAATAAAATGCTGTTAAAAAAGTATAACCTACAATTACATGGTCTTCCTAAGCATTATTCTAAATCTGCTCTTTCTTGACACATTTCTTTAGAGACTATCAAATGTCCATGAAGCGAAGAGCAGCATTACAGGGCAGATAACTCAATTTCTGAGGTTTAGGATAATTGTTAATTATTATAGTGATTTGAAATTAGAATTCAAAGTATTTTCAAAGCTAGCCTACACATAATTCACTACTTCATTTAGAGGAAGAAAAATAATAATAACCATTAAATAGAGTGAAGCAATATCTATTTTTGAAATATATGCTGTGGAAAAGAATTGCTTAATAATTTTACAACAACAGAAAGGTTGGCTAAGATAGTCTGCCCTACACCAATCTACCCTCTTTTCACAACACACTTTTCTGCTTGCTTCATGCAAAAACCACAGTCTGCCAAAGTCAGTTTAATACCTCCATACTGGGGAAAACTAAAAGCATAAAAATTAGTGAAATTTGTATTAGAGAAAAATTAAAAAATCACCTGAACTTCTGCCAAGTTAATCACAAAACTGTTTTGCTTCTTTCAGGCTATAAGCAGCTTTGTGCAAAATATGCAAATAAAATTCTGTAGGAGGGGTTCATTCCCATGTTAAAAAAGTTACTGTACCAACTGAAAACAGAAGGCACAAGACTAAATAAACAAGCTAACAACTAGTTTCTCTTTTGGGGATTAAATTGTAAAACATTTACAAGAGACATAACACTCATTTTCATATATACTAACAAGTCTAATCATTTCAGCTAACTTCATAGTACAGGCTACATTTACCTGAATAAAATTGTTTTTAAAGTTTCAAGCTATGAAGATACTTCAGATTGGTTTTAAATTATAACTGAAAAGATGCTAATACTGTCTATCTACTTATGTTAGCCAATCTGTCCCCCTCCTTCCAGATGGCTATATTTTTTCCACTAAATTGGACAACAATGAAGATAATACTTTAATTTGAAGACAGTTTTGGTGGCAAAAAAGCCCAATACCCAGGAAATGTTTTGTTGCAAATCATGTGTCTATTACAAAAATTAAAATCCCAATGTTTAAGAACAAGTTAAATAGAAACTTTACCCATGGTGAAATTCAAGGCATCTGAATCACGTATCTTAACATTCTCATAAATCTAAAAGCAGCTTACATTCCTGTGGTTTCTAGGCTTGTAAAATCTAAGAAATGAGTAGCCTAGGATGTTATAAAGTGAAATTCAAACAAGATCTCTAGGTTCCCAGATATCTTCCTTATAAGATAGGACAGTGAAGTAAGGGATTAGGGAGAAATACTGTTACTGTTAAAGAAAAGCTTTTTTTTCCCCAGAAAATTTTTAACAGAAAATCTCTTCCCAAATCAGTTTATCACTACTACGTAAACTAAAACCAGAATTCAAATGTCAGTCATAATGAAGTTCTGTTTTGTAATATTTAATCAAGAGATCTTGAGACTTTTATATATACCAAGGACTGGTAGTTCAAAGATTACTGATATGATCCTCCTGTGTCAAAAGTAAGATTCAGTCTTGCTTCAAATCACTTATCCAATAATGTGCCCTCATGAAAGTCAATTTACCTCAGGCATCGTGGTATTCTCCAAGCCTTTATCTACTTTCTCAGTATAATTCCTTACTTCAGAAAGCAAATTCAGTCTTCAGCTCTCTGAAATTGTTGTTTTCAGACCCATGAAAAATACACCCTTTGCATCCTTTCTTCTAGTCAAAGGAAGAGATGCCTTTCTGTTCAAGATTAATCCCTCCATCTGTTTCCATGGGTATATCTTAAAGCTCTTTCAAATTCTATTTTTGAATTGTTTAGTGGATGTTTCCCTACTGGCTATAAGCATAAATCTTTCTACTTTACTACAAAAATAAGTAGTAAACAATAAAAAATTCTCACTGTAAGTCCATAATTTCCTTAAGCTTCACCGAAAGCTAAACTTCTTGAAAAATAGCACGTAACTGCTATTCATATACCTCAACTGCTCATTTTCAGCCAGTTACAACAAAGCTTTTATATCAGAACACTAAATCTAAAGTTAAAGTCATTCTAGAATTAATTTAAATAATCAAATTTAGCAGATTCATGTAGGCATCTGAAATATGTAACACCAGTGATCACTCTCTGTGCTGTTTTTTGGAGAACGATGTTCCATTGGTTACCCTGCCATTGTTATACTGGTGTACTTCGCTAGCCCACTGGGTCCTCTTCCCTCACATCACATAGTTACCCTGGATGAAAAAGTCTGTTACTGCTTCATTTGCCTTCTAATGTTGATGTTTCTTAAATCTGAAACTTTTCTGATCAATTAGTTCAGAGCTAACCTTTCTCACACAACTTATTTCCTTAAGGAAAGTGATCACTAGCTCACTGCCCCAGCCAGAAAGATAGCAATCATCCTAGACTTTCTCCCACTCTGTACAGTCAGTCACTAAGTCACTTAGATGCTTTGACATCTGATTCCATTCTTTCTCCACAATCAGTGCTTTGATTCAGACTTTCCTTACTGCTTACAAACTACCCCAATAGCCTACTGATTTATTTTCCTAAGTAATCTCCTTCTCTAATACTACTACCAGGATGACTTTTCTAATATGCTAATTTCATTGAGTAACACTTCTGCTTGAAGAGTGTTAAAAACCCACTATCAATTGTCCCACTAAATAAAGCCCATATTTTCAGTATTGTATACAAAAGCATCCTATATTCTAGCTCTCCAGCCAGATATCTCATCTAAGTTCCAGCTACAATGAATTGCATGTAGCATCCCAAAAATAGTAGGTTGTTTCATGTCTCTGTGATTTAGCTGATGCTGTTCCCATTTCCTGGAATGATCTAGCCCCACCTTTCTAGTGGATGCCAACTCCTTTCTCAAGCTTTAGCTCAAGTATTGTATCATGTGTGAAAAGCCTTTCACACTCTCCCAATAGGATTCACCTCTCCCTCCTTTTTCTCCTCACACAGTCCCATACCTTTTACTATTACAGCACTGGTTAACACTTTAGTGTGCTTATCTATTTTGTTACTCTCTACCAGACTGTAATCTTGAGGGTAGAGGCTAGGTTTTGTTCATCTTTCTTTTGTAAATGGCTGGTATAGCACTAAGAACTGCACAAAAGTCAAATGAATTAATATACATGCGAAAGCAGTGTGTTTTAAAACCTTAACCAAAGCTAAGTTAGTATTTGTACTCAAGACTTTTCAAAGGTAAGTAACTTTTTTGATAATAACAACTACAGAATAATGGGCTCAGAAGGAAAGAACTCATTAAATTATATGGGTTAATACTCAAATTTAAATATAAAAGGAGTGTGAAAAAAACAGAAAAAAATATATATTTGTTTCTGCCTGGGTTCTTGGCACAGAGCTCCTAAAACTCTTGTAATTTGCTGAGTGGTAAGAGCTCTAAGAGCACCATTTGTTCTAATATTTTGGGCTTCTTACTCTAGTTCTTGAGACTAAGCTCCTAAATCCCTTGGAACTTTCTGGGTGTTAGGAATGTCTTTTGTTCTAATGATTATAGGCCTGTAATTTTCAGCCCCACCCATTTTCCAGAGAGGGGAGAGAGTCCAGAAATGGAGTTATAATGGACCATCCCTACATGTGAATCATGTCATAAAAATCCCAATAGTATGGGGTTCAGAGAGCTTTCAGGCTAGTAAACACATGGAGATGCTAGGAGAGTGGCATATTCAGAGAAGGCATCGAAGGTATGCACACCTTTCCACATACCTTGCCCTACACATGTCTTCCATCTACCTTCTCATCTGTAACCTTTATTCTTTTATAAAACTGGTGAAAACCAAGTGAACTGTTCTCCTGAGTTCTGTAAGCTGTTCTAGCAAATTAATCAAACCCAAGGAGGGGGTTATAGGAACCTTCAATTTATAGCTGATTAGTCAGAAGCAGGTAACAATATGGACCTGCAATTGGTATCTGAAGTGCTGGCAGGGAGGGGACAATGAAGTCTGTGGGATTAAGCCCTTACTCTGTTGGACATGACACTATCTACAGCTAGATGATGTCAGAACTGAATTAAATTTTAAGATACCCAGCTAGTGTCACAGAACTGCTAGGTGTGGGAAAATCTCCACACATCTGGTGTCTCACATCTAGTGTGAGAATAAAGGAGACATAAAAGAGGAAAATTGGTTTTCCTAAAACTAGACATTTTTCCTGTTTTCTAAAATTTCCAGTAATGGAATTCCATAATTTCTATGAGTGGCCTACTGTAGCGTATACTACTAGTACTACAGTTAAACCAGACTGCCAAATAGTATTAAAAATAATAAAACTTAATTTGCTCTTATCCAATTTTGTAGTGACATGAAGAAATAAGTGTAAGCATTAAAAAATTATTTTAAAAAACCTCTCCAAATAACTGAAAACCACAACTCTACTCAAATCTCAACTTAATTTTTGTTTTCTCATGAAAAAAATACCCATAAACTTTTTAAAGTAGATTAAAAAAATTATCTCTCTGGGTTCTTTATATCATTCTGGAAACCTTTTTACTTTTCAGTGAATAATACATTCCAAGATAGATTAGATGATAATTTAGATTATTACTTACCTTTACAACATTATTCTACAAAACATAATTCAATAAACTTCAACCTGACTGCATTTATGTTTGTCTAGGATAGATTAATAATTCAAAAAAACAGTAGTAATAATGTCCTCTGGCTTCATGAAGCTTACAGAATATGGAAATTCAGAAATGTAAAGATTAGAGGTGGAGGCAATACAATGGAGAAATGAAAAAGAAGGAAAAGTAGAAAGGGAGGGAGGAAGGAAGAAAGGATGACAGAAAAACAGGAAGAATGAGAAGAATGAGGAAGGAAGGGAGCGAGGAAGGAAGGAAGGACTGGAGAGTAGTTCCTCCCTGAGGGAAGAATTCATAATTTAATTTTGGATAAGACACGCAAAATGAAAATCAACTATGATTCAAGACAAAGTAGGCCCAATTATAAAGCATGCCAGGTATGAATACACATATGTCTGGCAACATGAGGAAAACAGATTAGTTCCATTTGTGAGGAATCATTCAAAGATTAAAGGAAATAGACTACAGGCAATACCATTGTGATAGGCTTTGATCCAACCTTAAACAAAGGAAAGAGCAAAATATACTTCAAAACAAAGGAAACAAACTATATTTCTAAATTATAAAATTGTATGTAGATATTCTAGGGCTACTGCATTTCAGAGCAATACAAGACTTCTAATACCAATTACTATTTTGGAAGCAATCAGGTGACAATTCTTTCATCCTCCCATCATCAAATCTGTATCTAAACATCTACCCAGTTTCCACTTACTTGTCTATCAGAAAGTATTATAAATCCCTTTTATTATAGCCAGGTTTCCGTTGGTATTCAGGATTATATCCCCTCTTACTTTTTCAAGGACTTGAGTCTGGCAGTCACCACCTCCATGGTACCTTATCACTTCTCCATCACCACTGAATTATTTCCATAAGCAAATAAATATGCTTTAGTAAGGTTCACCTAATACTCCCGTCCAGCTTCTGTTTCTCTGCTCCGAGTCAAAATTTCTTAGGAAAATGTCCTATATAGCCTCAGCTTTATAGGCTCCCATTGTCTTTAACACACTTCAATAGCACTTTTGTCTCCACCACTTACTGAAATAGCATTCATCAGGGTAACCAAAGGACATCATCTTGCCAAATACAATGGTCAATGTTCTATCTTCATTTTACTCATTCTCTCAGTAGCATGTGACAGTTTATCACTTCTCTTTCTTAAACACTCTCCTCTAGGCTTCCCTGACATACCCATCTCCTGAACCACTGTTTCAGGTACTTAGCTATACTCTCTCCCCAGGTGATCTTATTCAGTCTGAAGCTTAAATATGACATTAGCCCTGACTTCTCCCCAGAACTCAAGATTCGTGTATCTAATTGTCTACATCATATCCAAAACTCAACCTCTCAAAACTGCTCCCTTCACTCCAGCATTCCTCATCTCATTAAAAAGCACTACTAGCATCTGTACAATAGCTGAAAGCAACCACAGGGAAGGTATTTCTAATTCCTTTTTCCTTCATTTATACCATATCCATCCATCACCAAGTAATGTTTAATCTCTTTCCAAAACAGATCCTAAATTTGTCCACTGTCTGCATTTTCATTATTACCATAGTTAGATTAATTAAACAAGGAGGCCATTAGTCTGAGGTGGCTCTAATGCCATGGTGGTGAGCCTATACAGCCTGTATAAGCAACCCAAAACCTAAGCCCATAAATATCTCAAGGTTACAAATTGAAACCTAAGGACCACCAATCACAGCCACTGAGGCTTTAAATTACAGCCCATCTCTAATTTCCTTGCTTTGCTTTTGCCTTTTTTCTATAAAAGTCTTTCCTCAGCATCTGTTGGTGGAGTGCTTCTAGCCCCTTTCAGTGTGGCACAGTCCGATTCCAATCAGTGTTTGCTCAAATAAACTCTGAAAATTTGTAGTATACTTCAGTACATTTTTAACACCATCTTAGTCTAGGAAACCATCTCCTCTTGGACTGCTATGCAAGTTTGTTACTTGGTTGCTATTCTTGGAAGACTCTTCCTCCCCTTTTAAAATCCATTCCTACATTCTCCCCAGTTTAACACCTCAATCGCTTGTTTCTCTTCCTAACTCCTTTCTGAAGGGTAGCAAAATACTTCACCTCAAAACTATACCTCTTTGGCATAAGGATAATTTTTAAGAAACTGCAGACACTGGAGAAGCTCTGAAAACAGGTGAAGAAGTTACTTTTTTATAAGGAAAATTTACATTACATAGGGGGCCTGGACGAGGGAGAGCACTATTACCAGAGAGAACTTTTTCAACCCATGGACTTACCTGCATGGCAGGGCAATCTTGTTTACCAAATAGCTCCACCTTTAACCTTGCTTTGAATTGCCTTCCCCCCTTAGAAGCCCCAGGTTCCTATCCCTTTTCTTTGGGCTCAGCATGGTACATGAGCCTTAACTACCTGGCAGCCTTTGAAATCTCATATATTTGTGGGGCCCCCATATGTATGTAATCAAAATTATTTTTTTCTCTTGCATTAATCAGTCTTATGTCAATTTAATTCTTAGACCAGTCACAGAACCTAGAAGGGTAGAAGGGAAAAAATTCTTCCTCCCCTCCATTACCATGCTTACAGGGCCCTTTAAAAGGCATGCCATCTCTTGATCATTGTTTCACCTTGCTTGTCTACCATATTACTTAAACACAGTGGTCTTCTTTCTGCTCCTTGAGCGCACCAGTTTTATTTCTAGATGAGGACATTTGCAGGAGGGGACTAGTTCTCTGCCAAGTGTTTCTGAGAGGCCTTCCATGATCATCCTTTGAGCACGGTCTCCCATCCCAGTCATTCTTTGTCCCAAGAACCTACTTTATTTT
This sequence comes from Manis javanica, assembly GCF_040802235.1. Classification (NCBI taxonomy): domain Eukaryota; kingdom Metazoa; phylum Chordata; class Mammalia; order Pholidota; family Manidae; genus Manis; species Manis javanica. The sequence goes on from NC_133168.1 coordinate 54,443,126, forward strand.
CTTCACATCACTTATTGTCTGAAATTATTTTATTTCCTTTTTGATTATTTGTCTCCCTACAATAAAATGTTCTTATTCACTGTTATATCCCAAACATCAAACCAATCCAAACAAAAACTCCAACTTCATAGGCATTCAATAAATATTTTCTTAAAAGAATGTTAATGAAAAAAGGGGATAATTTCAATAATATAAAAATATGCCTGTAATTTAGGGAAGAAAAAACTTAGACATCTGGTGAAAATTTGTTATCCTGGGTGTAAGAGATGAGAAACCACAGAAATATACTGTTTTTAAGATTAAAAACATTTGAGGATGGTGCCACGACCACTCAATGGGGAAAGAATAGTTTTTTCAACAATGGTGCTTAGACAACTAGATAGCCATACACAATGGAATGAAATTAGACCTCTACCTCACATTATATAAAAAAAAATTAACTCGAAATAATCACAGACTTAAATGTGAGTGTTAAAAATGTAAAACTCTCAGACAATAGAGAGGTAAATCTTTGGGACCTAGGATGAGGCAGTGGTTTTTTACCTATGACAGTAAAAGCACAAGTGACAAAAGAAAAACTAGGTAAACTGAACTTGACAAAAATTAAAAACTTCTTGTTTTAAAGGACACCATCAAAAAGGAATAAGACAACCTATAAAATGAGATAAGGTATTTGTAAATCACCTATCTGATGAGACTTATATCCAGAATATATAAAGAACTCTAAAAACTTAATAGTAAAAGGACATTTTTAAAAACTTAAAAATTGTATTTAGAATAATACAAATAAAGATACAAAAAGTAAATATAAAATTTTAATTTTAATGAAAAATATACAATGGAATTTTATTTGGCAATAAAAAGTAGCACTGACATATGATACAAATGTAGGAACTGTGAAAACATTATTCTAAGTGAAAGCCAGATACAAATGACCATGTGTTAATATGATTCCATTTATATAAAATATCCAGAATAGACAAATCTATAGAGACAGAAAGTATATCATTAGTTGCCAGGAGTTTGGGGATTTGTGGGTGTATGTGTGTGCAATGCATGGGAAGGAGAATGATTGCTATGAGACACGGAGCTTCTTTTCGGAGGGAAGGAAAACGTTCTAAAATCAGAAAGTAGTGATGATTGCACAACTGTGACTATAGAAAAAAACCGTGAGTTGTAAACTTTAAGTGCGAATACTATGCATTGCGGATTATATTCCAATAAAACTGTTAATACCTACCTAAACTGAAAATAAAATAGGTTCCCGGGACAAAGGATGACTGTGATAGGAGACCACTCTAAAAAAGAATAACTAAAGACATTAGTAAGGTCAATTTTTTCAAATCTTGGTTAATTTCCAAATATGTTATATTTTCAATGAGCATTTATTCTACTTTTGTTAAGTACTATGGTACAAAGATGAATAATATGATCTTCTACCCTCTGGGAGTTTCCAGATTAGTAGAGGCCATCCTCCATAAAGCTTGCCAAGTATGTGCAGAACAATTTACTTTCCAGACATTCAGACAGCATTACAAGAGTATACAGTATATTTATTAAAGAGAAACAGCTCTGAATTGCTAGCCAGAAAAAGCTATTTTCTTGACTCATTTTATATACTGTGTCTACTTTAGAAGAGTTAGCAATCTTGGAACTAGAATCATTACACTAGTCATTGCTATCAGGAACAAATTTCCTGAACATCTATAGTCCAAATCAGAACATAGCTCGTTCTCTTTATTTTTTACCTCATCTTCCTTATCCTTGTCTTTTTTCCATATCTGGTTGATTTGTGAAATTTAGGTACAGAAGTGATGGGTCCTGACTGATAATGGACAGGCTCAGTGATGGGGTAAGTCCAGTGTTTTCTGACATGTTTCCTCCGTAAGATGCTCCAAGCAGAAAGACACAACAATCTACTTACTTCTGTATTCAAGTACCTGCCACATGGTAGTAGGTGTCTACTGAATAAAAAAAGTATTTCCACTGCAATGACATTACAGAAAGCGGTCTTTGAACATATTAACACCATTATAATTCTTTCCCTTCTGGATGTCTCACCCTTTTACTTTGTGACATATATAATTATATTTGATAAATGAATGGATGTCTAATTATTCAGACGAATTTCAGGAGTAGACAGAAGAAGAGGGAAGAACAAACACATGGTGCCATTCCAACTCTTAAATTTTATTTTCTTGATAACTGAGTTAAAGGTACATAAAATAACCTTGCTTATACAAGGAATAAAGCTTTGTTGAAAGGATTTGTTATAATTTATCTGAAAATGTTTAATAATCAAGAGCCTTTTTGTATAGTACTATTTTCAGACTAATTTTGGAGTCTTTGGCAAAACACTTAACCTCAATAAGCCTCAGCTTCCTCCTTTCTAAAACTGGCATGACAATATCTAATTTGTCTATGTATATGATTGTATATGGCTAAATGGGAAAAGAAGTTTGAAACACCAGTATATATGATCAGGGAGCATTATCAGCATAGTATCATTGCTATTTATGTGCAGCTTAACATGTATTGCAAAGCTTATACAATTTACCATACACCCACTGGAACTATACTGGTGTTTCTTAATTATTAAGTATCATATAATATTTTTCTCAGAGAATGAAATGACCTTGCTGGTCCTTTACTGAAAATTATCTTAATCATTTAATTTTCTTAAGTTCTGAAAATTATGAAGCTACTTACTAAATTCTCAGGTTACAGTATACAATTCTGTAATTAATTCAAGCTCAAATAAGGAAAATATATATGAGAATAACTTTAGTGAAAATTCTATTAAAAATCATGAATGGTACATTCCAATTTTTTGGTATATCACAATGAAAACTATAGTTTTAAAGTTGTATTTCTGGGAATAAAACTACTTACCTTTGCAGCACAGGCTCGTATCACCTCCTAAAAAAAATAAAATACAGTTAAGTAAAAAAAATTCCTAACTTCATTTTAACAAAACATCAACTTTCTTAACACATTCAGATGTTAATCTTTTAATAACTAGAACCAACATTTGAGAGAGTTTCTTTATCTACCACCCTGCAGCTGTCACTCTGCATTGTTTCCAAAGAGCTAGAAAGAGGGTAAATTATAAAAAGAGACTCAATGACATGTTCTTGGTAAATCTAACACCAAAACAAAGGAACTGACAAACATGTCTCTGGAGGGCCCACATGTATCTGCAGTCTCCCCATAAACCTAGCATAAATAGTAAATTTCTCAGTACTAAAGCATTAACATGTCTAAAAGATATATCTTGAATTAAGTGCAGTATATAATTATCCCTATTAAGTAGCAAGACCCAAAAGTATAATTTTCACATTAATAATTTATTTCAGACAAGACTCTAATAATAAACACTACTAAATGGTAAAGTATATGGCCAGTATTAAAAGAGGTACACAAAGGAACTGCTTACAACTCACAGGACAAGGCCAAGAAAAGATCACTTTCGAGAAAGAAACTAGTGCAAGTCAACATATAATGGATGATTTGAAAATTTGCTGCTAAGGAGGCACAAAAAAACTCAAGTCTACTTAAGGTTAACCAGCACGTATTATCAGCCTAGTATAGAACTACAGAAAAATGGGAACAACTAATGTGGAGTTTAAAGAAAAAGAGTGCTGAAAAAGAGGACTGTCAATTTTTTTCCCAGAAATTTCTAAGGGACAGACATTATACCTATAGGATATTAGTACTTCAGTCACTAAAAGGAGACTGTAAAGTTAACTGTGTGAATGGGATTCTGATGGTCTGGACTGAATTTCAGCTCCAAAGCTTACCATCTGTGTGACAATGGCAATATTACTTTATTCCTGTAAGCTTCAACTTCATCTTCTGTAAAATGGGGATAATACTAGCACCCACACTATTGAATACAATGAATATACAAAGCACTTAGCACAGTACCAGGAATTCATTATGTTAGTTATTACTCATAATTAAATAGGAGCTGGTTACAACCAATCATTATAAGGTAGAATCTCCTATGGGGTAGAGAAAATTCATCAACCTTCTTAAAAAACTGGCATAAGACATTTTAAATCCTCCCAATCTCTATTCCTATGACTTTGCCTTACATTCAACAGTGTGTCATTAACCTTGGTTTTAGGTTAATTTTAGGAAGGGTGAGTGGTCTTGGTGTTTAGACAGCTTGAAAGGTATACCTTTCATTATGTTTTGTAAGGTTATATATCAACTTTTTGTAAGACTGATTACTCTTAGCAGGTACCCCAGATTCTAAGTAACTATGGATGCACTGATATTATCAAATTTCTGGATCTGAAAACCCAGAATGAGTTTTGTGAATGCTTTCAAGATACTGTCTACCTGTAACGTCTCATCTCGGTTGCAGTATGACTTTTAGGCATTGCTATGGCAGCAAAATATAGCCAAATCTCTTAACTATGAAATAGTTAAGTGATTTATTTTGTGACTAAATAATAAAGCTGCTAAGAACGGAAAATTATCTTTCTTTTCATATTCTTTGCGCATTAATGAGTAAACATCTATTAAATACCCGTTTAACTGAATTTATTATGTAATGCTCATACACACACACACAGAAATCACACCCTAAACTTGAACTATATTAGAAAAACATTCCTACTGTGGTTTCAAGGAAAGACGTATCTCCAATAATACAGTCTTCCATAATGTAGTCCTCTCTATTAGACTTCTATATAGAAGAACTTTTAAATACACTAAGTAGCCATTTAACAAAAAAGGAAATTTAAGGTCTACCAAAATACAATTACAGGAAACAACAGAAAGGCATTGTGACAGAAGATGGGATTCCAGTCAACCTAAATGCTCACAAAATACAAAACGAATAGACTGCCATGGGAATAAAGATGGTATTTTGTTTTTACTTCCACACAGACGTTATACATTCTGAAACAAAACTCACTGCAGGTGACAGTTGAAAAAAAAGTTCAGTGAATTCTCGCAATATGGGAAAAATATGGTTTTTTAAAAACCACAGCAAACAAAGCTTTCATTTCCAAAGGCAGTCTTGATCTACTTCAATCCCAAAGCAAACAAATTCTCCATATAATTTTAGAAAGGAAAGATTTGGTGAAAGCTAAATAAATTAATGAGTCTAAGGGAAACAAGTTTTTCTCTTATAATGAATTATCAGTTTACTTTTCCCTTGTCTTTGAGATTTCCTATCTTTAAAAATATTTTTCTGCTTTTATTTTTCCTTTACATATACTTTTGTTCTTACATTCTTTCATTTACCTGAAGATGACAGCTATATGAGAAAAGCTACAAGACTAAGGTGACTCTAGGATGTTAAGTTGTAAAGACCAAGATATTGTAGGAAACTTGTTTTTTATGTATTTATGAGTTGCTCTTAAGTCTGCATATGAAGTTATTTTGCCATGCATGATTTCAGACAAAGGAGACAGTTCTTTATTTTTCCTAGTGAAGAAAACATTTTTTTCTAATTTTTAAAACTCAGTTTATCTACTGATGCTTTGTTTTAAAATTGGAACACAATGAATTGCTTATTTTAAAATGTTAAAATATAAAGAATTATAACATTAAAATAAATTTACTAGTTTATAGTCATATTCTAAAATTTATACTAAAACATATATAAAAATTTCCCCTCTATTCCATATGAACCTAAACACAGAGCCTGAGTGTGATCTGCACTTAGGAATACCTTAAACTCTGTAACTTTCTAAGCAAAGAAAAAGAGAGAGAAAGAAAGTATAGTCAGAATTAAGGTATCTCAGTGTAGCTCCTGGTATGTTTGGTTTAAAGGAGGAGGGAAAGGGATAATATTTATTAAGGGCCAGGCACCGTGTCAAAAGGGGAACACAACAAGGAACAAGTCGGCACAGTCCCTTTCCTCAACGAGCTCAAGGCTAATTCTACCTAGAAGAATGATTATGGTCAAAGAACACAAATATTTTTAAGGATGTTTAAGCTTCTCAATATATTTTACTACTTATCTTTGAGAAAGATTTTATAGTAATTTATCACTAACAGAAGAGTACACAACTTTTAACCAACCATCCTCCTCCTCATTTTCATTAACTAGTTTTACAGGTAGGTTTCTAAGGCACTTCTTTCCTTCATAGTGAGAGAGAACTTGTAAATATGCTTATGAAAAATTTGTATCTACTGTTTGGGGAAGTACATGCGTATTTCTTCTATCTTTTTCTTTGTTGAAGTCTATTCTTTATTATTTAGCTTTTGTGTGTATTATACGTAAATATTTTCCTACATTGGTGTTTGTTGCATGTGTATATTATATATGAGCATACACACACACGCACGCACACACATGTGTACACACATGCATACACACACATATTTTTAAACAGAGAAACAGGTCTTGGGCTGATCTTTATAGAGATACTAAGTCAAGAAAGCATGATAGATTACTCTAAATTCAGTTTGTTTATTGTAGTTAGTGATTTTTTTTATAAATAACGTTTATTGAAATAGCCAGACCCATTTATTCTATGTTGTGTATGGCTCTTTCACACTCTCAGATTTGAGCAACTGCTTCTGAGACAAAAGGGCCCTTAAACCCTAAAACATCTACTATCTTGGCCCTTTACAGGAAGTTTGCTTGCCTCTGCTTTAGACTAATGCCTTGCATGTAATAGACACAAATATTTGTTGAAAAAACATTTTATCCTCTTCAAGACAAAAGTTGGCTAGATTCCAAATTAAGTTAGATCTCTCAGAAGGAAGTGATTCAAACTTCAAAGCAATTGACCCTTTTCTAAGCGACCTGAGGTTTTCTTTTAATAGTAGAGTTGAGATTTAAGAAAACTTCTTGCAGGAAAAAAAAAGGGACCTGGTGAGATTAAAAAGTATTTATTCTTGATTCAGTCCTTCACTGGTCTGCTTTTGTGCCAGGCACTGCGTTAAGGCTTAATTCTAGTTCCACTGCTCTCTCTGGGTAGCTCTGAGACCTAGTAAGTAATACAGAATCCTACACTGCTTCTGACTCTGGAAAGAGTCAAAGTTATCACCTGTTGTGATTATCTCTTTTTTTTTCTTTTTTTTTTTTTTTGAGAGGACATCTCTCATATTCATTGATCAGATAGTTGTTAACAACAATAAAATTCTGTATAGGGGACTCAATGCACAATCATTAATCAACCCCAAGCCTAATTTTCAACAGTCTCCAATCTTCTAAAGCATAACAAACAAGCTCTTACATGGTGAACAAGTTCTTACATAGTGAATAAGTTCTTACATGGTGAACAGTGCAAGGGCAGTCATATCACAGAAACTTCCGGTTTTGATCTCGCATCATGAAATATAAACAATTAGGTCAAATATGATTATTCGTTTGATTTTTATACTTGATTTATATGTGAATCCCACATTTCTCCCTTATTATTATTATTATTATTATTATTTTATTTTATTTTTTTAATAAAATGCTGAAGTGGTAGGTAGATGCAAGATAAAGGTAGAAAACATAATTTAGTGCTGTAAGACAGCAAATGTAGATGATCAGGTTTGTGCCTATAGACTAAGTATTAATCCAAGCTAGACAAGGGCAACAAAACATCCACGGATGCAGAAGACTTCTCTCAAAACAGGGGGGGTGAGGTTCTAAGCCTCCCCTCTGTTGGTCCCCAATTTCTCTCCTGATGGCCCCCCTGCAACTGTGCCTGTCTTAGGTTGTTCCTCCCTTGAGGAATCTTACCGTCTCTGGCTAACCAGTCATCTTCCGGGGCCATACAGGGAAATGTAAAGTTGGTAAGTGAGAGAGAAGCAATATTGTTTGAAAAGGTTAGCTTTTTACTTCTTTGCAGATTTATGTCCTGTGGCTTCTATGCCCAGCATTTGTCTTGAGGTATCTTTACCGCTTGGAAGAATTATGACACTTCGTAATTTCAATCTGAGGCATGAATTCTACTTAAGGGTTGTAATTAGGAAGGAAGAAGAAAAGCTATAGAAGTAGCAGACGGAAGAAAACACGGGAAGATTGATTATTTCTTTGACATATCTTCTTGTAGAGTAAGATAAGCATGTATAGGTTTTAAACTACTAATTAAATTGCGTGCACACATTAACATAATAGGAATACAGCTACATAACCAAAGCAGACCTACAATTACCAGCCATCTCCAGTGAAACCAAGAGAACCAGTTAGGTACCCTAGGCATTTGTGAAAACTTATCAATGATATGATGGATATTGTCTAACTGAATTTGAATAGTTTGAGAAAAATCAGACAAATTAAAACAACACATTCCTGGGAACTGTTCACATCCCATGTGTTCTCCCAAAAGTAGATAGTCTATAGTCACACAATTTTGGAGCACTGTGACTTGCACTTCTCCTAATTTTTGGTTGAGTTCCAACAGTATAGATCCAGTCAAATTTGTTGTTTTACTGTATGCACAGGCCAGCTTAGATATCTCCTTCTTCATTCCAAAGGCAAGTCCAGGAACCGGTGGGATGAATGCAGCTACAACTGCAACAGCGCCAGGATCTTCGTTGAAGTTTTTTGATGATCATCTTCTGGAATGACTCTTTCAGAGAATGTCCATGTTGGAAGTTCTTCTTCATATCGTATCTTAATTCGTTTTCTGGGTAGTCAAATTAGGCTTTGATCTTCTGTATAAACACAAACAAACCCTTTGCCCACACTTTGATATGCCTTTTATACCACTGTGAAGTACTTATTGGAGATCACCACACAGGAACTGCATTTTTTGTTTAAGAGAAAGGAATATTATCAGAAAAATGTACTTCCATAGCTGATCATCTGACACCCTTTAAATGATCAAAATTAAGGATATTTAAAGCATGCATTAATCGCTGATTTGCAGTTAGTTTTATCCTATCAGGGAGTAATCCCCCTTTTCTTTCTTTCTTTTTTTTTGTTATCATTAATCTACAATTACATGAAGAATATTATGTTTACCAGGCTCTCCCCTATATCAGGTCCCCCCCACAAATCCTTTTACAGTCACTGTCCATCAGCATAGCAAAATCTTGTAGAGTCACTACTTGTCTTCTCTGTGTTGTACAGCCCTCCCTTTTCTCTCACCTTCCCATTACACATGCTAATCATATACCCCCTTTCTTCTTTACCCCCCTTATCCCTCCCTACCCACCCATCACCCCCAGTCCCTTTCCCTTTGGTACCTGTTAGTCCATTCTTGGGTTCTGTGATTCTGCTGCTGTTTTGTTCCTTCAGTTTTTCCTTTGTTCTTATACTCCACAGATGAGTGAAATCATTTGGTATTTCTCTTTTTCCACTTAGCTTATTTCACTGAGCATAATACCCTCTAGCTCACATCCATGTTGTTGCAAATGGTAGGATTTGTTTTCTTCTTATGGCTGAATAATGTTCCATTGTGTATATGTACCACATCTTCTTTATCCATTCATCTACTGATGGACACTTAGATTGCTTCCAATTCTTGGCTATTGTAAATAGTGCTGCGATAAACATAGGGGTGCATCTATCTTTTTTAAACTGGAGTGCTGCATTCTTAGGGTAAATTCCTAGGAGTAGAATTCCTGGATCAAATGGTAAGTATATTTTGAGCATTTTGAGGAACCTCCATACTGCTTTCCACAATGGTTGAACTAATTTACATTCCCACCAGCAGTGTAGAAGGGTTCCCCTTTCTCCACAACCTTGCCAACATTTGCTGTTGTTTGTCTTTTGGATGGTAGCCATCTTTACTGGTGTGAGGTGATACCTCATTGTGGTTTTAATTTGCATTTCTCTGAGAATTAGCGATGTGGAGCATCTTTTCCTGTGTCTGTTGGCCATCTGTATTTCTTTTTTGGAGAACTGTCTGTTCAGTTCCTCTGCCCATTTTTTAATTGGATTATTTGTTTTTTGTTTGTTGAGGTAGGTGAGCTCTTTATATATTTTGGACGTCAAGCCTTTATCGGATCTGTCATTTACAAATATATTCTCCCATACTGAAGGGTACCTTTTTGTTCTATTGATGGTATCTTTTGCTGTATAGCAGCTTTTCAGCTTAATATAGTCCCACTTGTTCATTTTTGCTATTGTTTTATTCTTCTCAATTTTGTTTATTTCTTCTCTGATCTTTATTATGTCCCTCCTTCTGCTGACTTCAGGCCTCATTTGTTCTTCTTTTCCAGTTTCGATAATTGTGATGTTAGACTATTCATTTGGGATTGTTCTTCCTTCTTTAAGTTTGCCTGCATCGTTATATACTTTCCTCTTAAGACTGCTTTCGCTGCGTCCCACAGAAGTTGGAGCTTTGTGTTGTTGTTGTCATTTGTTTCCATACATTCCTTGATCTCTATTTTAATTTGTACATTAATCCATTGATTATTTAGGAGTATGTTCTTAAGCCTCCATGTGTTTGTGAGCCTTTTTGTTTTCTTTGTAGAATTTATTTCTAGTTTTATACCTTTCTGGTCTGAAAAGTTGGTTGGTAGAATTTCAATCTTTTGGAATTTACTGAGGCTCTTTTTGTGAGGTAGTATGTGGTCTATTCTGGAGAATGTTCCATGAGCACTTGAGAAGAATGTATATCCTGTTGCTTTTGGATGTAGAGTTCTATAGATGTCTATTAGGTCCATCTGTTCTAGTGTTGTTCAGTGCCTCCATGTCCTTACTTATTTTCTGCCCAGTGGATCTATCCTTTGGGGTGAGTGGCGTGTTGAAGTCTCCTAAAATGAATGCATTGCATTCTATTTCCCCCTTTAGTTCTGTTAGTATTTGTTTCACATATGCTGGTGCTCCTGTGTTGGGTGCATATATATTTAGAATGGTTATATCCTCTTGTTGGACTGAGCCCTTTATCATTATGTAATGTCCTCTTTATCTCTTGTTACTTTCTTTGTTTTGAAGTCTATTTTGTCTGATATTAGTACTGCAACCCTGCTTTCTTCTCTCTGTTGTTTGCCTAAAATATATTTTTCCATCTCTTGACCTTTAGTCTGTTAAAGTCTTTGGGTTTGAGGTGAGTTTCTTGTAAGCAGCATATAGATGGGTCTTGCTTTTTTACCCATTCTATTACTCTGTGTCTTTTGATTGGTGCATTCAGTCTATTGAAAGATATGTACCTATTGCCATTGCAGGCTTTAGATTAGTGGTTACCAAAGGATCAATGTTAGCCTCTTTAGCATCTTACTGCGTAACTTAGCTCGCTTATTGAACTGTTATACACTGTCTGGAGATTCTTTTCTTCTCTCCCTTCTTATTCCTCCTCCTCCATTCTTTATATGTTGGTTGTTTTATTCTGTGCCCTTTTGTGTTTCCTTTAACTGCTTTTAGTGGGTAGTTGATTTTATTTTTTTGCCTTTAGTTAGTATTTTGTTGGTCTGCTTTCTTTGCTGTGATTTTATTTTCTCTGGTGACATCTGTTTAGTTTTAGGAGTGCTCCTGTCTAGAACAGTCCCTCTAAAATACCCTGTAGAGGTGGTTTGTGGGAGGCAAATTCCCTCAACTTTTGCTTGTCTGGGAATTGTTTAATCCCTCCATCATATTTAAATCATAATCATGCTGGATACAGTATCCTTGGTTCAAGGCTCTTCTGTTTCATTGCATTAAATATATCATGCTATTCTCTTCTGGCCTGTAAGGTTTCTGTTGAGACGTCTGATGATCGCCTGATGGGTTTTCCTTTATAGGTGACCTTTTTCTCTCTAGCTGCCTTTAAAACTCTTTCCTTGTCCTTGATCTTTGCCATTTTAATTATTATGTGTCTTGGTGTTGTCCTCCTTGGGTCCTTTCTGTTAGGAGTTCTGTGTATTTCGTGGTCTGTTCGATTATTTCGTCCCCCATTTTGGGGAAGTTAACAGCAATTATTTCTTCAAAGACTCTTTCTATCCCTTTTTCTCTCTCTTCTTCTTCTGGTACCCCTATAATATGGATATTGTTCCATTTGGCTGGATCACACAGTTCTCTTAATATTGTTTCATTCCTGGAGATCCTTTTATCTCTCTCTCTGTCAGCTTCTATGTGTTCCTGTTCTCTGGTTTCTATTCCATCAATGGCCTCTTTCATCTTATCCATTCTGCTCAGAAATCCTTTCAGAGTTTGTTTCACTTCTGTAATCTCCTTCCAGGCATCTGTAATCTCCCTCTGGACTTCATCCCTTAGCTCTTGTATATTTCTGTGCATCTCCGTCAGCATGTTTATGATTTTTATTTTGAATGCTTTTTCAGGAAGAGTAGTTAGGTCTGTCTCTTTCTCAGGTTTTGATTCTCTGATCTTTGCTTGTAATTTTGCCTTTTCATGGTGATAGAGATAGTTTGCAGAGCTGGCACGAATGACGGCTGTAAGAACTTTCCTTCTTGTTGGTTTGTGACATTCCTCTCCTGGGAGAACAGCGACCTCCAATGGCTTGTGCTGGGCAGCTGGGCGCAGACAGGGCTTATGATTCCTGCCCAGCTGCTATGGAGTTTATCTCTGCTGTTGCTGTGGGCGTGGCTTGCCTTGGGCATCTGCTCCAATATGGTGGAGCCCCGTTGGAGAGGGAGCGGCTGGGAGGCTATTTATCTCCGTGAGGGGCCTCCGTGCTCCTTGCTGCCCAGGGGGTTAGAGTGCCCAGAGTGTCCCAGGACACTTCTGTCCGGTTTTGTCATCCCTGTCCCTTTAAGACTTTCAAAAAGCACCCCTTCGCGAGGCGCTGGGTTCTCACAGGTGTGGATGTGGTCTGGATGTTGTCCTGTGTCCTCTGGTCTCTATTCTAGGAAGAGTTGTCTTTGTTATATTTTCATAAATATATGTGATTTTGGGAGGAGATTTCCGCTGCTCTAGTCACGCCGCCATCTTGGCTCCACCCTCGTCTGTAGTTAGTGATTTTTAAGTAACCAGAAAGGAACTATAAAAGTACAAGAAAGCTTACTTTTAAGTGACTAACTTATTTTGTTGAATTAATATTTATTGATATGACAATGAAAAACAAGATTCAAGTGGTTATAAAATTTCTAGCTTTATAACTCCATTAAAAAATAATAGTTACACGTACTGTGACAGAATCGAGCCTCTGTTTCACTTGCTGCATCTTCACTGAAGAATTGTCAGTGTGGACATAGTCCTCAATATGAAAAGAGCCTTGATGAGGCAGTTTAGGACAGGTGCATAAAGCATCCTGACTTTGATGTATTCCAGGCAATGGAAATGTTCCATTGTAGCGTTTGAACATTTCAGCCTCCTGCTGGGCAACTGGAAAAATGAATCCTTATTAATTCAAATCATCAGAGCAAATAAAGTAATAAGTAAGCTATAAAGTTGAAACATTAAGCAAGTAATCAAAAATTACACAATACATTTTAAATACTGGGTAATAATAAGACAACATGACTGGCGAAATAAACTGTAAATAAGGAGATATAATAATTTCACAGATAATTTATGCCAGACAGTATTTATACTGAATCTTGAAGACCATATACTATATTGATCTGGTGAACAACAAATTGGGATGGGAGCCTAACTTTAAATATACATATATGGAAAATATAAAAAGTCAGAGGCATAATATAATAAAGGATATGCAAAAACAAAAAAATTACTCACAAACCCATCTAAAACAATTGTTTTCAAATTTCTATATCTTTTGTAATCTTTATACGTTTACATTTTATGTAAGACATAGTATAAATAAAATTTAACATTTTTTCAATTTAAATAATATTTTTCACTTTTCTATATGTAATTAGCACTTTTACATGCTTATCTCATCTAATATGCATTCTTTTAAATATTTACTAAATGTTTTCTACTTTCTCTCATTATAGACCACGTGTGAATAATTACTTTCATTGTTTAATTTGTTTTTTAAAACAATTATTGAAATTAATTTCCCAGAGTGGAACAGATGGTTCAAAGGGTAAATGTTTTGATGATGATGATAACGATGAGGACAATAGTATCAGTATGGCACTTTATGGCTTTTAGGATGCTTTCACATACATTATTTAATCTGGTCATTTAAAATATACAAATGTGAAAAATTTTAAATACCTGTTTGTATATAAAAGGAGGAAAAATATAATTATTTAATAAAAGTATTTCCTTACTTTTATAATTTTAAGTGAAAGGTCTTTCCTAACATGACATGAAAAGAAACTAATTACAACAAAGATTCATAACATGGAATCAACATTTGAGCCTTCAGAGATTCTATGGACAACTAGTGCTACATACAGAAATGAATCTGTGTATTCTGTAAGTACTTCTGGGAATGAGACCCATAACTTTCATCAGATCTATCTCTTAAAGGATTGTATGTGTCAAAAAATGTTAAGAATTGTCAACTTTAGAAAGCTTTTCCTGCATGAACTAAGAGTCTTCATTAAAATAAAAAAAAAAACCTACCATAATCAAAATTTAAAAAGCAAATGACAGGTAATACAGTTCTTACACCTCTGGCCAAAATAGTCAAAGGGACCAGATTTGCCCTACTGCTTGAAACTATCCAAAAATGGACAAAACATATAAATGAAAGAAACAAAACTGTCTTTACAAATATGAGTGTCCATGCTGAGCTTAAGACTAGGGTGACACAAGCAAGGCATGTCGGGAAGGAAATTTAAGGAGGTACTCACTGTCAGGTCCTGCACCCACATTTGTGTAAAAAATCTAAATGGAATTTAAAAAATCAGCCAAAAGAACTAATAATTGGCTTTAGCAAGGCTTCAGGATACAAAACTAGCAAAGAAAAAAAAAAAACTATTTCCATATACAAATCACAATGAATCAGAAATCGAAATAAAAAAATATATTCCATTTACAATGGCATTAAAATATGACATACTTTAGGAAACACCTGATGAAAGATGTGAAGGATATGCATACTGAAAACTATAAAACACTGGTGAGAGAAATTGAAGAAACAACAAAGTAAAGAGATATACTGTGTTCATGGTTAGAATAGTTAATATTGTTAAAATGTAAATTCTTCCCAAATGAGCTGTACATTAACTGTAATCCCACTCAAAATTCCAGGACTTTTTTTAGAGTAACTGTCAAATTCTAAAATCCACATAGTAGGTGGGGGGAAAGGAGGCTGTGACTCCAAAAAGATTCAAGTGTTAAAATATAAATTCCATGCCTATGTAAACACACACAAATGTATAAGAAAATACGGATTAAAATCTGATATTGAAAGAGCATACTAGGAGAGAATTAAAGATGGCAGTGTCAGAGGTGAGACAGAGGCCACCTCCCAAAACCACATATAATACAAAAACTAATCCTGAAAGAGCAACATGGAAGAAGGCTGCACCAGATTGCATACACCTGGATAAAAGAACAGACCTCATGGAACAGGGTAAGGTACCACAGCTGTGATCCTGCAGAACCCAAGCCCTTCCCCCACCCTAGCTCATCAGCAGGAAGAAGAGAAACTGAGTGGGGAGGGTGTGGAGGCCTAATGTTGGTGAACACCCAGACTGGGAGATATGCTATGGGAGCATGAACCTACATTGCATGGTGCTCTGGAGATTAGTGGGGTTGGAAAGCTAAGACAATGGGGTTGGAAAGCTAAGACTTGGAGAGACTGAGATTCCAGCCACTTGTGGAAAACAGGGACCCACACCTGGCTGCTCTGGGACAAAAGAAAGGTGGGCAGTCTGAGACTTGCTAACAGTGAGAGGGCTGCTAAAGGGGCAAGGACTGCATAGAGCTTAGTGCTCAGAAGAATGGTCAGGTGGACAAAATTGTGTGGGTGCACTCAGCCCCCAAGGTAAGGAACTTTCAGGAGCTTCAGGCACTCCATCCCCTTGCTGGCTATGTAGCTCTGAAGTCCCCACTGTGATTCGCAGCCAGATGCACCTTCCTCTCGACCTGCTGGCACTGGCTCGCAAACTGGCAGCCCCTGATCTGGCGCCAGGTAAGCCAAAGGGAGGCCTGTCTACAGGAGCTACAGACGCAAAGCATAGAGGTTTATACCTGTGTGCTCTGCTGACTGGTTCTGGCAGTGGAGATAGGCACAGCAGCCAGAAAGCAGGAAACAGCTCTTTCCTCCCCCCAGGGACCAGTGCTGCTCCCCTGCAACCCCCAACACTGCTCAGGAGGCTGAGCAGCTACAGAGAATAGAGCTTCTGGACACTACAGGGCAGCACATACAAATATGAAATGTCAAGGAACCTGGTTCAAACCCAAATCCCACAAACACCAGAAAAAGGAAAACATGAAACTAAACTCATCAATCTTCCTGAAAGAGATTTCAAAATAAGAATTATAAACATGCTCATGGACGTTAAGAAAAATATTCAACTCAGGGATGAATTTAGGACAGAGATTCAATCACTAAGGAATACAATATCTGAAATGAAATATACAGTGGAGGGATTTAAAAGCAGATTAGATGCACTAGAGGAGAGGGTAAATGGAATAGAAATTAGAGAAGAGGAACAGAGAGAAAAAAAGATTTCTAGGAAGGAAAGAATATTGAGAGAACTGTGTAACCAATCTGAACGGAACAATATTCGTATTATAGGGGTACCAGAAGAAAAAGAGAGAGAAAAAGGGATAGAAAGTGTCTTTGAGGAGATAATTGCTGAGAACTTCCCCAATCTGGGGAAGGAGATAGTCTCTCAGGCCATGGAGGTGCAGAGATCTCCCAACATAAGGGACCTAAGAAAGATAATACCAAAACATATAATTAAAATGGCAAAGATCAAGGATAAGGATAGACTTTTAAAAGCAACCAGAGAGAGGAGAAAGATCACATACAAAGGGAAACCCATCAGGCTATCATCAGAATGCTCAACAGAAACGTTACAGGCCAGAAGGGAGTGGCATGATATATTTAATGCAATGAAGCAGAAGAGCCTTGAACCAAGAATACTCTATCTGGTAAGATTATCATTTACATTTGAAGGGATTAAACGATTTCCAGGTAAGCAAAAGCAGAGAGAATTTACCTCCCAGAAATAGCCTCTGCAGTATATTTTGGAGGTACTGCTATAGATGAAAGTGTTCCTAAGGCGAAATAGCTGTCATGAGAGGAAATAAAGCCACAGTAAGGAAAGCAGAACAATTAATTACTAAGCAGATGCAAAATCAAATAAACTACCCTGAAAGTCAATCAAGGGATAGACAAAGAGTACAAAATATGATACCTAATATATAAAGAATGGAGGAGGAAGAAAAAGGAGGGGAAAAAAAAGAACCTTTAGATTGTGTTTGTAATAGCATACTGAGTTAAATTAGACTGTTACATAGTAAGGAAGTTACCGCTGAACCTTTGGTAGCCACGAATCTAAAGCCTACAATGGCAATAAGTACATACCTATCAATAATCACCCTAAATGTAAATAGTCTGAATACAACAATCAAAAGACATAGAGTCACTGACTGCATAAAATAACAAGACCCATCTATATGCTGCCTACAAGAGACTCACTTCAAACACAAAGACATACACAGACTAAATGCGAAAAGATGGAAAAAGATATTTTATGCAAACTATAGGGAGAAAAAAGCAGGTGTTGCAGTACTTGTATCAGACAAAATAGACTTCAAAACAAAGAGAGTAACAAGAGACATAGAAGGACATTACATAATGATAAAGGGGTTAGTTCAACAAGAGGATATAACCATATAAATATACATGCACCCAAGACAAGATCACCTACATATGTGAAACAGATGCTAAGAGAATTAGAGGGGGAAACAGAGTGTAATGCATTCATTTTAGGAGACTTCAACACACCACTCACTCCAAAGGACAGATCAACTAAACAGAAAGTAAGTAGAGACAGAGGCACTGAACAACACATTGGAACAGATGGACCTAACATATATCTACAGAACACTCCTCCCCAAACCAGCAGGATACACATTCTTTTCAAGTGCACATGGAACATTTTCTAGAATAGATCATATACTAGGCCACAGAAATAGCCTCAGTAAATTAAAAAAGATTGAAATTGTACCAACCAGCTTCTCAGACCACAAAGGTATGAAACTAGAAATAAATTATGTAAAGAAAATGAAAAAGCCCACAACACATGGAGGCTTAACAACATGCTCCTAAATAATCAATGGATCACTAACCAAATAAAAGCAGATCAAGCAATATATAGAGACAAATGACAACAATAATTCAACACTGCAAAATCTGTGGGAACTAGTGAAGGCCATGCTAAGAGGGAAGTATACTGCAATACAGGTTTACCTCAGGAAAGAAGAACAATCCCATATGAAAAGTCTAAACTCACAATTAACTAGAAAAAGAACAAATGAGGCCCAAAGTCAGTAGAAGGAGGGACATAATAACAGAGCAGAAATAAATAAAATCGAGAAGAATAAAACAATAGAATCAATGAAACCAGGAGCTGGTTCTTTGAGAAAATAAAATAGATAAACTCCTAGCCAGACTTATCTAGAAAAAAAGAGTCTACACACATAAACAAAATCAGAAATGAAAAAGGAAAAATCACTATGGACACCATAGAAATACAAAGAATTATTAGAGAATATTTTGAAAAATTATTTGCCAACAAACTGGATAATGTAGATGAAATGGACAACTTTCTAGAAAAATATAACCTTCCAAGGCTGACAGAGGAAGAAACACAAAATCTGAACAGATCAATTACCAGCAAAGAAATCTAATTGGTAATCAAAAAACTACCTAAGAATAAAATCCCTGAAAAGATGGCTTCACTGCTGTTTTATTGAACATTTAGAGAAGACATAATACCCATACTCCTTAAAGTTTTCCAAAAAGTAGAAGAGGAAGGAATACTTCCAAATTTATTCTATGAGGAAAGCATCACTCTAATAACCAAAACCAGGCAAAGAACCACAAAAAAAGAAATTTAAAGACCAATATTCCTAGAACATAGATGCAAAGATACTCAACAAATATTAGCAAACCGAATTAAAAAATACATCAAAAAGATCATCCATCATGATCAAGTGGGATTTATTCCAGGGATTCAAGGATGGTACAATATTCAAAAATCCATCAATATCATCTACCACATCAAAAAAAAGAAGGACAAAACCGACATGATCATCTCCACACGCGCTGAAAAAGCATTCAACAAAATTCAGCATCCATGTATGATAAAAACTCTCAACAAAATGGGTATAGAAGGCAAGTACTTTAACATAATAAAGACCATATATGACAAATCCACAGCCAACATCATACTTAACAGTGAGAAGCTGAAAGCTTTTCCTTTAAGATCAGGTATAAGACAAGGATGCCCACTCTCTCCGTTTTTATTCAACATAGTTCTGGAGGTCCTTGCCATGGCAATCAGACAATACAAAGAAATAAAAGGCATCCAGATTGGTAAAGAAGAAGTTAAACTGTCCCTGTTTGCAGATGACATGATATTGTACATAAAAAACCATAAAGAATCCACTTTAAAACTACTACATCTAATATCTGAATTCAGCAAAGTTGAAGGATACAAAATTAATACACAGGCATCTGTTGCATTCCTATATATTAATGATGAAGTAGCAGAAAGAGAAATCAGGAAAACAATTCCATTCACAATTACATCAAAAATAATAAAATACCTAGGAATAAACCTAATGAAGGAAGTGAATGGCCTATACCCTGAAAACTACAAGACACTCATGAGAGAAATTAAAGAAGATACCAATGAATGGAAACACATTCCGTGCTCATGGATAGGAAGAATTAATATTATCAAAATGCCATGTTGCTTAAAGCAATCTACAGACTCAATGCAATCCCTATCAAAATACCAAAAGCATTCTTCAACCAATTAGAGCAAATAGTTCTAAAATTCATATGGAACCACAAAAGACCCCGAATAGTCAAAGCAATCCTGAGAAGAAAGAATAAAGCTAGGGAGATTATGCTCCCCGACTTAAAGCTCTACTACAAAGCCTCAGTAATCAAGACAATTTGGTACTGGCATAAGAAGAGATGCATAGACCAATGGAACAGACTAGAGAGTCCATATAAATCCAAGCACATATGGTCCATTAATATATGATAAAGGAGCCATGGATATACAATGGGGAAATGACAACCTCTTCAACAAGTGGTGTTGGCAAAATTGGACAACTACATGCAAGAGAATGAAACTGGATTATTGTCTAACACCATACACAAAAGTAAACTCGAAATGGATCAAAGACCTGAACATAAGTTGTGAAACCATAAAACTCTCAGAATAAAATACAGGCAGAAATCTCTTGAATATAAACATGAGCAACTTTTTCCTGAACACATCTCCTCGGGCAAGGGAGACAAAAGCAAATATGAACAAATGGGATTACATCAAGCTAAAAAGCTTCTGTACAGCAAAGGACACCATCAGCAGAACAAAAAGGCATTCTACAGTATGGGAGAATATATTTGTAAACAACATATCCAACAAGGGGTTAACATCCAAAATATATGAAGAACTCACAAGCTTCAACAGCCAAAAATCAAAGGACCCAATTAACAAATGGGCAGAGGATATGAACAGACAGTTCTCCAACAACACCATGGATGGCACTAGATGGTATTATGCTCAGCAAAGTAAGTCAGGCAGAGAAAGACAAATACGAAATGATTTCCCTTATTTGTGGAGTGTAACGACTAAACAAAACTGAAGGAGCAAAACAGTGGCGGACTCACAGACTCCAAGAAGGGACTATTGGTTACCAAGGGAAAGGGGTAGGGTAGGGCAGGTGGGGAGGGATGGAGAAGGGGACTGAGAGGTGTTATGATTAGTACACATGGTGTGGGTGGGATCACGGGGAAGACAGTGTAATACAGGGAGGACAAGTCATTAGTCTGTGGCATCTTACTGCACTCACGGACAGTGACTGCAGTGGGTTATGGGGGTCTCGATAATATGGGTGAATGCAGTAACCACATTGTTTTTCATGTGAAACTTTCATAAGAGTGTATATCAATGATACCTTAATAATATATATAAAAAGTAAGAGCATTCTAAGCCAAAAGTGTAAATATATTTGACATTTTAAAATTCTGTCAAAAATAATAAAGCAAAAGGGTGAACATCAAACCAGAGCAAAAAACAAAACAACAGAGAGGACTTGTATATAACCTGATTTCACGACTTAATATAAAGCTACAGGCTACAGTAACCAAGCAAGCTACTGTGTTACTGGCATAAAGGTAAACAAAAATTAGATAGAGAACAGAATTGAGAGGCCAGCATGTATGGATAAGGTGTAAAAGGCAATTGGGTAGAGAAAGGAGAATCTTTTCAACAAATAATGCTGGAACAACTGGATATTCACATGTGAGAAAATGAACTTTGATCCATACTTTACACCATGTACAGAAAATTTAACATGAGTAATAGATTTAGATGTAAAACCTAAACCAAAAGACTCCATAAGGAAACACAGGAGAACATTTTTTGTGAGCTTGGATTAGGCAGAGAGTCTTAGATCCAATATTGAAGTCTATATAAGAAAAAGTTGATAATTTTGGACTTCATCAAAACTTCAAACATCGGTTCTTCAAAACTCTTAAGATAACCAGAAGACAAGCCAAGTCTGGGGGAAATATTTGCAAATCATGCATCTAATAGAGCACTGCCAGTAAATAGAAAGCCAATTGTCAAAACTTAATACTCAGAAAACAAACAAGCCAATTTAAAAGATTCAAACTGACCCTACATTGAAGAAGACATATAGATTAAGCTTGTAGAAAGGTACTGAACATCCTTAGTCATTAAGGATAAGCAAATTAAAAGCACATGAAACAGCACTGCACATCTGTTAGAATGGTTAAAATTAAAAAGACTGACCATTTCAAATTTAGCAAGGATAGGGAGATTTTGAAACATTCATACAGTGCTTGTGGGAAAGTTAAATGGCATAATGTCTTTAGACAACAGTTTGCCAGCTTGTTAAAGTTAAACATACATCTGCAATAGGATCCAGCATTCTACTCTTAGAAATTTATTCAAGAGAAATGAAATTACATGTCTATACAAAGACTTGTGGATGAATATTCATAGCAGTTTTATTTGTAATAGTTAAAAACTGGGTACAACCAAAATGCTCATCAACAGGTGAATGGATAAATAAACTGATGTATCCATACAATGAAACAATTCTCAGAAACAAAAAGGATGAACTAGTATTAACTCTTTAAAACATAGATGAATCTTAAAGTAATTATGAGGGAATAAAGTCAGATAAAAAGAGTACATGGTATATATTGTTTTACTGAAATAAAATGCTAGAAATTAAAAATAAATGCATAGTGATTGCCAAGGAATGGGGGAAAATAGGGAGTGATTACAAAGGAGCACAAAGTCACTTTGGGGGATGATGAATGTTATCTTAATTGAGGTGATGGTCTCAGAAGTCTATAAATATGTCTAGATTTGCCAAAGTGTACATTTTAAATACATGCAGTTTACTGTATGTCAAGAACACCTCAATAAAGCTGCATACACAAAAAATACAAATGATAAATTAGTGAGAAAAGGTGCTAATAGTCTTAATATGCAAAGACTCCCCACAAAATCAATTAAAAATGAATAATCCAACGGAAAAATGGACAAAGGACCATTACAGAAAATTCACAAAAGAACTTTGTAATCAATAAAAATGTGCTTAACTTCACTAATAATAATTAATGGTAATCAGTTTGAAGAATTAAAGAAGGAATTAGTAAGGAGCAAAGGCAAATTAGATAATGATGCCATTTTTTTCTCCTGTTTAAATGAACCATTGTACCTAAGATATTTTTTTTTAAGAACCTGAGTAAGGGTAGCCAGGTGTGTCCTTAAGTATTGTTTAAAATACTGAAAAACATATAACAGTGTAATTGTGCAATAACAGTTGTTTAAATAAATTATGGTGTAGTCATTTAATGAAATGAAATTCAGCCACTACAATGTGTTCAGAAGTATAATTATCATGATGGAAAACTGCTCATAATAAATTATTAAGTGGAAAAAAAATAGTTTGTAAAACATATAATGAATATAAAAATGGATGGTCACCTTTTTTTAGTTATCAGCCTTGCTTAACCAACCATGAATTTAGGATAGCACATACAAAAAATTTTAGGTCTTTGATCTTTATATTCATGCCCTACTTCTTTCACTTTCTAATCGAAGAATAGCTGAAAAATAATTGGTGCTCTCTCCCAGCTGACCTTGATGGTGATAAGTACCAGGAAACATTATTACAGCAGAAGACTTGCTTACTTACAATCCACCCTTACAGAGTTGCACATTCCTCATTGTCAATTATTATTCATAGATGGTAATGCAGCTGTTTCCACAGTTGGCTTTTTATGGTTTTGAGTACTGTTTTTCAGTACACATTTTGGACTTCTTTTCACAAGTTTAAATGTTCCAAGAGAACATTTATGTACTCTCAAATATTCAAAGATTGTGTTTAAAGAACAACAGAAACTTTGAAGCTGCAAAAGAAAACTGCTCTGTGGGCAGAAATTTGGAAGGTTTCACATTAGTAGATGGGTCAGGGATGAATGAATCAACACATGAAAATCACATTCATGATCTTTGCCTTACTTGCTTTTTAGAATTGTTCTTTTAACATTCCACTCATTTGGCTGCAATGAATGGAAAGTAAAGCTGGGTTTAACCATTTAACAGCACTATCTGACTCCCCATGTTTTTGTACTTGCCAGATATATGTTAGTGAAGTATCATTTCATTTTAAGCTCTAAGTGAGTGAGCATGGATAGAAGCATGTATGCTGACAGAAGCAATAGTCACACAGGATAGTAGGATTTGTTATTTATCTTACTCTTTTTGCCAAACTGTATTTTCTAAGTATTATGCTATGCTAAACATATATTATTTTTCTTTTTAAAGGACTTTTTTAACTAGGAAAAAATAACAAAAGGCATTTCCTGAAGATTTATTTTTCCAGACATTAAGATGCCATTTGGAAAGGATAAAAATGGCCTAAATGGATGCAGATAACAAAAACAAACCACAAACAATTATGGATAGTTGTCTAAAGGAAATTTTCTATATAAAATCCATCTGACTGGATTTCAAGGAGTCAAATTAACACTACTTTATCTTTAGCACCTCTAGTTCTGTGAAGAAAGCCATAAAAAAAAATCTGCAGAAATATTCATGAAGACCTAGTTTCTCAGATACTGGAAACAGAAGCTGCTTAGAGTTCTTATATCCTTCCCCTCCCCCACCCTCCACAAATATATACATCTATTTGTATGACAATATACAGATTATTTCACTGTAAAATAGGTTGTAAAAGATGATTTCTGAAATGCCTTCAGACTCTATGCATCTAACTTTTCAAAGGTTTTTTTTTTTAAACATTTTTACATAAGCCATGGTTGGAGTATGTTACAATTAAATAACTGTATTTCTTTACTTGGCCATTTTCTCCTCTGTGCTCATTTAACTTTGTATGTTTAAAACTTAGCTCTAACCTAACCTGGTATGTTTAAAAAAAATTACAATTTTAACAGTCTCACCCCCATCCTTGCATCACCTTTTGAGGAATGCACTAGAGGGTAGGCTCTTGGAATACAAAGACACTGGCCCCCTCCTGGGGTTTGAATCTTTCAGAGGTCAGTAAGAAATTACTGCTCTGTGCTAAGTGGCATAGCAGAGGAAGGGACAAGTTGCTGAGAACACAGAGGTGGCAATTACCTTTGCTTACAGGAATGTTACTGCCATAAAAATACCTCACTTAGAATCAGCTATAATTCGGGAGTCTAAACTTTACATAATTTAAACATTCTTAAAATGTTTTCACAACTGACAACCTTTTGATTTATATGAATTCAGTGCTTTTGTATATATTCTGGCCTTAAACAATTATAAAAAACAGAGTGGTTTTCTCAGATTTTTGTCTTTATAGGAGGAAGATGGAGGAAATAAGATAATTTAATCCAGTGCCCCTTGCATTTGAAGCAAATACAAGGTTTGTTACTATTAAAACCTATGTTTACTTATGTTACTGACTTTATAATAAACTAAAAAAAACCAATATATTATTTTTCTTATACTATTTTAACAATAAGATTTCCTTTTGATTCAACATTTAATTCCTTTGTTCAAGACATGTTACTGGGCATAGTTATCTTACTGGATATCTAATTACTTGTAAGTTATTTTATTACTAATTATGACTACAGTAAGCTGGTAAGTCTACTTCTCAAGTTTCCCAGCAGTATGCAGCATCCTCCTCCTCTTCCTTTAACATATGCTATGTGTAGAGAATTTCTGGTCTGAATGTTTCACTCCCCTAAAATTCATCAGTTAAAACCCTAAACTCCACGGTGATGGTAATTAGAGGTGGGGCCCTTTGGAAGGTGAGAGACCTCATGAATGGATTAGTGCCCTTTTAGAAGGGGCCCCAGAGAGCTCTCAGAGAGCTCTCTTCCCTCTTTCATCATGTGAGGTTACAGCTAGGAAGTATAGTCTGTGAACCAGAAACTGAGCTTTCACTGAATCTGCTGGTCTGCCCTGATCTTAGACTTTCCAGCCTTTAGAACTATGAAAAATAAATTTCTGTTGTTTATAAGCCATACAGTCTCTGATATTTTGTTACAGCAATCTAAATGGACTAAGAAAAGAATGTTCAAAGGCTTATGTTTTTTTATTGCATTTTACTGGACCTGATTGTTCCTGCTTCAGCTAATCTTAAGAGACTGTGGATGGATCACAGAAGTTCTATTAACACTTCAGTTATGGAATTTAAAGCCTGTTCATAATCTTGTATTTCTTTGACATATTTTATACACCAAGTAGAATTTACAAGTGTCACTAATGAAACTTCAAAAAGCTATACAAGAAAGAGTAACAGATTCACGTCTTATAGCCAAATGGGAGACCATCTACCAACATTTGGCAAATCTGTTAATTGAACACCAGAACATAACTATCTCCAAATCCCCCCAAATACATGCTACTGTTCTTGTGTTGATTTCCCACTCCACTATCACCTGAACTCTAATATACCTATGCTCCACGTCCTGCTTTAGAGTTTTATTTTATCCTTTAATAAAACACTGTGATAAAATAGGACAGGTACTGTTTCAGTTTTACAGGTGAAAAAACATGCAGAAATGCTAAATTATTTGATTAAGGTCAAATAAAAAGTATAGCCATTTTGTCTAGAACCCCAGTGCCCTGACTCCTACTCTAGCCTTTCTTATCACACTGTTGTCAATCTCGCACTGTGCCATTCTTCCTTCTTGTAAGCATAAAAAAATACCTCAGTAAGAAATCAGAGCTCTGGCTTATACTCAAAGCCATTAAGTTGACCAAGTTTTCTGTATGTTCTGAATCCTTGAATGACACAAGCCTTCAAAAATCAAAGTATCCATTATGTGAAGAGCATTAAAACAGATGCTTCAGTATACAACCAAAAATAGGTAGTTTCAGCATGTCCTAAAATTTGGTATTTCTATCTCTTAGTTTCTCCTACCAGGCTAATAACAGATATTTAAAACTCTGACCCAGAATATAATCAGTTATATTGTGTTACTGCATAATTTTTTTATCCAAGTATGAGGACTGTAACATCTGTTTGCTTTTTAATTATTCACCATTAGTATTTCAAGAGCACCATTAAATTATACAAACTATGGTTGTTAAATTTATTTCAACTAGACATTATCTTATTGCAAAATATTGTAAAAGTAGTTATATTAAATTTTAATGTTACATAACAAAGAAAATTTATATTTTGGACTATACTGGGAAGATAATGGCTTAATCCATTAAATTACGCCCAACATTTGTAAAGGAGTGAACTACTATTATACTAGATAAACTAACCACAGTTCTTTTTAATCTTGAGGCCCTCCTATACATAAAAATTGAAAACAAACAATATATTTCATCACAGGAATATTTGGTTACCTTCTTAATTTAAGTTACTTCATGAAATAGGAAATAACAAAGACTAAATAAGTAGCTATAACAGATAGCTTAATGTTTTAAGTGCATGGGCCCTGGAGACAGCTTTAACACTTGGTAAGCAAATTACTTCATTCTCCCTGTACCTCAGTTTCACCATCTTCAAGATGCGGATAATAATAGCATCTGCGTTGTGGGGTTTTGTGAGGACTGTATTAGATAATGTATGTAAAATGTTCATAAGAAAAAGGGACACACAGTGAACACTCATAACATCTTGGCTAATACTACCACTATTATTATTAGACCCAAAGTTTACTAATAGACCATGCCTATTATTTTGCATTTTTAAAAAACTTAAGGGAAAAATGATATTCTACAGGACCTGTAATTCTTATTTCAAACATTTATTGCTCATCAGTAATATACCAGGTACTATGTTAGATATAGGGTGTAATAAACACCATGAACTTTTTGGTCAATGAGTAAGTTATATAAAAACATTTTTATAGGAATGTAAAAGTATATACTGCCCAAACTCTGTGTAAATATGTCATAGTGTGAAAAGTAAAGCTATCAACAATGACTTTGTAGGTGGCTATTTAATGAATATGAATTTTAGGTAAAAAAATCATGTTTAGTGTCAATGATAAGGACTGCTTTTCAGTTTAAGTAAGATTCTTCCAGAGGTTTAATCAACTACATAGGAAGCATGAAAGAATCAAAGAGTCTGACTCCCAGGTCTCACAGCCTTGTTCAATTTGGCAACACAATAGATACTCAATAAAGATTTGTCTCCCCTAAGGCCCTATGACTGAAAAACACTCCAGAGTTAATACTGATTCAGAAGAGATACTGCCACCTAGTGAAAAATTAGGCTCATTACCTGGGATCATCAACCAATTCTGAGAACTTTCCAAATTAGGACAACTCTACTTAAAATACTACATGTATATTCATTATACATCAGCATTCAGATAGGTACTGGTAAAAAAAGATGAAAAAGCCTCCATCTCTGCTTTCTATAAAGTATAGATAACACAAAGAAATCACATACTGCATAGAGAGGCATACAATAAAATGGTATTGTATGGAAAAAGGAAGTATGCTTATTAAATAATCAAGAGGTAATATTTCAGGAATCTGCTAAAAAGGTAGTTTTGTGTAGCAAATAAGAGCATGGTGTCGAAGTTCAGACTGTATAGAACAAAGTCTTATCCTGTAAAATGGGGAAAATTACAGTACCTATCTCATAAGATTATTATGAAAAATTAAATACATGTAAAGTGCTAAAAACAATAACAGGAACACAGAAAGTGCTCAGTATTAGCTATGATTATTATTAAATGTAAAACAGGATCCTAGAGATTAAAGTAGACAAGAACTGATTAATAACAGAACATTAATTGCTAAAGTCTAGCTTCATAAATTTAATTCAGTAGGAGCCGTTTCTCTGACTAGTACTCTGTTATTATGGGAATCCTAAAAGTACATTATTTGTGGTACTCTGTGACTAAATTTTGTATTACTAGATGATTAACCCTTTCAACACCAGGCAAATAAAACTGGCTTCTGAAAGTAAAAATCATATTTCTTACCAAAAAAAGCAAAAAGTCAGTAGAATGAAAGACCCAAAAGACCACAACCTGAACATATGCTTAACAGGGAAAGATGCTTGCTGACGCTTTACAGATTTTGCTAGAACTGAAAGATGGATGATACATTTAGCTACCACTGTGGTCTCATTCGCAGTTTATTTAGCTTATAAAAAAATGAGCTTGTTCTATTTTCCTTGAAAATTACCTGAACATATATCAGCAGCTCTGCAATACTACTTAAAAATCATGTAACTGTTATGTATCTTTCAAATTTTATACCATTAAATGCGCTTATGTAATAAAGCTTTATGTAAGCTTTATCTTCAAAGTTTGGGCAAAATATTCTTGTATTAAAATATAAATAAAATACAAGGTAAAACTATAACAGGCAAATAATAAATATAGTTTTCAATGAAAAATTTAAGGACTATTTGACTTGATGATTATGGTCTGTATTTAATGAGTACAATTTTAGAATCTGAAGTAACTTTTTGTTATGAATATATACCATTCACAAGAACTGTGCTAAATCTTGGATTGCTTGAGATTACATAACTTCTTCCTAAGCTTCCCCTTTTTAAAAATAGGCAGCAGAGTTGGGAAAACATGTTGAAACATTTTGAGCTTTCATTTGTTTGTAAAGGTGTATCAGTATATCAAGAATTGTGATCTAAATACATTGAACAAAATAATTTTAACTTCACCTGTGTATTACTTGAACATTGTAATTTCTAAAACACAAGTCCTTCCTGTTCTATGTTAAGATGGCATGATATAGCATAATGTTCTTAATGTTATGCATTTATTTTCCAATACAACTGACTTAGAAAGGTAAACCGTTTAATAGAAAGAAAAAGGCTGCCAACAGAAAGTAAAAGAGGGTGATTTTTTTTTTAAATTCCACTGCATACAGAGATGCTTAAAAAAAACAGTCGATTACATACTGGTTAGATGAACATGACAACAACCCATTTTATCTTTTTTGTTAGTTTTAATACAATGTTTATCAACTTGTGGAGTACTTCCACAGTCCGTCTCATGTATCCTCACAAATAACTCTTAGGTAGTACAGGTATTAACACTAGTAGTACCATTTACTAGATAAGGAAATGGAGCTTCAGAAGGTAAGAGGCTTGTGCAAGGTCACTAAAGAAACAGAACTGAGCCTAAAACCTTCATTTTTGGGATCCTAAAATACTTTGCTCTATCTACTTACATTTCCAGAACAGACTTCTTGGTCTAAATGGCTGTCTTAAAACCAAATGGGCAAACCTAACTGGGTTAATTTAATCATGAAATTCCCGTATCAATGGCGAAAAATAACTGAAGAAAAAAAAAAGATAAGAGTGGAACTTTAAATTGCATTTGTGATGAAAATTTTAAAAGCCTAAAAAAGCAAATTAGAAATTGAATGAAGAATGTTGTGAAACCTTTTAAGAGTGAGGAAATAACTGTGCTGCCTATTTCCTGTATAACAGTTCCAATTATAAAGCATGTAGGTATAACTTTTCTCCTTTATGTGAAAACTGAGAGTGATTACAAAGAAAGACCTGTTTCAGTATACATTTTTGAACTAGACACCGGATTTGGACACTGGATGATTTGAAAAATCCATTTCTTTTTTTTCTCTAATCTGGCAATGCTTATTTTTACCAACTTTTATTATATAGTATTGTGTTGTTTAAAAATTCTACCATTAGTAATAGTGTTCTGTGAATGTGAATATGTGTTAGAAAAATTCCTTATTTCTTCTCTGTAAAATTATTTAAAGTATGCTAAATCTTAATTTTACACATTACTTTGTAATATAATTCACCTGGAAAGGCATAATAAAATCCATACTATGATCAAGAACTTCAGATTTAGAACTTAGCTGGCTAATAACTTAGCACTTATCACAACCATTAAAACCAATTCTATCTGTATTAATGCAATAAACTCAGTCACTCACATTATATTTAAATTCAAAACTCTTTGCCCAAATAGATCCATACCAATGTAAACTACAAACATATTTGCATATGTACACATTTATGGCATTGTATGTAAGCTATCCCAGCTTACTTTACAACAGTGAGAGTTGATACATGACATTCTAAACAAGAAAGAGAGACTAATAAAGACTGGTTCTTTTTGTTTAAGAATTAGTATATGAAGAAAATGGAAATGCAGTTTTGACTAATCCAAGATTTAGCACAATCCTTATCAAAAAACAGCATAAACCTAATAATCCTAAGAATGCCATACTATTCCTGAAAACTGTATCCAAAGTCTTTATTTCCTTATCTCTCAGAATGATAGAATAGTGCAATTTTAGAGTAGAGAAAGACATGAGACTTCTAATTCCAAGTCTTGTTTTCATTGATATTTGATTTTTTTGCCTTCTTATGTTAAGAAACTCTCAAAACTATGACTTATTAAAACTGAAAGCATTAAACATTTATACTTGGTAAATGTTATTTACTTTTTAAATTTAATTAACACACTTCCAAATACTTTTTTGTTAATTTTATTTATTTAAATTGATTTATAAAGTGATGATTACACCTTTTTGTGATTCCAAGAAAAGGGCACAACCATTATGTATACTTCCACTGATATTTAAACTCCATAATAATAGTGCTATGGAAAAATAAATTGTTATAACATAACAAAAATTAATCTAATCTGTTTCACTCTTAAACTATATTCAAGAGAGCCTTGTTCATACTAAGGACAGTTTTCACAGAGCTCCTAATACCAGGTTCAGTCTAAATGTAAAGTTACTCCAAATATTCTTTATTTATCTGAAAGTGGACTTACCACGGAAATCATAAATATATAGAAGAATTGGTTCATTCTGCCCAAATGCACAAAATGCAACCATATTTTCAAGTGGATGGTAAGAAATGTCTCGAATGGGTGACTTGAATGGCAGGTCAGAATACATTGCTACTTGTTCTCCTAAGTAAGAAAAGACAGCAAAAAATTTGTACTGTATCAGATATTTCTCATTAGATTATTCTGCAACTTATTAAAAATATTTATACAATATCACCAAATATTAATGATGATGCTATTATTTACATAAAAACTCAGATACTTATAAATATCTGAGTACCATGTATTAATATAATTACCTTTATTAAGTAAATTTAATTTAATTAAGTAAATTTTAATGTGATTAAGTAAAATAATTATTTTTCATTCTACTGGCCCTTTTTCTACTTCAATCCGACCACTTCAGTGAGGTTTTCACTGTACAAAGAATGCCAGAGAATTTAGAAGTAGAGAAGTACCTGACTCTGGGATCTGACAGAGCGGAGCAAATTGTATCTAACAAAGAATTCCTGAAACTGCAGGCTCAAAAACTGAAGGAACTCTGGTAAGGGGAGGTTTAATGGGGAATTAATTTTTCTATTTTTTTCCCAGAGTTCTCTGAGGTACCATCTGCTTTAAAGATACATATGATGATTAATGCTAAAAGAGGCCTACAGCAGAGTTTTAGGGAACCTATGAAAAGTAAAAGTCAAAAAGCAAAGACTCTAGATCCACTTATTGAGGGGGAGAAGAGATTTAAAACTTCCAAACTGATGCTAAAGTATCAAAACACAGTAAGAAAAAAGTCTCTAAGTGAAATGACTAGTCAAGTGCCTAGATCCAAAGAATAAACAAGGTGAAGTCAAATACTGTTCTTTAAAGGAGTTTTGAAGTAAATTTTATATAATTCTCTCAATTCATTGCTAAAAAATGTTTATATAGTTTTAGCTTTTCTCATGAAAAACAAAGGTGAGGTTCAAATGAACAACCTAATGTAATAGTTCATTTTTTATTGGAAAAAATTGAATTACAGTAATTCAGTAATTGCTATTAAGTTTCAGACATTAAAAACTTTGACAGGTATATTTGTTTCTAACAAAAATATATCACAGATGTCTAGCCATTTGAATTCCTAGCGTTATAGTTCAAATTCAGTTTATAACATTTTGTATTTTTCATTATAATCTGCATTAAATACTTAATATTAACAATATCTCAGAGGTAGGGAAAGAATATTACAATGAGAAAGTCTAAATCCAAGTAGGTGTCAGAATACAGAACAGAATGTAATATAAATTTAGAATGTAGCTGAGTTACCAACTTTTCAATTTTGAAAAACTTAACTGAGGATCTGAAATCAGAATTTCCTTGAAAATTATTTCATAAAATGGTAATTTTCATACTTCTTCAGAAACAAAAAATAAATATTTTTTGAAAACCATTGAAATATTTACCTGTTTCTGGGTTCCAAACATATACTATACCATCCTCACTTCCAGCAAAGAGAAAAGTCCCACATGGTGTCAAAGTACTATGAATCTTTTCCCGATAATTTGCTGCACCTACAAATTTCCTTGCTGCTAATCTATAAACAAAAAAGATTTTACAAATGTAATCTGTCTCATCCATTTAAAAGACTAGAGGTAGAAAAACTTTTAAATACTTCATTTACATTTAACAAATAATTTTTGAGAATCCTTAATGTGGGTGACAGTCGATGACGACACAGAATAAAGATGAGGTAGTGTCAGAGCTCAGGGAGCTTTTAATTTAGCAGGAGAGAGAGGAAATCCATCAGTGTAAAATAGAAAGTAGATGTAGAAAGTGCCGCAAAAAAAGAACAGAAAGAGTACTTAGCAGATTTGGATAAGAGTGATGATCTCTCTCTAACTAGGGAAAGAGAGACTACTTTACGGAAATAGTATTTGAGTTGGTGACTAAAAAATTAACAGACTTTTTATATTATCTCCTCTTTGTGATGAATTTTTAAAAATCATTCAATGAATATTTGATCCTTGCAGAAACAGGAGATGATTATTAAATCATCTATTAACTATGGTACACAACCTCCAGACTTTTTCACTTATGAGTAATAGTTAATGTGTTTTAGTGATTACTATGTGCCAGGTAGGTACTATTACTATCATCTCTGATTTACAGAGAGGATATTATATACACTGCTTTGTCTTTCTTTTTTATCTGGTATTTGCTTTTTCAGTCAACAACAAATCATGAATAATGGCCCTTCACATCAGAAAATAAAGATTATGAATTATCATTTTAATAGGGATGTATTTTATCACTAACTGTATCTTGTTTTCTGCTGTTGGACAACACTTGGGATGTTTCCAGTTTCCCTTACCGTGAACATGATTTCTATGAACAACCTTATGTATATGTTTTCTACTGTTTCATAGCTATTTTCTTAACATAAATTCCCAGACCTGAAGTTACTGGGTCAAACATTCCTGGAGTTCTTGCTATGTGCTGTAATGTGTAAGTACTTTACATGTATAAATTAGTTTATTCCCTACAAAACCTTTCTGAGTTTGGTTTATTATTTCTCCCTTTTGAGCAATGAGGAAAGAGAGGCACAGAGAAGTTAATCAGCTAGTCAGGGGTGGGAAATGCAGTTTTTGATTTAAACAATTTGTCTCTAGAGCCCAAGCATGATCTATACTGCTTAAAAAGGGAATAATAACCAAACTTCTTAGGCCTTGCCTTCTAAAATCTAGCTCTGCTCTTACTTTCAAAAAATTCTCTTGTAGCACTCCTTATCAAGAAACTTATGGTCATACAGACTAACTCATTCTGCCTTAAACACATATTATTCTCTCTCTGAACTGTATTCCTTTTCATGGAATTTTCATGTTTTCCACCCTACTAAAAATATTTCCATCTTGTCTAAATTCTATTTATCATTCAAGACTGAGCTCAAAGGCTAGCCTTTCCATAGAGCCTTTAACAGGAGACCATTCTATAGCTATCCGCTTTATTGTTGGCATACGTATAGCCCTATTATACATTTATATTCATAAAAAACACATTAATACTTGCTGTCTGCTAGGCATGACATGGGTGCTATGTATAGGAAAAAAAAGAATAAGCAGATTCTAGTTCTAGATCTCACAATTTAACTTAATTAAATGTTTTGTATGTTACTTTGGAGGCAGTACAAACTTCTTAGATTACAAACTTCTGATGAGCTATTTCTGCTTATCATTCTTCCACAGCACACACACCAGCGTAGTCAACAGTTCTACATAAATACTGAAGGGCTTAAGGTTTAGCCATAAAAAGATAATTGCAAAACAAACTAATACAGATGATCACATTTGCCTTTCTAAATACAATAACGAAATCTAATACAATAGCCTTTTCTCATTTGTCTTCTAGGAACTCCTCAGACAAAAAGCACACCAGAAGTCCATGCTCAATTTCCCAGAACTCTGCTTCTGCCATTTATATTAAGGCTATTTCCCTTCATTTGCCTTATTTAGAAGTAAAAAAGAAGAACAAGGATATATTAATCAAAAGTCCTCTCATTCAGTCATGATACTATGCTATGCCAATATCCTAGAGCTAAAAGATATTCTATGTAAAAGTTTCTTTTTTTTAATTGTGCAAATAAAAATTAACTGACTAAAGTTCAGCCTCAGAACTATTCACATCTTGGGCCAGGTGATTTTTTGCTGTAAGGGGTGTCCTGAAAATTTCAGATGCTTAGTAGTATCTCTGGTTTCTACACTCTAGATAGCTAGAATCAACACTCAAAAAATGTCTCCATACTTTGTCAGACATCCTGTGACAGAAGAAATTGTCTAGTTGAGAACTACTGCTGCATTTTAAAAAGGTGAATTTATTCATTACTTATTCTATGGGTGCTTAACCTGTCAGTACTGAAATATACTTACATTCGGAGATCCATAATTCTCAAAGTACTGTCTTTTGTATGGATTAACAAACGTTTTCCATTGGGATGAACCTCCAAATAACTTATTGGAATCCCCTTAAACTCACTCTCTTTAATTTCCTAAAATGATTAAAAACAGATTATAAAATATTACCACTGTAAAGTTTGTCTAATGTTCAGCCCTTTTTGGAGTATAAAATTAATTTTAAGATGTCATTTCCAAATGCACTATACAGAATCCATTAAAATTGTTGGCAAAAAAGATTCCTGCTAACTTCAGTTTAAGGTTGAAAATAAAGCCGATGAAAAGTATTTTTTGGTTGTCATGTAATGCAATATTCAATTAGTATGTGTTTTTGTAGTGTATTTCCAAACAAGAAGCACTTCCTATAAACACATCTTCTAATTTTGTATTTTTCTGTTTATCATTTAAGTAAGCTTTCAATTTTTATAAATTCAAAAGTGTAAAATTAACTTTAAAGATCTACTGTAGTCTCAGATTATTTCTTCATATACACCTTCATATATATCCTGAAAAGTGTATGTTACTAGCAACTTATTTTGAAATCATTTAATTTAGATTGCAATTTTAGGGTTTTTTTATAGCTATTTAAGGCAGTGATAGGGGACACCTGACTAAGACATAATATCTGTTAATAAATTCCTCCATATTTTTATCATATGCATGCTCAAACTAAAAAAGCCCTATTTCTGAAGCCATCCTGTACCTAGGATTGTGTACAACAGCACATGGACACTTTATTTTAGCAGTCACCAAACTACTGGCTGAAGAGAACCAAATAAGAAATTGAAGTCTCCATTTTGTCCTAGGACATAAGCTATTATAGAGATATTCCAGCTCATTTCCTAACTTTATTTTTGACTGTCTTTAGTAATCACGGGCTGCAGATTTCAAGGTAAATTTGCCTCTTGGTTACTATATTGAGGGAAAGAAACACATGATTTTTAACGCAAACAGACTCTGCATTGCAGACTCCAAATGACTGGAATTGATGCTTTTGGAGCCTTGCCAATCCCTCAAGTACCTAAGTAATTAGAAAGTTCTTTTCAAAGTATGTAAAATTAGGCTACAACATGAATCCCAAGCCATCATTCATTAATCTGACAGACTAGATGAGAATGACTAAAACAGACTTTCTAAAATAGATGATAGACTCAACAGATTGAACTAAAATTCATGAAAATTATTTTCCACTTAGGGTGTCTTTTGTTCAAAACAACAACAATTGTTATAACCTATTATGAAGAATGGGTTATAGCATGTAAGACAGAAACTGAATTAATTTATTTAAAACAAACTTACTTTGTATTTTTTAAAAATGTTAAATATACACCAACGAAATTGCTTAATATAGGCCACCTTAGAAACACTTTAATCCAAAAAAGAGATTATTCATTTGTTTCTGACTAGCTAACAAATTTAAAGTGAAACAATGATTGTTATTAAATAATTGACCCCCTTCATAATCACATGATTTTGATTACACAATTGTAAAAGACAAGCACTGTTAACAAAACATTGAATACATTGTTTTGAGAGTGATGTTACTGGACCAAAAAAGCAGTATATGAATATAGCTGAAAATATGTTATTACTTAGAGATGTTAATGTAATAAATACCTCATTTTAACACAAATTTCAGTAATGGATCACTGAATCACTGAATACTATACTGCAAGTAAGCCTCAAAATAATGAAAGTAAAGCCTGGCCAAATTCAAGAAAATTTTTACTAAGTCACTATATCATCAATTAGCCATCAGGAAGACATGGGAATTAATCAATAATAACTGACTTTTCAGAGACTGAGAAAAACTCGTTTTTTTTTAAAGATTTGTTCTGCTTATTCTTTCTTATTTTCATTTATTTTTTATTGAAGCATAGTTGATATGCAATATTGTGTTGGTTTCAGGTATATAAGACAGTGATACAACAGTAACACCTATTATTAAATCCTCACCCCAACTAGTCTGGTTATTGTCAACATAGAAAGATGTTACAGAATCACTGACTGTTCTCCATGCTGCACTTCCTATTCTCATGACCAACTTATACTATGATTGAGATTTTGTGCCTCTTTATCCTCTTTACCCACCCCAACTCCTACCCCTCCTCCATGGTAACTAGTCACTTCTCAGTGTCTGTAAGTCTACTGCTGTCTTGTTCATTTTGCTTTGTTTTGTTTTTAGATTCCACATATAAATGCAATTATATGGTATTTGTCTTTCTCTGCCTTGATTTTTTGACTTGGCATAATATCTTCTAGGCCCATCCATATTGTTGCAAATAGCAGGATGTCTTTCTTTTTTTATGGCTGAATAATATTCCACGGTGTGTATGTACCACTGCTTCTTTATCCATTCATCTACTAATGGACATAGGGGTGCATATATCTTTTCAAATGAGAGATTTTGTTTCCTTTGGGTAAATTTCTAGAAGTGCAGTTACTGGGTTATATGGTATTTTTATTTTTAGTTTTTTTGAGGAAGCTCCATACTGCTTTCCATAGTGGCCACAACAATTTATACTCCCAACTTAAGTTTTCTGAAGAGAGAACAGAATGTTATAATGTCTAAAATAAAATCATGTGGTTGCATGGCTTTTCAGTTTAACTAAATCCCAAAATAAGAAATAGGATTTTATACCTTATTAACACTCCAGTGGTGCACTGAATGTTGCACATCATTAACCTTAACATAGGTATTCCAAACAACAATCACCCCTGTGCAGTCTCCTGAATACATGTGATGACCTATTTAAAAAAATTAAATTACTCATTTATTAATGTTACACAGAGGTTGAAACAAATAATTAGAAATCGGGAAAACATATCCAAGCAAAATAGCCAAGAATCAGAGGGCTATTTATTTGTTTTAAGAAAACAGGAAATCAAACGCAACTCATAAGGAAATCTCAATTATCTTTAAATGAATTTATTAAGTTTTAAAAATTATTTTTGATTTTTCGTTGTTGCTTTCCTGAATTTGAATACAAGAAGAAATGTGCATGTCAGTGCATGTGTATACTGCTCATATTCCAAAGCCAAACAATTTGTTTGAATTACACAATATGCATCTCTAGTGCTTACCTTTATTAATCCATATAATGCTTCATATTCATGGAAAAACACCTTTATTCTAAATAAATACTGTCAGCATGATGTCTGAGACCAGTAGGAATTGAATAAGTGATCAGAGAATGAATAAACTCATAAATAGTGTTTCAGTTTCACATCAATTCTTGGAGTCAAACCATCTTACAGCAGAATGGGACCTCAGAGACCACCAAATCAAGTTCAACCTCATACCTACTCAGGAATATCTTACATAACATTACCAACAGATGGCTGTTCAGCAACTGTGAACTTTATAAAAGCAGCTTATTCAACTGATGCTCTATGTATTAGAATGTTCTTTCTAGTTCTCAGCAGAGAGAATCTGTTTCTGCAGCTTTGGCCCCACCTCTACCTACTGGAGAAACAGACTGATTTTTCTTTCTTTTTCACATAAAGATATCTTAGCCAAGTATCTGAAGAAATTCTTCGTCCCTCTTCTATAATCTGAGCTACTTCTTTTATAAGTTTTCAGATAATTTT
Organism: Manis javanica; assembly: GCF_040802235.1. Lineage (NCBI taxonomy): Eukaryota > Metazoa > Chordata > Mammalia > Pholidota > Manidae > Manis > Manis javanica. The sequence continues at coordinate 54,481,854 of NC_133168.1, forward strand.
CTATCCTTGGTTGACCTCTCCTGAATGTATTCCAGTTTAACATCCTTATAGTTGAACTGAGTACATTAGTAGTATTGTCATTACTAATTAATTATAGTTACAGTCTACATATTTAGCATCTGAAATGTGAAAGGTAACTATTTAATAGATATAATGAAATTTCTTTATTCTTTCAGCTGATAAAATAATCTATATTTTATCTTTAAGACACTATATTACTTATATAATATAAATAAATAATTGCAAATTTCCTTTCCATATGTTTCTGTACCTTTAAAAAACCTGTTGCTACATTTAAAAAATACATTTCCAATATTCATTTGAGATTCCCTCATTTCCTCAGTTTACATCTTAAGAGGCTCTTATTATAAAAAACCTACACCAATCCAGTGAAATATAGTTATAAAATTTGGATCATGACTGGCTGCTACAATATCAGTTGAATTTCGATTGTTTAAACACTTTAAACACTTGCATGTTTATGAATGTAATGACTTTAAAACTACAGGTAAAACTCAGTGCCAAATCTATGCACAGGTCTATCATATGATCTGCAAAATATGCATAAATGTAAATACACACAACCAAAAATACATAAAATCCCACTCAAATTTAAATAATTATTAACCTAGTGAAATAAAAAAATTAAAAAAATTCTTCATGCAACTAGCCTTTATTTGGAATATATCTTCTGACATACCTTCGATATCAAAACAGAGAGAGTTGATGAAACTCCTGTGAGTGTCAAACTGTCGGATCAGTATGGCTGGATCCTCTCTCATATCCACTTTCCATATCCGTATAACAGAATCATAGCATCCTGTAACCACCAGCTCTTTTACAGCAGGATGGAATTTAGCAGTGTAAACAAAAGAAGGATGAGGTAAAACTCTTGAAGTATTTGTATTATTTATTTCATTTTTCCATATCCTGGAAAAGGATAAAAAGTTACATGTTTCTGAAAGGCAGAAAGTTCCTTTGAAAGTTTCTTTAAGAACCAATATAGCCAATGCAACTTAAGTAGTCATGTGACAACAACCAATGGTAAACTCAATGTCAGAACAATAAAATACAGTGTGATCACATTTGATAGCTGGGTTTCTCTCCATTTTGACAAAGCTATTTCTTACAGTTATTATCAAGTATAATAGTTAATCTGTCTACTAATTGTAATTTATACTGCATTTGTATTTTGATATACTGTCTTCTTTTAACCTATCTATTTTTGACATTGATTAAACACACATCAAATAGCTGGTAAAATATTGCATTTAATACAATATACATAAAAAATAAAATACAGGGGAAACTTCAAGGATTTCCCATTTGGTTGTGTACATTGCTTTTGCAAAGTGCTTACTAATGAGAACAGGGTACTCTACTAACCTAAAATTTTTAATTTGAAAGCCTTAATAATGAACAAGAAGGTTGCAAAGACTTAAAAAGCCATATTAAAATTATTATATGAATACTTGAGTAAAATGAGATTCAAGTAATTATGATTTTGATAGAAAACAGACTATTCTACACTGACTCTAATGTTCAATACTCGTCTCTTCCTCTTAAAAATGGATGATTAAAAAAAAATCAGATGACAGGTTTGAAGATGGCGGTGTGAGTAGAGCAGCGGAAATCTCCTCCCAAAACCACATATATTTTTGAAAATACAACAAAGAAAACTCTTCCTAAAAGAGAGACCAGAAGACACAGGAAAATAGCCAGACCACATCCACACCTGCGAGAACCCAGCGCCTCAGAAAGGGGGTAAGATACAAGCCCCAGCCCGGCGGGACCCGAGCGTCCCACACTCCAGCTACCGGCGGGAGGAGAGGAGTCAGAGCAGCGAGGGAGAGGGAGCCCACGACTGATAAATACACAGCCCCAGCCATCTGCACCAGAACGTAGACACAGTGCATGCATGAGGTGCTGGAAACTAGGGAAACAGGACAGTAAGACCTGTGAGCGAGTCGTTGCAGATGTTGCACCCGGGACAAAGAAAAGCGAGTGCTTTTTGGAAGTCTTAAAGGGACAGAGACCTAACAGCCAGATGGAAGAGCCCTGGGACACTTAGTCTAGCAGCAGGGAATCTGGGGATCTCTGGGCACTCTAAACCCCTGGGCAGTAGGGAGCACGGAGGCCCCTCACAGAGATAAATAGCCTCCCGGCCGTTCCCCCTCCAATGGGGCTCCACCATATCGGAGCAGAAGCCCGAGGCAGGCCAAGCCCACAGCAAAGTGGAGATAAACTCCATAGCAGCTGGGCAAGAATCAGAAGCCCTTTCTGCGCCCAGCTGCCCAGCACAAGCCACTAGAGGTCGCTGTTCTCCCAGGAGAGGAAGACCACAAACCAACAAGAAGGAAAGTTCTTCCAGCCGTCATTCGTGCCAGCTCTGCAAACTATCTCTATCACCATGAAAAGGCAAAATTACAAGCAAAGATCACAGAATCAACACCCGAGAAAGAGACAGACCTAACTAGTCTTCCTGAAAAGGAATTCAAAATAAAAATCATAAACATGCTGACGGAGATGCACAGAAATATACAAGAGCTAAGGGATGAAGTCCAGAGGGAGATCACAGAAGTGAAACAAACTCTGGAAGGATTTATGAGCAGAATGGATAAGATGCAAGAGGCCATTGATGGAATAGAAACCAGAGAACAGGAACACATAGAAGCTGACAGAGAGAGAGATAAAAGGATCTCCAGGAATGAAACAATATTAAGAGAACTGTGTGACCCAGCCAAATGGAACAATATCCGTATTATAGGGGTACCAGAAGAAGAAGAGAGAGAAAAAGGGATAGAAAGTGTCTTTGAAGAAATAATTGCTGTTAACTTCCCCAAAATGGGGGACGAAATAATCAAACAGACCACGAAAATACACAGAACTCCTAACAGAAAGGACCCAAGGAGGACAACACCAAGACACATAATAATTAAAATGGCAAAGACCAAGGACAAGGAAAGAGTTTTAAGGCAGCTAGAGAGAAAAAGGTCACCTATAAAGGAAAACCCATCAGGCGATCATCAGACGTCTCAACAGAAACCTTACAGGCCAGAAGAGAATAGCATGATATATTTAATGCAATGAAACAGAAGGGCCTTGAACCAAGGATACTGTATCCAGCACGATTATCATTTAAATATGATGGAGGGATTAAACAATTCCCAGACAAGCAAAAGTTGAGGGAATTTGCCTCCCACAAACCACCTCAACAGGGTATTTTAGAGGGACTGTTCTAGACGGGAGCACTCCTAAAACTAAACAGATGTCACCAGAGAAAATAAAATCACAGCAAAGAAAGCAGACCAACCAAATACTAACTAAATGCAAAAAAATAAAATCAACTACCCACTAAAAGCAGTTAAAGGAAACACAAAAGGGCACAGAATAAAACAACCAACATATAAAGAATGGAGGAGGAGGAATAAGAAGGGAGAGAAGAAAAGAATCTCCAGACAGTGCATAACAGCTCAATAAGCGAGCTAAGTAAGGCAGTAAGATACTAAAGAGGCTAACATTGATCCTTTGGTAACCACGAATCTAAAGCCTGCAATGGCAATAGGTACATATCTTTCAATAGTCACCCTAAATGTAAATGGACTTAATGCACCAATCAAAAGACACAGAGTAATAGAATGGGTAAAAAAGCAAGACCCATCTATACGCTGCTTACAAGAAACTCACCTCAAACCCAAAGACTTTAACAGACTAAAAGTCAAGAGATGGAAAAACATATTTTAGGCAAACAACAGAGAGAAGAAAGCAGGGTTGCAGTACTATTATCAGACAATATAGACTTCAAAACAAAGAAAGTAACAAGAGATAAAGAAGGACATTACAAAATAATAAAGGGCTCAGTCCAACAAGAGGATATAACCATTCTAAATATATATGCACCCAACACAGGAGCACCAGCATATGTGAAACAAATACTAACAGAACTAAAGGGGGAAATAGAATGCAATGCATTCATTTTAGGAGACTTTAACATGCCACTCACCCCAAAGGATAGATCCACTGGGCAGAAAATAAGTAAGGACATGGAGGCACTGAACAACACACTAGAACAGATGGACCTAATAGACATCTATAGAACTCTACATCGAAAAGCAACAGGATATACATTCTTCTCAAGTGCACATGGAACATTCTCCAGAATAGACCACATACTAGCTCACAAAAAGAGCCTCAGTAAATTCCAAAAGATTGAAATTCTACCAACCAACTTTTCAGACCACAAAGGTATAAAACTAGAAATAAATTCTACGAAGAAAATAAAAAGGCTCACAAACACATGGAGGCTTAAGAACATGCTCCTAAATAATCAATGGATTAATGTACAAATTAAAACAGAGATCAAGGAATGTATGGAAACAAATGACAACAACAACACAAAGCCCCAACTTCTGTGCGATGCAGCGAAAGCAGTCTTAAGAGGAAAGTATATAGCGATCCAGGCACACTTGAAGAAGGAAGAACAATCCCAAATGAATAGTCTAACATCACAATTATCGAAACTGGAAAAAGAAGAACAAATAAGGCCTAAAGTCAGCAGAAGGAGGGATATAATAAAGATCAGAGAAGAAATAAACAAAATTGAGAAGAATAAAACAATAGCAAAAATCAATGAAACCAAGAGCTGGTTTTTTGAGAAAATAAACAAAATAGATAAGCCTCTAGCCAAACTTATTAAGAGAAAAAGAGAATCTACACACATCAACAGAATCAGAAATGAGAACGGAAAATCACGACAGACTCCACAGAAATACAAAGAATTATTAAAGACTACTATGAAAACCTATATGCCAACAAGCTGGAAAACCTAGCAGAAACGGACAACTTCCTAGAAAAATATAACCTTCCAAGACTGACCAAGGAAGAAACACAAAAGTTAAACAAACCAATTACGAGCAAAGAAATTCAAACGGTAATCAAAAAATTACCCAAGAACAAAACCCCTGGGCCGGACGGATTTACCTTGGAATTCTATTAGACACACAGAGAAGACATAATACCTATTCTCCTTAAAGTTTTCCAAAAAATAGAAGAGGAGGGAAAACTCCCAAACTCATTCTATGAAGGCAACATCACCAGAATACCAAAACCAGGCAAAGACCCCAACAAAAAAGAAAATTACAGACCAATAGCCCTGATGAATGTAGATGCAAAAATACTCAATAAAATATTAGCAAACCGAATTGAAAAATATATCAAAAGGATCATACACCATGACCAAGTGGGATTCATCCCAGGGATGCAAGGATGGTACAACATTTGAAAATCCATCAACATCATCCACCACATCAACAAAAAGAAAGACAAAAACCACATGATCATCTCCATAGATGCTGAAAAAGCATTCGACAAAATTCAACATCCATTCATAGTAAAAACTCTCAGCAAAATGGGCATAGAGGGCAAGTACCTCAACATAATAAAGGCCATATATGATAAACCCACAGCCAACATCATAGTGAACAGCGAAAAGCTGAAAGCTTTTCCTCTGAGATCGGGAACAAGACAGGGATGTCCACTCTCCCCACTGTTATTTAACATAGTACTGGAGGTCCTAGCCACGGCAATCAGACAAAACAAAGAAATACAAGGAATCCAGACTTGTAAAGAAGAACTTAAACTGTCACTATTTGCAGACGACATGATATTGTACATAAAAAACCCTAAGACTCCACCCCAAAACTACTAGAACTGATATTGGAATACAGCTAAGTTGCAGGATACAAAATTAACACACAGAAATCTGTGGCTTTCCTATACACTAACAATGAACCAATAGAAAGAGAAATCAGGAAAACAACTCCATTCACAATTGCATCAAAAAGAATAAAATACCTAGGAATAAACCTAACCAAAGAAGTGAAAGACCTGTACCCTAAAAACTACAAGACATCTTAAGAGAAATTAAAGGGGACACTAACAAATGGAAACTCATCCCATACTCGTGGCTAGGAAGAATTAATATCGTCAAAATGGCCATCCTGCCCAAAGCAATATACAGATTTGATACAATCCCTATCAAATTACCAGCAACATTCTTCAATGAACTGGAACAAATTGTTCAAAAATTCATATGGAAACACCAAAGACCTCGAATAGCCAAAGCAATCCTGAGAAAGAAGAATAAAGTAAGGGGGATCTCACTCCCCAACTTCAAGCTCTACTACAGAGCCATAGTAATTAAGACAATTTGGTACTGGCACAAGAACAGAGACACAGACCAGTGGAACAGATTAGAGACTCCAGACATTAACCCAACCATATATGGTCAATTAATATTTGATAAAGGAGCCATGGACATACAATGGGGAAATGACAGTCTATTCAACAGATGGTGCTGGCAAAACTGGACAGCTACATGTAAGAGAATGAAACTGGACCACTGTCTAACCCCATACACAAAAGTAAATTCGAAATGGATCAAAGACCTGAATGTAAGTCATGAAACCATAAAACTCTTAGAAAAAAACATAGGCAAAAATCTCTTAGACATAAACATGAGTGACCTCTTCCTGAACATATCTCCCCGGGCAAGGAAAACAATAGCAAAAATGAACAAGTGGGACTATATTAAGCTGAAAAGCTTCTCTACAGCAAAAGACACCATCAATAGAACAAAAAGGTACCCTACAGTATGGGAGAATATATTTGTAAATGACAGATCCGATAAAGGCTTGACGTCCAAAATATATAAAGAGCTCACCCACCTCAACAAACAAAAAACAAATAATCCAATTAAAAAATGGGCAGAGGGACCTAACAGACAGTTCTCCAAAAAAGAAATACAGATGGCCAACAGACACAGGAAAAGATGCTCCACATTGCTAATTATCAGAGAAATGCAAATTAAAACCACAATGAGATATCACCTCACACCAGTAAGGATGGCTACCATCCAAAAGACAAACAACAACAAATGTTGGCGAGGTTGTGGAGAAAGGGGAACCCTCCTACACTGCTGGTGGGAATGTAAATTAGTTCAACCATTGTGGAAAGCAGTATGGAGGTACATCAAAATGCTCAAAACAGACTTAACATTTGACCCAGGAATTCCACTCCTAGGAATTTACCCTAAGAATGCAGCACTCCAGTTTAAAAAAGACATATGCACCCCTATGTTTAACACAGCACTATTCACAATAGCCAAGAATTGGAAGCAACCTAAGTGTCCATCAGTAGATGAATGGATAAAGAAGATGTGGTACATATACACAATGGAACATTATTCAGCCATGAGAAGAAAACAAATCCTACGATTTGCAACAACACAGACGGAGCTAGAGGGTATTATGCTCAGTGAAATAAGCCACGTGGAGAAAAGAGAAATACCAAATGATTTCACTCATCTGTGGAGTATAAGAACAAAGGAAAAACTGAAGGAACAAAACAGCAGCGGAGTCACAGAACCCAAGAATGGACTAACAGATACCAAAGGGAAAGAGACTGGGGAGGATGGGTGGGTAGGGAGGGATAAGGGAGGGAGAAGAAAGGGGGTATTATGATTAGCATGCATAATGTGGGGGGTGGGAGAAAGGGGAGGGCTGTGCAACACAGAAAAGACAAGTAGTGATTCTACAACATTTTGCTATGCTGATGGACAGTGACTGTAATGGGGTATGTGGGGGGGACTTGGTATAGGGGAGAGCCTAGTAAACATAATATTCTTCATGTAATTGTAGATTAATGATAACAAAAAAAAAAGAGAAAGAAAAGGGGGATTACTTCCTGATAGGATAAAACTAACTGCAAATTGACGATTAATGCATGCTTTACATATCCTTAATTTTGATATTTCAAAGGGTGTCAGATGATCACCTATGGAAGTACATTTTTCTGGTAATATTCCTTTCTCTTAAAAAAAAAAAAGCAGTTCCTGTGTGGTGATCTCCAATAGGTTCTTCACAATGGTATAAACGGCATATCAAAGTGTGGGCAAAAGGTTTGTTTGTGTTTATACAGAGGATCAGAGCCTAATTTGGCTACACAGAAAACGAATTAAGATACAATACGAAGAAGAACTTCCAACATCAACATCCTCTGGAAGAGTCATACCAGAAGATGAACATCAAAAAACTTCAACAAAGATCCTGGCGCTGCTGCAGTTGTAACTGCAGTTATCCCACAGGTTCCTGGACTTGCCATTGGAATGAAGAAGGAGATATGTAAGCTGGCCTGTGCATACAGTAAAACAACAAATTTGACTGGATCTATACTGTTGGAAATCAACCAAAAATTAGGAGAAGTGCAAGCTGCAGTGCTCCAAAATCGTGCGACTATAGACTATCTACTTTTGGGAGAACACATGGGATGTGAACAGTTCCCAGGAATGTGTTGTTTTAATTTGTCTGATTTTTCTCAAACTATTCAAATTCAGTTAGACAATATCCATCATATCATTGATAAGTTTTCACAAATGCCTAGGGTACCTAACTGGTTTTCTTGGTTACACTGGATATGGCTGGTAATTGTAGGTCTGCTTTGGTTATGTAGCTGTATTCCTATTATGTTAATGTATGTGTGTTATTTAATTAGTAGTTTAAAACCTATACATGCTTATGTTACTCTACAAAAAGATATGTCAAAGAAATAATCAATCTTCCCATGTTTTCTTCCATCTGCTACTTCTATAGCTTTTCTTCTTCCTTCCTAATTACAACCCTTTGGTAGAATTAGTGCCGCATATCGAAAATCACCAAATATCATAATTCTTCCAAGTGGTAAAGATACCTCAAGACAAATGCTGGGCATAGAAGCCACAGGAGATAAATCTGCAAAGAAGTAAAAAGCTAACCTTTTCAAACAATATTGCTTCTCTCTCACTTACCAACTTTACATTTCCCTGTATGGCCCTGGAAGATGACTGGATAGCCAGAGACGGGTAAGATTCCTCAAGGGAGGAACAACTTAAGACAGGCACAGTTGCAGGGGGGCCATCAGGAGAGAAATTGGGGACCAACAGAGGGGAGGCTTAGAACCTCACCCTCCCTGTTTTGAGAAAAATCTTCTGCATCCGTGGATGTTTTGTTGCCCTTGTCTAGCTTGGATTAATACTTAGTCTATAGGCACAAACCTGATCATCTACATTTGCTGTCTTACAGCACTAAATTATGTTTTCTACCTTTATCTTGCATCTACCTACCACTTCAGGATTTTATTAAAAAAATAATAATAATAAGGGAGAAATGTGGGATTCACATATAAATCAAGTATAAAAATCAAACAAATAATCAGATCTGACTTGATTGTTTATAGTTCATGATGCGTGATCAAAACCAAAAGTTTCTGTGATATGACTGCCCTTGCACTATTCACCATGTAAGAACCTATTCACTATGTAAGACCTCGTTCACCATGTAAGAACTTGTTTGTTATGCTTCAGAAGATTGGAGACTGTTGTGATACAGGCTTGGGGTTGATTAATGACTGTGCATTGAGTCCCCTATACAGAATTTTATTATTGTTAATGACCATTTGATCAATAAATATGAGAGATGCCCTCTCAAAAAAAAAATCAGTATTATTGTCATTGCCATAGTCTTGACAAGAGTATAAACCCCAAGGGTTAAACTGTTATGTGAGATGTTCTGCATTTCTAGTCAATGTGTAAAAACAGGAAAAATCTAGCAAAAGATAGTGCTACATAAATGTGGATTTTTTAAAGTTTGATTAAGTTATTAGAATTAGAAGCATATCTTAATTTTTTAATATGGGGATTTATAGTTCATCCTTAGAATTATAAGCAAATTAAATCCTTTTCAGAATTATTTTAAAAAGGAAAAGATACAGTTGCTATTCAAGAACAACATTCTATGAGTTTTCTTAATAGCTGCTTAAAATACAGGATATGATCTTCAATTACTAAAAATCCAAACTAATAATGAAGGAAGTGAAAGAACATGTTTATAAGTAAAAATAAAGCATGTGTGTTACTGCATAAACATTTTTATCATAGTATAATACATTCAAAGTACATTTGCTCCAACAAATACAGCACTTACTGAAAGAACAAAATCATCAGTTTGGAAGGAATATTAAGAAGATTGTTAAAAGAGAAAAAATAATGAAAAGTTTATTGCTTGGTAATAAATCTAAGCAGCATTACTTGATAAATTAGGTAACAGGCAGAAATGCAGCAAGTGTATCTTAAAAACAACTGAGCATAATTAAAATAGGCATAATATTTTTAAATATAAAAATGAAGCTTGTTATGTAAAGACTGAACTGGTAACAATGATGGCTTTGTTCACCCAAGGAATCGTAGAATCCAAGATCAAAAGAAATATATTAATGGATTTAGGGGAAAAGATAGGTTGATCATAGAAGAACAAGGATATATACAAATCTGTGAAGACTAGATGAATGCACAAAAAAATATGAGAATTGGGAAAGAAAAAAAAGTAAAGTTAAAACAGATGAAGGGGTGAAGTGGGGACATACAGACTTATTAGGGAACCATTAACATGGAAAAGTCTTTCTGATTATATGAGGAACTATTGAGAAAAATACATGTATACTGAATATAACTAAAGGAGGAGATTTCGATTAAATGCATATGGAACACAGCTAATCAGTGGTAAACAGTTACTCAGGAGACACTGACAATAACATGTGACTGTGATCCCCAGAAAGATAGAAGACAACATGGGAAGAAGCCCATACTTCTGCCTCTTTTGAGCATTAGCAACTCTAATTCTCTTCCTCTTGACTTTACCTTATTCATTGCTAAGTATTTCTTACCTCAAAAACCTCACTGTCTTTTAGGTTCTAGCCACAGTGTTTCTCTCTTCACTGAATTAATCCAATATTTTTGGGATGTAAAGAGTCTTAAATTAGCATCAATTTCAAAGCTACGTAAAGAAAAATGTATGCTTTACTACAATATATTACGTTGTGTGAAGAAATCCAAGATGGCTTTAAGAAATGGTGAAATCTGGGTTTTAAATGATGACTATGACCTCACCATGGCTCACAAAAGCACTTAAATGTCTGATGAGTGAATGAGTTGGGCAGGAAGGGTAGGAGAAGGGCATTTAAGCACAGGAAGACAGTTAACAGTAACAGGGCATGGAGATGCCAAAGATAAGACGTTAAGAGTATTTAAAGATTGTGTGGGGGAGGTAGAAGGTACATGGGAAGTACATAAGAAGGACAGAAGATCAATAAGGGACATGCCTGTCATGCAATGCTAAAGAACTGGAACACTTTCCAAAAGCAATGGTAATCAAAGATTTTTTTTAAAATCAAGGCATTATGAAAGACGGTTTTGTAAAAATAATTACAGCATAGCAAAGACAGAGGAACTAGAGACTGAGCTCTGGGAAAGTTAAGCAGCAACAGTTTAAGCAAGAGATAAACAAGGGCTGAATTAAAGCAATAGCAGTGAGGACAAAAAGGATGTGATAGAGCAGTGAATCTTTTAGGAAACTAAAGACTTTCGTACTACTTAGATGTAGAAAGGAATGATGGCAAGGAGAGAAGAGATGAGGACTACTCTGAGCTCCTGGCTTGAGAGACAGGATAGATGTGGATGCAATCTAAAAAATTTCTAAGAGGATTAAATGAAGAAAAGTTTGGTGATTTCATCAAGTTTCATTCTGTGTTTGCAGTATCACTGGTCAACAGAAGTGTGTAATAAAAGTCAAACTCAGAGAAATAGCAAGAGCTAGAAGTCATTAGCATATAAGTAAGATTCAAAGCTGGGGAAGATTAGAGAGACCAGAATAGGCATAATAAACCAGGGAATATGATCAAGTAAAGGATCCTGGGGATCAACATGTACAGAGAGTAGGCAGAGGAAACAGAAGGTGAGAATGAGAATGAGAACTGGTCAGTTATAAAATGAAAACAGAACGGGTTGACAGTAAAAACCATGAATTGAAAATATTTTAAGACTGGTCAAAAATGGCTGCAGTGAATGCAAACAAGGCAAGGACTAAAACTGGCCAATGGATCAAGAACGTGCTGTGATCTTGAAGCAAGTTTATGGAGCATGGTGGAAGCCAGTGGAAGCCAGACTAACTGGATTGAAGTAAAGACAATGTGTATAGAATGCTTTTGATGGTGGAGAAAGAAAAATGATGTAGTAGTCTGGAAAGCAGGAGGAATTGAGAAAATATTCTAAGATAAAGAGATTTGAGCACACTTCTAAGATGTGAGGACAAGACGAACATAGAGAAAGATACTAAAAAGACAAGAGAGAGAGGAAATAGAAACAAAAGATTTGTAGATTGAATGACTGAGATTAAAAGGACAGGTCAAAGATTAGTCTTAAAAGTATAGTATATCTAAACCTCTCTGTTAAGAGAGGTGGGTGGAGATAGAATAAGCAGCTAAAAAAAAGTATACATAAAACTTTAAAGAGTAATTTTAAAATATTTTATTGTGATACTTACTAAGTTGGAAAGGGTTCAATTATTTTAAGCTGAAATTCTGAAAAAATGTAAATATTCGACAACCTATAAAGCTCTTAAAGCATAAGGTGCATATTCATTTACAGGTATCCAATTCTTTGATAGTTGGTGTTATGCCACTTCTCTTTTACAAAAGACCTACATCAGTACCTGTTTTCACTAACCAAAAGAAATCCAAAGAGATTTTAAGTTTTACAAAAATGAGGCAAAAAGTGAAATTAACATCTAGTGTGTGTTTTGCAATGAGCCGTTATAGATAGTGGGGAAACCTGTATTTACCCTACACTATGTACTGGGCACTGCTGCATCCTGGCCTCTGCATCCAGCTAACAGTGAAGACAGAATCCCTGCCTGTCAAGAGCTTATATTCTAGAAAAGTCAGTTGCTTAACAACCTTATGTTAAAGTTAATTAACCAAACAGTGTATAGTGTACCCAATGATCATTTATACATTGAGGACTAGAAGTATTACACAATAAACAAAATATATTTAGCAAAAATGTCTTCAAGAAAAACGTTTTCACCATTCCTTACTTAATCAATCTGGATGACACCTATTTATGGCAGTCCCTTGATAAACAAAACAAAACTGAAGCATAAGAGTAGTTATATCACCTTATATTCTCTTTGCTTTCCTTGGTGGCAAAGAGCATATACAGTAAGTACTTTACAAGTATACCAACCTGGCAGTTCCATCAGATGATGAAGTAAGGATATAACGATCATCTTTTGACCAGCAAAGATCATAAATGATATTGAGGTGGCCACACAATTCTCTCATGAAACGCCCAGAAGGAATTTCATATACTAATAAAAATATTAAAAAATCAGGTTTTCAGATAAATGATCTTTAGTAATATACAAATTCACAATTCATAATAATTTGTACATAAGCACTAATTGTAAGAATATTATCAGCAAAGACATTTTTAGTATAAAAAACTTCAAAATCTACTTAAAAAGTTTTTCATTTGCTTTAGACACAAGAATTTATAGTTTTATAACAATTATTCTCATCTCTACAAAGCAATTCTCCTAATAATTTTTGATAATTGATTAATCAAATAATAAGTTAACATTTAAATTTCAATTCACTTCAAAGATTCTATAATTTGGGCTTTCATGAATAAGGTATTATTTGACCTGAAAATCAGTTAAATTACAAACAACTAAATTTTTACTTATTTGCAGTAAGAAGAAATTTAAATGGTGTTGTCAGAAAAAAATTCTAATACTAAATGATAGGTATACTAAGGGAATTAACAGAGGCCCAATCTGATAAACAAGGCAGTGTGGTATAGTCGTATGTTCAGTTTACAATGAAATCTTCTAAGATAATGAATGACCCAACACAGAATAACACAATTTCAAGTCTCTACTTCCACCTAGTGGTAAAGCGGATTGCCATTTAAAATATTAAGCAGTACAGAAGAACTGTATAGCAAAACAAGGGCCTTGGGAATTCTGCTCCCCCATAAAAGCAATGACATCACTGGCAAGAACTGTCAAAATTAATTTTTTCAGAACACTGGACATTAAAGGCTTCTAACAACCTGAGGAGCATTTGTTCAAGAAAAACAGCTGAATCTGGGTAAGAATACTAAGTTTTGTGGTGTTTTAACTTGCTGTGTACCCATTTGCCTCTCCTAAGCTCTAAAGTAACCTTGAAAACCAACAACCTGGCAACTACAAGGAAAATCAGCAGCCTAGCAGCCATGGGATGGGACAGAAGAGGTCTGAAGCTCCCCAAAAGCCCCACCCCCAAGATGTATCTAATAGGATGAAGTCTGGCAGCTCCACAAGGTGCCACACTCTTCAGAGTTTGGCTTTATTTGACCTGGTTCAGAGAGCACACTGTGAACAGCCTGAACCCTAGGGTGTCTGCTGAAATAATCAGTGACACAGCTTCTGAGGAAGTGACACCAGCTGGAACTAAGAAAAGGTTGATCAAAAATCCCAAAAGGAAAAAGTTGGCAATAGGTGTTTATAGGGTACTTTGAAAAGCTCCAACATATTCCTAGGAATCTAGAAGGACATATGCATGTGAAGGAAAGAACCTAAGAGGCCCTCTATTACCCTGGCTGACCTGAGGAGGCTCTATGACAACAGGAAGTGAAGGCTGCCTGCTGAAGTGTTGCCTGTGTATCCTGACACACACACACAGAGCCCCTCGGCAAAGACTGGTAGAGTTGTTCACTCAAGGCATTTAGAAGTTTCTAACCATTAGCTGACCAATAAAGGAACTGAGCAGAGACTTCAGGCAATGCATAGCTAAAGAATAAGAACTACAGATTTAGTCTAGGAAGTTCACTGAACAAATAGCAACAAATCCTGGGTGGCTGGGAGAAAAAGGGAAAATCTGATTTCCAGAGTTGTCACATGTTAATACTTAAAATACCCAGTTTTCTACACAAATTAGGAGACATGACAAAAACAAACTAGGGAAGTATGGCCATACACAGGAAAAAAGCAGTCAATAGAAACTATCCATGAGGAGGACTAGACACTGGTCTTCCTAGACAAAGACTTTAACTGCATACTTTTAAATATGTTCAAAGATCTAAAGAAAACTGTGTCTAAAGAATTAAGATATGAGAATGTTTCTTATCAAAAAGGTGAATAGCACCAAGAAGCAGAAATTATAAAAAAAAGAAAAAAGACCAAATAGAAATTCTAGAGTTGAAAAGTACAATAACTTAAATAAACAATTCACTAGAGGGCTCAATAGCTCAAAACAGATTTACACTGGCAAGGGAATCAGTAAACCTGAAGATAGGTCCATTGATAAAATGCGTTTGTTAAACAGAAAGAAAGATAATGAAGAAAAATGAATAAAGCTGCAAAGACCTGTGGGACACCACCATGTATACCAACATAGGACTGATGGGAGTCTCAGAATAAGAGAAAAATAGAGAGTGGCACAAAGAACATTGAGAAATAAGGACTGAAAACTTCTCAGACTTGTGAAAAGCATTCACATGCAACAAGCTAAACAAATTCCAAGTAGACACATCATAATCAATGAAAAAAATCAAAGAACAGAATTATTGTTTTTTTGAGATTTAAGCAGTAACTACATCTAAGGTTTTACATTTTTAAACAAGCTGTTTTTAAGCATAAAGTAACATAACACAGAAATGCTGAAAATACATAAATTAGAACAAAAATAAATAATTTTTTTTTACTGTCCATTAGAAGTAACTATTAACATTCTAGAATATGTTTCCTAAGATTCTTTGTTCCCCTATGCACAGGTTTTGGTGAAATTTAAAAATAGCATAGTTGTAATCAAACTAAACAAGTTAGTCTTTTTTTTTAAAGCTGACATTATTTCACAAGGAGGATTATTCATTCTAACTAAATCAATTATGAGTCCCTGCTGAAAACGAGTAAACTACGCAAGGAATAAAGTATGTGAAGCTGAAGAAAGTTCAACATGATCTAGTGCTTAGGACAGATGCCCATGAAGAGTTGGCTACTTTCTGCTGAGGTGAGCTGCTTTTCATTATTAAGCAAGAAGTATAATGCCTGTAAGTCTAGAAGAGTATGATAATACTCACTTAAAAAATCACCAAAGCTACACAGTAATTTTTCTTTATATTGGATTTTTGGCCTCTCTGCTGACTTCTTTATCATAATGAGAAATCCTCATCTAGTTACTCCTGAGTCAGTTATTATTGTTCTACTGCATAACAAATTTGAGGGTTTTTGTATTTCAAATGATCACGGCTCTACACAGACCGCAATGGACTAAAATTCCTCATGACATTTACTAAACCTTCGTGTTTCTAAATTTCTATGTTTAAAACAGAAAATGCTTACAAAAACCCTCACTCATGTTTTAAAAATAATTTATCATCCTTCATGTGATCATTCTAATTCTGAACATATAATGTATAGGAAAGAATGAAATTATAAAAGAACTGCTACTTTACTTGAAGTCATCTATTTTCTGTAATTTAGTATTACTGTGGAATCATTAGAATATCAATGAATTCTAAAAACAAAGAATTTCTTCCATATAGACTTCAAACAGATTAAACAGACAGGATTATGACTCACAAATAATTGGATATCCATCCCGGCTGGCACAGGCTGCTGCTAATATTCTTCCATTGTGAGAGAAAGCAAGACAAAAACATCCTCTTTCTCCTGCATTTAGTGAGAAGAGGTGCTTGTTTGGGATACGACAGGCCTAAAAATATATGTTTATAAGTTAAGCAATGTTAAAATACAAAGACTAGTTGTTAATTTCAATTACTGTAGTGGTGGAGTTTTTAAAAGTCCCTTTATCATGATGCAGAGAAAGAGAAAAACAAGTAAGCAGAAATGATAGAAAACCAAAGTAAATTATTTTACTTTTTAAATGGGGAATTGGTTTTCCATAAAATTAAATTTTTATTCTATATAGTTTTTATATAGCCATAAAAGCCAATGTGTGTCACACCCTTATTCCATGACAGCAACTAATTAGTGATTTTTGCTGAGCCATAAGCTTATTCTGAGATCATGACTGCCCTACTATAGGGCCTCACTAAAGCCCAGGATGTATGAATGTTCATTCTTTTTTTCCTCTTAAAATAAACATCACTTGTGGCTGCCTTCTAAAATGTTATCTTCAAAGTAATCAATAAACTCTGATTGGTTTCTATTCACTAATTTTATTAAAATGTCTTGTGTTTCCATGTTTTCATTTCCTATTACTAGGTGAAACTAAAACTTTCCATGTATTAATATCTATTGTAAAAAATACTACTTAATTTGTCCTGTATCTCCTCCAACTTCAGGGAGCCTTAGTTCCTGTGTCTTTTATAATTTGAAAAGTTCTATTAACCATATACTGGGCTCTTACTATATGCTATGAATGTGATATTTTATTATAAATGTCTTTTCATATGTTTATCACAGCAACCCTGAGTAACCATTATTACTATATATATGTATGTGTGTGTCACACACACACATACATATATATATATACAGCTAATAAGGATTTTTTCAGAGGGACAGGCCTAGCTTAAGGGGCCTTGGTCAAAGACTATTAATTCAAGGGCCTGCTTTCTATATAGGTACCAGGCTTTTCACACGTAGCATCACGATTTGGCAGCATTATGAATGACTACAGAAAAGGTACAAAATTCAACATTTATCAGGTGCCAAAAATGGACAGACACCAAGCTGCCCATCTTTTTTCTCCATTCTCCATCCATTGACTTAGAACAGGGAGTGGGAGACAAAAAAAGGACGAAAACTGAAGGAAAAGTCTGGAGGTTTTATAACGCTGCTGCTTCTGGAGCAGGAGGTATAGTTGAGGAAAACTCTGCCTAATCACCTAAGCTAAAATCACTGAAGCCTCTATCACTTTCTTTGTACTCCCAGGGTTTGACTCTGCCCAGAAGAGGCACTCGATGAAAATTTAACAACAATACAGGTCAACATCTTTGACACTTCCCCTTTCTTTATTACTTTATCAATCGCTACATTATGCTAATTTATTCTTTCTTTCGCTTATATTCAGCTCTTACTTTTCACTTTTGCCACCATTACCCTAAGGTTAGACCCTTTCCACTTCACACATCAATGAGTACAACTGCCATCTAGTTGGTTTCTCACAGTCGGATGTATTCTAACTCAAGATCTCCTATATGTCATTGACAGCATCACTTTGTTCTAAAATATAATTGCTATCACACTTCTCTCCTATTCAAAAACCTTTCATTAATTCTCACATCCCGTACATACCATTTGAGACACTCACAGTGTGGACCTGATCTATCACACCACTTTATCTGTTTTTGAAAGCCTGATGAATACAACAGGTTCTTCCCTATTTATTCAGAACCTTGTTCCATATGAAATAGCCTTCCCTGACCCCCAATTTGGCCACCATTTAATGTCTACCTAAGCTCCACCAGCCTGTTGACTGAACCTTTCTTCTACCACTCCAGTTCACCTTCTTCATAATTCAATTCTCAAACTGTCTCAGTTTTGGGATGCTCTACCATCTTAAAAAAAATTTGAGGATTCCAAAGAACTTTTATGTGGCTATATGCATGAATATTTATCATGTTAAAAATTAAAGTGGACAATTTTTAAAAATGTTTATTAATTCATCTAAAAAACAGTAGTAAACCCGTTAAGTATTAACAGAGTCTTTTTATTGAAAAATAACTATGTAAAATGGAATTGTTCTACACTTTTAAATCTCTTGATTATCTGACTTAATAAAAGATAACTAGGTTTTCAGATTTGGTTCTGCAGCCACTCTCTTGGTGTTATGACATACCATTTAGCTTCTGGAAAACACCAGTGGATACTTGTAAGAGAATGAAAGTGAAAGTGACAAACTGCATCATTAAGAAATCACCAGTCATTATGATTCTATTATGAGAACAGGTTGACTTCACAGACCTTCCCTGAAAAGGTCTCAGAATTCCCAGCAGTTCTCAAATCACAGTTTGGGAACTGTTGATTTATACAATAATTCTTACACCTGTGTTTTCTCAAGAGCTCCCTGCAGCATACCTGACACTGAACATTTTAACTGTTTTCTATTTCCACAACTGATGGGGCGGTCCCCAGGGACACAGTCTAATATTATTCTCTCCATATTACTATATTCGAAGCATTTAAAAATAACTTTGAGATATGTCTGTAAAAGTGCCCTGAAAAAAATGGTCAAATGTTGATACAAAACACAAAAAGTGAAAAGGTCTAAGGAAATAGTCATTCTTATGTATAAATTGAATGTTTGGACAAACTAATTTTGGATAAATTACATTTGGTAATTGCTCAGATCTATAAAATGAACCACTTCATTCTTTGTTGAAACGAGAGATTTGCAAAACTGTTATCAGCAATGCTTCATGTTACTGCAAAATATGCTAACCAAGACAACTTCAGTGAAGGCTTAAATACTGCTTAACTTGTGGCAGGACATACATGTACATAATCTATCAAAATGTGATTCAGGAGGAAGGCAGGGACCATAAAAATCTTCATGAATACATTTTAAAAATCCATTTTTAATTAATAAATGCTTTTTATTAATAAAATCCATTAAGAGACATAACTCTTACAGACATCAATATTGTATGTTTTTTTACTGCTGTTATGGGCTGAACCGTGTCCACCAATATCCATATTTTGAAGCCTTAACCCCAGTACCTCAGAATTCAACAGTATATAGTAATATTTAGAAAGCTGATTAAGTTAAAATGAAGTTATTACTGTGGAGCCCTAATCTACTAAGGTTGGTATAAAAAGAGAAATAGACACCAGGGATGTGCACGCACAGAGAAAAGGCCATGAGGAGGCAGAAAGATGGAAGCACCTGCCAGCCAAGGAGAAAGGTGTCACAATAAACCAACCCTGCCAAACCTTGATCTTGTGACTTCCAGCTTCCAGAAATATGAGAAAATAAATTTCTATTGGTTAAGCTACTCAGTCTGTGTTTGGCAGCTCTAGCAAATTACTAAAACTGCCCAGGCCCAAAGAACCTAAGATAGTGCTTTTATGCACATGATAGGCACTCCACTATTATTTGTTGAATGAATTAATGGAATGACAAGACTGGGTTAAAAACAAGGATAATCTGAGAGTTTTAAGTAGTAAGCTAGTTACCCAAGGAGCTGTTGGCATTTTTAAAGTAAGTAAATATCTAAATGGACCCAGTATTATCAAACTCTTCACCTGCCCAGGCAGTCGTTTCCAATTTACTACTTCCTTTGAATCTTCCAGTCCAGGTTCTGTATCTGTTGAACTTGGTTCACAATGTCGTTCACAATACACTGGTTTACCTTTTTCCTCCTGAAGAGCCATCATAGAACGGTAAGATGGCTTTATCTAAATATGTATAGGAAATGAGAAAATTTATGTTTATTTTTTTCCCTTTTCTAGCCTATATGGTTTAAAAAATATTGATCCAAACAATACAGAAATGCTTTCAAAATGCAATTCAGAAAAAATTCTACCTTTATTTGTATACTACTCTAAATAAAAGTTGCTTAAAATATAGTACTATAACCAAAAAACTCCTAAAATTTGGAAGGAAAAAAAACAGAATTCCAAAGGTGACATGGAATGGCTTTAATAGCTGTCCCTTGATTTCTGTTTCTTCCTCAACACCCATCAGATGTCATGGCTCTCAGATAACTATGGTACCTCTAGCTTTAAAATCACAAAACTAAAATATAAAGATCTAAAATTTCTTAAATCCTTCATATCTTAAAAACAAGATTTAACTAAATTCAAATAAATGCAAATCAACCCTGTGATCACAGTTTATGATATCAGTGACAGAATATGAAACAGGCCTGAAATGTCTTACAGCAAAAAAGACAAAAGCAAAAGTTTACCTCATTTTAGGACCAATTCTTTACTAAAATTATTCACAATTTTAATCTATGGAAACAGCAGTAGAAATATTATTCACTCATTATTTTAATAATATTGTGAAAAATGTGCCTGTAATCATGGCACTGCAAACCATGGCCCAGACTGTATCTAGCCCACTGTTTCTGTAAATAAAGTTTTACTGGAATGCAACCACAACCCATTTGTTTAGTTACAGCTTACATATGCCTATGCAGCTATTTTCACCCTATGAAAGCAAGTTGAGTAGTTCTGACAGAAACTGTATGTGCTGAAAAGCCTAAAATATTAACTGACTGGTCCTTTATGGAACTTATTTGTCGACTTCTGCTTTAAATCATTCTTTTATTTATAATTTTTAAAAACTATAATTATTTTTGAAAAAATTCCTAACACTGAAATATATTTAGCACGTAAAATTCATTTAAGTGTCTTTTAAGTATCAGCTATTACAAGCTTAATATATAATCTCTTAAGGTACCTTTCTATTCTAGGAATATATTAAAATAATTCTAAAGACCTTACCTTTTTAGAAATGGAAAATATGTCACCATTTAATCTCAACAAGAGGAAATATATTTACATATGCTCTTAACTTACACATTCAGGAACTTTCAGTCCTCTTACAGTTACATACAATGTTGATGGATAACGATTTCTTGGACATTTTGACCACCATTCAAAAACCTCAACAACATTTAATTGGGATCGAGGTTTAGAAGGTGGATAATATAGCTGTAGGCGAAGTTTTGAATTGATGTTTACATTCCCATTAGCTCCTAGAAGCTTAAAATAAGAATTCAAATAAAATATTATCTTCATTGAAAATAAATATATTCAATAACACAATAATATATAATCAAACACTAATTTTAAAAAGAGTAATATGGCATTGGAAATCCCTTAGATTTATCAAGCAAAGAACACTGACACCACTGTATAACCCAAGTGATCTTCCTGATGGCTGTCTTCTTGCCCATACAACTTCAGACTGCTACTAACACATTTACATTACTGTGCCAGATGTAATAGTTATGCAAAAGGAGGTGATCAATACACCTTTTGTTTGAATAATAATGACAAAGATTAAAATGCCTATTATTTAAACACAGAAACAAATTTTTCATTTGTTTAGAATCAGCATTTTTAATGGTAAAATTTTACAATGTTCTGGTTTTTAAAATGGGAGATTCTTATGAGAAAAATAAAAATCTCGCCAACTCAAAACAAGTCCTATTTCACTAAATTATGACTCTAAATAGAAAATAACTTTGTTAACTTTTGTGTCCTCTACAGATTAGGAGTAGAGAGACAGTTGGGAGCTTTTACAGCAGTTCAGGTAGAACATAAAGTGACTAACTAGAAAAGCAGGGACTTAGTGCAGGGAACATACTCAGTAACAGTTAAGACTGATGCAACTTGGAGGACAAAAGAAGGGAATAAAGAGTCAAGAAGGACCCCTAAGGTAGCACTGCCCAACAGAACTTTCTGTGATGATGGGAATGTGCTATATTTGTGCTATCCAACAGTATCCACTAGCCACATATGAGTATCAAGTGCTTGATGTATGGTTAGTGCAACTGTGTAACTGAATTTTAAGTTATGTTTAATTTTAATTAATTAATTGGCATTGAAATAGCCACCCTTCATAAACCCTAGCACTGTCTGCCAGAAGCTCATCATAAGGTAATAGTATCATTTTATGGAGATATTATTCTCCAGCTTTTAGATCAGAATTTCTGTAAGTTGTTTTAATAATCACCTTCAATGTTTTAATAATCTAGTTTAAACTAATATGATGCTTAGCATGAGTTGTTTTAATACTTACCTTTAGATGTTTTAATAATCTACTTTAAATTAATATTATGCTTAGAATGAGTTAACAACTAAGACCCAGCTAAGATCCTGACATTATAGTTACAAATTATATAATACAGAACTTGAATAAATAAGGCTTTATTATTTTATAGTTTATATATATATATATATATATGTATACATGCTGAAATAATTGAAAGTAACTCTGGCTGGGAATTAGGATAAAGTCTTACTTATATCTGGATGAGGGTCCTTTGGGGTTCATTTGGATGACTGTAATAACTTTACAAGTATCTAGGACATTCCTGAATCCAATGGCATAGGCATTAAAAATTGAAATTTTAATTTGATTAAAGTCACTTCCTCAAAGATGAATTTTTTCCACTCATTGTTTCCACTAATTCTCTCAACAGATATTCACTGACCACTTTGCATGCCATTAATATGCTGGAAGCTCATGATGTTATGGAATAGAGACTTTCAAGAGAGTGATATATTAAATGCAAAGAGATATGGTAAAATAAGGACTATAAAATGTTCAACAAATTTGGCAAAAATAAGTCACTGGTGACTTTGAAAAGCTTACAGTCTAATGAAGGAAATATGTAAGTGTTAGAATAGAGGAAACATACAGAATACCTTATTTTTTATAGGGGTGGAGATGGGAGAATTCTTCATTCCCATTTCTCCCAATGGCATAAAATAAACAAATAAATAAAAATCCATATGATACTTAAAGGTAAAAATTCTATGAGATAACATAATTGCTTCCCAAGTTCAGTTTATAGAGTAAATGCTGCAGTTCTGTACAAACTTCAGCATAACGAATGAGAGCAGTTTCTAATAAGACCACAAGATGGAAATGTCCATTATGTGAAAGTGACTTTTTTTTCCCTCTAAATTAGTATGAGAGGGAATATAGAAAAAGGTGTAAAAGGTTATAGAAGGTTGATTTTAAAAGGTATATTGAGCCAAGTGATTTCTAAGGTCACTCTACAATCACTTTCGCACCACAGCCAGCCTAGTTGCCATTCAGCATTAGACGGCACAACTTCTAAAGCCTCTCTCTAACCCCCAATGTAGATTAAGTGCTTTGCCAGGGTTTTCAAGGATCTACACCAGAGCACATCATCATGTATGTACTATGCTTATTTAGAAACTGAACTGGAGAACAAGAACAATGTCTAACTTATTTATGAATGCTCTGTACTTAGCAGAGTGCCTAGTATTTCTTAGATACTTAATACATATTTGCTGAATGGAGGGATGCACAAATGGAAAAGTTTTATAAGATAGTATAAAATAGATTAATTATTCAAGATTTTTTATAACTGAAATTTGTTTGAAGTCAGAAATAAAGGATATCAGAAATAAAAGAATTATGAAATTAAAATTTCTTTTAAAAAACATTAACTTTTGCATGTCTTTCATCTCTGCTGAAACATCCAAGTTAAGCACCATCATTTTATACCTAGACTAGTCTAAGAATTTTCTATGTCAATCTTCCAGTAGATACATTTGCACCCTCTCTAATCAATTCCTACTGAGCAAAATAATTTTTCTAAAACATTAAATGTTAGACTATTTTATCCGTTTGTTTAAAACCCTAAAATGGCTTCCCATTGTTCTTTAAAACTCTATAATGGCTTCCTGTTGCTATAATGGCTTAGAAGACCAGGTAAAATCAAGACCCTGTCTTCCTCGGCAATCTCTTCAGTACCATTTTTCCCCTCAGTCTCTGTCCTCCAATCTCCATGGCCTTATTTTGGTTATCTTAGTATGCTCTATTCTTTCTAACATTAGGGTCTTTGCATATACTGTACCCTTTACCTGTAACTCTCTCTTCCCAACTGTCACTATCTAGTTAATGTTCAGGCTCAGTGTCTCTGCCTTAGGAAACCTTTCCCTGATGCCACAGGATGTGTTATCATCCACTGTGTATCTCCTCATAGTATTTATAAAAATCATAATAAATAATAAATTGTATAATCAATTGTTTTCTGTCTTTCTTGCTAGAATATGAAGTCCTTGAGGTCAAGGAGTTGGTCTTCTTTGTTCACTGACTAGAACAGTAGCCGGCAGAGAAAGGATTTAATAAATATTTGTTGAGTTGAATAAATGACAGCAAAGCTGTGTGTATCTTTTTAAGTGCTACATACTCAGAGGCAAATAGTGAACTTGGCACATACTAGGTGCTCAATAAATATTTAAGAATCTGAATCAGCATCACCTGAGCTTAAATTAATAATTCTTCACCACTGCAATCTTACCTTAGTAATCTAAACTCTTTGTATGAAATGAAACTGACTTGGGAAAAGCAGTCAGTAAGATTTGAAGATTGTTTTTAAAGTGTTTAAAAAGGATGAAAAACATACCTTGAGAAATGCCCAGGCAATTTTTCGAAAGCCACATTCTTGGTTTTGAACTTCAGTGTTATTCTTAATTTCATCCATGCTTAAGAAGTCAAGAATCTGTAAGTAAGTATAGAAAAATTATTTCACAGAATACTAATCTACCTAAAATTTAATATTTTCTAACAATACATGATTAAAATTAAAAAAAATTGTATAAAGATGTTTCCCTTACAGGGAGGAAAAACATTTTTATTTCATTTCATTCATCTTTAAGTTAACTCATTCAGTTAATGAGGGTCCATTTTTTGACCATTTTATCTTTTATTAATAATATTTCATTAAGATTTATTTCAAACCCAAGAAAAAGTTATTAATTACCTCAAATATAATCTAGGTACAAGAATGCTAGGCAAAGAATTCTTGAACTTTGACTACAGGAACACACTTGCAAGGATTGTTTAAAAAACTCATGGCCTTATCTCTGGATCCTTCCTTGATCACTTTCCTGAAGTTGGGGATTTTCCCTTTGAATATATGTTGTCACTAGGCCTCTCAAGAGGATTTCTTTCATATCCACATCCTATCTGGATATTAAAGCTCATGGATTTAAAACCAACCTTCCACAGAGACTGTTAGTATTCTAGGCACTTGTCAGACTATCACTTTGGACCTTATTGGTGCTAATCAAAAGCTCAGCTGAGATAAGAAATCTTTACAGAAGACTGCTTAACAAATAATAAACACCATTCATGCCTCTTCTTTATATACCTAAGTCTGTCTTCAGAAGTAATACATGTCCAGTGAAAAACCACTGACAATGTAAGAAAACACATGACAAAATAAAATCAACTTGTAATCCAGACCCACAGCTGATTAACATTAACATATGGTTCATAGGTTTCTAAACCTTTTTCTGTGTGTTCTTAAATATGTGTGTTAGTACAAATGCTATTTTGCAAACTATTTTCATATAATATGTAGTGGGTACCTCTTCAAGTCAATACATAAATATGAATATCATGTTAATGGAGGCACAGCATTTATTATAAATACCATAAATTTAATAAAAAACAATTTATTTAACCAAACCCCTTACTGATTTGAAGAGATTGGTCTCCCTAAAATTTTTGCTATTACAAAGTGTTTAAATAAATACCCTTGCACACACATCTTTATTTGGTTTTGTTATTATTCCCTTAGGAGAAATACCTAGAAGTGGAATAATGATTTCAAAGACTTCTCATTGATATTATCAAGTTGTATTCAATAAACCTTTAAAAAGTTGATATCAAAACCTTTGTATCATTAAAATGAGTATGATAGAAAATAAGTAATGACAAATTTTTGTGATAAAAAGTTTCTTGACATACAAATAATGCTATTTTTAAAAAATCACACTTTGGTATAAATCACACAACATGATCACAGATGCAAATAGTTAAATATTTGTATCATAAACCTACATAGATCATCTGAAAGTTAAGGACCACAAAAAGAAGTAATTGCAAAATCAGTCACTGGCTTTGGTCATGCCTTACTTATTCACATGCTAAAAGTCCCCATCTTGCTTAAATTGAGAGAGAGGCTTTCTCTGCTTCCCTTTGCTTATGGTGAGATCATATGAAATAGAGAAAAGATGTGGTATTTTAGTTTCAAGCTATCTTCACATACAAATTATCTACACTTAAAACTGGAGGAACCTTGGGGAAATCATTATACACCCTGAACCTTGACTTTCTTTGCAGTAAAAAATTAGAGTAACAAATTAGCTCAAAAGCCATCTACTCCATAAAGCTTTCCCTGACTACTCTGAAACTCCACTAACCCCTCACATCTAAGAAATTCTACCTCATTTGGTTATGTATTACATTGTATTACTCAAGTGATCTGTGTATGTTCATCTTTTATTTTTCTTGGTAGTACAAAACTCTTGGAGAGTCAATGAGTTTACACTTTTGTGAAATGGGTTAAGAATGGAGGATTGCAAAGGTACAGGTAAGACCCATCATTTCAGTTAGCAGTCATGGAATTGTAAAGATTAACTTAATACGGAGTAAATCAAACAGCTAACTACTTATGCTAGTAAATGGTCAGCAAATATGCTACTACTTGTATCTCTCACTTATCTCCACAGCATATTACAAACACTAAATACTAAGGATTAAGTTTTCACACTACTTTGTTATATTATTAAACTACTAAAATTAGTAGCTTACATTTGTGCTATTAAAATATTGATTAAAATTTAGTACAAATTGCTCTACTCAATTCATACCTCAAAGAACAGAATGACTTTAGGACTTTCATCAAAATCTCGAAGCAAATAAGGAAAGTTTTCATTAAATATAATTTGTTCTTCCCACTCTGGAAGTCTTGATTTTAACTGTTTAAAATCATATGGCTGGGTCATAATAGGAAGAATATAATCCACAGTTTCTTTCTCATAATAAGAAGAAACAGGGCGTTCACTGTTCAAAAAAAAATTCCATTAGTATTATTCTTTAAGATAATTTTGAGAAAAAAAAAAGTGTTCACAGTGAGGTAACCAAAAATAATGAATAGCCATGATACATAGGGAAAAATTATTTTGATTGTCCATCTAGAAAACTGTAAGTTTATGAAACTTAAAAGTAGTAGTACTTTACCAGCATCTTGCATTTATATACTAATTGTTTACAGAATCATTTCATTATAGAAATACAAAGCAAGAGGTAATGGCTATACCTTTTGCATACAGAGCTGGAATAAAGTACTCCCAAAATCTTAAAATGAATTTGTCATAATATTGTAAAGTACATTTAAATAAGAAAATGAGCACAAGATTGTAAACCCTTAGAGGTGTGCCATACTGAATAAATCAATGAATGACCTTTTTGATAATCTTTATGTTTCCCATCCCTGCCATCTTTCTGAGCACATATTTTTTTGAAGTCTAGTATAATCATTTAGGTTATTGTACTTTTTTTATTTGGGCCTTCAAGCATGTATTAGATAGAGAGTAATATTAGGAAAAAATTAAATTCAAGATTTATTTACCTCACCTGAGGCCCAAGTAACATATTTACTCCAAAAGAAAATGTGTAATTAGACAACTAAAGCATTTACAGTATAACATACAATGATTTACAGTGTAATTTAAATACCATAAATTAGTCATTAAGCTTGATAG
This sequence comes from Manis javanica, assembly GCF_040802235.1. Lineage (NCBI taxonomy): Eukaryota > Metazoa > Chordata > Mammalia > Pholidota > Manidae > Manis > Manis javanica. The sequence continues at coordinate 54,509,996 of NC_133168.1, forward strand.
AAGCTCTCTCAACTCCCCTCCACTTAAAATGAAGTACTGAATTAACAGATGTCCATTTCTTCTATAAAATACATGATCAATATAAATGGTTGATAAACATCTACAACTAATAAACTATCTCTAATACAAATCCATAGATACATTTCCCTTGATTTTCAAAGGCAGAAAAGAGAACTTTTACTATAGACAGTTTTGATTTCAAGGGTTGGCTATGCAATTTAAAAAATTACCTATCATCTTTCTTGACATATTGACCAGTATTCTCATCAACCACATGAATTTTTACCATCGGATGAGAAATCATAAAATTTGACTTAAGTCTATCAGTTCGGTGAATGTAAACTCCCAGGACAAGGTCATCATCGAGTAAACATTTGGGATAAACTGGACTATCTCGGTTTGTAACTTCATGAACACCATCACCGTCAGTGTCTTCATTATCATCTGAAATTGCATATATGGAAGAAAATCAACTTTACAATGGTTCCCATAACAATATATTCAACAATACATATTTAATTTACATATAACCTAATGTTTATGATCCATGATTGTTTTTGTTAACAAAGGAATTTCAAGGGATTAAAAAAAAAGCCAGACAATATCAGACTACATTCTGAGAATAAAATACTGCATTCACTAATGAATTAAAATAGGGTAAAGAATCATTCTTTTTTTCCCTAACAAGAACCAACAGTACAAAAAGAAAAAGAGGAGAGCCAAAGACAAAAAAGTAATTTTATCAAAGTATTTTCTAAGTGGAATATGTATCACTCAGTTCATTTATAACTATAATTTCTGCTTCTAGGTAGGATGTAGTTAAGTCCATGCTTCTGGTAACAACCTGGAAAAGCCAAATGCATTACAAAACTCTTACGGTTAAAAGTATCAGGAAAGTAGAGAAACAAAGTACAGTAGATGAATTAAAATTCCAGAGAGGGAGAATCATTCAGAAGCAAACAGCTGATTTAGTCTCTGGGAACATTTGCTGATTCAGGGTATGGGCTGAGGATCAGGGTCTGGCCCAGGCCAAAGGTCACCACTACTGGTAGAAAGAGTAATCAACAAAACTTTTAGTGGCTGCATGGACTTACAGAGGTAATATTAAAGATTTGAGGGCCTCAAACACATAGCCAATTTTCTTCACAAAACTGAATTCTGAGACTGTGAGTGGCTAAAGAGGTGCTGAAATCTTCCAGCCTTAGAGTACTAAGAAACAATAACCCATCAGGGAGGAGGACCTGAAATAAAATGGGCAAAGATGAAGCCCTAGAGGGCATGCCAATTTATATATACCTATAGCCACTTTTTACCTGGGATCACTTACCAATTTTGGGCGCAGCTAGAGGTTGGGAATCCAAGCGTGGCCCCTGGCAGAAGGTCCCTACTGGGGGACAGAGAAACCAGCAGAGATTTTGGCGTTCATGTGGGGCTGGAGTGACAAAATTGGAGACTTCAGGGGCTCAAACACATGGCCAGTCTCCCTTTCAAGACATATGCCAAAGTTTGAAGCTACATGGGGTAGAAGGCTAACAAACTAAGCCAAAAGCCTCTGAAGGGCAAAACTGAATCTCCCAGTGTCTGTTAGAGCTGAAGAGACAAATACCTACCAGGGTCCCAACTCAAAACACTTGGAAGGCCACATCCTAGGAACAAGGTGAATCAGAGATAAAGTCTTACCAAAACCACAAACCAGCCCTGACCTAGCTCAATTTCTGATTGATTAACATCAGTTGCCCACCCTACCTGCCTAGGAGAGAAAAGAGGAATATAAAATCATCCAGATCCCCTAGGGTTCTAGATACAATGTCCAGCATACAATAAAAAGTTACTAGACATGAGAGGCAAAACTATATGACCAACAACCAAGAGAAAAAAACAGAAAACAGATACAGACCCAAAGATGATACAGACTGGAGTCAGCATATAAGGATTTTAAATAACTATGATTAATATGCTCAAGAAAATAAAGGAAAAGATGGACAAAATAATTTTTAAAAATGGAGACTTTCTACAGAGAACTGCACTCCACTTAAAAAAAAAAAGAACAGGCACTCTGGAACTGAAAAATACAACATCAGACATCAGACATTAAGAACTCAAAAATATGTTTAATAGCATCCTGGACACAAAGGAAGACATCATTACTGAACCAGAAGAAAGATCAATATAAATATCCAAACTGAAACATAATAAAAAAAGGAAAAGAAAACAGGGGTAAAAAAATATAAGTTACACGTGGGCATACTAAAAAAAAATGTGAATTTATAATCTAGAAAAAGAGGAGAGAATGGTAAAAAAGCCATATTTAATGAAATAACAGCCAAGAATTTTTTGCAACTGATAAACAATTTCAACCAGTAGACTCTAAGCAGGGTAAATTTCAACAAAACTGTATTTAGGCATACCATTATCAAACATTGAAAACAAAGACACAAAGAAAATCTGAAGAGCAACCAGAGGACAACAGAAAGACAAAAAACCTGTTAAAGGGACAGAAATAGGACTGCTACGGGGTACAGAAATGATGGAAGACAATGACAACTGTATGATTCTTTAAAGTACTAAAAGAAAACAAACAGCACCCTAAAATTCTATATAGCAAGTATGTTTCAAAAATGATGGGAAAGTAGACACTCTAACACAACAAAATCTAAGGGGATTAACAGGCCTATACAAAGAGAAATGCTAAACTGAGTTTTTCAAGCAGATGGAAAATGGAAATTAGGGAAATGGTAAATTTGGGGATGAATATAATTTAGTATCAGCTGTACAAAAAGGTAGTAACTATAGAATTTACAAGTTTAAAATATATGTAGAACTAAAATAAGTGATAAGAACCAGTAGGGCAGGAGAGGGATAGATACAGAAAAAGCACGAAATGGTGTTAAACTACTGTAATGTTCTAGCAGTGTTGGGGAAGTGTATTTTGCAAGGAATTAATTTGTATTATACTACAATAAGTAAAGGACAAACTTAATGTTCTCCATAGTAACAACAAAAAAATTGTAAAAGAATGTAAAATTAAGTTAATACAGGGAGAAATTTTTAAAAATAACTTGAATAATTCAAAAGAAGACAAGGAGAAAAAGGAACATAAAACAGATGGACCATACAGAAAACAAGCACTGAAAAGATAAATACAAGGACAGTGAAAGACCCAGCACATCACATTTATTGAGAGCCTGTCCCCAAGGAGCTCACAGGCTGGGACCAAGATCCCACATATGCTGGCCTGGGAAAGAAAAGTAAAGGCAAAAAGGAAGGCAATAGAGACACTGAGACCTAAGCAAATGGGGTGCAAACCAGGCACAGACAGAGTGTAGGGGGTGGAATGAGAGAGGAATGGAATGCTACCAAGCCCTGCCCAGACCTGGGGACCATGGACCAAGCACAGGTTTAAATGTTACCCCTCCCTCACCAGGTTGACACCACCTAGGGGTGCACCGTGAGTGGTGACGGAGAAATGAGGATGGGAAAACTGTACTATGTAAACTCAAACCGCAAGTAGACATTGAGGGTAAAACAAATTATGAGAGATAAAGAAGGATATTGAATAATGATTGGTTTTATATACTGAATGCTTATGTCCCTACAAAATTCATATTTTGAAATCCTAACTTCCAATGTGACAATATTAAGAGGTGGAACTTTTAGGAGGTCATGAGGGCAGAGCCCTCATGACTGGGATTAGTGTCCCTATAAGAGACTCCTTACCCTTTGCATTATGTAAGGCTACAGTGAGAGGATTTCAGTCTGCAACCAGGGAAGTGGAATCTCAGCAGACACTGAATCTTGACGGTATCTTGATAGTGGATGCCCTGATCTTGGACTTCCCAGTCTCCAGAACTGTGACAAATAATAAGCCATCCAGATGCACAAGGATGGCCTAACACTCAAGTAACAATCTCTTTAGACTGACTCAACCTGTGTCAAAATCATGGGTGCTTGGGGGAGAAGGGAAAACTGAGACGCTGCTTCTGAAATTTATATGGATGCAAAGGGTAAAGAGCAGTCTATGCAATGCTAGAAAAAAAAGTTGGAATACTTAAACTACTAAATAGCAAGACTTATTATAAAACTATAGTAATTAAGACAGTAGTGTTGGTGCAGTCTAATGTAACAGAATAGAGACCACAGAAACTGATCCACTTACATAGTCATGGTATTTATGATAAAAGTGACACTGCAATACAGAGGGGAAAAGACCCTTTCTTTCTCCAGTAAGTGGTGCTGGTCAATTACATATTCACGTGGGGAAAAATGGGTCTTGACTGCTACCTCTCACCATACACAAAAATCAATTCCAAATGAACTTCAGAGCTAAATATGAAAAGTAAAACAAAAAAACTTTTAGAAAATAATACACACAAAAACATCTTCAGGACTTAGAAAAGATTACTGAAATTAGAGAAACCACTTACTACCAAAGGAAAAATAAATGGATAAATTAGGTTATAGAAAATTTTTAAATTCTGTATTTCTAAAGTTACCAAGAGAAAAATAACAAAACCCAGAATGGTAAGATATTTGCAATATATATATTTTGTATATATATTTATAGCTGAGGAAAGGCTGATATCTAGATACATCAGCCTTTAGAAAAACACAGACAATTCCATCATTTTTTACAAAAATACACAGAAGTCTTGAACGATTTAACAAATGAAGAAAATGAAGTACTCAACAAACATGAGGATGATCAACTTCATGAGTTATCACGGAAACCAAAGCCAAAATGAAATATCACTACACACTCTTAAGAATGACTAAAATTTAAAAATACTGATAATATAAATTTTAGTGAAGATGTAGAACAACAGAAGTTCTGAAATACTGCTAAATATCAACTGATAAACTGACTTTGGGAAATGGGAAGTACCTATTAAAATGAAAAATACACAAATCTATGATATAGCAACTCTACTCCTAAGAATATGCCCAACAAAAATATACACATGCTTGGGAAAAGATGTAAAATATTCATTTCAGCTTTACTTGTAATTTTCTAAAACTAGAAACAACTCAAATGTCTGTCAATACAACAGGTAAATTGTGATACATTCACAATATGGATATCTCTACTGTATAAAACAACCAATAATGAATAAGCTCAACTGCACGCAACAATAATATACATCTCACAAAAATAATGTTGAGTGAAAAAGCCAGACACCAAGAGCACAATATTTATGAATTCTATTTATATTAAAGTAGAAAAACAGGCAAAAATAAACTGTGTTAGATGTCAAGGTAGTTTACCCTGAAGGGCAAAAAAGGGGACTTAAGGAGGCTTCTGGTTGCTAATGATGTTCTGTTTCTTGATTTGGATGAGGATTTTATGAGCATGTTCAGTTTGTGAAAATTCACTAAGGGGCATACTTACAACATGTATACTTTACTATATGTATATCATACTTTAACAAAAGTTCTTAAAATTTAATTTACAGGAATCACAAAACATCATTTGTATCATCCAATAGTAAGTACCATAAATTCTAAAATTGGCTATTTTAGTCCCAATTTTTGGCCAATGAAATGGAAATTGAAAAAAAAAGGATATAAGAAGTAGGTAAAAGATAAGAATTAGAGAAAGTAAGTGAGAGAGAGGAAAAAGAAAAGCAGAAAGGAAGGAGAGAGGGTGAATCAGGCTGAGGAACTGGGAAAACACCATGTTTGACAGAGGGATGAAGCCTTGAACGTATGAAATGATTATTGGTTCTTGACTATTTACAGCTTTTCATAACTGTGAGTTTTAATTATTTGAAGGCTCTAAACTCAATGGTAAAAAGAAATCTTCTGTGCCACAATAGCAACTACAAAGTTAATGTCATTCTAGAATTTTAATATAGATGAATCCAAGAACAAGTACCAAGTATTCTATATTGTTTTTTTTTTAGTTCCAGATTTTCTTTTAGTTTTAAGAACTAAAAGTCCTAGAATCAAGATTTATACTAACACACACACACATTTCATATAGTTGGATAACAAACCTGCTTTAGCCTTCTCTTTCTTTTTTGGTTTGGATTTTGTGTCATCTTGCATGCTGTCGTCTGTACTTTGTTCCATTGAGCATAATTCATCTTTTTGATGAGAATCTGAAGTAACTGCTTCAACTGGAGATTCTTTCTTTTGTTCACCTTCAACTTTGTTATCAGAGATGTTCAATGTACTGCAAATGTAACCCAAGTACAAGCCATTACAGATATATTATTATTATTACTATCCATGGTAAGCAAAGTAAACAGTGAATAGAGGCAAGAATAATCCTAAAATCAGTATTATTTCCTGCTAGGGGACACGTTTTTTATGTGTTAAAATGGTTATGTCAAATTAGTACTATGGGTATTATTTTATATTTGGTGAGGAGTGATATATACCCCATGAGGCAAATTAAACTGAGTTCTAAACTCCAGGGAAAAATTTAATTATTTTATGAACAATGTATTTAGTTTTACGTAGAAGTGATCAAAGCATCCTCACCCAGATGCTAAGTAAATGATTAGTCAACAAGTATATAAATCGCTTTATTTAAAAGCAAAAAAAAAAAAAGTATTCTAAGTTTTTCCTTTTTTCAAGAGGCTTCAGATATTCAAATTTTGATTTCTAGGTAGAAATTAATTGCTTGTGTTTTCCAGTGGCTAATGTGCTATTATTACATTTTCAGAAAGCTATTATTAAAATTTAAATCTGCATCCCATGAACTCATAAATGGGAAGAAGTAGCAGCATAGAAGCACAGTGAGTTGTAGAAAGAAACTAGTCAAAAAGGTGTTATAATTTGTCAGGTAAAAAAACTGCATCTAAATGATAAAAACCTGACTTGATATACATGTATATATTCATATTTGGAAAAAAAGAGGTTGAGAAATAAAAAGATTATAAAGAAATATTTCAAAATCAGTCAATCCAGAAAGCCATGTCATTTTATCACATCACCAAATACTATTATTTAAAGAGAACTAACCATTGCATTGTAAGCCATGGTTTTATTTCAAATTCACCTTATTTAATAGTGATTGGCTATGTAATAAGAGTATGGCTTACAAATTCATACCAGACATAGTAGCTATAAGAGGATTTATAATACACTATGGTGAGCAGCCTATATAAGATAGTCCCAATGATCCCTGCCTCCTGATACTGGTATCTGTGTGTCATATCCTTCCCTTGATTGTGGGCTGGACCTAGTGACCCACTTCTAATAGACAGAAAATGACAAAAGTAATAGATGCTATTCTAAGATTAGGTTCCAAAAACAATGTGACTCTCGTCTTGCCCTCTCTTGAAGACATTATTCTGGGGAAACCAAGTGACCATGTTGTAAGTAGCCCACGTGGAGTACATGCGGCAAGGACTTGATGTCTCTGGCCAAAAGCCAGTCAGAACCTGATATCTGCTAACAGCCAAATCAATGAGCTTCAAACAGCTATGTCACTTGGCAGATCTTCCCGCAGCAATGCCTTGAGATGACTGTAGCCCTGATTGACATCCTGATTGCAGCTTGTAAGAGATCCTGAGTCAGAGGCACCTACCTAAGCCATGCCCAGATTCCTGAACCACACAGACAATAAATGTTTGTTTTATGCTGCTAAATTCTGGGGTAAATTTTTTATGCAGCAACAGATTATATATACTAACATGTCCCTGAGGCATAATCTATTTGCCCTCTTTTTGTTAACCAATGGATGTCTAGCTTTTAATAAGAGGGAAATTATTTTTAGAAGAGGATATATTGGGAAATGGCCCCTGAGCACCAGGGACTAGTCAAACACAGACTGTTCCTACTGAATATTCTACAATGAGAAAATGTTATTTGTGTAAGGGAAAAATGCTATATTCATATATTCAAACAGGTATTTGTAACTCAAAAAAAGGTTTCTATTACTTAATAAGCAGTTTTTAGGAGATTTAAGCAGATTTAAGTAAGTAGTTTCAAGTGAGTAGTCTGGAGCAAGACTGCCATGGTTTTGGCTCAGCTTCTTACTGGTTAAACCCTCAAGTTTCCTCATCTGAAAAGTAGGATAATAATATTACTATCCTCCATAGGGTTGTTACAGGAATAAATGAGATAAACCTTGCAAAGCATTTAGCACATAGTACGGTGCTTTGTAAAAATTAGCTGTATTTATTGTGTCCAAATGAAAGATTGTAAGAAATTTCTTTGTGAAACTACACGTAACACTCAAAAACTGAAAATAATAGAGAATTTTTTTAAGAGCATATTTTATATTTATGAACATAAAATACCTTGTTTCAGCTTTAGACAGGATTGGAACTTTTTTTTTCTTTTTTCTTTTTTCACTGCTGAATTTGTTGTCATGCAATGAAGCATCTGAGTGAAAGTAAGTCAACTGTTCTTTGAGTTTCTTTCTTATTTTCTTCTTAAACTCCTTTGCCATTTCTTCTGCTACTTGGAGTTGGTATGCTTGCATCAGCTCTTCTTCCTCATCTAAATTATTATTTTCCCTTTCTTCATTTGCCTTCTCTCTTTTCTGATGAGCAACACCTGGCTGTGACTTTGTTCGTGCTTTCTGATGTGTAGAATCCACCTTCTCAGGAGTTTCCAGTTCCATTTCTTGTGCAGTCACCTGGAGCACTGTTTTTATAACCTTTTTATTTGTCTTTTCTTGCTTGTCTTCCTCTACACTAACATCATCATCTGGATTTTTTAGTTTGTTTTTAGTGACTGGCATACTCTTCTCTGGTTTACTACTGTTAGTAGCACTTACATCACCACTTTTAGTTTCTTTAGTTTTCTGAAGATTGCATCTAACAGTGTCAAGCTAGGAAAAGAGGATACAGTAACAGTTTCAGCAAAACATAGTTGTGTTCTATAAAGATAAAGCATAATGACTGGTACTCAACAATGTGTAAATTGGGAAGATTAATTTTTTTACTTGAACACAGTGCTACCATTCTAGAGCATCTGACGAGCATTTCCCTAGTTATTCTCTCAGTATTAGATTAGTGATCTCTGAGAGTGACTTCAGATTAAATGAGTTAATTAGGAAAAAGTACTTAAGAATTTTTGAAAAGTGAATTAATCACTCAAATTTCAAATTCTATTTTTCTCTTTGGCAGAATGATCCATACTATAATTGTAAGGTATTTGAGAAATTGCTTTAAAAGACCCACTGAGTTAGAACATTTCAGGTTTCCCATAGAAAATACACACAGGTCATTTACCTTATTTCATAATTACATTTTAAAACTAAAAGTCTACTGTAGGATTACTCTGCAATTAGTCCAAATGTATTACTGAAAATGCTAAGTATTAAATGGTTACAAGTTAAATCAAATGACAGACTAAGCACATACCTGTACCTCTTTTACCAGTCAAAATTATTTAAAATGAGAGATATTTTCAATAGGAAAAAGATAAAAATAAAAAAAGGAATTTTACTAGTTATAAAGTAAGTGTTTTGAGCAATTCCCCAAGGATAAAAAATAGGCAGGATCTATTAAGAAACTACCAGAGAATACTATAGCCCATAGAAAAGACTTCTCCAGAGAAAGGGTGTTTTTGGAGAAACAATATTCTCACAATCAAGAAATACAAGAAGAAGGGGATATCTTTTAAGTATGATGTTAGCTGTAGGTCTTTGTTAATGTCCTTTTTCAAGTTGAGCAAATTCCCTTCTTTTCTTTTTAAGAGTTATCAGAATGGATGACGAATTCTGTCGTCCTTTTCCTGCATTTATTGAAATATCATTTTCTTTATCTTTTGATATAGTGAATCACATCAATTGAGTTTTCTAACATTGAAATAATGATGTATTCCTGAAATAAACTCCACCGGGTCATGGTTTCTTCTTCTTTTTATAAGGTTGACTTCCTAATATTTTATGGAAGATGTTTACTCTATGTTTAAAAGGGGTATTGGTGTAGTTTTCCTGTAGTGTTTTTGTCTGATTTTAGTATCAGGGTAATTAATAATTGCCTCCAAAAAGTTGGAGAAGTATTCCCTCTTTGTGTATAGTCTTGGAGGAGTTTGTATAGAACTGATATTACTTGTTCCTCAAATGCTTGGTACAATTTACAATGCAGCTTCTTGAGAAAACTAGCCATCTCATTTTCTTTGTGGGTAGGTTCACCTACAGATTCCATTTTTAAAAAAGATATACAATATTCAAGTTATTGATCTCTATTGAGTTTTGTTAGTTTGTGTCATTTAATATATGCATTTCATCTAAGTTACTAAATTTATTGTCATAAAGTTACCCATAATACTCCCTTACTATTCTTTAAGGTCTTTTACATCTACAACAATGTATATATTCCTAATATATTACTAATATTGATAATTGGCATCTTCTTTCCTTTTAGTCTGGTTAGAGGGTGCAAAAAAGGGTTAATCTAGCAGGCTTGGGTTGCTCAAATCTTGCAAATCCCAAGACAGGTTTGTTTTTCAGGATCAGCCTTTGAGAGGGTCTAGGGAGCTGACCTCTCAGCCTTTGGAATGTTGTGGTTGACAAAGGTGAATGAATACTTGAATCAAATGAAGGATATTATTGACAGCTAGAGAATCTAGAATGTTTTCTATCCTTTAAAATTAATTTAATACACAAAACAAAAACTTTTAGAAACTGTTATTCATAAAAGAAGGTATCACCTCTATGAAATAACAGTTACAAAGATAAAATGACTGAGTGAAATCAAGATATAGAATAATTTAATGAACAGACAGAACATGACATATTTTTCCCTTTAATAGGCAAAAATACAAATGCAACTTCAAAATTAATAATAGCTATACTTTAAATGTTTATTCTCTACTTAGCAATTTGTATTTATTTGTTCCAGTTACTACTTCTGAGTATCAAATCACTCCAGACTTAGTGGTGTATAAAATAATTTGTTCACTATGATCTCAATATATTCTCCTTATTTATCATGCCCCTCTTATCTTTAGTTCCTGGTGCTTTAACTCCATGAACTGCCACTTCAATCATCTCTTGCCATTTTCATATATTCCATCCATCACACTTATCTGGCAAAACTCTAGGCACTGTTCAAATTAAGTGATTTTCATCTTTTTAACTATATAACCAGGCTGTTGAATACTGCTGGCAAAACCCAAACCACCGCAAAAATGGGTACTATTAAAAAATATGGTCAAACAACTGAAGTGAGATCTTAAAGCTACTAGATAATTCTTTTATGTTGCATAATCTGTTCATTTGTACTGTTTTATAGCTTCTCCAGTTGCTATTTCAAGCTTTCTTCACTATGTCTTACATCCAACATTATCATTTCCTGACTCACTTTCACAGATAAGAGCCATCATATGGGAAGCTGGAAATTTCTGCTACCAAGTCTACAAATGTTCTGTGGGAACACTTATTTGTAAGTCAAGTATTTTTAAGTCTCCTCATTTTTTCATTATTTCTTTCATTTTAGTTTTAGCCATTTCTTCCCATGGAAGAATGCCTCAAATTTATCTTCCACATCACTGATTAAGTTTTTCCATTGTGTCAATTCTACTATTTTAGGCCTGAGATATAGTTTTAGGGAAGCAAGTGAAGGTAGAATGTGGAGAGACTGTGGTTTTTAAGTCTTATCTATTTTTGGCCCTCACAAACATCTTTGTTAAGTGGTTCTCTGTTTGGTATAAAATTCTTCATGTGCAAAATAAAATCCCCAATACCTATATTTCATGATTAATATGAGAATTAGAAATAGTATTTGTGAAGTTCTTATCACAGTGCCTAATATATGGCAGAAAATAGTAAGATGAATCTGCCATTATTATGAATCCTCTTATGGCTTTTTCCTTGCTTAATTTTTCCATTTCAGCTTGCTTCCTTTTCAGTCTCAATCTGTTCTGTACATTCCATTCCTTGTTCTATAGAGTTCCTATGCCTTCATTTCTTATTAAAAGTCCTTCTGGATTGTAGTTAAGACAGTAGATTCTGCAGTCAGTCAATATGAATCCTGGTCCTCCTACTATGTAAATTGGGTAAGTTATGAAACACCTCTGTGATCCAGTTTCCTCATCTATAAATGTAGATAAAACCTCATAATTTTACTGCTATCTTGAAAATGTCCATATATATAAAATGTTTACAAGTGTGCTTAAAAGATAGCATTTAGTTATCTAGTAAATAAAGCAGGTATTCCTCCTCTAGTTCCTAAAGTAAATCATTTAAAAAGTATTTTACTTTCCTCTAAGACCTACAGGATCCCCTTCTTTTGAGCTAAAAACAACTCTTCCTAAATATTTTCCCAGTGTACTTATTTCTGAATAAAAAGAGAGCATGAATGGCTTCATTTGTGCGAAAGAGGCTGGGTAGATTATGGTCAGTCACCTCACACTTGTGTGTCCCCAACATCAGGTAAAGGAACCTATCTTTTACCCATGAACCTATCTTTTACCCATTTTCTGGTTGTCAATTTAATTAAGCAAATCTGGCCTAACATGCATCTGTTCATGCTCACAAAGCCCAGTTAAAACAGTGAAAAAAAATATGAGGTCTATGTTGGCTGAGTCCACAAAAATATACTGCAGACAACTGTTTCCAGGGTTCTGTCTTTTGCCCAATGTACACCTTATCCAAAGGAGGGGCAGATATCAATCTGCAATACTTCATCTTCAATATGTTACTATTCCAACATATCACATATTGGTACCACCAGAAGCACGTTCTGTTTTAGGGCAGCATCTACTATGGGAGACCTATCCTGCCCTTGTCTGTCAGTAGTGCTAAACTGGTTACTATGCAGTACTCTGGTTACTATGAACCCCTCACATGCGTGCAGCTATATTCTGCTCAACATTAGTATTTATTTTTGATTCACTTGAGGATATATAATATTACACAGATGGCTGCCAGATAGAACACTAAAATGAACAGGTGGCATGACAAAATACAGAATAGAGTAAAATTCCCTACAAATAAAATGTAGGATGTAAATAACTCATAAATTCCTGCTAAAGAAATATTATATACCAATTACTAGAATATTCATGAAGTTATTTGTTTTTGCATTGCATGTGTGTGAGAGGACACAAGAGATTATGTTCAAAGGAGTAAAAGATGTAACTGAAATACTGAGACAGGTTTGAAGAGTGAATAGTGCATTAATTGTAAATACCATCAGATTGTAGATAATTGCTGACTACTTTGAGTATTGCTTTGAGTTCTGTATTTTTAATCCCTTCAAGTGTGCTGCCAATAATTCTATTACTTGAAAGTGTATTTCGAGTACAAAAGTATAATTATTGCCATAAGGTTCCACTGATTTTACTTGTTTCTGCTGGTAGAAACAGAAGAATAAGTCTAAGTAAAAAATGAGTCATTGAATATCTAAAGTGAGATATTACTTCCTAAGTTCTTCACAATTCTGGGCTAAAAATCTTTATTTTCTTAAAAAATATGTAATACAGATAGTTTTGAGTTTCATCTTCCCTAGTCACTCTCACCAGTTTGTCTATGTTATTCCTGTAGGACAGCATTTAAGACCCAATACTCCAAGAGTGATATTGATTCCAATGTAAGCTTTATTTTTCCATGTTTTTGAACATGAAATAGATTTCTTTTTAATTTCCAAAGTTCTTTAGAGTTTTAATATGAAAGATCATTGTAATTTTATGCAGATACATTAGTCACCATTATCAAATGATCAATTACTCACTGAGATTTTTTCTCCAGATTTGTCAATTTTTTTCTTCAGTTTTTTTCTTTCACATATTAGATCATTGTGGGTCTTAAGTGGTTCCTCAAAGCAAACTTCCGTATTTACCTTGGCTTCACTCTCAACTACAAATAACAAAGATGTATGTCATTTTCTAAACAATTGTAATATAACACATACCTGCATTATTATTATGTTAAAGAGCACAATCTTACAAAAACTTGCATGAATTCTCCAGCTACACAGAACAACTGATCAGTCCTTCCTTCTTAAAAAACTTTTCTTCGGCTTTGGTTATACCTCACTTACCTGTATCCCTCTTATTCTGTACTCCCTCTAAAAGAGTATGCTTTGTTAACTTCTTTCTGATGATGCACAGTAGCATCTACCACTGTAGTTATGTGGCCTTAAACAAGTTACTTAACTCTCTAAACTTCAGCTTCCTTATCTGTGAAATCAAAATAATCCTATGTTAAAGATCTATTTTGCATGAAAAATGGCTAACACTTGCCTGGTCAATAACCAGCATTTGACATGTATTAGAAGTCTAAAATTGCTTTTTCCTTTAAAACATAAATCAGATCATTTTTTTCTCTTGCTTACAATCTTGTGAGTTTCCCATTTCACTTAGGATAAAATACAAGAAGTCTTTCACTTACCAGCCTGCCTACCATCACAGCTTCAAATCAAGAGAACTATCCCCTTAGGCCCCTACACTCTAGCCATACTGCCCTTTTAGTTCCTCTGCCAGAACAAGTACATTCCCTGTGAAGCTGCTTCTACTTGGTGCAAACTTCCTTTAAGTCCTCATCTTTAAGCTGTCTGTTGAAATGTTGCCCCTAAAGTGGAACATTTCCTGACAACCTCATCTAAATTTCCCTCTTTCTCACACAGCAGAGTGTTGTATTCCTTCACAGCACTTAACCCAACTTGAAACTGTACAATTATTTGTATATCTAATCATAAATATACTGTCTGTTTCTCCCACTATAGTTTGTAGTTCATAACTACATCCCTTGCTGCTATGATGGAGTCTGGCACAAAGAAACTATTCAATAAACTTGTTTGGAGTGAATGAATGAATGAAAGTCCCAGAGCCGGTGTTGGTAAATTACAGCCTGGAGGACAATCACCTATTTTTGTAGTGTTACTGAAACACAGCCATGCCCACTCTGTTAAAAACTGTTTTGGTTGCTTTTGTGATTCAATGGCAGAGCTGAGTCGTTGTAGCAGACAACAAATCTAAAATTTTCACTAGCGTGCCCTTTAGAAAAAAGTCTGCCAATGCCGGCTCCAGAGTAAAACATCCATTTTGATGGTAAAGAATAAAAACTAACCATATTACTTTGTCCAGCTGAGTCCTAAACTCCCATCCACTGAAAACATACTAACCTTAGTAACCAGAATTAAATAGAAAATTGAATAAAAGACTATTAAATATCTCTAAATGTAGTATTTGGTTGATGACATTGCCTTTATTAATCGGTCAAAGAACCCTTTAAAATAATCCAAACTTTAAATTAAAAAAAAATACGTATGACATATATAAATTTTATAAAAGTCTTACCAGTGGGCATATCTCGGCTTTATGGAGAGCACTGAGTTGTAATCAGAATCCTATTAAAACAAAGAGGATTTACTTGTAATAACAGAATTTCCAAACAAAGTAATAAAATATTTTTCATGGAAGATCATGTCATTGTTTGTCTACTATCTCATCAGGTTCATACCAATAAAACCAAGTTCTCTTATCCCAGTCATATGCAAATAACTTGAAATATTTGAATCAGCTTAGAGACTGAAAAAAAGTGAATAAAACTGGATCACATTTGAATAAAATATTCATATATCTGAAACAAGAAATCAAAAAAAAATTTGAAAGGCAATGAACACCTAACTTGTATGCTAATACACTTTTAAGAGTGTTTTAAGTAAAAAATGAACATTTCAATGCACTTTTAAGAACAACAACTCCATTTCAGGATTGACTTTCCCAAGAGCACACACTGTTACATTAGTAAAGTATGCCTGTGGGTAGCACATTTACAGACAGTGAATTTAAATATCTTTGTATCTGCCACTAAAAATGCCACAACAACAGAGAAGGTTAAGCACAAGCATTCCTATCATCTTCCTCAAATAAATTCCTGGATGTGTATTATTGTGTATCAAAACCATGGACAAACTCAGATATATGTTCTTGAATTTTCTATTTTATTTAAAAATGGTGGGGTAGGTCCAAAACAAACATACAATATGCAAACATTTTTAAGATTAAAACCGAAGACTGTTAAAAAAAGAGAAAGAAAAGAAAAACATACGTTGAGTTGCCTCAGCAATTATCAGCTAAAGCTCCAGATCCCTGGGGACCCACATTCAGGTTTCTCTGGTATTAAGAGTATTTTGGTATTTTTAACCCAACTATAATAAAAGCCTGAGAAGAGATACTAAAACAAAAAAAGTATTTGTACAAACACATGTAATGATATGAGTTAACTTATTAACAACTATCTCATACACAGACAAAACAGACATCACTAAATACACATAATAAAAAACTCCCATGCTTTATTGATAGGAGCCTGTATTTACTCTTTCTAGTAGATACAGATCTAATAAGCCTGGTCATCTACTTCCTAATATCCCAAATTAGAAAAGAGAGAGGATACAAAAGCAAGTACATCAATAACTGAAATGTGACAGCACATAAGTAAACAAATGTAAAGCAAATAAGGACTTAATAAGGATTTAATATTTATATTATTCCATGGTCATTCACTATCCAGGAAAACAGCCGAACTAATATTATGACTATGAGTAATCAAGAAAAAACTTACTTATATTTAGCTTAATCTCTCTTTTCCTCTGAGCAGAAAATGTATGACATTTTAGACATTTTAGGCCGATTAAATAAAAACTACTGAAGAAGCAGGACAAAGAGTCAACGATGATTCTTGTTTCTGTAAACAGAATAAGCCAGTAACATCATTAATTAAAATACAGTGCAGGATAGGGCAGGTATAGTGGAGCAGTTTAAAGCCCAAGTTCTGGGATTAGTTTCCTGTGGTTACTTGTGTGACCTTAGGCCATCTGTTTCCTTATCTGTAAAATCATGTCTAATGCTACCTTTTCAAAGGGTTGTTATAAGGGTTAAATGACTTAGAACAGTGCCTTAGAACATGCATCAATAAATATCACCTGTATAAGTGTAACACATACTTCTAATAGGGACAGTAAAGTTAGTGGGGCATGTTGAGGTTGGTTATTTTAAGGGTATTAAGTGGCTGCAAGCATTGGCTCCACTATCTGACTCTGAATTCAAATCTCAGTTCTACCTGCCAGTAGAGGAAATCTCTATGGACCTCAATTTCCTAATCTTACAAAGGAGAATAATAGTAAATAATTCATATGGTTTTTGTAAAAATTAAATAAGAACATGCCGTAAAACACTTGGCACAATGCTTAGAGCATGGCAAGCCCTTCTAAAATGATAGCGGTTGTTACTGTATGTGTGTGTGTGTGTGTGTGTGTGTGTGTGTGTAAATCTACATTTAAATATATATACATAATTCGATTATGTTTGGTAGGCAATAGAATACAATACTCCTGCAAGGAGATCTACGATGAACATTTGGGAATCTTTCACATTTGTGGTTACAAGAAAAAAAAAAGTACCAAGGACAGAATTCTGGGAGCTTACAAAATAAAAAGACATCAGAGAGACAGGTAAAAATTTGGAATAAGTAATGAAGAGAAAAAGTGTTTTAAGAAATAAGCGTCTCTATTGTGTATAGTACCAAGAGATACTGCCAACTTTTGAAGAGTGTCTACTGGATTTGCGATCAGGAAGTCACATGGAAAGGCAGAAATCTGGCAACCACAGGTTAGGGAATGAATTCAAGGTGAGACCTGTAGAAGAAACATGTAGGTAATTCTTCCTACAATTCTGTTTCCAACTGTCTTCCCCTACCCCAAAGGCAGTGAGAGGCAGCAGCTTTGAGGGACAAGACGGCTATGGAAGTATTTTTCTGTTTAAGATTGCTTCCATGCCTCCATCACCCTTCCCTTTTAAAATAATAAATCATCCTCTACACTATAAACAGAGGAATTTTCTAAACACAAACATGATATCAATTCTTTGTTCAACAATCTTCACTAGCTCCCAATCACCCACTGGAAAAAATATGAAACCCTGACCATTAGGGTCCAAGGCTACTTACAAAATGACCCCTTGCCTTTCTTTACTTCCAATCCTCCAGCTACACCTGAACACACATTCTGTGCTCCAGTCATGTGAAACTACTTACAGGCCCTCAAATAGGCCAAACTCTTGTCTTTGTATCATTGCATATATACCTTTGTCTCCTGAGAAAACCCTTTCTTATCCCTAACAAACTCCTAACTATCCTTTGACACTAAATGCAAACAGTTATCTTCTCTGGGAAGCATTCTAACCTTGACATGCAATTACTTTTCTGTGCTCCCCAAGTATCTTCACCTTCATACCTTCCTCTACTTCAGCCCTGAATTTTCACCCCAGTACAATATTCTATGACCCCTACCAAATAGGCCAGGCCTGTGTTCTCTTCGTCTGTTTTTCCCATTTAAAAAGTAGAGTGGGAGTGGGCAGTAATAGTTCTAGAATCAGAAAGACTCAGGCTCAAGCTCTTGTTTTACCACTTACTAAATGTGTGGCCCAGAGCAAGCTACTTAATTTAACTAAGAGTTGTTATTTTTGTTTTTTGGGTGTTTTTTTTTTTTTACTACAGCACCTACTTTATTGTAAGGAGAAAAGTAAATACTGACAAGCACAGTGGCTGGCACATTATAGGTGCTCAGTAATTACTTTATATTCATTATTATAGCATTTAAAAACAATATGCAATAGATAAAAAGCATTAAGTAAATTACATGTTTATATTATTTACCATTATTTATTTAATGAACAATTGACTAAACACTAATATTATTTGGTAACACAGCAAACAGACCTCAAAACCATCTCTAAATCTTAATGTGTACTATAGTAAATATATTATAAAGTGACTATTTGATCAGCATCATTGGCAAAAATTAACTTGAAACTTAAGATGACGTTTCCTGAACCTCATGTATGCCATTATTTAACGCTTCTCCCTCACAATCCCTTTTACAGGAGGTGCCAAGAGGTACTGAACAGGAAAATTATCTGCACTACGTTTCTTCTTATTTTACTTTTACCATAAACACCTGATTATCAGCCAATAAATGACTACAGATCAAGGGGAGAAAAAGCAGAGTTGGTTAATTCACCCCTTAACCGAATTTTATAGCACGGGAAAAAACAAAAACTCTGTATACATAATTCAATTAATAAATCAAGATAGGCTCCGTAAATAAAGAAGATCCTAAATATGATTTTTAAAAAACTTTTCGTAATTGAATTTCTTTCCAATCTTACAAAAAAAATTTCCTACAGTCCTTAAAACAATCTTCTTCCTGAAAGTCCAAGCAATCGTTAATGCAACAGGTGAAAAAACTGTTAGCATCCGTTTCTCAAAAAAAGGAGAAGCCATATACTACAGTCAGCAGATGTTTTCACAGTAATGCTGAAATGAAGCACAACCATTTGATAGGGATTCTTAGTCTACGTTTATTTTTTTCTATTTGTATACATAACGAAACGACCCTACTAATGTAATTAACTCTTTTCTTGTAAACGTACATCGATCACTTTTTCTCAGATGTAATTAAGAAGGCGTTTCACAGGCTGAAGATGCAGCACCAGGTTGACACCCTAATAGAAAATAAATGGTGCGCATCTGACTTAAACGCTTTTAAACCAGAATCGGCAGTTGGGAAGGCAAAGATTGCGTCCACTCTTCAGGACATCCCGCTGAACGCTCGGGAGAGATGAACCCCAGAAGAGGAAAAGTACGTAGCAGTATCTCTCAAAAACCACATCCCTCCGCTCCGCGGAGCAGTGCGGCCCCGCCTGGCCTCCCGGCACCCCGTCCCCCGCGCCCTCAGACCTGAGCAGCTCCCCAATCCGCCGCCCCGCCAAAAAGGCCGGGGCAGGCCGAGCGCCAGGCTCGAGCTCCCGCCACAGCGGACCTAGAGCATACTCACGCAGAGGACAGCGCAGAGCGGCCGACAGCCCGTCCCGCCAGCGCAGGCGCCGGAGGCCGTGCGCAGAAGCTCCCCGCGCGAGGCGGGGCGGGCCGTGAGGAAGGCGACCGCGTAGCCACCACAGCTGCCAGCTAGCTGCCCAGGTTCTGAGAGCAGGTCAGCTGCCGCAGTGCGGGCAGCGCACCGCCCGCTGACGCCAGCGCCTGCCTACGCCGCCGTCCCCATGACAACCGATGCGTCCCACGTTCCCCGCCTGGACCTCTGCCCAGCCTCGGCGCCCCCAGCGGCCCCGCCCCCGCACCGCCTACGTCTGGGTCCGGAGGTGCCGCAGTGCGGCGCCGGCGGAGGCGGCGAGCGCGCGCTCGCTTGCGGGGCCTCAGACTGCAGCTGGGCACGCGCTCTGGGAGCCGCGCGCGGCGCTCCTCACGCCCGCGCGCGGAAAGCTAGACTCTGACCGCATCCTCTCACCCTGGAGCGGGTTGGCGGGGGGACCGTGCGAACACGTGGGCGACCGTCTGAGCCTGAGGCCAGTCCCTGCGTCACCCCAGAAAAAGCGCCCGGTGCTCAGAACTGTAGCCAGCGCGGGGAAAAATGGGAGAGGGCCAAGCGAGACCGGGAGGCTGTCGTGGCATCCGCCAAGGCGGAGAAACATGAATGAGGCAAAGAAACAGACGTCCTCAGCCAAGAGACTGCGCCTGCGAAATGAAACATCCTTTTAAGGTGAGGAATGAAGAATTGTACTACAGACCAAATCTTAAGGAACAAATTATCCATGATTCTTCTGGCGTTGAGTTATTTCACTATGTGATTAAAGCAGAACAAAAAGAAAAACGTCATCTCTACACCCAATGCCCCCTCCCACTTACTGACTCCTGCCACGGGCGCCATCTTTAGCTCTGACTCACCAGGGATGGAAAAACACAAGGCAAATCACTCCTCCAACACCCGAACTTTCTGTAGTTGTAGTCGTGCGCTATAACCTGTTGCTTAGTTTGTACAGTGAGAGAGTTAGGTGTATTTCTTTGGAAGTCAGCTTTTCCATTTTCATTGGCATCCCACGCCGGCATATATCATTTGTTTCTACAAATCCTATGAGAAGACAAATAATTGTCAATTCAGTGCATCCCAGTCTGAACTGTCAGATTTCCAGTTAAAATCTACACCCCATTCTGGGTTTCTATTTTGGTTTAAGCCACCACTGCCTTCCCATTTTCCTAGTTAAATGCCTGTAGAGCATCCTAAATGCCCCCTACACCAAATTATGCCCATTTTACCTTTCTAGTCATTTTAACTTCCACTGCTTCATGCCAGCCTTCATAACTTCTCACTGGGATTGCTGTGAGACTGGTAAAGGCCTCTTTACCAGTGCCCTTCCAGTTTGGATCCCTGAATTCCGTTCTCCATACTGCTACCAGAATAACCTCACAAAAAATGTAAATCTTGATCATGCCACTCTACTGAAAATTCTTCACAGGTGATCTGTAGGAGAAAAATACTCTTTTGCCTAAGATAAAAGACACTCCATCTCGCTGACTGGTTTCATCTCTCATTGCCTCATTTCAGTTTTATGCTTCAGCAATATTGCATTATGTGTACCATGCAAAACAATCCAAATGTTCTCATACCTCAGTTTTGCACATATTGTAACTCCCAGAAAAATCCCTCGTAGCACATATTGTACCTACTCCCAGAAAAATCCCTCTTTGTCAACTCCTGTTCCTCTATGTGTCAGCCCAAATGTTATCCATCTTTTGAATCTTAACCAGGTTGACTAATCCCTCTAAACACTCCTATCATATTCACTGTTATGTTTCGGACACTGATTATATAAATTATATTTTAATCATTATATAAATAATAATTTATATCATGTCTGCATTATAATTTATTTTTTCTAGCTCCAGCATCTACCACAGTACCTATCAAATAGTATTCCATGAACATTTGTTGAATGAGTAATTGGTGATGTATATTGCTCTCCTCCTCGGAGCTATGCTTTATAGGTGTTTTATGTACTTTTCATCTGTTCTCACAACTGTGATGTAAGTACCCACTTTTACAAAGAAGTTATAACTCTGGCTGCTCATTCTTAGTCAGGTATTTTCACAACACATTCCCCAGTCCGTCAGCCTGGCTGAGAGGTATACCTGCTATCACCCTTACCTG
The DNA here is from genome assembly GCF_040802235.1 of Manis javanica. Taxonomy (NCBI): domain Eukaryota; kingdom Metazoa; phylum Chordata; class Mammalia; order Pholidota; family Manidae; genus Manis; species Manis javanica. The sequence continues at coordinate 54,531,907 of NC_133168.1, forward strand.
GACCTTTATAATAGCTTGCAGAGGTGGTAGTGGAGTGGAGGATGGTGGGGTGTAGGGGGGTGGTGTCAGGGAATGTTTCGTAGCAGAAGTGACATTTAAGTAAAGACCTAAACAATGTGTAGAGTTGTTCTTGTTAGAAAGGGTTCCTGGTAGAGAAAGGTGAACAACAATGCTCACTAAAAGAAAGTTTGGCATAATCCAAGAACTAAAATAAATTAAGCATGGCTGACTAGGTCAAGAATGAGGCTAGAGGATTTCAGAAGTGAAACAAGAAAGATAAGCAAGTTTTGAAGAGATCCAGACAGTAGTGTGGGGTCAGTGAGGAACCATTGAAGGGTTTTAACCATGGACTAAAATGGTCAATTTTTAATTTCAGAGAGGAAACTCTAGCTATACTATAGAAAATGGATGGGAAGAAAGCAAATCTCAATCCAGCAATATTAGTTAACATGCCGTTGTGGGTCATGTAAGAGATGATAGTGGTAAGGGCAAATGTTGAAGCAGTCAGAATGAACAGAAGTGCACCAGTTGGAGAGATAATTAGGAGGTAGAAATGTCAGGACTTGATTGATTAGAGGGAGGAGTGAGTGATAGGAAGGAATCAAGAATGATGACCAGCTTCTATCCCTTCTTGCCAAGTGAAGAGGTAACAAAGCATATCAGGGCCATGAAGGTTACATGAATGGGGAGTGAGGTAATACATATATTGAGGCTAATAGGAGCTAAGTTTTTCCTTAACAGAGTAGGGAGTTACAAATAGGAACAGGAGGAATTCTGGATGACTTTTCTCTTGTAGTGGCATTGCATTAAAATTAGATATATTAGTGTGAACTCACAGTTTTCCATGTATCCATAAATACATAAAGAAACAGATAAAAGTGTGTGTGTGTGTGTGTGTGTGTGTGTGTGTGTGTGTGTGTGCTACCTACCTATCTACCTATCTATTATCTATCTATCTATTTTTTCCCTTACTGTCTCTGCTAAAAAGTTCTAGGAACAATGATATCCTAGAAGCAATGAGTATTCAGTGCGTAAATCTTGGTTTCTAAACACCATTCTCCACTAAAAGGAACTAGAGCCTCTCTGGAGAAATGGCTGATTCAGAGTGGGGGCAGGGAAGTGCAACATGTGCTGGAAAATCTTGTTGGACCAGAAATTAAAGAAGTTCTTACAAAATGATGGAACATATCAAAGGGACACGGAAGCCAGCTTGAAGGAGCCCCCATCGACTACATCCTGTGTCAACCTAAGCACCACTAGCATGTTAATAGATTATGATGCACTGAATAAAATAAGAATATGAGTCCATACTGAAAGAAATACATGAATTTTTAAAAATGGAAATAAAGAAAAGCTCTTTCTTACATTAGATTGCCAACTAAAAAACAGAAGAATGATATAGATAGAACATCACTATTTGGCAACCGTTATAGTAAAAACCGATTCAGGCAAGAATCATCAACATATGCTAAAACTGGAGGGTGAGAGTTTTAAGAGGAACATAATAGATGATATGTAGATATATAGGCAGATATAATCTCAAATTATCTCCTGACCAAATCCTTACTAATAACAAAGGGAAAAACAGAAACTTGACAGTGCAGAAATCTGGCAATGGTGACTAAAGTTACCATCCCCAGTAATAGGACAAATCAACATCATGTGCCACCTGGTAAAAGACACTTAGAACACGCTTCTGTGATATTCCTGCCCAGAATGCATAACCGGAATTTAATTGTGTGAAAAGATCAGCCAACCCTAAATTGAGGAATATTCTACAATATCATAGACCTGTTCTCTTCAAAAGTGTCGAGGTCATGAAAGACGAATAATTAAAGTACTTTTTCAGATTGTAGGATATTAAAGAGACATGACAACTAAATGGAACATGACCCTAAATTGTATCTTTTGCTATTAAGGATATTATTGGGGCAATTGACAAAATTTGAATGGGATCTGTGGACTAGACAGTAGTATTTTAACAATGTTAATTTCCTGATTTTGATGATTATACTCTGGTAATGTAGGAGATATCTTTGTTTCTAGAAAATATGCACTCAAGTATTTAAAGATAATGAAGCTTCATGTATGCAACTTACATGGTTCAGAAAAAATATGTAAGTAAGTAAATATAAATAATATATATAGAGATAAACAGAATGAAGCAAATGTAATATGTTAACAATTGGAGAATTTTGGCAAAGATGGAAGTTTTTTATACTATTGCTATTTTTCTGTAAGTTTAAAAGTATTTTAAAATTATAAAAAAAGTTGTAAAGGTACTGAGATTTCTGGCTTAAGTAACCAGGTAGAGAATGGCTAATTGATTAATTAACAATGGAAAAGGAGGAAGAGAAGGTATGGAGAAAAAGATATTTAGTTTCAGTGGGATATGTCCAGGTGGCAGTTGAGTATATAGTAAACATGAATTATTCATGAAACTCATTCAGAATGGAGAAAGTAGATATGTCACTTTTGCTCTCACTAGCCGAAGATGCAAGAGTGAGGTCACTCTACTGGTACTAGGAGAGACAAGCAATAAAGGGTAGTTTGGTAATAATAATAATAAAATTGGCCAACTATTCATGGAAATAGATTTAGGGTATTCAAATCATTTAATACATTTTAAAATAGTGAACTTACTGAACAAAACAGACATATGGTGGATACACAAAATATTTATCCCCTGTACAGGATGTGTGCACTAACCAGTTAGAACAGATGTTGGTGTTTGTGCTTGTTTTAGTTTGCTAGGGCTGCCATACAAAATGCTGCAGACTGTGTGGCTTAAACAACAGAAATAAATTTTCTCAAAATTCTTGGGGTTAGAAGTCCATGACCAATGTGGCTGGCGGGGCTGGTTTCTTCTGAGGCCTCTCTCCTTGGCTTGTAGGTAGCTGCCATCTCCCTGTGTCATCATATAGTCTTAGAGGTATCTGCCTGTGTCCTGATCTCTTCTTCTTAGAGGGACATCAGTTATATTGGATTAGAGCCCACCCTAATGACCTAATTTTAACTTAATTACCTCCTCAAAAATTTTATCTCCAAACAGTCACATTCTGAGGTATTAAGGTTAAGTATTCAACATGAATTTTGGGGTGGGGTTCACAACTCAGTGATATCTGCTGAAGTAAGTTTCTGGAAGTATACAGAATGCAATGATTCTCATTGAAAACAAGCCAACTGTGTAAGGACACGTTTTAGGCAGAGATTTTTAATCTCTGAGATGATATTTAGTAATTTTTATAAATTCTTAATAGATGAAATAATGGTATTGTGGTTACATAAGAATATGACTTTTTTGAGTTCATAGAATAGAATGACAAGATATCTGAGATTTGCTTTAAAATATTCCAGAAAAAAACAGGTGCAGGAAAGATATCACATATATATCTAAATTGTGATGGTTATTGGAGCTGGCTGATAGGTGCCTGGTATTTAACTATACTTGTTCTTTGTGTGTTTGGAAATTTTCATAGTGAACAGGAAAAAGAAAAGTAAGAAAACTCATAGAGAATTTGAAAGACATAGAACCACAGAAAAAAAGAAAGAAAAATACTCAGTGCTACTATTCACAAAGAATCTTATGTAGCTATTTTGGCAATTGATTTTTTCAGTCTGTTTTCCATGCACATTTTAATTTTGGTCATATTGTATGTAAGATGTTTACTAGTCCTTTCTTAAATTAATTTTATGTTTTAGTTTCATTTCCATGCTATTACGTCTGCCATATAAACTTCATTAAAAATTCTAGCTTTGTTAGTAATATTCATATGTACTCATGGTAAAAATTCAAACAATCATCCAGGTGTCTACAATGTAGCACTAAAAGTCTGCCATAAATTAATCATTGATAATAGTTTTTTGTACATTGTTCCAGACCTTCTTTTGTGTATATACTAAAATGCTGAATTGTAAAGATAATTTTATACTATAGATTTTGTCATGCCACCTTATTCTTGTCTTTATCATCTATTACTATCCTAGAAGTCTTTTTATGTCAGTAATGTACATCTATCTCATTCATTTTAATGGCTTCATACTGTGTCATCTTAATTCCAGAGTTTCCTTACCAATTATAATAAAAAAGTAAATATGGTGGGTTTTTCAAATTTAAGAGCTTTCATATAAGTCTCTCATATTGTTATTAAATTTATTCCTCAGTATTATATATATATTTCTGGTGCTATTTTGAATGCATTAACTTCTTTTACTATATTTTATAATTGGGGATTTCACATGTTTCTACTTTTCCTCCTTCTCGGTCTCCTTCTTTAGTTTTGCTTGTCTCCTTAATCTCTTGGTATTTATTAGAATTTCCCAGAGCTAACCTCTTGGATCTTTGTTCTGTCTACATTTACTCACTTAGTGATCACTCCCAGTCTCTCTAGTCCCAACACAGATACTCCCAAAGCTATCTCCCTGGCCCATTCTTCTCTCCTGAACTTCAGACAGATATATCCAACTCCATACTAGATATCTTTACTTCAGCGTTTAATAGGCATCTCAAACTAATTCTGTCCAACGCTGAGATCGTAATTGTTTGCTTCCTCAGATAAATCCCACTGGAAGCTTTCTTCATCTCATAATAGCAACTACATTTTTTCCAGTTACTAAAGCTAAACACCAGACACCTTGGAGTAATCTCTGACCTTTCTCCTTTTCTTATGTTCCATATACAGCCTATCAGGTTAGTATAGATTTGAACCCAAATTCTGTGTAGAGTCTGTGTTTATAATTCAGAGGGGAGTTTTTTTTTCTCTATCCAAACTTTAGCCCATTCAAGCCTCTTTTGTCTCTCTTTGCAGGTGCAGTCTTTTGAGGGCTCCAGCTTTATGCAGAGACCTTAGTTCCCACACTGAAAAGGCTTCATGTCCTGTGGTTTGGGAGGTTGTTACATTCTGGGAACCAGTAAATGCCTCTAGGCAGGAATGTCTTCGGTCCCTGCTTACCGCTTTTTTTTTCAGCTCTCTCTCTTCTCTTTGGGCTCCTGAGAATTTCATTTTCAGTGAGCCCAATGATGTAATTTAGTCAGCATTTCTAGCTGATTTTCAGAAATTTTTTCTCCCCCAGAGTATCTCTTTGACATACTGGCTATAAAAGAATTGCTCTCTACCAACTCTTAATATATGTTACAGGGAATTTTATGGGTTACTAGTAATTGCTTGTAACAGTGATTGCCATTCAAATTTAACAGATGACTTACTGAAATTAACCTTCTTTACAAACTTTCTGTGTGGTGACATGCTAAGAAAACTTGATAAACCTATAGATATGTGTTATATCAGAAGTCACTGAGCTGCCCACAATGTATAAAGCTGTTTATAGATTTGTTGTCTAAATATGAATACTATTTTATTAGGAAAATATTTTTATTTCGGTCTCACAAGGCCCCATGAAAACCAGGAACTGCTTCAGAGACTAAGAATTAAAAAAAAAAAAAAAAATGTCAGTGTGTGCTCAGTTTAGGTCTCTAAAGTGACACTAGATGGCAGCAAATTGACGCAGATCATTGTGCCTAAAAGACCCCAGTTTACAGGCATGGCCTTATTTTTACATATTATTAGGTACCCCTTTGGTATCCAAACCACTTCATTGGTGTTTAATCAACTAGTTTGAATTTATAACAGTTGATGAGATGCATCTGACAGTAGGTCTGAAAAATATCATTTCTGGATTAATGCAGCACAGAATGGTGTCTGTACTGCCAGAGTCTGTCTAGCAACACTTAGGAGAATCCAGAGCTCTTTCCTGTTATTAAGGGACACTGTCTAGACAGCTCATCCTTCATCTATGAAGACAAGCCTCATCTGAACAAAAGGCACATGTCAGACCCTCATCCTGTAAGTAAGGCCTTTTGTGACTATTAATGCCTAAACATCCATCTTATTGTTCAAATGGTGTCTCTTTGCAAGATTGAGAACTAACTTCATCACTCTTACAAAGTGTGAAAACATAGGGGCTTCCCAAGCCCTGCTGTGAGTAATTACCAGCCTTGCTTTGAAGGACTCAAGTCAGATTCTCTACCATAAGCAACTTCCCTTGTTCTCACATTTAAAATTATCTTTGTACACTTAGTATGTAAAGTTCTAAAAATATGTAATTATTTTATATTAGCATCATGATCCCATTTTTTTCTCTCCTTGACATAATTTATAATTTTATGTCTTTAAAAGTGTTTAGAATAAATTATTATTAAAGTAAGGCATTAATAATATACAAAGGCTTATAAGGGAAAAGTAAGAAATTCCTGGTTCACTACGTCTTCACAAAGTTCTATTCCTGAGAACAGTGCCCCCTTATTCACAGTTTTGCTTTCCATGATTTCAGTTACCGTAATCAACCGTAGTCTGAAAGCAGATTGTCCTCCCCCTAATGTATTGTCAGAATGTCAGTTGAAGCCTAATGCTATGTCACAATGCCTACATCACCTCACTTCATCTCATCAGTTAGACATTTTATAATCTCAAATAATCACAAGAAGAGGGTGAGAAGAGTGCAGCAAGATATTTGGAGAAAGACCATGTTCACATAACTTATATGACAGTATACTGCTGTAATTGTTCTGTTTTATTAGTCGTTAATCTCTAACTGTACCTAATGTATAAATTGTACTTTATCATAGGTATGCACGTGTAGGAAAAATCATAGCTTATATAGGGTTTGGTACTATCTGCAGTTTCAGGCATCCACTGGGGGTCCTATCACATATCCCTTGGAGATAAGGGGGGTGCTAGAAATACCTTTAGTTCTTTTTGTGTTTCTTCTGGTGATTACCTATCTTTTACCACTATTTTTTACTTCATCAGTTTTCTACACCCAATGCCCCCTCCCACTTACTGGCTCCTGCCACAGGCGCCATCTTTAGCTCTACTCACCAGGGATGGAAAAACACAAGGCAAATCACTCCTCCAACACCCGAACTTTCTGTAGTTGCTATAAGCTGTTGCTTAGTTTGTACAGTGAGAGAGTTAGGTGTATTTCTTTGGAAGCCATCTTTTCCATTTTCATTGGCATCCCACACCCGACATATATCATTTGTTTCTCCAAATCCTATGAGAAGTCAAGTAATTGTCAATTCAGTGCATCCCAGTCTGAATTGTCAGATTTCCGATTAGAACCTACACCCCTTTCTTGGGTTTCTATTTTGATTTAAGCCACCACTGCCTTCCTATTTTCCTAGTTAAATGCCTGTAGAGCATTCTAAATGCCTCCCTTATGCCCATTTTACCTTTCTCATACCCCGAGTGTATAGTCTAGTCACTTTAACTTCTGCTGCCTCGTGCCAGCCTTCATGACTTCTCACTGGGAATGCTGTGAGATGGCCTCTCTACCAGTGCCCTGACTCCAGTTTGCATCCTTGAATCCCATCCTCCACTCTGCTACCAGAATGACCTCACTAAGAATCTATTAGAGAAGGCACTGCAATGTAGTCAAAAGAGCACTGGATTTGGAAGCCAAAAGGTTTAAGTTCTGGTTCTGTACTAATTATTGTGTTATATTGAATAAATTATTTATCATTCTAGATCTCATTTTTCTCACTTGAGCAATAAAGTAATTGGGTTATGATAATTTCTAAGATACTTTCCAGCTATGAAATCTTTTAATATCAAGCATCGAGTTAGATATTTTCAGTTAAATAGTCTGTCACTATCTGAGGTTCAATGTACTCAAAATTTTAATTCAATGCCCTAAAAAGCATCTTTGCCTCTTAGAATCTCTTTTTTTAGTAATAATGCACTCTAAACTCAAAATATTTTAGTCAACTTTTGGTGCCTCTCTTTCATTTACCTTTTATATTTTATCATTAAGTACTGTAAATTCTTCATTAGAAAGGCTTTTCATCTATCCATTACTATCAACTGTCAGTACTATGACCTAAGAATTTATGTTCCCAATAAACTTGACCTCTTTAGCTTTCAATAAACTTTACATAACCTTATAAACTCAATATCCTTATTTATTTTCACAAAGAAACTCTCTTACTCAAAATCTTGGTGATTTTTCTTTGCCAGTGTGATAAAATCAGAACTTCTTATTTAGCAAAACCTTCTATAGTCTGCCTATATTAATCTTGTTAACCTGAAACAGACTACTGCATTCCCTAAAGTGTCTGTTCCATCCACAGTCTATCACCATGCAGCTACCAAATTTCTCAGGTTAATATTCAGGAAGGAGAATTTGATTGGTCCAGCTCAGTCTCTAGATATGTTATTCACTCTCCAGTTTAATTGGTGCTTACTGGGAGCATCAAGGGCTATTAGTGAAAAACGACTGCTCTTAAAATAGAGTATGAACTGGTAATTATAGATTTGCTTTGTTTATGTCACCATATTCCTATTATGTTAATATGTGTGCGCAAGTTAGTTAGTAGTTTAAAACCTATACATACTTAAGGTACTCTACAAGAAGATATGTCAAAGAAATAATCAATCCTCCCATGCTTTCTTCCATATGCTACCTCTATAGCTTTTCTTCCTTCCTAATTACAACCCTTAAATAGAATTCGTGCCTCATATCGAATTTACCGAGTAACATAATTCCTCCAGGTGGTAAAGATACCTCGAGACAAGTGCTGGGCATAGAAGCCACAGGGCATAAATCTGCAAAGAAGTAAAAAGCTAACCTTTTCAAGCAATATGGCTTCTCTCTCACTTACCAACTTTACATCTCCCTGTATGGCCCCGGAAGATGACTGGTTAGCCAGAGACGGGTAAGATTCCTCAAGGGAGGAACAACCTAAGACAGGCACAGTCGCAGGGGGGCCATCAGGTGAGAAATTGGGGAACAACAGTGGTGAAGCTTAGAACCTCACCCCCCTCGTGTTGAGAGAAAGCTTCTGCATCCATGGATGTTTTATTGCCCTTGTCTAGCTCGGATTAGCACATAGTCTACAGGCACACACCTGATCATCTACAATTGCTCTCTTACAACACTAAACTATGTTTTCTACCTTTATCTTGCATCTACCTACCACTTCAGCAGTTTATTAAAAATAAAAAAAATAATAATAAAGGGAGAAATGTGGGATTCACATATAAATCAAGTATAAAAATCAAACGAATATTCGTATTTGACCTGATGGTTTACAGTTCATAATGCATGATCAGAACCGAAAGTTTCTGTGATGAATGCTCTTGTACTGTTCACCATGTAAGAACTTATTCACTATGTAAGAATTCGTTCACTATGTAAGAACTTGTTTGTTATGCTTCAGAAGATTGGAGACTGATGAGAACTAGGCTTGAGATGGATTAATGATTGTGCATTGAGCATTGACCCTCCTATACAGAATTTTATTGTTGTTAACAACCATTTGATCAATAAATATGAGAGATGCCCTCTCAAAAAAAAAAAGATGTTAACACATAAAAAAAAATAGAGTATGAAGGTATAATCAATCTCAAATAAGCCCTTGGAATTAAAGATTGTATAACTACCTAACCTGAAAATATAGGAAATCCAAAGTTTAAATAGAACATTCAAATAAAAACCAGATTGTCTGATCATCTGAAATCTTTTCTCCTTCTCAAGCTTCTATCACTGAGCATAGTCTGTCAGGCAGAGGACTTGGAGTCATGAGAAAAGTTAATATGCTCATGCTCTAGAGTTAATACAAACGTGAGTTTGAAACACATTCATATACAGCTACCTACTCTTTAAGTATATTATAGTTTACTCATCTGTGAAATGAGATAATAATAATTGTTAACATTTTTGAGTGCTTACTATGTTCCAGGCACTGGAATGTCTTTCATTTAGTAACTGATTAATCCTCATGGTCCCATGAAGTAGGTCATATTTGACAGATAAGGTACAGCAAAGCTGGGCACTTTGCTTATGATGGTTAATGGAAGGAGACACAATGCTGAGCTCAGGAAGTTGGATTCCAGAACCTGAGTTTTAGTCATTGTACAGTGCCAGTACCTGACAAATAGAGCTGTATAAATGTTAGTGTTATTTACTAATTGCTCTCCATCTTACATACTAAATATCCATTCCATTCTCTCCAATCCACCCATCATACCTTACCTGGATGTGGCAGAAGCCCCTGAGTGTAGGTCTCCTCCTTCTTCAGTCCATCCTCTTCACAGCTTTCCAAGGGTTTTTAGTATGTCATTCCCTTGATCAGAATTTTCCAGTGGCTTGCCTTAACTAGCTGATACATATAGCCTGTAATGATTTTTTTCAAGCCCCATCATTCCTCTCCCATCCCCTCTCCAGAAACACTATACTTTCTGTAGTTCCTGGAAGATGTCAGTTTCTCCCGTGTTTAAAGGAAGAACATGCCATATGATCTCATAGTTTTTCATCTTATTTTCTATGGGTGGAATGCTATCATCTACCTTGTCCACCTGTCAAAATCCTTTTCTCCTTCAGCTCTTCCTGCAAATGTCACCTTTGGTTTGACCTAGTCCTTGATTCCTCAGTGTAGACTAGGTAGTTATGTTATGCTCTAAAGCGTTTGAACATTCACAGCCCATTGTATTTATATACACAATGAACACTGGTATTTCTGTACCTCACCTCTATGATAAATACTGTCTTAGTCTGTTCAGTCTGCTTTAACAAAAATATCAGAGACTAAGTGATTTATAAACAACATAAATTATTTTTCATAGTTCTAGAGGCTGGGAACCCTAAGATAAAGACATTGGCAGCTGGTGTCCGGTGAAAGCCCACTTTCTGATTGCATACTACCAACCACTCTGTGTCCACACATGACGGAGTAGGCAGGAGAGCTCTCTGGGGCCTCCTTTATAAGGGCACTAATCCCATTCATGAGGGCTCTATCTTCGTAACCTAATCACCTCCCAAAGGCTCCAACCTCCAAGTACCATCACATTGGATGTTAGGATTTAACCTATGCATTTTGGGGGACACAGATGTTCTCATCTATAGCAAGTACCTTGATGGTAATGTTGGCTGTCCATCTTTGCATTTCCAGTATCTAACACAGTGCTTTGCACGCAGTAGGCACTAACTAACTCTATCTTGACTGAATTTCATTCTCTCAATATCACTTGGAAAATGTGAAAGCCATAAAAACTCAAAGCCTCCTTCTCACTACTTTAAAAAATACTTTCATCTATGTTTAGAAATTCAAGAAATAAAATTTTGGAAAAATTAAACATTTCTTGGAAAAAATACAAGTGGGTCTACTAACAAAGGCTGATCCTAAATTACTGAGCTAATTCTAACAAAAGAAAGACTTGATGAAACTAACTTAAACCCATACTGGGTCTCGTTTGGGAGGGCAGAGAATGGTAAGAGTGGATAGAAGTGGGTGCTCCGTGGCTGACCCCTGGTCTAGTATGCCCAGGGTGTCCTTGCTTCACAGGAATGAGTGCCACGTTTTGGTTTGGCTTTCTCAGTCATAGCTACTCCTTTTTTTTCTCTTGGAGTTCCTGCATCTAAATATTCCTCCCATGAGCTTTCTTCACCCTGCTTTATCCTCAGTCTCTCGTTTCACTTGTACTTAGTCTAGCCCTCTTGCAGAATTGAGGCTCTAAAGTAACTAACAGTCCCCATGCTTTGACTCTGTGAGCTGATTTTCTATGTGGCCAGCCCTTGTCATGATGATAGCACCCTCTATACTAATTTACTCTTTGGATGGATTCAGTGTCACTGCATACTTGTCCTACCTACTTCCATTACCTGATTAAACTAAGATTTACTATGGTATAATTTATGTGTCATAAGATTCAGCCATTCTAAGTGTACAGCTTAGTGATTTTTAATAAATTTATACATTGTGTAACCCTCATCCAGTTTTAGTTGTATGCCCAATCTTGATGTGTTTTCATGGCTCACTGACAGATCCTAATATCATATACTGCATAGACTATAGCAACATCAGACACAGGGCACATAGCAGTCAATCCTGGAGACCTGGTGCCCACAAATTTAATGTAAGGGCAAAGTAGCCATTTGATAGGTTTGGGGTCAATTACTGTGTTATTGAAGAGCAATGCCAAGAGTTGAATAAAAAAGACACTAGAAATCCCAATGGGATACAAATAATAGGAACCAGCAAGATAGGCAAGGCAACAGGAAACAGGACACATTAAAGAAATCCCATAGGACCCAATTGATTCTGCTGGACAGACCTGGCTGCTTTTAATGAAAGTGGCACACATCTACTTGATGATGCCACCTGATGCCTTATACCACAGATGTTTGAAACTCACTTAATATAAAATTTTAACACATGGGAATGAAAATATTAACATATATAAGATTAGCTTTAGGACTATGGTTGAAACATTTTTATTTTTCTCCTTCACTATTCATTTTAAAGGGAACCTATCTATGAGAAAAGTGGGTAATATATATGAATAGGGTAATGATGATACTTTGTCTTAGCTCATATTATATTGTTTTTGAAATTATTGCCTTCCCACACCCATCCCAAATGTATTGATTAATGGTGCTGCTACATTTGTAAATTCCTGGAACTGACTGTAAAGGGATGCTATTAATTATAAGAAGATCTAATATTGAAACAGAACACCTGAAATGAACTTGGAAGAGAATAAACTTTTTATTTTTTTCCTTCTCCAGTTGTCTTTGCTATCTGAAATCATCTCTTCAAGGTGGCATAATGTTTAGTGGCCAGCATACTACCAACCACTCTGTGTCCACATGTGACGGAGTAGGCGGGAGAGCTCTCTGGGGCCTCCTTTATAAGGGCACTAATCCCATTCATGAGGGCTCTATCTTCGTAACCTAATCACCTCCCAAAGGCTCCAACCTCCGAGTACCATCACATTGGGCTTTTGTATATCCCAGCCTAACATTCTTAGGAACATTATTAGGATCTGTAAGTATCTTGGGTTGGGTCTGCTACAGCTTCCCTTGAAGGAGACTATAAATTTGGAAAAATGCAGAATGTATGTTTGTCCATTGGTAATATTTGATTAACTTGCTATTTCTAAGCTTTTGACACACAAATATCTTCCATTAAGTTTAGAGTGGTTCCTACTTCTTTCTTGCTGGATCCAATCAGTATATCATCAATACAATGGACCGGTGTGATATGTTGTTGAAGGAAAATGTGATCAAGAGGTCTATGACCAAATTACTACATACAGCTGGAGAGTTGATAGACCCCAGAGGTAGGCAAGTGAAAGTTTATTGTTAGCCTTGCCAACTGAGAACAAACAGCTTTAGTGGGCTTTAATGACAGGGATGGAGAAAAAGTCTTTTGACAGATCAATAGCTGAATGCCAGTTACCAAGAGATGTGGTAATTTGCTCATTCAATGAAGCCATGTTTGGTGTAGATGCTGCAATTGTAGTCACCACATCCTTAAGGTTACAATAATCCACTGTCATTCTCCAAGGTCCATCTGTCTTTGTACAGGCCAAATAGGCAAGTTGAGTGGAAATGTGAGAATTATCATCTCAGTCTGGTAGATCACAGTGATGTTTGAGCCTCTTAGAATCCGTGTTATTTCAGAGTCAGTATCTATTTATCCTAAAAGATCTGATATTTCATTTTTTCAGTACACTGGTCCCTGATAAAGAACCATAGGTCTCTGTGGGAAAAGCTGGGAGAAAGATTAACAGTATAATTTTTTAATTAAAGTATCGATATACAGTCTTATGAAGGTTTTCACATGAGCAACATTGTGGTTACTACATTTCCCCCTATTATCAAGTCCCCATCACATACCCCATTACAGTCACTGTCCATCAGTATAGTAAGATGCTATAGAGTCACTACTTGTCTTCTCTGTGCTATCCTGCCTTCCCCGTGCCCCCCTACATTGTGTGTGCTAATTATAATGCCCCTTAATACCCTTCTCCCTCCCTTCCCACCCATCTTCTCCAACCCCTTTCCCTTTGGTAACTGCTAGTCCATTCTTGGGTTGAGTGGGTCTGCTACTGTTTTGTTCCTTCTGTTTTTGCTTTGTTAACAGTATAAATTTTTGACAGTGTACTGGGGTCCTTCCTCAAGGTGATCAACCCCTTCTTCAGTCAAGGGATCTGGGTCTCTAAACTGGCTCAAGTCTGGCAAATGTTTGAGAGACCATGACTCTGTTTTTATGATTCAGGTTAGATTTTTCTTCAATTGACTTACAACTTCTTTCTCTATGTAGATCAGATAGGAATTTAGTAGATTTCCTCTTTATTTCACTTCTAGGAACACAATGATCAGCTAGCCAATGTCATAGATCTGTACGAGTCACACTATTGTGATTGCTGTTTTAACTCTGCTGTCCATTATGGTGACTGTGCCCCCTTGCCTTGGATGACTGAGTGTCTCATTTTGCCCCTGCCACCCCAGGGTCCAATCACTCCCATTGCATTTACATTTCCTGATTCAGTGGTTAGAGTCCACGCTATAAAGTCTGGCCTAAAAAGGAGAGTGATCACAGAGCTCTTCATGGATGCTAAGGCTCCCCTTATGAATTTGTTCTTCAAAGCGTGATGAAACATACGTGTTCTAGACTCTCCCAGTATGAGTGAGTATGTCTTCAATGACAAATCCACTCTAATATTCCCATCTCCCTAAACCTTTGAGACCCTTCCTCTACAATAAACTAAGGCAGGTCCAGCTTTTCCAACTTACTCATTGTGGTCCATCTTTTGGTCCATGTTTCAGCCTACTAACCAAACTGTTAGACCCCTTTCTATCTCCACAAGCTGCAGTACTAAATACAGAATCTCTGCTTAGAAAGCCCAAATTAGAAAATTCAGGCTGATCCAATTTCATGTTCCTTCCACCATTATCCCACACTCTTAATATCCATTCCCATATATGTTCTGTTTATATAAAGTAGAAAACTGAAGTATTTCTTTTGTCAGTGTAGCACACCTCTCTTAGATCACACCTTGTACCTCATTTTTATGGGCCTTCTGAGACTTGAGTCTAGCTACAGGTCTAGAAGCAAAGAGGGGTGGTAGTGGTTGGACCTGAGGAGACTAAGCATTGTCTTGCATGGCAGCTGCCTCAGGGGTGGCCATTACAGTTTTCTCAGGCAATGTAGAGTTAATCCCTTCAGACAAGAGTGGAGAAGTCTCCTCTATTGGGGCTGGAGAGGCCCCCATCCATTGTGGGTGGAGAGGCTTCTTCCACTGGCAAAGAAGACTCATCAGAATTTAGGGGCTTAGTGTCACGATAGTCATCAAGGGCTTCTTGCATATCCCCATTCCAATTTTCAGGATCCCATCCCCTCAAGCAATAGTAGACACCCTGTGAAGCTGGAAATTCAACTTCATTTCAATTCAGCTGGTTGCAGGAGGTTCTAAATTTGATTTTCAGCAATTTCAGCCTTGCAGCTATGGAGATAAGGGTCTCCCCTTCAGGGCACACATAGAGCTTTCAGTTCATTTGTGTGACATTTAATATTTGATTAATTCATTCTTTAATTTGACAGATACCTATGAAATGCTAACTATGTGCCAGTGAGGCAGATGGTGTACTTTATTGAACAAAAAAACAAAGATCCTTTTTGTGGAGTAACATTCTAGTATAAAACTGAATGTGAATGTTAATATAGTTTTTAATTTATTTAAGTTTATTCCAAAATAAAAAAAAATTAATGCTGCAAACCGACAGCTCTTGCACAGTCATGCCCAAGAAGCAGATACTATATAATGTCAACCTATAGACACCACACCATCAAGTTACTCAAGTGAAACTCAAGCTTTGCAGGATGTTTGTTCTAATCTGTCAATAAATGGTGTCTGGAACTCATCAGAACCAAGCCTGATGTTGAGTGAGTCTGGGTAAATATCTGGGTGGTCACTGATATTAAGCTCCTTAGTCCTGACTCCAAGCCTACTGTGTACCTAGACTCTTGCCTCTGTTCTGCGTTTGCACTTCATTCTCTGCTGGTGATGGATTCCAGCCTTGAACCTCAGCCAAATTGTCTGGGCCTGGGAAACTGAGTAGTCTTGCCAGCCCTTTCTCTCTGGGGGGATCTGGATCCTATCCCAATGTTATCCCCTCTGCAGTCCACTAGCTAAGGCCCTCTTATTACCCAGACAACCCCTCCCACTCCAAGCATAAAACCGTCACCCATTAGGTAATAACATTTCCCACATAACCAATATTTGGTGCCATGCTCCCATCTGGCATATTTGAGATAATGACAATCAACATTAAGCTGGATTGGACTCAAGTTTGGTGGGTCCCTTAGAAGCTGAAATTGGGAAGCCTATAGTCATATCCATCAGGCTGGCCCTCACCCCACGAGTCTTGGCTTACTTCCCTCTTTCCTACAGGTCTACAGCTGGGTTCCTCTGGGTCTGCTGCCAAGGCCAATCGGATCACAATACAAGAGTAAGAATTTTCAGCATTCTGTAGAGTTTGCTTTTCCAAACAGTTCCCTATATTTTAATGCATCTTAACTATAGTTATAAGTAACATTTTATCCTTTCTGAAGAAGATTAGGCCTCCCACAAAATAATCATTAAAAAAAATTGTCTAAGATTCGGATGCTGCACCAAATGTTTATGCTTTTTTGCAAGCAATATGGTCTTAATCCAACATATCCTGTAGAGTGCAGATCAGTGTTTCTTGTAACTTCAACAGTGGTAAATATTTATTAAACCGCCACTATGTTCATGGCAGTGTACCAGGTGCTGCTATAACTACTTTTCCTTTCCAGAAAAAATAAATTCAAATATGGAATAAAAGCCCAAACTCATGAAACTCAACTAACTTTGCTTCTTAAAAATTCAACATGTTATACAGCTGTGTGTGCAAACTTGATTCAAACAGAATGATGAAATAAAACATAGTTATTATTGGGAATCAATCTGAATAAATAACAAAAGTGAAAACACTCTCTAAAACCCATAGCATATGTATGTGAACGCTGTAAAGTTACACTTTCCTCTGCTATTCTGTTGTGTGACCAATTCAGTGTCTTACCATTAATACTGAAGACATTTTAAACTGCCTGCTTTTCTCACTCTTTTCCTTTAAAAGTATATGTGAGTCTTCTTTGCAATAATAATCACAAAATATTTTACATCTTTCTGAGGTATCATTTCTGTCAAATGATCCCTGAAGTAAATCATCTTTGACTTTTCAGAGTAAAAATGTTGTTTCATAGTTTTGTAACACATATTTACATTTTCTAATACTTTTACTATAATGAAGATAAATGCAGAGACAAAATTTTTGTTTGTGTGCAGGATAAAGCCAGGCCAGTTGTGTCACTACCAAACTTCTCTTAGAAGGCTTCTAATGTTGAATTTTAATTACATTGTTGAACTATTATACTTCTGGTTTTTCAAATACTTATTAGTGGAAAATAGTATTGAAATGTGGGATGCATAGATAAATCTTTCTAATGATTATACATATCTATATAATGATGTTTGAGTTAGAAATACCAGTCTTTTGATTTTATACTTAAAAATGTCACATCTTTGAACCTAAAAACATACATAACTTTCCATATTCAGGATGAAATCCTGCCCAGGTACTAATAAATGATCCAAGTTTTAGATAATTCTGACACTACTCCAACATATTTCCTGTAGTACCTTAGTCTGCAAGACTTTCTGACCTAGATGTTTATAGCTAAAGGCAGTATTTTGTGGATCAAAGCATAGTTACCCTGTAGAGGAAGACATTTGGTCTTGGATAGTGTCAGAAAGCAAGTAAGTGCTACATATAGTTGACCCTTGTTCAACACAGGTTTGAACTGCGTAGGTCTACTTATACATAGATTTTTTTCAATAAATATATTGGAAAATTTTTTTGAGATTTGCATCAATTTGAAAAAAATATTTTCTCTAGTTTTATTGTAAAAGTACAGTATATAACACATATAACATAAAATATGTGTTAATTGACTATAATCAGTAAGGTTTCTGGTGAACAATAAGTTATTAGTAGTTGAGTTTAGGGGAATCAAAGGTTATACATGGAAGTGTGTGGGGGTCAGTGTCCTAATCCATGCATTGCTCAAGGATCAACTTTAGTATTACACAGTACATATTTCTGCATATTTGTGAGCTAAACTCTCATAGTTAAGAAAACTTCCACAGAATAGGAAAGATTCCTACTTACATTAACAATTCTCCATTTTAATAAAAGCCTTGCTTTCTTCATAATTCAGCAGATGAGAAGTTAATTGAGAAAGTTACTCATTCCCATATAAATAACCTTTTATTCAAGAATGTTAATTTATGAATAACTTCCTTTGTTGAGGCATATATCATGAAGTTCAGATGCAGGTTACTCTTTGTCTAATAAAATTAATTACAGTAAGAATGGGTTGCAATTATCAGAGGTAATACCAGAAAATATTTTTTCAACTTTATATAAAACAAACTTTGTAGCAGTTAAATCAAAGAATCCTCTTGTAGGAAGACTAACATTGTCTTTTAGCAAGTCCTTGCCATATGTTTGGTTTTTTGCTAAACACATTATATATTTCATTTATTTCTCACAAGTGCCAGGAAGTATGTGCTGTTTTCCTTATTTTAATGCTGCTGAATCTGATGCTTCAAGAAAAAGCAGTATGCTTAAGGTCAAATAGCTACTCAGTGGGGACTTGGAGATCCTGAGCCCAGTATTCTGACTCAACTTCTTCTGCTCCAATAGCATTTTGCTGTGTCTCTCTTACACAAGTATATCTTGTCTTCCTTAACTCATAGCCTTATTAAGGGGAGAGACCATCCCTTGTTAAATCTTTTTGTTCATCACTTGCCTTGGACACAATATGGTCTAAAGATGTTTGGTAGAAGAAACACCATAAAAATGTAGTTACAGTAATACTAAGATATATAATTATAGCTATTTTTTACTTTTTAAAATTAAATAGGGTCACCAAGAGGCCCTTGATTGTTGCCTAATGTATTTAAAGGTCCAATATATTAGATTAACTTTATTATTACTGATTTGATCACATAAAGTCATTTTCTATTTTATATAAACAAAATGTCTTATAAATGCCTTGATATAGCTTTGCTACCTAGGAGTACAAACATTCATTCAGTAGGTATTTATTGAGTATCTACTATGTGCCAAGTGCTATTGCAACAGCTGGAGATACAGTGGTGAACAAAGACAAGGTCCCCATTCTTATAGAGCTTAATTTCTAGCATCTGGGGGTGGTGGTAAAATGGGAAACACATCAGCTAATATTGACCTGCAATAAATTATGTATGTGATGCTTCTACTACAGTGGTTGGCACATAATAGGGGCTGGATGTGATTACATGTCTGCTTCATGCTGGGACCACTGGTTTCTCAAGACTTTAACCTTACATGAAAAGCAACATCATTAAAAATGTGGTTCATGAGTGCTGACTTTTAATTCAGAGAGAAGTCATTCAAAAGGACAACTAACTCTCATAAAGCACTAATTCATTTTTCTGTTAAGTCTTTTTGGCATTACATTATATTAATGGTGTTGGTTTTAAATAAGCACTTCATTTTACTAATGTATATTAGTAAATGTACTTTAGATTGGAGATATTTTTATGTGTTATATTAAGTTTGAGTCCCCTTTTATTTTTTGTGCATATTATGGAATATTTCAAAATGGTTTAAGGTACAAGTCCTTTTTCTTTGTAAAACCACATTAAAACTTTATGCAGAGTAAATCTCTTATCTTCACAGTTATGTCTATTTTTTAAGAATCCTATATAACAATTTATTCTCTGGTTCACTATCCTTAATGTACTTATTCATTCAACAAATATATATTGAGGTCACAGTAATAGAGAAAACAAGCAAAATTCTTGCCTTCACAGAGCTTTTTTTCATGTGAGGAAGAAAATAAATAAAGTAATGCATTTTAAAACATGTTAAAGGATGACAAATGCTATGGAGTAAAATAAAGCAGGAAAGGGGGAAGAGAGTGCTGAGAAACAATTGAAATTTTGAATAAATACTGTGCAATTTTTAAATTAATAAAATATAGGCCTTATGCACTAGTTATTTTGTCTACCATCCCTTCCCTATGCAAATACATTCTCTGTGTCTGAAGGCTGACCTCAGTAGATTGCATTGCCCAGCACCCTTGCTACCCCTGCATCCCCTCCTTGACTTCCAGTTGGGTTCCCCCAATTGGTAGCATGGCAGAAGAAGAGAGATGTAGGAGTATTTATCCCACCCTTTCCAATTTCACCATCATTCTTGCAATGTCTGTGTTCCATGACAACCACAGGTCATCAGTGGGCATCCCCTTGCCCACAGTTCCATTTTACCAGGGTGCCTATCTTTGCACTTTAGGTTAAATGCATTGTAGTGGTGTCTCTTTGCTAGACTCTTACATACTTCACCTACCCTTGTTGGTGCATTTAATCCTGCCTGCACATTGCTAAACAGTCCTTTCATTAAACTCTCTTGAGTGAAACCCTCTGGAATATGCCATCTCCTTTTTTGTCGTCTCTATATATATATATCACAACTTTTACCCTGAAAGCTCCTAAACCATTTCAAAAAAGATATAATACAAACTATTGGTAGTAATAAAGGTGTCCAAAAACTTTTATGATGCTCATTGCAGCATGATATTCAATAGCAAATAAACTATGAACAACTTACATAACCATAAAGCAAATGATGAATAAATGCTGTTACATCAACATGATAAAATATTTTTTTTATCTCTGTGGTGAGACTTATAAATACTGTAGAAAACATGGAAATAGAAGCAAAGTGGTCTGAGGTGGGATGCATTTACTCTAGGATTGTAACATGTAAAAGTAAGATGGTCTTTGGATAAGGACTAAATGGTAATAAAATATATGGGGGTAATTATGTTTGGATAGTGGAATCTACTGATTATTTTTAATTTTGGAAGCTTATATCATTAAAAATTAAAACTATTTTTAAAACTTTATGAGTACCAATATAAGGATTTTAAGAATACTGTACTTTTGCAAACCAAGATAAATGCTCCAAGCAAAGGAAAACCAATTACTAAATACTCAAATTATTTGTACTTTTTTTCTCTTAATCAGATTTATTCATCTACATTTTACAAAAGAAAATATAATTTTTCATTTTTGAAAGGAAAAATCTGTGACACTATTTGTAGAACTATGGAATTTATGTTTTTATGTATCAGAAAATAATAATTCCATATATAACTGCAGCAAATTTAAAAAGCAATGGTCCTCTTTTGCTCAGAGTATACATCTTGATTTAATTAATCAACAATTTTAAATGTATTTTTTCCAGTTTTATTGAGAAACAATGTGCATGACTGTATAAATTTAAGGTATGCAGCATGATGATTTGATTTACATATATCATGAAATGATAATCACAGTAGATTCAAAAAATACCATTTTGTTCATATAGATACAAAAAAAAAAGAAATAGGAAAAGAATAAAGGAAAAAAAATTTCCTTGTGAAGAGAACTCTTAGAATTTACCCTCTTAACAACTTTCCCATATATCATACAGCAGTGTTAAATATAGTCATCACATTGTACATTACATCTCTAGTGCTTATCTTGAAACTGAAAGTTTGTATCTTCTGACCTCCTTCCTCCCAATTCCCCTCCCCAGCCTCCATCCCCTGCCTCACTCTGCCATGGTAACAAATCTCATCGTCTCTTTTTCTCTGAGTCTTTTTTAGAGTCCATGTATAAGTGAGATTATGCAGTGTTTGACTTTCCGTGACTTATTTCACTTAGCCTTCAAGGTGCATCCATGTTGTCACAAATGGTAGTATTTCCTCACTTTTTTATGGCTTAGTAACATATATGTATATATGTACATACCTATATATATTATACATATGTTGTACATACATATATGTATGTACATACATACATATATATATATACCTCTTTCTATATATACATCACAACTTAATCCATTCATCCATTAATGGACACTTAGGTTGTTTTTATGTCTTGGCTGTTGTAAATGATGCTGCTATGAACATTGGGGTACAGATATCTTTTCAAGTTAGTGTTTTTGTTTCCTTTGGATATATTCACCAAAGGGGAATTGCTGGATCATATACAGAGATCTATTTTTAATTTTTTTTAATTTTATTTTTTATTGAAGGGTAGTTGACACACAGTATTACATTAGTTTCAGGTGTACAACACAGTGATTCAACATTTATATACATGATAATTCTAGCTACCAGCTATCACCATACAAAGTTGTTACAATATTTTGACTATATTCCTTATGCTATACATTACATCCTGGTTACTTATTTATTTTACAATTGGAAGTGTGTACTTTTTTTTTGTGTGTGTGTGTGTGAGGGCATCTCTCCTATTTATTGATCAAATGGTTGTTAACAAATAAAATTCTGTATAGGGGACTCAATGCTCAATGTATAATCATTAATCCACCCCAAGCCTAATTTTCATCAGTCTCCAATCTTCTGAAGCATAACGAACAAGTTCTTACATGGAGAACAAATTCTTACATAGTGAATAAATTACATGGTGAACAGTACACGGGCAGTCCTCACAGAAACTTTTGGTTTTGATCATGCATTATGAACTATAAACAGTCAGTTCAAATATGAATATTTGTTTGATTTTTATACTTGATTTATATGTGAATACCACATTTCTCTCTTTATTATTATTATTTTTAATAAAATGCTGAAGTGGTAGGTAGATGCAAGATAAAGGTAGAAAACATAGTTTAGTGCTTTAAGACAGCAGATGTAGATGATCAGGTGTGTGCCTGTAGACTATGTGTTAATCCAAGCTAGACAAGGGCAATAAAACATCCACAGATGCAGCAGATTTCTCTCAGAACAGGAGGGGGGAGGTTCTAAGCCTCACCTCTGTTGATCCCCAATTTCTCACTTGATGGCCCCCCTGTGACTGTGCCTGTCTTAGGTTGTTCCTCCCTTGAGGAATCTTACCCGTCTCTGGCTAACCAGTCATCTTCTAGGGCCATACAGGGAAATGTAAAGTTGGTAAGTGAGAGAGAAGCCTTATTGTTTTCAAAAGGTTAGTTTTTTACTTCTTTGCATATTTATGCCCTGTGGCTTCTATGCCCAGCATTTGTCTTGAGGTATCTTTACCACTTGGAAGAATTGTGATACACAGTAAATTCGATATGAGGCACGAATTCTATTTAGGGGTTGTAATTAGGAAGGAAGAAGAAAAGCTATAGAAGTAGCAGGCGGAAGAACACATGGGAAGATTGATTATTTCTTTGACATATCTTCTTGTAGAGTAACTTCAGCATGTATAGGTTTTAAACTACTAATTAAATTGTGCACACACATTAACATAATAGGAATACAGTTACGTAACCAAAGCAGACCTATAATTACCAGCCATCTCCTGTGAAACCAAGAAAACTAGTTAGGCACCTTAGGCATTTGTGAAAACTTATCTATGATATGGTGGATATTGTCCAACTGAACTTGAACAGTCTGAGAGAAATCAGACAAATTAAAACAACCCATTCCTGGGGACTGTTCACATCCCATATGTTCTTTTAACAGTAGATAGTCTGTAGTTGTAAGATTTTGGAGTGCTGCAATTTGCACTTCTCCTAATTCTTGGTTGAGTTCCAACAGTGTAGATCCAGTCAAATTTGTTGTTTTACTGTATGCACAGGCCAGCTTAGATACTTCCTTCTTCATTCCCATGGCAAGTCCAGGAACCGGTGGGATGAGTGCATCTACACCTGTAGCAGCGCGTGGATCTTTGTTGGGGATTTTTGATGATCATCTTCTGGCATGAGTCTTCCAGAGAGTGCTGATGTTGGAAGTTCTTTTTCATATTGTATCTTGGTTCATTTTTGGGGTAGCCAAATTAGGCTTTGATCCTCTGTATAAGCACAAACAAACCCTTTGCCTACACTTTTATATGCCCTTTATACCATTGTGTAGAACTCATTGGAGGTCACCACACAGGAACTGCTTTTTTTTTTTTTAAGAGATAGGAATATTATCAGAAAAATGTACCTCCATAGCCAATCATCTGACACCCTTTAAGTGGTCAAAATTAAGGATATTTAAAGCATGCATTAATCATTGATTTACAGTTAGTTTTATCCTATCAGGGAGTAATCCCCCTTTTCTTTCTTTCTTTTTTTTTTGTTATCATTAATCTATACTTACATGATGAATATTATGTTTACTAGGCTTTCCCCTATACCAGGTCACCCCTATAAACCCCTTTACAGTCACTGCCCATCAGCGTAGCAAAATGTTGTAGAATCACTACTTGACTTCTCTGTGTTGTACAGCCCTACCCTTTCTCCCACCCCCATGCATGCTAATCTTAATACCCCCCTTCTTCTCCCCCATTCCTTATCCCTCCCTACTCCCCCATCCTCCCCAGTCCCTTTCCCTTTGGTACCTGTTAGTCCATTCTTGGGTTCTGTGATTCCGCTGCTATTTTGTTCCTTCAGTTTTTCCTTTGTTCTTATTCTCTACAGATGAGTGAAATCATTTGGTATTTCTCTTTCTCTGCTTGGCTCATTTCACTGAGCATAATACCCTCCAGCTCCATCCATGTTGCTGAAAATGGTAGGATTTGCCCTCTTCTTATGGCTGAGTATTCCATTGTGTATATGTACCACCTCTTCTTTATCCATTCATCTACCGATGGACATTTAGGTTGCTTCCAATTCTTGGCTATTGTAAATAGTGCTGCGATAAACATAGGGGTGCATCTGTCTTTCTCAAACTTGATTGCTGCGTTCTTAGTGTAAATTCCTAGGAGTGGAATTCCTGGGTCAAATGGTAAGTCTGCTTTGAGCATTTTTTTTTTAATTATTTATTTTTATTTTTTTATTTTATTTTATTTTTTTTTGGAGGGCATCTCTCATATTTATTGATCAAATGGTTGTTAACAACAATAAAATTCAGTATAGGGGGGTCAATGCTCAATGTACAATCATTAATCCATCTCAAGCCTAATTCTCATCAGTCTCCAATCTTCTGAAGCATAACAAACAAGTTCTTACATGGTGAACGAATTCTTGCACAGTGAATAAATTCTTACATGGTGAACAGTACAAGGGCATTCATCACAGAAACTTTCGGTTTTGATCATGCATTATGACCTATAAACAATCAGGTCAAATATGAATATTCGTTTGATTTTTGTACTTGATTTATATGTTGATCCCACATTTCTATTATTATTATTATTTTTATTTTTAATAAAATGCTGAAGTGGTAGGTAGATGCAAGATAAAGGTAGAAAACATAGTTTAGTGCTGTAAGAGGGCAAATGGAGATGATCAGATGATCAGGTGTGTGCCTATGGACCAAGTATTAATCCAGGCTAGACAAGGGCAGCAAGACATCCACGGATGCAGAAGATTTCTCTCAAAGCAGGGGGGGTGAGGTTCTGAGCCTCACCTCTGTTGATCCCCAAATTCTCACCTGATGGCCCCCCTGCGACTGTGCCTGTCTTAGGTTGTTCCTCCCTTGAGGAATCTTACCCGTCTCTGGCTAACCAGTCATCTTCCGGGGCCATACAGGGAAATGTAAAGTTGGTAAGTGAGAGAGAAGCCATATTGTTTGCAAAGGTTAGCTTTTTACTTCTTTGCACATTTATGCCCTGTGGCTTCTATGCCCAGCACTTGTCTCGAGGTATCTTTACCACCTGGAGGAATTATGATACTCGGTAAATTCGATATGAGGCACGAATTCTATTTAAGGGTTGTAATTAGGAAGGAAGAAGAAAAGCTATAGATGTAGCATATGAAGGAAACATGGGAGGATTGATTATTTCTTTGACATATCTTCTTGTAGAGTACCTTAAGTATGTATAGGTTTTAAACTACTAACTAATTTGCACACACATATTAACATAATAGGAATACGGTGACATAAACAAAGCAAATCTATAATTACCATCCATCTCCAGTGAAGCCAAGAAAACCATTTAGGCACCCTAGGCATTTGTGAAAATTTATCTATGATATGATGGATATTGTCCAACTGTACTTGAACCATCAGACAAATTAAAGCAGCCCATTTCTGGGATCTGTTCACATCCCATATGTTCTTTTAACCATAGATAGTCTATAGTCATGAGATTTTGGAGTGCTACAACTTGCACCCCTCCCAACTCCTGGTTGAGTTCCAACAGTACAGATCCAGTCAAATTCGTTGTCTCACTGTATGCACATGCCAGCCTAGACATCTCCCTCCTCATTCCTATGGCAAGTCCAGGAGACGGTGCGCTGGATGCAGCCACAACCGCAGCATCGTCCGGATCCCTGTGGAGGGTTTTTGATGATCATCCCCCGGCACAAGTCCCCCAGAGAGTGCTGATGCCGGAAGCTCCTCCTCATATCGTATCTTAGTTCATTTTCTGGGTATCCAAGCTAGGCCTTGATCTCCTGCATAGAAACAAACAGACCCTTTGCCCACACTTTGACATGCCCTCTATACCACTGTGCAGAACTCATTGGAGGTCAGCACACAGTAACTGCTTTTTTTTTTTTTTTTAAATTAAGAGAAAGGAATATTATCAGAAAAGAGTACCTCCATAGCTGATCATCCGACACCCTTTAAGTGATCAACATTAAGGATATTTAAAGCATGTGTTGATCTTTGGTTTACCAATAGTTTTATCCTGTTAAGGAGTAATCCCCCTTTTCTTTCTTTCTTTCTTTTTTTTCTTTTTTTTTTTTAATTTTTAATCTACACTTACATGAGGAATACTATGTTTACTATGCTCTCCCCTATATCAGGTCCCCCCTAACAACCACATTATGGTTACTGTCCATCAGCTTAGCAAAATGTTGTAGAGTCACTACTTGTCCTCTCTTTGTTGTGCAGCCCACCCTCCCCTTGCTCCCTCCCCCCCATGCATGCTAATCTTAATACCCCTCTTCTTCTTCCCCCCTCTTATCCCTCCCTGCCCACCCATCCTCCCCAGTTCCTTTCCCTTTGGTACCTGTTAGTCCATTTTTGGGTTCTGTAATTCCACTGCTGTTTTGTTCCTTCAGTTTTTCCTTTGTTCCTATACTCCTCAGATGAGTGAAATCATTTGGTATTTCTCTTTCTCCACTTGGCTTATTTCACTGAGCATAATACTCTCCAGCTCCATGTTGCTGCAAATGGTTGGATTTTTCCACTTCTTATGGCTGAGTAGTATTCCATTGTGTATATGTACCACATCTTCTTTATCCATTCATCTACCCATGGACATTTAGGTTGCTTCCAGTTCTTGGCTATTGTAAATAGTGCTGCGATAAACATGGGAGTGCATCTGTCTTTCCCAAACTTGATTGCTGCGTTCTTAGGGTAAATTCCTAGGAGTGGAATTCCTGGGTCAAATGGTAGGTCTGTTTTGAGCATTTTGATGCACCTCCATACTGCTTTCCACAATGGTTGAACTAATTTACATTCCCACCAGCAGTGTAGGAGGGTTCCCCTTTCTCCACAGCCTCGCCAACATTTGTTGTTGTTTGTCTTTTGGATGGCAGCTATCCTTACTGGTGTGAGGTGATACCTCATTGTAGTTTTAATTTGCATTTCTCTGATAATTAGTGATGTGGAGCATCTTTTCATGTGTCTCTTGGCCATCTGTATTTCTTTTTTGGAGAACTGTTCAGTTCCTCTGCCCATTTTTTAATTGGGTTATTTGTTTTTTGTTTGTTGAGGTGTGTGAGCTCTTTATATATTCTGGATGTCAAGCCTTTATCGGATCTGTCATTTTCAAATATATTCTCCCATACTGTAGGGTTCCTTTTTGTTCTATGGATGGTGTCTTTCGCTGTACAGAAGCTTTTCAGCTTAATGTAGTCCCACTTGCTCATTTTTGCTGTTGTTTTCCTTGCCCGGTGAGATATGTTCAAGAAGAGGTCACTCATGTTTATGTCTAAGAGGTTTTTGCCTATGTTTTTTTCCAAGAGTTTAATGGTTTCATGACTTACATTCAGGTCTTTGCTCCATTTTGAGTTTACCTTTGTATATGGGGTTAGACAATGGTCCAGTTTCATTCTCCTACATGTAGCTGTCCAGTTTTGCCAGCACCATCTGTTGAAGAGACTGTCATTTTGCCATTGTATGTCCATGGCTCCTTTATCAAATATTAATTGACCATATATGTTTGTATTAATTTCTGGGGTCTCTAATCTGTTCCACTGGTCTGTGGCTCTGTTCTTGTGCCAGTACCAAATTGTCTTGATTATTATGGCTTTGTGGTAGAGCTTGAAGTTGGGGAGTGAGATCCCCCCTACTTTATTCTTCTTTTTCAGGATTGCTTTGGCTATTCTGGGTCTTTGGTGTTTCCATATGAATTTTTGAATTATTTGTTCCAATTCATTGAAGAATGTTGCTGGTAATGTGAGAGGGATTGCATCAAATCTGTATATTGCTTTGGGCAGGATGGCCATTTTGACGATATTAATTCTTCCTAGCCATGAGCATGGGATGAGTTTCCATTTATTAGTGTCCCCTTTAATTTCTCTTGAGAGTGACTTGTAATTTTCAGAGTATAAGTCTTTCACTTCTTTGGTTAGGTTTATTCCTAGGTATTTTATTCTTTTTGATGCAATGGTGAATGGAATTGTTTTCCTGATTTCTCTTTCTATTGATTCGTTGTTAGTGTATAGAAAAGCTACAGATTTCTGTGTGTTAATTTTGTATCCTGCAACTTTGCTGTATTCCGATATCAGTTCTAGTAGTTTTGGAGTGGAGTCTTTAGGGTTTTTTATGTACAGTATCATGTCATCTGCAAATAGTGACAGTTTAACTTCTTCTTTACCAATCTGGATTCCTTGTATTTCTTTGTTGTGTCTGATTGCCGTGGCTAGGACATCCAGTACTATGTTAAATAACAGTGGGGAGAGTGGGCATCCCTGTCTGGTTTCTGATCTCAGAGGAAATGCTTTCAGCTTCTCGCTGTTCAGTATAATGCTGGCTGTGGGTTTATCATATATGGCCTTTATTATGCTGAGGTACTTGCCCTCTATTCCCATTTTGCTGAGAGTTTTTATCATGAATAAATGTTGAATTTTGTCAAATGCTTTTTCAGCATCTATGGAGATGATCATGTGGTTTTTGTCTTTTTGTTGATGTGGTGGATGATGTTGATGGATTTTCGAATGTTGTACCATCCTTGCATCCCTGGGATGAACCCCACTTGGTCATGGTGTATGATCCTTTTGATATACTGTTGAATTCTGTTTGCTAATATTTTATTGAGTATTTTTGCATCTACATTCATCAGGGATATTGGTCTGTAATTTTCTTTTTTGGTGGGGTCTTTGCCTGGTTTTGGTATTAGGGTGATGTTGGCCTCATAGAAATAGTTTGGGAGTATTCCCTCTTCTTCTATTTTGTGGAACACTTTAAGGAGAATGGGTATTATGTCTTCTCTGTGTGTCTGATAAAATTCCGAGGTAAATCCGTCCGGCCCCGGGGTTTTGTTCTTGGGTAGTTTTTTGATTACTGTTTCAATTTCTTTGCTTGTAATTGGTTTGTTTAACTTTTGTGTTTCTTCCTTGGTCAGTCTTGGGAGGTTGTATTTTTCTAGGAAGTTGTCCATTTCTTCTAGGTTTTCCAGCTTGTTGGCATATAGGTTTTCATAGTAGTCTTTAATAATTCTTTGTATTTCTGTGGAGTCTGTCGTGATTTTTCCATTCTCATTTCTAATTATGTTGATTAGTGTTGACTCTCTTTTTCTCTTAATAAGTCGGGCTAGAGGCTTGTCTATTTTGTTTATTTTCTCAAAGAACCAGCTCTTGGTTTCGTTGATTTTTGCTATTGTTTTATTCTTCTCAATTTTGTTTATTTCTTCTCTGATCTTTATTATGTCCCTCCTTCTGCTGACTTTAGGCCTCATTTGTTCTTCTTTTTCCAGTTTTAATAATTGTGATGTTAGACTATTCATTTGGGATTCTTCTTCCTTCTTCAAGTGTGCCTGGATTGCTATACTTTCCTCTTAAGACTGCTTTCGCTGCATCCCACAGAAGTTGGGGCTTAGTGTTGTTGTTGTCATTTGTTTCTATATATTCCTTGATCTCTATTTTGATTTGTTCATTGATCCATTGATTATTTAGTAGCATGTTGTTAAGCCTCCATGTGTTTGTGAGCCTTTTTGTTTTCTTTGTAGAATTTATTTCTACTTTCATACCTTTGTGGTCTGAAAAATTGGTTGGTAGAATTTCAATATTTTGGAATTTACTGAGGCTCTTTTTGTGAGCTAGTATGTGGTCTATTCTGGAGAATGTTCCATGTGCACTTGAGAAGAATGTATATCCTGTTGCTTTTAGATGTAGAGTTCTATAGATGTCTATTAGGTCCATGTGTTCTATTGTGTTGTTCAGTGCCTGTGTGTCTTTACTTATTTTCTGCCCGGTGGATCTATCCTTTGGGGTGAGTGGTGTGTTGAAGTCTCCTACAATGAATGCATTGCAGTCTATTTCCGTCTTTAGTTCTGTTAGTATTTGCTTCACATATGCTGGTGCTCCTGTATTGGGTGCATATATATTTAGAATGGTTATATCCTCTTGTTGGACTGAGCCCTTTATCATTATGTAGTATCCTTCTTTATCTCTTGTTAATTTCCTTGTTTTGAAGTCTATTTTGTCTGATATTAGTACTGCAACCCCTGCTTTCTTCTCACTGTTGTTTGCCTGAAATATGTTTTTCCATCCCTTGACTTTTAGTCTATGCTTATCTTTGGGTTTAAGGTGAGTTTCTTGTAAGCAGCATATAGATGGGTCTTGCTTTTTTATCCATTCTATTACTCTATGTCTTTTGATTGGTGCATTAAGTCCATTTACATTTAGGGTGACTATTGAGAGATATGTACTTATTGCCATTGCAGGCTTTAGATTCGTGGTTACCAAAGGTTCAAGGTTAGCTTCTTTAGTATCTTACTGCCTAACTTAGCTTGCTTATTGAGCTGTTATATACACTGTCTGGAGATTCTTTTCTTCTCTCCCTTCTTATTCCTCCTCCTCCATTCTTCATATGTTGTGTGTTTTGTTCTGTGCTCTTTTTAGGGGTGCTCCCATCTAGAGCAGTCCCTGTAGGATGCCCTGTAGAGGTGGTTTGTGGGAAGCAAATTCCCTCAGCTTTTGCTTGTCTGGGAATTGTTTAATCCCACCATCATATTTAAATGATAGTCGTGCTGGATACAGTATCCTTGGTTCAAGGCCCTTCTGTTTCATTGCATTAAGTATATCATGCCATTCTCTTCTGGCCTGTAGGGTTTCTGTTGAGAAGTCTGATGTTAGCCTGATGGGTTTTCCTATATAGGTGACCTTTTTCTCTCTAGCTGCCTTTAAAACTCTTTCCTTGTCCTTGATCCTTGCCATTTTAATTACTATGTGTCTTGGTGTTGTCCTCCTTGGATCCTTTCTGTTGGTAGTTCTGTGTAATTCCATGGTCTGTTCGATTATTTCCTCCCCCAGTTTGCGGAAGTTTTCAGCAATTATTTCTTCAAAGAGACTTTCTATCCCTTTTCCTCTTTCTTCCTCTTCTGGTATCCCTATAATACGAATATTATTCCTTTTGTATTGGTCACATATTTCTCTTAGTGTTGTTTCATTCCTGGAGATCCTTTTATCTCTCTCTATGTCAGCTTCTATACGTTCCTGTTCTCTGGCTTCTATTCCTTCAATGGCCTCTTGCATCTTATCCATTCTGCTTATAAATCCTTCCAGGGATTGTTTCACTTCTGTGATCTCCTTCCTGACATCTGTGATCTCCTTCTGGACTTCATCCCACTGCTCTTGCATTTTTCTCTGCATCTCATCCCACTGGTCTTGCATTTTTCTCTGCATCTCATCCCATTGCTCTTGCATTTTTCTCTGCATCTCTGTCAGCATGTTCATGACTTTTATTTTGAATTCTTTTTCAGGAGGACTGGTTAGGTCTGTCTCCCTCTCAGGTGTTGTCTCTGTGATCTTTGTCTGCCTGTAGTTTTGCCTTTTCATGGTGATAGAGATAGTTTGCAGATCTGGTACAAGTGACCGCTGGAAGAGCTTCCCTTCTTGTTGGTTTGTGGCCTTCTCCTGGGAGAATAGCGACCTCTAGTGGCTTGTGCTGGGCAGCTGTGCGCAGACAGGGCTTCTGCTTCCTGCCCAGTTGCTTTGGGGTTTATCTCCGCTGTTGCTGTGGGCTTGGCCTGGCTGGGGCTGTTCCTCCAAAATGGTGGAGCACCGTTGGAGGGGGAGCGGCCGGGAGGCTATTTATCTCCGTAAGGGGCCTCTGTGCTCCCTGCTGCCCAGGGGGTTAGTGTGCCCAGAGATCCCCAGATTCCCTGCCTCTGGTCTAAGTGACCTGTCCTGCCCCTTTAAGACTTCCAAAAAGCACTCTCCAAACCACAACAACAGCAGCAATGAGAGAGGGAACAGAAAGGAAAAAAAAAGGAAAAAACACGCGATTTTTTTTTTTTTTTGTCCTCAGGTGCCGGTCCCAGGCACCCGCTCACTGGTCCTGCTGCCCTGTCTCCCTAGCACCAGGGTCCCTGTCCTTTCAAGGCTTCCAAAAAGCATCCACCCACCGGTCCCGCAGGGAAGGAGTGCTCGATATTCTTTGTCCTCAAGCACTGGTCCCAGGCACCCACTCACCAGTCCCGCCGCCCTGCCTCCCTAGCACCAGGGTCCCTGTCCCTTTTAGGCTTCCAAAAAGCACTCGCAGAAAAGAGAAAAAAAAAAAAGAGAGGAAAAACACGCGATTTCCTCTGTTCTCAAGTGCCGGTCTCAGGCACCCGCCCACCGGTCCCGCAGGGAAAAATGTGGGATATTCTTTGTCCTCAGGCGCCGGTCCCAGGCACCCGCTCACCAGTCCCACCACCCTGCCTCCCTAGCACTGGGGTCCCTGTCCCTTTAAGGCTTCCAAAAAGCGCTCGCCAAAAAGAGAAAAAGAAAAGGGGAAAAACGCGCGATTTCCTCCGTCCTCAGGCACCGGTCTCAGGCACCTGCCCACCGGTCCCGCAGGGAAAAACGTGGGATATTCTTTGTCCTCAGGCGCCGGTCCCAGGCACCCGCTCACTGGTCCCGCCACCCTGCCTCCCTAGCAACGGGGGCCCGTCCCTTTAAGGCTTCCAAAAAGCACTTGCCAAAAAAAAAACCGCTCCGGTTTCTTTCCACCCGCCGGGAGCCGGGGGGAGGGGCGCTCAGGTCCCGCCGGGCCGGGGCTTGTATCTTACCCCCTTTGCGAGGTGCTGGGTTCTTGCAGGTGTGAATGTGGTCTGGATGTTGTCCTGTGTCCTGTGGTCTCTATTTTAGGAAGATTTTTCTTTGGTATATTTTCATCGCTCTATGTGTTTTTGGGAGGAGATTTCCACTGCTCTACTCACGCCGCCATCCTGGCTCTGCCCCTGCTTTGAGCATTTTGATGTACCTCCATACTGCTTTCCACAATGGTTGAACTAATTTACATTCCCACCAGCAGTGTAAGAGGGTTCCCCTTTCTCCACAGCCTTTCCAACATTTGTTGTTTGTCTTTTGGATGGCGGCCATCCTTACTGGTGTGAGGTGATACCTCATGGTAGTTTTAATTTGCATTTCTCTGATAATTAGTGATGTGGAGCATCTTTTGATGTGTCTCTTGGCCATCTGTATTTTTTTTTTGGAGAACTGTCTGTTCAGTTCCTCTGCCCATTTTTTAATTGGGTTATTTGATTTTTGTTTGTTGAGGTGTGTGAGCTCTTTATATATTCTGGACGTCAAGCCTTTATCGGATCGGTCATTTTCAAATATATTCTCCCATACTGTAGGGTTCCTTTTTGTGCTATGGATGGTGTCTTTCGCTGTACAGAAGCTTTTCAGCTTAATGTAGTCCCACTTGCTCATTTTTGCTGTTGTTTTCCTTTCCCGGGGAGATATGTTCAAGAAGAGGTCACTCATGTTTATGTCTAAGAGGTTTTTGCCTATGTTTTTTTCCAAGAGTTTAATGGTTTCATGACTTACATTCATGTCTTTGCTCCATTTTGAGTTTACCTTTGTATATGGGGTTAGACAATGGTCCAGTTTCATTCTCCTACATGTAGCTGTCCAGTTTTGCCAGCACCATCTGTTGAAGAGACTGTCATTTTGCCATTGTATGTCCATGGCTCCTTTATCAAATATTAATTGACCATATATGTCTGGGTTAATGTCTGGAGTCTCTAGTCTGTTCCATTGGTCTGTGTCTCTGTTCTTGTGCCAGTACCAAATTGTCTTGATTACTATGGCTTTATAGTAGAGCTTGAAGTTGGGGAGTGAGATCCCCCCTACTTTATTCTTCTTTCTCAGGATTGCTTTGGCTATTCTGGGTCTTTGGTGTTTCCATATGAATTTTTGAATTATTTGTTCCAGTTCATTGAAGAATGTTGCTGGTAGTTTCATAGGGATTGCATCAAATCTGTATATTGCTTTGGGCAGGATGCCCATTTTGACGATATTAATTCTTCCTAGCCACGAGCATGGGATCAGTTTCCATCTGTTAGTGTCCCCTTTTATTTCCGTTAAGAGTGACTTGTAGTTTTCAGAGTATAAGTCTTTCACTTCTTTGGTTAGGTTTATTCCTAGGTATTTTATTTTTTTTGATGCAATTGTGAATGGAGTTGTTTTCCTGATTTCTCTTTCTGTTGGTTCATTGTTAGTGTATAGGAAAGCCACAGATTTCTGTGTGAATTTTGTATCCTGCAACTTTGCTATATTCCAATATCAGTTCTAGTAGTTTTGGGGTGGAGTCTTTAGGGTTTTTTATGTACAGTATCATGTCATCTGCAAATAGTGACAGTTTAACTTCTTCTTTACCAATCTGGATTCCTTGTGTTTTTTGGTTTTGTCTGATTGCTGTGGCTAGGACCTCCAGTACTATGTTAAATAACAGTGGGGAGAGTGGGCATCCCTGTCTAGTTCCTGATCTCAGAGGAAAAGCTTTCAGCTTCTCGCTCTTCAATATAATGTTGGCTGTGGGTTTATCATAAATGGCCTTTATTATGTTGAGGTACTTGCCCTCTATTCCCATTTTGCTGAGAGTTTTTATCATGAATGGATGTTGAACTTTGTCAAATGCTTTTTCAGCATCTATGGAGATAATCGTTGTGGTTTTTGTCTTTCTTTTTGTTGATGTGGTGGATGATGTTGATGGACTTTCAAATATTGTACCATCCTTGCATCCCTGGGATGAATCCCACTTGGTTATGGTGTACGATCCTTTTGATGTATTTTTGAATTCGTTTTGCTAATATTTTGTTGAGTATTTTTGCATCTACGTTCATCAGGGATATTGGTCTGTAGTTTTCTTTTTTGGTGGGGTCTTTGCCTGGTTTTGGTATTAGGATGATGTTAGCTTCATAGAATCAGTTTGGGAGTATCCCCTCCTCTTCTATTTTTTGGAAAACTTTAAGGAGAATGGGTATTATGTTTTTTCTGTCTGTCTGATAAAATTCCGAGGTGAATCCATCTGTCCCGTGGGTTTTGTTCTTTTTTAGTTTTTTGATTACCGCTTCCATTTCGTTGCTGGTAATTGGTCTGTTTAGATTTTCTATTTCTTTCTGGGTCAGTCTTGGAAGGTTGTATTTTTCTAGGAAGTTGTCCATTTCTCCTATGTTTCCAAGCTTGTTAGCATATAGGTTTTCATAGTACTCTCTAATAATTCTTTGTATTTCTGTGGGGTCCGTCGTGATTTTTCCTTTCTCGTTTCTGATACTGTTGATTTGTGTTGACTCTCTTTTCCTGTTAATAAGTCTGGCTGGAGGCTTATCTATTTTGTTTATTTTCTCGAAGAACCAGCTCTTGGTTTCATTGATTTTTGCTATTGTCTTATTCTTCTCAATTTTATTTATTTCCTTCCTGATCTTTATTATGTCCCTACTTCTGCTGACCTTAGGCCTCATTTGTTCTTCTTTTTCCAATTTCGATAATTGTGACATTAGACCATTCATTTGGGATTGTTCTTCCTTTTTTAAATATGCCTGGATTGCTATATACTTTCCTCTTAAGACTGCTTTTGCTGTGTCCCACAGTAGTTGGGGCTTTGTGTTGTTGTTGTCACATATATTGCTGGATCTCCATTTTGATTTGGTCATTGATCCATTGATTATTTAGGGGCATGTTTTTAAGCCTCCATGTGTTTGTGAGCCTTTTTGCTTACTTTGTACAGTTTATTTCTAGTTTTATGCCTTTGTGGTCTGAAAAGTTGGTTGGTAGGATTTCAATCTTTTGGAATTTACTGAGGCTCTTTTTGTGGCCTAGTATGTGGTCTATTCTGGAGAATGTTCCATGTGCACTTGAGAAGAATGTGTATCCTGTTGCTTTTGTATGTAGAGTTCTGTAGATGTCTATT
Organism: Manis javanica; assembly: GCF_040802235.1. Taxonomy (NCBI): domain Eukaryota; kingdom Metazoa; phylum Chordata; class Mammalia; order Pholidota; family Manidae; genus Manis; species Manis javanica. Next base: position 54,568,088 of record NC_133168.1, read on the forward strand.
AGGTCCATCTGTTCTAGTACGTTGTTTAGTGGTCTGTGTCCTTACTTATTTTCTATCTGGTGCATCTGTCCTTTGGAGTGAGTGGTGTGTTGAAGTCTCCTATAATGAATGCATTGCATTCTATTTCCTCCTTTAGTTGTGTTAGTATTTGTTTCAGGTATGCTGGTGCTCCTGTATTGTGTGCATATATACTTATAATGGTTATATCCTCTTGTTGGATTGAGCCCTTTTTCATTATGTAACGTCCTTCTTTATCTTTTGTTACTTTCTTTATTTTAAAGTCTGTTTTGTCTGATGCCAGAATTGCAACACCTGCTTTCTTCTCTCTGTTGTTTGCATGAAATATCTTTTTCCATCCCTTGACTTTAAGTCTGTGCATGTTTTTGGGTTTGAGGTGAGTCTCTTGTAAGCAGCATATGGATGGATCTTGCTTTTTTATCCATTCTATTGCTCTGTGTCTTTTGATTGGTATATTCAGTCCATTTACATTTAGGGTGATTATTGAAAGGTATGTACTTATTGACATTGCAGGCTTTAAGTTTGTGGTTACCAAAGGGTCAGGGTTAGCTTCTTTACTATCTTACTGTCTAACTTAACTTGCTTGTTGAGCTATTATAAACATGGTCTGATGATTCTTTATTTCTCTCTCTTCTTATTCCTCCTCCTCCCTTCTTCATATGTTGGTGTTTTGTTCTGTGCTCTTTTTAGGAGTGCTCCCATCTAGAGCAGTCCCTGTAGGGTGCCCTGTAGAGGTGGTTTATGCGAGGCAAATTCCCTCAACTTTTGCTTGTCTGGGAATAGTTTAATCCCTCCTTCATATTTAAATGATATTTGTGCTGGATACAGTAGTCTTGGTTCGAGGCCCTTCTGTTTCATTGTATTAAGTCTATCATGCCATTCTCTTCTGGCCTGTAGGGTTTCTGTTGAGAAGTCTGATGATAGCCTGATGTGTTTTCCTTTGTAGGTAACCTTTTTTTTTCTCTCTGACTGCCTTTAATACTTTGTCCTTGTCTTTGATCTTTGCCATTTTAATTATTATCTGTCTTGGTGTTGCCCTTCTTGGATCCCTTGTCATGGGAGTTCTGTGTACCTCTGTGGTCTGAGAGGCCATTTCTTCCCCTAGTTTGGGGAAGTTTACAGCAATTATTTCTTCAAAGACACTTTCTATCCCTTTTTCTCTCTCTTCTTCTTCTGGTACCCCTATAATGCAGATATTGTTCTGTTTCAATTGGTCACTCAGGTCTCTTAGCATTCTTTCATTCCTGGAGATCCTTTTATCTCTCTCTGCATCAGCTTCTCTGTGTTCCTGTTCTCTGTTTTCTTGTCCATTAATGGTCTCTTGCATCTCGTCCATTCTGTTTTGAAGTCCTTACAGAGCTTGTTTTATTTCTATATTCTCCGTCCTTAGTTCTTGCACATTTCTCTGCAAGTCCATCAGCATGGTTATGACTTTTGTTTTGAATTCTTTTTCAGGAAGACTGGTTAAATCTATCTCCCCAGGTTCCTTCTCAAGGGAAGATGTAGCAGATGCCGAAGCTGTCTGGGTTAGACTTGTCTGGATCATATTTTTTTGCCTTTTCATGTTGACAGATGCTGTTGACTGTCAGCTGGGAGGGCCAAACTTTTCACTTGCTACTGGCCTTTCTTTACTGGGACAACTCCGACCCCTAGTGGCTTGTGTTGGGTAATTCCATGTAGACTGGGTCTTTGTGTCTTGCCTGGCCGATATGGAGGAAGCTCCCTTTCTGAGGGTGTGGCCTGCCTTAGGCTGCCTCTCTGCTTTCGCAGAGCCCGGAAGGGTAATGGACTGGGGGGCTGTTTGGCTGTTTACCTCCGTGAGGGGGTCTCAGAGCTGTTGCCCAGGGGTTAGTGTAATTTCCAGCCACTGGTCTGTGACCTGTGTTGTTTCCATCCAGCTGTTATGTCCCTGTCCCTTTAAGACTTTCAAAAAGCACTCGCTTTTCTTTGTCACAGGGGCATCAGCTTCGGAACCCGCTCCGAGGTCTTGCTGCCCTGTTTCCCTAGTGTCCAGCCCTCCACACATGCACTGTGTCTGCGCTCTGGTGTGGGTGGCTGGAGCTGGGTGTTTAGCAGTCCTGGGCTCCCTCTCCCTCCCACCGGGAGCTGGGGGGAGGTGTGCTTGGGTCCCACCGGGCCGGGGGTTGTATCTTACCCCTTTCACCAGGCACTGGGCTCTCGCACGTGTGGATGTAGTTTGACTGTTGTCCTGTGTCTTCTGGTCTCTCTTTTAGGATTAGTTGTATTGTATTTTCAAAAATATATATGTTTTTGGGAGGAGATTCCCACTGTCCTACTCACACTGCCATGTTGGCTCCGCCTCCTATTTTTAATTTTTGAGGATGCCTGCATACTGCTTTCCACAGTGTCTGAACCAATGTACAAACCAACCAGCAGTGCACATGGGTTCCCTTTTCTCCACATCCATACCAGCATTTCTTATCTCTTGTCCTTCTGTTGATGGCCATTCTAACAGGTACAGGTGGTATGTCATTATGGTTTTAATTTGCACTTCCCCAATGATAGTGATGTTGAACAGCTTTTCATGTACCTGTTGCCTTTTATGTATCTTCTTTGGAAAATGTCTATTCAGGCCCTTTGCCCAGTTTTTTAACTGGATTGTGTATTTGTTTGTTTGCTATTGAATTGTTTGAGTTCTTTGTGTGTTTTGGATATTAACCCCTTATCAGGTAAATGGTTGGCAAATGCTTTTCCCATTCTGTAGGTTGTCTTTTCATTTTGTTGTTGGTTTCTTTTGCTGTGCAGAAGCTTTTTAGTTTGATGTAGTCTGTTTATGTTTTATTTTATTGCTTGTGCTTTAGGTATCATACATAAGAAGTCATTACCAAGGCCCATTTCAGGGAGCTTTGTTTCTGTTTTCTTCCAGAATTTTCATGGTTTTCAGTTTTACATTTAAGTCTTTAGTCCAGTTTGAATTAATTTTTGTCAGTGGCGTAAGATGTAGGCCTAGTTTCATTCTTTTACATGTGAATATCCAGTTAATCCCAGAACAATTTATTTAAAAGACTCTTTCTCCTATTGAGTACTCTTGGCTCCCTTGTCAAATATCTGTTGACTATATGTGCTTGGGCTTTTCTCTGGGCTCTCAATTCTGTTCCATTAGTCTATTTGTCTGTTTTTATGCCAGTACCATATGATTTTGATGACTATACTTTATAGGATAGCTTAAAATTAGGAAGTGCGATGCCTTCTGTTTTGTTCTTCTTTCTCATGATTTCTTTGGCTGTCCAGGGTCTTTTGTGGTTCCATATATACTTTAGGAGTATTTTTTTCCTGCTTCTCTAAGAAATGCTATTAAGATCTCAATAGAGACTGCATTGAATCTATCAATGGCTTTTGGTAGTATTGACATTTTAACAATATTAGTTCTTCTAATCCATGGACACGGGAAATCCTATTTATTTGTGTCTTTTTCAATTTCTTTCATCAATATCTTACAATTTTTAGTGTAGAGATCTTTCACCTAAGTTAAATTTATTCCTAAGTATTTTATTGCTTTTGATGCTATTGTCAATTGTATCAATTTATTTTTCAGAAGTTTTGTTGTTAGTGTACATGATTTTTATATATTAATTTTGTATGCTACAACTTTACTGAATTCCTTTATTGACTAGACCTAACAGTTTTTTTCTTGCTGAGTCTTTTGGATTTTCTATATGAAATCATGTCATCTTCTAATAGAGATAATTTTACTACTTCTTTTCCAATTCTGATGCCTTTATATATTTTTTTCTTGCCTGACTGCTTTAGCTAAGACTTCCAATACTGTGTTGAATCAGAGTGGTGATAGCGGACACATTTGTCTTGTTCCTGATCTTAGAGGAAAAACTTTATCCTACCATTGAGTAGGATGTTAACTGTGGGCTTGTCATATATGGCCTTATTATATTGAGATATGTTCTTTCTATGCCTAATTTGTTTAAAGTTTTTATCAGAATGCTTTTTCTAAAAGCATCTGTTGAGATGATACATGATTCTTTTCTTTCATTCTTAATGTGATTTATCACATTTATTGATTTGCATATGTTAAACCATCTTTGCATCCCAGTAATAAATCCCGCTTATTCATGGTAAATGATTCTTTCAATGTGCTGCTGAATTCTGTTTGGTAATATTCTATTGAGAATATTTGAATCTATATTCATCAGGGATGTTGGCCTATTGTTGTTGTTTTTTTCTAGTAATGTCCTTTTTTACTTTGGATATCAGGATATGCTGGCCTTATAAAATAAGTTTGGAAATGTTCCCTCCTCTTTGATTGTTTGGAAGAGTTTGAGAAAGATTGTTGTTAATTCTTTTTTAAATGTTTTGTAAAATTCACCAGTGAAATAATCTGGTCCTGAAGTTTTCTTCATTGGGATGTTTTTGATTACTAATTCAGTCTCCTTACCGGTTATTGGTCTTTCAGAGTTTCTATCTTCCTTATTTAGTCTTAGCAACTTGAATGTTTCTAAGAATTTTTCCATTTCTTCTAGGTTGCCCAATTTGTTGGAGAATAGTTTTCATAGTAGCCTGTTATGATACTTTGAGTTTCTGTGGCATCAGTTGTTGTTATTCTTACATATTATTTCTAAAACCTGTCCATAAATTACTAATAGACCCTGACCGTCAAGGTTGAAAACAGGTCTTTTAAATTAGAAAATATTATTTTATGGATAATTTCCAATGGCTTATAATCAAGGCACAATTCTCTAAACAAATGATCAGCTTTAGAATCAAGTATAAACAAAGGGAAACATATTAACAACTGGACATCCATATGAATTAATCCAGTTCTTAGGCTTGAATGGGTATTTAACAGCTTGTATCTCTGTTCACCAATCTTCTAAAATACTCAAATTTCATACTTCAACTTACTATACTCAGAATCATGAGACTGATCCCATGACTGGATTTTAAGGAGAGAAAAACTAAAGAGGTGTGAGTTGATTATCTGAACTTAAAATATATATTTTAGATTTCATAATCAAGAATTTACTGACATTGGATTCTTAAGGAAACATTCTTGAGAGGGAATTCTAGAAAATGGCATTCAAGAGTATATGGAAATAGAGATATTCTGATGAAATGCCAGTGATAAAAGTCCAAGTGATTATGCTTAAACCATCACAGTCCCAGATTTGGTTGCTGAATCCTTTAATTCAGGTCACTTTTAATTATTTTACTTCTCATTTAATAATAGGAGGCAGCACTGTATTTTTTTTGTAATATTCTAATATTTTTCTCAGTTTTGGGCAATGATTATCTCCTCCATCAGTTGTCACTCTTGAAGTGTCCAGAATCATCAAACACCAATTTGTCATACTCCTGATGCAGAAAGAATGCTGGTTTACTTTAGTAGAGGTTGGACCAAATGATTTAATCAGTACTGTCCAACTCTAATTTCAGTGGTCCACAGAAATCTGTATCTGCTTCTCACACTGATCTCTATGAATGAGGAAGTTTATTACATATCTGATGAAGAGTAGCAAAAGGACCAAAGGCACCAAAAGAGATGTAATTTTCATGTTTCATTTTAATGCAGCAGGGCTAACATGGGAGTTCTCCCTTTTGTTCATTAATTTTCTGGTATTTTTCAGCAAACCTATTTATTCTCCTGTCCACTCTTTATGTTGGTAAAATTCTCTTATTTAAAAAACTATTTCTAAACAATTAAGATGCATTTTTTTCACTGAAAGTATACTTCCCCTGAAACTGACCAATTTAGGCAGATTTCTTGTAAACACAATTAAAATTCTTTTTATATAAAATCATTCATACGGGTCAATATGTACTGTGTATTTCTGTGTATTTTTTGCTAGGTATCAAATTACAGTATACAAATTTATCTAAAAAATAGTACAGAATAGTACTAAAAATAACAATTCTTCCTTATCTGCCATGTGGATATATTACAGTAAAAACTCTAATATATGACGAAGAAGAAAAAGAAATAACAGGAAACTGAAAAAATAAACTGAGAAGAAAAACAGAATTCTGAAATTTTGGAAACCAATTTCCCTGTTAATAATTGGTTTTTAACTTAGCTACCTCATAAAGGTAACAAATAGGTTAAATATTAACTCTTAGAAAAGCCAAATTTGACTTGTTCTTCACATTTTACATATGTATGAGATGTTTGTTAATCAAAAAAGATAAAAGAATTATAATAGTGATTGCTCTACTGGCTAAGACCCTAGTTATTCAGCCAAGAATTCTGTCCTCATGTGTGATACCAATGGGCAGTTTGTTAATGAGCAAATTTGTTCTTCTTCCTCTCAACTATAATCATATTAGGAATCTAGCCAGATGATATCCCAACTTACTTCATTACTCAAATAGGCCCAGTGATATTAATGTTAACTATTAAATATGAAGATGATTCCTTTTGTTCATTTTTTCCATTAACTCATTAAATGAACACTTATCTATGCCTGTTATTTTAACTTTGATTTATCTATAGTCTTTTCCTAAATTCCCTTGTGATTGGATCCCTTGCAGAGGAGCATCAAATATTTGATCGTTGGTGGTGGTTGGAAAGTTCCTTCCAATATTGTTGATAGAAGACTCTAGGCTGTCTTAATATATTTAATACTTTATTTAAATTACTTCTGATGTGTGTCTATATATAGATAAGCTCTCTTGAATATATAAACTATTTAATTATTAACACTTTATCAGCAACTTTGTGTATGTAAAGGTCTTTCTAGGTTTTAATGGCACATTGGGTTTCAGCATGTCCATCAGTATAATGGACCTACAAAGAAAACTCGCCTCAGATTCCATTCCGGAACTGTTTTGTTATAAACTACTAATAAATTATCCCACAAGAGGTCACCAAAGCTCCAGTTTTTATAGACTGTGATTTTCTTACTTTTTTGTCCTTATTGCAAAAGAATTGAAAAAGATTTTGTTTCCTTGTTTTCTGCCTACTTCATAGGCAGATCTGCCAGTCTGATCCAGCTAGACATGAATGAAGGTAAGTAACAGAATCAAGGCTCAGTTAGGGCCAAGGTAGCTTAGGGAAGCTTGTAGTCATCCAGTGTATTGGACATCCATTGTATGGATATCCATTATATGGACTTCAGAATAATGAAAAATTGTTGCTAGATGTAGTTACTTCTTGAGAGGATTTTTAGACTCAAGTAGTTAGATTCTTGTAAAGAATTTGGTTTAAAACAAAGTTTCTTTTAGAAACAACCTCTATTTTCTTTATAGCAGCCATGAATATAAAAAGAAATTTAAAACAATGTTTTAGAAAAAAGTTACTTAGAATTTGAAGGTATTTCCCCTCACTCTTAGAAGCATTTCCCCCCACTCTTCCAAACATATTGGCCTAATATAAAAATAGAATTTTTCTTTGATTTCTCCATTGCCCAGAACTTAGAGGAAATAATTTCCATTTAGTACCCTTTAATAAATAGTAAGATTATTGGCTGCGTATCTTCCTAGTCAGAGTCAATGGTTGCATTTTTTTAGTGGGTTCTAAAAAAAGGGGCAGAGGGCATAGGCAGAAACTTCTCTTATCTTTTCAACTTCCTTTCTTTAAATGAATAATATTTAACCTAATGTAATTATGACTTAAATTCTCACATTTTGGACTGTAAACTGTCCATTTCTATTCCAATAAGATTGTTTTAGGTGGAGGATTTTCCTTCTTTGAAAGTAGCTGTCTTGTTATGCACCATGGTTTGGGAATTAAAAACAGATCATGAAAATCTAATTTTCTACAATTGCCAAAATTTTGCATGATTTCCTCAGCAATATTTATTTAATAGATATTTCCAATTTCTGTTTAAATGAACACACTATTTCATGAAATGTTTTTGTAATATGTGAAACACAGTTCTCCCCTCATTTCATTTTGAAGTTGGGAAACTCATATACTTATATCAGAGATGCTCATGAGCTAAAAGGCTGAAGTGAATAATAATATAAGGATTCTAAATTTCTGTTTAGATTGAGCCATCACCCGGAAAAAAAGGAGAAATGAAACACAGGCTAGCCAGGAGAGTGAAGTGAAGCGTGAACCAGTCAAGATGTATGAAAAAGCAAATTACAGTATCAGAATCTCAAAGAATCACACAATTCACATTTTCAGTACCACTACCATCAACTCCACCACCCCAAGCTAGTGTTAGCTGACAAGCTGCTTGGTGTCCCCAGTTTATTCACAGTAAGCCCTGGTTAGGCTCAGCCAGAGAACATTTCAAATATGTGTGTTACAAATAAGCATGAGTCACCAACTACAAGCAGCCAGAGGACCATTGTTGGGAGACTCTTGGGACTCCCTCGGTACCTCACGTGCTTCCCTCATGCCTGACAGAGTTTGATGCTTAGGATAAAAGCTTTCTAGTCTTTGCATTCAACTAGTTCACAGTACAGTTAGGCAAAAGAGGCAAAAACACAGACCACTACAGTATTACATCCATACCAAGGCATGCATTTTTGTTTTTTGTTCAGTTTTATATCTGAAATCAGGTTGCATGTTCGAGTGGGTGGCACCTTACAAATGCTTTAGCAAGGTGGAAGTCATAAGTTAGTCTTGGTTTGTGTAGGTGCAGACTTGGTCACAGCTGTTCATATGGTCTTTCCTTCACTGATATGTACATTATTGATACTGCATGACTTGAGCTAACTGCCATTTAAATGCCGTTAAAAATTACATTATAATTCAGCATTAGAATGAAAAGTTATTGTCCATGCAGAAAGGCTAGGAATGGTCCCTTGAGGTGTCTATTTGGTATCAGTGAGGTGAGTATTTATTGTGGGAGGGGTGACCTCCATTTATTTTATTCTTGCAAATTAACAAAATGCTTGATAGGTCCTAAGAAAGGGAAATATTTACAAGCTGAGCAAGTTGTGTAAGTTGTTGTGACTGAGATATACACAAAGGTTGCTATCACCTCACTACACAACATGTGGTCTCTGAACCAAGAACTTCAGCTTCACCTAGGCACTTGTGAAATATGCAGAGTCTCAGGCCCCATCTCAGACTTACAGAGTCAGAATCTGCATTTTAAGAAGCTCCCCAGGTGATTCATATGCACATTAATGTCTGAGAAATACTGGTATTGCATGCCAAGCAGTTCAACTAAAGGTGGAGGAAATTGCCAAATCCCTTTGAAGAGATGAAAGAAGTTCCAAAACAACAGAGTTGATGTAACCAATTCATTCATCATGCAGGACTTATTCAGGTGTCAAACACTAATATCAGAAAATTTCTGCTGAATTTGAACATCAGCTGCTTAACTTTTGTGATAAGACAAAAAATTATTTGAGGCTATTAGTTGATTAAATAAGAAATTCTGACAAAACCCTGGGCTCTTTGATTTATCTCAAAACTGCATTAAAAGAATTCTTTCAATATGCATGAAATGAAAATTCTAAGTTATAAGAAATCATTGTTACTCTTTTATTGACAGGTTTTTTTTTTGTTCCTTAGTGTTCCACAAAATAATAGCATATCTCCTAATTGATGGTGTCTTAGACTTGTTGAAAGCAGTGTAACACAGTGTTCTAAGTGCTGAAATAGCAAGAAGCAGGGAATGCTATAGAGCAAACAGGAGATCACATCTTATAATGAGGCAAAGTTTATTGCCTCAAGCAAAAGTTAGTCAGGTGGAGAAGGGAATGGAGTAAAGTGCAAAGCAGAGAGGGCAGCATTCCAAGAAGAGGGAACTAGTAGACAGCTTTTACAAGGTGCTTGTCAAGAATCAGAGAAACTGGCCCAATTTTTTTCTGGGGGGTAGGAGCAGGCAAGGGAGGCTGGATTTATAGCTTTGCCTTAGTTTCATGTTAACAGAGCAAAGACAAAAGAAAGTACCTATCTCATTGTGGGCTTTGGCAGCTAATGCTCCCTTCACACAGGAAGAACTGACTGCCTGGGACCAGTTTTCTGCTGAGTTAGGTCAGGGACAAAGGCTGCTTTGTCCTTGAATTTCCCTGAATGGGTTTGACCTCCACTTAAAGCTACAGGAGAGATTCTCAGCCCTGTCTTCACATTATAGTCACCTCAAGTGATGCCTGAACCCCACTCAGAAATTCTGAGCTAACTGCCTGGGTAGAAGCATGGGCAGTGGTATTTTTACCCTTTCCCACATGGTACTACTCTGCAGCTTATTTTGAGAACACAGGCTTAGGGACAGTGTGAGTTAGGATAGATGAGCAGCTGGACAGCCGTAAACATGGACATCAGTGCTTGTGAAGTCATGGAGGAAGTGAAGCACTAGTCAAACCCTTACTCTCAGGTGAAGACAATTCCTTTGGCAGATACTGTGCAGAGATTGGGGATGAATTTATACCATCACCTTGTGAACCTCAGGATTCACCAGACATCTCTGACCATCATGGAACAGCATCTCTTTTCTGAACTCACAGAGATGTTTTTGATTTTAAAACTTTTCACATTCAGGCTCTTAGATATGCACTTCTCAGGGCAGCTCCCAAGGTGGTGCTGCTGAACAAGTGGTCCTATCAAGACGTGGAACTATTGGTAGAGCCCGTGGTACTTTGTTTTCTCTTCTTGTCACAAAGAACATAGGACTTCTGAAAGGTCAAATAAAATAGCCTAAAGTTGGTGTCCATGTGTTTGCACAGAGCATTTGAGCTCAAGGAAGGTATATGCATGCTGGGTAAGAAAGTGGACACTCATCCATGGTGAATATACTAGTGGCATCTCTGCTACCTCTTGACACAAATGGGATTCCTAGTGGTTAACCTTGCTCAGTCCTAGTGGTGAGAAAGGCATCTAAGTGGGGAACTTGAGTGGGTGTACACAATGCTGGCAATAGACATTTGATGCAAAGTATAGGGTGAACATATTCTAGAATACATGCAGAGGCTGAGGATAACAATATTAGGCAACAGATCACAGACAGCACTGTTCTCTCAACCCTTTGTGTGCTGTTTGCCAGGGGGTATCAGTTGAGGCTGCCCTGTTAATGTCTGCTCACACAGGGGCAGTGGGTATCTGAGCTACACATACTTGCATTGTTCCACAAAGCTATGAGATGCCTTAGTCTATTACAGACTACACTTGGAGGTTTGTAGTTTTGAAGATAAATTTGTAGTTCAACCAGTGGAGTTTATGTTTGGGAGTGGAGGCTGAGGCACCTAGGTTATCCCAGCTGGTCTACCTCCATCCCTTGCCCTTCAAAACTCTATTCTCAATATAACTGTCAAAATCATCACTTCAGAGAGTAAATTAAATCACATCTTCTCTACTCAAAACTTTTCTATGGCACCTCTGCTAAGAGTAAAAGTCAAAGTTGGCATCATGGCCTCCAAGGCCTGTTGTGATTTGCATCCCTTCCCATACTACTTCTTTGACTTCATCTCTTACTTGCTCTTTGCTTAAAATACTCTTTCCCCAAATGTTTGGGGAGCCCCCTCTTCTTCAAATCTTTGCTTGAATACTGTCTTTGCAATAAAGCTTTTCTTGACCATACATTTAAAACAACATCCAACATTCCCTAACTCCTTTCCCTGCTTTATTTTTCCATTTTTTATTTATGTTTAATTAATTGATTACTCTTATTCTGTGTGTTTCAAGTCAAGTGGGTACCCTCGAGCACAATAAGCTCCTTGGTAGCAGGCTTTTTTTTCTCTTGTATTGTCCTTTCTCTTAGAACCTAGAAAAATGGGTGGTGATCAATAATTAGCTCTTTGGTGGATAAATGAAATAATTTGTGGATTATCCCTAAACCATATGATTTTTTGGTATCAGCAACACTGGGAACTGGGCTGACCAAGTGATCCACATTCAGAATGTGCAGAGTGTCCTGACTGGTGACTCACTTGTTTTGTTGATGCCACAAAATATACATAGTATTTGAGCTCTACCTCCTGGACAACTCTAGTGGGACATGGTGGGAGTGGTTAGGAGTAGCAGTGAAGAGCTACAGGTGGGCCTTTCTTTTTGCTTCTAGTTTTGAAATGAGTTCTTTGAGTTCATTGGGTAATACCTGCTCAAGCCCTCATGTCCTCAAATTGTGAAGTGTCATGGTGCTTGGGAGAACATTCATTGCTTTGTTGCTCATCACTTAGTACCCTCACTTGTTTTGAGGGGTCCTTCTTCCCCCTTACTCTCATTTTGTGTGTTTCAAGTGAAGTGGGTACCCTCAAGCACAAGTTGGCAAACTGTTGCCCATGAATCAATGGACCAAATCCTCACCTTTCTAAAAGATGTATATTCTTTGGTTCTAATGGGTCTTTTTATGGCATAAAATATAGTATACTGGTATTGCATGCCAAGCAGTTCAACTAAAGAGTCATTTAGACTCTACATGGATCATTTATTTTAAACATTTACCACCTGACCCATCACTCTGTTACAGTGACCTTCCTACTTGGATGGGTCATAGCCCCTGTACATGGTCAGTAGAGTCCACAGACTGGCTTCTGATTACCATTGCCACAGTATTCAATCTCAGTTCTACATTGAAATGTATTCATTGTTCACTGCTGTCACTTTTGCCATAGATTCTCCTTTCTTTTATTGATTGGCTGAAGTTTGTTTCTTTAAAAAGTATTCATGGGACTCTATTTCCTAATTCATCCATGTTTGGGATGTCTGATTTTGGTCTCTTTGGCCCAGACAATACTGTGACTATAAAAATCTCTGCAGTGCATGATCATTTCCCTGAGGATTTGGCATTTCTCCATTAACTTTCAGCATTATATTGTGGCTTTGGGAAAGTCAAAGTTTATCTGATTTTTTCCTCCTCATAGATGACTAGATTTTTTTCTTTATCTTTGAAGTTTAGTATCTCTACCAGGAAAGAAAGTTTATCAATTTGATCAGTTGCATGCAATTTTAACTGAAACATATTGTGACTTCTGAGTTGACAGATTCAAATATTTATTGAAAAAATGATTTTTAAATTACATTTTGAGTAGTTTTTGAGTCTTACTGTTTTCTTTTCCAGAGAAACTGTAAAATAAGTGTATAGCTGATTTCCTTTGTCTTTTGTAGCTCTTAGTTTCTCTCTAGTTCTTTAAACTTTTCTGGTTTGGTTCATATTCTCAAACTTGCCCTTCGCAATCCTGATTTTGTTTTATCTATTCTTTCTGTTGCTTCCAAATGTGCCTTTCCTTTTATCCCATACAGTTCTTCCAGCATTTTTAGAAGTCAGTGTTTAATTAAGTTCTCTAATGTCCAGGAAGACTTTAAAGTTTTCACCATCTTCATGGCAATATATTTGAGGTATGTATTGTGAATTTATGTCTATTTTTTTGGTCATATTTCTTTCCTATCTTTTTCTTAGAATGTTTTTGCATCAATTCCATACTTGTTCCTTCCTTTACTATGGCTGATCCATGAATGAGGGAGGTTCTTCTTAGCAATTAGTTGAATGATAGAATGGTATAATTTTACCCCAGTCTGTCACTAATATGATTATTTGCAATGATTCAAATCTATTCATAGCAGGAAAATCCCTTTGTTGAATGAGCTCTAACCTTGCCTTCCTCATTAAAAGAAGCAGGGTGGAACTTGGGCCTGTACTTTTAGTTTTTAATTTAGTTTTCTTTTGTTCAGAATGGAGCTTTACTGTCTTACTGGTTATAAAATAGATCCTCATAGGAAGTATAAACCAATATAGGAAGCATAAAGAGGAAAGTAAGAATTGCCCATAATTTCACCACTTAGAAATAATCATCATCATTTTGATGTATATCAGTTTATAATTTTTCAAGCATTTAAATGTATACAGCATATATGTTAGTGTATTTAATGTATCTACACAGACACAGAAAAAATGGCACACATATGTGTGTGTGTGTGTATATATATATATATATATATATGTCCATATAGTGTATGTTTAATACATACATACAGGAAAAAAATTTACTCATATTATACATCTGTAATAAAGGGATCAAATTTTTTTTTTCTTAATAGTTATCCCTGAGGTTCCTAAACTGTACACTTAAGTATCCCAGGGCACTATAGCAAATTCACAGGGTATCATTGGAACTTTAAAAATTTTGAGGAAGATGCACTCGTGAAAATGAATAAAGAAAACCTCATTTTAAATGGAGTTAAGAGTCCAGAAAGGGGAATTTGACACCCTACTGCTTGTCATTAATTGCAGACCCAATAGGAAGAGATATACCTTGCTTCTTTGCCCAGCAACAAGTATGATAATGATATCTCTTGGATAACCTTGCGAGGTTTTTTCACAGTTCTGATTTTAAATTAAGCTATACTCCTTTCAATAACATCGTCTTTGCAAAGCTGGGTTAGTGCGATTAAAATTAAACACTCTGTGAAAATCAACACAGGACAGGAAATCAAAGTGACAGTGTCCACTCTGATTCTGAGGCTTGAGAAGTGTGTAGTGCCTAGTATCAATCATATCCCATTAATGAGTAATTACGGCTAATTAAAAATAAAATAAAATATTTATTTTATGTGTATTATTTTTTCAAGCATGCAGACATATGCATCAATCAAATGTATGATAGAGTAAGAATATTTTTAGATCTTCATAGTCTCAAAATATTTACCTCTCTTGCACCCTTTCTCAGAAACCTGTTGGACGATATGCTCCTTTAAAATACAAGAATAAATCAAGAGAGAAGATTCAGAAAATAGGAGACTCATTACAGAAGAGTAGCAAAGAAAATCCCAGTATGATGACAAGTTGTTAAGTCTTCTGCCCATTTTTCTACTGATCTGTTGGTGTTTTTTCTTTCGGACTTGAAGAACTCTTTATTAAGGAGATAAACCCCCTGTCATGTTACAAATTATTTCTCTAAGTAGTTTTTGCCTTTGGTTTTGTCTATGGGTTTTTTTCTTTGCTACAGAGAAAATTAAACATTTTATGTAATCAAGTAGATTAATCTAAAGATAATTTTAACTCTCAGATGCTGTTATTCTATGGAGTTAGAAAAGAGACTAAGGTGGAGTGAGAATAGAGTACAGGGTGGCATAGATGAAAGAATACTGGATTGCAGGCCAGAGCACGTAGACTGTGGCTACAGAAAATAAGCCAAATACTTGATTTTGGATTTCAGATTTGTTATCTACAAAATAATTAGGCCTTTACTAACTACCTGCTAAGCCCCTTCCAACTCTGTATTGGTCAGTTTTGACTTGACGTAATGGGGGACTTTGAGAACAAATTAAAATGGATTTTTGGAAAAATGCTAGGAACTACCACCAATAAAAATTTCAGATAAAATCATGAGATGAAGTATCATAAAACCCTAAAAAATACAGGTTGAAAAACTACAATAATTCAAATTCATTGCTGCTCAGAACATTGAGGAGGAAAGATGTCCTCATTTTGGCTGTAGTCTGGCGGTCCAGTGATTGTGGGAATGGCTGATTAGGTGTCAAGATGCCTGGAAATGTCAAACTGGTTTCAACCAAGCTTTTCACTGCCAAAGAGGAAGCAGATGGGAATTTGCTGAAACTCCACCTGTAATGTGCTTTGAACACAAACATTTTTCTTCTTGCTTTTTGTTCTGAGAGTGACAACTCATTTACAAAGACAGAAGTTACTGTAGAGCTCTTATATTCACTGACACTCTGTGAAGAACTTCCCTCACTCTTTATCTCAGTCAGGAGATGGGGATGGAGTGAGTGATGTAAGAGAGTCCCTGCTTTTGCAGCTCTTTGTGCTTCTCCTTAACTTGCCACCCCATGTAACCTTTGTTGATCTTTATATATGTGCTCCTATGTAGTACTATGATCAGGATGCATTTTTCATTAACCTTATCTACCAACAGGGATGAGACATTGCATGCATTTATTCTGATATGATACTAACTTTTTTATGATCTTTAAATAAAATTTCTTCTCAGTCAGTTTGCATCTTTGACATTTCGTTTGTCTAAAACGTAATCAGTGAAACAAAATCTCTCGCCTCTGCTCTAGACTCGTTTTGGTTATCATATTTTCTACTGCTAGCTGGTACTTATGCTCACACATTGATAGTGCTAAAAGCATCACAGCCATATAATTTGTGAAGCTTTCATTTGATCTTATTGAAAATTACACAGAACCATTTCATTAACATTTGAGGTAAAGTAATATAAACTTCAAGCCTCAGTCAGGATACATGGTTAGGAACTGAATGAACTTGAAAGCCCATTGTATTTGCATGTATTTGAGACATCCTTTTGAGCAATAGACTATAAAATAGGTGGTTTTGCAGACTAAATGGAGTAAATGCATTAGGTTTTTAGATTACTTGGAATCATCTTAGATGAATTCCAAATGAGGAACATAACCCATATGCATTAAAAAGAAACTAAAACTACTATGTTTTAGAGACTCTGTATTCATAATCATTATAAAGCTGTTTTATATGGCCATATGATGCTAACCATTTAAAAATGCCAGATACTTTTTTATTATAAAAATAGTGCAAAAAAAATGTTATAAACTATTCAAATCTAGGGATGAGTACCAGGCCACTACCTTAACACCCCATTGTATAAATTTTGCTATCCATCCTCACAGGCTTTTGTCTTATGCAGATTTTGACATAGTTGTAGCTGTATTTATCTGTATTCCACAGTCTATCAAGTGCATTTTTGCATTTATTGTACTTTTACAGCATTATTTATAATGGCAAACATAGCAATAGCCTAAGTATTTGTACTGTAATTTACTTAAACATTGCTCATGTGTTGGATAGTCTTCCATTTTTCTGGTAAAATGTCACTACTATAAATATGTATATACATATATATGAACAATCATTTTTTTACTCATTTTGGATTATATGTTAGAAAGCATAGTTACAGAACTAAAGTGTGTAACACTGTTATGGTTCTTGGCACATATAGACAGATTGCTTTAGAAAATGATTATACACTTTTAGAGTGCAATTAGCAATGTATGGAATGGCCAGTTTCACTGCACCACCACCAACATATAGACAGTAATTTAATAGATTTAATGGTGCTCTCCTGTGTTTCAATTTAAATTAATGTCCTTGGCAGAATAGTTGCTGCTGTTGTGAAAATATGGTTGTGGTTAGAAAGAATGGAGCAAGAGAGTCAAAGCTTTTTTGGTGGAGTTTAGTCCTAAAAGGCAAGGCAAGTGTGAGAAAGGGGCGTTTCAGCTGGGTGTGGAATGTAGAAGGGTTTCTATTTTAAAACCTTGAGATTTTTCTCCTACTGTTTGGATTTGGGTTTTAAAATTTGGCCTATTCTTCCATTCTTTTCTTGTAATTTCGTTGGAAGTAAAGAAACAGTCTCTACCACACGCTACTTTAATAAGAGATGTATTACTTTCATCCCCCAAACACTGTTTTATATGGTGATTGAAGATAGGATCTCATTTGAAGCTTAATCTAGACCCACCTCTGCATACCAGCTGTCACAGCTCTACAGCCATGAAAAGTCCAGCAAATGATTTCTGAGCACCAGTGATGAGACAACTTTTAAATTGAGGTCTGATTTCGGGTCTTCAGTATATTTCTCTGAAACATCATTTATAATTTTTAGTATTTAGAAGGCCTGAGACTTCAAACTGCTTTGGGCCATTTGGCCACTGGTTGTTTTGAACAAGTGATTCAACTTCTGCAATTGGCAGCAGGCAGGACGTAGGGGCCTTGTCAGGGACTTGTGGACTTCAGGCATGAGGGAAAGTCTGCTATTGGCTGCCACCTTGAAGTGTGTGTGTGTGTGTGTGTGTGTGTGTGTGTGTGTGTGTGTGCGCGCGCGCGCGCGCCCTCATGCGCGTACATGCTTACACACACTGGCAAGTGAACTAATGGGGTTTGGAATTCTATTTGTTACCTAGGTAATATTGGAGAGGGAAACATATAGCCCTATTATTTGTTTGTAATCTTTGGCTGAAAGACCTCTTATTTTCTCTTTTCAGTCCTGAAAACTAGGACTGTTTCCTGGTTACTTAGCCCTACTAAATAAGACAAAGTGTAAGGTGAGCACATTGGCCTGTGCATTAATTAAAACAAGGACCAGACCTCAATGTGTGTGTGTGCAGAAGGAGTTTCTGTTTTTAAGAGGAGTTGTGGCCTATAGGGAAAGAGCTGGTAGAACCAGAGAGATCCAGGAAAAAAGAGGGAGTGGCATATGGAACTGTGCTCTGGGAAATAGCTTATTCATTCACAAGATATGGCTCATCAGCCAATAGACATAAGTCCAGGGCTTGATGGTGAATTTGAAAACTATGAACAAGAGAAAATAACTGAAGTTATGAGTATGGTGAACTTATCTTGGAAGAGCATACTAAAAATGAAAAAACTAAAAACAGCTTAGATGTGTATCCCTGAAAGGAAGGAGCAAGTGGAAAGAAAACTCAGAGATATGAGGTCAGTTCTAAATTTGTCACTTTAGAAAATCAGAATTAAATTAATGTCTTAGAAATTTCAAGACAAAATGCATGCAGGCATTACTCTATCGTGTTGAGTATTATAAGAATTACAGCAATTCCACTTCTGGATGTATATCCAAAAGAATTAAAAACAGGGGTTTGAGCAGAAATTTGTATAATCATGTTCATAGCATTATTATTAATAGTCAAAAGGTAAAAGCAACCTAAGTGTCTATCAGTGGATGAATGGATAAACAAAGTGTGGTATATACATAGTATGGAATGTTATCCTTTCTAAAAAGGGAAGGACGTTCTGATATGTGTTATGGCATAAATGAACCTTCAGGACATATTGCTGAGTGAAATAAGCCAGTCACAATAGGACAAATACTGTGTGATTCCACTTATATGTGGTACCTAGAGTAGTCAAATTCATAGAGACAGAAAGTAAAATGGTGGTTGCCTGGTGGTGTGGGGAGAGGGGAATGGGGAGTTAGTGTTTAGTGGGTACAGAGTTTCAGTTGGGGAAGATGAATAGTCCTGGAGATCGATGGTGGTCATGGTTGCACAAGGTGGATGTACTTAATGCCATTGAGTTGTATTTTTTAAATTGGTTAAAATGGTAATTTTTATGTTTTACCACAATAACAAAATAGCAGAGGGTGATAATATAAAAATTATATCTCATAAAATTAGGGTAATCTTTGCCAACCACAGTTTTTGGACCTCTAGAGAGTGTTTGCAATGATTTTAATTTTTATAACAAATTCTAAAAATTTGATATCTTTACATATGTATAATTTAGTTCAGTTTTTACACATGTTCCCAAATCTGCCTATCAAAATACTTATTAAACTTTATAAATACACAAACTACAAATTTTGGGGCCCTATCTCAGACTCATTAAGTCATAATGTCCAGGGATGGCAGCCAAAAATTCATATTTTAACAAGTGCTTCAGTTATCCTTATGTAGCAACAGAATACTAAACCCTCAGATTTCTCTGGGGTATAAGTCTATGGAGGTATGCAGAGAGAAAAGAGCTCTTTAATTTTATCCTTTCAACAGATGTATGGAAGACTAATCTGGGAAAATAATACTTCTTAATCATCTTGATAACTTATAAAAGGGTGTAAGCATTTGTAAAAGGGACTGGACAAGCATCAACTAATGCAGAAATCATTGACATTCTTTGTGAGCTGGGGTTCACATTCAGGGATTATTGATTTAGAAAAATAAGGAAATTTGATAATTCTGACATCTCAAATATTGCAAAAAATATATACAATATTTATATAATATACTGTATTATATAATATAGTATATAAAATATGTACTATATTACATAATAATATAATGTATACTTACTTTTTCTTTTTTTTAATTTTGGTATCATTAATCTACAATTACATGAGGAACATTATGTTTACTAGACTCCCCCCATCACCAAGTCCCCCCCACAAACCCCATTACAGTCACTGTCCATCAGCGTAGTAAGATGCTGTAGAATCACTACTTGTTTTCTCTGTGTTGCACAGCCCTCTCCGTGCCCCCATCCGACATTATACATGCTAATCATAATGCCCCCTTTCTTTTTCCCCTCCCCTTATCCATCCCTTCCCACCCATCCTCCCCAGTTCCTTTCCCTTTGGTAACTGTTAGTACTTTCTTGGGTTCTTTGATTCTGCTGCTGTTTTGTTCCTTCAGTTTTTTCTTTGTTCTTATACTCCACAGCTGAGTGAAATCATTTGGTATTTCTCCCTTGGCTTATTTCACTGAGCATAATACCCTCTAGCTCCATCCATGTTGTTGCAAGTGGTAGGATTTGTTTTCTTCTTATGGCTGAATAATATTCCATTGTGTATGTGTACCACCTCTTCTTTATCCATCCATCTACTGATGGACTCTTAGGTTGCTTCCATTTCTTGGCTATTGTAAATAGTGCTGTGATAAACATAGGGGTGCATATGTCTTTTTCAAACTGGGCTGTTGCATTCTTAGGGTAAATTCCTAGAAATGGAATTCCTGGGTCAAATGGTATGTCTATTTGAGCTTTTTGAGGAACCTCCATACTGCTTTCCACAATGGTTGAACTAGTTTACATTCCCACCAGCAGTGTAGGAGGGTTCCCCTTTCTCCACAACCTTGCCAACATTTGTTGTTGTTTGTCTTTTGGATGGTGGCCATCCTTACTGGTGTTGGTGATATCTCATTGTGGTTTTAATTTGCATTTCTCTGATAACTAGCAATGTGGAGCATCTTTTCATGTGTCTGTTGGCCATCTGAATTTCTTCTTTGGAGAACTGTCTGTTCAGCTCCTCTGACCATTTTTTTATTGGATTATTTGCTTTTTGTTTGTTGAGGTGCGTGAGCTGTTTCTGTATTTTGGATGTCAACCCTTTATCAGGTCTGTCATTTATGAATATATTCTCCCATACTGTATGTAGGATGCCTTTTTGTTCTATTGGTGGTATCCTTTGCTGTACAGAATCTTTTCAGCTTGATAATAGTCCTACTTGTTCATTTTTGCTTTTGTTCCCTTGCCTGGGGAGATATGTTGATGAAGAAGTCACTCATGTTTATTATGTCCAAGAGATTTTTGCCTATGTTTTTTTCTAAGAGTTTTATGGTTTCATGACTTACATTCAGGTCTTTGATCCATTTTGAATTTACTTTTGTGTATGGGGTTAGACAATGATCTAGTTTCATTCTCTATATACTTACTATTTCTTCTTTCAACAATAAAATTCTTGTTGTGCATAGGGGACTCAATGCACAATCATTAATCCACCCCAAGCCTAATTCTCATCAGTCTCCAATCTTCTGAAGCATAACAAACAAGTTCTTACATGCTGAACAAATTCTTACATAGTGAATAAATTCTTACATGGTGAACAGTACAAGGGCAGTCATCACAGAAACTTTCGGTTTTGATCACGCATTATGAACTATAAACAATCAGGTCAAATATGAATATTTGATTTTTATACTTGATTTATATGTGAATCCCACATTTCTCCCTTATTATTATTATTATTATTTTTAATAAAATGCTGAAGTGGTAGGTAGAAGGGCTCGGGTTTTTATACAGGAAGAAAGCAAATGGAAGGCATTCAATTTCAAGCAAGTAGGTTATAATTCTCAATATTTTGTCTGGATGGTTGGATTTGTGAGTTTATCTGCCTCAATAGATTGCAAGATAGCAGCAGTGGTTCTAGAACAATTGAAAGAAGAGCTCATGGAAGATTTCCTACCATAACAGGTTTTTTAATGACAAATTTGATTTGCTTAGGACAAGATGTCTTCCAGACATTTATTTGCTCTCCTTTTAAATATTATATATATTTAGCTATTTAAAAGCTTTTTTTTCCCCTTGTCCAACTTTTTATTTTCTATATATTTAGCCATTTAAAAGCTTTTTTTTTCTGTCCTACTTATTTTCTATGAAAAAGTGTTACAAACCAACTCTTTTGCCAGCCCCAGAACTTTTCAAAAGCATGTTTGGCAAGGATACTGTAATAATTTCAGGAATGAAGTAAGCATTTATATACTTACTCATCATTACCTTAAGGAAAGTTGGACAAGTAACTGAAAACATTTTAATAACTGTGGCAGGCAAGGTGTTAATTACTTAATGGAGCAATTTTCCCTATGCCCCATCTCTCCCCTGCTCTACTGGAGTAGACTTATCTAAAAAAAGAAAGGATAAAAAAATAGGAGCTGGCTGGGCTCATGGATTTTCATGAAGGCATTTGTGAAGGTGGAATCTTAGAAGCTGCAACCTGTGGGTGCCACCAGAGTTCCTGTGGTTGAGTTGATGACCATTGAGGGAGTGGGAAGATACATCTTTGTAATTTCTGTAGGCTTCTCCATCAGTAATAGTTGATCATGAGGAAGGATAAATGTGGCATAGCAGAATGCTGTGCTCAGAGGAGTAATAGGAAGAAGGCAATCACAAAGGATAAGAACCTGGGTTGTCCGCATTTCCTCAGAATCTGTCAGCCCTGCGGTCCTTGTACAGTCCCTTGAAGGGAATGGGAGTACATATCAATGACTACTATTCATCAGCTACTTTCTTATCTGGGTGTGTGAGGCTCAGATCCAGAACAATTTGATATAGAAGATTGACTGAACAATTCCAGCACCACAGTTGTTGTTGTGGGCAATTTATACATGATGCATATGATGGTAGCTATTCCTTAACATTTTCATTCAAAGTCAGTATTTTCAAGACCTGTATTTTTTGTGTGGGGGGTGGAAAAGGGCTTTAATTTGGCCTACTGGACACAGAGACTTTCCCTGAATCAGGTGTGCAAAAGTGAAAGATTGTGGAAATGGGTCTGAACAAAAGTGTGACACTATTGTGGAAAAGGGCAGTGTAAAACTTGGTACTAGAGGTTTTTTCAGAGTTATGGACTTAATTCAAATTCTGTTTTTAAGGCTGAATTGGCAGCTATCAGAAGCCATATACAATTTTTTGTTTTTGCATTTTTAAAATTGCTGTAACAAGTTTGCTGTTGAAGGTATGTGTGAAAATTCTGGTGGGGGAGCAGAATTTTTTTTGAACTGATTAAAATGTGTGGAGCTGCTGTGATGATTTCCTTTATGTTTCCTTTGGCTACAGATAACACCACAAAGCAAACTCAGTGACGCACACAGGCAGCTGATAACAGCTGACACACATAGATCTTAAGCCAAGTGTGTATTATCAGAAAACGAGCTAAAAACCCCATGAAACTCCCCACTGCTTGACTTAAAAACATTCCTTTTAAAATCTCTTAATTACATTGTAGATGATATTTTTAATTTTGTATGCTAAAACACTTTGGGTGAAATAACAAAGGAGAATAAAAACATGTCCCTTTAATGAATATGATCTCAGTATTAATGAGTGTTAATCTCCTTTACAATTGCAGACTATCTGAGAATTGCATAAATCATTCATTAGAATTTATAATTATTGAACAGTCTTTATTTGCCTTTTAAAATTTATTTTAATATTTTTTTAATCAGTGTTAAACATTGATTGTTTAAAGAGTCCAGTGATAATGTAGGCTTAAAATGAAAATCAGCAGTCCTCTGCTAAACCTCTTTCCATCACAGGTTCCTTCTCCCTAGAGATACCACTTTCAGTTATTACTTCTATTTACTTTAATTTTTTTTTTAGATAATTATTTTTTATTGAAGGGTAGTTGACATACAGTATTACATTAGTTTCAGGTGTACAACACAGTGACTGAACATTTATATACATGATAATTCTAGGTACCAGCTATCACCATACCAAGTTGTCACAATATTTTGACTATATTCCTTATGCTATACATTACATCCCAGTTACTTACTTATTTTACAATTGGAAGTGTGTACTTTATTTATTAATTTTTTTTGTGTGAGGGCATCTCTCCTATTTTTTTTGATCAAATGGTTGTTAACAACAATAAAATTCTGTATAGGGGACTCAATGTTCAATGTATAATCATCAATCCACCCCAAGCCTAATTCTCATCAGTCTCCAATCTTCTGAAGCATAACGAACAAGTTCTTACATGGAGAACAAATTCTTACATAGTGAATAAGTTACATGGTGAATAGTACAAGGGCAGTCATCACAGAAACTTTCGGTTTTGATCATGCATTATGAACTATAAACAGTCAGTTCAAATATGAATATTCGTTTGATTTTTATACTTGATTTATATGTGGATACCACATATCTCTCTTTATTATTATTATTTT
The DNA here is from genome assembly GCF_040802235.1 of Manis javanica. NCBI lineage: Eukaryota > Metazoa > Chordata > Mammalia > Pholidota > Manidae > Manis > Manis javanica. Next base: position 54,592,146 of record NC_133168.1, read on the forward strand.
TAATAAAATGCTGAAGTGGTAGGTAGATGCAAGATAAAGGTAGAAAACATAGTTGAGTGTTGTAAGAGAGCAGATGTAGATGATCAGGTGTGTGCCTGTAGACTATGTGTTAATCCAAGCTAGACAAGGGCAATAAAACATCCACAGAAGCAGCAGATTTCTCTCAGAACAAGGGGGGGAGGTTCTAAGCCTCACCTCTGTTGATCCCCAATTCCTCACCTGATGCCCCCCTGCGACTGTGCCTGTCTTAGGTTGTTCCTCCCTTGAGGAATCTTACCCGTCTCTGGCTAACCAGTCATCTTCTGGGGCCATACAGGGAAATGTAAAGTTGGTAAGTGAGACAGAAGCCTTATTGTTTGAAAAGGTTAGTTTTTTACTTCTTTGCATATTTATGCCCTGTGGCTTCTATGCCCAGCATTTGTCTTGAGGTATCTCTACCACTTGGAAGAATTGTGATACACAGTAAATTCGATATGAGGTACGAATTCTATTTAGGGGTTGTAATTAGGAAGGAAGAAGAAAAGCTATAGAAGTAGCAGGCGGAAGAACACATGGGAAGATTGATTATTTCTTTGACATATCTTCTTGTAGAGTAACTTCAGCATGTATAGGTTTTAAACTACTAATTAAATTGCGCACACACATTAACATAATAGGAATACAGTTACATAACCAAAGCATACCTATAATTACCAGCCATCTCCAGTGAAACCAAGAAAACCAGTTAGGCACCTTAGGCATTTGTGAAAACTTATCTATGATATGGTGGATATTGTCCAACTGAACTTGAACAGTCTGAGAGAAATCAGACAAATTAAAACAACCCATTCCTGGGGACTGTTCACATCCCATATGTTCTTTTAACAGTAGATAGTCTGTAGTTGTAAGATTTTGGAGCGCTACAATTTGCACTTCTCCTAATTCTTGGTTGAATTCCAACAGTGTAGATCCAGTCAAATTTGTTGTTTTACTGTATGCACAGGCCAGCTTAGATACTTCCTTCTTCATTCCCATGGCAAGTCCAGGAACTGGTGGGATGAGTGCATCTACACCTGTAGCAGCACGTGGATCTTTGTTGGGGATTTTTGATGATCATCTTCTGGCATGAGTCTTCCAGAGAGTGCTGATGTTGGAAGTTCTTTTTCATATTGTATCTTGGTTCATTTTTGGGGTAGCCAAATTAGGCTTTGATCCTCTGTATAAGCACAAACAAACCCTTTGCCTACACTTTTATATGCCCTTTATACCATTGTATAGAACTCATTGGAGGTCACCACACAGGAACTGCTTTTTTTTTTTTGTTATCATTAATCTACACTTACCTGATGAACATTATGTTTACTAGGCTCTTCCCTATACCAGGTCCCCCCTATAACTCCCTTTACAGTCACTGTCCATCAGCATAGCAAAGTGTTGTAGAGTCACTACCTGTCTTCTCTGTGTTGTACAGCCCGCTCCTTTCTCCCACCCGCCATGCATGCTAATCTTAATACCTCCCTCGTTCTTCCCCCCGCTTAACCCTCCCTACCCACCCATCCTCCCCATTCCCTTTCCCTTTGGTACCTGTTAGTCCATTCTTGAGTTCTGTGATTCTGCTGCTGTTTTGTTCCTTCAGTTTTTCCTTTGTTCTTATACTCCACAGATGAGTGAAATCATTTGGTATTTCTCTTTCTTCGCTTGGCTTATTTCACTGAGCATAATACCCTCCAGCTCCATCCATGTTGCTGCACATGGTAGGATTTGCCCTCTTCTTATGGCTGAGTAGTATTCCATTGTGTATATGTACCACCTCTTCTTTATCCATTCATTTATCGATGGACATTTAGGTTGCCTCCAATTCTTGGCTGTTGTAAATAGTGCTGCGATAAACATAGGGGTGCATCTGTCTTTCTCAAACTTGATTGCTGCATTCTTAGTGTAAATTCCTAGGAGTGGAATTCCTGGGATTGGAATTCCTGGGTCAAATGGTAAGCATTTTGATGTACCTCAATACTGCTTTCCACAATGGTTGAACTAATTTACATACCCACCAGCAGTGTAGGAGGGTTCCCCTTTCTCCACAGCCTTGCCAACATTTGTTGTTTGTCTTTTGGATGGCGGCCATCCTTACTGGTGTGAGGTGATACCTCATGGTAGTTTTAATTTGCATTTCTCTGATAATTAGTGATGTGGAGCATCTTTTGATGTGTCTGTTGGCCATCTGTATTTCTTTTTTGGAGAACTGTCTGTTCAGTTCCTCTGCCCATTTTTTAATTGGGTTATTTGATTTTTGTTTGTTGAGGCATGTGAGCTCTTTATATATTCTGGACGTCAAGCCTTTATCGGATCTGTCATTTTCAAATATATTCTCCCATACTGTAGGGTTCCTTTTTGTTCTATGGATGGTGTCTTTCGCTGTACAGAAGCTTTTCAGCTTAATGTAGTCCCACTTTTTCATTTTTGCTGTTGTTTTCCTTTCCCGGGGAGATATGTTCAAGAAGAGGTCACTCATGTTTATGTCTAAGAGGTTTTTGCCTATGTTTTTTTCCAAGAGTTTAATGGTTTCATGACTTACATTCATGTCTTTGATCCATTTTGAGTTTACTTTTGTATATGCGGTTAGACAATGGTCCAGTTTCATTCTCCTACATGTAGCTGTCCAGTTTTGCCAGCACCATCTGTTGAAGAGACTGTCATTTTGCCATTGTATGTCCATAGCTCCTTTATCAAATATTAATTGACCATATATGTCTGGGTTAATGTCTGGATTCTGTAGTCTGTTCCATTGGTCTGTGGCTCTGTTCTTGTGCCAGTACCAAATTGTCTTGATTACTATGGCTTTATAGTAGAGCTTGAAGTTGGGGAGTGAGATCCCCCTACTTTATTCTTCTTTCTCAGGATTGCTTTGGCTATTCTGGGTCTTTGGTGTTTCCATATGAATTTTTGAATTATTTGTTCCAGTTCATTGAAGAATGTTGCTGGTAGTTTCATAGGGATTGCATCAAATCTGTATATTGCTTTGGGCAGGATGGCCATTTTGACGATATTAATTCTTCCTAGCCACGAGCATGGGATGCGTTTCCATCTGTTATTGTCCCCTTTAATTTCTCTTAAGAGTGACTTGTAGTTTTCAGAGTATAAGTCTTTCACTTCTTTGGTTAGGTTTATTCCTAGGTATTTTATTTTTTTTGATGCAATTGTGAATGGAGTTGTTTTCCTTATTTCTCTTTCTGTTGGTGCATTGTTAGTGTATAGGAAAGCCACAGATTTCTGTGTGTTGATTTTGTATCCTGCACTTTGCTGTATTCTGATATCAGTTCTAGTAGTTTTGGGGTGGAGTCTTTAGGGTTTTTTATGTATAGTATCATGTCATCTGCAAGTAGTGACAGTTTAACTTCTTTACCAATCTGTATTCCTTGTATTTCTTTGTTTTGTCTAATTGCCGTGGCTAGGACCTCCAGTACTATGTTAAATAACAGTGGAGAGAGTGGGCATCCCTGTCTAGTTCCTGATCTCAGAGGAAAAGCTTTCAGCTTCTAGCTGTGCAATATGATGTTGGCTGTGGGTTTATCATAGATGGCCTTTATTATGTTGAGGTACTTGCCCTCTATTCCCATTTTGCTGAGAGTTTTTATCATGAATGGATGTTGAACTTTGTCAAATGCTTTTTCAGCATCTATGGAGATGATCATGTGGTTTTTGTCTTTCTTTTTGTTGATGTGGTGGATCATGTTGCTGGACTTTCGAATGTTGTACCATCCTTGCATCCCTGGGTTGAATCCCACTTGGTCATGGTGTACAATCCTTTTCATGTATTTTTGAATTCGGTTTGCTAATATTTTGTTGAGTATTTTTGCATCTACGTTCATCAGGGATATTGGTCTGTAGTTTTTTTTTTTGGTGGGTCTTTGCCTGGTTTTGGTATTAGGGTGATGTTGTCTTCATAGAATGAGTTTGGGTGTATCCCCTCCTCTTCTATTTTTTGGAAAACTTTAAGGAGAATGGGTATTATGTCTTCCCTGTTTGTCTGATAAAATTCCGAGGTGAATCCATCTGTCCCGTGTGTTTTGTTCTTTGGTAGTTTTTTGATTACCGCATCAATTTCGTTGCTGGTAATTGGTCTGTTTAGATTTTCTGTTTCTTTCTGGGTCAGTCTTGGAAGGTTGTATTTTTCTAGGAAGTTGTCCATTTCTCCTAGGTTTCCTAGCTTGTTTGCATATAGGTTTTCATAGTACTCACTAATAATTCTTTGTATTTCTGTGGGGTCCGTCGTGATTTTTCCTTTCTCGCTTCTGATACTGTTGATTTGTGTTGACTCTCTTTTCCTGTTAATAAGTCTGGCTGGAGGCTTATCTATTTTGTTTATTTTCTCGAAGAACCAGCTCTTGGTTTCATTGATTTTTGCTATTGTTTTATTCTTCTCAATTTTATTTATTTCCTCTCTGATCTTTATTATGTCCCTCCTTCTGCTTACCTTAGGACTCATTTGTTCTTCTTTTTCCAATTTCGATAATTGTGATGTTAGACCATTTATTTGGGATTGTTCTTCCTTTTTTAAATATGCCTGGATTGCTATATACTTTCCTCTTAAGACTGCTTTTGCTGTGTCCCTCAGTAGTTGGGGCTTTGTGTTGTTGTTGTCATTTGTTTCCATATATTGCTGAATCTCCGTTTTGATTTGGTCATTGATCCATTGATTATTTAGGAGCATGTTTTTAAGCCTCCATGTGTTTGTGAGCCTTTTTGTTTACTTTGTACAATTTATTTCTAGTTTTATGCCTTTGTGGTCTGAAAAGTTGGTTGGTAGAATTTCAATCTTTTGGAATTTACTGAGGCTCTTTTTGTGGCCTAGTATGTGGTCTATTCTGGAGAATGTTCCATGTGCACTTGAGAAGAATGTGTATCCTGTTGCTTTTGTATGTACAGTTCTATAGATGTCTATTATGTCCATCTGTTCTAGTGTGTTGTTCAGTGCCTCCATGTCCTTACTTATTTTCTGCCCAGTGGATCTATCCTTTGGGTGAGTGGCATGTTGAAGTCTCCTAAAATGAATGTATTGCATTCTATTTCCCCCTTTAGTTCTGTTAGTATTTGTTTCACATATGCTGGTGCTCCTGTGCTGGTTGCATATATATTTAGAATGGTTATATCCTCTTCTTGGACTGAGCCCTTTATCATTATGTAGTGTCCTTCTTTATTGCTTGTTACTTTCTTTGTTTTGAAGTCTATTTTGTCTGATAATAGTACTGCAACCCCTGCTTTCTTCTCACTATTGTTTGCCTGAAATATGTTTTTCCATCCCTTGACTTTTACTCTGTGCATGTCTTTGGGTTTGAGGTGAGTTTCTTGTAAGCAGCATATAGATGGGTCTTCCTTTTTTATCCATTCTATAACTCTGTGTCTTTTGATTGGTGCATTAAGTCCATTTACATTTAGGGTGACTATTGAGAGATATGTACTTATTGCCATTGCAGGCTTTAGATTCGTGGTTACCAAAGGTTCAAGGTTAGCCTCTTTAGGATCATACTGCCTAACTTAGCTTACTTATTGAGCTGTTATATACACTGTCTGGAGATTCTTTTCTTCTCTCCCTTCTTATTCCTCCTCCTCCATTCTTCATATGTTGTGTGTTTTGTTCTGTGCTCTTTTTAGGAGTGCTCCCATCTAGAGCAGCCCCTGTAAGATGCCCTATAGAGGTGGTTTGTGGGAAGCAAATTCCCTCATCTTTTCCTGTGTCTGTTGGCCATCTGTATTTCTTTTTTGGAGAACTGTCTGTTCAGTTGCTCTGCCCATTTTTTAATTGGATTATTTGTTTTTTGTTTGTTGAGGTGGGTGAGCTCTTTATATATTTTGGATGTCAAGCCTTTATTGGATCTGTCATTTACAAATACATTCTCCCATACTGTAGGGTACCTTTTTGTTCTATTGATGGTGTCTTTTGCTGTAGAGAAGCTTTTCAGCTTAATATAGTCCCACTTGTTCATTTTTCCTATTGTTTTCCTTGCCCAGGGAGATATGTTCAGAAGAGGTCACTCATGTTTATGTCTAAGAGATTTTTGCCTATGTTTTTTTCTAAGAGTTTTATGGTTTCATGACTTACATTCAGGTCTTTGATCCATTTCAAATTTACTTTTGTATATGGTGTTAGACAGTGGTCCAGTTTCATTCTCTTACATGTAGCTGTCCAGTTTTGCCAGCACCCTCTGTTGAAGAGACTGTCATTTTGCCATTGTATGTCCATGGCTCCTTTATCAAATATTAATTGACCATATATGTTTGGGTTAATGTCTGGAGTCTCTAATCTGTTCCACTGGTCTGTGTCTCTGTTCTTGTGCCAGTACCAAATTGTCTTAATTACTATGGCTCTGTAGTAGAGCTTGAAGTTGGGGAGTGATATTCCCCCTACTTTATTCTTCTTTCTCAGGATTGCTTTGGCTATTCGGAGTCTTTGGTGTTTCCATATGAATTTTTGAACAATTTGTTCCAGTTCATTGAAGAATGTTGCTGGTAATTTGATAGGGATTGTATCAAATCTGTATATTGCTTTGGGCAGGATGGCCATTTTGACGATATTAATTCTTCCTAGCCACGAGCATGGGATGAGTTTCCATTTGTTAGTGTCCCCTTTAATTTCTCTTAAGATGTCTTGTAGTTTTCAGGGTATAGGTCTTTCACTTCTTTGGTTAGGTTTATTCCTAGGTATTTCATTCTTATTGATGCAATTGTGTATGGAGTTATTTTCCTGATTTCTCTTTCTATTGGTTCATTGTGAGTGTATAGGAAAGCCACAGATTTCTGTGTGTTAATTTTGTATCCTGCAACTTTGCTGTATTCCGATATCAGTTCTAGTAGTTTTGGAGTGGAGTCTTTAGGATTTTTTATGTACTATATCATGTCATCTGCAAATAGTGACAGTTTAACTTCTTCTTTACCAGTCTGGATTCCTTGTATTTCTTTGTTTCGTCTGAATGCTGTGGCTAGGACCTCCAGTACTATGTTAAATAACAGTGGAGAGAGTGGGCATCCCTGTCTTGTTCCCGATCTCAGAGGAAAAGCTTTCAGTTTCTTGCTGTTCAGTATGATGTTGACTGTGTTTTTATCATATATGACCTTTATTATGTTGAGGTACTTGCCCTCTATACCCATTTTGCTGAGAGTTTTTATCATGAATTGATGTTGAACTTTGTCAAATGCTTTTTCAGCATCTATGGAGATGATCATGTGGTTTCTGTCCTTCTTTTTGTTGATGCGGTGGATGATGTTGATGGATTTTTTAATGTTGTACCATCCTTGCATCCCTGGGATGAATCCCACTTGGTTATGGTGTATGATCCTTTTGATATATTTTTCAATTCGGTTTGCTAATATTTTATTGAGTATTTTTGCATCTACATTCATCAGGGCTATTGGTGTGTAATTTTCTTTTTTGTTGGGGTCTTTGCCTGGTTTTGGTATTCTGGTGATGTTGCCTTCATAGAATGAGTTTGGGAGTTTTCCCTCCTCTTCTATTTTTTGGAAAACTTTAAGGAGAATAGGTATTATATCTTCTCTGTATGTCTAATAAAATTCTGAGGTAAATCCGTCCAGCCCAGGGGTTTTGTTCTTGGGTAGATTTTGATTTCCGTTTGAATTTCTTTGCTCGTAATTGGTTTGTTTAACTTTTGTGTTTCTTCCTTGGTCAGTCTTGGAAGGTTGTATTTTTCTAGGAAGTTGTCCATTTCTTCTAGGTTTTCCAGCTTGTTGGCATATAGCTTTTCATAGTAGTCTTTAATAATTCTTTGTATTTCTGTGGAGTCTGTCGTGATTTTTCCGTTCTCATGTCTGATTCTGTTGATTTGTGTTGATTCTCTTTTTCTCTTAATAAGTCTGCCTAGAAGCTTATCTATTTTGCTTATTTTCTCAAAGAACCAGCTCTTGGTTTCATTGATTTTTGCTATTGTTTTATTCTTCTCAATTTTGTTTATTTCTTCTCTGATCTTTATTATGTCCCTCCTTCTGCTGACTTTAGGCCTCATTTGTTCTTCTTTTTCCAGTTTCGATAATTGTGATGTTAGACTATTCATTTGGGATTGTTCTTCCTTCTTCAAGTGTGCCTGGATCGCTATATACTTTCCTCTTAAGACTGCTTTCGCTGCGTCGCACAGAAGTTGGGGCTTTGTGTTGTTGTTGTCATTTGTTTCCATATATTCCTTGATCTCTATTTTAATTTGTACATTAATCCATTGATTATTTAGGAGCATGTTCTTAAGCCTCCATGTGTTTTTGAGCCTTTTTGTTTTCTTTGTAGAATTTATTTCTAGTTTTATACCTTTGTGGTCTGAAAAGTTGGTTGGTAGAATTTCAATCTTTTGGAATTTACTGAGGCTCTTTTTGTGAGCTAGTATGTGGTCTATTCTGGAGAATGTTCCATGTGCACTTGAGAAGAATGTATATCCTGTTGCTTTTGGATGTAGAGTTCTATAGATGTCTATTAGGTTCATCTGTTCTAGTGTGTTGTTCAGTGCCTCCATGTCCTTACTTATTTTCTGCCCGGTGGATCTATCCTTTGGGGTGAGTGGCATGTTGAAGTCTCCTAAAATGAATGCATTGCATTCTTTTTTCCCCTTTAGTTGTGTTAGTATTTGTTTCACATATGCTGGTGCTCCTGTGCTGGTTGCATATATATTTAGAATTGTTATATCCTCTTGTTGTACTGAGCCCTTTATCATTATGTAATGTCCCTCTTTATCTCTTGTTACTTTCTTTGTTTTGAAGTCTATTTTGTCTTATATTAGTACTGCAACCCCTGCTGTCTTCTCTCTGTTGTTTGCCTGAAATATGTTTTTCCATCCCTTGACTTTTACTCTGTGCATGTCTTTGGGTTTGAGGTGAGGTTCTTGTAAGCAGCATATAGACGGGTCTTGCTTTTTTACCCATTCTATTACTCTGTGTCTTTTGATTAGTGCATTCAGTCCATTTACATTTAGGGTGACTATTGAAAGATATGTACCTATTGCCATTGCAGGCTTTAGATTCGTGGTTACCAATGGTTCAATGTTAGCCTCTTTAGTATCTTACTGCCTCACTTAGCTCGCTTATTGAGCTGTTATATACACTGTCTGGAGATTCTTTTCTTCTCTCCCTTCTTATTCCTCCTCCTTCCATTCTTTATATGTTGGTTGTTTTATTCTGTGCTCTTTTGTGTTTCGTTTAACTGCTTTTAGTGTGTAGTTGATTTTATTTTTTCCTTTAGTTAGTATTTGGTTGGTCTGCTTTCTTTGCTGTGATTATATTTTCTCTGGTGACATCTGTTTATTTTTCGGAGTGCTCCCATCTAGAACAGTCCCTCTAAAATACCCTGTAGAGGTGGTTTGTGGGAGGCAAATTCCCTCAACTTTTGCTTGTCTGGGAATTGTTTATCCCTCCATCATATTTAAATGATAATCGTACTGGATACAGTGTCCTTGGTTCAAGGCCCTTCTGTTTCATTGCATTAAATATATCATGCTATTCTCTTCTGGCCTGTAAGGTTTCTGTTGAGACGTCTGATGATCGCCTGATGGGTTTTCCTTTATAGGTGACCTTTTTCTCTCTAGCTGCCTTTAAAATTCTTTCCTTTGTCCTTGATCTTTGCCATTTTAATTATTATGTGTCTTGGTGTTGTCCTCCTTGGGTCCTTTCTGTTAGGAGTTCTGTTTATTTCCGTGGTCTGTTTGATTATTTCCTCCCCCAGTTTGGGGAAGTTTTCAGCAATTATTTCTTCAAAGACACTTTCTATCCCTTTTTCTCTCTCTTCTTTTTCTGGTACCCCTATAATACGGATATTGTTCCATTTGGCTGGGTCACACAGTTCTCTTAATATTGTTTCATTCCTGGAGATCCTTTTATCTCTCTCTCTGTCAGCTTCTATGTATTCCTGTTCTCTGGTTTCTATTCCATCAATGGCCTCTTGCATCTTATCCATTCTGCTCATAAATCCTTGCAGGGTTTGTTTCACTTCTGTAATCTCCTTCCAGGCATGTGTAATCTCTGTCTGGACTTCATCCCTTAGCTCTTGAATATTTCTCTGCATCTCCGCCAGCATGTTTATGATTTTTATTTTGAGTTCTTTTTCAGGAAGACTGGTTACATCTGTCTCCTTCTCTGGTGTTGTCTCTGTGATCTTGGTCTGCCTGTAATTTTGCCTTTTCATGGTGATAGAGAGAGTTGGCAGAGCTGGCATAAGTGATGGCTGGAAGAACTTTCCTTCTTGCTGGTTTGTGGCCTTCCACTCCTGGGAGAATAGCGACCTCTAGTGGCTTGTACTGTATAGCTGTGTGCAGACAGGGCTTCTGCTTCCTGCCCGGGTGCTATGGAGTTTATCTCCTCTGTTGCTGTGGGCATGGCCTGGCTCTGGCTGCTGCTCCAAAATGGTGGAGCCCCATTGGAGGGGGAGCAGCCGGGATGCTATTTATCTCCGTAAGGGGCCTCTGTGCTCCCTGCTGCCCAGGGGGTTAGAGTGCCTGGAGATCCCCAGATTCCCTGCCTCTGGACTAAGTGTCCTGCCCTGACCCTTTAAGACTTCCAAAAAGCACTCTCCAAACCAAAACAACAACAGCAAGAACAAAAGAAAGAAAAATTAAATAAATAATTTTTTAAAAAAAAGAAAGAAAAAAAGAAAAACACACGATTTTCTTTGTCCTCAGGCACTGGTCTCAGACACCCGCTCACCTGTCTTGTTTCCCTGTTTCCCTATTATTAGGGTCCCTATCCCTTTAAGACTTCCAAAAAGCACCCGCCAAAAAAAAAAAAAAAGAGCCGCTCCCATTTCTTTGTTCTCCGGCGTCGGCCTCAGGCACCCGCTCATGGGTCCTGCCGCCCTGTTTCCCTAGTATCCAGGACCCCATGCATGCACTGTGTCTGCGCTCTGGTCCGGATGGCTGGGGCTGGGTGTTCAGCAGTCCTGGGGTCCTTCTCCCTCCCACTCAGATTTCTCTCTTCCCACTGGGAGCTGGAGGGAGGGGCCCTTGGGACCCGTGGGCTGGGGCTTGTATCTTACCCCCTTCATGAGGCGCTGGGTTCTCGCAGGTTTGGATGTGGTCTGAATGTTGTCCTGTGTTCTCTGGTCTCTATTTTAGGAAGAGTTGTCTTTGTTATATTTTCATAGGTAAATGTGGTTTTGGGAGGAGATTTCTGCTTCTCTACTCACGCCGCTCTTGGCTCCGCTCCTAATTCTTAATATTTTTAAATAAACTGCTTTTCTATTATTTCTTAATTCTTCAGTCCTTGAATTGTCTGATGACAATTATAAGGACAAAATAGAGAAGGTATAAATTTTGGTTTTTTGCATCACCCACTTCTCTCATTAATCAGGGTAATTTTTGCTTAAATCCTTTTGGTACATATGTCTTGTTTAAACTCCATGCTTATTATGATTATCCAAATATAACCCACTCACCACTGTGGTGATTTATGATCATATTTCTTTGTTGTATGACTTTTCATTTTCCATACTAGTTGCCTTTTGTCGAGTTTAGTTTCCTGTGCACTCACTAATCTCTCCCCAAACTCTCCAGTAGAACTGTAGGTCTCCTGTCATGTCTCATTAAGTTCAAGCACACTGCACAGTGGCCACGGTGGAAGTGCACTGCCCAGGTCTCCTTCGAGAGAGCCAGCTTTAGGGAGCATGGGGATCACCTCTAGCTGCTCCTCCTGTAAATGCTCAGGCCACACTCCCTCTGGATTACTCCCAGCCACTGACTGATCAATAGCAGGGTATTAGGGCCCATTCCTACCCTAGGACCAAAAAGCAGCCTTTGCTTGGGAACTCCCATTGCCATTGACCTGGCAGAAACTGTCTCACAGCTGTGTTGTGGTCTGGGGATTTCTTACCCAATCCTTCCCTCCATCTCCCCTTTTACAGATACTAGATTGGCATCCTAATCTGAAGGCCCCCCCTGCCTGATCCTGCTCCATCTTCCTTTATTTACCCTTCACAGACATTTCCCCCAATTAATATCTTGCATGTTTTATCTCATCTTGCCTGCTTCTTTGAAGATATAAATTGGCATATTTAAATACTCAGCCAAAGTAGATCCTGGGAACCTTATATATGGGATGGTGACATTTGGGAGAATGTCCCTGGGGATTTTTGGTTCCACAGATCCCTGAGCCCTCAGAAATTAAAGAAGTTGCCCTTTTCTCCCCAGCAAGGACTATTGCTATTCCATGTTAGTAGATGATACAAAAGCCTCTTTCCAACAAGGCAGCAAGTGTCACCTGCAGGAATGCCCATCCCCCACCCCCTGCTCTCTCCTGGTTGGCAAGCTGGTTATTGAGGTTAAATACCAGTACAGCCCAACTGGGGATGTCCTGAACCTGATGAGAGAGGAAAGAAAAAACACACCACAGAGTGGCAAGAATTACTTAGCATGTACAGGCAGAAGCCAGGGGAGTACACTTGGGACTGGATTTTAATGAGGCTCAACAAGGGGGCTTAGAAGTCAGAGTATAGGGAAAAAAACTTATGGACTTGGGGTACTTTCTGGGACATAAGATTTAACACTCTGGCAAGAACCTCAGGTAATGGAACAAACCTGCTGCTCAGGTGCACCTTAGAAAACTGGGTGAAACAATAGTCTAGGTGAAGTGGAAATGGCAGACAACAGAAGAAGCAATACAAAGGCTAAAGAAAATGGGCCTTCACAAAGAGTGAAGATCTTTTTTTTTTTTTACCAGATATTAATGCTTACCTGAAAGCATACAGCATGAAAGAGGTACTAAAGCATGTAGACAAAATGACTTGGTCATTAGGCATTATCCAGTCTTTATGATCAGTGACTATGGAACTGACAGGATAGGGATAGGGACACCCTGAAACGTGAACAGAGTGGCCTAGTGGCAGAGATCAGGATATACATGGACCCAACAGCAGGGACTCCCACTTATCTAACAGTAAGGCTTGTCCTTCTGCCACCTCTGGATGTCCATTTTCAGTAACCAAAATAAATGCTGAGTCTCTGATATGACATTATCACTCTCAAAGACCAAATAGCTACCAATTTGTAGAAAATCAGCCATATTTTTTGGCCTCTTGCCTTCTGGAAGGGCTAGAGGCTTGTCCACTTTTGGGTAGATACCTATTATCGGTGTGGGTTTATTTTTCCTGCTCACAGAGACTCAACTAACACTACTGTCCAAGAAGACAGAATACCTTATCCACTGACACAAAATCCTACACATCAGGAGACCCAATTCACAGTGATAGAGGTGTGAGGGTGAGGCTATGACTATGGGATTCTCCTGTCATATCACTTCATGCACCAGGTGGAAACAGTGGCTCCTCTGGGTGTTGGAATGGCTTTCTAAAAGTATAGTGGTAGCTCCAGTTTGGATATAATACTGTGCAAGGATGAGGTGCCATCCATCAGGATGAAGTATGTGCATTAATTCAGAGACCCCCATATGGCATAGTGACCCCAACAGGAAGAAGACATGATTCTGTATACCACAAATGGAACCAGGAGTGGCCCCACTCCTAGCAACCCACTGCGAGCCTTGATGCTTCCCATCCTGCAACTCTGGACTCTGCATTAGTAAGTCTGCATTAGTCTGTTCTCCAAAGAAACAAAACCAATGCATGGAAAAATGGATCTTTGAAGAAGTACAGCTATATACTGGCAACCTTAGAGAAGAGAACAACCAGAGAGGAATGTGGTGTCAAGAAACAGTTGTTTATTTTATTTTACAAGAGGGGACACATTAAGAGGAACACAGAGTGGGAGAGATGTGTTGAAGATATAAGAAAGGGAACAGAGAAGGGATTGACAAAATATGGCCCTGGAAAAGGTGGGAGGACATGGGATCTCAGTGGAGGAGTGGTCAGGAGTAAGGAGACACATTTTTATTGAGATTGAGGGGAGGAATCACAGGGTGGGTGCCTGTACTTGTTTTACGCAGATGGTGACAGCATTCTTACCTAATAGTCTCTCTTTTCTATTTGAAGTTCAAAGCAAGTCTGTCTGTTAGGGCAAGGAGGACTTATTAAAAAGAGCTGTTAGAATAGAGAGAGGTAATTATGGGACTATAGTAGATGCTACTTAGACATTGTTCAGTAATTGTTTTTTAACAACCATTTCTTTTGAGTACTTACAGTGTCAGGCATTGTATTGAACTCTTTTCAGGCATGATTTCTAATAATTATAAGGTATCATATTTACTCTGAGAATTAGCTAATATTGCCTCTGTTTAATGGGAAAGGGGTGGTATGTTAATTGCCCAGTTCATTCCTTTATTCATCTTGCATATGTTTACTGAGCTCTAATTACTTGTCAAACATCAGTCTCAGCATAGTAATGAAATGTATCAGTAATGCAAACCAAGGACTATCTAGTTTCAAAACCCAATCACCTTACAGTAGGTCAATAAAAGAGGTTCAACAATACCAGACATGTTTGCCCTATGAGCCCTTTAGTGGGTTCACCTATTCTGAGGAGGCAGAGAGCTACTGCTTTATGAAACATGGTAGATAAATTATTTCACAGCTATTTAAATAATTTCAAGTATGCTCAAATTATTAATGTAAGTTTGGAAGTTGAACTCTAACATAATTTCTCTATTGTTGGAAGATGGATTTCTTCCAATTTCTCTATTAAGAAGATGGATTAATTGCTTGTCTTTTTATGTACTTTCCATTTCATATATTTAAAAAGCAACATCTCATCTTCAAGGATTTAGAAAGTTAAAGTACGATTGCCACTACTTTGTAATTTAGGATATCTCACTTTGGTTGAAGTTTACATTGGCACTTTGAAGAAATAACTTGGTAATCAATGTAAATACACAAAATTATGGGAAAGCTTGTGAGTTGAGTGATGGTACTTGTATTTAACTCATATTTTAAAACGAGGTATTTTATTGACGGCATATTTCTTTGTTAATGACTACAGTCATTTAGTGAGACACTTAAATGATATTTACTTGAGCAAATCTGTTATAGTTGTTTGTATATATTTATATATATATTTCCTTTTTAAAAATTCTGTGATTTAGAATTTTCATTATGCTATTTTTTGAATTCATAAAATTTTCTGTATTCATATGTGCACATCTAATTTTTATTTTTGAAAGGCAAATTTCTTTTTAGAATTTTTCTATTGGTTGCAATTGAGGAAGAACAAACAATATTGACCACCTCATGTATGTGTGACATTTGTGGAAAAAATAAAATACTATGGCACAAAGCATTTAAACAACAATAGGACTATGAGGGTAAGTGTCATCTCACAGTGGTTACTATTACAGCTTTAATTATGGCACTGTTTTGGAGAACAGTCTTACAGAGCTAAACACCTCTCAAAGCAATTTTTATCTTTGAACACATATAGGGATGGATCAGCAGAGTGAGTCACTCATTAAGGGCTTGGCAAAAAGGATAAGATACTATGAGCAAATGCTGGTGAGTTTAAGAACTCTTTGGGAACATGTATGCACTTAAGAGTCTCTGGAGTATAAATTTGGGTAATTCACAAGTGTGAAATTGCCAGTCTAGTTAAAAGAGGCAGAAATTATGCAATGCTTTTAGAAAGCAATTTTAACATGAGAGAAGCACTGGAAACCAGACAGGGCATAGCAATATTATTTTAATGACTTTTAATTTTGTCATGGGGAGCCAGTTAATTGATTCCACAAGGAAGATGGGACAAAAAAGACTTTCTAGCAATCTCTTTCTCCTTCTAGGATGTGATAATCAGGGCAGGATTTCTCATCTTAAATCTCTTTGAATTAGTTGTTATTCCTGATTCAAAAAAATGTTTGCCCAAATAAGTAGGCATTTAGAGTTTGGAAAAATATAATGTGACTAAAGAGAAAAACATCATTATGAAATATCCTCATTCTCTTAAACAACTAAAATTAGATTCACCTTAGCCATGTATGTTTTTGCTAGATGCTAAGACATGTGAAGGGATGATTTACCCTTCACATGTTCTTTTATAACATGTTCTAGTACAACATGTTCTTTTTTTCTCAATATATTTTACTTTTCTGGCCTTCAAATATTGGGCCTGTTATTATTTTGGCATTTCACCGTTGAAATAAAGTCAATGCAAATATAAATTTTGAAACACATTTTAAAAGCTTTTTATGTGTTCCTTCCATTACCATCCAAGATGGACTTCTTACCTGAAGCAAATAGAAAACCAGGCAATATATTTATTAAAAAATGTTCTTAGACATTGGACAAAAAAGAACACAGAATTGTGTCACCCTAAAGAGAAGAAGCAAAGCAAGGCCTACAAATGCATCAGTTTACTGCTTAGCTTGGGGAAGCTGCAGTTAGAGACCAGGGGGCTTGGTAAGAAATTTGAGTCCACAAGGCCAAGTTAGCTAAAATTTGCAGGACAGTGTACCAGTGAGGAGAGATCATCACAGGACAGAGCTCTGGAGATCTGCAGAGACCTTTCACATGTTTTTGGTTGAATAGTGGTCTCTATAGTACATGAGAGGAAACTACTCAAAATGGGGGTGAGGAGTGAGAACACATCATGAAAAGAGTAGGCAGAACAATTCTGAGGTCAGACTGACTGGTATTCATGTTTCACCATCCAAGTGGAGATAATTTTTTATACAAAGGACCTTAGGTAGAATGCTGAGAAGAATTTCACTTTATTTGTGCAGATAAATTGGCTTTATGCGAACCGCTGCTCTTGGCACACCCCAATAAAAGTTAAAAACAAGCCTCAAAATCATTTACCTGATTCCAAGTAACTTAACTGCATGCCAGAACAAAATCTGATGCTATTTAAAGGAATACAACAAAATTTACCAAAGAATGACATCAAATTGACAATGAATGGCATCGAACACAAAACTAACCATACATACAAAAAAGCAGAAAATGTGATTATAATTAGATAAAAATGGAAACAGAACCAGAAAATAGACCCAGAAATTTAAAAAAGGATGAAACTAGCAGACAAGGATATTAAAACAGTAATTATAAATGTGCTGTATATGTTCAAGAGGGCAGAGGGAAATATGAACACAATAAGGCAAATAGCCGAAATTAACTTCTTAAGCTGAAAAATATAAGGTCTTAAATGGAAAATGCAGTTGAATGGAGTCAACAGCTGATTGGACAGTGGAGAAGAAAAGATCAGTGAACTTTTAGACATAGAAACAATCAAATGAAGCACAGAGGGGGGGAAAAGGAAGAGAAACGAATGAACAGAGCATTAGTGACCTGTGGGACTATATCACAATGTCTAATACGGGTGTAATTGGGATACTAAATGAAAGTAGATGGGGGAGCAGAAAATTATTTTTTAAAAAGGGACCAAATATGTTTCTGAATTTGATTATAAACAGAAATTTAAAAGGGAAACCAGAGGAAAAAGGACTCATTATACAGAGAGACAGATAAGAATTATTACAGATTTCATGTCAGAAACCATGCAAATTAAAAGATACCTTTAAGTGGTGAAAGAAAGAACACCTTGAATTTTATACTTCTGATAATGTGTTTCAAAACAAAGGCAAATGAAATTTTTGCTTTTCACACGTATGAATACATAGACATACACAGGACCGAGAAAATATGTCACCAGCAGACAGACCTGTATAACAAATATTAAAGAAAATTCTTCAGGCAGAATTCATAACTGTTACATTTTTCTCATTTGTTATACCTCTTTATAAATATTGACATTCTTTCTTTAATGTATTTTGCCATTAAATTAATTTTATCTGAAATCAGTATTGACACTTTTACTTATTTTACTATATTCTTGCCAAAATTAGCTGCTCTCATCTTTTCATTTGTAATATTTTCTAATAGATTTATTTAGGCATAACTTTTCTGAGGAAAATAGTTTAAATGCTGCTTTATAAATTATTCTAGAGTGTTTGTCTGTTTAAAATATTGAATTTCAGGCAATTTGAATTTATGGTTATAACAAATATATTGAGTCTTCCTCCTGTCATTTTGTTTTATATTTTATGAGGCTTCATTTTCTATTTTAGGACTTTTGCATTCTAAGTGTTAGGGAATATTTGTTGGTTTATGTATATGCATATGTGTTGACATCGCTACACGGACCACATTTTGTTTGCTTTTTTATTGCTTTCTGAATTGGAAAGCACCTGTATATCTTATGACTAATTCTAGTAGGGATCACTTTCATATTCAAAAATATGTTTGAATCTTTTTCTATTTCTCTCTCAACTTCAAGAATAAAAAAATGAATTTTCTACCTCTAATAAGATGTGAATAACAGTGTATTTTACTATTCTCCCAAAGAGTATATTCATATTTGCTATTTCATTATGATATTTACTTTTTAGGAGACTATCAAACTGTTTGCCAAAGTGACTATGTCATTTTACAGTCCCACCATCAGTATAGGAAGGATGCATTTGCTATTGCCAATTTTAAAGAATTTTAGCAGAAATTTTAGTTTCAGCATTTATACTGACATCTGTGATCCATTTTGAGTTAATTTTGTTAAAGTTTCAAGGATTAAACCCCCATTTTCCAAATTAGGTCTAATTATTCTAGAATTATTTTTTGAAATTATTGTTTGCCCTTTTTGAATTATCTTAACACTTTCATTGAAAATCAATCCTATATATGTGTGGATATTATTTATGGATTCTCACTTTGGTTCCATTGATCTGTGTATCTATCTATTTTTATTCCTCACTTTCTTGATTACCATAGCTTTATAGTAATTCTTGAGATCTGCTAGTGTAAGCACTTCAATAATTTTTTCTGGCAATTCTGGATTCTTTGAATTTGTATATAAATTTAGTATCAGCTTGGAAATTTATACAAAAAAAGTCTGTTAGGATGTCTATTGGAATTGCGTTGAATGTAAAGACTAATCTGGGTAGACTTGACATTTAAACAATTTGAATTTGGGGGCTCATAAACATGTATACTTTATCCACTTAAATTTTTAATTTTTCTCAAGGATATTTGTAAGTTATGTCTTGCCCAAAATTAGCTAAATTTATTCCCCCTTCTCAAAACAGAAAGTAAAACACAATCACAGACTAGTCTGTGAATAAAGATAAAAGTACAGAGATTCTTCTCATATTCCCACTTAATTCTGTAGTTTGGCCAGAATGAAAGATGGCTATCTTGGACAATGATGGTAGATTAATCAAGTAATCATTCTATTTACAACAACTATTCCATTTATGGTTTCCATTTTGGGAGTTTACAAATGTTTTCCTTTTTCTATGTGAAAATATAGAAAATACCAAAAGAATTAGTTTTTCTCAAACTGAGTCAATTGGTTCCTGGTGCATTGGGTATTTCTTGAAACATCATAGTCATTTATTATTTGGAAGATATCACTCTAATAGGACCAGAAAATTGACTTGTATCCTAAGTTCCTTAAAATATCTGTATTTTTGAAGACACAGGGGTCTGAAACCTCGGTAAATTTTTTTGAATCCAAGAGTCTTGTGCATGAAAGATAGATATTTTTACTAAAAAATGAGTAGTTGACCTCTTCAATATTTAGTGGGCCTATTTAAATTTTGGAGGCAATTTATTCCACATGTCAGAGGATAGTACTGCCCAATTTATTAATTGAATGATCAGAAAGCTGCTAGAGAGCTAGAGAAGGCTCTCCAACTGGCCTAGGCTGCAGTGGAAGCAGCCCAACCACTTGGCTTTTGTGTTCCAAGGGAATCCCATGTTGCTTAAAGTGTCTATGGTAGATCAGAATACTACCTATGTTTTTAGATATAATTTTGAAGTGTCAAGCTCTGATAAGAGAATTGCAGAGGATACCTTTGCTTTGATTCACGACTGAATTGAAGCTGGGAACGAAATTTGGCTTACTTCACTTTCTGCCTCATGGCTCTTCCATCACCAAGGGAGCTGGAAAGGACTCTCTTGGTCTGAGTCCCTGTACAGCTCCTTTTGCTCCCTCTTTCTAATGGGCAAGACTGGGAGGCATTTTGCAAACTCGTCAGGAGGAACCAGGAGAATAGTGTCAATACCCTATAACCAGAGACCGCCAGGGACTTATCTGGAATTGAACAAGTGGGGTTTAATGCTTGTTGAAGACAGAGAAAACATGTTCCACATGAGGAATGGTAGGACATTTCTGTAAGAGGCAATTAGAAAGAACTTCCAGAATTTTTAGCTGTGTTAAGTATTTTGAAGGGAGTTTAAGACAGTGGGGCTCTCTCTGGATTGGATGCTGTTGTCAACAAGTGGGGATTATTCTAGATTGGGTATCATGTGTTATCTATAATATGAGACAAATAAAGTGAGGCTCTGTAACTGGTAAAGAAGTAGCAATCATCTTGGTGAGGTTAGGGAGAAGCTTGGTTATTTTTATGTCTTGGACAATATTCATGCATTTACTTGTTTTTAGATATAATTTTGAAGTGATTTTTTTGTCCTAACCTATTACAATCACAGAGTAGCCTGGCCTGATGTTGATGATTTGTGGCATTATTCCTATCCAATAGAAGAACACTGAGACCTAGCTGTGAGTATGAGGCCAGTTCTTAGCAAAATCAAATTCCAGTGATAGTTCCAGGCCAATCCTGTTTGTTACAGGTTGTTTTCCTCTCTCTTAGAGCCCCTGTTTACAGCATTGATCTCAACAACACTCTTTATTTTGGCTTTTTCTCTTTGCCTCTCTCATTCTCCCTGGTCCCTCACTTACACTCTTTCGAATGGAAATCTGGCTTACTTCATCTATCCCAGTCTGCACCCTCATACCATCAAGGCACAGCAATTTAAACTAAGACACTCTTTAGGGAAAAAACATCTAAATAGTATTCTCCTTTTGGATGTCCATTTAGGGTTAATTCTGGCAGCAGTTTTCTGTGGCATCCACATGTAGAGCATGGTGCCTTGGTGACTAGGAGCAGCATCTAGTAGACCTGTCCTCAGGCATGGTGACTGAGGACCAGGCACCTACCACATCCCATGTCCTTCCAGATGCCTTGTTCCCTATATAGGCCTCTGCAATAATACTATGGTCCTGAAAAAAGAGGAAGGCAGGTAGGAAAATTATGATTTTACTGAGGAAAAAATTAGAATGAACAAGTGTACTGTGTATTGGCTGATATCATGTTTCAACAGTCAAAAAGGCTTGAGAGAGAAAATAGGTTCAATGATCAAAAAAATAAAGAAAATGTCTGCTCCTCTGTTCATGGTTTGAAAATCCAGACTTAAAATTATATTGACAGTGGCCAGGTGGGAGCATGGGCTAAGAAGGAGTGAAGAGGAAATGCAGGTTATTTAAATTTTCTTATCTGTACCTTTTTGCATATTTAAAAACTTTTTCTACACCGAACATGTATTACTTTTGTAATCAGAAAAATGTGTGTTACTTTGAAGGAATATCATCAAGGCAGATACAGTACTAAAAGGTTAATATTGACCACCCATGACCTGGTGTTAACTTGTACTATATAATGATTATTAAGTTTATCCAAATAGAAATTATAACTGATTACAACATTTAAATTAATCTTGAATTTTTCTCAGCTAATAATACCAATTCATACTGTAAAACTGAGGATTCTTGGTATTTTTACAAACTGAAAATAAGAAAAAATTCCTGCCTTTTGGCCATATATATCATTAGTAGTTGTGGAAAATACTAAGGAGCCCATGCTTAACTTCTAAACAAATCTGTGATAACATAGATCATGTGACATTAAGCAAGTAGCAATTCAGTAGCAACATCCTAAGTTACTGGGGGCAGATAGATACTTAAATGGATCGTGCAGGAAATGTTATGACATTCACTTTTGTGGGCAGTGGGAACAAGGAGAATCTGTTTTCAGCTCTAACTTCAACCAGAAAATATTTCTTTCTGTCAAAAGAAGTCTCATTCTATCAAACGCTTTCCATTTCCACAGTGTGTGGAAAGCCAGGTTCATGCAGTGGCTGAAGCAGCAGGGCTTGTCCGCTGTGAGGGGACAGACTGATCACAGAGCAATAATACTAAGTGTGACTTGAGGGGAGAGCATATAGGCAGGATTGGGGACCTTTCACAGTGAGCAGCTAATGAAGACTGACTGCTTAATGGTTCAGAACATTAGCTAAGAGTAAAATATAGAACAAACACAAAAATCCTGAGACAATGCATTAGAGTGGAACAAGAGTTACAAGGATTAAAATACCGAAAGGACTCAAATGGCATCAATGCTAAGCCCTTGACTGGTACTAATAGTTATTTGGAAGCCACCTACAACTGCGAAATGGTGAAATATATGTATAGATTTGCTGACACAAAGTGAAAATTTCAGTGTATTGCTAATCAATACGATTAAAAAAATAAACTACAAATTTGGGAAATATTGGTCACAAATTAGCTAACATATCTTTCTCTCTGACTGTGTGTCTGGTATGGTGCTGAGCAGTTTATGTGCCTTGATACATTTAGTTCCCACAACACTTTGTGGTAGGTCCTATGATTTCCCTCATTTAGAGAACTGATGTACAGAAGCACCAAGCAACTTACTTATAGTCTAGCAGCAACCTGTTGACAAGCTGGATTTAGACCCAGATGTCTGACTCCAGAGTCTGAGCTCTTAATCACTATGTAGACTGTCTTTTCAAACTGACTGAAGGTCATCATCAAATCTTTTGTAAGGAACAATGCAAATGCCTCAGAACTTACTGTCTGTTCCTTAGTTTGGAGAGTACTACAGGATAGAGAAAATTTTAAAGTGTGGATTCAACATCTTGCAACAGATTTTTTGTTACTGTTATTTGCAAGTTACCAAGGTGTGAAAGGCAAAATGAAATGGTGTCACTTATGTCAGGGATTTTACAATGCAGCCAAGGAGGTCATTAAGGAGATGGACCTTATGCACGTCCTTACCTGTGGAACCCTGGCATTTTGAACTGGGCCAGACTGCAAATATTTCAAAGACTTAGGCCATCCCTTGCAACTTGTTACAGTAAAAGACTGCTTAGTGATAGCCTTAGCAACCAATTATGTTCAGTCAAGATTAGCTTTTTGCCACCAATGCCATCAAAATTCTTTGTAAGCATGTATAGCATTCCCTTTTTGCTAAAGAAAACCTTAACTCTTATTCCTTAATGGGATACCATTTGAGTTGCTACCCAAATTTGTGCTCCCTGGATTGTAATTCTGAGACTCCAAAATGAATACTTTTGCTTTATTTCAGGTCTATGTCCTTTCTTGGTTTACAAAGATACAGAACAATTTTAAGTACTGGTATTTATGGATTCCTGGATCATATGGACTGCTCTAATACCTCCACTAAGCAAGAAAGGTAATTGACTCAGAATTCTGTCTTAGCAAGATGAATTTCTGTCTTGGGAGGCTACATTTCATCCTTACACAGCATAAAATGCTACCACAGAGATTCTTAACAGCTGACAGTTATAGACCTCTTAAATTGAAAGGTTGTGTAGTGAATGATTTTGTTTTGGAATCAAATGAATATTACTTAAAATTGGAAATAGATACATTTATAGAGGATTGTAAGGCAATAAAGTAAGCACCAAAGTGTGAAAATTCTTCTTAAGATTTTAAAATTTCATTTGAAAATCCATTTGTTTGGAAATCAGTATTTTGCAATAATAGGAACATCTCCAGCATTTTTAATTGGTATATCCCTCCCTGGTGAAACCTGAGGCATAAGGACTACAGAGTCAAATTTCAGTAGTTGGGGTTGAGGCACTTCTTTCTCCTTGTGGTGGATAGATGAAAAAGAGCAATACAAGATAAACAAACTGTTCTAATCTAAATAGATCTAATATGGCAGATGTCATAAATGTCCAGGTTTTAATTTTAAACAAATTATTCTACCTGACCATAGCTTTCTCATTGCAGAGTAATATTGATACCTGACACGTCAGATTACTAGATATTCCAAACAAGTGATTCCTGTGGCTTATTCTTTTATTCAAATATTACTTAATGAAAACCTTCAATGGGCCAAGCTCTCTTCTGATTCTGGAATTTAGTTGGTCATAAGACAGACAAGGTCCCTGCCCTTGCTCACAATAGTTTTATGGGGAAAGCTGGACAGTATTCAAAATTTAAAAATGTGTATATTAGTATAGTGATGAATACTCTGAAAGAGATAAAGCTAGGACATTTGATGGGGAGGGATCTGGGAGTTCTTTGGAATAGGCAGACAGGGAAAAATGAATGGTCAGCAGGAACCACTTGTGCAAAATCAGTGAAAGACTGTTTCCCAGGCAGGGAAACTGACAGAGCTGCCAGTTAAGAACCAAAAAGTGGGGTGTTCAGGAAAAATATTGCGCAAATCATATTGCTTTATTAGACAAAATACCAAGAAATTACTTAACACCCATCTTCTGCTGGTTAGGCCCTAATTCCATCCTCATGTATGGGTCAACTACACTGTTTGGTAACACTGGTTTTTATTAATTTCTCAGAATGAAGGCAGAAACAAGAGAATTGGCATTCTTGCAGGAGACTGTGGGTGACCTGGAGAAGCTTAGTTATAGAGCTTTGGCCAGTTGAACAGTTAATAAGGTCACTTTTATTAATTATGAGTTGAGTACATAGTTAATCTTATGTTAAAACCCTGAAGGAGAAAGAATACAATAAAGAGAACATGGAGCCCAGCTTCTTGTTAGCACGTATTACTGAGGAAACGTGCTACCAAATACCCAGTTAAATGCTGTTTATTGTTAATGAGGCTTTATTTGGAGGGCTATGTTTCTGGATGTTTCTATCACAAGTGCATTCCAGTGGCACTTGGCCAAGTCTGTTATTTCCATTTTGTAGTTCACATGGTTTTACTGGGGCACTGATGTGCATAAATGTGGTTGTTTCTGTGGTTTTCTTACAGGTTCTGGTGAATTACAGATCATGCAAAAAGTCATAGGTCAATTTATTTTCCCAGATATAAAGTAAAACTTATCTAAAATGCTAGTGCTTAGCAAAGTAACCTTGTAAGTTTAGTTTGCCTTTCCATGATTAAACAAAAGCACTAATAAGTAAAAAACTTAAAAATAAAATCAGAAATCATTAGCACAGAATAATACTCCCGAGCCTGTGGAGAAAACAACACATGCACATACCAAATCCCTTAATTACGCCTGCTGCTCTCCTCACTCTATAACATTTCTTAGGTGTGCTTTTCCTAAAGCCTGAGAACCTTTTGTGGTATTTTTAATGGGAGGAAATATAATATAATGCACTAAACATCTTTAATTGATAGGAACTGGTAGAAAAAGAAAAAGAAAATTGAGTCCTTATAACTCAGCAAGGATAAGTGGTCCAGACTATAGATTTATTGGTAATCCAAGAATACTTAGAAATATCTCCTGATAAATTTAATTAAGGGAGCATCCCATGGGTATGATAAATTAGTTGTTTTCAAAGTTTAATCTCCTTTTAGTATTTTAAGAAAGATTAAGATTTTAGTTGAGAGATGTTGCCCTTTGGGAACTTCCTCTTCCTCCTTTTATCTCTTTATGGTAAATCTATGTTAGGGAGGAAGGTGAATCTTTCTTGTTCTTTAAACTTCCTTTATCTTTAATATTTGTGTTTGTTTAAAGAAAAAAACTTTCTTAGAAACAATAATTTCTAAGTAAATTGCAGAATGGGAAGAAGATATGTTGCATAACTGTAGTTACCTCAGCTCTGGCTGCACATTAGTATCTCCTAGACTCTATTTCTCAGACCTTAATATGATACGAATCATCCAGAGATCTTATTAAAATGTCACTTTTGATTCAGAAGTTCTGGATGGGGCCTTAGATTATGCATTTATAACAAGTCCCCAGGTATTGATAGTGCTGGCCTGTGACCCATGATTTGAATAGCAAGAAGAGAGTGCTTTTAAAAATAGGTAATACAGAAGCCTAGCCAACCACAGATTGAGATTATTGCATTTAATATGGGGTCCAAGAGTCTGCATGTTACAGAAGCAACATGTAATTTAAATGCAGAATATTCACAGACCAGAATTTGGTCTAGCTAGAAGGCAGTGTCAGTACTGACTGTGTATTAGAATCCCCTGCAACCTTAAAGAGTGCAATTTCTATGCCTCTATAGTTTATAAAATCTTTACAGCTGAAGCTGATGTAAAGAACCATTATTCCAGGGGCTATTTCAGAAAAGAACTCTGTATTATATGAAATTAGTGAAGTTATGTGAAATTTTGGTTGGTGATAGTTTGCAGCTATAAATTAATTTTAAAAGGGATTATAACCCCTAAAATATTATAATATCCACTGACTTAAAAAAGTCTAGAGAAAGACTATTTTTCACAAAAGGATATTTTATAAAATGTCACATAATAACTTTTAAACTACTTACATCCTCTATTATATTTAATATGCACATTTAATTATAAATGCCATTGATTGTAAAATGTATTATCATCTGATGTTTCAATAAGAAATAAGGAGTGCTACCAATTAAACAGTAATATCACATTTATTATAAGATGCATTCTAGTTTCAGAGATGTTAAACATTTTTTTAAAGTATGCTCTGGAATCAATGACATAAGCTGTTCAATTATGGAAATTATCTGTCCATAAAACTTTTCAGGAACACACACAAAAGGAGTTCAGATTTTTATATATTGCACTTATTTTTCATTGCACATATTTTTCATTATTTTCATCCCTGTTAGTAATAAATAGGGATCATGTATTGTTAAGGTGAAAACACAGTTCTAATTTCTGAAAAGAAAAAAAAATCATAGAAGTCAGTCTCCTCCATCCATTCCATTTCATTATTTAAATTTAGTTTGTTAGAGGCTTAACTTGGTAGACATAAATTCTTAGTACTTTATTAAGTAATAACATTTGAAATATATATATAATTATATTTCTTTATAAACTATAGTCACTTCTAGAACAAAATTTAAAAACACTACTTAGAAGATATTTTACATCTTTACTTAACATTCTTCTTGCAATCTGGACTCTGCTTTCTTCTAATTATTAAGAATGACAGTTGAATGAGTGCATTTTTAAGATTA
The DNA here is from genome assembly GCF_040802235.1 of Manis javanica. NCBI lineage: Eukaryota > Metazoa > Chordata > Mammalia > Pholidota > Manidae > Manis > Manis javanica. Next base: position 54,619,067 of record NC_133168.1, read on the forward strand.
TCCACTAGCACCTGAAGGGAAGATCTGATCAGAATATAAGCTAGAAGCTCTTGGTTGAGAGGTCAGAATTATTAATGCTTCCACTATTCACCAGCAGGCTTTACTATTTAAAAAAGAATTATAATTATTTGTAAAATTTTTCACCAGAAGCTTCATGTACTTTGTAAACAGAAAACCCTATCCATTTGATTAGGTAATAAAATCATGAAAAATATTTTGAAAATTTATAATTAAGAAAATGCTGAAAACCCTTGAATTAATCTCTGCTTTCAGTTTTTTGAATAAAACTTTTATAGAATACATACAGAGTAAAAACAAAAATGTTTCCTTTCTGATCTGTTTATAAAGTTATTTATTTTAGAGGAACTCCTCAAAGATTTTAGAGTTGTCTACTCAAGAAAATTAAAAATTTACTGAATGAAATAGCTTAATAAAGTGACTAGTTATAAAATCAATAGGTTTTTTTATAAAAGGAATGACCAGTTAAAAATTCTAATGAAAGAAAGTCCTTTTGTAGTAGCACCAAAACGATAAAATGCCGAAGAACAAATTTAAGTAGAGATGAGGATTTATATGATGAAAAATCCCAAAATATTACTAACAAGATTTAATAATACTACTATAATTCAAAAGACATGCCATGCTTCTAAATTAGAAGACTAAATATCACAAAATAGCCATTTTCTCTAAATTAACCAGATCCAAATTAAAATTTTTGAAAAGTCCAAAAAAATACTTCTAAAATTAATTTGGAAGAGTAAGTTTCAAAAGTGGCCTAGACAATTTTTTTGTAGTAAAAGGAGTAATAAATGTGGATTTTCTCATTAAAATTTAAAATTGTATGAACTGTAAAAAATACACCACTAAATCACATGAATAGAAATATATTAATAAATCAATTAAGTAGAACATCTAGGCACAAACCCAAACATCTGGGGGAAATTTAATACAGGATGCACATTATTTCAAATTGATCAAGTAGAGATAAATTATTCAGTAAATGGTATTGAACCAGCTGTCTGTTCAAAAAATAATGTTAGGTTCTCTACTTCATACCTTTACATCCAAATATATTCTAGATATAATAAATGTTTAACTATAAAAACAAAACATACAAGTATTAAAAGAAAATATAGGTGAACATTTTTAAAATCTTGACATAGGAAGATCTCTCCAGGTACATCACCAAAGGTAAAATTAATAAAGGAAAATATAGATAGATTTAACTATATGAATTTGTAATCTTTGAATGCTAAAATAAGTCTGTAAAAGGATAAAAGATGAATAATAAGCTAAGAAAATATAACATACATAATGAGAAATACCATTAATATATAAGGAGTTATTACAAATCAATAATAAAAGAATTAATTCCCTAACCAAATGAATGACATAGCAGAAGAGCAGTTAAAGGAAGAAATGTAAAGGTACAACAAATACAAAAATTAATCAAATTTGAAATTAAAGAAGATCTTGTATAAGTTAGTATTTTCTGTTTAACAAACATTCCCAAACTCAGTGGTTAAATAACAAGGATATGTTATCATAATTGCATGTCTTTTGGTTGCTTGGGGGCTGCCTGCTTTAGGGTAATCTTTGCTAAGCTTGCTTTCATTTCTGTGTGTAGCCCAGGCCTCTGTCTAGGCAGGGCTTGTGTAGGATAGTTTAGCTAGGTCAATTCTGCTCCATGGATCCTTCATACTCTGCTAGGGCTCCATGTGTTTCTCATCCTTTTCTTGGGACAATGGGCTTTCCCAGCTTGTGCCAATGGCAACAGTGCAAGAGGTCAAGCCTTGTTGGGCACAGGTTTATTAAATCTCTGCTTATGTCATATCTGCCAACATATCATTGAACAAGGCAAATGACACAACCAAACTCACAATCAAGGAGCAAAGAAATACATCTTATCTTTTAACAGGATGGATTGCAAAGTCTTATGGTAAAGGACATAGATACAGGCAGGAGCAAGATTTGGGGTCATTAATGCAATCTACTAGATATCATCTCTCACACATAAATTAGTAGAGACTTTTTACAGACCTTATAATATTCAGTGTTGTTGAGCATTGGAAAATATGCTGCTGCTAGTGTGAGTATAAATGGATAATAAGCTTTTTGGAGGGACATTTTGAAAGTATGCATCAAAATCCTTTTTAAAGGTTTATATTGTTAATCCAGTAGTTCCATTTTAATAATTTACTGCAGGAAAATAATTAGTCAAATGTGGAAAGTTGTATAAATATAAACCAGGCTAATGTGGAGCCAGTTGTATATGAAAGGTTACACTTTTCTTATTATAGTTGGCATCACTTTGATTGATACTTGGGCCTGTTAAATATTTTGAATATCATCTCTGAGTAATAAGGATATTAATCACTGACTTTATCATACTAAATCCTTGGAAATGTTCTAAGTACATTAATATAAAATTGGTAAAAATATATGTTGTGTCTACACGATGGGTTTCTGGAGAACCATTAACATAATGATGCTTATATTTATTGTCATGAAAGAAATCCATGCTATATCAATTAAGTGAAAAGTAGGGGTCTGTTTAATTTAATGTACATTAAATATATGAAAAGGTATTTATCAAAGTATTTCCAAGTCAAGAACTTTGGGTGATTTTCTTTTCTTACTGGCTTTTTTATATTTTGTTTGTAGTTTCATGCATTTAACAGGCATTTTTCATAACCATGAAAAGATTGAAAATCTATTTCTATTTTTAAAAAGAGGATTTCCTTATAATTAGCTTGGAGGAAAATATATGGGTAATGATACTCTATGTTGTGAAGACAGAACATTCCATGGAAAATAGCTACAGTTTTTAAAAAGAAAGACTTATCCAGTCACATCACAAATGATAGTCTGTTCCTTTTTGAGCAAAGGGACATGACTCTTAATAAATAGGAGAAATTCAAAGGCATAGAAAATAGAGTATTAGTAAGGAAGGCTTGTATGCTTTTTTACTGTTATATACATGTGCACACCCACCCATAGTGGCCATAAAAATAGTGCTTGCTTGGTTCTGCAGAAGGAGGAAATATTTCAGGGTTTATAGTAAAGTCATTTTAGAGGTAGAGAAGGCTGGTTTGGAAGGGATTCCACATTTGTCATGCTTTCTTTCATGCTTAATAAAAAAAAGTGAATTTAATCTGATGAATGGAACATTATTAGAAGTCAGAAAATATTCCTGTTTCTCATTATACTTTTCATTTGTCACATGACTTTGATAAAGGACTCTCCTCTTAGCATGAGAGTCATTAGTTAACCAGAGGTATGTAGAACATTTCCTTTTCAATGCAGACATTTAATAAATAGTAATGAATACTAGTTAAAAATAAAACTCTCTCTGTTTATAGTACACTTTGAAAAGCCAATAAATGTTTTCTGGTTTTGAGTACAAAGAAAGTTAATTTAGAGCTTAGGTAGCCATAATACTTTTTAAAAGAAAAACAACACCAGGTAGTTTTATTTTCTGAGGCAATGAGAGACTGTTGGGGTGAAGGCACTCATGCAGGTAATGAAGAATTCTTCAGTTTGTATTGGAAGATAAGTAATTTAAATGACAGATTTTATAGGCTTGAAACCCGTGCTCCATAGGTTCTGTGTTTCAAAGTTCTGTATGAGGTTTGACTTGAAAATGAATTCTATTGCGAAAATAATTTTGCAAAACCTTTTATTTGTTCCATCTCCACAGTGTATTGAGGGAGAAACTGAGATTCAAAGTATGCATTGCTTTAGCTCAGTGATTACTAACACCTGGTAGGTGTACTTGTACAAAATGCTGTCACGTCATTATCACATTTGGTTATCAGAGCAATCATGTCACCTAGACTGAGCAGGTATCAGTGCCACCGTTTTCTAGATGAGGTAAGTGACACTCAGAGGCTTTCCAACAACCTAGTCAAGAGATGGTATACCTACTCCACGCCTAGTCTTGCTTTTCCTCCTCCCATTCCTTCTCCCAAGCACTTTGTACCTGACCAGGCTGCCTCCTCTTCATCAAGGTTCTCTTTGTTCATGCTCCAAACCAGGGAAGTTTTAGCATATAATTCATAGTATTTTTAAAGACTTTCATTGAAACTGCTATTATTAGAAATGATTGCTATTAAAACAGCAGCCCTGTGTCTGAATATGCCCAATAATGACAAACTCTAACCAGTAAGTCCTCAGAATTTACTTGTAATTTTACCAGATTGGCATGTGTGTGCACGTGTGTGCAGATTACTTTATTTGTTTTTCTTCTATAGCAGGTTTTGATAAATGGCATTTTAGCAACTTTTAAAGTTATAGTGAAGACCTATAATTTGAACACTGTAACACTGTAGGCATAAAGCTTACTTATTTTCACAACAAATCTTAATGATATTCTTGATTTTTTAAATTTGTCTTTACATAGTGTATTGTGTACCTTTCAAGTGAATTAAATTTCTGTATATTCTATATCTTCACCAAAACATTTACTTACTTCAATTATAATTCATAGGAGTGGGGGTGGTGGAGGGGAGACATGTATCTGAGGCTTCTCTATGGTGTATGTCCTCCCTATAGATTGAGGCCTGCCTAAAATTCTGCACTGGATCCTCAAGGATCTACTACCTGAAGATCCAGGGAGTCTGTGGGAAAGCACACATTTTAAGAAAAGTGTCCTGGTCCAAAACTTGTTTTGTGAGGATCTTACCATATTCTAAGAAATAGAAAATAAAATGAATGGTAATGGCTGCATTATATTCCACTATATGTATCTACCAGATTTTATTTAACCATTCCTCTGTTATCAGACATTTAAAACAGTTAATATGTCTCTGGATCTTTGCTATTGTTTAAAATAACACAAAAACTAGTATCACAGTGCATGTATATTTACATACATCTCTAATAAATTTCATAGGAGAGACTCCTAGAAGTGACATTATTGTACTAGTTTACATTTTCACCAACTTAAAATAATAATTGGACTGACTGCCAAATTTCACTAGTATTGAATTATACATTATGTTGCTAATATTAGTGATGAAGAATAATGTGTATCAAATTGTGTAGTTTCCATTTTATATCAGAATGAACTTTTTTCCTTATATTTCCCAGTGTTTTTGTCATCTGTAAGTGACATGGGAAGTCTGTATCTTTCAATATCTCTGATTTATGTGAAACTGTATGTGGAATCAGAGAACATGTCATGTTAATATAGGTTACTGTGGGTTGAGGATGGTGTTGTTTTCTTTAAAATTGTCATGAGTTCTGACCATATATTAAAAAAATGCAATACAGAAAGGTTAGTGTCTCCTTTCTTGAAAGCTAAAAATACAAAGTAAAACAAGAACATATGCATAATCTGACATATGAAATTTTATTAACTCTTTTCATAAGACATATTCAATATATGAAGGATTTCAGTCTATAGAAACAGTGCCCACTTTCCTTGCCTCAATAGAATTTTCATCTCTACAGCAGTATGAACGGGGTAGGACTATAAAGTTTTCTCTGAGGTTGTAGCAAAATTGATATTTTAGAGATGATATTTTAGAGGTGGGTATTTGTGAGATGCCAGATGCCCTAACATAGAGAAAAGGCAATATAATGAAGTAAACTGTAGAAGCCTTGGAATCAAACTACCTGAATATTACTCCAAGTTTTACCACTTACTTCTTGTATGACCTTAAGCAAGATGAAATTATTTACATGCCTCAGTTCCTCATCTGTGAAATGGGGATAAAAACAGAACTTATATCTTAAGGGTATTATAAAGATCAGAGATACTATACAGAAAGCATCTTAAAATACTGGTGTTAATATTTTCTTTAAAAAAAGTAACAATTATTACTGTAACCAGGGGCTTCTTATATATATTAATTTATCAAATTTCACTTTCCCACTGAATAATGCAATTACCAGAGAGTTGAATCAGTATCAGGGTTGTGATTATAATTTAATTTGCCTACTGTGAAAATCTCTGTCACTTCAAGGTGCTGGAATGACATGAACAAAGATAGAGCCATGGGAAAGCATAAATTATGTTCAGAGAATAGCGAAAATATCTAGGTAGTCTGTAACATAAAGTTCTTCTAATATATTATTATTTCATTATTGATATTAATCAACTAAATGATTGTTCATGTCTGTCTTTAACATAAAGACTTTGAAGACTTGATTTTTATTATTTATACAATATTTACAAAATAAACACAGCTATACACCATGGCAGTGTGTTTCATGTATTTGTTATAATTCTTGGTAGGTAACCAAGTTTCAGATAATTTTTTACCCTGGAGGAGAAGGAGAGGAGCTAAGGTATTGTCCAGAATAATTCTCCTACTAGAGAAGCAAGTTGTGACCCTGCATTACAAGGTTTTATGTGCTGGATTAGTAGTACCTATGTTCTGTAGATAGAAATGGCAGGTATCTCACTTCTGTGATATCCAATAATTTCTGCATTAGAATCTAGAGTCACTTTCTTGAAAGCATTGATTAGATATTAGAGGAAACATTAGAGGTATAACATCTGTAATGAATAATTAAGCAAAGATTGAATATGTTTCTCTGTTTTAAATGGAAATCTACTTCCAGTGACCTTGCTGATAATGATAGAGTGAAATAATTTAAAAAACATCCTTTGAAAACTATAAGACATTGGTGATAGAATTTGAAGAACCACAAAGACCCCAAATAGCCAAAGCATCTTTAAGAAGGAAGAACAAAGCTGGAAGCATCTCATTTCCTGATTTTAAACTGTATTACAAAGCTACAGGAATCAAAACAGTATGGTATTATCATAAAAACAGACACATAGGCTAATTGAACAGAATCAAGAGCCTGTAATACATCCTCACATATATTGTAACCTAACCATTGACAAGGGTGCCAAGAATATGCAATGGGGGAAGGGACAGTCTCTTTAATAAATGGTGTTGGGAAAACTGGACATACATGTACAAAAGAATGAATTTGAACCCTTATCTTAAACCATATACAAAAATTAACTTGAAATGGATTAAAGACTTAAATATAAAACCTGAAACTATAAAACTCCTAGGAGGAAACATAGTGTATAAGATACTTTATGCAGCCTTTGGCATGATTTTTTTGTATATGACACTGAAAGCACAGTCAATAAAAGCAAAAGTAAATGGGATTATATCAAACTAAAAACCTTCTGTGCAGCAAAGGAAATAAGCAAAATGAAAAGACAACCTACAGAATGGGAGAAAATATTTGCAAACCATATATCTGATAAAGTTTTATATAAGGATATATAAAATATGTACAGAACTCATTCAACTCAATAACAAAGATGAAAGAAAGAAACAAAAAAAGAGAAAGAAAAAGGAAGAGAGGGAGAGAGGTAAGGAATAGAAAAGAAAGAAAGTGACAACAAAAACCCATGTAACTAGATTAAAAGTGAACAAAGGTCCTGAATAGACATTTTTCTAAAGAAGGCATATCAATAGCCAGTAGGTACATGGAAAAATGGTCAACATCGCTAATCATCAGGTAAACATAAAACCACAATAAGATATCACCTCTGATTTGTTAGGATGTCTATTATCGAAAAGACAAAGGATTACAAATGTTGGTGAGGATGTGTGAGGAACCTTTGTGCACTGTTGGTGGGAATGTAAATTTGTTACAATTATAATGGAAAACAGTATGGAGTTTCTTAAAATTTAAAAACAGAACTGTCATATGATCCAGCAATCCAGCTTCTGGGTATATATCCAAAGGAAATGAAATGAGTATCTCAGAGGTATCTCCACTTCCATGTTCACTGCAGCATTATTCACAATAGCCAAGACATGGGAAAAATCTGAGTGTCAGCTGATGGACCAATGAATATATAAAGAAAATGTAGTACATATACACAATGTAATATTATTCAGCCATAAAAAATTCTGCTATTTGCAGTAACATGGATGACCTGGAGGACAATATGCTGAGGGAAGTAAATCAGGCACAGAAAGACAAATACTATATGATCTCACATATTTGTGGAGTCTGAAAAAGTCTAAGTCATAGGACCAAAGAGTGAAACAGTGGTTTCCAGAGGCTGTGCAGTGAAGGAAATGGGAGAGATGTTGGTCAAAGAGTACCAACTTTCAGTTATAAGATTAATACACTTTTGGAATCTAATGTTCAACATGGCAGTTATAGTTAATAATATTGTATACTTGAAATCTGTTGAGGGTAGATCCTAAGTATTCTAATCATGTGCAAGCAAAGGATAACCATATGAGGTAATGGATATGTTAATTAATTTGATTGTGATTATGATCATTTCACAATGTATATTAAACCATCATGTTGTTCACCTTAGAAAATCATATTGTACAACCTAAATACAATTTGTTTGTCAGTTTTGTCAATTATACCTCAATAAAGCTGGAAAAAGTCATTCTTTTAATTTTTGCTTTTAAAAAATGTTGATGTTACTAATGAACTAAAAATCTCAATTATATGTTACTTGAGCTCTTAACTCAATTCTCTTACAGAACCTTAAAAAATACTTTTTTTTGGAAAAATTCCCTTAAAATGCTCTCTAGGCTGCAATAGTTTTATGAACACTTTCGTGTTTATGTTAATCTTATAAATCCAGCACCCCAGGCAGGTGCCAGGCTGTTTACCAGTGAATTAATCTGGTTAGCTACTTCAGGCTGCTATATTAAGGTCACTATGCAATGTGTACTTTTTAGAGAATCTCTCTAGTATGGTATCACAGAAAATTCAATTACACTTCCAATGTAAAGAAGGGCTTGGTGAAGTTCTCATTCACAAATCATTGCTTTGACCATATTTTATTTCTTTATAAATAGAGATTCCCAGGCAAGGGAATATCTGACACTTTTTGGTTTATCCCTTTCTAACTAAGGGATCAAGTCATTCAAAGGTCAGGAGATACTCATGGCTTTTGACATTTCCATTACTTCAGATGCATTGGGAAAGTATTTTTGAAATATTTCATTTTCTGCTCTTTTTAATTAGAAGAAAAGACAAAACAAAGCACTCTGAATATGAAGCTCTTTATGTGGCCTTTCAAGGATAGGACTCTCATAGGTTTCTGTTTGTGTCAAACCTTAGTTTTACTACATGCTACAGTTCTAGAGCAAATTCTGGAACTGAGGCTTAGGTATGCATATGTATCACTTCCCTATCTCCCAGTCAAAAAAGTCAATCTCACTGATACCTCTGTCTCCTTTTCATATCTCTCCCACTGAATGCAGTTATAAATTCTGGAAAGAATATATAGAACAGATATTTGAAGACTCTAAAAAATAAATAATAAGAGATATGGTGGGGAAGAGGACCAGAATTCAAAGTACCACTAAGTTGATTGAGTTCACCATTGTTTCCTTGGATTCTCTGGCTTAGATTCATGGCAGCCAAGATCTGTAAGTACACTTTGGTTGGGCAGTGACTTTCCTAGTTCAGACTCTAGGAGAAGGAAGGAGGTCTTCTGCTAGTAATAAGGGTGGTAGTGAAGTCCCATAGGTGCTTTAAACTCTGAGGGAAGGGAACTTTCTTCCTCGATGGAGGATGCATTGTCCTACAGGGGTGGGGAAAACTTACTGCTCCTTTCTGTCTCTGTCTTCCCATCACTTGGTCCTAATGTCAATACAGTCACAGAAAATGAGTGGCAGAGAAGGGTAAAAAATGTCTCAACTTTTTGACTGGAGGACTGGAAAGGGGTATTTCAGAGAACCAGAAGGTAGAGGGTAGATAGCAGAGAGGGAGGAGTTTGGGAGAGGGGACTCCATAAAGTTGGGAGTTTCTGAGAACACTCCCAAGAAATTGCCGAGTTGATATCCAGAGTGAGAGCATCATTTGTTTTCTCAACCAAAATGCATGTGCATTCCAATTCTACATCTTCATCAACATTTGATAGTCAGTCTTTTAAATTTTAGTCATTCCAGTGTGTGCATGTAATGATGTACCACTGTAAATTTAATTTTCATTTTCCTAATGACCAGTGGTGTCGAACATATTTCATTTGCTTTTTGGCCATTCATATGCCTTCTTTAGTGAAGTATTAGTTCTGACTGAGCTCTTACTTTTAAGCCTTCTTACTACAAGAGTTCTTTATATGTCCTGGATACAAGTTTTTGTCAGACGTATGTAATGTGAATATTTTCTCCCAGTGTGTGGCTTATCTTTTAACTTTCTTACCAGTGTTTTTGGAAGAATAGACTATTTATAGTTAAAGAAACATAATTTGTCTTTTTTTTTCCTTTTTGTGTTCTATCTAGTAAATCTTTGCTTAATGAAAGATTGTGAAGCTCTTCTCCTTTGCTTTCTTTAAATTGTATAGTTTTGCCATTTACAATTAGTTCTGTGATCCATTTCAAATAAATTGTTATTTGGTGTATGAAATGTGTTAAGGTTCAGTTCTTTTCCCATGTGAATATCTGGTTATTCTAGCACCATTTGTTGAAATGATTATTATTTGTTGTATTAATCTGGAACTTTGTTAAAATCAACTAACCATTTGTGTATGGATGTTCTTACTTATGGCTCATATTCCACTCCACTAATCTATGTGTCTGTCCATAAACCAATGCTGCACTGCCTTGACATAGGAGCTTGATAGTGAGATTTGAAATCAGAGAGTAAGTTCTTAAAATATATTCTTTTGAAAAAAGTTTAGTTTAGGTATTTTTTGTCCTCAGAATTTCTGTTTAAATCTCAGAACCAGCATGCCTACTTTTATCATAAAGCCCTCTGAAATTTTATTGGGAATGCATTGAACTATATACCTTTTAGGAGAGGAGTGACCTCTTAACAACATTGAGTCTTCCAATCTATGAACAAAGTATATATGTCTCCACTTAGTTAAGTCTTCATTCATTTATTATAAACAAGTTATGAATAATTTTGCACATACTTTATTAAATTTATCCCTGAGAATTTCATGTTTTCTGGTGCTTTTAAATGGCATTTGAGAAATTTTATTTTGCATTTGTTTCTTGCTAGTAAGTACACAAATAATTCTTATGTATTGACTTTATATCCTGCTGCCTTGATAAATTCACTTAATAACTCTGGTAGATGTTTTTGTAGATTTCTTAGAATTTTCTGTGTTCAGGATCATGTCATCAGTGAACAAAGATATTTTATTTTTATTTTTATTTTTACAACATGTATGCCTTTTATTTCCCTTTCCTCCCTAGTTGGTCTAATTTGGACCTCTTGTACAACACTGAATAGAAATTGTGAAAGCAGCCATCACTTTTCCCAGTTATGGGCTGGAGTTGGGAGAACACTTAATATTTCAACATCAAGTATGAGGTTAGCTGTAGGGCTTTTATAAATACCCAAAGAGGTTGAGGAAGTTCCTTTCTATTCCTAGTCTTTCTGAAACACAGTGTGTACTCAAATTTATTAAACTAAAGGCTTTCTTTGTTACATCAGGACATATTTTCCCTATGATTTCTTCGAGTATGATTTTTGTCCTGCTCTCATTCTGGAATTCCTAACATACATTGTTTTTTTTGTTTTTATCTGGTCTCTATTACCTATATAAAATACATTTATATTCTATATTTATAGTCTGTATATAAAAATATATATGACATACACTTACATATTTTATCTCTTTAACCCTGTGGTCTGAATTCTAGAAGAATTTCTCTAGTTTATATCTTACCTCTCAAATTCAGTTTTTTGCTACATCTAGTTTGCTCTTCAATGCCTCCTTTGTAATACATCTGGTAATAAAAAATTGAGGATTAAATGAATTAATATATATTAAACAACTAGTCCTAATAAGCCACAACTTTCTTTTCCTAGAGCATTTGATCTTTAGCTTTCCTGTCTTCTTCTTCAGTGTCCATTAGTTTTCCTGTTTATCATTTTTGTCTCTTAATCTTATGCAGTTATAAGATCTTTTAAAGCTTCCTAAGAGTTACATATTAAATAAAAGAGTAAGTATCTGAGTGGAGTGCTAAGATGAAATCCATGGTACCTTGTTGGTCTTTTTCTTATGGCTTTAGATATAGGCTTATCTGGTTCATAATATATTAAACAACAATGCTATCACTACTACTATGGCTAACTAAAATTACTTATTAAGTATCAGGCATTGATATTTGACATATTAATTTAATCCTCACATGATAAGGTAAATACCATCATTATTCTCATTTCATAAGCGTATGTAATAAAGCACCATTTTATTACCCTATTCTTTTTACTCATATTATTTTGAAAACCCAACTTTGAGTACTGGTCTTAAATTTATTGTAAAGTTAGTTAATATTGGGGACTCTCTATAAGATTATAACCCTAGCTAAAATGAACCTCAGTGTAAGAAATGCTTTTTTCCTTCATACTACACAGACCAATTTTCCTCACAGGCTTGAGGCTAAGAATTCATAATCTAACAACACCTTGAGTGTTGGAGTTGCATCAGATTTTTGCATTTTACTAATAACTTATGTTCCCTTAGTTAGTGTCCTAAGCTTCTCTAGCTTGAATTATTACAATTGATTTCCAACTGAGCACTAGGCTTCAATCCCTTCTTCATCTATGTCACCCTCCATACCCACTGCTAGAATTATTTTGATCATTTAGCTGCTTGATTTTTAAAAAATGGCTGCTCAGTAACAATAGGTTATATTCTATACTCCTGAAAATTGAGTCATGGCCTAGTTTACCTCTTGACTGCTTATCTGTTCTAACTGAAAGTAGTTAATGCAAAGGCCTTTATCCACTTGCATAAATATACTCATCATTCCTGCCTTTACTTTGGAATGAATTTGCCATTCTTGACTGTGTGCAATTGTTTAGGTGTCTTTCTCTTTTTATTTGGGAGAAAATAAGTTGTAATAATAATTTTACTGTTTCCTATTTATTGCAGGCTTACATTGTATTGGGGAGGGGGTGCTAAAACCTTTACCTGTATCTGTTTTAAAGATGAAAGAGCTAAGGTTTAGAAAAGTGGCCTGCCCGGTGTCATACATTCAGTGAGTGGGGCTGCTGGCATTTGAACTTACAGGCACTCTAAATGCAAGTTTGAGTTCTCAGAGTTCTTACCATGGCACTGCCTCCTGCTTATTCTCTATATGGAAGAACAAGAGGGACACTTGGTTGATGCTGCAAACCTAACATGTGCACTCTGTTTCCAGGAGGTATGAGATAAATTGTATCTGGAAAGCTCTGTCAAGAGGAATTTGAATGTTGTCACTGTCCCTTATTCTATATAGGTAATTGTAAGGCTCTTAAGTCTGGAGATTGGCAATATTTATCAGTATTGATAAGCAAAAGATGGAATATTTGCTTTTTTTCCTTTGGTTAAAGATCACTTTGCTGCTTCCATACTTTCTTTTTACTTTCTGATAAAGGAGAAGTACAAGAGGGTAATAGATGTGAATGCTTAATAATGTTGCTTAATATTATGGAGTGACATAAAAACATAGTTTGCTTTATCTAGACAGATGTGGTTTTATAAAAAAACCATGATCTTTTTGTTTGGCTGCAGAATAATTGTGCACAAAACTGAAATATACTTTCTAGAAGTACCTTGACTTCCAATGGATCTCTTTAGGCATTCATGATTGGCACTTCCTGATGACTGTGGTAGAGATTGAGATACACTTAACTCTATTTTGCTCTAAGGGAGAATGGAATAAGGTAGTTGCTTAAAAATGAGAGATGTGGCTACTTGCAATAATTCACTCTTACGCCTACTAAATGCTGTTTTTAAAATCTGTAGCTCATTCTTCCTTCCTTATTTTTATCACATATCAAGAAACAGGGATTTCTAATGCACTTAGCTTAAGCCACATAGTGGGTGAAGGAATTCATTTAGCATGTACTTGATACTAAATAATTCAGGGTTGTTAAAATTTCAGCAGATGCTAAGTTGATCCAAGGAACAGTTTCAGTCTAATGAATTGTTTGAAACGGCTGCTCCATTATTAAGTAGTAATTAATTACAGAAGGTTTGAAAAGGCTCATAGTAAGTAATGGAAAGTTGTGTATTTGATTGCTAATATAAAATATTTGAACTAATATACATTTTATATTTTATGTAGTAATAATGTAGTGATAAATAGTATAATATTTCATTATTTATGAACTCATTATCTATATTTTATATTTTTATGCAATAGTTATGTAGTAACTATCTACTGTGTGATGATAAACAGCAGAACAATTTGTATTATTTTTAAATTCATTATCCAAAAAACTAGCACAAAGTTTGTTCATTTTCTTTTAAATACCTCTACAGATATACTTTTGATATTAGATTTTGTTTCTCTAACATATTTGAAAATGTCACTTTTTAAAATCATAGAAATATTTAAAGTATTTGAGATTTTTGAATCCAGATAATGAATTTGTTTTAATAAGTTTATATCAATCATCTAAAGCCATATTTGGTTCCTAGAATCCTTCCTACATCCAACTGTATTATGTAGATATATGTGATGCATGCAAGGAGAAGCAATATTTCAAACTGTATGCAAAATTGTCAAACCTTGTATCTTTGGTATGTGGCAGGTGAGAAGTGAAAAAATGATCAGCCTTACTGGGGTAGTAGTACATCTTAGTGTATGGGTCGACCATTTTAAGTTACAGGGAAAGTGGCAGAGCGTTTGAGACTTACCCATATGCCACTGGCACATCTCAGCCCAGGTCCGATAGAAAGACCTCAGGAATTAAGATAACTAATATTTCTCAGTGGTTAATCATGTAGGAGGCACAGTTCTAAGTATTTGAGGTATATTAAATCATTAAAGTTAACAAAAACTTTCGAAATAGTTACTGGTAGTAATTAGATACCAGAACCTACAGGCATCTTACAGATACAGCAAACTGAGGCATGAAGTGGTTAAGTAAACTGCTACATAGCTAGAAAGTGGTGGGACTGGGACTGAACCCTGACAGTTTGGCTACCCAGTCAGCACTCTTAAACTACTTTATTAAATATATATCCTCCTTAGGACTTAAATTTAGCTCTAAGTCATAGATATAGTCTGTTTTTCCTATTTTTTTCATGGTTAAGATGGAAGGTTCTTGCCAGTAAATGTCTAATTTATCTGGAACTTATATCTTACAGATATTCAAGCCCTGCAGTTTGTTTCATTATCCCAGTGGTCAGTCTAATGTTGCATGTAAATCATTTTTTAATTTAGTCCTTTTGTTTGTTTTTATGAGGATATAGAGAATATTCTATGGTTTTCTTATAGTTAACTACTGAGTCCTCTGAAATATCTCTCTTATCTTCTCTTTCCACACTCACAGGCACCAACCTAGTTCAGGGTCCCTTTAACTTCCTCAGTGCTAGTTCTACCTCCAGTCTCATGATTTTTACTTTAGTTAACTTAACAATTTTCTTACCTACCAGTGTTTCTCCATTTCTTACTATATACTTTTCTCTGATAGTCAAGGCCTTACTGATCTGGATCTAACTACATTTCTACACTTAGCTAAAAATTCCTAATAATCATAGAAGCTAACACTGAGCACTTACTGTGTTTCAAACATTGTGCTTGTAAATAGCTTTCTGTCTTTTGTGAGCATCACAGGGACTATCTCACTTCATTTTCACAGAAAACATATAAGCTATACTGTTACTATCTCCATTTTACTGAAGAGGAAGCAGAGGTTTGAAGAGTTTGTGTAACTTACTCAGTGTCACACGTTCACTAAGTGATAGAGCTGGGATTCACACCCTCACTTTCAAGTCCAGTACTATACTCCTTGTCATCATTTTTATTACCTTAATTCATCTTTATACTGAACTACTCATTGCTCCTTTTTTCCCATGTTTATTGAGATAAGATTGACACACAACATTGTGTGACTCACTACTCGTTTATATGCCACACTTTTTCCACCTAATGAACTTACCATTTTGTCATTCAAGCCTCCTTGGAGTTCTTTTTCAGTTCTCTTCCCCATCTTTGTCTGGTGAATAATGATTGCCCTTCAAGACTATGAACATAATTGACCTCTACCACCACAGAACAAAAGTGCTTCTTTCTTTTGGTAAATTCACATAGTGCTGTAATCTTGTATTCTGACTATACAAACTAACATCTCTTTACTGTATCTCAAGCACTTCTTGAATTTTAGGATTTACATTTATACTCTTCAAAAAAATTGGTGATCAATCCATATTTTTCCATAAACTTATGTTCTTAAATTATTAGTGTCTCATTTTATCAGCAAGAAACAAGAATGAGTTCTAACTCATTGTTCTATTTGGCAGTTTGGGGATTTAAAGAATTGTCATGAGTAGACTTCTATATCATTCTAATGATTTATTTGGCTATTTGGGTATCAAGCCAAACTTTATCAAGCATGCTAATTTTTTTAACAATAAAAGCTTCTAATTATGTAACTAATAAAAAATAATTCTCAGAGAAACTGATTTCGACCTTGCACCAGAAAGTTGTGTTGGGCATAGAAGACATAAACAACAACCACATTTTAGGCCAACTTTCATCATTCTCTTGTGGTTTGACTTTTCTGATGATGTCTAAACAAACATAAAAGGAAACCCACCTTATATGGATGGCTGGGGATGGAAAGCTCCACAACTTTCCTGTTTGGCTGGTGGGTTTGACCTTTTCCACACGTGCATTTGCTTTGAACTCCTAAGTTAGGTGCTATGTAAATACAAGTTATAATCAACGTGCTTTCTCTGGACTCCTTGCACAAAACACTCTCTCTCATGATGTGCTGTGCATATTTACTCTGAATGAGTATGAGTTTTGAATTTAGAAAGCAGATAACGTAACTGAAATTCATGTATTTTCTATGCCTTTAGGGCTGCAGAGGTGAAAGTGAATGTGAAGGGAACATGAGAGAACCTTCCTGTTTAGCCACAAAATAACTAGGGATAAGAAGTGAAACTTACAGGCTCTAAATGAATGTGTTCTTTTTCATTTTCATGAAAACCGATCTATGATGTTACTGTGCTGTTGCTAAGCAGCTGTTTCCTTTCTACTGTGGTTCTTGTGAGTTCTCTGCTTTAAATTTATATATAACTTGGGATTGAAAGATGAGATAATACTTGTATGTTCAAAGTAGTGGTTGAGATTTTGTTTGTTGATTTTTAGTTTAATCCAACATGTTTAAAATGTTATCTTTTAATTCCTATTATGAATATGTGAAGGTTTTAAGTCTGTCTAGAATAGCTTCTGTCCTCATACTTCTCAGAAAAGCTGATTTAGATTTTCCACCAAATATTGAGGAATAAATAATCTAATTAAAACCATGTTCTCACCTCTCTGCCCTCCACTCTTCTGCCAAGTTTGTATGATCACCTCAGTTTCCCCTTTAGCACTGAATTTGGAGACTTGAACTGTGAAAAAAGAGATGCTTACATGTCTACAAGTTTATACATAATAAATAATAAATACTGTTTTCATGTAACAGTAGCTTCAATTGTTTTATGCCTTCACTGGCCTGATGGCAGAGTTTCACCAACAGGAGAAAATCCTTTGGTTTGTCACATTGAGTATGGTCTGGTGTCAGATAATCAAGGAATTGTAAACCAATGATGTGCAGTCAGTGTACCAGTATTACCATTCAGAATTCATAAGCTACAGAGTTTAAATATAATGGAGTATGTTTATGTTATTTTTTTGTGTTTAGAGGGTTAGGGTTAAATTATGATAATAACTACACTTACAGCATTTCCCATGGGCTAAGTTTTCTACATGTGTTATCTTCTTAACCCTCTTAAAATAATTAGGTATTATTATCATCCTTGTTTTATATATAGAGAAACAACAGAGAAATGTTAAGAAACTTGCACATGATTTATGCAGTCTGTAGGCGGCAGAGCCAGAATATGAATGCACTCAGACTATCTCTTTGCCCTGTACTGGACGCCTTAAGTTGTTGTAAAGAGTAAATAATTAAATGGATTCATAACTTCAGAATCAGTTCAGTGCTAAGTGCTTCATGATTCCTGTGTTTGGTAGGTTTGATTGACTTCCCCCAAACTGTTGAACACTTTTTTATGATTCCTAGGAAGCACTGTAGTGTGGGGTAGCAAAGCTTCTATCCAGAGGACTTGTCAAGATGAGGAATTCATACTAGGCATACCAGGGCATATCAGAGTATGCCAGGAAATGTCAACCAAATGCAGAGTATGTTGAGCTGGAATTATTACGTCAGGCTCCAGTAATTCAAAGTTTCCATGGGAACTTCTTTTTCTGAATCCAAGTGCAAAATTCTCATGTGTTCTCATGTGAATTGATGCTAAATTTCAGAATATTCAGTTTCTATCACCTGATATTCTCTTAAATTAACTATATCAAACTGATGATACCACAGTAGGGGCTGCTAAAATATTTTTGCTTGTTTGCTTTTGTATACATAGCCGGAGGAGTAGAAAAGTAAGAGAATGAGAGTTAAAGTACATAACATTTCAGCTTGCCATGGCTCACTGCAGCCACGAGGATGTAATGACGATCATTAAATGATTTGCTCCTCTCTTGAAGCTTTGTCTCCTCTTAATTTTGATAAATAGGCACAGAAGAGGAGCTCTAGAAAAGAGTGTGTTACCTAGGTAGTTTTCTTTTATCTCTTTAACCTAGTTGCCACAAAATACAGCATTATTTAATCTCTGTATTCTTTTTGGTGGGAGGTCAGGAATAAAACGAAGAATGGAAACTAGAACAACAAACATACAGAAGGTAAAATGAAGTTGTTGAGTTAGCAAGTGAGACCCATGTAATGACACATTATATATATATGAGGCTCTTAATTTATATATAATATATATATTATATATATATTTATATAATTTATATATAATAATATATATATATATATAGGCTCTTAATGTAGGCCATGTTCTTATAAGGCAGTTCCAGTCAGTATCTTAGAGCAAGGAACTATATCAAGAGTCATTAAATACTTTGCAAATCAATACTTGCAACTGAATGCAAAAGGTCTATAATTTATATATTTAATATGTATATAGGTTACACTTGTATATTAACTTTAGAACACTGTTTTTTAAATTTAATGTACACTTATATTAACTGGAAGAAATTGGTGGCTTTAACAATAAGCTTAAAGAGGCAAAACAAGGTACTGAATAAAGTGACAGCTGATATGTGCTTTACATATAGTAGACATGCTACAAGTAATTGAAAAAATACAGATGGACATGAAGAGGTAGAGATGAACAGATGACATGATGGAGCCAAACCAAGATTGTTCTGGGGGTGTTCAGGCTCCGTGCTATGGAAGCAGACAGAACAAGTAAATGGGCATGACCATGGCTGTTATTCAGAACATAGTCTGAGATCCAAACTGAACAGAGTGAGGAGGTGGGGATACTACTCAGGGACTGAGATTAACAGAAGTAAAGTCCTTTCTATGGTGACACGCTTGCCTTGGATGAAGACAAAGATGGTTCGTATTTAGGAAATAGGTAAGAAGTGTGATCTAAATGATCAGGTGTTTTGCTGTCAGTTCAAGAAATTAGGCAAGGCTGAAGAACGGGCCTAGACAGAGCAGCCAGCACACAGGAGTTGTCCAAGAGAGGTGAGTATGACTGCACAGCATTTCCAACCAAAAGGCCATTTTAATAGTGACTCAGGAGTTTTCACTAGATCACTCTCCAGTTTTCTTCAATCTTAAAAAAGGCTCCAATGATTGGATATTTTACAGAGTCTGAAAAACCATAAATATCATGTACAAAAAGATAAATCTAAAAGTTTGCATTTAGTTTAAGAGACTAATTAAGTGGTTGAGGGGAGGGAGAACAAGCTCCATATCACTTTGTCTGACAATAAAACAAAATAAATTAAAACACTGCATTAAGACTTTTCTAATTTAATCTTGACTCTTGCCACAAATTAACTGTGATTTTGGCACAAAAATCTTTTAGATTATTAATTTCTTTATCTGAGAAAGAGGACATTGAATATTTTTTCAGATATATATTTGGATATATATTTTATCTGAATTTAATTTGATTGTTCTATATAAGAAGTTTTCATTAAGTACAAATTCAGCGTGAAGCAATTCTGTCACATATGATGACCAAACTTTAGTTCATGAACAGAATTACAGAGACGAGGTCATCCTGTGGTATTCAACACTACTCACTTCAGTTCTGACTGCCATATATTTGAAAAGATATTGAAAAAACCTAATAGCACATCTGGAGGAGGATGACTGAAGTGATTAGGATTGTGGAAGCAATATTACAGAAGAAATGGAAAGATGAGCTTGAGTTCATTATCCCAGACCAGAGAAGAAGGAGGCTCCCAGCAACTTTCTTCTAATATCTCTTCTTGAAGCTCTAGGGAGAAGTTTTGGGAAGGTATTCCTAAATGCTACATAAAAACAAATAAAAAGAAGTACATTCTAATGATTGAAGTTTGCTAGTAATAAAGTGGGTTGCTTTGTGATGACATGTTTACTTTAAAAGGTAGCATGCAGAGAAAAGTTGAATGACCATCTCTGTCTGAGCAGAAAGTGGAGTTTGATGACCTCGTGGATCCCAGGCACTCAAGTTACTTCCATCCTATGATTTTCTCAGTGTTAATGTTCACTTTGAAATTACAATAAAAAATGAATTCATGTGTTAATGTCAGATAAAACTAATTTTTGTAATGAGCAATTAGCAATTTTTTTTTGATTAATCAGAAATCAAAGTTGTCGAAATTCAGACAGTTTCAGTCAGGTCTAAAAAAAGAAGTGGAAGGAACTGCAGCATGGTCTAGAGCTTCCCACCAGCTCCTCTAGCTCCTTATCCCCTGCTTGTGTTTTCCTCAGCCCCTCTTTCTCCCTTTGAATCCGGTCTTGGCCTGTGCTTCTTGGAGAATCTGAACTCACACAGTAATAAAGATGCAATAAATATTAGCTACTTTATTTAAATTTTAGCTAGTTTACTCTTTCCTCTATGGCTCCAGATTAATTTTTCCTTCTGTGAACAGTTCCTTTCTGACAGTGGATAGAGAATTAAAAAGTAAGTTGAAATTCTATCTTCTTTTCTCATGGAAAAATATAAATGATCTTCCTGTTTGTTATAAACTAATTTATGATTTTAGGATACTAACAATTTAAAATTGAAGAATTTTAAGAAGAATATTTTAAGTGGAAGTACTTAATATCACTTAATATTAGCCTTCACAACTAAATGGACCGATAACATTTATATTCGTGTGTAGAAGGTCAGTAGTAATGTGTAGGCATGACTTTGAGGAAGAGCAGCAAAGGGGAGGTCGAGGAAGTCGAACACCTGGCCAGGCAAAATTCCCTCACTGTCTGGATTCCTCCTCTGTCTCTTCTGCTGGCATTTCCAGCCAGTGCATCCCGGACGACCCAAGGCCAGGCATTTCCTGTGAGGTAACAGGAGGGACAGGAAACACCATGTGCTTCCTGGCCTTGGAGGTGGCATGGGGCTGTGGGACAGCCAGTAAAAGCAAACACCCACAGCAGGAAGGGATTTGGTGACCTTGTCAAAGAGTTTTGCTTTTCAGCAGAAAGACACAATCACTGGTCAAATTGCAGTCTGGACTCAACAGCTACTGGGAACACACTTCTACCCTAGGGGCTCCAATTTAATAAGGTCAAGAGGACAAATACCAACAAAGAGAAGAGAAGCAAAGGTAGACTCAGCCTCAGCAGCCTCCAAGCCTGGTAGTTCCCTCAACAGTGATAAACAAATATTTTTGCCTTGTTGTGAGGTTAAGCCATTCAAGAGTCACTTCACTAAGAAGGAGAGTTTTGAGAAGAGTTGAGGAGAAAAGATACAAAATTAGGTTTTTGAAGGAGAGAAAGGTACAGTCATTCTAGCTAAAGGAACTGCAGGAGCAGCAGGTCTGACACAAGGAATGATTGGTGAGGGGGGACCAGGAACTTGGGTAAACCTTTGGGGTTCTTAACTTGGTATAAAAATCCATATTTCAACTTCAGTGAACCTATAGCAAAAAATAAGCATTTTAATTACTTAAACATGTCTCTCTTAGGGGAAAGGAACCAGGAACATGATTTGTGTGGCCTCCCTGAGGTGGCCTGTCTCTTCTCTTGGTGCTGATGGCCCCTGTCGAGGTTAGGACAACATAAGATTTTGAAAAAAAAAGGAGCTTTCATTTCTGAGTGAGAGGTCATGTAACATAACGACTAAAGAAAAGGGATTGGGGATGCCACACGAGTATGAATTACAGTTCTGTCACCTACTAGTCACGACAACTTGGGAAAGTTCCTTAATCTTTCTGACTTACATTTCCTCATGAGTACATAGGATAAATGATAGTACTTATCACTAAGGATTACAGAAGATATGGCATATACAGTGTATAGTACAGTGCCTGGAATATTTATGGGAGCCGAGATCAAAAGTGATTAACTAGAGGAGTTACTAACTAGAGGCATTGGCACAGTCTTGCTTATAAAATTGTATACACATGGCTTTTTAATTTTTTTTGTTAAAAATTATTAATTTATGGTGGCTTTATCAAAAAATATAACTGTTATAATTGGCTTTTATCATGTAACTCTGCTTGTATTTTCAATGAGCAAGATCAAAAGGACAAAAAGATTGTAGCATCCTAAACTAGAGCTGTCACCTACTAAAAACAATTTTGATTAAGAAATAGAGCATTTTTACTTGATAGGGGCTTAATAAGTATTTTTGAATGAATAAATCCCCCCCTCCCGTGGATTCAACAGTTATTTTAAATAGTGATCTGTGCTACAAAAAAATAAAATAGGGTGCTGTGTTAGTGAGTGGGCTGTGTGTAGGAAGGGTGGTGCTCTGCAACTTAGATAGGGAACTAGTCCGAACACCTAAATTCTAAAATTGCCTGAAAACTGCAACTCTTATTAAGTATATCTAACCTACAGACCAGCAGAAGGAATATAACAATATTCAAACTTAAATTCAACATTTCCTTGTGGAAATTTAATTTTGCTTATTTTAGGATACATGGACTTATACTGGTGATTTATTGTCATTCCACTTGAAAATGAAATTGGGAACAAACCAGTTACTTTCAGTAATTGAAGGTAAATTCTTAAGCATGGATTTTTCTCTTTGGCTAATGTTTCATTGACTTGTACAATGCTGGCATTTCTAAAATACCAGCCAGGTGATCTTTCTGGACTCTTCCCCAGTTGATTTTCTTTGATGCTATCAAAAACTGCCAACAGCTCTTTTCACAATTGTTAAGTTTGTGTATTTGCATAGCAGTTAATTGACAATTGTACAACATTTTGTAGAGTGTTTGTAGCTTACTTACTATGTCCTTTTCTATAATGCATTTCCCACAAGTAGAATACATCCCTGAATTTTCAGGCTCATACATTCACTTAAGGAGAACTATCCAGTGCATACCATGTGCCAAGTGCTTGTAAGGGAAGGTTGAATCCTATGCAACTGTTGATACTCCATCCTTTTTAACCTGAAAAAATTTATATGCTCAACTTACTCAAAACAAGTTTTTCTTGTACAACTTTCAATTGAATATAAAGTTTTAGATACATAAACACATGAATGCCTTTAAAGGTTTTATTTACACTTAATTAGAAATTTTGTAGCCATGGAAATCTAAAATTCTATAGATAAAACTGTTTTTGTGTAATGAAACTGCTCCCTGATACAGTGTCATTTAGAGGAATTTATTTTCTGCATTAAACATCCCAGAGTAATAATCCCTATGCAGTACCACAGAAAAGTATTTTTTGTCCACTTTGTTGTTATTTTTAAAAGTTAATTTAGAATCAATCTTAAATCATGAATCACATTTAAAGTGAAGAATAGCATTTTAAACCTGATATACTAGCCCAGGTTTTGTTCTTGCTTAGAAGAAGTGATTAATCTTTAACTTCCTGCATCCCTACCTACCCTCTTTCAAAAGCATAAATAATCTCCTTTACCAGAAGCCTAAATCCCAGGGCCTTCACAATATACACTGACTGACGTGGTACAGGTGAAAGGAAAGGAACGACACACAGCAGCAATTCACCGGAGAATTCCGCTTATTAGGGAAAGGTGCTGGGTTATATAGGAAGGGGCATGAATTGATTGAGGTGTCACTTCTACGGGGCTGGTGGCTGTTGGCTAGGTGCTGGGATTGGGAGGGGAGTGAGAGGTGATTGGGCTTCAGGTGGCGCCGGTGGGAACCAAGGACCCCGAAGAGAAGCCGGAAGTTTGCCATCTTACTGGTGGGGGCCCTTCATTCCCCGCTTTCTCGTCTATGGGGTTGTGGACGTTGCTTTCTCTCTGGCTGCTTCCTGCTGAACAGGGGCGGAGAAGGGAGTGAGGGCTTGAGGATTGGGAGGAAAGGGTTGATAGGACTCCCCACAGTAAGGATGAGTAGATGTGGACTTCTTCAGGTTTGGAAATCAATGAAGGTTCCCTGTAACCATAGGTCAAGGACCTGTTGATTCCAATGGTGCCAAGAGGATATGGGTGTCAGGAGCCAGGAATCTGCGGCAGTTGTTTCCAGGAACAGTTTCCAGTGGAGAGAGGGGTCCATCTCAGTGTGTGGTGAGGAGGTCACGTGAGGGTGAGGGATCTTCTGTGGCCAGAAGCTGGTAGTTCCTGAGTAAAAGCTGGTTGAAACCTTGATTAGAGATTTTTCCGACTTGGCATTTGATGAACTTTATTATACAGGGTAAGAAGAGACAGGCAAGAAGAATGATTATTATGGGGTTTGCGATGGGCCAGAGCCAGGTGAGGAGGGGGTTTGTTAGTATTGACGAGAATGGGTTGGAATTGGAAGCAGAGTGGAGACTGGAGGCAAGATCGGTGAGTTTGGTGATGTCAGTTTCTACAATGCCGTATTCGTTGATGTAATAGCAGCACTCTTCCCGGAGGAAGACACAGGTGCCGCCCTTCTCGGCTGTAAGCAGATCTAGGGCCCGCCGGTTTTGAAGGGTGACCTTAGCTAGCGAAGTGACCTGTCTTTGGAGAGAGGCTAGGGAATCGGCAGTGGATGTCAGGGCTCCCTCAAGTCTGGCGTTGAGATCTCTAACTGCCGATAGAGAGTGACCCAAGGCTTCTCCCAAAAACCGTGCCCCAATGGCTGAGGTGATCAAAGAGATACCGACCACAATGAGAAGGAAGGCAGCTCTTTTTGTGTGCGAGGGCAAGGGAGGTTGGAGCTCAAGAAATTCTGCCATGCTGTAAAGTGTAAGCTGTGGGATTAGGGTGACGAGAATGCAGGGTGTATCAGAGCTGAGAGGCAGTGAGTTGAAAAGACTGCCATTACACCAAAAGAAGTGTCCCGGTTGCGTAAAAGTCTTAGAGCCGGAGGTAGGCGTGTAGATAGAGAGGCAGTGAAGTGCGTGGGGGGGTGGGGTGGGGGGGTGTAGATAGAGAGGCAGTGAAGTGCGCTGGAGAGGGGTGGAGTTGGGCTTACACAGTGGTGGATGGTGAGATTATCTGCGTATTCTGGTTCCCATAGGGGTATGTCTGCCAGGGGGCAGAGGGGTTGTCTTTCTGCATGGAAGGAGTAGTTGGAAATATTAAGGGGCACAGCAGCCAGCAGTGGACGCTATAGTGATGCACACAAGAAACAATTGGCAGTGTTAAGGGTATGGTTGAGAAAGATGGTGGCGTCCTGAATGAGCTGTAACGAAGAGTAGGAGAAATGGGAAGGGGGGCGGGGATAAGAAGATAAAGAGGCGCCGTCAAGAGTTTGGATAATGGCTTTTTCAGAATGTCTGATATCTGATGCAACTTGAGAGATCTGGGAATGAGAGGGAACATACTTTCGAGAGATATGAAGGGTACCGTGGGGGGGTTGAGGACCCCCCCATAATAAACTGAGGCTGTGACTCCAGTGGCCCATTGAGAGTCCCAGGGACCTGGGATTGATAAGGAGAATGAGCTGTTGGGATATTTCATGAAATGGTTGGAGGAGTAATACTGTGGGTACTGGAAGTTACCCATGTAGTGAATGGCGCAAGACTAGTAGGGACATCTCCTGTAGGTGTCTGGCCATCGCCTGCAATAGGCTTGTTTTGGTCATAGAGGAAGCAGAGGTAGGGAGAATAAGGGTAGCTGCTAGTGAACACTTCAGTGGAGGGAGGAAAGTGGAGGTATAAAGGCTCAGAGCAGCTTTTCAGAGGGCAGTCTGGTGTGGCAATGAGGGCAGTAACTTTTGTTTGATGCTGTGTATAAGTCTGTCTGACTTTGAATCGCCATACAAAGGAAGCTGGGGTGGTGGGGAAGACAATAGGAATGAGGAAAAAAAAAGCGAGAGTGCAGTAAAGGAGGAAAAAGTCATGATTTGGGTATGGATGGCAAAAGGGATGAACGGGATTTTGGAGGAAAGAGGACAGTAAGGTTAGGAGTCTGGAGGGAGGGAGAGTCTGTAAACTTTTGTAGGTTAAGAGATCTTTTAGGTAATGTGGGGACAGAATGGTAGGGGGCGCCCTGAATGTCAGTCTGTGAGCTGCCTTCTGCAAGAGCTGTCTAGAGGCTAATGCTCGTAGGCAGGGGGCCCATCTCTGAACTGTGGGGTCTAATTGCTTGGAGAGATAAGCTACTGGGGCAAAGGATGGGCCATAATATTGGCCTAGGACTCCTAGAGCTTGACTGGACCTCTCATGAATGTATAATGAGAAGGGCTTTGACAAATCAGGAAGATGGAGAGCTGGGGCTTCCACAAGGGCTTGATGGAGCTTAATGAAGGAGTGTCGGGGTGAGGAGGATAATGGTTCTTTAGGGGGGCTCTTGCTGAGGTCGTATAGGGGTCTTGCAAACAGGGAGAAGTTAGGGATCTACGTTCTAAAATATCTAGCCAGGCCTAGAAAGGAAAGGATTTCTGTCTTGGTTTTGGGAATGGGCAGGTCAGAGAGGAGCCATTTTCTGTCTAAGGTAATGGACTTTCTTTGTTGAGATAGAAGGAATCTGAGGTAAGTGACAGGAGGGGAAGAGATTTGAGCTTTGACGGGGGATACTTGGTAACTTCTGGAAGCTAGAAGGTTAAGTAGGGAGGCAGTGTCAAGTTGAGACTGTTCCCACGAGGGACTGCAGAGTAGAAGATTGTCCATGTATTGTAATAATGTGGACTTGGAGTGATCATGATGAAACTGTTTGAGCTCCTGAGCTAGGACCTGTCTAAAAATATGGGGACTATCTCGGAAGCTTTGTGGCAAAACTGTCCAAGTGAGTTGTTCAGAATGTCTTGTGTATGGGTCCTTCCAAGTGAAGATGAAAAAATCTTGGGAGCAGGAGTCTAGAGGGATAGAAAAATGGGTCCTTGAGATCTAGGACTGAGAAGTGGGATGCCGCGGCAGGGATCTGCGAAAAAGGCTGTATGGATTTGGAACTAAGGGATGGATAGGGACAACGGCTATGTTGATGAGGCGAAGGTCTTGGATAAGGTGGAAAGATCCGTTGGTTTTTTTAACAGCTAATATGGGGGTATTAAATGGGGAGTGAGTGGGTCTGAGGTAATTTTTGTTTAAGAGATCTTGAATGATGGGTTGGAGGCCTATGAGGGCTGAAGTGGTTAGGGGGTATTGGGCCTGACAGATATACTGAGAGGGGTCACATAATTTGATAGAGGCAGGGGGACATAGGGCCACAGAGGGGCTTGTAATGTCCCAAACTTTGGAATTTACAGGGTGTATGAGGGCGGAACCGTAGCTTTCATTGGGTAGAGGGGGGTTGTCGGCTATGAGGGCCATCAGAAAGGGAGTACTGGGGGCTGTGGGAGTGGATATAGTTATGGAAACGTGGAGGAGGGAAAGGATGTCTCATCCTAGTAAAGGGATGGGACACTGGGGCATAACCAGGAAGGAGTGGGAGAAAGGTATGGGATTTGTCTAGGATTGTGCATAAAAGGTGGGGGGGGGGGGGTTTAATGGAAAAATCTGTTTACCTCCTACCCCGACTATAGGAGTAATGGCTGGCGTGGTAGGGCCCCGGTATTCTCGCAAGACTGCGAAGGTGGCTCCTGTATCTAGGAGGGAGATGGGGTGACCGTCTTCTGTTAAAGTAACCCTGGGCTCCTGTTTGGTGATGGAAATGGTTGGGTGAGAAGCCCCTGGGCCCCGTCAGTCTTCTTCTGCCAGCACCACTACGGCGGGCTTAGGATGGGGGTTGTTCGTCTAGCCTCCCCTTCGGGTTGTTGGGCAATCAGACCCCCAGTGGCCCTTTTTGTGGCACCTGGGGCATGGGGTGGTAGGAGATCTGGGGGAGGGGCACGCCCTTGACCAATGTCCCTCTTTTCCGCACTTGAAACAAGCTCCTGGGGGGGGGGCTTGTTTGTAGAGGGGCGCCCAGGTTGTGGTTTTATCAGCTGGGCCAACATCTGGAAATTGGCCTGATCAGCCTTTTGTTTACAGTGTTCTTTCTCCTTCTCCCGGTTATGGAAGACTTTAAAGGCCACTGTTAGGATCTCAGTCTGTGGGATAGCGGGGCCCTGTTCTAACTTTTTGAGTTTAGCTTTAATGTTGGGGTAGCTTTGAGCTAGGAAGTATGTCATAAGGACATGTCTTCCCTTCAGGTGTTTCTGGGTCTAGGCTGGTATACTGTAAAAGGGCTTGAGTGAGTCTGTCTAAGACCTCGGAGGGTGTTTCATCTCTCTTTTGAATTATGTCTTGGAGCTTTTGAAAATTGACTACTTTACGAGCTGCCTTTTTCAGACCTGCTATTAAGCAGGAGGCAAAATATCTTGAGAGCAGAGACCCATGGCGGTGTTATAATCTCAGTGTGGGTCTTGTTCCGGGTCAGCAGTGGGGCCAGGGGAATAGGTGGGGTCAGTCCTGTGAGTTTTGGTAGTGTGCGTTTGGGCGAAGTCCCAAACTCGTCTACGCTCTTCAGGGAGGAGAGTATTGGCCAGGAGCATGAAAATGTCATGATGTGTGAGGCTGTAAGACTGGAGGGTCCATTGAAACTCCCTGATGTATGTCGTGGGATCAGTGGAAAAGGAACCTAGGCATTTCTCTAGTTGGGCTAAATCTCCTAAGGAGAAAGGGACATGAACGCGCACGATGCCTTCAGATCCTGCTACGTCCTGGAGGGGGGCGATAATTTTGGGAGGCCCTCGGGACCGAGTCTGAGGGGGACTGAAGGGTTCTGGCTCAGTCTGTGGGGGAGTGACGTGGTCTAGCCACGCCTAGTCAAGCAGGTCCTGAAGTGCGGAAGGGGGGCAAAGAAAATAAAGAAAGATAGAATCGGACCCACGTGTCACCAGCTAGCAGATAGTTGGGCTTGAACTCATGACTCTGAGGTTAAGAATCCCATGCTCTACTAACTGAGCTACAGCAGGGCTCCAGTTAATTGCTTATGGAATGCGTAAACAGAATGTTCTTTGTTCTCCATTCCTGCCACATCGGCAAGTGGGGGAAGGGCATATCTAGAAGCAGGGGTGGTGTTTCTACACATCTTCAAGGTCTCCCTATTTTCAGAGTGAGGAGTCTTGGCAAGATATGTTTTTGTGGACAGATAACTTCTAAGGACTGCACCGGTTGTTCTCTAGCTTGTGCTTCCCATGCTGCATTCAGACATGGGGGAAGGTGCTTTCCCATTCTCCCTACAAACATGTGAGAAGACAAAGGCGGTCCCTAACAGGGGCGAAACAGGTGATGAGGGCAAAGACGGAGGAGGCCCCCTGGACCTAGTTAAAGGGGGGGGCTGAAAGGCTCAGGCTTAATCTGCGGGGGACGAAGGCGGAGGAGGTGAGATGGGGGAGGAGATGGTGAGGGAGGAAGGGAGAAGGGCTGTTGTAGAAGAAGAAGGGGAAGGGAGTGAACAGGAGGCTTCTGCTGGGGCAGCCTTGCAGGCTAGGAGAACTTGGGAGGGGGTGGGGGGAGGAGGAGGCGGAAAGCTTCGATATAGGGAATCTCCTTCCATTTTTTCAGGTGCTTGCAGTAGTTAAAAAGATCGCGAGTGATGTTAGGATCAAGAGTTCCCCCTGTGGGCCATTGGTTGTTATTGTCTAGGGGGTATGTTGGCCAATCTTGGGAGCAATATTTACAGAGAAGTTTTGGTTTTATATCAGGCGTCAGGGAGAGGGTAGCCAGATGCTTAAGCAGGCATTCAAGAGGTGAACTTTCATGGAGGGATGAGGAGGCTCCCATGGCTAAAGGACAGAGAAGGAGACAAACAGGGGAAGACGAACGGAGATCCTCGGACTGGAAGCAGACCGCAAGGAGACAAAGGGCATCCCCGATGATCTTTGGTGGTCTGCGGAAACTCGTATACGAGTCGGAATTTCTTAGGAAGTGTGGTTGTCACCCAGACTTCCCTAAGAAGGCAGTTTGCCGGAGTCACGAGGTACCTAGTGCTAGGAGTTTTCGGCAGACAGAACAGATTTCGGCGGATGGAGCATAAGGAGGGGGGGAAGGGAGCATTCTCATCTGCAATGGAGTCACCTCATTTATGGCTGTTGGAGGAGGGGCCTGAGAGTCTGCCGCAGCCGTGAAGGCCTGAGGCGGGGATTTATGGCTGTTGGAGGAGGGGCCTGAGGGTCCGCCGCAGCCGTGAAGGCCTGAGATGGGGAGAGTTCCCTCCTCATCCCGGAGCGTCAGGGCCTTGCCGGACTATCACGGTCAATGGCACTGCAATAGCTCGGGGAAGAGTGGCCCACTCCGGGGGGAAAACTTACCTAAAGGCCAGAGAGGAGTGGTGAGTGTGGTGAGCCAGCGCCGGAAAAAGAGGACAAGGGCAAGCTGCTGCTGGTGTCGGGGGGAAGACGGGGCCCAGTTGGGGTGTCCCGTCTCCCGGGTTTCGGCACCAATGAAAGGAAAGGAGTGAGACACAGCAGCAATTCACCGGAGAATTCCGCTTTATTAGGGAAAGGTGCTGGGTTATATAGGAAGGGGCATGAATTGATTGAGGTGTCACTTCTACGGGGCTGTTGGCTATTGGCTAGGTGCTGGGATTGGGAGGGGAGTAAGAGGTGATTGGGCTTCAGGTGGTGCCGGCGGGAACCGAGGACCCCCCCACCCGCCCGAAGAGAAGCCGGAAGTTTGCCATCTTATTGGTGGGGGCCCTTCAACAGGAAATTAGAATGGTGCTTCTTAGAACAGGGAGCAACATGTATGTACTTGAGTTCAAGCTTTTTTTCTCTTTTGATTTAATGCCTGATAAAGCAGTGACATTTGGATTGTGTTCTTATTCAAAGCCTGACTGTAGTTATAATTACTGGCAAATATATTCACCACTACAGAAATCCACACAGAGCTTTGGATTGCTGACAGTGTTTAACCGAAATGAGTTCATTGTTCTTGGTCCCTTAGAAGCAGAGGGAGCAAGGTAGGATGGGGAGAGGGGTTTAGGAGGGAAAGGAAGGAGAGGGACATGAATATTGTAAAATGCTGCTATTTTAAACCTGAAAGTTTTGTTTTATTTACACTTAGGCATTGTTATGTAATGGAAAAAGCATAGAATTAAGAGTTTAAAAGATGGAGTTCCCATCTGCTAACCTAACACTCCTTTTGCATTACAAGCTTCCTTGCCCCTGGAGCCTCCTTCCATTAAATAGAGGAGATAACCCTCCGTGCTATGGGGGCTATCCTCCCACCATGCTCAGAGTTCTGTCCCTTTCTTATCCTTCTCTTCTGTACCTTCGTCTTCTCTCATTCTAATGGATCCTTCCTGTCTTTAAACATATGCACATCTTTTCATTTTAAAAAAGTCCTTCCATTCCCTCCAATTACACCTGAATTCTCTCTCTCTTTTTTTGCACACAGGAAATAGCATAGAAAGAAAATAGTTGTCTTTGCTCAATAGCTCCATTTTCTTGGTGCATATTTACTAGTTAACCTTCCTCTGAAAGGGTAAACTAAAGTCATCAATTGCTTCTTCTAAGGTTGCTAAGTCCAAGACACATTTTTAAGATTTCATATTATTTGATCTCTTACCGAAGTATAATAAAGCTGATGATTCCTCTGAGGGAGACATATACTGTTTCATTCCCATGATATTAGATCCTCTTAGATTTTTGGCTGACTCTCCAGTTGCTCCTTCTCAATGTCCTTTACCAGAAAATCATTATTCTTCTGATCTGTAGACACTGAACTTCTTCAAGCTTTAAATCTAGGCCTGTTTTCCAAAGACCAAACTTATTCAATTGTTTTCTGGTTTTAGGAACTCCCCACATAAAATTTATTATTTCTGTGGCTTCTAGTGTGTTAACATGATTAATAAATTTTTGATATAATAAGCCAATAATAATGTTAATGTTCCTTTAAGGAAAGAATAATACTGTTATTCTATGGATATGTTTATTTTGCCCAACTTATTATCAGCTTACTCATTTTTTGTGGTTCCTCTTTTCACCATGGGTATCAATTTGAATGACAATAAAGGAAACTTAAGTTTTTCCATTTTACTTTTTTAGAAGTTTCCTATTTGATTTTTTTAAACCTCATCCTAGAAGGCCCAAAAGACATATTACATCTTTCTACAAGACGCTAATGAAATGAGACAGATGATGTATAATGGCTGGCAAGACTGTTTTTCCCCTTTTGATGAGAAGAAATGACTTTTTAATTTACCCTTACTGAAAAAAGTAAGGGCACTAAGTCTTAGCTGACCTTTAAAAAATTAATTTCGTTATTATATTTTCATAAACTTTTTAAACTCATAAGGCAAAACAATAGATTTCTATGAACTAACTGGTTTAGCCAAAATGAGAGTTACTTTTTTAAAGGTAGTCCTGATCAATTTAAATTAAGTAAAGTTATAAGTTGATTTTAATTGTTTACAACACAAAGATATGTGATCAATGCTGAGTAATAAATCTTGTAAAATCATAAGCCAAAGCAAAAATAAGAATATAGTTTAGGATATATATATATAAGCCAAAGTCTTTTATGTAAGACTTTGATGAAATATTTTCTTAATAAGTGACATGACTGGGCTCAAATTTAGGCATAGTAGTTACAATATTATTGTACAGATATGTTGGTGTTTTTTATAGGCCATAGTTGATCTTAAAAATTTTGAATGAGAAAGAAAATGAATTCATATATGTAATGTAAAACCTGTGCTTGTTGGGGAAGGCAGTATATTACTTGTTGAGAAGGAGCAATTCTTGTAGTGACTCTCTAGCATGGACACTAACTCTATTATGTAACTCTATTACGCTTATGGACAGTGACTGTAAATGGGGTATGTGGTGGGGGCTTGATAATGGGGGGAATCTAGTAACTACAATGTTACTCAGGTAATTGTATATTAATAATACCAAAATTTAAAAAAACTATGTCTGTTTTCTATTGCAAAAATACACAATTCTGTGTCAAATACATGAGATAAGCATACATGTATTTCATTTTCAACTGTAATCAGACATTTTCTATCCTTGTCTTTGATGCTAGTTAAATAAGAAACAATCATAAATGAAAGAAGCTGAAACCATAGCAAAATGTTTATACAGCTTCCTTACAAGTGGCAGGATACTCTGCTTCCACAGAAATCCAGCACTCATCCAAGGGCAGAGCACTGTCATCTTGGGTGTTTAGCAAACCTCAGCTTGAAGTTCTTCTTGAATGAAAGTCAAGTTCTCACGCTGACTCTTCCACAATCACACATCTGGATTGAAAGGGAAAACACTTTCAGTGTTATTCTGAAAATTTCCAGATGGTTTTCAATATGACTGAAGACTTGATCATATTCTTACTCCCTCTCAAATCCAAGTGGCAATTGAAATATTTCAAAATTTCTCTTTGGAAAATAAAGGATGTTGAATTCTGGGAAGATGGTAGAGTAGAGAAAGCCTGAATACACCTTCTCCCACCAACATATTGAATCTATACCAACACACAGAGTTCTTCTCCTTGAAGAATAGAGACTGAAGTGAACACCCTTTATACAATAAGGGACAGAAAGATCACATTAAAACAACACACACACACACAAACAGCAAGAGAGACAGACATACTAATCACATTAACCCCACCCCCAGCACAGTTAACTGCAGAGGGGAGTGGAATGGTATCACTGAGAGAGCCGGGCATGGACCCCTTGCCCTGACGTGCAGGAAGAAAGACTTGTGTCTTAAAGTACAAGTAGACCATAGTGAAAGAACCTAAGTCTCAGAAGTAAACATCCACCACCTGGCAAGGAAAACACTGGAGGCAATCTGTGATTGGAGGAGCCAGCCAGCACCATTGTTTGCCCTCCTTGTACACATTCACAGGAAGGGTGCAGGAATCTGCATGCTGGTGCTGCCAAAGCAACTCCACAGAGCACAGCAAGGGAATTCCCATAAGTGGCTGACCCCCAGCCATCAGCCGGATGCAATTGGCACAGACACATGAATTCCTTGGAGCAGCCCATGGCACACAGGGGCCCCACGGGAACATGTGTGCACACTATGTCTGCTCCTGGCGCCCAGAAGGACTGGCAGATACTGATGCTGAAAATTTTGGGATCAACCCAGAGCCTGCAGGGGCTTCAGGGGAAGTGTGCATGCAAAGTGTCTGATACAGCCACCAGCATCACTGGCCGGCGTCAACATGGGGAATTCCCTAGAACAGTCCCAGTGTGCAGGAGCTGAGGGGAAAAGTGCACAGAGCCTGACTACAGGTGGCCATTGGGACCTAGCAGGTGCCTGATATGGGAATTCTCCAGATCTGTCCAGCATGGCCCAGAGTGTGCAAAGGCATATTGATGAGGAAGTACAGGAGACTCTGCTGGTGCCAATCTGGGAGTTGCCTGGAGTGTACCCCTGACCTGCTGCTGGCCCACCACTTTCCCTGCATCAAGAAGGAACCCACAGGTGTCCACCCAGGATTACCTCCAATATAGTCCCCTAGTCTTCATCCCAGGACCACACCTGGGAGTCCAAGCACCAGGAAAAACCTGTCTTACACTTGGCCTCCAGCTTGCTAAAACCATGAGGTACACAGAGTCTATGCAGGAGACTATCCTACCCAAGGTCAGTCTTTCAAGACTGAGAGTGAGCCTTTTCAACTAATTCACAGAACCAAGCACAGAAAGTCATACAAAAGGATCAGACAGAGGAATATACTCCAAATGACAGAACAAGGAAAAAAACAGGAAGAAAACTAAATGAAACAGCTAACCAATCTACCTGATAAAGAGTTTCAAGCAGTAGTTATAAAGATACTCACTGGACTTGAGAGAATACACTGGAGGAAATGAACAGCAGACTAGAGGATGCAGAACAGAACAGTGACTTGGAAGACAAAGTAATGGAAAACACTCAGGCTGCAAGCAGAAGGAAGAAAGAATTAAAAGGAGTGAGAATAGAGTGAGAGAGCTCTGAGACAACATCAAATGACCTAACATTGGCATTATTAGAGTCACAAAAGGAGAAGAGAGAGACAAAGAAGTAGAAAATTTATTTGAAAAGATAATAGCTGATAAATTCCCTAACTTTGGGAAGGAAACAATCTACCAGGTTCAGGAAGCACAGAGAGCTCCAAATAAGATGAACCCAGTGAGGTCCACACCAAGACACATCATAATCAAAATGTCTGTTCAGTCCTTTGCCCATTTTTTAATTGTTATTTCTTTTTTTTTGCTGTTGAGTTTTATGAAGTCTTTATATATTTTGGATATTAGCGCTTTATTGGATCTATAATTTGCAACTATATTATTCTGTATGGGAGGTTACCTTTATGTTTTGTTGAGGGTGTCCTTTGTTTTTCAGAAGCTTTTGAATTTGATGTAGTCCTGTTTGTTCATTTTATTTTGTTTCCCTTGCCTATGGAGACATATCCAGATAGAAATTTCTCATGTTGATGTTCTTGAGATTCCTGCCTATGTTTTCATCTAAAAGTTTAATGGCTTCAGGTCTTCATTTAGGTCTCTAATACAAATAGAACTTACTTTTGTGCATTGTGTAAAATAGTGATCTAGTTTCATTCTCTTAAATGTAGCTGCCCAGTGTTCCAAACACCATTTATTAGAGAGACTGTCTTTTCCCCATTGTATATTCATGACTCCTTTGTCATATATTAATTGACCATATGTGTGTGGGTTTATTTCTGGGCTCTGTATTCTGTTCTGTTGATCTATGGGTCTGTTCATGTGCCAGTATCATATTATTTTAATCACCATAGCTTTGTAGTATAGCTTGAAATCAGGAAGTGCAATACTCCCAGCTTTGTTCTTCTTTCTTGAGATTGCTTTGACTATTTTGGGTATCTTGTGTTTGCATATAAATTTTAAGTATATTTGTTCAAGTTCATTTAAAAGTGCTATTGGTATTTTGATAGGGGTTGCACTGAATCTGTAAATAGATTTGGGCAGGAAGGGCATTTTGACAATATAAATTCTTCCTATCTGTAAGCATGTGGTAGATTTCTATTTATGTGTGTATTCTTCAGTTTCTTTCATCAGTCTCTCATAATTTTCAGTGTACAGGTCTTTCACCTCCTCGGTTTGTATCTTATAAAGACTTGTTCAACTAGATAATGTGATGAAAAATGTCTGTTAAGCAAGCTGGTTTCTGCAGCCATTCTTCATCCTCAAAGCACTTTGCAAAATGTGGCCTCCCCGTATCTGGAAAGTCTCCTATAATTCCTTTTCAGTTCATACACCCTGTTGAGAACTGTCTCTCTGTTAAGCCACCGGATTCTGTATGTAGAAGGTGTAGGAGTTTCCTTTCCAGATTTTCATACTGTTTTAAAATTATCTTCAGTGACCTGTTTTTGTTTAACAATCATTTTTGTAGTATCATCCAAACTTTTTTTTCTGTTTGTATCCAAAAGTTTTGACACCAGCCACTGTCTGGAAAGAAATTGATATATTGTCATTTCAGTATGAATGTGAATTTTCTTGGGGCACCATCAACACAAATGTCGTGCAGTTCTTGTAAAGTAGAACTTCTGTTATCAGATACAAATATAAACACCAAGTATGTCTTGTCCTTCACTTGTTTTATGCAGCATTTTGTAGTAGAAAAAATTTTTCTTAAATTTCACCATCATTTACAAAACTTACAAATTCTGTAGCATAACATTTTTGGTGAAATTTGTTTATTCATTGAGCTGGATAGAGAAGCTATTGTTTTCCAGTTTGTTTTATAAAACCTCTTTAACATGGAGCTAATACGTGATCAGGATATCATCATTTCATACTGGTTGTGAGTAGAACTTTTCAATTTCTTGTATAGAATATCATCCTCACATTTTAGGAACTATAATTTTACCTGCTATCATTATTTAGTTCTCACCAGTTATGCAACTATTCCTTTCCTGGGTTATAAAATGTGCTCCTTAATTCCTAAATAACTTGCTTTATGAGCCTTTTCATTGGATGTGACTTTTTTAACCAAAATCTTTATCCTGTTTGAGATTCAAATAGCTTTTTGAAATAATGAGGATATTTCCTTGTCGAATACCTGTGATTAGTAGGTCTTTTCAATTGTACTACAGTTATTGCTGTGTTTTAGTTGTTTGCCACAGACTGTGCACAATATATAGGACAGCTGGGATGTAAAACTCATTAAACTTATCTTGCATTGTAAAACTGAACTTTCTTTGGGTCCCTTGCTGCACCAATGTGGCAAATTGACTTAAAAGACTGTAATTCCTTGTCATTAAACTTATCAATATTGTCCATAGACCTAAGTCTAGAAGCCTCTTTTTCCATCTCATATCTCATCTTCCAAAATCACCATACCTGACCATTGATATATTTGCAAAATGCAGATGCAAATAAAATATAAAACAGTCATGCAGAATAACTGAGAGACAATCTTGAGAAATGCAAAAATTTACAATACAATTTACTTTTAACCTATGTAATCCGCATTTTTCAGAATTTACTATAACAGCATGTGGCAGGGGGCAGATTCCTGTTGATGCGTGTGCCTTCTTTAGAATGAAAATTTCTCTCTGATTTTCTATTAAGTCAGTACAGCCTATGTGCTTCTTTAAGTCAGTTGACTGTATACATAAAGGGAGTTGGGGAACATAATTTGAGAGCGAGAGATTTACATTATTTGCTCACCTTCCTATACTTTGTGCAACAGCACTCACTCCTCAGACATCTAAGACCTCCTCTGCCTGGGATCAGAATCTGAGGATGGATTCATTCTGATGAACACTATCCCATTGCCCACAGCTATATAGGGCTAAAAATTCTTTAACAAAATTGTTAATGGGAATGCTCAGTCACAGCCTATCACATCATGCAGTACATGAAGTTCAAAAACTGATGATTCTTTTTTCAGTCATTCTTTTACATAGGAGCTCGGATGTATGTCAGACACCCTAGGATTCTGCAAAACTTTTACTAGAAACCCTGCCAAGATCATCTCTCCCACTCTCCCACTTCACCTATCTTCTTTCGAATTTACATCTCCTCTTAGTTTTGGTCATATAAGATTGCTTACTCACTTAATGCTTCATAGGCACCTCAAACTCAATATGCCAAAAACCACATTACTGATTGTGTCTCTTCTTCCACTACAACTCAAAAAAGAAAACTGTGAGCCACTTCCAGTGTTGGCTGACTCAGCAAATAGGCCAAAAAAACCTCCTGCACATGCCAGCAACCTGGACATCATTATTTACTCAATCTCCTTAACCTTCATAATTTTTTCTTTTTTTAATTAACTTATCATTGATCTACACTCTTATGAAGGTTTCACAAGAAAAACAGTGTGGTTATTACATTCACGCTTATTAATCGAGTCCCCCCACCATACTCCATTGCAGTCACTGTCCATCAGGGTAGTAAGATGCCACAGAGTCCCTGAGCTTCAGAGAAGTTGTCTTCTCTGAGCTACACTGTCTTTCCCATGACCTCCCACACACCATGCGCACCAATCATGATACCCTACAATCCCCTTCACCCTCCATCCTCACCCACCCTCTCCCACCCCTCCCCTTTGGTAACCACTAGTCCCTTCTTGGAGTCTGTGACTCTGCTGCTATTTTTGTTCCTTCAGTTTTGCTTTGTTGTTATACTCCACAACTGAGGGAAATCATTTGGTATTTGCCTTTCTCTGCCTGACATATTTGACTGAACATAATACCCTCTAGCTCCATCCATGTTGTTGCAAATGATAGGATTTGTTTCTTTCTTATGGCTGAATAGTATTCCATTGTGTATCTATACCACATCTTTATTCATTCACTTACCGATGGACACATAGGTTGCTTCCATATCTTGGCTATTGTAAATAGTGCTGTGATAAACATAGGGGTGCATATGTCTTTTTGAATCTGAGAAGTTGTTTTCTTTGGGTAAATTCCTAGGAGTGGAGATCCTGGGTAAAATGGTATTTATATTTTTAGTTTTTTGAGGAACCTCCATATTGCTTTCCACAATGGTTGAACTAGTTTACATTCCCACCAGCAGTGTAGAGGGTTCCCCTTTCTCCACATCCTCACCAGCATTTGTTGTTCTGAGGCTTTTCTATGTCAGCCATCCTAACTGGTGTGAGGTGATATCTCATTGTAGTTTTAATTTGCATTTCTCTGATAATTAACAATGTGGAGCATCTTTTCATGTACCTGTAGGCCATCTGAATTTCTTCTTTGGAGCAATGTCTGTTCAGATCCTCTGCCCATTTTTTATTAGGGTTATTTGCTTTTTGGGTGTTAAAATGTCTAAGTTCTTTATATATTTTGCATGTTAACCCCTTGTCAGATATTTCATTTACAAATATTCTCCCACACTGTAGTAAGCCTTTTTGTTCTGCTTATGGAGTCCTTTGCTGTACAAAACCTTTCTAGCTTGATGTAGTCCCATTTGTTTACTTTTTATTTTGTTTCCCCTGCCCGAAGAGATGCATTCAGGAAAAAGTTGCTCATGTTTATATTCAAGATATTTTTGCATAAGATTTTTATGGTTTCATGACTTACATTCAGGTCTTTGATCCATTTTGAGTTTACTTTTGTGTATGGGGTTAGACAATAATCCGATTTCATTCTCTTGCATGTAGCTGTCCAGTTTTGCCAACAGCAGTTGTTGAAGAGGCTGTCATTTCCCCATTGTGTATCCATGGCTCCTTTATCATATATTAATTGACCATGTATGCTTGGGTTTATATCTGGGCTCTCTAGTCTGTTCCATTGGTTTATTTGTTCTGTTCTTGTGCAAGTACCAAATTGTCTTGATTATTGTGGCTTTGTAGTAAATTTTGAAGTTGGGGAGCATAATCCGCCCAGCTTTATTCTTCTTTCTCAGGATTACTTTGGCTATTCGGGGTCTTTTGTGCTTCCATATGAATTTTAGAACTATTTGCTCTAGTTTGTTGAAGAATGCTGTTGGTATTTTGATAGGGATTGGATGGAATCTATAGATTGCTTTAGGCAGGATGGCCATTTTGACAATATTAATTCTCATCCTTGAGTATGGGATGTGTTTCCATTTACTGGTATCTTCTTTAATTTCTCTTATGAGTGTCTTGTAGTTTTCAGAGTATAGGTTTTTCACTTCTTTGGTTAGGTTTATTCCTAGGTATTTTATTCTTTTAGATGCAATTGTGAATGGAATAGTTTTCCTGATTTCTCTTTCTTCTAGTTCATCATTAGTGTATAGGAATGCAACAGATTTCTATGTATTAATTTTGTATCCTGCAACTTGGCTGAATTCAGATATTAGATCTAATAGTTTTGGAGTGGATTCTTTAGGGTTTTTTAT
Source organism: Manis javanica (assembly GCF_040802235.1). Lineage (NCBI taxonomy): Eukaryota > Metazoa > Chordata > Mammalia > Pholidota > Manidae > Manis > Manis javanica. Next base: position 54,659,577 of record NC_133168.1, read on the forward strand.
ATACAATATCATGTCATCTGCAAACAGGGACAGTTCAACTTCTTCTTTGCCAATCTGGATGCCTTTTATATCTTTGTGTTGTCTGGTTGCCATGGCTAGTACCTCCAGAACTATGTTGAATAAAAGTGGGGACAGTGGGCATCCTTGTCTTGTTTCCGATCTTAAAGGAGAAGCTTTCAGCCTCTCGCTGTTAAGTATGATGTTTGCTGTGGGTTTGTCATATATGGCCTTTATTATGATGAGGTACTTGCCTTCTATACCCATTTTGCTGAGAGTTTTTATCATGAATGGATGTTGAATTTTGTCAAATGCTTTTTTGGCATCTATGGAGATGTTCATGTGGTTTTTGCCCTTCCTTTTGTTGATGTGGTGGATGATGTTGATGGATTTTTTAATGTTGTACCATACTTGCATCCCTGGAATAAATCCTACTTGATAATGGTGGATAATCTTTTTGATGTATTTTTGAATTTGGTTTGCTAATATTTTGTTGAGTATTTTTTCATCTGTTCATCAGGGATATGGGTCTGTAATTTTCTTTTTTTGTGGTGTCTTTGCCTGGTTTTGGTATTAGAGTATGCTGGCCTCATAGAATGAGTTTGAAGTATTCTGTCCTCTTGTACTTTTTGGAAAACTTTAAGGAGAATGGATATAGATAGGTCTTCACTAAGTGTTTGATACAATTCAGCAGTGAAGCCATCTGGTCCAGGAGTTTTGTTCTTAGGTAGTTGTTGATTACCAGTTCAATTTCCTTGCCTGTAATTGGTCTATTCAGTTTTCATTTTCTTCCTGAATCAGCCTTGAAAAGTTCTATTTCTCTAGAAATTTGTCCATTTCTTCTAGGTTTTCCAGTTTGTTAGTGTATGATTTTTCATAGCATTTTCTTACAATTATTTGTATTTTTGTGGTGTCTAGTGATTTTTCTGTTCTCATTTCTGATTCTGTTTATGTGTGTAGACTCTCTTTTTTTCTTGGTAAGTCTGGCAAGGGGTTTATCTATTTTATTTATTTTCTCAAAGAACCAGCTCCTGCTTTCATTGATTCTTTCTATTGTTCTATTCTTTTGTATTTTATTTATTTCTCCTCTAATCTTTATTATGTCCCTTCTTCTACTAACTTTGGGCCTCATTTGTTCTTTTTCTAGTTTCATTAATTGTGAGTTTAGACTGTTCATATGGTATAGTTCTTCTTTCCCAAGGTAGGCCTGTATTGCCATATACTTCCCTCTTAGCATGGCCTTTGCTGTGTCCCACAGATTTTGTGGTGTTGAATTATTGCTGTCATTTGCCTCCATATATTGCTTGATCTCTCCTTTTATTTGGTCATTGATTCATTGATTATTTAGGAGCATATTATTAAGCCTCCATATGTTTGTGGGCTTTTTCATTTTGTTTGTGTAATTTATTTATAGTTTCATACCTTTGTGGTCTGAGAAGCTGGTTGGTACAATTTCAACCTTTTTTATTTACTGAGGCTCTTTTTGTGGCCTAGTATAAGATCTATCCTTGAAAATGTTCCATGTGCACATTAGAAGAATGTGTATCCTTTTGCTTATGAATGAAGTGTTCCGTAGATGTCTATTAGGTCTATCTTTTGTAACACGTTATTCAGTGCCTCTGTCTCCTTAGGTATTGTCTGTTTGGTTGATCGGTCCTTTGGAGTGAGTGGTGTGTTGTAGTCTCCTAAAATGAATGCATTGTATTCTATTTCCCCCTTTAATTTTGTTAGTATTTGTTTCATATATGTAGGTGATCCTGTGTTGGGTGCATAGATATTTTGTAATAGTTACATGCTCTTCTTGGACTGACCCCTTTATCATTATGTAATGTCCTTTTTTGTCTCTTTGACTTCCTTTGTTTTGAAGTCTGTTTTGTTGATACAAATACTGCAACTCCTGTTTTTTTCTCCCTATTAGTTGCATGAAATATCTTTTTCCATCCCTTTTCTTTCAGTCTGTGTATGTCTTTGGGTTTGAAGTGAATCTCTTGTGGACAACATATAGATGGGTCTTGTTTTTTTATTCATTCAGTGATTCTATGTCTTTTGATTGTTGCATTCAGTCCATTTATATTTAGGGTGATAATCAATAGGTATGTACTTATTGCCATTGCAGGCTTTGGATTCGTGGTTACCAAAGTTTCAAGTGTAATTCCCTTACTATCTAACAGTCTAATTTAACTCACTTAGTATGCTATTATAAAGAGAATCTAAAGTTTTTTTTTTCCTCCTTTTTCTTCCTCCTCCATTCTTTATATATTAGGTATCATTCTGTATTCTTTGTCTATCCCTTGATTGACTTTGAGGGTAATTGATTCGATTTTGCATGTGCTTAGTAATTCATTAATCTAGTTTCTTTGCTGTGGTTTTATTTCCCCTGGTAACACCTATTTAGCCTTATGAATACTTTCATCTATAGCAGTCCCTCCAAAATACACTGTAAAGATGGTTTGTAGGAGGTAAATTCTCTCAGATTTTGTTTATATGGAAATTGTTTAATCCCTCCTTCAAATTTAAATGATAATCTTCTCAGGTAGAGTAATCTTGTTTCAAAGCCCTTCTGCTTCATTGCATTAAATATATCATGCCACTCCCTCTGGCCTGTAAGGTTTCTGTTGAGAAGTCTGATGGGTCTTCCTTTATATGTGATGTTTTTTCTCTCTCTAGCTGCTTTTAAAAGTCTGTCCTTATGCTTGATCTTTGCCATTTTAATTATTATATGTCTTGGTGTTGTCTTACTTAGGTCTCTTGTGTTGGGAGATCCGTGCACCTCCATAGCCTGAGAGACTGTCTCTTTCCCCATATTGGGGAAGTTTTCATCAATTACTTCCTCAAAGACACTTTCTATCCCTTTCTCTCTCTCTTCTTCTTCTGTTACCCCTGTAATGCAAATATCGTTCCATTTGGATTGGTCACACAGTTCTCTCAATATTCGTTCATTCTTAGAGATTATGTTTTCTCTCTGTGTATCAGCTTCTTTGTATTCCTCTTCGCTAATTTTGATTCCATTTTCCATCTCTTCTACTATAACTAATCTGCTCTTAAATCCCTCCCTTCTATGTTTCATTTCTGATATGGAATTTCTGAATGATTGAATCTCCATCCTAAATTCATTCCTGAGTTTTTAAATATTTTTCTGAACCTCCATAACCATGTTTATGATTTTTATTTTTAACTCTCTTTCAGGAATATTGGTGAGTTCAGTTTCATTTGTCCCTTTTTCTGGTATTCATGAGATTTTGTTTGAACCAGGTTCCTTTGAAGTTTCATGGTTATATGTGGCGCCCTCTAGTGCCCAGAAGCTCTAGTCTCTGGAGCTGCTCAGCCCCTGGAGCTATACTGAGGGTCACAGGGGAGTGGCTCTGGTGGCTGGGGGGAGGAATGAGCTTTTTCTTGTTTCCTGCCTGCAGTGCCTGTCTCCACTGTCAGAACCAGTGGTCCGAGCACACAGGTATAAACCTCTGTGCTTTGCATCTGTAGTTGTCATAGGCGGGGCCTCCCTCTGCCTGGTCTGGAGCTAGGGCAGCGACTGCCATTTTGTGAGTCAGTGTTGGCACACCAGGAGAAAGTTACAGCAGGCTGTGTATCACAGTGGGGGGCCTCAGAGCTGCATTGCCAGCCAGGGGTATAGAGTGCCCGAAGCTCCTGAACATTCCTAACCTGCTAGGCAGAGCATACCCAGACAACCTTGTCCACCTATCCCTTCTCCTGCATGGAGCTCCGTGCAAACCCTGCCCCTTCAGCAGTGCTCTCGCTACCAGGAAGCCTCCCAGATCGCCTGCCTTTCCTTTGTCCAGAGCAGCCGGATGTGGATCCCTGTTCACAAATGGCTGGAATCTCAGTCTCTTCAAGTATTCTGCCTGTCTTAGCTTTCCAACCCCACTAATATCCAGAGCACCATGAAATGTAGGTCTGTGCTCCCAAAGCAGATCTCCAGGACAGGGTATTCAGCAGTCCTAGGCCTCTACTCCCTCCCTGCCCTGTTTCTCTTCCTCCTGCCAGTGAGCTGGGGTGGGAGAAGGGCTTGGGTCCCACTGTATCAAGGCTTTGTTATGTTACTCTATTTCTTAAGGTCTACTCTGTTCTCCAAGTGTATGCAGTCTAGTGCAGCCTTCTTTCCTGTTGCTCTTTTAGGATTAGTTGTTTTAACTATATTTTCATATTATATGTGGTTTTTAGAGGAATTCTCTGTCTCACCTCTCGTGCCGCCATCTTGAATCCTCCTGTCCTAACCTTGATATTTAATCAATCTGCAGTCCCTATTGATTCTAACTCCTAATATCACTAAAATTGTACCTTGTTCTTATTTTCTATACTCACCACTCCTAGCCAAACTATTCCCTTTTTTAGGAACTGGACTTCCAGAAAAGACTTTTACATGGTCTCCCTCATCTACTATTAATGAGTCCAATATATTCTCCATCATGTTGCCAATTGGATGAATTTTAAATGAAAAATCTTATCATGCCTTTCCCAGTTTGAAATTCCTTAATCACTACCAAGTGCGTTTTCTTATAATGAAAACCAAAATCCCCATTAAGTTGTACAGTGATGTGTGTGATCTGTCTTCTGCTAACCTCACAAGCCTCATCTCTGACATCTCCCTTTCCCTCATTGCATTCCATTTATGCAGACTTGTAAATTGCCATTCCAAGAGGCTTCTTATCTTGGCACTGCTGCTAATGTTATTTTTCTCTATACCTCCCACCACTTTCATCTCACTCCTACTCATCCTTTAGATCTGAGTTAAAATGTCATTTCCCCAGAGAAGCTGGAAGGTCCTTAGCACTGTATACTTCTGCCTAATTTCACTGGCCACAATTCTAATTACACAATTAATTGCACAATTTGTTGGTTATTATCTATCCCTGAAGCAACTTATCATCCCTGCCAGGCAGAGAATATATTTGTGCTTGCACCTCCTCTCCAGCATTAACACTTGCTAAAAACAGTTGGGAAGATAAATGAGTAAATGAATGAATGGTTAAATTCACTGCTTTGCTTCTTTCATGCTATAGCTCTCAATTTAGGGCTAGAATTCCCACAATCATTGTTTAAAAGTAACCTGAATTTCTATTTAAGTTTTTAATGAATTAGGCTTTTTATAGTAAAGAATTTGTTTAACATTTGAAACTTTAAAAAAAATGTCTGCCCTACAATCTCACGTATGTTTTAAGTTTTGTATGATAAAATACAGTTTCTATATACAACAGATTAACAATGTAGAATTTTAAGTGATAAAGGTAATTATCTGTGGCTTGAGTTTATTAGCATGAAAAACCACCCCATTATTAGTAATAGCAAATACAAATATTGATTTGGGATTAGCATTGTTGCTGTTGAGTATTTCAATGCTCTGTAATTATTGTAGGCATAGTTTTAAAATTTACAGAAAAATACAAGGATCTTTATAGTTTTATTTTTCTTAGTATGATTTAGAAAATGACATTTTGAAATCAGTATTTCCTATAAAAAAGACAACCTAACATATAATTTTAATAAATATATATGCCAAAGGTAATATTTTTCTTTTTTTATTTGGATACAAATCAGCATAGACATGAACTTAGCTCTTTACTCCTAGGATGCAGGAACACGCTATTCAAATTCAATCAGAACATCCAGATATTAATGAACTGTTCATCCAGAGTTCACAGGATGTTCACTTTGGCTTCGGTCCTTCCAGAGTAGGTCCATGTCAAGAGTTTTCTAAAAGTTAATTAGCAGTTCTGGCAAAATTAGAGTATATTGTTATTTCAGCTTGAAATCCCTTAGATTGACTAGTGATCTCAAAAGAAAAATTATCAAGATGTGATCAATAATTACTTAAAGTTTAAAGATTAAAAATTAATCTCCTGATATGGTTTGTGAGATTTTTTATTTTTCCCCTACTATTTTTGAAAAATAAGGTGGGTGTTTATCAGAGAGGCATCCAAAATCAGAGAGAGAAAAAGATGTGCCTTTTAAGGTTCTTTCTATCCCAATTTAGTCTCATCTTTATTTGCATACACCACAGATCAGGCTGATGGCTGATGGCTGATGCACTATTATGGCTTCCATGGCTGATGGCTAACTCCTTGCTGGTCCCTGGGTGTGACTGTACCAGTTGTTAAGTATTTTAACTAGAACAACCTGTTATGGTCATAGAAAGTGTAATGCTTTGCTGTCACCAGCTCCAAAGTATGAACATGTGACAACCAAAACAAAATCTCTCAAAGAATTGCAGCTATGCAAATTATTTATTTAAATTGTCTAACTTCCCATTTTCCTGAGTCATATAAGAAATCAACACATTTTTAAAGTTTGACCTGATCTTTTCCAAAATGGCAATTTGTTTTCCACAAGTTACCAGCCACCATGATTTAAGATAGTTATAACCTGGGGATTTCACAGACATAGGAGTCTTTGACCCTCTAGTAAAATAAACCAGGATTTGTAGAGTGGAGTAGAAAATCTTCCACACTAGTTTATATTTAATATATTTAGAGTTGTACATTACATTTACTAGAAGAATTCTACCTATTACTCATGAAAACCTCAAGCAGGCCAAATATAAAGGAAACCATTTTCTAGATACATCATCCTTAAACTTCAGAAAACCAAAAATTAAGTACAAATTTTAGAAGTAACCAGAGGAAAAAGACACATTACATAGGGAAACAATGAATGATAAACAAGTTTACAGGCCAGAAAACTGTGGAATAATACCTTTAAAGTACTGAAAGAAAAAAAAATGATCTAGAATTCTATATCCAAAGAAAAAAATCCTAAAACTTGATGGCAAAACAAACAAACAAAAAACATTTCCCAGTAGACAAAAACTGAAAGCATTAGTCCAGCAAATATGCAGTACACAAAATGCTGAGAGAAGGTTTCAGGCTGAAGGAAAATGATACCACTTGGAATCCTAGGTCTGCAGAAAGCAATGCCGAGCTCCAGAAAGGGTAAATATTTGGTTGAATATTTATACATAATATTTTTAATAAATACGTAACTATATATCTTTTATCTTCAAAAATATGTTGACTATATAAAATAGAAATAATAACAGTGTGTGTTGGACTTACCGCATGTATAGAGCACAGTGGCCAGAAAATGGGATAAAAAATACATTCTTGTGAAGTTACATAATACTATTATTTGAGGGTAAACTGTGAAAACTTAAAGACATATATTATTATTTCCAGACTGAGCAACCTGTAAAAAAGAAAAAAGCATATCAAAAGGGTAAAAAAAGTTGAATACTAAAATCTGTTGTATTCAGATGAAAACCCAAGTAATTTTATTAAATACAAATGGGCTGAACTATCCAACTAAAAGGCAGACATGATAAGACTTTATAAAAAACTCATCTATATATTCTTTAGAAGAAACACTTTTTAATAAAAGGACACAGACAGATTAAAAGCAAAAGGGCGGAAAAATATACCATGCAAAAAACTAACTTTTCATAGCTGGTGTGGTTACATAAATATCAGGCAAAGGAGATTTCAAGACAAGGAGCATTACCAGAGATGAAGGCATTTCATAATGATAAGTGCATCATTTATCATTCATCAAGACATAATAATCATCAACCATAAATGTATATTCACCTAGTGACAGAGCTTCAAATGCATGAAGCAAAGACTGACAGGATAGAGAAACAGACAAATTCCCCTTCATAGTTAATGTCATGGTTAATTTTATGTGTTAATTCCATCAGATTAAAGTATCCAGTTATTTAGTCAAACACTAATTTAGGTGTCTCTGTGAAGGTATTTTGTAGGTGTAATTGGCACCTACAATCAGCTGACTTTAAATAATGGAGATTTCTCTTGATAAAGTGGTTGGGGCCTCATCCGAAGTCTGAAGGCCTTAAAAACAAAATCTGAGTTTTTCTAAAGTAAAGTAAGTTCTGCCTCAAGACTACAGCATTAATTCCTGCCCGGGTTTTCAGCCTGCTTGTTTGACCTACAGTGCAGACTTGCCAGCCTCTACAATTACATGAGCCAAATTTTTTAAAGTAACTCATATATGTGTGTGTGTGTGTGTGTGTGTGTGTGTGTGTGTGTGTGTGTGTGTGTGTTCTAGTGGTTCTATTTCTCTAGAGTACCCTGGGTGATGCAGCTGGTGATGTTAAGACCACTTGTCAGTAAGTGATGGAACAAAGACAAAATAATCACTAAAAATACAGAAGATTTGAAAAGCACTCTCAATCAACTTGATCTAATCAACAGATGCAGATAATAATTCCAATACATACAGAACATTCATCAGGATCAATGTGTGCTGTGTCATAATAAAAATTTCAATAAATATCAAAGATTGAAGACATACAGAGGATTTTTTTTTCTGATCATACTGTTGTAAAGTAAAAATCAGTCATAGAAATGCAACTGGATATTTGGAAATTAGGCAACACGCTTCTAAATAACCTATGGGTCAAATAAGAAATTATGGTAGGAATTTTGTATGAATGAATGATAATGAAAAAAACATTATGACTTTATGAGATTCAGCTAAAGCAGACCTCAGATGGAAATTTATAGCTTTACATGCTTATGTTGGAAAAGAAGAAAGATTTAAAATCAATATTTTATACTTCCATCTTAAAAAGCTAGACAAGGACAAAATTATGCTGAAATTAATTAGGAGAAAGGAAATAATAAGAATGATAGAAATCATGAGATACATAATTGTTTAAACTTTTGCCAGATTTTCCAACACAGACCACTACAAAGGAATGATTATTGCCAAGCTTGAAGTCAGTCATCCTGCTTCAATTCATTCAATGCCTCTCAATTCAAACTCCACAGGAAGTAAATAACACAGATAATAGAAAGGTATCTGTTTATAACTGCAGATGTTATTTTATTTTATGAACAAGGTTCAATAGTTACAATTCAACTAAGTTGCAAATAGTTTTACAGTGGCTTTGTTCTGTATAATGGCAATAGGTATAAAGCATGTTATCTAAACTTTAAAAGGAAATCACATCTATTGGCTTACAATTAGCTAGCTACCTGTCTGGTTTTGAGCCAGATAAGAAATGTGCAAAATGTGTTGGCCATTGGTGGATGTATGTTGTCTCATAATAAATGAGTGCTCTCTGCTACTTTAGAGAACATACCAGCCAAAGTCTATGCAACAGTTATCAACCTGGGCACATGGTTGGGATTCACTGTACATTTCTTGTTCCTTAATAGTCACTCAAAAATCAAATTTCAGGAAGTATTTGGTGAATATAGGACTTTCATTTCCTGTGAGAATTAAAAAAGTAAAAGACATATCCCACATAAGAAATGATCTAGTGGTGGAGTCAAGAGAAACACAACTGAAAACAGACATAAAAAAAAGCAGAATCAGAACTCAAGGTCAACCAAGGATAATAGTCAGACTATTAAATGTGGTCTGTTCTGATCAGACCTGGAGTGTGTTGATCCTGCTTACAGAGATGGACCACATGCTAAATACCAAATGATTTTGGGGTTCGTGAAATAAAGAGAGGCATTACCCAAAGAAGTTCATATGTTCACTGGAAAAATGAAGTAAAACTATTGTCATGAGTGGCTGGGGTAGATAGAATAGATAGAATGTGCTCTAAGACTAAAGATAAAAATATAATTGTGATGGGAGGAAAAAGCCACACCTGAGGTGGGGAAAAGGTAATAAAGCTGGGTGATTAGGAAGCTCGGTCTGTGAGCAAAGGGTATGTACAAAGTTCTTTCCTTCATGCAGTGCCCAGAGAAAGTTCTCCAGGCCTCAAGTGGCCTCTAAAGGCACCACTCTGCCAGGCTAGACTTGGAGCTAAATGTTATTGTCTGCTCTCTTTCATTTGAGTTGGTGCCTTTGTTTACTATCGATAAGTGGTTACTTCTCAAGAGCTCAATCTTCTTGGTTCTGTTCTTGAATTTTCAGTATTCTTACCAACAAGAACATGCCTTTTTTCTCCCAGCATGCTAGCATGGTGTTCCAAACATCTCTTGCTGATTTTCAACACTTGGTTGATAAACACAATACCCTTCCTAATGCCTCCTATCACCAACCACCAAATCAAAATATTAACGTACAGCATTTATGAGTCCAAGAAATGTTAAGAGTTGTCACCTAAAAAATAAGGAAAACAATCACACAAATTACAGCTCTTTTATTCATAACACAAATATGATCATCTTGGGCTTGTTCAACAAATATTTACCAAGTATCCTCATATGGTTTTGGTTTTATGTACATGTGCCTTATGTAATATCAGTAAGCCTAATTCTGTGACCCTTGGTTGGGAGAGAGAGTAGCCAGCTTTTGATCACCACTTCATGCCAGTTCCCCAAAGATGAGCTGCAGGCATAGGATATGACTTCACTGCTTACTCATTGCTAGTGATCCTGTCTGTTTTCATTAATGGGAATATTTCCATTAAAACTTAGCCTTCTTAAAATGACATTTTGTGGCTCCATTACACAGTTATTTTTGCTAATCCCTGATATCAAAAGTTTTTATAACTGACCTCTGTGCTCTCGCTCTGTATTCCTTTTTGTCCCCTGGATTTGAATATGGATTCATTAAAAGGTGTTAAGCCAGGGTTACCTCATAAATCATTTCCAGACTTTTTAAGGTGGAGCAGTGCTCCCTAACAGAGTTAAAGGGAAGAATATTCTTGTTTTCTTTCTTTTCTTATTCAAAGACATTTAGACTACATTTCACTATTGGTAGAGATTATTTAGTACAGCTGGACTGTCCAAGGCACCGAGAATATGTGTTCATGGAAATTGGCTCTACAACAGTGCTTCTCAAACTTGAATGTGCATATGAATTGCCTGAGGATCCTGTGAATATGAATTTTTCTATTCAGTAGGTCATTGAATTTCAATGAATTTGTGTACAGTGCACAAAGTCCTTTACTGAACCCTGAACCCAGATTGCCAATGTTGGAGTTCGTTAGAAATGCAGACTTTCAGATACCAGCCAGAATTACTGAATCTGAATCTGCATTTTAACCAGCTCCCAGGTAATTTGTACATTTAAAGTTTGGGAAGTATCCTGAAAATCACACAGAATTAACTGTGTAATGGCAAAAGCAAAAGCTCAATTACCATACCCTCTCTGATTATATCTTTACTGTGTCCTTCTCTGATTGTTCCCTGGGGATGTAGCTGCATATGGTTTCATTTATGTCAGGAGAAGCAGCCTGCCCAGACTACCTACCTTGTGTAAAAAATCTTGAAACACTGATGCCATGTCTACCACCTCTAAATCTATGCCCTTGTTGCAAATGGTTGTAAACAGTTGAGTACAGGTATACTAAAAATAACAGCATAGCATATTAATGGTTTCTCAGAGATAAGTCAAAATCAATGGACACATGGAAAATACCCATTTTAATAAATCATAATAAGAATTTCTTTCCAAGGGATTGCCAAAAATATGTGCATATTTTTAAAAATGCAAAGGGTTTAGATTGGATAGCAAACTTTTACAATATCCTATTAATACAAATTTTATCTATTATAGCAGTTCTCAAACATTTGATCTCAGGAGACCTTTATACTCTTCCAAATTATTGAGGACCTCAAAGATCTTGTGATTATGGGGATTATATGCATCAATATTTATTAGAGTAGAAATTAAAGCAGAAGTTTAAAAAATATACACTCATTACTCATGTAAAAATAACAAACCCATGTCATTTAATGCAAATAATATCTATTTTATGGAAAATAATTATCATTTCAAAAGAATGGTATTGTTTGACATTATTTTAAAAATCTCTTTAATATCTAGTTTAGTAGGAAATAGTTATAGAATAGAGTCTCATCTATTTGTACATTCAATCTTTTATGAAATCTCACTTCATCAAGGCTCTGGTAAACTACACTGAATACTTTTTTAAAAAAAATGAAAGTGAGAAAGGTAAATAGCATCTTGGAATTATTATGAAAGCATATTTGACTTCATGGACTCTCTGAAGGAAACACGGGGACTTCTGAGATTCTCCGTGCCACGCTCTGAAAACTGTTATTCTTTCGTACCTGAGAAAGAACAATCAACCATATACATCACACACACACACACACACACACACACACATTTTCAGTGTAAAAATTGCTCACAGTCCCCAATTAAAAAATGTAGTATGTTTCAAATGTTTGTTTTTAAGCAGTCTGATTACTTGAACTTAGTTGACTCGCATTAATAGTATTTCAGAATCAGTCTGTTTGGAGTGTTAATGACTGTGTGTGAAAATATATTCAGAGTCCCAGCCTGGGTAACAGGAACATTACTCCTCTTGCTTACAAACGGAGGTGTTGGAACTTCTGTCTCTGGATCACTCCTCTTTGGCCAGTGCATTTTGGAATTTCTGCAGTTCCAAGCAACCCCTGGGGCTCCCACGGCCTCGGGCCAGAAACAAAAACATGATGAAAATAGGGACTTAAGGTGGGTGGGTGGTAAAAAGACTTTTCTTTTATGAAATGTAGGAATTAGTTAAATTAATTTTTTCACCCTGTTGCTCTTGGGCTTTGGATCAAGTCTTGTCTTTTTGTTTTCTGCAGAACAGAATTCAATCTCACTATTTTCTCAACATATTCCTTTATTTCTTAGGCCTTTAGTAACTCAGATTAATTTATAGAAAAGATAATTTGCTGGCTTACATAATGTGAAAGGTCTGGGTATAAAAGATAGACTTCAGAGATGTTTAGATGTCATCAGTACTTCATCTCTCTTTGTCTCTCAGCTCTACATTCTCTGTGTTAGCATCATTCCTACTTAAAGTGGTCCTTTCTGTGTGGTAAAAAACATGGCAACCAGCATGCATAGTCTTTCCAGAAGGAAAGAGACTTGCTTTGTTGCCAGTGCTACTGTCAGTCCCAAATTAAAGGATGCTTAATTGACCAGCCCAGGTCACATGCCCATCCCTTAGAAGAAAAGGGAGTTCCTTGATTGGAAGCTCCTCCAGAACCTCATGGAATTGTTAAAGGGGTTCAGTGGGGACAGAAGGAAAAAAATTTGTCCTGTGCTTCTTGCTTTTAAATGAAATCAAGGACCTTTTGAGGTTTTCTAAGTGTCATTGCAATTTTTAAATTGTAATTATTAAATGAATTGCTATAATAACTACTTGTTTGAAAACCACCTGAGAAATAAGATTCCAAATGATAAATAATATAAAGAGTTTTAGAGATATCACTCTACTCCTAATCTAGTATTCTTCACCTCTAGCATGGCTTCATGCTCTGGAAAACATGTCTGCTTCTGTTTCAATTCCTCTTGAAACTGTAATTTACTTGCATTCTGTCAATGATGGAGTTGTTATACCTTTTTTTATTGAGAGGAAAGCAGAAATTTGATTAGGTTAACTAATTTGGCCAAGGTCTTGATTAGTAAATGGTAGAACTGAATTCTCCTCACTCCAAATTATCACAGGGAGCAAAAGAGACAAGTCTTTGCTCTCATGGAATTAATGTCCTAGTGAGGAAGACAAAAAATAAACAAATAATTATATACGATGTCATTTGGCAATGAGTACTGGAGAAAAACTGGTGGGAAAAGTGTGCTTTTTAATTAGGGTGATTAGGGGCACCCTCTCTGAGGTTACACTTCAGCAGAGACCTGAATGAAGCCAGTAGGCATGCCAGGGGGATACTGGAAGGAAGAGCATCCAGACTGGAGAGCAGGAAGAACAAAGGCTCTGGAGTGTCCGTGCTCTTGGCATGTTTGCAGGAATAGCGAAGAGGCTAGGGGCCTGGAACTGATTTCGGGTAGGGGTGGGAGCAGTAGGGAATTAGATCATAGAGGGAGCCAAAGGACACTTTATTCAAAAAGTTCAGAGATTTGGAAACTATGTATTCTTGTTTTCTGAAAGAAAAAGCATTTTTTATCATGTTAAGGTATGTACCTTCAGAAGATGATAAAAGAGACGACTCTTCCATCATCTCTGCCATCCATAAGAGAGCATTCAAGTTTATATGTTGCATCATTTACTCATCCATTCTTTCAGTCACCATTTACTAGGCTCCCACTATTCTCTAGATCCTGAGTCAGGTGTTGGAGCTGTGGCAAAGGAAAAAGGTAGTTTTCTGTCCTCTAAGAGCCTTTTATGTCATATACAAGAGGATGATCAGGTTGACAAGAGCATCTTGCATTGCTGCTCACACATTTTTTTTTTTCGAGAAGGTGGTTTCCACAAGCACTAGCTGGAGGCCTGCCATTTACTGACATGTTGCTAAAATTTTTAAATTAAATGTTCTACTAGACATGGAATCAGTGTGGTAATGGATCCATCTTACTACTGTTTCAGAAGGGTTTAAAAGCACTCGTTTCCATATCACATCCATTAAAAATGCATGATGTCATACACTCTGGGGAGCAATCTGTTTCATAATTTGAAGGCGAACCAACAAAACATGATTCAAAAAGGAAGTGAAGGTGACAAGGTACAGAATAACATGAAGCAGTATGCATACACCTATCATGAACCCTCCCGGGGTTAAGTGACCTGACAGAGAACAGAGAGTTTAATGGAAACAAACCAGAGAACCAAACCACATTCCATTTTCCTCAGAGAGAGAGATGTATAAATCAGGATGAAATAAAGTTAATGTGATATGCAGAAAACATTTTTAGCATTGGTTTCCTCTGTACTGAAATGAAGAAAACAGAGCATACAGGAGGCCAAGTGAGGAGACTTCGAAATGAGCTGTGGGATTAGAGGAGATGCACCAGTACTGCCTGCCAGCTGGCACCCACCCTGCCCACCGCTCTTTCATGTGCCTGGACTTCAGAACGAGAAGAGGGTTCTGGATATGCTCTCTCTCCCCAATATCCACTCTCCTTCCCTTCCATCTCCCTCCCTTGTTCACATTTGTTCTTGCGTATTTCATATGGGTCACTAAAGCTGGTATGTATTATGGCTACGAAGTACTATATTACATTTTCAAAGGCAGAAAATGGCTATATGTTAAGCTGCCAAATCAGTTCCTTGCCAGAATGGTCCAAGCTAATGAGATGGTTTGTAAATTATAGTTAGATGGACGTGATGTGGAGAACAAGGGATACCATGGAGGGCTAGCAGATGGAATCACTGGGGGTCACTGGCTCTTTTGCTGGCATTTCTTTTTCATTTTCTTAGTTGAAGTGTTTGAGAATTTAAACCTTTGTGTATTAATGTTTAAGAATTCCTATAAATTTCAAGCTGAAAGTAGGTCCGGTGTTATGTAAGCTGAGGGACCTACTATAATTCTTTGTATAATTCAACTGGTCAATAAATAGCTTCTTAATGAAAGAACATCTACTTACAAAAATAAATAGCTAGACAAATATCGAATTGCAAAAGTAAGAAGTAAGGACAACTTTAACATTTGAGTCTGGTCCTGACCTAGCCACAAAGGGGAAATTCTATTAAATTTTGAATTTTCTGTACATTCTGCATATGATTTAATTTGAACTAGTCCTAACACTTTGCATGTCAGCTGATTCATTGACTCATTAATTAGACATGAATGGTTTTAATTCCTAAACTGGTCTTCTCCATCTTTCTGCAGTTTTTGAAAGTTTTGTTTTGTATGCATTTGCTTTGGAGTTAAACAACATAAAGAAATTTCAAAATCATAGCTCTTTGAGTCTTTAGACTTTTTCCAAATGGCTTTCCCATTTTACAGCTGCAAGCAAGTGACTTTAAGGATCCCTAGATAAGGAATTCTTAAGAGTGCCTGGTCAGAAAAGTTGAAACAGAAGAATTAATTTCTTAGTTATACTCTCTATTATTTGGCTGGTCCGAAGTAAGGAAAAAAATCAATTTCTTATAATTTACCCAATACATATTTTCTATGCATATTCATTAAAAAGTATAAAACACTTTTGTGATGAATCAGTTTGATGAAATTAGTATATTTTAAAAATTAAGTTATTTTAATAGACAATTATAATAAATAAGAGAAATAAAGCATTCAATTTTAAAAAAGCAAACATTATTCCACAATACCAAGCCAAAAATACTGTTGTAGAAGGTACAAACGCATTAACTTTATATGCAGGTAATGGCAATTGCTTAGGGTTTCCCTGCACCTTAGTAGCAGCAAATTATAGTCAGATAGATAAAATTAGTCTTGAATTTCATTCCTCTTTTCCTCTGGTCTTCCTTCCTCTTCTACATAATTATGCTCATCATTAAAAAGAAATGAACGAGGTGGAGCCAAGATGGAGGCCTGAGTAGAGCAGTGGAAATCTCCTCCCAAAAACACATAGATCTATGAAAATATAACAAAGAAAACTCTTCCTAGACTACACGCCAGAGGACGCAGGATGACATCCAGACCACATCCACACATGCAAGAGCCCAGCACGTTGCGAAGGGGGTAAGATGCAAGCCCCGGCCTGGCGGGACCCGAGCACCCCTACCCCTGGCTCCTGGCGGGTGGAAAGAAACCAGAGCGGTTTTTTTTTTGGCGAGTGCTTTTTGGAAGCCTTAAAGGGACAGGGACCCCAATACCAGCGAAACAGGGCAGCAAGACTGGTGAGCGGGTGCCTGAGACCGGCGCCTGGGGACAAAGAAAATCGCATGTTTTTCCCAATACTAGGGAGGCAGGGCGGCAGGACCGGTGGGTGGGGGCCTGGGGCCGGCGCCTGGGGACGGAGAGGGTTGCGCGTTTTTCCCTTTTTTTTTTGGCGAGTGTTTTTTGGAGGCCTTGGAGGGATGGGGACCCCAGTGCTAGTGGGCGGGTGCCTGGGACCAGCGCCTGAGGACAAACAATATCGCGCATATACCCCCCTTTTTTTTTTTTTCGCAGGGGCTTTTCGGAAGCCGTGAAGGGACAGGGACCCTGGTGCTAGGGTGCTAGGGAGGCAGGGCAGCAGGACCGGTGAGCGGGTGCCTGGGACCGGCGCCTGAGGACAAAGAAAATCACGCGTTTTTTCCTTTTTTTTTTTTTTTCTTTTTCCTCTTTTGTTGTTGCTGCTGTTGTTTTGGTTTGGAGAGTGCTTTTTGGAAGTCTTAAAGGGGCAGGACAGGACACTTAGTCCAGAGGCAGGGAGTCTGGGGATCTCTGGGCACTCTAACCCCCTGGGCAACAGGGAGCACAGAGGCCCCTTATGGAGATAAATAGCCTCCTGGCCGCTCCCCTCCAATGGGGCCCCACCATTTTGGAGGGCAGCCCCAGCCAGGCCACGCCCACAGCGACAGCGGAGATAAAACTCCATAGCAAATGGGCAGGTAGCAGAAGCCCTGTCTGCGCACAACTGACAAGCATAAGCCACTAGAGGTCGCTATTCTCCCAGGAGAGGAAGGCCACAAACCAGCAAGAAGGGAAGCTCTTCCAGCGGTCACTCGTACCAGGTCTGCAAACTATCTCTATCACCATGAAAAGGCAAAACTACAGGCAGACAAAGATCACAGAGACAACACCTGAGAAGGAGACAGACCTAACCAGTCCTCCTGAAAAAGAATTCAAAATAAAAATCATGAACATGCTGACAGAGATGCAGAGAAAAATGCAAGAGCAATGGGATGAAATGCAGAGAAAAATGCAAGAGCAATGGGATGAAGTCGGGAGAGAGATCACAGATGTCAGGAAGGAGATTACAGAGGTGAAACAATCCCTGGAAGGATTTATAAGCAGAATGAATAAGATGCAAGAGGCCATTGAAGGAATAGAAACCAGAGAACAGGAACGTATAGAAGCTGACATAGAGAGAGATAAAAGGATCTCCAGGAATGAAACAACACTAAGAGAACTATGTGACCAATCCAAAAGGAATAATATTCGTATTATAGGGGTACCAGAAGAAGAAGAAAGAGGAAAAGGGATAGAAAGTCTCATTGAAGAAATAATTGCTGAAAACTTCCCCAAACTGGGGGAGGAAATAATCGAACAGACTACAGAATTACACAGAACCCTCAACAGAAAGGATCCAAGGAGGACAACACCAAGAGACATATTAAAATGGCAAGGATCAAGGACGAGGAAAGAGTTTTAAAGGCAGCTAGAGAGAAAAAGGTCACCTTTAAAGGAAAACCCATCAGGCTGACATCAGACTTCTCGACAGAAACCCTACAGGCAAGAAGAGAATGGCATGATATATTTAATGCAATGAAACAGAAGGGCCTTGAACCAAGGATACTGTATCCAGCACGACTATCATTTAAGTATGATGGTGGGATTAAACAATTCCCAGACAAGCAAAAGCTGAGGGAATTTGTCTCCCACAAACCACCTCAACAGAGCATCCTACAGGGACTGCTCTAGATGGGAGCACTCCTAAAAAGAGCACAGAACAAAACACACAACATATGAAGAATGGAGGAGGAGGAATAAGAACAGAGAGAAGAAAAGAATCTCCAGACAGTGTATGTAACAGCTCAATAGGGAGCTAAGTTAGGCAGTAAGATACTAAAGAACCTAACCTTGAACCTTTGGTAACCATGAATCTAAAGTCTGCAATGGCAATAAGTACATATCTCTCAGTAGTCACCCTAAATGTAATGGACTTAATGCACCAATCAAAAGACACAGATTAATAGAATGGATAAAAAAGCAAGACCCATCTAGATGCTGCTTACAAGAAACTCACCTTAAACCCAAAGACAAGCACAGACTAAAAGTCAAGGGATGGAAAAACATATTTCAGGCAAACAACAGTGAGAAGAAAGCAGGGGTTGCAGTACTAATATCAGACAAAATAGACTTCAAAACAAAGAAAGTAACAAGAGATAAAGAAGGACATTACATAAAAATAAAGGGCTCAGTCCAACAAGAGGATATAACCATTCTAAATATATATGCACCCAATACAGGAGCACCAGCATATGTGAAACAAATACTAACAGAACTAAAGGGGAAAAAGAATGCAATGCATTCATTTTAGGAGACTTCAACACACCACTCACCCCAAAGGATAGATCCACCGGGCAGAAAATAAGTAAGGACATGGAGGCACTGAACAACACACTAGAACAGATGGACATAATAGACATCTATAGAACTCTACATCCAAAAGCAACAGGATATACATTCTTCTCAAGTGCACATGGAACATTCTCCAGAATAGACCACATACTAGCTCACAAAAAGAGCCTCAGTAAATTCCAAAAGATTGAAATTCTACCAACCAACTTTTCAGACCACAAAGGTATAAAACTAGAAATAAATTCTACAAAGAAAACAAAAAGGCTCACAAACACATGGAGGCTTAAGAACATGCTCCTAAATAATCAATGGATTAATGTACAAATTAAAATAGAGATCAAGGAATATATGGAAACAAATGACAATAACAACACAAAGCCCCAACTTCCGTGGGACGCAGCGAAAGCAGTCTTAAGAGGAAAGTATATAGCGATCCAGGCACATTTGAAGAAGGAAGAACAATCCCAAATGAATAGTCTAACATCACAATAATCGAAACTGGAAAAAGAAGAACAAATGAGGTCTAAAGTCAGCAGAAGGAGGGATATAATAAAGATCAGAGAAGAAATAAACAAAATTGAGAAGAATAAAACAATAGCAAAAATCAATGAAACCAAGAGCTGGTTCTTTGAGAAAATAAACAAAATAGATAAGCCTCTAGCCAAACTTATTAAGAGAAAAAGAGAATCAACACAAATCAACATAATCAGAAATGAGAATGGAAAAATCACGACAGACTCCACAGAAATACAAAGAATTATTAAAGACTACTATGAAAAGCTATATGCCAAAAAGCTGGAAAACCTAGAAGAAATGGACAACTTCCTAGAAAAATAAAACCTCCCAAGACTGACCAAGGAAGAAACACAAAAGTTAAACAAACCAATTACGAGCAAAGAAATTGAAATGGTAATCAAAAAACTACCCAAGAACAAAACCCCGGGGCCGGACAGATTTACCTCAGAATTTTATCAGACACACAGAGAAGACATAATACCCATTCTCCTTAAAGTGTTCCAAAAAATAGAAGAAGAGGGAATACTCCCAAACTCATTCTATGAAGCCAACATCACCCTAATACCAAAATCAGGCAAAGACCCCACCAAAAAAGAAAATTACAGACCAATATCCCTGATGAATGTAGATGCAGAAATACTCAATAAAATATTAGCAAACAGAATTCAACAGTATATCAAAAGGATCATACACCATGACCAAGTGGGATTCATCCCGGGAATGCAAGGATGGTACAACATTCAAAAATCCATCAACATCATCCACCACATCAACAAAAAGAAAGACAAAAACCACATGATCATCTCCATAGATGCTGAAAAAGCATTTGACAAAATTCAACATCCATTCATGATAAAAACTCTCAGCAAAAATGGGAATAGAGGGCAAGTACCTCAACATAATAAAGGCCATATATGATAAACCCACAGCCAGCATTATACTGAACAGCGAGAAGTAAAAGCATTTCCTCTGAGTTCAGGAACAAGACAGGGATGACCACTCTCCCCACTGTTATTTAACATAGTACTGGATGTCCTAGCCACGGCAATCAGACACAACAAAGAAATACAAGGAATCCAGATTGGTAAAGAAGAAGTTAAACTGTCACTATTTGCAGAGGATATGATACTGTACATAAAAAACCCTAAAGACTCCACTCCAAAACTACTAGAACTGATATCGGAATACAGCAAAGTTGCAGGATACAAAATTAACACACAGAAATCTGTGGCTTTCCTATACACCAACAATGAACCAATAGAAAGAGAAATCAGGAAAATAACTCCATACACAATTGCATCAATAAGAATGAAATACCTAGGAATAAACCTAACCAAAGAAGTGAAAGACTTATACTCTGAAAACTACAAGTCAGTCTTAAGAGAAATTAAAGGGGACACTAATAAATGGAAACTCATCCCATGCTCATGGCTAGGAAGAATTAATATCGTCAAAATGGCCATCCTGCCCAAAGCAATATACAGATTTGATGCAATCCCTCTCAAATTACCAGCAACATTCTTCAATGAATTGGAACAAATAATTCAAAAATTCATATGGAAACACCAAAGACCCCGAATAGCCAAAGCAATCCTGAAAAAGAAGAATAAAGTAGGGGGGATCGCACTCCCCAACTTCTAGCTCTAGTACAAAGCCATAGTAATCAAGACAATCTGGTATTGGCACAAGAACAGAGCCACAGACCAGTGGAACAGATTAGAGACTCCAGACATTAACCCAAACATATATGGTCAATTAATATTTGATAAAGGAGCCATGGACATACAATGGGGAAATGACAGTCTCTTCAACAGATGGTGCTGGCAAAACTGGACAGTTACATGTAGGAGAATGAAACTGGACCATTGTCTAACCCCATATAGAAAGGTAAACTCAAAATGGATCAAAGACCTGAATGTAAGTCATGAAACCATTAAACTCTTGGAAAAAAACATAGGCAAAAACCTCTTAGGCATAAACATGAGTGACCTCTTCTTGAACATATCTCCCCGGGCAAGGAAAACAACAGCAAAAATGAGCAAGTGGGACTACATTAAGCTGAAAAGCTTCTGTACCGTGAAAGACACCATCAATAGAACAAAAAGGAACCCTACAGTATGGGAGAATATATTTGAAAATGATAGATCCGATAAAGGCTTGACGTCCAGAATATATAAAGAGCTCACACGCCTCAACAAACGAAAAACAAATAACCCAATTAAAAAATGGGCAGAGGAACTGAACAGACAGTTCTCTAAAAAAGAAATACAGATGGCCAACAGACACATGAAAAGATGCTCCACATCGCTAATTATCAGAGAAATGCAAATTAAAACTACAATGAGGTATCACCTCATACCAGTAAGGATAGCTGCCATCCAAAAGACAAACAACAACAAATGTTGGCGAGGCTGTGGAGAAAGGGGAACCCTCCTACACTGCTGGTGGGAATGTAAATTAGTTCAACCATTGTGGAAAGCAGTATGGAGGTGCATCAAAATGCTCAAAACAGACCTACCATTTGACCCAGGAATTCCACTCCTAGGAATTTACCCTAAGAACGCAGCAATCAAGTTTGAGAAAGACAGATGCACCCCTGTGTTTATCGCAGCACTATTTACAATAGCCAAGAATTGGAAGCAACCTAAATGTCCATCGGTAGATGAATGGATAAAGAAGATGTGGTGCATATACACAATGGAATACTAATCAGCCATAAGAAGTGGAAAAATCCAACCATTTGCAGCACCATGGATGGAGCTGGAGAGTATTATGCTCAGTGAAATAAGCCAAGTGGAGAAAGAGAAATACCAAATGATTTCACTCATCTGAGAAGTATAAGAACAAAGAAAAACTGAAGGAGCAAAACAGCAGTGGAATTACAGAACCCAAAAATCGACTAACAGGTACCAAAGGGAAAGGAACTGGGGAGGATGGGTGCACGGGGAGGAATAAGGGGGGGGAAGAAGAAGGTGGGTATTAAGATTGGCATGCATGAGGGGGAGGGAGAAAGGGGAGGGTGGGCTGTACAACACAGAGAGGACAAGTAGTGATTCTACAACATTTTGTTAAGCTGATGGACAGTAACCGTAATGTGGTTTTTAGGGGGGACCTGATATAGGGGAGAGCATAGTAAACATAGTATTCTTCATGTAAGTGTAGATTAAAGATTTAAAAAAAAAAAAGAAAGAAGGAAAGAGAGGGGGGATTACTCCTTGATAGGATGGAGCTATTGGTAAATCAAAGATCAACACATGCCTTAAATATCCTTAATGTTGATCACTTGGAGGGTGTCGGATGATTGGCTATGGAGGTACCCTTTTCTGATAATATTCCTTTCTCTTAATAAAAAAACAAACAAACAATAAAACAGTTCCTGTGTGCTGACCTCCAATGAGTTCTACACAGTGGTATACAGGGCGTGTCAGGGTGTGGGCAAAGGATCTGTTTGTTTCTATGCAGAGGATCAAGGCCTAGCTTGGCTACCCAGAGAATGAACTGAGATATGATGTGAGGAGAAGCTTCCGGCATCAGCGCTCTCTGGAGGACTTGTGCCGGGGGATGATCACCGGGAAGCCTCCACAGGGATCCGGACGATGCTGCGGTTTTGGCTGCATCCACCCCACCGTTTCCTGGACTTGTCATTGGAATGAGGAGGGAGATGTCTGGGCTGGCATGTGCATACAGTGAGACAACGAATTTGACCGGATCTGTACTGTTGGAACTCAGCCAGGATTTGGGAGGGGTGCAAGTTGTAGCACTCCAAAATCTTAGGACAATAGACTATCTACGGTTAAAAGAACATATGGGATGTGAACAGATCCCAGAAATGGGTTGCTTTAATTTGTCTGATTTCTCTCAGACTGTTCAAGTACAGTTGGACAATATCCATCATATCATAGACAAATTTTCACAAATGCCTAGGGTGCCTAAATGGTTTTCTTGGCTTCACTGGAGATGGATGGTAATTATAGATTTGCTTTGTTTATATCACCATATTCCTATTATGTTAATATGTGAGCGCAAGTTAGTAGTTTAAAACCTATACATGCTTAAGGTACTCTACAAGAAGATATGTCAAAGAAATAATCAATCTTCCCATGTTTCCTTCCATACGCTACCTCTATAGCTTTTCTTCGTCCTTCCTAATTACAACCCTTAAATAGAATTCGTGCCCCATATCGAATTTACCGAGTATCATAATTCCTCCAGGTGGTAAAGATACCTCGAGACAAGTGCTGAGCATAGAAGCCACAGGGCATAAATCTGCAAAGAAGTAAAAAGCTAACCTTTTCAAACAATATGGCTTCTCTCCCACTTACCAACTTTACATTTACCTGTATGGCCCCGGAAGATGACTGGTTAGCCAGAGATGGGTAAGATTCCTCAAGGGAGGAACAACCTAGGACAGGCACAGTCGCAGGGGGCCATCAGGTGAGAAATTGGGGATCAACAGAGGTGAGGCTCAGAGCCTCGCCCACCCCCCCTGTTTTGAGAGAAATCTTCTGCATCCGTGGATGTTTTGCTGCCCTTGTCTAGCTTGGATTAATACTTGGTCCATAGGCACACACCTATCATCTACATTTGCCCTCTTACAGCACTAAACTATGTTTTCTACCTTTATCTTGCATCTACCTACCACTTCAGCATTTTATTAAAAATAAAAATAATAATAATAATAATAAAGGGAGAAATGTGGTATCCACATATAAATCAAGTATAAAAATCAAACGAATATTCATATTTGACCTGATTGTTTATAGGTCATATTGCATGATCAAAACCGAAAATTTCTGTGATGAATGTGCTTGTACTGTTCACCATGTAAGAATTTATTCACTATGTAAGAATTCGTTCACCATGTAGGAACTTGTTTGTTGTGCTTCGGAAGATTGAAGACTGACGAGAATTGGGCTTGAGATGGATTAATGATTGTGCATTGAGCATTGACCCCCCCTATACAGAATTTTATTGTTGTTAACAACCATTTGATCAATGAATATGAGAGATGCCCTCTCAAAAAAAAAAAAAAGAAATGAACCAAATATCTAAGTACATATGGAATTAATTTTGTCATATTTACATTCCCTATTTTTGATATATTGCACTGAAAAGAAAGGAAAGCAACCTGTTACATTATTTGATAAAATACCATTAGTAAAATGCTGGTTTTTGTTTTTAATTAACTTTTTTTTTGGTTTGTTGTTTTCGTGGCATTCATCATGAGGAATTCTGTGTGACTTGGGCATTAGTGGTAAGGAGGAATATGACCAAAAGACAGAGGCATACAGAATGAAGGGAACAAGAGAGAAAAAAAGGACTATTGTCTGTGTGATGTGTTCTTTTGCTTAGTACAGAATGCTGTGGGGCTCCATCCAGAGTGGGGTCCCCTCTACCTCATAGAGTTGGGAATGGCTTCCACAGAAAAATGTACTGGAGATGAGTCCTGAATAAGGGATAGGAGTTCGCCAGGCAGACTAGGGAGAGGATGGGAGATTGACACATGCAGGCCACAGCCCCTCAAGGCTCAAAAGTGAGTGAACAAGTTTGCCTGAGAATGTGCAGCAGTTGGGCTGAGTGAGTGTTGAGGGCCTTGGCTGAAGGCAAGCTGGGGCAGACAAGCCCTTCACAGATCATGCCAGAGACTTTGGGACATATGGTATAGGTGATATGAGAAGCCACTGAGGAGTTTTGTGCAGGCCATAGGGAAATGTCCCCCAGGACATGACCTTTTATTCTTTGGGATTAAAATGGCACATGCCATTTCTTCCTGCATCACAGCCAGTTGCATGGTTTTGCCTCACAACAGGAGGCTGGGAAATGGGGAAAGCAGATGGAATGATTGTGGAGCACCACAGTCTCTGCCATAGTCAGTTCACGTAATTAGACAGGAGCTGCTCTGGGGCTGGAGAGGAGGCAATCAGCTTGAGGTCTTAAGGTTGCAGAAACAACAAATGTAGATAGTTTGGTGAGGAGTGAGAGAGAGAGTGGCCCAGGAAAATGGTTGGGTAAACAGTAAGTGGTGCCAGTGTACCACTCAGCTAAGTGAGTAAACCTGGCAGAGCAGGAGGTGTGGAGTAGAGTGACGAGGCTCATTTTGGTCACTGGTGTCTGTGGAACCTATTTAAATGTGTCCTATAGTAACTGCTGGTCTGGAGCTCAAAATGGTCAGGGCTAGCTATTGATATTTGTACCCGATCACACAATTATAGGTACATATTGAAAACAGGCAGGGGACAATTCTTCTAAAGGAAGGGCTATAGAATGAAAGAATAAGTGAGATCTAACGGTGAACTGTTTATGCAATCTGGATCCAGAGTCATCACCCCCAGATTGATTCAGGAAATAGGGGTCAGAATGTCTGCTTACACAAGCCTATAATTAACTGGGTTTTGATGTATGGTTGCAGAGGCTCCAGACACAGTGAGACATTTATTGATTGCAAGATATATTTGACACCTAAAGAAATAAAGCATGGCTTCTTATGAACTCTTGCAGAGTTTTACTTTAGATAGTGAAGAGCACCTTGACACTGCAGATTATTAGACACTAAAAGTATTAAATAAAATGGGTGGAAACACTGATTCTACTTATATCTCTCTCTAGGGAACTGGTTTTCAAACAAGTGTGTCTCAGGAAATCCTTAGGAGATGCTGCAGGATGCAAGGGGAAGGTGGAACATCATGACTCACGTCGAGCACCTCCACCTACACTTTTCTGCAGCTATTTCTCTCAGACTGTAGGAATTCATTTGCAAAAAAGAGTTCCACCGTATCAACCAACCAAAACCAAAACCATTTGCCTCTCCATCAACAATGTTCACAAGTTTTAGTTGAGGCCTTCATCATTTCTTTCTTGGATTATTTTATTATTATTCCCATTGGTCCTCCTATCTCATCTTCTCTTTGTAAACCACCCTCTACATTGCTCCCAAAGTGATCATTCTGAAACACAAATTCGATCCTAGTGTTTGGTTCTACAGGGCATTTATTGACTTCCTATCACTTTAGTATAAAGTTAAACTTTATAGACTGGCACTTGGCACTTCATGAGCAGCCTGTACTTTTCTCTCTCCAGCTCCATTTTCAGGATGTCTCCCTTCGTTCCCAGTGTATGAGGCATAACAAATGACTTGCACTTAAGTACCCTGAAGGTCTAGAGTGCCTTCTGCTTAGCTAATTCAACTTCCCAGATGCAGCTTCGGTATAACCTTCTCTTAGAAGGCTCCCTGACCTCCGTTAGTTCAGTTAGGAGTCCTTCTCTGAGACTCTCATAACAATGAAATACATACTTCTCTGATAGCACATATATCACATTATTGTGTTAGTAGACATTTTAGTTGTCTCCGCACTAGACCATGTACAAACATCTTAGGGAAGGGATGGCTCATCAACTCATTTCCCTCAGACCTTGGCTCTCAACCTTGTTCTTAACAAGTACATGAACGACTGTCTCCCTTTGTGGATAGTGTTAAAAACAATAGATGTTTATCTGTTTGATTCATTTGAAAAGGTTTGGTCAATGCATACAGACTAAATGTCTTCCTAAGGTTTTGTCTGTATTGTTTTGATTTTTTTTTTACATCTTTAAAATTTAACAGTTCTTGTAAATACAGTATTTGAAAATATTTCAGAATTTAGGAAAGATTTTTTGACTCTTTAAAATATAAATAAAAATATTTTTTAAATGGTTTCTTATGTCCTTGAACTGTCTTTCATGTTGAACATGTCCTGTTTTGTGTTAGGAATTTTGTTTGTGACTGTTCTTCAGAGGGAATTATCTTTTCTGGAGTTTCAGATAGTCATGCTGGGGTGACTTCCAGTGGTGTG
Source organism: Manis javanica (assembly GCF_040802235.1). Taxonomy (NCBI): domain Eukaryota; kingdom Metazoa; phylum Chordata; class Mammalia; order Pholidota; family Manidae; genus Manis; species Manis javanica. The sequence goes on from NC_133168.1 coordinate 54,686,794, forward strand.
TCTATGGGTACCTGACTCACTCATTGTGAATTATTTTTTGTGTTACTTTGACGGCCTGGTATTCTCAGAGTGCATTAGCAATGAGAATTCAGTTACTACTCCTGCATGCCTGTCTTGGGTTCTAATATCCTTTTTTTACCCGCAGGGTGGGGCTGTTGGCTCATTTCCAATGGTTACCTTGGGTGCAGGAAGAGAGCTTGTGGATCCTTCAGGGTTTTGTGAAATGTTTTCTGGGGTTCTGTTGCTTTTCTACAGGAAGCCCAGCTCAGATTCCTGCTGTGCACACATTTTCCTGGGCTAGATTCTGGCCTTGAATGGCCATGAAAACCCCAGGCTTTTAGACCTGTAGTCAGTCTCTCCTGTTCCTGACTCATTGTTAATGTTTCCTCTGTGTTTCTAGTGTGTGGAGATTTCCTTTTTTGCTTTTGAATTCTGCTGTGCATCTATTTCTAAAACTCCTTGTTGTCTCTATTTCTATGTTTGAAAATGTTGTTTTCAAGTGATTTTATCTGTAAAACTGCCTACTATTTTTTGACTGTCTAAAATGTAGTCCTCTGTTTCCATTGTTCTCCCTATTTTGAATAATCTCTCAAATTATCCCTGCCTGTTGCAAATTGATTCTGACCTTCCAGGATTTGAGGGTTTGCTGAAGGTAAACTCTTCCATGCTTTTTTCCCCTTCAAGGACCAAATTAACTCCTAACCAGCTGCTAGTCTGAATTCCTTTGACACCCATTGGGTACTTAATCATAGTTTGTTATAATTGCTTTCTGGCTATGATTTGTCTTCTAGTGAATTTATAAAATCTTTGAGATTTGGAGCCATTTCTTAAGCCTCTTGGATTTCTCTGTATATATGATATGATATACACAAAACTAAGCACGCAAATAGATACTTCCTAATGAAAGAATGACTGAAATAAAAGACACTCTAGAAGAAAAATAATTTTACAGTATTTTAGATTTAATTTAAAAGGATCCAAACAACCAGGAAAACAAGATTCTAAAAAATTTCATTTTCCTCTGGTTTCTGCTCAATCCTTTTATTCTGGATTCATGACTTTGTAAGAGAGATTTTGTACAAGGTCCTGGGTTACTGAAGGAAAACCAAAAGATTTTATTTCAAGCAGTATAAATAAAATATGATAGATAAAATCTAAAAGGAATATGTTTGTGCCAACAAAAGAAGCTTCCTTAAACCAGTAAGGAAAATTAGTGATTTTGTGTGTGTTTGCATAGGATTTGGTTTGAGTAAATGAACTAACAAACAGCTGATCCTCAGAGTTACTTTCACAGGGAAGTGTTTCTGAGTTCCAGTTCATGGGAGCTCTGGGAGGTATGTATGGGATGCAAATTACATTCCAACATGAACCAGCCAATCAAGCTTTGAACACTTTTAAGGTTGTTGGCTTTGTCTGTGAACATGATACCACCCAAGGGCACCTTCAAATTAAAAATAACATACTGCTCTTGAAAGTCATGTATGTGTAATTTGGTAGAAATTTAAGGGTTGTCTTTTAATAGTAACAGAGTCTATAAAGAAAATAAAACAGATAAGGTCATTTCAAGTCACAAGTGTATGTAAATGACCTTTAACTCCAAATTCAAAAACTTTGGGCATTTACTCAAAAGAGTTGAAAATGTGCATCCACACAGAAACCTGCACATGGATGTTCATAGCAGCTTTATCCATAATTGCCAAAAGTTGGAAGCAACCATCATGTCCTTCAGTAGGTGACTGTAATACATCTAGACAATGGAATATCACTCAGCTAAAAAGAAATGAGCTATCAAGCCATGAAAAGGCATGGAGGAAACTAAAATGCATATGACTAAGTGAAAGAAGCCAATCTAAAAAGACTACATACGGTATCATTCCAAGTATAAGACATTCTGGAAAAGGCAAAACTATGGAAACAGTATAAAGATTAGTGGTTGTCAGAGGTTGAGGGGTATGGAAGGGCTGAATGGACAGTGCACAGAGGATTTTTAGGGCAGTGAAAATACTGTATGGTCCTATAGTGATGGATACATATCATTATACATTTCTCCAAACCCACAAGAATGTACAACACCAAGAGTGAACCCTAATGTAAACTATGGTCTTTGGGTGATAATGATGGTCAGTGTAGGTTCCTCACTTGTAACTAATGTACCCCTCTGGTGGGGATGTTGATAACATGGGAGACTGTTCATGGGTGGGGGTAAGAAGTAAATGGGAAAACTCTGTACCTTTTCTTAACTTTACTGTAAACCTAAAACTGCCCAGAAAACATAAAGTTTTAAAAAAAGGTCAATAGCATCCCCAATCAGTCCTTTATTGTTGGGCAGTTGGGTTAAGTCCAGTTTCTCCACTGTTAAAAGTAAGGCAAGACAGAACATCCAATGCACCTTCAAGACCCTCTACACACAGAGGCCTCACTCTTACTTGGTAACTGGTTCATTTGCTCAAACCTGAGCTCATTCTCTTCTGGACGCTGCCCACGTAGAACAGTCACCCATTCACCTACTTGCTGTTCATGTCCTTCACATGGGAAAAGGGGCAGAGAGAGTGCTTGGCAATCACCCTGGATGTGGTCCTGACCTTATCCCTGGCCTCCAGTCTCATCTTCTGGGCCTAGAGAAGGCAACCTATAAACCAGACTAGCCTTGTTAGCTGAGCATAATTAGTACCAGGATAAATGCCATTTAAAGTGAATCCACTTTTTAAAAACATGGGCCAAAATATCAGAGTAAACTGTAGCTTAAAAACATTTGATTGGGATGCTACTTTAAATGAAATGGAAATTTTCAAAGTTTTTCATATTTAAAAGGTAGGTTCTGACTGCAACTACATACTGATTATTTGAACAAAGCAGCAAACTTTTGAAATTCTTTCAAAATGGTATGATAGCATCATCAATATCCTGCATTTCATCTTGGACTTCACAGCACAAAGAATCCTTTTGCTCACATCAGGTTTTCAATTCATTTTTTAAAAAAACATTTTTGTCTTAACCCTTGTTGATTTTTTTTATAGCTAAATGGTGTAAACCTGCCAGATCTTAAGTTGTCAGTGACTTTGAGTACATGAAATCCTGCATCTTCTGCAAGACATGCAACTTCTCTCTGCAATCCATTTATACTAAACTGAATTTTCATTGACTTATCTGCAAAAATCAACAAAAGGCAGACTCAGTGGTTAGGATGAGACACTGAGGCAAGGAGAAATGTTTGAAGGGGAACTTACTTTTTTAAAGTACTTAGTTCACAGTAAATATTTTCACATAATGATAACTTTTGCTTCCCTGCCTAAATATACAATCTGTGGATCCAGGAACAGACTCTAAGACCCTGGAGTTTATGGACCTCTGCTGCTTTGCCGAATTTGTTATTTTATAGGTAGGAAAGCCAAAGCCTCAAGAGATGGTGGAACTTGTCCAAGGACATACAAGAAGTTATCTTTCAAAGGAGCTGTTAACTTAAGAAAACAATGCTTCAGAGTCAAAAAGAACTGGTTCTAATCTCAATCTTTCTTAAAAGCTACAGCCTAGTAGAACCTCAGTTTTTATCTGTAAGGTAGGGCTAATACAGCAGAGTCCCTCTGGTGGGTGATGAGAATGTATGCAAAACCCTTTACTGTAGGTCCTGGCCCATGATAAGAGCTCAGCAAAAAGTGGCTGCTATCAAGATGGGTCTAGGGCCCAAGTCTCCGTAATCCACCATGAGTTGAGATCTTCCATGACCAATAATTTTAATGGAGTGACATCCAAGGAAAGAGCTCCAATGGTGAGAGGCCATACATAACATGGTATCTTTGGCAGGTGCAATAGCAAAGATTTAAGGGTGAAAGGAGACACAGATCCTACCCTCAGTTCTCTATACAGAGATGGAAATGATGGAAAGAGGTGGAGAAGGGGCACCTTCTTAGTAGCATATAAAGACAGGAGGTGATGGCTTCCTAGAGAGAAAGAATAAGCTAGACCCAGTGGATTGGCACTAAACAGTTGAAAGTTACACTGTCACTGGCTGCATGCGCCTACTAAGCACTTGGCAAATGGCTAATCTGAAATGATGTGTGCTAATAAGTACTAGATTTCAAAGAATTCGTACGAAAAAAAAGAATGCAAAATATCTCAATTTTTACATTGAATACATGTTAAAGTGATATTATTTTATGTTAAGGTAATATGGTAAGGTAAATAAAATGTTATTAAAATTTAAAACATTATATAAGATAAAAGATAAATGTAACAGAATATAATGTAATAAATATAACTAAAATACATTTATTACATTAATTATTTGTGGTTAAAGATCAGTGCTCATAAATGCTATTTATTTACCATTTGATAATGCAAAGACAAACAAATTCATGAGAAAAAAATGATTGAATAAGGATGGAAAACAGAACTGATCAGATGCTCTTCATAATTTCCATCATTACATGTATTTCCACAAAAATTATAAATATCTAAATGTAGTCATTTTGCCTCAAGTTCCCAATCAAGGTTAAGAAATCTTTTGTCTGAATTTCCTATTTGTAAGTGGGAGATCCAACATGTAAATGGACAATGCTCATGGACAATGTCAAGATCATTTTGACAATGGAACTCTGGTCACAGCGACTCCCCAGTATTTGCCTAAATTCCCTTGAACCAAGGAATCTGCAGTGGGAAGACTAGAGGCAAGAAAGGGAGGGGCCAGGTAGCAGAGGTGGTAACCTTTAGAAATTTGTGTTTTTGATACTTTCTGAGAGTTTAATCAGCAATATAGAAATTGAGCAGAGGAAATGGTTCCCTGTGGATGCTATGGAGTACTATGAAATTTGATTCCAAATGCTCTTTCTTGACATCACTCAAATATATTCATTACATACTCAAGCAAAGGCCAAGTTTAGCAAGGATGGACCTACTTGGTTGATGTTGTTTTAGTCTTAGAAGGAAAGGTTTTAGAACAATTTAATTCTAAAGACATTAGAGTAGCTATTATTTGCATTTCACTGAACTTGGTAAAGAACATGAGAGAGATGTAAAAGCTCTCTTTTTTGTACCAATTCTTCAAAGGAAAGAGCATTTCCATTTTAATTAAGTGACAAGGTGCTCTGCTAAATGTTCATGTCAGTTCACTGATTATATGTAGTTGCAAATGTTGTCATAAAAGAAGTTGCAAACCTTGTGACTTTGTTCACATTTTCTCTGTAGTTTATAAGACATATACTATAAATGCAAATTAACTTCAAATCAATAACTCCTGTTTTCTAAAAATAAAGTATGAACCAATACTTCCCCCAGCTCTGATATTTGAAATGCTTCCATGGTTAATGGATTATATTAATTCAGTAATTAATTATCTAGAAGAACCTGTATCAAAAAAGGAAGCTGATAGATATTTGGGAAGGGGGAGTGGATTAGAGAAAGTTAACACATTCCCTATACCAATCAAGTACTTTTAATTTAAATGAAACTATCAGATTAACTGAAGTATTGAAAAGAAAGCATTGTGGGAAAAAGAAAAAATTCCTTGGTTTTCAAATGTGGATGTTTTCTCCTTTTTAGAGATGAGGGAACTTGCCCAAGATCACACACTTAGTGTCAGGGCCGAGACTCTAATGAGAGACTGGCTCTAGAGCCAGTAAATTTAGCCACAAGTGACCAGTGGGTGTGGTTGTTAAGACTGCCAGCTGCAGTGAGGTAGGTAATATGACACTTTCATTTTACAGGTAGGGAAGTGCTAGTGAGGAAAAACTTTACTAAGATTTTCCTAACAGGTCTAAGAATCAAATTGACATGAGACAAATTAACAGGAGAAAATAAAATTTGGTTACATAGGTATGGGGAAGCCACACAGACATGAGATTACAAAGTCAGGCAAACTGAGGTATAGATGTCATCCTGAACTAAGGAGAAGGGGTTGGCATCTAGGACTTCAAAGGGAAAGGGAAGCATTCACAGGAATATGAAGGGCAAAAATGTTTGGTAAATTATTGTTTGCTGGACCACATGGAAACAATGGGACAGAAAGAGAGATTTTAACGAAGAGACTTTGCTAAATTTTTCCTTGTCTGCCACCCCTAGTTCATTTTATAATGTAGTCATCTGTGGTGATAACTATCTTCCTGGAGCAGGTCCTCTAGCTGAGTCATTTTTATACAGTTAGGGGGAAGGTCAACGTTTCTTTCTTCGTCTTTTGGGCCTTGATTTTTTTCAGCCCAAAATAATGTGCATGCCAAAGTGGCACATCTTGAGGTGACCTGCCCTTGGCCCCTACAGAACTAAGGTACAGAGTTAACGTTCCTAAGATCAGAGCTGGAACTGGAACTCAAGCAGCTTAATCTTTGTTAATAGTCTAGATTTCTTTCACAAATACTCAACTGATGCACCTTTTCAGAAATTTACTGCAGATTATAATTTGGTATTGCAAATTTCACTTGTGCTTCTGGGTTTATTCTTAATATTTTACCCAACATTTTTGCTCTACACTACTGCACTGGAGAAGCCATTAATAAAGAGATGCTGCAGCTGCTTTCTAAGTATTAGTCCATGGTTTCAAAATTTTTTTGATTTGTGCATGTGTTAGGTACCATAAATCCATCAAATTAACATGTAAAAAGAATAGAAGATTCTCCATGCCCCTTCACAAATCTTTGCCACTTTCCATGTCTGAAAAATCCCTTCAACTTCCTTTATTAGTTTTGTGTGTTCTTAATTTAGTATTAAAAATCCAGATTTCTTCCAGCTGTTGGACATTGTCCCATTTCAAACTTTTAAAAACAAATTTTTACAGCAATAACTATGTAAACAGGACAAATACACCTCAGCCTTGAGAACTGAAATAGTTTCACATTGTGGATTTCAGTCAATGTAAAAACTTATCGAGCACAGTCTTTGTATAATGAATCAAAGCTAGATTTTAAGAGGTGATTTTAGAATTTCCCTGTCTCACATTTTAATATGCAAATAAATCAACTAAGTCTCTTATTAAAAAATGCAAAAATCTGATTCAGGAAGTGGGAGGTGAGGTGCTGGACTCCATATTTCTAACAAGCTCTCAAAGAATATCAGTGCTGCTGGTGTGTGGGTCACCCTTTGATTAGAAAGGACACCGGACTGATAACTGACTCCAAAAGAAGGAAAATAAAACCTTAATTTGTAGTATTTGCTGATTTCCATGATATAAAACACTTCCACCACTTGCCAAGTTCAAACTGCTGATGTGATGTCACTGAACACTGAATTAGGAAGAGATGCCGCATAACACGCACAATGGGCTCTCTGAAGCAGGCACAAACTGGCTGCTGCACGCCACTGAATCTACATGACTTGAAGCATGCCCTGTTTGAAGACTCAAAACTGTAAGTGATGCTGCATCACTCTGCAAAGGGTTGTAACAAGGCTAGGGAGATGGTGCCATGGGGAAAATGGCTGCAGATCTGTTACAAAGTATTGAGAAGAGGTACAAAGTAATATAGTTCCAAGGCTGTATAGATTAGATTAGAGGGCACATTTAAAGAGTTAAAATCCATATGGGACCAATAATGGAGACTTGGAGGAAGATTTTTGAACTAGGTTTTGGCAGCTATAGTTTCAGATAAATAGGAAAGGAAGACATTCACAAAAAATGAAGTGAGGTAAGAACTAGCAAGATGTCTGAGGCTAACAAAGTGGGGAAAAACCTTGGCATTGTTAGAGAGTTGGGACTAAGGTCATTTTCCAGAGGCAGAATGAAGTCACCCTGCTTTCCCAATTCCCTGGAAGAATTGGGGAATAAAATATTCAGGTTAATCAAGCATTTAAGTTAATGGAGAGTTGACATAGGCACCAGGAAGATACCAATGCTTAAAGTAGTAGAATACATTAAAATATACAGAACGTAATTTCTTTCTTCTTTGATGGAGAAAGGGCTCCCAGAGCTGCCATTTCTTAGAACTATCACTTGAAACACCTTTGGTCCCCAATCTGGTAGAGTCAGATTAGTGTCTGGGAATAAGAAGAAAGTGTTCTCAAGCTTTTCCCCACAGCTGCAGTGTGAGAGCATCGTAGGAAACCCCTTTCCATGGAAAGAATTTCCAACTGGGAGAAAAGCTGTCCTTTGTAATGCATATTGAGTCATTAGGAGTCCAAGCTCAGTTTCTTTGTCTGTAAAATGGGACTAATAAAAGCTACCTCTTGTGGTTTTAGTGGGGATTAAATGGAACATAGCCAAGACATGTTGGTGCTCAATAAATACAGGTTTCTACATTCTAAGTACATCTTTGAGAGAACCTGTAGCTAACTTGAGCTATGTTTCAATGTCTAGGGACTTCTGCATCTCCAATGGAGAGCTTTTCCCTAGACCTGCCAATTCCTGCTCTAACCAACCAAATGTGAGAGTACTTTCTTACATTTCTGAGAGCTGAATACAGATTTATATTTTTTAATTCTCCTTTTCTTTCCCATGTCTTGGATTAAAGTGTTACTTCATTTTCTTAATTTGTACTATGTTAAGAATCAGAAGAGGGAACTTAAGGTCAGTCAGGCTCTCAGGTTGAGAGACTCTTAAGCTATAAGCTCCAGAATCTTGTCTTTGTCTCTGATTCCAAATGGGCTTGTGGGGAAAAGTGATATAACCATGAGATCACTGTGTTCTTTTAGATGATTTCCTGTTTCCTGTGTATTTAAATACACAGGGAATAATCCCGCTATTAAAATGAGACCCTGTATGTGTGTATGGGCAGAAGTTCAATGAAAAAGAAAGAAAAATATGCTTGCTGAATACCAGATGTAGAATGCATAAATCCTGTCAGAACACGCGGGGAATAGCTTTATGGCTGACTTGCAAGAAACCTAAGGGAACTGGAAGTCAGATAGGCATGTGTCAAACAGACTTATTTAAATCATCCACTTCCTCAGCAAAATAAAAGTTTGAGAGGGTTCTGTTTTCTTTCGCGGTTTGAAATTACAGTTGTTGGGCTCAGAGGTCCTGCTTGATTGAGGGCTTTCAAGCCCAGAAGTTGCAGTACCCAGTTCAGGCTCCCAGCAACCCTGGGATCACCCAGTGCCGCCAGCCGAGGTCCCCAGCCTTGCCCTGTTTGTACTTTCTGCTCTTTGTAATCTTAAAAACAAAGTGCAATGCAGCTGACCCCTGCTGCGTGGCCCTCCAGCTTGTCACGGCTAAAGGCTTTTGTATCTGAAAGAGAGTCGGTGCTCAATGGCTTACATCTCAGACCAGGCTTCAGGTGGCAAACTGTAGGTCCAGAATACAGACTTGGAAACCAGGCAACTCCCTCCCTTTCCAGCCTCTTTCTCTCCACTGTTCATACATTGTTGATGGCCCTAGGATGGCTCTATAGACCATCAGTTTGTGCTAACAAAAACGAACCTGATTTAAAAACTAGTAACCTATATATGCTTGGTTACAGGATCCATACTAATTTGTAGTGAAAGATAAAACTGGACACTAATCATTTTCAGGTATGACCTCCTAACAGAGAAGTCCTGAAGGGGGCCACCTTACAGTTTGGTAAGACATTGGTGTGAACAATGCAAAGCAAGGGTATTTAAGCATTATTCGTTTCTGTTAAGCTATGGTAGCTCCCTAAATTGTTTTTCTTAGGATAGTTCCATTTAAAAATATCCTGTTCAACATATTATTTCTGTCATAGTTATATTCAGTGGAGTAAAAACTATCATGCTGGTAAAAGCCCATGGGCTTTGCAGTCAAAAATATCCAGGTCCAAATTATTCCACCTCCACTCCTTACTAACACATGAACTTGAACATGGGACTACACCTCTCTGAGCCTCAGTTTCCTTATTTTCTCACTGAGAATATATTGTGAAAGGAATTTACATAGATCTTAGCATGGAATCTTAGTATCTGCCACTTTGGGAAACTCTGACAAATTCTTTCTGCTCATCATCCATCCATCCATCCATCCATCCATCCATCCATCCATCCATCCACCCCTTTTTTCACTAAATGCCCATTAAACAATTTTATGTGCCAGCCACTATTTCTGTTAGGAGAGCTACACACAAGAGTAAGATGTGAGCTCTGACCTTAGGCAACGGTGTCAGTGTCTAAAATGGAGGTGGGTATGTATTTAAAGACATGTACCAGTCACAAAAGGTGATTGAAGAGAATGTTCAACCTCTCTGGCCAGAGTGTGAAGTATCAGGAAAACATTAGCCAAGGACACAATTCATGAGCTGAGCCTCAAGAATGAGTGGGAGTTCCCTGCCTACATGATGAGGTGGAGGTGGGAGAGATGGTGATGACGGCAAAGATGAGCATTTCAGAAAGTACAGAGTGTGCAAAGCCCGAGAGACAGAAAAGAGTATGGTTGGTACCTTTTGAGAATTACAAATTGTTCTGTGTATAAGAGCCTCATGAGAATGGGACTGTGTGAATGGGGCAAAAAGGATGAGTCAGAAGCTGTCAGGGGTCCTAGCAGACATGTAGAGGCATATACTTCTTGTGCTGTGAGCAATGGTGAGCTATGGAAGCTTTGTGAGCAGATACATGCGGATCACTGACATGACATTATTACCACAGAAGTGCTTATTAATTAGATATGCATAATTATTTTTTATTACTCTTGATAATATTTGAAAACATGCCTAATGTGAGAAACTTTAATCAACTCACATGTAGACATGCTTTGGTTTCTCCTTAACATTTTTTTTTTTTCAGGGAGGTGGTGGTGATACTGGAGAGCTCACATTATTCTGTGCTCTTGTTTCACTGTCCATCAATTTTGTTAAACAGAGTGTGTGCTATGGACATTTATTTTTATTCTCCTTTCCCTCTTCTTCTGTCTCAAGAATCCCTTTCTTTTATAAAATTTCTGAAGAACTGGTGCATATTTTCCCATTGTGACAATAGGGAAAAATGGGTAAGTTTTCTGCATGGTAAGATCACTAGTCGGTTTGGGTTTGGGAGAATATTGATGTAATGACAGTGACAATGTGCTGGGAACTCAATCACAGAGCTATTGGAGAGTGGGAGGATGTGTGGGGAGAAACCCAGACCTGGGGGCTAAAGAATGGGAATCCCTGGATTACCTCAGAGCTGAGCCTCTGCTGTGTTACAGCACAAAGCAGGGCATCTCAAGAGCATAATAAGCATAGGCCTTCGAACCAGCCTGATAGGAGGGCCTAATGTCCAGGAGAGGGATGCCAGTTGTGCAGAAGTAGGCATGATCTTCTTTATAGAATCACTTTCCAACCATGAAGATAAGGGTTCAAAGCAAAATTGGTGGTCTTGGTATTGAAATAGTATGTTAGACCCAGAAACTAAGTGAGAGTCCCATAAGCATTGTGATTGAAAGGGAGTGACAGTTTGCTGGCTACAGGGGTGCAGCCTCACCTCTGGCACTCTGGATATGAGCCCTATTGGCAGGAAGGTGTCAAACTTCACTGGGTGGTAGGAATTAGGTTCTGGTTTCCTCCCTCCATCAAGTGAAATAGCAACTGGGCCAGAGGGCAAACTATGATGTGTGGGTCCCAGCAGAAATAATGCCTGGGTACTGTTGTGTCCTAGTAGGGAGCAAACTGAAAAACAATAGCATAGAAGAGTGCATATCAAAGGGAATGGTTTTAAGAGTGCCATGCTTTCATGTGTGTTTAAGAGTACAGGTACCCTTAGTAGTGTGAAATATATTTCTTTCAATTTTAACCACAGGAAAAATTTCTGAAGTCTTTAAAAAGTACAGTTGCATTGAAAGACAAAGTTTTCAGAAGGAATACTACCAAATCAAGGGATGAGGATGGTGAGTGGGATGTGCAGGAGAGAGAGAAAGAGGAAAAGAACATGAAAGCCTTCTAAGCTAAGGTGTTGAATGTTAGATACTCTGTTGACTGTGGGCCCAGCATGTATATGGTGAAATATACTGGAACAACATTGCCAATAAATTTCATTAAAAAGATGCCGTTTAGAAAAAATAGCTAGTTATACTAATATCTGTTTTCTTTGTTGATGTTGCAATGTTATATAAGACCTGAATCCTCCCACATTTCTAGCTCTTACCTAAGATTGTATACCACCTGTATTGAGAGAAGAAAGATGAAATGAAATTGGGGAAATAAATGGTGGGAAATACCCCAAAAGAAACTAGCTAGATATGTTTAAGTCAGTAGGTTCTGAGAAAAGTGATTACTAAGTAATTTGAGAATTGTGGAAGGTAAGTTCTGACATGTTTTTCTCCCTTTTCTGCCAGAACCTATAGTGATTATATCACCTCTCCTGACCTCTTCTCTCCTGCTTGTGGTTCAGGCTACCTGACTTTATTGTCCCTGGAGATGGACCAAACAGAAGAGCAAGCAGGGCCTATGTAGTGAACTTAAAGACACATCCTTTCTCAGAGAAATGGGGTGAGAATGGGGGTGAGGAGGGCAAAAGATATGTAGGTTCACTATTTTGCTGCATAATAAACTATACTAAAATTTAGCAGCTTAAAACAACACCTATAATCTCACACTATCTCTGAGAGTCAGGAATCCAAGAATGACTTAGCTGGGTGGTTCTGGCTCAGGGTATCCTGTGGAGTTGCAGTTAAGCTGTCTACTGAAGCTGTAATCATTTGAGGGCTCAGCTGGGACTGAAGGCTCTACTTCTAAAATGGCTTATTTGGTTATTGGCTGGAGGCTTCAGTTCCTCATCCCATGTTACTTTCCTCATGTGATGGAACTGGCTTCCCCCAGAGCAAATGGCCCATGATAGAGAGATGAAGATGGAAGTCACTATGTTTATTATGACCTTGTCTTGGAAGTTATATACCATTACTTCCACCATATTCTCTTCATTAGAAGCAAATCACTAAGACCAGTCCTCACTCAAAGTGAGTGGAATTGAGCTCTACCTCATGGAAGAAAGCATATCTGAGAATTTATAGACATGTTTTAAAACTACCACAATACATATAGGCCAACTTAACAAGGTGTAGACCTGCAGCTGGGATAAAATTATGGATCATGTCTCATTTTGCAAATAGCAATCTCATCTGCAATAAAAGCTCAGAGTTCTTGGGTCACTGCAGCCAAATAGAAAAACGCCTTGCTGGTGGAGAAAACTTACCCAGGATGTGACTTCACTTGTCTATTTATTCTAGGCCCCAGGATACTAGTCACAAATTCTGTGTCTTACATGATTCATGTACCTCTGCTCAGAAACCACTGAACAGATTTTATCCAATTTTTGGAATAGTTAATACATTCACATGGTGCAAGATGTAAAAAGGTACAAAAGTTTGTGGTTAAAAAGTAAGATTCCCTCTTTTTTCCTGTTTTCCTAATGATTCCTGGAATAGAATTATGTTTACCAGTTCCATGTGTAGCCTTCCAAAGATAGTCCAAATTTACAAACATGTGTGTATACATTTTCCTTTCTCACAAATAATAAAAGGATAGATGTATGGTTCTATCTTACTTGTTTCAACTAACAGTATATCTTCAATGACTATTATAGTAGTACATGTAGACTTGCCTAATTTTTTAATGGCAGCCTAGTACTGCATTTATTTAAGTAGACACCTTCTGACAGATCCTATGTTGTTTCTGGTCTCTTATTACTACACACAAAGCTGCACATTCATCATTTCTCACCTAGGAGTAGAATTCTTGTAAATTTTTAAGACATTGACAGAGTGCCCTTCAAAAAGGCTTTACCAGTTTGATCCCACTGCAAAGATATGAATACCTGCTCCTCCAAACCTTTGGCAATACAATAGATTATCCATTCTTTGATATTTGCCCATTTTGTAAGTACACAATGGCCTGCAGTTGTATTTTTATTTCCCATTTCTCTTATTGTGAATTAGATTGGGCCTCCTTTTATAGGCTTAAAATCATCTGCATTTACTATACTGTGAACTATTTTTCCTTAATTTTTGCCCACCTTCATACTGAACTTTTCTTTTTTTTTGCCTTATTAAATCATGGAAATTCTTCAAACATTAAAGAAATTTGTTCTTTTCTGGAATCTGAGTGGCTCATGTTTATTCCCAGTGTGCCATTTGTTTTTGACTTTTTAATGGTTTTCTTCTCTTTTGCCTTGTAGTAATTTAAAAAATTATTATTTTTTATATGGCCACATACATCAGATTTTTTTCTCTTATAGCTTCTGGATTTGCGTCATCTTAGGTAGTCTTCCTACTATAAGGTTATTAAGAATTCATGGTTTCCTTTAGTACTATTATAGTCAGGTTTTTAACATTTTAATTTTGGTTGAATTGGTTCTTTTAATGCTTTACACTATATTAAAGTATAAATATGGTGTGGAACACTAAGTTTGTACACATTTTGTTTCTGCTTCAGATATTTATATTTTATTCTGTTTTGTCCTTTGTGAAAAAGAGATACTAAGTACAATTGAGTACCATCCTTGGCTTTTGGTGGGAAGAGATCATTTTCCATACTGAAAGCTAAGCCAGAATTTTCTTCCTCATTACTTAGATGCCCTCACTACATGATTATGTTCTCTGCCCTAGTGGGAGAATTAAGACTAACATGGATTACAAGATAGTTTGCCTTAGTAACAAAAACCAAAATTCAAACTAGCCATTTAATGTCTGCCCTACATGGAGGCTCCTGCTTTCACTTTTAATATTTAATTACATCATTTTTAACAATATACATATCAGGATCACTGCTGAAATAATTTGGCCACTGATGAAGCAGAATTGGAAAGTATCTCACATCATGAATGTTAGAGACACAGTTTGTTTGAATTGCTTATTGGGAAATCATAGTGATATTCTATTTAAGCAATATATTAAAAATTGGTTAGTTTCCTGGGCCTTATCACAAATTCCATGTATACATGATTTAGTTTAGGAGGAAAGTGCTATGTCAACTATATGTAACAATATTTTGTAACACTATTTCTCTAGAATAGTATGTGTACATCTGAGCATCACGTGAGGAAGCTCAAAATACATCTTCTTCCACTCTAGCAGCAGCAGGAGTCATTTGGAAGTAGTTACAGATTCCAGAAAGGAAATTCTGGTCAAAAGAATACATTTTTATATTTGTATTTGGCAAAGCAATCCTAATATTTGGCAGTTGACCTACATGAGCTTCCTAGAGAAATTATGTCTTCAGTGTAGAGTTTCAGAGGTGTACCATTTTTTTTTCCTTCAGCATATGACCATAGGACCCTTCTTGTGTGCACTTTGAGAGGCTGGCATCTGGAAATTGGTCAGTCACACAGGGCATGGAGGTAGAAGAGATGTGATGAGGAAGGTGGACCTAGCTTTGGAATATGGGGAACTGTGTAAGTCACTTAGCAGAATATAGTGTCTTAAAGCATATAAAGAAAGTAATATGTGTTCAGAGTGAAATGTGAGGTGATAGGGTCATCTTTTTAAAAAATTGAATTGTGCAGAAAGAGAGCCATGAAGTGATAAAGCCAAGCAATTTGCTTAAGGGAAGTTTGCATGCATAAAGCAGTGTCTAGGCTACCAAGGTGGCTTTCCAGAGAAGGAGCTCCTGGGAAAGATAAACAGGAGGCAGGTCTCCAAGATAGGACCTCAGTCATATACAGGAATAAGATAGCAATCTAGCTGTCAGGTCTGGGACACAAGGTGGAATTGAAACTCAGGAACAAGGAAAAATCTAGTTGTGAGGGCTGACACAGAGGACTACCAAGAAGGGTGAAATGGTGTTGAGCTTCACACTGATGCTTTGGAGGTAATTAACCTGTATTGTCCTAGGTGTGACCTCTTTTGGGAGCTGGGGTAAAACAAAGGTAGCAGGTAAAAATGAGTAGGTCTGACTGTGGGGCAAGGAGGGAACAGAGGACAGGGGATAAAAGGCAATTACCCACTACTGAGTAAGTGGCTGACTGTTATTTGTGAAACCATCCAAACTGTTATATTTTTTGTTTAATATGGAATATATATATTTGTTCTAAATATATATTTGTTCAAAATATGTATTTTTCCCACAGGGAAAATGGCATATACTTATATTTCTCAGTGACATTTATGAATGTCATAAATGTAATGACAATTATGGAAGGTTGGCTAATATACTTGTAAACAGTATTTACAGGGAGCTAAATCTATTAGGAAATGAACCAGTTGAGAGAATAAAGTTGCAAATATAAATTATGATAGCTGGGAATGACAATCAAATAGTATTTTATTCTTCGATATATTGTACATGCTATTCATGTTCTTGATTCTCTTTCCCTTTGTCTTCTGGCTGTGTTACTGCTCATTAACCTCCACTAGAAAGTGGGCAAGATGATGACAAGAAATAAAAATAAAAATTGAACTGCAACTAAGAATTTAATATATGTTTTTAAAACGCTGACATAAAAATTAATATCTCAATTGTAAAAAATAAGTTGTGACTGGTTAGTATATGAAATTTTGAGTATGTGATAAATGATGAGCAATTGGAATACATTCCCTACTAAAGAATAAATTCACAGCATGTTATCAGTGGAAAGGATGACATATACAGACTGCAGGAACATCTGTCCCTGCAGGTAGGAACTGCAGAAAAATTTCTTTTTAAAAATTAATTAGCATGTATGCAGGAACTCCTAAGAACTAATCGTGTTTCTGGAAGCAAATTGCAAAGTTTGGCCTAACCATGGAAAAGCTGAGGTCAGTTGCTAGAGCCAGGCAAACCATCTGCAATGGAAAGTCTTTTTGATAGGAAGTTATTTTGACACCTTTTCAAAAAGGAGGTTGAGGGTGGACATATATGATACTAGATAAATATATATTAAAATATTACTATTATAGCATGTGTGCTATTTAGGTTGTTTTTGTATGTTTGTACTTCTACATCTCAAAATTTCAGCAGTGAACATATATTAATTGTATAATCATAAAGTAATTTTTAACTCCCTCTTCATCATCTATCAACTGAGTTTGTTCCATTAGCTTTGTTCATTAAACACATTTCACAGTGGGATGGAGACAAGAATCAAGACTGGGAATTTCCATCATACAAATGATTTTAATGATCAGAACATAGAATTGAGCATAGGGTCATGTACACATGTTGATTAGGTTTATCAAACTGCTTCCATATAGGAAAGATTTTTTACATTTAAGGACTGAGTGACTCAATTTGTAGGAAATCCAGTGCCTCAGATCATTATATTTTTCTAAATAATGTCACAAAATAACTGGACAAAGCCCGAAGCTTATAAGAAAAACAATTATTACCACAAAATATTAATGATTTGTTCTAAAAATTGCCTATATTCAAAATAGAAACATATACTAATATACATATATGCATATTATATATCATACATGTGTAAATATATTCATGCACATATATCTGTTAAGCTAAAAGTAATTAAGGATTACACTTATTATCTATTAGTATATTTCTCTGAGCTTCAAGGAAATTATAGATTTCAAAAAATTTTCATAGATCATTGTGAAAGTAAATAATTTTTTCTTTATATTTTTATGGTGCAAATGTAAAGTACTTGAATAATCTGTCTAAACACGGAGCTTATTTCAAGAAGTTTTGATTGACTCAGAACACAATTCCTGAAGTTATCAACATTGGTTATCTGATATCAACCTGTAATTTCTGGCTCCACTACTAAATATGGGCAAACTTTGGTAAACCCCCTCTCTGTGAAGTGCTCACTTGCTTATATATCTGCTAAATTTTATGCTGAGGTCCACCATGAGCAATGCAGAACTGAAATCAGAATTGAATGTGTCCTGACTTTGCCCCAGAATTCACTATAAAACTGTCTAATTTGTTAAATATAAATTTTTCATTGAAATGGATAAAAGTGATCAATGACTAGCATTAAAGCCATAGATGTAGATTATTTTTTAAATTGCTTTATAATACTCCTGATAATATAATTGTGTTATTTTCTCTTAGGTTATATTACAACTGTGTTTATCAATTAAAATTTGTATGTATCACACACATACTGATTTCTGAAAATTGAAGTTCATAATAGTGAAGTGCTTTCTTCAGAATTATAGAACCCAGATAGAGCCCTGGCTAGAGCCCAATACAAAACCATACATAAACAATGGCAATTCTACTATACCATGCTGTTTCTCCTTGTCATTAAAGAACTAGAAGGATCTCTGAAGAAAGATAATAGAAACTGAAAGCCCTGGCATATATAATCATGACATAGAAAGATAAAGAGATTTCTAAAAATAATTTTTACTGTATAAAAGATTGATTACCAAAGCTAGAAGATAAAGTTAATTAGGTTTTTATGCCATTTTTTGAAGTTTATGAGTTGTTGTGCAAGTTATTTAAGTTCTGCCTTCTGTTTTTCATTTGTAAAATGGAGATAATTATTGCATCTCCTCACAGAGTTGTAATGACAACTAAATGATTTAATAATATAAAAGGCTTGGGACAGTGCTTGGCACATAATAAGTATTCAGAAAATATTAGATATTATTACCATCATAAGCACTGTTGTGGCCTTTACATACATGATTTTATTTCATTCTTACAGTATCATTGGAGGATAAGTATTATATTATTGCCATATGGCAGATGAGAGAAGTTTGGTCAGTGTCCACATTTGCGTAGCTAATAAGATTAAGAGTCAAGATTCAAACCCAGGTCTGTGTGACTTCAGAATAGTGGGTAGCAAAATAAGAATGGTTTTTACACTTTTAAAGCATTGTTTGAAAAGATGAGAAAGAGACTGTTATCTTAAGTGTCTATAATACTTATATTTAGACCTTTACAGAACCTATTTGCTACTCTACAGCCATTTTTTCTTCTATTATAACAGACAACCTGCCTCCTGAACATAAGATGCCCATTTTAAGTGTTAGAGTCGTTCACTTTTTCATTTACTCAGCAGACATTTATTGAACACTGGATGTGTGTAAGAATTAGTTGCCTTTTCCAGAAAAATAAACGATATAAGGACATTGCATCAAGAAACTTATAGTCCTGATGGGAAGTCAGAGGGAACATCAATAATTATGGGACAGTGTGGCAGGTGTTATAGTCCAATCTCACAGGATTCTGTCAGGGCACATAGACTTTGAGTTTAAGGACTTCGAATGTAGCATTCAGGGGTCAGATATGCCATCCTGGTAGAATTCATAGTTGCAGTAAGTTCCAAAATTTTACTTTAAGATTGGGTATAGTGTGTTCTAGGTAAATGGAGTAGCAAATAACTATTAAGTCCCAAAGACAAAAAGAAAGATGAGAAATTGAGGAGCTGCAGCTGTGGCTGAAGTTTAAGGTATGAGGGGAAATGTGAGAGTGGGTGCATGAAAAGAGATAAGGCTAGAAAGGAAAGCAGGGTGTGAAGCATAAATACCTTACATGTCATACTAAAGTGTTTGGCATTTATCAGAGACTATGAACATTGTCAGGCTATGAGACTTTTGGGAACTTTAAGCAGTAAAGTGAGATATTTAAATTTGCATTTTAGAATGGTCCTTCTGGAAGCAACATGAGGAGTATAGCTGAGGGGATTGAGAGTGAAGTCAGAGCACACAGCCATGGAGTGAAAGGGACTAAGTTTACCCTCCTGCCTGAATTAACTCTAAAACTGGACAAAATATATAAAAGCAACTCTTTTCAGACATTGGGTAACAGGCAGCACAGGACTGTTAATCTTGAGGGAAGGGATACAAATGAGGTGAGCTCTACACCTGGGTAGGATTTCTTCCTGGAGGCACATTCCACACAGTAGAGCAGAGGGAGGGATTCCCAACAGAGAACCATGGTCATACATAATTGAGGAGATAGAGTTTGATATTTAGGAAATCTGAGGTGTCTGTGAATGGTGGGGCAGGGTTCTACAAAATAGACTACACAGAAAGAGAGCTCCAGAAATATGTGTAGGGAGACCCACCAGTCCTTGAAAAACAATAGGGTGAAATTCTACAAGACTGGGCAAAGAGCAGCTCAGAAGCTGTGAACTGAACAATTTTCTGGAACTCACACAGGCATGACAATCATTTTCAATACCATGGTGAATGCAGAAAGAATGGAGAGCCCTCATTGATAAGTTAAGGAATGCCAGAAGGGGAATGCCAGAAGGGCTATACTTTATTAGTAGGCTAAATTATTCCTGAAATAAAGGTTCCTCTTAGACTTGCCCAAAGAAAGTTGTGGGTGGCAAATAGTGGATGGCAAAAAAGAATGTTTTTTATGCTTTACAGTATACTCTACTATACTCTGGCAGTATAACAAAAAGAGTGATTCATTCCTCCTGGGAGCATCTGAGAAAACTTCACAATGAAGGAAATACTTAAGAAGAATATTGAAGTCCAAGGCAAAGGGAAAACAAAAAGAAATTGCTACCAGATTACAGCATTTGCAAAGAAACAGGCAGGTGAGTACACAGTGTGTTCAGGAAGCAGCCTCAAAATGATCAATCTAAATACATATATTAGGAAAGAAGAAATATCAACAATAAATGATCTAAGTTTATTAGAGTCTCCACCATAAGAACCTGGTAAAAGAAGAAAAAAGTTAAGTAGAAAGAAAATAATTAAAAAGATAAGAGCCAAAATCAGAGACAAAACAAACATTCAGAAAATTGATGAAACCACAAACTGGTCTTTAAACATCAATAAAATAGATAAATATCTAGCTAAACTGATGAATTAAAAAGAGGGCACACACAAATTGTCAATGTCAGGAATTAAAGAAGGGACATTACTCCAGATCCCACAGACTTTTAACCACAGAATATTATCTAACAATCTAGACAACAAAATTGTGTTGTGAAAAGCATCTTGTGGTGGCAATAGCCATCCAACAAAAACCAGTACAGCAAAAACAAAAGCAAATCATTTATCATGTAATTTTATGTGGTAGGTCTTGACTTGGCAAGGTAGAAACAAAGGAAGAACAACCAAGTGAGAAAAACAAAGGATATTTATTCAGAGCTGACTACAGCAAGGGAAGCAGTCATTGTCAATTGTATTTTGATGGAGACTCAATAACAGGCAGAAGAGTGAGGAAGCTTAATGGTAGAGAAAAGGGAAGGCTTCATGTATGTCCTACCTGGGTGCTAACTAGGGAAGCTGTAGGACAGCTAACTAGAGGCAGAGCATCCTATGTGATTTGTTAGAAGTGCAAATTTGACTTTCCCTGGTTGGATCTAAGTTGAAGTGGGGACAAAAATTAAGGAAGTCATTGCTTATAATCAAGTCCCGACATTTTGGACCGGTCATTAGAGAAATAATTGTTCAGTTTCCTGGATTGTTACTAGAGACAGCAGTCTGACTTCCTAAGTCTGACTTAATAGCAGACTGGTTTCCTGGACTATTTATTGTAGATGAGAGGGTTGGTTTTTCTGGCCAGGCTGTGGGTCAAAGTTTTATTTATATATACGTTCTGGCAATTGTCTGTTTGTATATTCAGTCCCTCAGTAATAAATGATATAATGATACAATCTTCATTCTGACAGTATAACAAAAAGAATGATTCACCCCCCTTAGAAGCATCTAAGAAAGTTTCACAGTGAAGGTAATATTTGCAATGAATCTTGAAGCCTAAGGCAAGGGGAAGACAAAAGAAACTGCTAGCAGATTACAATATTTGTAAGGAAATAGCAGGTGAGGATGTAGTGTATTCAGGAAGCAGTGACATTTTAGAGAAATTTGGGCATTGGAGAGTTGGGGGCAGAGAATGATCCAGGAAAGAAATGTTGGGACCAAAGTGTAATGGACTTTGAATGCTGTTCTAACACATTAATCTTATGGACTCCAGGGAGACAAGAGTGCTTTCAAGCCAATAGTTATAATATTAGATTTGTGTTTTAGGAAGATAATTCTTGCAACAGTGGAAAATATGCATGGGGGATATCAAGAAATTGGAAGCGTTTAAGTAAGTGAGGATGGCATTATACAAATCAAAGTAAGTGGCGGTCAAAGCCTTGATCTGGGAAGGGGCAGTGGGGATACAGTCCAGGGCAGACAAAAATGACCGAGGCAGCATCTTGGACATAAGTGAGTGCTCCATAAATCCGTTCTTGGGTGAATAAATAGAATATCTAGGAATTGGAATAGATTGGACTTGGTGACTGATGGTATGTTACAAGGATAGGAGAGACTCAAGAACTACTAAAGATTTTAGCTCCTGTAACTGATGGTACAGCAATGCCGAGGCCAAAGTATAAGCAATGTGGGGTATGGCACTTTATGGGTGAGGATGCCAAATTCAGCTTTGGATACGTCCTTGGGGCTTATAAAGTTGGAATGGTTTTGGTGATGTGGTGTAGAGGTGGGAGCCTGGGGGTCCCTGGTAGCACATAGGGAGTAACTGGAATCATGTGAATGGGTTTGATTGGTTAGAAATATCTTTGAAAGTTAGGGAACGCAGTTCAGTCCTTGAATACACTTAGTTTTAAACAGCAGATAGAAGAGAAAGTAGCAGGGTTTGCTAACTAAAAACTGTCCCTGTGCCCTTTGGAATTTCCCCTTTAGATTTCTTTATGCCATTTATCTACTTGAAGGTAGGGAGATGCACTTGTAAGAAAAACTGCAGAAATCAGGTTGTGTGCAGTGTACAGAATTCTGAGGACCTGACTTTTTGAAGCATGGGCTGTGTGTGGGTGGGTGGCCCTGGGAGGGACATGAGAAGACCTGAGTTGAAACTCAAACTCCCCTTATTTCTGTGACTTTGACCATGTTACATTTTTTACATATTGAGGTTAATTATATCCACCTTAAAGAGTTTATGATTAAATAAAATAATCCTATATAGTAGGCTAAAGGTTCCTAGTGATATCTAGCACATAGTTTATGTTCAGTATATAATAGTTATTATTATGAAACAAGCTAGAAGAGTGAACTCAAGAAAAGCTGTAAAGACAATCTGTATTTTGTCACATACAAAACTTTATATTAAAGAGATAATCATGTGAACTCAATTTTTTTCTCTTAGCTTTCTCCACTTAAGAAAAAAGACATTTTTCTTCAATAAAATCAATTTTGTTTTTTCTAGAGAAAGATTTTTTTAAACTTTAAAAATAACATTTTATTAATTCTTTGGTTCAACATATATGCTCATCTTTCTTCAAAATTACTCCTAGAATTATTTCCTGTCTGGTACATCTAGGTAAACAAGCATTTATTGTTGCCTACTCCATGTCAGTTACTGAGCTCAGCATCAGAGTGCAAAGATAAAAGGCTGCTTCTCCTGAGAAAGTCATTCATTCACTCAATAAACATTTATTTAACACCAGCTACAGGGCAGGTGCCTCTCTTATGCTTTTGTACTTGTTCCTGCTGCCTGAAACGGTCTTCCACCAGATGGATGCCAAGCTTGCTCCTTCATCTTCAGAGTGAGGCTTACTTGAAGCTAATTTACCTGCAAAGCTCTCTTAAACCCCAGCACTCTGAATTTCCTTCTCAACTTAATTTTCCCTATATATTTTTTCTTCCCTCTAACTCTCTGTCATCTGTCACTTACATTTCCCCACTAAAAAGAAAGCATGGTTTTCTTTTCCTTTTTGCTTGTTTCATTCATTGCTCAGTCCCTGACACATAGATTTCTATAATCATCTATGTGATAAGTGAATGGTGTTAGCTATAGTAGTTGCATAATACACTTTTCTTTAAAAAAGATTGAGATGTTTTGTCTCCAAGTTTATTTCTTTGTAAACCCATTTTAATACCTTAGATTATAGGGGACTTTTAGGTCAAGAATGAAGGAGGAAGATATGCAAAAACTACCTGTCACACTCCATCAACAAGAAAAAAATATCACAGAGAATTATTTTTATAAATGTCAAATACAAATGATTCTGCTCAGAAAAAAAAAATTGCCAGGAGCTAGAAAAGAGAGAGAAAGAACGTCAGAGTGGCAATTAAGGCTGAATGCTAATGGCATAGCAGGACCAGATTAGGAGAAAAGAGGCTGGGGTTTCAGTGCCAGCTCAGGAGGAAGAGCTGGATGTGTACTGGTCAAGATGGAGCCCCAGAGGGGACTGCCAAGGGGAAGCTGGGAGTGAGCCCTTATAAGTAATGGGGGGAGCTGAATTAGTTTCATTCAACAAAAGGAGGGATCTCCATGAAGAACTGGAGCCTGGCCCATATCCCATGCGTAGGGTCCAAACTGTGCAATTTGTGTGGAGCAGGCTCCCCAAGGCTTTCATTTAAGTCCAAGTTTGGAGGCATGAAACCCAAAGGGCCAGACTGTGGCCCGTCTTATTCGAATTAGTGGTTGCTTGTAGGGAGAGGAACGTGGGAAGGATAGCGGTCAAAGAGGACTAAACTTTATCTGCAGTATTTGTTGTGGAGGGAAGCAAATACAAGAAAAATTCTATTAATTTTCAATTATTGATGAAACATGGTATTTCTCTATTATTCTATGTATTTTAGTCATTATTTTAACATAGTAATTATTTTAAAAAGGAAAACTTTCAAAAGAAGTAAGATAGCTTCTCTAGTCCTATGATAGTTCTAGTGGCTTTTCTGTGTACTTCATTTGATAGCATCAAGAGTGATAAAAAAAGACTGAATGCCAGTAAGTATATATATATATTCTTTCTGTTTCTTGTAAGTTATAATGCATTGCCATGTATTAAAAAGTACTCTTTTGAGATAAAGGTTAAAAAAAGTAACAAATGATTAGATATTTCCTTTGATTCTCTTGATCAATTGTGATAGCACCAACTTGGAAGGGACCCAAACACACAGGACTTCCCATGCAATTCGCATCATACGGTATTTATAGTGAATGAAAATTAAAGCCAGAGAAGAATTTAAAAATCTGGACATTTACATAGAATTGCCAGGTAGACTTTATGCTGGGAGGGAGTGTGTGTGTGTAAGTGTGTTGCTTTAAATGAAAAACTTTGAACTCTTTGTTCAAGAAGTAATCCAAGTTCTTTCTTACTTAATGAAAATAACTAACTGTAAATCTAGAAAGTTTATTTGCTCTAAATCTTTCTGAAAACTACTGGATACAATAACCAAAATGCTGTTAATTCATGTTAATATTCTGTACAAAAAGCAATATATTTCTGATTTATTGGTCACTTATGCTAATACTTCTGGATGAAAAGCCTCTTACATTTGCTTGGATGCTAATTTAGGATAAGAGAAGCTTTCTTATTCTACTTCATAAATTTTATTTTTAAAATCTCTTAAGGTCTCACCTTAAAATTTTCTGCTGTTCAGAAGAAAAGCATATTCCCCCTTGGCAAATAATCTCCATTCAAAATGTCATTAAAAAAATATGCTTTGAACCATCCTATTGCATCCCTGTTCAGTTTTTGTTTTGGATCACTGTATATTTGAAAGCCACTAAAGAGATCTTACTCAAATTTTCCAAAACAATTCTTTATTGGAAAAAGACCAGGTATCAGAAACATAAGTGTTTGGATCCAAAAAATTCTCTTCCAAACTTTAGGAATTTGATAAAACTGGATATTTAAATTAAAATTTTTCTCTTTTATGTATTTAACTGATTTTTCTATTGTGAGAACTTGACATTTCATGTAGATGTACATACAGTCAAATTTTATAATTTTTATGAATATGACCTGCTTGGATATTACATTCAGTCTTGGAACCAGTGACCTAGGATGATAGCCTGAACCTGATACTGTTCCTCTATTACTTACTATATTTGGAACATGTGGATGTTAATATCTACAGAGCACTTCAAAAATATTCAGAGTAACTTTATTAATTCCAGATTTCTGGCCAAAGATGGGGATCTTTTAAATGTGAATGACAACTGGGATAACCAGGAGACAGAATTAGAAGAAGCATTTTAACCAAGGAGTGGTGAAGAAGGCTATGAGCAGTAGAAACATAGAGAAGAGAATATAAATAAAGATCTGGATCGGACATGATCCCAAGCATAGGGTGTCTTGGAGTTCTAAGAATGACTGATAATGTTTTAAATTCATATTCTTACTAGTGATAATTATGCTTGAAAATCATGCAATATAGTACTTGTGATAGGCCTGCTGTACATGTCATTCTTTTAGAAATTTAACAGGATGAGTATAGGTTTCATGAACTGAGTGTGAGGCAGGTAGGGCATCATCACTGAGAGACGAACAAGGATTTAATTAGAAATGAGCCTTTTGAGAGGAATTAAGTCACTTTGGTGAATATAATTACCTTTCTCATTGAATAGACTAAGATTGAACCCTAACATATAACCCCAGATCACTTGCTAGAATTCTGTCTGAAAACCAATTTTGGAACTTAGTTTTCATGTGGATTCATTATCCTTGATGTTTCCAAATCTAGCTAATCAGCAGGAACAGCAGCTTAGGTCCAGATTAGTGGCCTCCCTGAGATCACTAACTCACATTCTCAAAGATGAAAAAGGGGAATCTGGCTTGCTTTTATAAACTCTCCAAACATTCAAGAACTCTTGTATAATGGGGGTATGGTTCAAATATAAAAAATAATTCAGAACTTTGAATATTTTATTAACATTGGGCATATAAAATAACAAAAAATCTATACTTTATTGTGTGTGTACTATGTGCCAGATGTTGACATACATTTTCTCTATCTGCACACTAACACTTTTAAAGAACCATTATTCCCATTTTAAAAATTAAAAATTAAATAGCAGAGCCGATCTGTAGATTGCCTAAGGTCTTATAGTTCGTACCAGGCAGAACTGGAATTCTGATGCAGCTTTACCTACCTCTGGAGTTTGTGAGCCTCTCAGAATAGCATGGCTATAAAGTTCTGATTCTTCATACAACATCCTGACTATGTGTATTAGGTTTGGCCCTGGCATATCAAGTAAGAAAAGTTTATATTTATTTTCAGAAAGTTCCAACAATGTTTAGCATGCCATTTAAATGTCATTACTGTTCTGTTGTGCTGTTGAGGATTTGATTGTGAAATGCTACTGAGTTTTACTGATTTTCATGCTCTTTTAGCTGGTGAGTTCTTTGAGATTTGCATTTTGATGATGGCAGGGGAAAAAGTAAGGAAAACGTGTGATGTACTTTCTTTCCTCATATGGATCGAAGAAGAAACACTGTATATTTTTAGGAGCCTGGTATAAAATAAAATGTCCCAATGGCAAACTTCTCTATCTTTTTCGCTTCCTGCTGCTATTTCCATTCTGACTAGATTTGGTGCATTCCAAGCACTGCAGGTGACTATAGGGGGTATACCTCAGCTTTGGGGGAGAAAGCTCACTGGTAATGTTCTATCATTCTTCTGTAAATAATAACCACTCAGTCTTTTCCACAAGTAGGTAGAGCTTTAAAAATTGGAAGGAGGATTGAGACCTGCCACATTTCTGTATACCTTTAGGTTTCCAGCAGCTCATTCCATTTTTGTTCCCATCATCCATTCTTTTGAAAGGTTGTCTGAAAATTTGATACCATCTGTGTTGTGCTGCAGTGAATCACAAACCAAGAATTTCCTACTGTGGGTTCCCTATAGAAAGGCAATGCTGTGAAGAAAAATCCTATAGGAAATAAATCATCATGATCAGGCTTCATAGAAGCAATAAAATAATTAATCTTTTAAATATAAACTGAACATTTAAAATATTAAGCAGAAAGGGTGATAGAAAAATACAGAAACATTGAAATGAATGAATTAAGCTTTCTTACAAAGGAAAGGCACTCTTCAGTTTGCACCAGGCTTCTGGTTCCCAGGATCATTCTGCATATAATGTTCAGAATAGAACTGTTTATTTTTTGTGTCTTTGCTATGTGTTGTACACCAAGTGGACGTGGACAATTCTGCATGTTAGTTAGGGTAATGAAGATGCTTTTCTGGCAACCTGGCAGTGTGCTGGGGGAGTGTCTTTCACATTCACTGGCTCTACTCTCTCAAACTCATCAGACTAATTGCAGATGAGCTGGGTGTTTACAGCTTGGGCCTATGGAGGAGGGAAAAATATTTTGGCTAATGAATGCTGATGTCAATGGCTTAAGTCCCAGTCAGTTGAAATACTATTGTTGCTTAGCAAATGTCTGCCCATCTTCTGGTTCAGCTTAAAAAATGCTGACAGTCATCTTGTACGTTGTACTGGACGGAGGGCTCTGCCATTGGAGCAAAAAGCCCTTCTGAGCACAAGCATGCTGTGTGTGGTTAACTTACCATACATCATTTATACAAATATGTGTGTATTTAAATATTTATGGAATAATGAGCAAATTTCTAAATGAGAGAGGAAGAAAAATAATATTTAGATTGCAACCTAGCTATGTGGCATATATAATAGAGCTTTATGCACTCATCTACATGCTGTCAGCATAAACTTTGTTTTTTGTGGTCAAATTTTTTTATCACATAAAAGTTCGATATTTTGAAAGAATAAAGGACTCTCCTTTTTCTGGCCTTCTTCCTCCCCACCCTGGTCTAGTCTTTGATGCTATTTCTCTTTAGAGATCTGCACTCTGGCATCATTTGAATTACAGAGCAAAACAGTTCTGTTTAAAGTGCCCAAGAATAGAATAACAGCATAAAAAATGTCTACTTTTCAGAAATAGATGCAAACATTCATTTCTCCATGTTTAAAGTTGAAAAAAGAAAATAAATGGGAAGCATTGATTTTTATTTTGTTCTTTTCCAAGAAGCCTAACCACTGTATAGGAATGTACAGATGTATAGAAATACAGTTACAGTATCAAACAGAATATGATAGAGAAAAACTATAAAAATGTTCAATAAGATGTAAGAGGAGATTATAGAAAACATCCCATCTTAGGAAGCCTCCATTTCCAGAAGTAGACTGGGTGAAATACTCTGAGAACTTTCCACACAATATGTTGGAAAGCTGGATAAAATATGACAAATATATTTTATTTTTAATTTTTAAAAACTTTTCAGATTCTTTTCTTTATTGAGGTATAGTTGACATACAATGTTATATTAATTTCAGTTATACAACATAGTGATTCAACAATTATAAATGCTCACCATGATAAGCATAGTTATCATCTGTTACCCTACAAAGCTTTATAATATTTTTGACTATATTCCTTATGCTGAAATTTCCATCTCTGTGACTCATGTATTTCATAATTGGAATTTTGTAGCTCTTTAGCTCCTTCACCTATTTCACCCACTTCCCCTACCCTCCTTTTCTATGGCAACCACCCATTTGTTCTCTGTATTTATGAGTCTGACAAATATTTTTTTAAATACACAGTTGATGGTGGGAGGAAAATAAGGTAAATTTCCAAATAGCAAATAATTAAAAGGGAAATTTGAAAACAGAGTGAGCAACTGACACTCAAAATAAAGCTATCCTGGGAAAATAAACCACTATAAGTAACTTAGAGTCTTGAATTTTAATGGATACACATATGACAATAGTCAAGGCTTTCAGCCTATGGAAGATAGAGAAGTGTATGCCACATAAAGTCAGAATGCTTTGACAGCTACATATTGAGTCAATGAAATGGTGGATTACCAAAGCAAACAAAAACATTTGGACTACTATTAAAGGTAGAAGACAAAAATACTTGTCTTCGCATGAGGTCTGGATGGTGAAAATCCTCTGCAGGCTTGTCCTCATAGGCAATTTGGAAACTCCAAGTAGAGAAATTTACTGTAGGTAGTACTGAGTTGGTAGTGCCCCAAAATTCCTGGAAGAAAAAAAACATCTAACTAGTTCCTGGAGGGATACACCTACAACTTAAACCTTGCAGGATTCACACAGATAAAGCTCAGAAACACACATAATAGCAATACAAAAGCAAGCTTACCCAGAGAAACAAGCAACTTTGAGCTTGTTTGCTCAAGCACACTTTGACTCCAAGGACTTCAGATACTGGACTTACTATATGTAAAAAATAAATATGTTTAAAATATTTAAGTAAACAGGGATCTAATAACAACAGCAAGGAAAAGGGTATTATAAAAAAGACTGACAAATGTAGAACCAAGTAGAACTTCTAGAAATTAAAAAAAAGATTTATTGAAATGAATTTTCCATTGAGTGTGTTACACAGATAAGATATCCCTGAAGACATAATTAATGAAACATAAGATAAATCTAAATATATTTCCCAACAGGCACCACAAAGAAATGCAAACAGGAAAAAATGACTAAGGGCCATAAAGAATAAAATGACTTGGTGCAGTTAGCATCTCAGTATTTCAGATAATGGGAATTTAGGAAAGACAATGAAAATCTTTAATCCTCAATTCAGAAACCAGAACAAATTCCAAAGAGGACAAACTAAAATAAATGTACACGAAGACATCATTTTGAACTATTATGATAAAAGATGCAGAATAAAAGATGCAAAAATAAAATATTAAAAAGTCAGAAAGACAATTATCTACAAAAGAATGACAATTAAACCAGGAGCTGACTTCTCCAAAACAATAATGGAATCCAGAAGATGGTATAATAATTTACAAAATTTGACAGGATAAAACTATTGGTTTATATTAATGTGCTCAGAAAACTTTCAAGGTTGAAGGGAAAACTATGACATTTTCAGGTAAACCAAAACTGAAAGAGTTCACCACTAACAGCAACTTATAATTAATATTTTTCTGAAAGAGAAAAAAATAATCCCAGAGGAAAAGTTTGAGATTCAAGAATAGGGAGCAAAGAAATGGTAAACTTATGGGCAAAACTAAACAAACGTATTGTTAAGTGTATGCTTTGGGAAATGTTAAAAAAGACAAGATACCATGGTAGGCAGAATAATGAATCCCTAAGTAGGCCCATGTCCTAACCCTCAGAATCTGTGAATGTTAAGTTACATGGCAAAGGAAAATTTAGGTTGTAATAAGAATTAAGGTTTTTGACTAGCTGACTGTAAATTAAGAAGATTATTTTGGATTGTCTCCAGGGCCCAGTGTAATTGGAAAGGTTTTTAAAAGTGACAGAGGGTTATAGAAAAGAATCAGTTAGAAGGATATGTGACTACAGATAAAGTAAAAGTGAATGTGATATGGGAAGGACTGCGCCTGTCATTGCTGGCTTTGAAGCCAGAGGAATGGGCCATGGGCCAAGGAATTCGGATGACTTCCAGGAGCTGAGAAAACAAAGAAAGGGATTCTACTCAGAGCGATACAGTCCAGCCAACACCTTGATTTTAGTTTGGTGGGATTTAAGTCAGAACTACAGAACTCAGGTTGCTCTACAGAACTCTAAGATGATAAAATTTTGATTAAGGTGCTAAATTTGTGATCATTTGTTACTGCAACAATGGAAAATTAATACAGATACCAGTAATGCAAAGGAAGGGAGGGAGGCATCCGAAGCTAAAATATTCTAAGATATGCTGTTTTGGAAGGAAGGTAGAAAAGCTAATTAATTTTAATTTGTTAAATGAAGCATGCATATTAAACTTTTATGAGCAATCGCTGAAGAAACAGATAGGATATGTAACTTCCTAACCATAGAAGGAAAAAAATGTAATAAAAATTCTAAAAGAGATTGTGGATGGAGAAAACAAGAAAAGCAGGGCTAAATTGCAAAATAAAATGGTAGAAATTATTCTAAATACATCAGTAGTGATGATAAAAATATAAATAGATTAAACTCACCAGTTAAAGATACTGTCAAAGTGAGTAAAAAATTGAAACCTAGCTATTGTTATTTGCAAGTGATATAACTAAAGTGTAAAAACAAAAAGATTGAAAGTAAAGTTATAGAAAAAATATACTTAGGAAATATTAATGAAGCATGGTGCTGGAATGGCTATATTAAAATCAGATAAAACATCTAAAAGTAAAAATATTATTAGGTTCAAAGATGATAATTACATAGTGATAAAAAAATATAATCTAAAAAAATAAATGATCATTTCAAACTTTTACACATCTAACAGCATACCTTCAAAACTCCCAAAGCAGGCCTTGACAAATTTCAAAGAGAAATTAACAGTTCACCATCATACTAGGAAGTTTTTACATATTTCTTAATAATTCAAGTAGTAAAATTAAGTAACTTGAATGACATAATTAGCAAGTTTGATCTAACAGACATATAGGAAAGCCAACAACCCCAAATAAAGGAACACATATTATGCTCCATCACACGATAAACATTTATAAAGTGGGACCATTTACATTCATAAATAGATTATAATAAATATAAAGATTATATTTTATAGACTTGATTACTTAATTCAGGTTACTAATCAGTAAAAAGGAGACAAACCTATTCAGAAATTAAAATTAAAAAGCTTAATAATTTATGAGATAAAGAAATCATAATGGAATTTTAAAAACATTTAGAACCATACATTTTTATAGACAATATTGAAATTTTTTGAGAGAGCATTAAATGATTGCATTTGAAAGAGGAAAGGCTGAATATTAATGAGATAAACACTTAAGAAATTTTTTAAAGAATAATGTAAATTACCTAGGGGAAGTCAGAGGAATTAATAAAGGTAAGAAAATAAAGTAATTTAATATGTGGCAGAGGACTAGAAAACAAAGCCAGAACTCTTATGGAAAATACTGGTGAGATAGAGAAAATTTGAGCAGAGGAAAAACAGGAAATAAGGTACAAATAAACATTATTAAAAATAAAAAGTGCAGTGTAACTACAGAAACAACAAAGATTTACCTTTCATCATATAATATTAAAAACAATTTTATCGCAATAGATTTTAAACATTAGGGGAAAAAAATCTCTACAAAGATACAGCTTACAAAATTAACTCAAGAAGAAATAGAAGACCTTTCATTCAGTATATAATTTTAGAAATAAAGAATAATTAGCCTGGGAATGGAAAACAGTCATATGGCAGAGATCCACTGGAGGCTCACTAAGGCTACTTCCATTTCCTGGAAATACACTTGCCTTCCAGTTAGGCTAAAGCCACAAGATTGGTGCTTGCCAACAGAATGAGGAAAAAGTAAGTACACCAGTTACAAGACTGTCCCTCAAAATCTTTCTTAGGATCCTGGCCTTTCTTTCACTTGCAGCTGAAGGTAAAGAAATTTTAGACGGTGGAGTCATACCATAAAAGACTCTGGGTAAGAGTCACCTGGGAGAGATGCTGCACCAAACTCCAACTGCTACATCAGTGATGAATGATAAAGAACCTTCTGTGTGGGAAGCAACTGAAATTTAGGGAATATTTGTAATAGCTGTTGTTATAACCCTCTCCATTGCAACACACACATCCCAGATAATTACACAGACCAGACAACTCTACCTAATGTTCAAGGGACTCATAATTCCAATCTTGCATAAATTATTCCAGAAAATAGGAAGATGGGAAGGGTTAAAATAACCTTAATACCAACAACAGATGAAAATTGTATGAGAAAAAAATAGTAAGATTTATGAAAGAGACCTCCTAAACAATATATTAGCAAATTGAATCCAACAAAAATATATTTGTATTATATACACATGCAAAAAAATCATTTAACATTTTTGAGCTAATTTGTGCCAAGCAACAATGTAACAACTTGAAATACACCTGAGAAGGAATAAACAAAGCTCTCTGCTTTTGTAAGCTTGCATTCTAGCAGAAGGAAATATATGAGACTCTGTAAATAACAGAGTCCCTAGTATCATCCTTGATAGGGACAGTGTTTTCTTACTGCTGCTCAAGATTGCCTTAGTTTTGTAAAATTACATCTTACTGATGACTCATCTGAGTTATAGTGAAAAGGAATTCCCCTGCCTCTTTTTGTTTTTTGTTTTGTATGAACTGTTACCAGGCCTCTTTCCAATTAACTTACTATGACATATATTGAATATACAAAAAAATAATAAAAAGAATCAAGTAATAAATACCCAGATATTCACCCCTCACTTAAAAAAAAAAGCCTTACACATCAGCTGGATCCCTTGTGTACTGCTCTCTACTTGGGTTTCCTTCTATCCACACAGAGCTACCACTAACCTAAATTTATTTCCATTTTTACTGTGTGTTTATATGTATTTTTAAGCAATAGAAAGTGTTTTTTTAAGCTTTATGTAAATATATTTGTGGGATGTAACACATGTCATTTTTCTTTAGGGTAGGGCATTAAATAGTGAGTAAGGCTGGAAAGGTAATTCATGGATTTAGTAAAGCCAGAAAGCAAAGGAATTACAACCATTTGCTGCTTACAAGAAATGTCCTTAAAACAAAAGGACTTTAATTATTTAATCAAACCATTATCATATAATAAATGTAATAGTTGTTATGTACAGAGTGCCCCACAGGTTTGCATTTTCTTTAAACTCTGTGGACTATTTTATTGACATTACATCTATTTGTTAAAGTCTTCTTAATGACTTTCAAAAAACTTTTATATCTGTAGACATCATGCTCATTTTATTAGATTCCCAAGTACTTTATAATTCATTAGGGTAAATGACATTATTGTCTGTAACATTTCATTTTCCATTGTTGTTGATTTCTATCAATGTAATGGACTTTTAAACTGTTTATACCCAGCCACCTAGTTGAACTTGTTAATTAATTGTATTAATTCTGTTAATTCTTCTGAAAATTTTGAAAATCTTCTTGCATTTTCTATGGATATAATGATATTTTCTTCAAAAATTGGCAAAGTTATGTTTTTTTTTACAAACTTTATACATTTTACTCCCTATTCTTACTGGGATGACTAGTACCTCCAGTTAAATGTTTAATAGAAGCAGTGATAGAGGGTATGTTAGTTTGCTAGAACCTCAATAACAAAGTTCCACAAACTGGGTGGCTTAAATAATGCAAATTTATTGTCTTCCATTTCTGGATGTTAGAAATCTGAAATCGAGGTGTTGACAGGGTTGGTTGTGAGGAAAGGTTCCGTTCCAGGCTTCTCTTCTTGGCTTGTAGATGACAGTTTTCATGTGCACACTATCCCTGTATATGTGTCTGTCTCCAAATTTCCCATTTTTATAAGGTCACCAGTCATGATGGATTGAGTCCACCCTTATAACCTCATTTTAACTTAGTTACTTAAGTAAAATCCTTATATTCCAGAACGGTTACATTTTGAGATGCTGGGAGTTAAAATGAGTATATGAATTTTGAGAAGCAAAGGGACGCAATTCAACCCATAACAGGCAGCATCCTTCTTATTTTTCATTTTAAAAGGGACATTTGTTACAGATTTTTATCAGGCTAAGGAAGTTCCCTTTAGTCTGGTATTTATCAAGACTTCTTCCCATAGGACTTTTTCATTTCCTCCTCAGTGCCTGCGTATGAAGTGGGACATGGAACTCGGGCACTCCTGCTGTGACTGCTTCCTAGACTGGCTCCCCTTTAAAGCCCTAATTAGCGGAAAATGCAGGCTCAAGAGAGGTTTACCTAGGAAATATCAACAGGAAGCAGTGGTAGCAATATGGATTTCAGATGAAATAAAATGAAAGCTAACAGTGTTAAAATAAAGAGGGCCATTTTATGATAGCAAAAGTTATGACATAAGTTAGGAACTACAACTTAGCATCAGACTATTACACAAATAGAAATTTAAACAAAATTGTTTAGATTTCAACATAGCTATCTCAGCCTTTGACAGATTCAAGAGAACAAAAAATAAATAACAGATATTTGAATAACAATTAATTAGTTTATGTGATGTATTCTTTTCTTAAGGCATATAGAGTATTAATGTCATTAACATCACAAATATGACCTCAACAAATTACCAAAGTTATACAAGTCTTTTCTATCCATAAGGCAATAATTATAGGAATTAATAACAAAAATTTAAAGAAAATATTTTGCCTAATACTCGTTTTTAAAAATTCCCTCTCCTAAATAAGTAGTGTTTCAAAGATGAAATAAAAACTATACTTTTTCACGAGATGCTATGTTTGAGTACACTAAAATTTACAGAATAAAGCCAAGTTGTAATTTGGAACATTTTTTTATAAACTTAAGTAATTTTAATATTAAGCTATAAAGAATTAATAGAGATGAACTGAACATTTTATTCAGGAGTTCCAAAAAATAACAGCAAATGTTAAGAAAAGAAAGTAAGATGGGGGAAAAAAATACAAAATAGAATTTAGGAAATTACAGAGTAAAGCACTAGAAGTATAGTGTTAAAAACTGAGAGAAACAATGAAATAGACAATCCTCCAGCAATTATAATGAGACGAAGATTTGAAAGTATCAACTACAATATTCAGTTCTGCTACCACCTGTGAAAATGTAGACAAATGAGAAGATACATGAATAAGTGAATAATATCCAGATTTAACCAAGAAGCAGGCACCAGAAGAGCCCAATAGTATGGGGATAGTTTACCAAAAAAATTCTCCTCCAGAAAAGACTTGCTGCAGGCAGTTTTGTGATACAGGTTTTGGGTGCACAGAGTCTAATTCTAGTTTGATTTAAATCCCAGATTGCCCTTTGTTAATGGAGTGCCTTTGAGCAAGTCATTTAGCCTTCCCATGCCTCAGTTTCTTTAAAAAAGGGAGATACTATTTGTAATGGTTAAAAGAGTTCATCTAGGCGAAGTGATTGATGCAGTGCCCAGCAAATAATGTTGTAAAAATATCTGTTATTGGTATTATTGCCAGTGATTACTTTCAAACTTTATGAGAATAATTTTGAAATATACAACTAATCCCCTACTCTAGAAAAATTCCATACTCTAGTGCCTAATTCATTCTCAAAAGTTATTAAAATCCTTGTTCTATTTAGTTTGTTGTTTTTTATTTTTTTAAAGGAAGATAGACTTAATAACGCTGGACTCCCTGTTAGTACACCTGTCCAGCACTGGCACTGGATATTTATTCTTGGGCTGCGTCATTTCCTTCCTAATTTCACCACTTCCCTCTGTGAGTCTCTCTCTCTCAGTCACTTTCCTCTGCATCCTTCAGAGCTTCTGCTTTCTCATAACTTGGTAGATAGTGATCAACGTGATCATTCCGCCCAACACAGCTCTTCTCACACAGTATCCTGCAGCTTCTGTCTGACTTCTGATCAAATCAGTGCCCAAGCAAGTTTGTTCACATTCCTAAAGAGGGAATCTGGCTCAGATCATCACCTTTAGCCTCAGTGGGGGGTGCTGGCTTGCACAGAGGTCAACAGTTTTGGGAAACGAGTCCCAGTTATCAAGTCTGATCACCTGCTGTGGCTGAGACAGTTTCTTAAGACTGTGGTGTGATGAGTAGGCAGTAATTCACATATGAACAAAAATGTGTATATCAAAAAATAAGATGGAAGTAGTACTTTAAACTTAAGGATATGAAAGGACAATTCCTAAATAAAACCATAACCGAGGTGAGCATTGTCCCCAGCATCTGTGCAGTGCACAGCATTATATGGCAGTCCTGCTGACAAGCCAAGAACCAACATCATGTTCAGAAGAAACAACACTGCAGGAATTGCCACTTGATCAGACCAACACAGCAATGTCTGTTGTGTTTGTGACTGATATTTTTCTGTATATGAAGTGCAATAAATATATTTATCTTAAAAGACAATAGGCTCCACAGGCCTGTCTTGCTTGCCACTAGGGCTCATTAAATATTTACTGAATGAATTTATGTAGAGATCAGATTAATATTTTTGATAGTATAAAAACTCATGTCAACTAAAACCTGTTAGAATCGATACTACATCTCACTAGCACAGCCACATAAGAAAAATTGTGCGATAATAAGTAGCTTTTGTATTTATCAGCAACAATTAGAAGACAAATTTCCTTCACAATGGCAAAAAAAATGAGTTTACAAAAAAAACTAAATTAGAATATTTTGAAGAAAGCTACAAAACTTTACTTAGGTACAAGCAGGAAGGTTAGAATAACCTTCCTGAATAAGAAAATAAATATAAAAAAAAGCAAAATTTCCCAAATCAAACTAATGGTATAACTCAATTATTATCAACATGGATTTTATTTTTGAGTTGAAAGACTGATTAAATGGATTATTTAGAAGAATGAATAAATGAAGTAATATGAAAAATTTAAAGAGCAAAACATGGTGCAAAAATGAAAAAATGTGTGGCTGGTACATCAAACAGCAGATCAACTGAATAAAATACATCATTTGGAATATTTTCCTGAATGCTTCATCCTAATACATTGAATTGCATACACATTCACACAATGACTATGTTAACACCATATCGTTAACCAATGAGAAGAGATAAGATTATTCTATAAATGATGCCAAAATTAATTCCAAAATGTTTAAGGGCTTAAATGTAACAAGAAAAAAAAAAAAAAAAGGCAACAAATATCACTGCAAATGGTTAATATAATTAATATAGCAAGTTTTATATATTGATAAAAAGCAAATACCCTAATAAAAATAGACAATTCAAAGAATCACAAAAGCCAATAAAAAATAGAAAATATCCAAGCTCACTAGTAAGCAAAATATGAACACACAAAAATGCCATTTTCCTCTTTCAGTATAAGAAATATTTATAATAGTACTTAATTCAGACAAGGTTATAGTAGTATGACCATTTTTTATATTGCTGCTAGAAGTGAAATTTGATTCCTCACTTCTGGAAAATGAGCTTTAAAAAAGTCACATCTTGACTCTATATGAATCTAGCCCGCAAAAACAATTTAAAAAGTATACCAATTTGATCATAATATGCTTGTTTATTTTCATAAATGAAAATTAGTAAAAAAGCATATGTATAATAATAGAATAACTGAAAAGTACATTATAAAACCACATGATGGAATTTTTAGACTACTACTCAATAACAGAAAAAAGCTTACAAAATATACTGTACAGTATATACAGTAGACCCTTGGTACTTGAAAATACAACACTATTATTTAACATTTGACTATTTATAATGGACTTCTCTGGTCCATGATGAATAGTACGTTTTCATTTGGGAGATCACATATGAAAGACTGCAGATTCTTTTCTAGTCAGTGTTTGTCTATATGTCTCTTTATCCATCGATTCATTTGTTTTTATAAAGCTCTAACAGACAATCCTAAATTTTTTTATATCAGCACAGTCAACAGATGTGAATATTTATCATACTTTGTTTTTCTTTAGGTTATTATCATACACAACCACCATCCCCTTATCCCCATCTTGCCCCCCAGATATTTCTTACATTCTGCAGGAGACTTGGGTGTATTGGGTTGAATACTGAGCATTAGACTGACAGAATTTGACTGTTGTGAATGTGAGAGACCTCTGAGTGTACTGTGACCCACCACCAAGTCAGTGAGGATTTGACTCCTTGGCCTATGGGCAGGCAGCTGTCTCTGGAGACAACAGTATTTTAAAGCACAGCAACAAGAGGAATAAGAGAATACTCCAAAGTTAAGATTTCTTGAGTCATTATTCCAAATTCATTGTGGTTAATAAATCTCAGAGCTATTTTAAAAGCAAATAAGGTATTATAAATAATCAGGATAAAACTGAGGTCAGAAACACTTTGAGTGCTACAGGAGTACACATTCCTTTCCAGCCTGCAGCCTTCTTCCTTCTCATACTTCAGGCCCCACTTGAATGCCATTTCCTCCTGAGAGCCTCTTTTGACCACCAAGAGAAATTATTTTTCCCTCTCTCTTTCAGAGCACCCTGTTCTTTGTCACACCACTAGTTTGGAAATTAAACAGCCTGCATTCAAACCCTGTCCCCTGTGTACTTCGGGCAAAGTACTTGATTCTCTAAAGCCTCAGCTTTCTCATCTATAATATCTACCTCAGAGGAAACTTGGAAAGAATATACGAGTCATTTATTTTAAGCACTTGACAGTACATGGTGCCTGGTAAGGATTTAAGCAATGTGAGCCTTTCCTCTAATAAGAATTTACAAATTTATGTTCATAGGCACATTGATTTAGCAATTTGTTTAATTTTCTCCATGAAGGCAGGGGCCATGTCAACTTTGTTCTCTGCTTTATACTCTGTACCTATCACACTGCCTGGTACCTAGAGACACAATAGATATTTCATGAATGAAAGAATAAATGAGCCAATATCAGAATGAACCTGCATTGAATCTTAGGATCATCTATTTGTATAAGATGAAATATTTCATCTTGTTCATGAGCTTTCAGTTTTATCACTTACATCTCTTATATATTCATTCTGACCAAAATGTGCATAGAATGAAGAAAGGGCTAGACATATTGTGTTTACATACTGGTTCCCAGTCTCTGCCGTGCTGTCTTGGACAGACCTATCCTGAGATTTTGAAGCTGGGGTAGATATTTGGTCTCATGAATTCTAAGAACTTGAAACATCAGTTTCTGGAAAGTGATCCTATTGTTTGGGGCAACATACGACTAGGAGACACTAGGACTGGTCAGCACTGAACATGGGATTAATATTGTTAAACTAGGATCATAGAATGCATATTTGTGTTTTTCTGAAGATGAACTTAATATAGGCTCATTTAGAAAATTCAGGGAGAATTTAACATATAAAGAGGAAGAAAACATCACAGATACACCCCGTGTAGAACCAATTCATGTTCATTTTTGGGGATATTAAGTTCCTTTCAGTCTAAAGTAAAGTAAGTGATAAGGAAGAAAACAGCCTTTCAGCATTTATTTCTCAGTATCACAGGAACTTGAATTTGGATAGTTTGAACTCCATTTAGTTAGAAACTCCTGGCAAATGATTACAGACTTGAAAATCCAAATCCCATCACAGCAAACCAAACCAAACCAAACCAAACCAAACCAAATGTGCTGCTCCACCACCCCACCCCACTCCAACCAAAGGGATCATAAGAATTACCTGCTCAATTTACTGCATCTTGATTAGTAAATCCTTAGATTAAAAGCAGCACAGACAAATTTAGTTATATTTCTTCCTTACATTTACATGGATATTTCATAAGCAAGCAAAAAAATACTTTGATTAAAACTCAGTGTTCAAAATTTGGGACATTTGGCCATTTGGAACTAAGTGATTTTAGAAGATGTAATATTATTTCAAGTGATCATGGTAAATAAGCATGGATCATATAAAAATAGTACTAATAATTACAGAAGTAAAAATGTTAGAAATAAAAATATTTTATAATAAGAACTTGTTTAAATAAAATAAATTATTGTGTTTTGGTAAAATACAGTGATGTTGCTGAATGTTTGATAACATGAGAATGTGATCACAATATTTGAATTAAAAATCAGTAATAAAATATAACAAAACAGTATATTTTTACTTGGAAAAGACATTGGAAGAATTTATGTCCAAATGTTAAGTGGGTTTATCTGTGGGTGATGGAATAATAGTGATTTTATTATTCACATGGGCTCTCATGGGATGGTTTGTGCTTTTTATTATTTTCTAAATTTTCTACAGCAAGTATGTATTTTAATAGATTGTCCTATCTAGACAACCTGACATTTTGAACCTCAGATAAGCCATCAGGCATTCTGAACCTGTAGTATTTGGGCTCTTAGAGTTCATGGATATGTGTCAAAGAATCTGTGACTCCCATGAAATGCTATGCACAACATTGTGTGTGTGTTGTGTATATATTGTTCTTAGAAAGGAAGCTGTATCTTTCACCAAACTCTCACAGTGGTTTGTGACTCCCATCGCCTAAGGAAACTACTTTCCAGTAACGTGTTCAAAATCCTGCTCATGGATGACAATTCAAAGTAAGTGTCTCCACACTCATTTCTCAGACTGCATATGTAAACTATTCTTCCTAATCAGCCTTTCACACTGAATTTTATTCTTCTATGTCCATTTGGAAGAAAACCAGAATATTACAGAAGTAAATAAAATTAGCACCCACTCGAACTCCAGAAGAAAAGGTAAATTATTTATTGTGTAATAACAACTGTATCTTACTATCAAACATTCTAATAGATCATGACTCCTTTACAAATAAGAATCAGAATTTTATATTACAGGCAAATACCAAAGGACTTTTTTTTCTGTTATAAATCCTTTTTTACTAGATACATTTTGGATCATTACCTACTGAGGAAACATTCAACTTTGCTCTCTCTTGATCCTTATTTAAATAATATGACATTGACTCTTTACACAGTAAGTCTTCAAATGGTCTTTGAAAGGAATAAAATTCTAAACTTATCTTTATAAATATATTTATATTTTCCTCTTGTGAATGGAGATAGAAAGCCACTCAAAGCTGCCCTGTGCTTTTTTGCTCACAGAGACTAAAATCTTACAGGGGTAATACCAATACCACCAGAGTATTTGACAATTTGTTTCTCATTCAAAAATTAATTTTCTTGAAATATTTTTTCACTTTGTTGTTTCATTTTCATTTTGGATAATTATACACACAGAATAAGACACAGTTCTTTCATTAAATGAAGAATTGCTCTCTGGCTACAAAGACCACATCATAAGTACTTTCTTTCTAAGTTATAAGGAGAAAGAAGTGGATTCATTTTTGATTTATTATTCAATAAAATTATGATTTCCCAATTGGGACAGATAGAGAATTTGTGGCTCTTTTGAAATACCAGCCTCCAGCCTTATTTCTGTCCTGAGAACAGTAGAGCCCTTTTGAGTTTGACTCTATAAAGTGTTTTGTTTATTTGCTTTTTAATTCTGGGGTTGATCTTGCAGTCTTAACACTCACTGTTTCACGGTGAACATTGGAAGCTTGCCTTCATAGTCTTTGGGGGAAGAAGGCAAGTGTGGTTCTCTTTTTTGAAAATTTCCTT
The DNA here is from genome assembly GCF_040802235.1 of Manis javanica. Lineage (NCBI taxonomy): Eukaryota > Metazoa > Chordata > Mammalia > Pholidota > Manidae > Manis > Manis javanica. Next base: position 54,729,214 of record NC_133168.1, read on the forward strand.
ATAATCCGCAGAAGCCCATTTAGATTTTGAGGAATTTTGCCTAAAACTGCATTATTCTGTGGATTTTTGAACATTTCAATGTCTCTATCACTTACCCACTGAACCGAGAAGATGGTACTGCTTTACTATGACCTGCTCGTTTCTTGCTTCTGTTTGGGGATTGACCAGGACCTACCATATATACTACTGAAGTTTTCATTACGAATCTAAACTACTAAGGATTAAGAATTCAGTTCTTAGTGATACCTTTTAAAGAAGTAATCCTCCCCTGTATGGCCCCAGAAGATGACTGGTTAGCCAGAAATGGGTAAGATTCCTCAAGAGAGGAACAACCTGAGACAGGCACTGTCGCAGGGGGGCCATCAGGAGAGAAATTGGGGGTCAACAGAGGTGAGGCTTAGAACCTCACACACACCCCCCACCGTTTTGAGAGAAATCTTATGCATCCGTGGATGTTTTGTTGCCCTGTCTAGCTTGGATTAATACTCGGTCTATACGCACACACCTGATCATCTACATCTGCCCTCTTACAGCACTAAACTATGTTTTCCAGCTTTATCATGCATCTACCTACCACTTCAGCATTTTATTAAAAATAATAAAAATAATAATAAGAGAGAAATGTGAGATTCACATATAAATCAAGTATAAAAATCAAATGAATAATCATATCTGACTTGATTGTTTATAGTTCATGATGCGTGATCAAAACCAAAAGTTTCTGTGATGACTGCCCTTGCACTGTTCACTATGTAAGAGCTTATTCACTATGTAAGAACTTATTCACTATGTAAGAACTTGTTCACCATGTAAGAACTTGTTCGTTATGCTTCAGAGGATTGGAGACTGTTGAGAAATAGGCTTGGGGTTGATTGATGACTGTGCATTGAGTCCCCTATACAGAATTTTATTGTCGTTAACAACCATTTGATCAATAAATATGAGAGATGCCCAGTCAAAGAAAAAAAAAAAGAAAAATAGGCAAAAATCTCTTGAACATAAGTATGAGCATTTTTCCTGGACGCATCTCCCTGGACAAGGGAAATGATATCAAAAATCAACAAGTGAAACTATATCAAGCTCTGTACAGCAAAGGACATCAACAGAACAGAAAGGCAACCTACAGCATGGGAGAATATATTTGTAAATGATTTATCCAATAAAGAGTTAACATCCAAAATACATACAGAACTCATATGCCTTAACACCAAAAAAAGAGAAATAATCCAATTTAAAAATGGATGGAGGACATGAGCAGATATTTCTCAAAAGAAGAAATACAGCTGGCCAACAGGCACATGAAAAGACACTCCACATTGCTAATCATCAGGGAAATGCAAATCAAAACCTCAATGAGATTATCACCTCACACCAGTGAGAATGGCCTCTATCCAAAAGACAAAAAAATAACAAGTGTTGGTGAGGATGTGCAGAAATGAGAACAGTCTTGCACTGTTGGTGGAAATATAAATTGGGCAACAGCTATGGAAAGCAGTTGGAAGTTCCTCAAAAAACTAAAAATAGGGGGGTGGAGCAAAGATGGTGGTGTGAGTAGAGGAGCAGAAATCTCCTCCCAAGACCACATATATTTACAAAAATATAACAAAGACAACTCTTCCTAGAACAGAGACCAGAGGACACAGGACAACATCCAGACCACATCCACACCTGCAAGAACCCAGCGTCTTGTGAAGGGGGTAAGATACAAGCCCCAGGCCAGCGGGACCTGAGCGCCTCTCACCCCAGCTCCCCACGGGAAGAGAGGAGTCGGAGCAGGGAGGGAGAGGGATCCCAGGACTGCTAAACACTCAGCCCTAGCCATCCGGACCAGAGCGCAGACACAGTGCATGCGTGGGGTCCTGGATACTAGGGAAACAGGACAGCAAGACCTCTGAGTGGGTCTCAGAGGCCGGCACCCTGGGGACAAAGAAAAGCGAGTGGCTTTTTTTTTTTTGCGAGTGCTTTTTGGAAGTCTTAAAGGGACAGGGACCCCAAACCTGATGGAAGCGTCCTGGGACACTTAGTCCAGCAGCAGGGAGTTGGGGGAACTCTGGGCACTCTAAATCCCTGGGCAGCAGGGAGCACAGAGGCCCTTCACGGGGATAAAAAGTCTTCCGGCTGCTCCCCGTCCAACGCAGCTCCACCATATCAGAGCGGCAGCCCGAGGCAAGCCAAGCCACAGCAACAGCGGAGATAAACTCCATAGCAGCCCCACAGGAATCAGAAGCCCAGTCTGCGCACAGCTGCCCAGCACAAGCCAATAGAGGTTCCTGTTCTCCCAGGAGAGGAAGACCACAAACCAACAACAAGGAAAGTTCTTCCAGCCGTCACTCATGCCAGCTCTGCAAACTATCTCTATCACCATGAAAAGGCAAAATTATAGGCAGACCAAGATCACAGAGACAACACCAGAGAAGGAGACAGACCTAACCAGTCTTCCTGAAAAAGAATTCAAAATAAAAATCATAAACATGCTGACGGAGATACAGAGAAATATACAAGAGCTAAGGGATGAAGTCCAGAGAGAGATTACAGGTCTGGAGAGGAGATTACAGAAGTGAAACAAACTCTGGAAGGATTTATAAGCAGAATGGGTAAGATGCAAGAGGCCATTGATGGAATAGAAACCAGAGAACAGGAACGCATAGAAGCTGACACAGAGAGGGATAAAAGTATCTACAGGAATGAAACAATATTAAGAGAACTGTGTGACCAATCTAAAAGGAACAATATCCATATTATAGGGGTACCAGAAGAAGAAGAGAGAGAAAAAGGGATAGAAAGTGTCTTTGAAGAAATAATTGCTGAAAACTTCCCCAAACTGGGGGAGGAAATAATCAAACAGACCACGGAAATACACAGAACTCCCAACAGAAGGACCCAAGGAGGACAACACCAAGACACATAATAATTAAAATGGTAAAGATCAAGGACAAGGAAAGAGTATTAAAGGCAGCTAGAGAGAAAAAGGTCACCTATAAAGGAAAACCCATCAGGTGATCATCAGACTTCTCAACAGAAACCTTACAGGCCAGAAGAGAAGAGCATGATATATTTAATGTAATGAAACAGAAGGGCCTTGAACCAAGGATACTGTATCCAGCACGATTATCATTTAAATATGATGGAGGGATTAAACAATTCCCAGACAAGCAAAAGTTGAGGGAATTTGCCTTCCACAAACCACCTCTACAGGGTATTTTAGAGGGACTGTTCTAGACGGGAGCACTCCTAAAACTAAACAAATGTCACCAGAGAAAATAAAATCACAGCAAAGAAAGCAGACCAACCAAATACTAACTAAAGGCAAAAAAATAAAATCAGCTACCCCCTAAAAGCAGTTAAAGGAAACACGAAAGAGCACAGAACAAAACAACCAACATATAAAGAATGGAGGAGGAGGAATAAGAAGGGAGAGAAGAAAAGAATCTCCAGACAGTGTATATAACAGCTCAATAAGCGAGCTAAGTTAGGCAGTAAGATACTAAGAGGCTAACCTTGAACCTTTGGTAACCACGAATCTAAAGCCTGCAATGGCAATAAGTACATATCTTTCAATAGTCACCCTAAATGTAAATGGACTTAATGCACCAATCAAAACACACAGAGTAATAGAATGGGTAAAAAAGCAAGACCCATCTATATGCTGCTTACAAGAAACTCACCTCAAACCCAAGGACATGCACAGACTAAAAGTCAAGGGATGGAAAAACATATTTCAGTCAAACAACAGAGAGAAGAAAGCAGGGGTTGCAGTACTGATACCAGACAAAATAGACTTCAAAACAAAGAGAGTAACAAGAGATAAAGAAGGACACTACATAATGATAAAGGGCTCAGTCGAACAAGAGGATATAACCATTCTAAATATATATGCACCCAACACAGGAGCACCAGCATATGTGAAACAAATACTAACAGAACTAAAGGGGGAAATAGACTGCAATGCATTCATTTTAGGAGACTTCAACATGCCTCTTACCCCAAAGGATAGATCCACTGGGCAGAAAATAAGTAAGGACACGGAAGCACTGAACAACACACTAGAACAGATGGACCTAATAGACATGTCTAGAACTCTACATCCAAAAGCAACAGGATATACATTCTTCTCAAGTGCACATGGAACATTCTCCAAAATAGACCACATACTAGCCCACAAAAAGAGCCTTAGTAAATTCCAAAATATTGAAATTCTACCAACCAACTTTTCAGACCACAAAGGTATAAAACTAGAAATAAATTCTACAAAGAAAACAAAAGGCTCACAAACACATGGAGGCTTAACAACATGCTACTAAATAATCAATGGATCAATGAACAAATTAAAATAGAGATCAAGGAAAACATGGAAACAAATGACAACAACAACACAAAGCACCAACTTCTGTGGGACACAGCGAAAGCAGTCTTAGGAGGAAAGTATATAGTGATCCAGGCACACTTGAAGAAGGAAGAACAATCCCAAATGAATAGTCTAACATCACAATTATCGAAACTGGAAAAAGAAGAACAAATGAGGCCTAAAGTCAGCAGAAGGAGGGATATAATAAAGATCAGAGAAGAAATAAACAAAATTGAGAAGAGTAAAACAATAGCAAAAATCAATGAAACCAAGAGCTGGTTCTTTGAGAAAAATAAACAAAATATATAAGCCTCTAGCCAAACTTATTAAGAGAAAAAGAGAATCAACACAAATCAACATAATCAGAAATGAGAATGGAAAAATCATGACAGATTCCACAGAAATACAAAGAATTATTAAAGACTATAATGAAAACCTATATGCCAACAAGCTGGAAAACCTAGAAGAAATGTACAACTTCCTAGAAAAATACAACCTTCCAAGACTGACCAAGGAAGAAACACAAAAGTTAAACAAACCAATTATGAGCAAAGAAATTCAAACGGTAATCAAAAAACTACCCAAGAACAAAACCCCTGGGCTGGACGGATTTACCTCTGAATTTTATCAGACACACAGAGAAGACATAATACTCATTCTCCTTAAAGTTTTCCAAAAAATAGAAGAGGAGGGGATACTCCCAAACTCATTCTATGAAGCCAACATCACCCTAATACCAAAACCAGGCAAAGACCCCACCAAAAAAGAAAATTACAGACCAATATCCCTGATGAATGTAGATGCAAAAATACTCAATAAAATATTAGCAAACATAAATCAGCAGCATATCAAAAGGATCATACACCATGACCAAGTGGGATTCATCCCAGGGATGCAAGGATGGTACAACATTCAAAAATCCATCAACATCATCCACCACATCAACAAAAAGAAAGACAAAACCACATGATCATCTCCATAGATGCTGAAAAAACATTTGACAAAATTCAACATCCATTCATGATAAAAACTCTCAGCAAAATAGGTATAGAGGGCAAGTACCTCAACATAATAAAGGCCATATATGATAAACCCACAGCCAACATCATACTGAATAGTGAGAAGCTAAAAGCTTTTCCTCTGAGATCGGGAACCAGACAGGGATGCCCACTCTCCCCACTGTTATTTAACATAGTACTGGAGGTCCTGGCCATGGCAATCAGACAAAACAAAGAAATACAAGGAATCCAGATTGGTAAAGAAGTTAAACTGTCACTATTTGCAGATGACATGATATAGTACATAAAAAACCCTAAAGACTCCACTCCAAAACTACTAGAACTGAGATAGAAATATAGCAAAGTTGCAGGATACAAAATTAACACACAGAAATCTGTGGCTTTCCTACACACCAGCAATGAACCAATAGAAAGAGAAATCAGGAAAACAACTCCATTCACAATTGCATCAAAAAGAATAAAATACCTAGGAATAAACCTAACCAAAGAAGTGAAAGACCCATACCCTGAAAACTAGAAGTCACTCTTAAGAGAAATTAAAGGGGACACTAATAAATGGAAACTCATCCCATGCTCGTGGCTAGGAAGAATTAATATCATCAAAATGGCCATCCGGCCCAAAGCAGTATACAGATTTGATGCAATTCCTATCAAATTACCAGCAACATTCTTCAATGAACTGGAACAAATAGTTCAAAAATGCATATGGAAACACCAAAGACCCCGAATAGCCAAAGCAATCCTGAAAAAGAATAAAGTAGGGGGGATCTCACTCCCCAACTTCAAGCTCTACTACAAAGCCATAGTAATCAACACAATCTGGTACTGGCACAAGAACAGAGCCACAGACCAGTGAAACAGATTAGAGACTCCAGAAATTAACCCAAACATATATGGTCAATTAATATTTGATAAAGGAGCCATGGACATACAATGGGGAAATGACAGTCTCTTCAACAGATGGTGCTGGCAAAACTGGACAGCTACATGTAGGAAAATGAAACTGGACCATTGTCTAACCCCATATACAAAGGTAAACTCAAAATGGATCAAAGACCTGAATGTAAGTCATGAAACCATTAAACTCTTGGAAAAAAACATAGGCAAAAACCTCTTAGACATAAACATGAGTGACCTCTTCTTGAACATATCTCCCCGGGCAAGGAAAACAACAGCAAAAATGAGCAAGTGGGACTACATTAAGCTGAAAAGCTTCTGTACAGCGAAAGACACCATCCATAGAACAAAAAGGAACCCTACAGTATGGGAGAATATATTTGAAAATGACAGATCCGATAAAGGCTTGACGTCCAGAATATATAAAGAGCTCACATGCCTCAACAAACGAAAAACAAATAACCCAATTAAAAAATGGGCAGAGGAACTGAACAGACAGTTCTCTAAAAAAGAAATACAGATGGCCAACAGACACATGAAAAGATGCTCCACATCGCTAATAATCAGAGAAATGCAAATTAAAACCACAATGAGGTATCACCTCACACCAGTAAGGATGGCTACCATTCAAAAGACAAACAACAACAAATGTTGGTGAGGTTGTGGAGAAAGGGGAACCCTCCTACACTGCTGTTGGGAATGTAAATTAGTTCAACCATTGTGGAAAGCAGTATGGAGGGTCCTCAGAATGCTCAAAATAGACTTACCATTTGACCCAGGAATTCCACTCCTAGAATTTACCCTAAGAATGCAGAATGCAGCACTCAAGTTTGAGAAAGATAGATGCACCCCTATGTTTATCGCAGCACTATTTACAATAGCCAAGAATTGGAAGCAACCTAAGTGTCCATCAGTAGATGCATGGATAAAGAAGATGTGGTACATATACACAATGGAACATTATTCAGCCATAAGAAGAAAACAAATCCTACCATTTGCAACAACATGGATGGAGCTAGATGGTATTATGCTCAGTGAAATAAGCCAAGTGGAGAAAGAGAAATACCAAATGATTTCACTCATCTGTGGAGTATAAGAACAAAGGAAAAACTGAAGGAACAAAACAGCAGCAGAATCACAGAACCCAAGAATGGACTAACAGCTACCAAAGGGAAAGGGACTGGGGAGGATGGGTGGGTTAGGAGGGATAAGGGGGGGAAGAAGAAAGGGGGTATTATGATTAGCAAGAATAATTGGGGGGTGGGAGAAAGGGGAGGGCTGTACAACACAGGGAAGACAGGTAGTGATTCTACAACATTTTGCTATGCTGATGGACAGTGACTGTGACTGTAAAGAGGTTTGTGAGGAGGACCTGGTATAGGGGCGAGCCTAGTAAACATAATATTCTTCATGTAATTGTAGATTAATGATTACAAAAAAAAAAAAGAAAGAAAGAAAAGGGGGATTACTCCCTGATAGGATAAAAGTAACTGCAAATCACCGATTAATGCATGCTTTAAATATCCTTAATTTTGATCATTTAAAGGGTGTCAGATGATCAGCTATGGAAGTACATTTTTCTGATAATATGTCTTTCTCTTAAAAAAAAAAAAAAGCAGTTCCTGTGTGGTGATCTCCAATAAGTTCTTCACAATGGTATAAAGGGCATATCAAAGTGTGGGCAAAGGGTTTGTTTGTGTTTATACAGAGGATCAAAGCCGAATTTGGCTACCCAGAAAACAAATTAAGATATGATATGAAGAAGAACTTCCAACATCACCATTCTCTGGAAGAGTCATTCCAGAAGATGATCATCAAAAAACTTCAAGAAAGATCCTGGCGCTGCTGCAGTTGTACGTGCATTCATCCCACCGGTTCCTGGACTTGCCTTTGGAATGAAGAAGGAGATATCTAACTTGGCCTGTGCATACAGTAAAACAACAAATTTGACTGGATCTATACTGTTGGAACTCCACCAAGAATTAGGAGAAGTGCAAGCTGCAGTGCTCCAAAATCTTGCGCCTCTAGACTATCTAGTGTTAAAAGAACATATGGGATGTGAACAGTCCCCAGGAATGGGTTGTTTTAATTTGTCTGATTTTTCTCAAACTATTCAAATTCAGTTAGACAATACCCATCATATCATTGATAAGTTTTCACAAATGCCTAGGGTGCCTAACTGGTTTTCTTGGTTTCACTGGACATGGCTGGTAATTGTAGGACTGCTTTGGTTATATAGCTGTATTCCTATTATGTTAATGTGTGCACACAATTTAATTAGTAGTTTAAAACGTATACATGCTTATGTTACTCTACAAGAAGATATGTCAAAGAAACAATCAATCTTCCCATGTTTTCTTCCGTCTGCTAGTTCTATAGCTTTTCTTCTTCCTTCCTAATTACAACCCTTAAGTAGAATTCATGCCTCATATCTAAATTACCGAGTATCATAATTCTTCCAAGTGGTAAAGATACCTCAAGACAAATGCAGGGCATAGAAGCCACAGGGCATAAATCTGCAAAGAAGTAAAAAGCTAACCTTTTCAAACAATATTGCTTCTCTCTCACTTACCAACTTTACATTTCCCTGTATAGCCCTGGAAGATACGGGTATGGCCAGAGACAGGTGAGAAATTGGGGATCAACAGAGGTGAGGCTTAGAACTTCACCCCCCCTGTTTTGAGAGAAATCTTCTGCATCCGTGGATGTTTTGTTGCCCTTGTCTAGCTTGGATTAATACTTAGTCTATAGGCACACACCTGATCATCTACATTTGCCCTCTTACAGCACTAAACTATGTTTTCTACCTTTATCTTGCATCTACCTACCACTTCAGCATTTTATTAAAAATAATAATAATAATAATAATAATAATAATAATAATAATAATAATAATAAGGGAGAATTGTGGGATTCACATATAAATCAAGTATAAAAATCAAATGAATTATCATATTTGACCTGATTGTTTATAGTTCATGATGCGTGATCAAAACCAAAAGTTTCTGTGATGACTGCCCTTGCACTGTTCACCATGTAAGAACTTATTCACTATGTTAGAACTTATTCACCCTGTATGAACTTGTTCATTATGCTTCAGAAGATTGGAGACTGCTGAGAATTAGGCTTGGGATTGATTAATGATTGTGCATTGAGTCCCCTATACAGAATTTTATTGTTGTTAACAACCATTTGCCCTCTCAAAAAAAAAAAAAAAACTATAAATAGAAATATCATTCAACCCACTAACTCCACTTCTAGAAAATTACCTGAAGAAAACAAAATCCCTGATTTGAACAGATATATGCACCTCTGTGTTTACTGCTACATTATTTACAATAGCCAAGATATGGACGCAACCTAAGTGTCCATCAGTAGGTGAATAAAGAAGATGTGGTACATATACACAATGGAGTATTACTGAGCCATAAAAAGAAAAGAAATCCTGCCATGTGCAACAACATGGATGGATCTAGAGGGTATTGTGCTCAGTGAAATAAACCAGGAAGAGAAAGACAAATACCATATGATTTCACTTATCTGTGGAATATAAATACAAAGCAAAACAGAAAGAACAAAACAGTGGTAGACTCACAGACACTAAGAAGTTTACCATGGGTGGTCAGTTGGGGTGGGTGGTTGGGGAGGGTGAGGCAGATAAAGGGGCACAAAAATTCTCAATCATAATATAGCTTGATCACAGGGACAGTAGTACAGCATGGAGAATATAGCCAATGATTCTGTAACATCTTCCTATGCTGACAGATAGCTGTACTAGTAGGGTGAGGATTTAATAATTTGGGCAACTGTTGAATCACTGCTGTATACTTGAAACTAAAACAAGACTGTATACCAATAAAGTAAATAAAAATAAAAATAAAAATGAAAAAAAAGAAGAAGTAATCCTCCACATCTTTAGTAAGGATTATGTTTGATGAATCTTAAATAGGCCACTTACACAATAGCGTGACAGAAACCAAGAATCTGAGAACATTTGGAAGAAGGTTCCTTGAATTTACCTCTGGCAATTGTGCTATATTTGACAAGATAAGATTTAAGAGTAGAAATAGTTCAACTTCTCAACTTTCTTTTATAAAGTTTCTCCTAAGCTTTAAATTTCTGAAAATCTGAGATACGGAGAATCAGAAATCATGTAAGGGAGAAGCTGTATATTTATATAACATGTACCATTGTATTAAATGTAGTTTCCAACTAGTGACACTCAATAGATACAAAATTATTATGTTCAAAATAAAATGACATCAATATCATGTTATAATGATAATAGCAAATATCAATAATTAGTAGATTAATTATGTTAATAATTAGAATTGTCCTGATATTCAATATAATGGAATATTGTAAAAATCTTTCCAATGGAAGCCTCTTGCCTTTTTTCTATAGACTCATGAACCATGAAGATGGTGTTCTTATGCTCTTTATTAACACTTTGTCCCCATCACTAAACATCCTAGACTTATTCTAAGTGAGTTCCATCTAATAAGAGAATACTTGGTCCTTCATTGTCACAATCAGCTGATATCCAGGGAATGCTCCACCATTTCTTCATATTTCAGTGCAGAAATAAACATCTAACCTTTAGTCTTCTTTCCACCACAATGACTTCAACAATTCTCTAGGTTTTTATCCAATTCCCTGGTCTTACCTCTATGACCTTTACAAAAACCATTATTTCCAACTCCATTCAAATTAGCCACTCTATTTATTAGCATAACTTAAATCTCATCATCATTCAAAGCTATCACTAATATCCCAAATTCCTACATTTCCTTTCCCCCTATCTTATTTTTCTGAACCATTCTCACTTCTAATCAATTGGTTATCTCTCTTTTCTACTCTTAGATCTACTACAATCCTCCATTCTTAGTTTAGTGGCTCTCGAACTTTACCATATAGCACATATTATGTATTATATAACACAATTTTATTCTACTTTCAATCTTATTTATCTCTTACAGTCTAATTAGACCAGGGTTTTCACCATTTCCTAACAGTGTCTTTCATCCTGATGTTTTTTCTCTCTGGGAACCCTTCCCTTCCATTTTTATTTGTTGGAACCCTGTCTTGGGGCCCATATCATCTGTCTCCTTTTCTTTCCTCATCCCTCCTGATTTGATGTAATCTCTCCCACTTCTAAATTTTCATAGATTTTGTTCGATTTCTGATACTTCATTGCATTTACATGTATTAATAATAAAACATATCTTCAAAACTGGCACAAATTAAGAATGATTATTCCCAATTTTGGCAAGGGTGAAGGAACAGAAAGTCTGAAACGTTGGTAGGAATTTTCAGAGGATAATTTGGCAACATGTATCAAAACCTTAAAAATGCAAATAGTCTTTGGCATTGCAATTTCCATTTCTATGAATTTTTTCCTAAGAAAATAGTCAGAAATGTATGCATAATATTCTTTGTTATAGCATTTTTGTAATAGTAAGAAAAAAATGTAAAACCTAAGTGTCCAATAATATAGTTTTTAGTTCGGCAAATTTTGGAATATCTGTACAATAGAAGACAATAGAGAGCAAAATAATCTTGTAAAATAATATTTATTTACATGAGAAAATATTTACAATATGAGAAACAGGACACAAAACAATCTTTCCAGCCTAATAGAATTTTTGCAGAGAAAAATAGAAAAGCTTAGAAAATATAAGAAGTATATATGCCATTGCAATTGACATAAATGTTTTAAATATTGTGCTTTACTTTATTTTCCAAATTTTCTTGTGCATGCATATGTTTATAATTTTTCTGTCATGAGAATTCATGCTAAGATTTAACATGGACTATGTGATATGTCTTCCAGATTCTTCCTCCTCTCTTCCCACTACTTCATCCAATAGGACTTAAGCTTTTGTTCCCCTGCCACTGGAGGTACTGAAGGCTGACCACTCCCAGCTGAGACCACCTGCCCTCAACTCCAGCAATTATCCTTCACTGAACAAAACTGTGGCTGAAGAGATTTACCTCTTCCAAGGTCACGTCCCCTGCCTATGGGTAGTCTGCAATCAATGACTGTAGTTAGAGGGCTCTAAAGGCCTCACCCCCTTGCCCCAATTTGAGAGAATGCTACAGGGTCATGTAGCTCCAGAGCCCTTGGTGCAATGAACCAAGCAAGGTCTTTGTTGAAACTGCTCCATAGTCCATCTTCTTCCTCTGTCCAGTCCTGCTTCCATCACTCTCCCACAACTGTCAATTCTGAGAGCACACCATAAATAACTTCCTAGGTGGAAATATCCATTTCAGGAATTTCCTCTTTCCAAGGAAATTGACCTGAAACATCTGAGTATCTACTGTTTGCTGAGTGCTTTACATCTATTATTCCCCAAAAGTCTTGCAGTAAAATTTTTGGCAATTATTGATATCTGTATTTTTTGCAGAAGAGGAAAACTATGTTCAAAATGTGTATGTCTTTTGTGCAAAGACACACTGTTAATAAGTGTCACAGCCAAGTTTGAAAGCAGGTATGTTTGGATATTATGGCTATGTTTTTTTGCCCTAAGCTGAACAGCTCTCTCTAGTCAGCCTTATGTTTTCTTATTTTTATATTTTTCTTGTTCTCTTTGGTAGGTGGTAAATTCATTGGCTGCAGGGATTTTTTCTTTACTTATCTCTGAATCCCTGTAGGGTATTTCATGGTACCTTGCACATGAAGAGTGCTCCATATTTGTGAATTGACTTGAACTAGTCAAGGTTTAAAATGTAGTTCTATTTCTGTTCCGTAAGATCACAGTGGTAAGATATACAGTTATAATTCAATTTATGCTTCATGAAATAATGTCCTATAAAATAGGTGACACTAATTTTCTCTTCTCTTCTTTCCTCAATATTAGATAACAAATGCTATTTTCCAGAACTTTGCTTTTAATTACTAAGGTAAGCAAATCAGTGAGGTGTAAGAAAACTTACCCTGAATTTTGAAGGCAAATATCATGATTCAGACTTCTATGAAATCTAAGGTATTTGAGAAAAGAATCTACTAGTAATAACAAGAAGATGGGATAGTTTCTAACATACAAATTGAAAATCCATTAACAGAATTGAAATTTTTGTGGTAGCAGACAGAAATGCCTGAATGAGGTTCCAATACCCATTAGAACTTGCAATTGCATGCTGAATTTTTCTTAAAAAGAAAATATGCTAGATTTATCATTTTAATAATACAAGTGAAATGAATATATCAATGATGGGTTATATGTTAGGAATAAATAGCATTAGATCCAGTTTTAGATTTAGAGAAGGGACATTTGAAAATAAATTACAAAAGGCACACAGTGGAGAAAATTTTCTTACTGAATAAATTTTCTTATTAATGTAATGCTAGAGAATCAGTGTGAAAGGATATTTCTACCACCAAGTAAGAGTCAATTAAGTTAAAAATTGTTAATGCTGTATGGTTTTGACAAAGGGTGTAATGAATCTACAGAGTGCGGTGGTACTGGCAACTGACCCAAATTTTATAAAAGTGGTCAATACAATAGCTTGGATGTTCTCCTACAGGTGAAATATACAGCCAAATGTGGGTCGATTTCAGGAGCCACCACCCCCATGAGTGTGTCAAACACTCAAGAATCCTAATAGGCCACAGTTAAGAATATATGACTTTGTTTGACTACTTTCTTTTCTATTAAAATACACATCTCCCTGAGAAGATAATATTCATCCATTCTTCTTAAAAAATGTGTTTCTTTTACTAGAGTGAAGCACAGAAATAGAAGCCTGAAGGCATGAAGCATAGCTTCAAAAATTGAGTAAAATAGACCATAATTATAGTTATATGTGGTTCTGATCAATGTTGAACCTTAAGCCTGAGGCCTAAAATAAGTCTAGCCTTCCAATAACTTACTTTAATGTCTCATTATACTATTTCCTTTTTTGCTTAGCCTTATTTTAGACTCTAACAGTTTTCCTGTAAAATATAAGCAACCGTCTCTAAGCCTAGAAGATCAATTTCATTGATAGTATTTTTCACTGTATTCTTCCTTTTGAGTAGAAATAACATGGTCTTTGAAAAAAAACCTCCCTCTTCTTTTCCCCCTCCATTATAAAGTGCCAGTAAAAGGGGTCTCCAAAGTACATAGGTATTTATGTTATAGAGATAGTAAACTTTTACTTACAAACTCCATATACTTTCAAAGGACCACTGTTGGATTGCGCCCATCTGTTTCCAGCCTCACCTTGATAGAAGCTTTCTTTCCAGTTATAAAATGACATTGATGTCTTCCTGAAAAAGCTTAGACATTTTGAAATTTCTATTTCATAACCCTGAAACATCTCAAATTAGTGAACCATTTGGACTAATAAGCATCTTCTAAAATTGCAAGCATCACCAGTCAATTATAAATTATATAAGCCATTTTACCTTGGTGTAAATGATTTTAAGCAATTGGTTTATTTTAATTCCTATCTAAGATCATCCACTGAAAAAATAAGATTTTTAATATGAGAGAGAGAGAACATGGAGGATGGAATGGTAAAAATATGCTGGTGTGAAGTTCTTAGGATAGCACAAAAAACTGGGACTAGAGCATAGAACATGAGGTAGGGCCAGATCAACTTCTTGTTTCAAAATTTTGTTGTAAATGGGTTTTGATTAAGATAAGAGATTCCTACTGCCTATCTCTTCTTGCCCTTTGTTTTCTACTTCATCTCTGCCCCTTCCTATCATTGCCCAGGACAAGAGTTCTGCTAATAGGAAACTTGAGCTAAACCTATTTTTACTAGAAATAAGTTTAAATTATATTATGGGCTGACTGATTTTTGCAATCTGGCTGGCATTTATGGTACCCCCTTTTGAGAAAAGTTGTCTCTACAAATTTGAACAACATAGGAAGCATTTTTCAACAAATTGATTTCTAAACAAGGCACACAGTTACAGACAGTATTTTAACTGGAGAAGTCACCTGCTAAAGAAGTCAGCTGCCCGTCAGATGATTTAAATAACTGTCTCTACTGAGCAAGTAGAAAAGAATGGTGAGCTCATTCATTTTACAGTCAGAGCATCCCCATGTGGTGGGGTGGGCCAATGAAAGAGAGAAATGCAGGCTGGTAAATATTTAGTAATTATTTAATTTCTCAATTTAAAATTATAAGTATCTTTTTTTTTTTAGATAATTATTTTTTATTGAAGGGTAGTTGACACACAGTATTACATTAGTTTCAGGTGTACAACACAGTGATTGAACATTTATATACATGATAATTCTAGGTACCAGCTATCACCATACCAAATTGTTACAATATTTTGACTATATTCCTTATGCTATACATTACATCTCGGTTACTTATTTATTTTACAATTGGAAGTGTGTACTTTTTTTTTGTGAGGGCATCTCTCCTATTTATTGATCAAATGGTTGTTAACAACAATAAAATTCTGTATAGGGGACTCAATGCTCAATGTATAATCATTAATCCACCCCAAGCCTAATTTTCATCAGTCTCCAATCTTCTGAAGCATAACGAACAAGTTCTTACATGGAGAACAAATTCTTACATAGTGAATAAGTTACATGGTGAACAGTACAAGGGCAGACATCACAGAAACTTTTGGTTTTGATCCTGCATTATGAACTATAAACAGTCAGTTCAAATATGAATATTCGTTTGATTTTTATACTATAAGTATCTTTTATTGGTGTTTTAATTATCTGTATGCATTTTGGGATTAAAAGCAGAAAATAAACAATATAAACATTGCTCAACACACTCCAGAAAGCTACTCGGTGGCATTCTGTAAACTTTTAAATATATATTATGTTCATTGTGCCTTTGACACCTTTACCTTGATCCTCTGTCATTTATACACCCTCCTCCCCCCTTCTCTTTCCCATTTCTTAAAAGGCTATTTTCCCTAAGACATTTCTGCACTGTATTCCCTACACCTTTCTAGAGAGGATGGTGTATAAGAATTGTGTTTTTTTCTGTGCAAGTCATTACGTTTGTTTGAACAACACCAGATAAAGTTAGTGGGAGTCTTTCCTTCCCTATACGGTTACGTTTTCAGGCAAAGTTTATGGTAGGTACAGAGATTCAGAATCTTAACCACAACCTTATGGAGCATACAGAAACTGAAACTTCCGAGGGAAACTTTCCACTTCAGATTTTGGCAAAGAAAATAAGACTGAGAGAAGAGAGAGAATTAGATCATGACACATGTTACTTGTCAAAAGAGGAAGTGAAAGAAAATAGGATGAAGAAAAAGCCTAGGAGACAAAATGCTGGCATTGCTTTTATCCCTGAACTCTGCTCTTTTTTCTAGCTGGCTTCTAAGCTAATATTTTTTGTTGTTCTTACTATCTTTATATTCTTCAGTCTTTCATATTTAATGAAATACATGTTGAGAACCATTTAATAATTTATTTTTTGAGGGGGTTATTTGTCCAATTTTAGAGCTCTCTCTGACATTTTCATGGTTATTCAGTGTTTGGTTTTTAAGAAATTGACTAAGTTCCTTGAGGCAATATATTGTCTTCCTTCCACAGTTTTCAGCTGTGCTCAATTTTGGGGTTATTCAGGGAGGGAATATTCTGTTTCTTTCAAAGTATGGGTAACAGATACCTTAAAAACACCAAAACTAATGTTGTAACATATTGGTGAAGTCAATCTGCATGTAAGAAACTGGGGTATAAAGTCACAGTGCTGTTAAGTGGCAGAACTGAGTTTTGAACTCAGGTGGTCTGTGTAATCTGTGGCCTCATCTCCCTCACAGTGACCTTGACAAATACTTACTGAGAATGTCATATGTACAAAATGCTGTCATGTATATCAGGAGCTGTAACAGCCAATGGAGGTATTTGAAGAGGTAAACATGATCATGACTACTGAAAATGAAACTAGTATGCACTTTAATTTTTTTTTTAATGAAAAATTTTCCATTGCATTTAGTGGGAAAAGAGAATTCTGATGGTAAATCTTGGAAACCCATTTACTGGAGACAAGAATTTGAGTTGATCTTTTCAGTTTGGGAAGGACTAGGGCAAATGGAGACCTAGGAAGAACAGTCAGGTAGGGCAGCATGAGCAGAGGTCTGGGGACTGAGACCATGGCAAAAGGCGTGGTTTCCCATGTGGCTGAAACTGAAGGTGCTGGGAGAAAGGATTCAAAAAGAAACAGCCTGTAGTCACATTATGGAGAGCCTTGAATGTTGAACTGAAAAGATTTGGAATTCATTCTATATGCAGCCTGGACCTAGTAAAGGTTTTTAAGAACATAGGTTAACTAATCAGATAAATTTTAGGATGAAATCTCTAGCAGCAAAGTGTAGGATTGATGGGAGAGGAGGACATGCTGAGGGAAAGAAAACCAATTAGGATTCAAATTGGGGAGCCTTTTACCAAAGAAAAAAGACCTCAGAAATAGGATCAACAAATTTTGACAAATGATTTATGATGGAAACAAATGGGATAGAGAAATAGGAGATGGCCTCACATTTTATAGCCTGAACAGTGAAGAATGTGTCCCTGTTAGTGAGGTTTGAAAGGAAAAATATGTTCAGTTTGGCAGTTTTATGAAAAAGTACAGTCTATAATATAATAACCTTTTCTACTTCTCAGTTGTGATAATCAGCTCCACACAGTTTGGTTCTCTGTTTATTATTTACATTATGAGAAATATATAATATTAAATATTATTTTTATTCCAATTCATATTATATAATCTCCCATAATGTAGGTGTATGTTGGAGTTTTGACTGCCTAATTAACACGGAGATGTGCTCATTGTTGGATTAGAATCTCTATGCTATTCCAAGTCACCTTTCACTATTTTCATTGGTCATGCTATTATTTCTAAAGTAGAAATCAATATTTCTATCAAATATTGATATAAATTTTAAATGATTGTAAGTAGGATCAATAGTTGGCTGATTTAAAGCATAGCAACATTCTAGTAAGAAGAGGGTATTTTTAGATATAAAAGTCATGATTTTTATACATTATTCTTATGTATAATCTAGTAACATTATTCTATGTGTCATGCATTATATTTTATCAAAAACTCAGTTTCAGAATTCAGCACTTTCTAACAAATAGCTCTTTTGATTATATTAGCAGTAATCTATTCAAGTATTTCAGTGGATAAAATTTCTAACATATGTCTGTATGTGTTTGTACTCTTAATCACATTTAAAACATTGTTAATCTTGGAAGTTCGCCAGATCTGGCCTAGTATTTTTCACATCTTTTAAAGAGGTGGCACACCTTTACAGGGTGTATTTTTCACTTTTTAAAATTGTTATATAATTTTTTTAGATATTTTGAAAAAGAGTTTCTTTCTATCATGATATAAAATTTTCCCATAAGCATTTGTTTACATATATAGCTTAAAATAATTATAATGTATTTATAATGTATATAATGTATATTTTATTGCCAATTAATATTCAATAACTTATTCAGTAAAAGAAACTTAATGATTTTCATGTCCTTATAAAGTGTTATCTATCTCAATGTGTCCAACCTATCAAAACTGAATCCAGCACAGAAGGACATGCTTCAGGAAACTAGTCAGATGATCCTGGCAATTGTTTCATTGATTGTATTATTGTTAAAATAATGTGTTGCTTTTTTCCTCCTGGGTCTTTTTCTAACCAGTCCCCTCTCAAAGCCTGAACATTTTACATCCTGTTCCACTCACTTCAAGCTTGGCAATATACCTTGTTTTGGCCAGTGAAATGTACGTGGAAGTAACATGTTGCCTTTTCAAGCAGACTCCTTAAGAATCATTGCCTATTCCACCAACATTCTTGTCCTCTCTTCCCCTAGAATAGCATCTCATAGAGATGGGCTGCACCTTCAGCCTGGGTCTCAAAATAAAGTACCCTTGGAACGAAACTTCAGGCAACCTGTACCCATATAATTGAGTGAAATAAAAACCTGTGCATTTGTGAGCTTCTGAGAGTCAGAACTTATTAACTGATCCACATTTACCTCAAACAACTAATCCGAATAACTTTCTGCATCCATAATTCTTGTTATCTATTCTTCATTTTGGTATAGACTATTGCAGACTTTTCTCCTGTATATTTCCAATATAAATATTAGAGTGTTTTTTATTACATGACACAATGCTATAAAATAATTATAAAAAAATCTTTATTCCATTTAATATTGTATTGTGAACATTAAACCAAATGGCTAAATATATATTTGCATCTTTTCTGGTTGAATACAGTTGTCTTAATGGAAGGTAGTATAATATAGTGGGTAAGGATACAGTCTTTGGGACAAAATTTCCTGGTTTCAAATCACTATTCTACCATTTACTAGCTATGGACCATTAAGTAAGATACTAAACAAAATGCTTGTGATAATAGTAAACAAATTCCTATTGCTGAATAAATTTTTAGTGCTTATCTATTTTAAAAGCATGTTGAATAGTAGTAACACCACCTTCTCCATCATCCTCACTTCTGCCTTTCCCCAAATTCTCACAAACCTGATTCTTTTAGTTTTAAAGTAACTTTTATATCTGTCCTTACATTAATACCACTACCAAACTATGTAATGATTTTGATACATGTAAAAGAAATGCTTAATAAGTCCATATCTATTTTGAACTTAATGAAAACTCTTAGAAAGCTAGTTAAAAAGGAAACATCACTAACATCAGATATACTATCAGGCAACATATTTCCTACTCGTGAAACATTACTGATATTTATATTGAAAGAAATGATAGGACAAAGATGCTATCTGTATGTCAATACTGAATCTAAAAGCATTCCTTTTGGAAAGAGAGGTAGTTTGAAATGCCTAAGTTACAAATAAAATTGTCTTCAGAGGGTTCTCAGAAACACTTCCTGATGTACTCTATTTTATTCTTAATATTAACAACTAACCACGATAATGCTTCCTTTGATTATATGATAATAGTAGTGAGTGAGCCATTTACCTTTAGTGCCCCCAGTCTGTCCAGCCAATAATAGTTTTCTATACTTCAATAAGCATGTGTTGGCTGGCTTCCCTGCCTCAGATAGGGAGGCCAGTTTAAGTCGGCCATGCAACAGGGGTCCCCTTAGCCCTAGAACAGAGGCAGAATTGCCCTCTTCTGAGGTTCTGGTTGTTTGGACCAAGGAGAGAAAGGGCGAAAATATCAAACTGAATCCCAGAGAGAGAGGCCCAAGGCCAGGGAAGCATGCTAGAATGTTCTCTATATCCGCAAAGGCTTTGAGTTGGTGAACCAGGTAAAAGGAGCACCAGGAAGAAGGGACAGAAGAAGGAAGATTGCTGGAGGAAGCCACTTAGTCAAATAGAATACAATCTAAGACCAATTATTAGAGCAAGACAGTTTCAATTCAGTAAGTAGCTTTCTGTGATTCTGAGGTTACATGCATCTCAGATATACTCAGTCTCTGTAATTCATTGCTTTTCATATTAAAATACTACAGAGAATATGAGTGAATACCAGAAAAAAGTAATTAAAGAAATACTGCAGCTACTATAATGGACAATTTGAAAGCAAGGAGAAAAATATCCACTACTAACAGCATTTTCAGAAGTGTTTCATTTAGCCTGCCAGTGGAAAAATAGGGAATTCAAAGGAAAACTGGGATGTTGTTTGATGGGTCCAAGTAGAAATATTTTCTTAAATGTTACTTGTGTAAGCAGAGAAATGTTGAACCTGGTACTGTCATACAAATACCATTGGCATCAAGAAGCCAGCAACTTTGAAGCTTTGAAGAAATCGTGACTAGTATTACAGATTCCATCATCACCTACATGCAGATCTTAGCATCAAATCAAGGCAGGATGCCCAGTAGGAAATTTCTGGGACATGTGTCCATTGGTGCTGCAGCAGTGTTTTCTGTTGCATAACACTGCTGGCAGCATCAAGCAGAATGTGGAACATTGTAGAACCATAGTTCTACACTGTGAACTCTCTGTCATTCTGCCAATCCATCCACAGATAGATATGGAGTGCCTGTCATGTGAGTGGGGCCAGTATCACATTGGTTTGCCTAACATAGTGTTTTAAAGAAAAAGAAACAAAAACTGCCTAAGGTTTTGAAATTGGACTCCAGATGGTGAGAAAAAGAAAGTTGTTGGGAAAAGGCAGTTACCAATAGGAATGATTACCAGAACGTCTAACTAAAGAATAATCTTAATATGAAACTAATGTGGGAAGTACTTTAAATATAATATTGTAGATAGAAATCATATAAGTTCAAACAGAGAAATTTATCATTCCTTTCATTATAATTCAATGGTTATTCTACATTTGCAAGATAAAAAACAACTTTATACTTTACATGGGTATTTTTGAAGAACATCTTGGCCTGATTCTCTGTGTAGTATGATATTTTATAGCTCTGTCTTTGAATATAACTCAACTTCTTAGGTTGGATGTTTGACTTAACTATGAGCAAATTTGTTATAACTCTCAGGATCTTTTCTACCTGATATTTCTTAAGTTCTTGTGTCAAGGGTTCCTGTGGACTCAAAGGCCTAAACTCAGTTCAACTGAGTCAAAGGAAATATTGCCATTAGTAACACAGTAAACACAGGTCACCAAGAAGGATTCTGGCTGTGAATATTCTTTCCATGATGGAGGATAGAGACCCTGTCAATTATGATGGCAACTCTCTGTGAAAAAAGCAACTTTTATAACATTAACTTTTTAAAAAAAATAAAATTTCATGGCTGTCTACACTGGATTTATAGGACCAGAGAATATACAGTAAGCAGTCATCTAATCTCAAAACAACTCTAATTATGTATCAAATAATTCTACATCTCCTAACTGCCTTTTTCAGGTTTTTCTGATGTGTCTTTGAATTTGTCAGAAACTCACTATGGGAAAGAAACTGAGTTAGACACTGCTTCATTTTTCTTGCCCTAGTATTCCAAAACTCAGTTAGCCAAAGGTATCTTCCCATTACCTTAAACATACATTTGGACATCACACCAAAGAATACACTGAGAAACTGCCTATCACTGCATGGTTTTCTCATCTCTTTTGCTTATTTTATGTTTTGAAATGTACTCAGTAATTTTAGGTTTAAATGTACTCAGGATTTTGTTTTTATTCAGGTATGGTGAGGCCAACAGATCAGGACGTGATTACCATTGAAATGACAGTTTGTTACTCACTGTTCCCAACAGGAGTGGGCACACCACAGCAGGCAGAGCCACGTGCGGAAGCACCAGGGCCTGTAAACAGGCAGAAGTAGTGAGGAGAAAGCATAAATGAGAGCTTTCTTGCGGTTTTTGCAAGAAATGAAGGGAGAAGCAGGGTAGGCATGCTGAGCAGGTTTAGGACTGGCTAGTTTGAAAATATTTTGTCTAGTATTGAGTATAGGGGTGGTCCCTAGCTGTCTATTACCTAGCTCTGGAGTGAGTTAGAGATGGAGTGACAGGCCTTGAACTGTAGGGAGTCTGACAAAAGGAAACAGGTGGGAATATGGACTCAGCATTGGTAATTTTGTATATCAAAGATATGCTCACATATATTATTTCTAGGAATTAGCTAACCTTGCCCCAGTCAGCAAGGCTTCAGATAGCAGAGCATCAAGACTATAAAAAGCAAGAAACTATGGTTAATATGCTTCATTAACAGAGAGCTAAATAACATTAGGTGCTTTAGTCCTTGAAAAATCCATTGATTAATATATAGGAAATAGGTACTAAATCCACTAATTTACTGGGATTTTTTTCTATATATTTAACTTTCCACCCACTGTGCTCAGTATATTTATAAAGCAGAAACTAAGTCCATCAGTTGACTTTATCTGTCCAGCAGATAGTCTCATTAGGTCACCACATCTCTGTGTCTTTCCCATAGTTACTTTCCAAACCATCTTTCTGATGACATTTATGCAAATGTGGGCTAGACAGGTTACTGTAAAATTTTACTTCATTTCTTGATATATAATAGGTTAGGAAACATGAGAAAATTTTGAGAAAATAAAAAATAATTGTAGAACAACTTCAGATGGCAAAAGTTTGGCAATAAAATTTGACACTCTCTTAGTTCATCTCTAAATCTTTAATCTTAGAATTTCACCAGTCCCATTGGGTACCACAGGTTTAAAGAAATTATGTGGAGGATCAAGAAGAAACAACTCAACTTCTCCTGGATCATATAATCCTGGATTATCTGGATGGGTCTTAAAAATATAATCACAATGGTCTATGTGAAGGAATCAGAGGCAGTAGGAGAAGATGTGATGACAGAAGCAAGAGGCAGGAGTGATGCAAGGAAGGGACCATACACCAGGGAACGTAGGTGGCCTTCGGAAGCTAAAAAAGACAAGAAAATGGATTCTCCTCTAAAGCTTCCAAAAGATACCAGCCCTGCCAACATTTTGATTTTATACTTATGCTGTAAGCTGAATATATGTGACCACAAGCCCCCTCCCACCACTCACTTCATTTGAAACATAAACCTCATGTGATGTTATTTGGAGGTGGGGCCTTTCGAGGCAATTAGGTCATGAGAGTGAAGCCCTCATGAATGGGATTAGTGCCCTTATAAAAGAGACCCAGAGAGGTCCCTCTTCCTTTCTGCCATGTGAGCACACAGTGAGAAGATGGCCATCTATAAACCAGGAAATGACTCCCACTAGATACTAAATCTGAGAGTGCCTCGATCTTGGATATCCCAGACTCCAGAAAGGTGAAAAATAAGTTTCTGTTGCTTTTAAGCCAACCAGTCTATGGTATTTTGTTATCACAATCAGAAGAGTCTAAGCTACCTTTGGAGGTTCATTTTGGACTTCTGACTTCCAGAACTGTTAAGAGAATAATTTGTATTGTGAAACACTAAATTCATGGCAATTTGTTATAGCAGCAATAAGAAACTAATATACAAACTTGGCTCCCATCCTCAAATGATAACATTCAGCT
Organism: Manis javanica; assembly: GCF_040802235.1. Taxonomy (NCBI): domain Eukaryota; kingdom Metazoa; phylum Chordata; class Mammalia; order Pholidota; family Manidae; genus Manis; species Manis javanica. Next base: position 54,753,348 of record NC_133168.1, read on the forward strand.
GTTGTCTGGTAAAATTTCAAATGATAGCTGATATTTGTAACAATGTTGAAAGATATATTTATTATATAATGAATCTTAACCACCCTGTTTCCTCCATACCCCAAAGAGCTTTATCCTAAGTCAAAAACAGTAATCAGCTTCTATGTAAATGCCATGTTACCAGTAACTTCTTTATTCAAACATACTGCTAGAGGGAAATTTAGCAGTATCTATCACATTTGAATGCGCATATCTTCTGGCCCAATAGGTTGATGTTTAGGAGTTTAAGGAAATACTTTCAAAAATGGATATAATAATGTCCATTGCAAGCACAATGTCTTGTAACAATAAATTGAAAACATATCTGACCTTATTTAAATACATTTTAATTTATCATTAAAAACAATGAGAGAGATTACAATGTATTGGCATAGATGAATGTCCATGATATATTGTTAAATGAAAAAAGGGTATTTTAGATTACTATCTATCACATGAGCCATACAAAATAGACTTTTAAGACACAGCAAGACTTTTGTCAGGAACATAATTACTTTAAAAAATATTTTAAAAGCATTAAGATATATTGCCAGCATCAAGAGCAGAGGAAGAGAAACTTTTAAGTTAATGGATTTTAAATTTCTGTCTCCAAAGTTAAAGTCATATAAGTACTCTGCTATTTGTCTATTTTTTTGAAAGGAGAGAAGGAAATGGATTCTCTTTTTTAGCACTGTGGAGTTCGGGGAAAATCTTAAAAGTCTCTGAGTAACACTTTAAACACTTTCATCTGTTGATCTCACCAAAGGTTGTAAATTTAAATGTTCTTTTTATTGAAAAAGTAATTTTTGTTCTTTATTTTTAAGCTTAAAATTTGAGAACAAATTCAAACTCTTATTTTGGAGGGATTGGAATGCAAAGTTTTAAGAACCTTTACTTACTGAGTAGATGGTTATACAGTTTCTTTGTGCATTAAGTTTATAGGTGAGTTACTCTCTCATGCAAGTCAGCTTTCTAAAATCCTACTTAAAAGAATACAGATAAATATAATTTTAGATTTTTTCCCTAGTAAAGAAGGAATAAATGTAAATGGAGTGATGCTATGTTCTAGTCTTTGTCTTAACAATTTAAAATGTTACTGCATTTCATGTTCAAATGCCTGTTGAAGCTGGACTCAGTCCTATTTTCCTGAAGAGGTACAATTAATTGTCAGGGAAGCACAGAGTCAGTTTGTCACTTGTTTGTTTTATAGTCAGTCCACTACCTTTTTCTCCAGAAACAAGAATCTCCTTTCTATTACTCTAGAATAGTTTTGCCTGTTCTAGAAATTCACATAAATGGAATCATACTATATGTACTCTTTTGTGTCTGACTTCTTTCACTCAATTTAATTTCTACGAACTTCACGTTTTCACATGCAGAAATAATTTTTTAAAGTTTTATTGCTTTTTATTGCTGAGTAATATTTCATCATGTGAGTATATCACAGTTTGTTTAACCATTCATCTGCTCATGATATATGGCTTTTATCATTATGTACGTTGTCTTAGTGTCTACTTTGTCTGACATTAATATTGTCACTCCACCTTCCTTATATTTACTGTTTATATGGCATAGCTTTCCCATCCATTTATTTCCAACCTACTTATGTCTTATACACAGCAGGTTGGGCTTTGCTTTTAAATCCAGTCTGAGCATCTGTCTTTTGATAAATATTACTTCATTTACATGCAGTAATATGGTTGAGCTCCTCTTTTGCTTCTTTCATGCCTTCTTTTTTGTTTAGAATTATTTTTAATATTCTGTTTTTATTTCTTTTAGTAACTTCTTAACTGTATCTCTTGTATTATATATTTTATTAGTTTATCTATGGTTAACCGTATGCATCCTTAACTTACTATGATTTACTTAGAGTTAAAATCGTACCTCTTCATACTTCAGCCCTAATACTTAACACTTTTGATTTCAACCTTCCTACTTGCTCTTTGTACTATATACTTCCCACTTTATTAATATAATAATCTTGCAACTGTACAATTCCATTTAATTGTCTTTTCATTCTTTGGGCAAAATTATCATAGCTTTTACTTTTGCATACATGTAAATTTCTGCTTTTACTTTTACATACATGTAAATTTCTGCTTACAGTGTTTTTGCTTTAAACATCAATTACATTTTAAGTACTTCATGAGAAGAAAACAGACCTCATCTTTAATATTTAATGATTTATTTACCATTTTAGGGATGTTTCATTCCTTCTAATAGATCAAAGTTTCCTGGGGGTGTATTTCCTTTTGACTTCATGGGCATCCTTTCAGAACTGTGTAAAGGTCATTTCTTTATTTTATGGCCTCTATTTTTTTCTGATGAGAAAAGGAAATAAATCTATCCCTTTCCCCTATATGTTTTATTTCTGGCTGCTTTGCTGGATAGAAAGTCTATCCAATAAAATTTTAGTTTCAATTATTGCAGTTTTTCATCTCTAGAATATCCGTTTGACTCTTTTGTATGGTTTCCATTTATCTGCTGACATTCCCTATCTGTTCATTCATTAAGATCATATTTCTCTTAGTTATTTAACATTTTATTTAAAGATTTGAACAAATTTATAAAAGCAGCTTTAACCTCTTTATCTGTTAAGTCCATCATCTTCTCCGTCTTCAGTTTGGATTCTATTGCCTGCCTTTTTTTTCTTGATTGTGGATTACTGTTTCTTTGTATGTCTAAGAAATTGTTTATTGAACTCTGGATATTGGAAATAATTTACTGCAGTCAGATGTTCTCTAAAGAATGTTGATTACTATTTTAACAAATATAACTATTTAACAAATATAACAAAAGTAACTATTTAACAAATAAAGCTTGTTTTATTTGTAAGCCTTGGATGGTCCTGCCTGGTGCAGGTACAGACCAGGCCTCCCCCGGGGAACTGCAGAGGACTCCCACGTAAAGTTCTAAGAGTTGCTTCTTCTATGCTGCATTTCATAGATTCCAGCTACTTAAGCTGCCCCACCCTCTCATCTTGACTTCCTTGGTTCAATATGACTAATGGGTTCTGCTGGAGCCCCAGCTGTCTGTGCATCAAGCAGGAAATTATCCATGAGAAGACATCCAGGAAAATAATGGGACTAACCTGTGAGCAGTACTTTTCCAGGGGCTCCTGTTCTTTTTTGCATGCTGTACTTCCCCAGAACAGTTGATTCATATATCTTGTCTTATTTTATAGATGTTTATAGTAGTAAGTCTAATCTGGTACTAGTTATCCCATTCATAGCTAGAAATTAAAGTTAACCTACTCTATTATTATTTTTATTTCTTTTTTTCTTCCTTCCCTCCTCCTTCTTCCCTCCTTCCTTCCTTCCTTCCTTCCTTCTGTCCTTCTTCCTTCCCTCCTTCCCTCCTTCCTTCCTTCCTTCCTTCCGTCCTTCTTCCTTCCTTCCTTCCTTTCTCTCTCTCTTCTTCCTTTTTACCATGCACTTACTTACCTTCTAACATATTAAATAATTTACTTATTTATAAGAAATTCATGGACTATACCTGCTTTTTCCCACCACCCTACCAGAACAGAAGCACCACATGAATACAGATATACGTTTTGTATCTCAAGTGCCAAGAACAGTGTCAGACACACAGTTGGTATTTAATCAATTTTTATTAAATGAATGAATACATTATATTAGTCATTTTACAAAAAAGGAGATTAGATTCAAAGATTGAACATGTGTATATTTTTTAATTTTCATATACCTAGCAAGTGGTAAGATGTATTTCTATACTTGTTCTCAGCTTCTGATTCAAAGGTCTCTTCCCACCACACCATTCTTCTGCTTTTTCTTGTTTCTAAAGAGAGGGAGAATGATTGAGGGAGAAAAGGTACTGGGGGGCAAAATGTGCTATTGTATCTCCATAATCTCCTAAGATGATGATTATTGGCTTATTTATGCATTCAGTAAAATCTATTCTACATTCTTTGTATAGAGTCCTGCACATAATGAGGCCTTACTTCCAGGTAAGGATGTTAGTAAATTTGTTTTAGATTTGTGGCTTTATAGTATCATTTGCTTATGCCTTAGTTTATTTTCTTAACCAAATGATGCTTCTTTGAATGAAAAGTTGAGTTCCAGTCATGGCTTTACTATCTATTAGCTCTGAAACATCGGGAAAATAGTAATTTCCATAGATCTATTTCTTTCTTTTTTTAAAAAACCATTCCAGTAATATACATTTTCCCCATCACTTATTTTAAATGTAGATAAAACTAATCAATTAATTCTAAAATACTTAAAAAATTATAAACTCTTATACAAATATTAAATATCATTTGATCTATTTAGAATTTGAAGTAAGCCTAATAATGAGTGTAAGTTATAGATTGCAACTAAAATTATATGTAAATAGCAGCAGTGGTAGCAAAATAAATATACCTATTTTGTGTTAAATTGTATTTTGTAGTGAGTCCTAATAAATCAAACTAAAAGAAAATTGTCTCTGATTTATTTGCCTAAAAAGAATGTTATAATACAAATTTACTTTAAATTTTTCTTAGAATCTTGCAATTGAGCTGTTTTTTTTATTTGTCTAATTGTGGATCCTTTCCATCAATAAAAAAATAAGATACATAGGAGAAATAATTAGATGAAAATCAAAACCTACTTTAGAATACAATTTAAGGGTTTGAACAGCATTTTCATTTGAGAGCTCATTCCAGAGATCAGAGGAAAATAGTGAAATTTTGCTTCCAGTTATAAATCAGTGTGATATAAACAAAGTAAAATTTATGTGAAATTAAAAACCTTTCAGTTGTCCAAGGGGAAATGCCTCTTTCTTTCACATATAAACATAACCTTAATAATTTTCTTTACTGATATAAATACTTGTTCTGCCTGATTTAAAAAGTCTTGGATAATTCCACTGTATTCCTCTTCTTTTCCTTTGGGAATGAAATGAGGTAGTTATATGTACAGTTTGTAAAGAAAATGTGGTATCTGAACCTAAAGCTATATTAGCAACCTAGTAGTTGGTGAACTGATACTACCCATTCCAAAGACATCTAATACATAATTCTGGATTCAGTGCAGATTTAGTTCAGATTGTCTCCAAGTTCACATGTTAAAGTGTTAAGATTGAGTCATCCCTTTGAGATGCTGAGGTGGGGATAATTTTTTCAAAAAAGGAAAAAATGGAGGAAGAATAGGCACCAGAAGTTAACAAGTAAAATCTACATAATTTGACAAAATAGACATATTTTAGAAGAAAAAAATTATTTTTTTCAACCTAGTGTGAAAGCTGAGAATAAAGTAAATCTACTGAGTAAGAGATCCTTGCAGGAACTGCATTCACCACGACTGGCAAAAGTTATTTATAATTGGCAAACAAATTATTTGTAAGTAAATATGCTTTTAAGCTACTTGAAGGCACACATAAATTAGTGTCAAATAACTTAAAAATCCATTTAGACATTATCTTTCAAATTTATTTTGCTTACTACCTTGTGTGTGTGTGTGTGTGTGTGTGTATGTGTGTGTCTGTGGAAAGTCCTTATTCCACAAAGAATGGAAAGGTACTCACATGATCTTTGTCCCTAGTCCTTCAAAGTTAAGTACCAGCAGAACAGTGATAAATACTGTTCTTCTATGGTTACCTAAATTAGGATTAGCTTTCTCTGTGGTCCTTAAAAGGACTACTGGCGAAGACCTCAAGATTTTAAAGGCTATCATGAGCATGATTAAAAGAGTTGTAAGTCACTGTAGTGGACTGCAGTGTGTGGTGGTCCTGGTTCAGAATCTATGGCATATCTGTAGCAGATGCTGCTCACTCTATAGTCACCATTTATTTTCTTCTACCTCATTGCTAAAGAACCTCAGTTTTTTACAGGTATACCCCCTTGCCGCATGCTACCTGGGGATAGGTGACACCATCTTCACCTTAGGGATATGTATTAATTGGCCACTTAGGGAAGGTAATCTCATTATTGACAAGTTGAATGGTGGGCATGGAGCTCATTTCCAGTCAATGTGAATAATGGGAATCTGAATTTTGTTGTTTGTGGAAAGGTTTCCTTTTTAAGATGAAGAAAAGATGTCATTTTACTTCAGTATGGTTGTGGTAGTATCTCGCAAACCTGAGGAAAGCCCCCTATATTAGTTTATTAGGGTTGCCATAACAAAATACATAAGACAGTGTGACTTAAACATAGAAATTTATTTTTCACAGTTCTGGAAACTGGAAGTCCAAGGTTAAGATGATGGCAGATTTGGTTTGTCTGGAGGCCTCCTTCCCTGGCTGGCAGAGGCCACCATCTTACTGTGTCCTCACCTGGTCTTTTCGAGTACCTGGTGTTTCTTCTTGGGTGTCTCAATTTCCCATTTTTATGAAAGTACCAGTCAAATTGAATTAGAGCCCACCCTAACGGCCTCATTTTAACTTAATCACCTCTTTAAAGGCCCTATCTCCAAATATAGCCACATTCTAAAGTACTGAGGACTAGGGCTTCTTTCAACATATGAATCGGGGTTGAAGGGAGCATACTTCAGCCCTTATTATCATGCCTATGGGTAAGCTAGTTCACTGTCAATAGTGGAAAAGATCATTGGAAAGATCCTGGGCCTTGGATATGAGATAATAAATATTACACTGTGTAAACAAATTGAGTTGGGATTTTCTCCTATTTGAAATTGAAGACAACTATCCTGAATCAGAGCAATGGATCAAATGTAAAAACCATTGTCATCCCAATTCCTAGACCACTGAGTCTCTCTAGTTATTCTATAATACTGAAATTGAATATGGAATCTCATCTCAATGAAGAAATAGCCACATGATTTCAAGAGCCTGCTGAAGCAACAAGAAATTTTCCTCTCACAGCATTCCCCAAGAAGGGTTTGGTATTGTGAACCTAAGCACAATTCTTCATGTTTTTCAATACACATGAAAACTCAAGTTGGTTACACATAGATTTAGAGTGTGTCAGTGGAAGTAATTTTATATTTGTAAAGTCCCTTTTATATGCTTTTCCCCATGGCAATATGTGAAAGTGATATTAATTTCAGGCAGTTCCTTAATGTTTGTTGGGTAGGTAGCAACCAGGTTCTGAATGTTCTAAGTGAAAAATAAAAATCCTATAGAAAGTCATTTCTTGTTAATATTTTATTAAATAATTTAATGAGAAGTAAATAGCCTACATTTGTTTAGCTTTTACACAAAACTTCTTTATGAACATTATTCTAGTGAATAAGTACACCAGAATGTGATTTTTCTTATTTTGCATATGAAGACTTAGGTTAAATTTTCCAAGAGCAATGAATAGTAAGAACTGGAGCCAAAAACCACAGGCAGATTTTCTGACTCCAATAGGTAGGAATTCCAGTTTGCAAAATAAACATATAAACAAAAATATAATGCTAACCATAAACATGTTATTTAAGATTCTTCTTTCAAGAGGTGGGTTTTTTGTCCAAGTGGAGAAAAATGAATATGGAGAAATTTTATTAGATTATGAGAGAAATGAAAGTTATGTAAAAAAGAATCAGATGAAATTTCTAGTTAAAAAAAAAGTACCTGAAATGAAAAATTCTCTGGATGGGCTACATACAAGGCACACTTAATTGTTTTTTGAAAGCCAGTAATATAGATATTATCTTAAAAGCAGAAAGGGAAAAATATATATTACATACAGGTGAACAAAAATAAAAATGATCTCTGAATTGAATATAAGCCAAAGGCTATGGAATACCATCTTTAAGGTAATGAAAGAAAAATGTCAGCCTAGAATTCTATATCCAGTGAAAATGTCTTTGTTAAGATAACATAAAGGCATTTTAACACAAACAAAAGATGAGATAATTTGTCGCTCTTCCTTAGGCTGAAGGAAATGATCTCAGATAGAAACCTGGATCTACAGAAAGGAATGAAGAGCCCCAGAAATGTAAATACTTGGGTAAATTTTAATTATTTTCTCTTTTCATGGTCCCTTTAAGATAAAATTAATTGGCTTCATAAAAAAATAATAAGACTGTATTTTAGGTTAAAATGTATGGAAATAATACCATAAAGGACAGGAGGAGGCAACAGTGTATTATTGTTTCTTAGGTTGTTTGTGGTATGGTACAATAATGATGGTAGATTGTGAAAAGTTAAAGGTTGGTCCCTTGAGTAACCACCTAAAAAATAAAACAGTGAAGTATAGCTAATAATCTAATAGAGGATAAAATGACATACTAAAAATACTAAATTAATTGAAAATAAAAGAGTTAAGAAGGAACAAAGAACAAATAGAAGCAAAAACCAATAAGCACACCAAAAGATGCTCTGCTTCAAAATAATGAAAATTGATATCACAATGACATACTACTGCACACCCACTAAAAAGGCCAAAATTTAGGGGAAAAAATTGCCAGCATAAATGTCTGAGAGATATGGAACAACTGAACTCTCATTCATTGCTGGCATAAGTTTACAACCACTTTGGAGGACTCCTATGACAGTTTCTTAAAAAGCTAAATATACACCCACTGTAGGACCACTTCAAAGTATCCAAAACATATGTCCACCAACCAACTTATTTGGGGATATTCACAGCAGCTTTAATCACCAAAACCAAACTGGAAACATCTCAAAAGTCCATCCGTAGAGGAATGGATAAATGTTTTATGGTATATTCATACAATGTAATAATACTCAGCAGTAAACATAGCAAACTATTGATATATGCATCTACATGAACAAATCTTGAAGAAGTTACAATGAGCCAAAGAAACCAGACTCAAAAGAGTCTGTCTTCCATGATTCCACTTAAATATAATTCTACAGCAAACAAAGCTAATCTATGGTGACAGAAGTCATATCAGTGGTGGCCCGAGGCTGAGAGGGAGTGGTATGGAATTGACTACAAAGGGACATGGGGGCATTTGGTGGTGTGATGGACACATTCTATAACTCGATTTGGGTAGTGTTATTCAAATGCTTATGTTTGTCAAAATTTATCACACTGTACCCATAAAAGGGGTACATTTTATTGATATAAATAATACCTCAATAAACTTTATTTTAAAAAGGAAAAAAATCTCAATTCAATAGAAAAAGCTTTAATAATCAAGGTATATAAAAAACTTATCTGTATTAGTTAATGTTACCCACTTATTATTTCAATCACAAACTGCTGATCTGGAAGACTTTCATTGTTTATTGAAGTTGTTTCTTTAACTTCTTCTTCCCTCAGGACCCCTTCACCGAAATACCAATTAATAAATATCTTTCAAAGCTTCGTGGTAGTTATAAATACAATCATACATTCCCCATATGTCTCAAGTGGTGAGAATTACATATATATATGTGTGGTATGAAGAAACTGTAGTTACAATCGCTCAACTTGTAGTGAACTAAGCCTTCTTAAATTGCCTACAATGCATAGAAAAATGGCAATGAAATTTGCTGGAATTTACTTCTTGAAATAAGTGATCAGTTTCATGGTATATAACAAATATTATAATTGTTTGGCATTTGAGTTTGAAATGAGAGAGATCACAAATCAATCAGGTATCAAGCAGTGATCCATGTTTAGTTTGAAAGCAAATAAAAAAAAAAACCCACATCATTTTGTTTGCATGCAACTCTCTAGAATTAAAGAGTTTGTTGGTGTTAGCAACAGAAAAATTACAAGAGGCCTCTTTACAAGATTTTTTTTATTTCTACCCTCTGTTTTTGATTACTTATTATAGCCAGTGAGTCTCATCATCCCACTTTATTCTTATCATCTGTACCAACAGGAAAGGTGGAAAGAAAAGAAGTGATTGACCCCATGCTTGACAACAGTGATGAAGTATAACGGATCATTGAAACTTCTCCCACCATTGCCAAACATACAAGCTTAGATTTGTGATCAAAGATTAAAACTTAGTTGTTAGAATTTTATTTTGTTCCCTTTCACAGGTACTAAGAGGTACCAAAGAACTGGAAGTCAGCTAACTAAAATCTGATTCTCCTTTCTCAATTAACCATGCAACTAACCTTCTGACTGTCAGATCTCTAAAATAGGTAGTTGATCTTAACCTTGAAGGACTCTCACTTTTAAAATTCTTTCATTACATGATAGGTGAAGGGGATAAAGAGGCACAAAACTTCATTTATAATATAAGTTAATCACAGGAATGAAAGTATGGCATGGAGAATCTAGTCAACAATACTGTAATGTCTTTTTAGTTGAAAGATAGTAACTACACTTATTGGAGTGAGCATTTAATAATACAGGTAACTACTGAATCACTATGTTGTACACTTGTAACCAATATAATAATGTATAGCAACTATACTTCAATAAAAAATTAAACTAAAATTTTCATTACATGGAATTGGGATGTAGAGCAATAGAATAAAAGTAGTATCAAAAGTAATGCTTCTTTAATGAGCATCCCAAAATATCTTCTAACATGCATATTTGATCCAAATTTATTTAGAGAATTTATTATACTATTTAAACAAATTATATATCCAGCAACTTAAAAATACATAGATAGATAATTTTAGCATTTGAAAGGTGATACAAGACACTGGAATCACTTTTTTATATTGAAGTAAATGTTAATAAATTGATATCAACTACATTTTAGGAAAAAGTGTACAGTGAAGTTACAATAATTTTGATTAATACCATTGAACTAAGATTTGAAAAAATATAGGCATGTTTTTTATTTTTATTTCAGAACATATTTCTATACCAGTGAGTAATAATCTTCTGTTTCTTTGTGGTGACCAAAAAAAGCAAACTATTCTTATTTATGCTGATTTAATTGCCATATTTACATATTTTTTGACTTGTGATTGGCTATTACATCTGTTCTTAATGCTTCAGTGAAAATTATATTGAAACCACAAAGTCAAGATTTTGATGAGTAGCTCAGAGGCAACCCAAATACAATATAAACACTAGAACATAATTCTTCTCATGGCTAGGGGAGGGGCAGGGCCATTTTTTATGGAGGCTGCAGAGCCAAAACAGCCAAACATTAGAAATATGGCAGCCTCCAAGTATAAGATTTTTTAAAATACCTAAATGCTTCCAAGTGGGCAAGTTTACCCAAAGCTGCTTTGATTTTATTCTTTTCCTATACCAAGATAAAGGCTTCCAAGGGTAGATTAATACTTGTGTGAGAATTATAAATCATCATAAGAAATGCCAGGCTAGAAATCCTCTTTAATGGTATGGGGTGACAGTGATGTTCTTTCATGTCAGGATCATGAAAATATAAAAATATCTAGTGGACTATTCAGTGACAGCATAATGAACAAAGTGTTAGAAACTGAGAAAATATATTTCAAAACATTTTTGATCTAGACTGATCAAACTGGCAACTTATGAAAGTAAATTTAAGAACCACTGCACAAAGGAATCAAGTAAGACATAAATTAGAAATTATGATAGTGCTAATTGTTTAATGTGGTATCAGGAATAAGCATTTCTCATTATTCTTTTTGCAGTGGCTCAAGTGTTTGTCCCAACCAAAGTGTTGTCCCTTAACCTTATTGGCCTTTGTCTTCATGACTCAATTAGTCAGGTACAAATATCATTATTCTATTATCCTAAAGATCTATAATCTAAATATGAAATAATGAGTGACATCTCAATGTCACTTTCAATTATAAGATTCTTGGTCATTATCATAGCCCCCAAAGCTGGCCAACTAATAAATATCATAGGGAAGTAGTCTCTTCTTTCATTTTTGATTAGAAATAATTTCTAAGCAAACCAGATGCATCTTCAGTGTCTCTTCACTCAATGTTTTAAATCAAAGTTTTTATTTATTATAGGGAGTCATTTCGGAAAGGACCTTTAAAATATCCCCAAGTATTCAGCCAAATGATAAAGTTGGAAAGATCTTGATCTTTCACCTTTCCATTTCTATGTCCAGTTTAAATTGTTGCAGACTGTCCATGTTAATTATCTCTTTTACTAAGACAAGATTTCACCTGACCCTACAACTGGAAATGGGACTAAGATTAGACCTTTTAAATTCTGGCATTTCTGGATAAAAGATGACATTTACAGATTTTATTTCCTAAGTAGAGAAAGAACAAATATTTCTTCAATACCGTCAATCAATTGTTAGTGTTTAAATTTATGTTTTGGGGTGACATTCCTGAAATGCTGCCACTTTTGTTACCTGTGTAGAAATCAGTTTTCACATATACTAGATGGGGTGAAATTTTATTTATTTCTTTCCTTCTGAATATTTTCTAACGAGCGCACTAGGGAATCCGCCAGTTAGAGTAAGTAAGAATCATGGATCTAAGGCTTTTTATATCGATCCCTTTTATAAACACACTTTTCAGAAAATCACTTTTGCCAACTTTGATCAGGAAACAATGCAAGATCCATGACTACCATTATTTTTACGTGTTTTGTTCACTCTTAGGTGCCTGGTGCCTAGAATATTGCCTGGCATGCAGATGGTGTTCAAAACGTATTTGTTGACTAGTCTGTGGATTATAGTTTTGTGTTCTTGCACGAATTCTTCCTAAAGATTCCAAAAGATCTCCTCATATCTACAAATGTTATGATTTTGATGGGTCTTTTTTATTCCCACTAGATATAAACAAAAATACTTTTGACCTCTCAATAATGAATGTTTGTAGAATAAATGTTTAACCTCGGTGTTAAGTGGTGAAATAATTTTTTTAAATGGTGGAATTTAGAGAATCCAGAATTAATTAGAGAATCCAGGATATAATTCCAGTTATTTCCACAGTAGTATAAACATTACCATTTACATAAGTATTGAACACATACACTCACACACGAGTATATACACACACATCTGCTAGTGAGGAAACAGCATATTCATCTAAAATGTTTTACTCACCTATAAAACCTGCATAACAGTATCTATCCTGGTTCACTCAAAAAGCTATGGTAAAAATCAAATATAATTCTATATTTTAAAACTCTTTGAAAAGTATAAAATATCAAATGCAAGGCACTGCAAAACACATTCTTTATGTAATTTAATGAGGGGAAAGAGTCACAAATAACAAGTGCATTTCATAAACCCCTTCATTTAAAAAATTAAGCAAATAAATTTAATTCCAGGTTTTTCAGTGTGCTTTTTGTTGTTATATGTTTAAAAACATGAACTATCTCAAATATAATTAAATAAGAAGCTTATTTTTTATTTTTACAATGTCCATTTTGGATCTAGTAAAAAGAAGAGCTTTATTCACACAATCAAACCAATTCCATAGATTGGAAAAAATGATCTCCACTAATTAGGTACTCCAATGTTGAAAGTCTGTAAGCTCTGAAACAAGCTCAAGAAACATTATCTATTTCACTAACAAATAGAGACTTCCCTAAAATGTGTTGTCTTCACAGAGAATTTAAATTTATGACTAGCATACCTCTTAATTGTAAATATTTTGCAATGGCCCATCAGATCAAATGTCATAATATTTGTTTCTATTTCTGTCTAGAAAATGTGAATATAATAATTCTATTCAATCAGATTGTAATTTAATTCAACCCATGGTAATTATTTTTAACATACATACATAAATATGTATTGCAGACAAGTTATTAAAATAACCAATTTAAAAAAATCAGCTCTTTATTACTTATGTATCAGAGTTACAGCCAGAAAGTTAGACTTTAGTTAGCTGTGCTTATCTGTGCTCAATTATAGCAAATAGAATCATAGTGAAATGTTAGCATGTTTTTACCTATTTATTTATTCCCTTAGAGTAACATATTTTGAAGGACACCTATCACCCTCCTAGCTAATGCTCAATTATTGTGAATGGAAAATTCTATATAACCTGAATTTTTATGTTTACATTTTAAGGTAATCAACTTTATAGCCTAATAACTCAGACTATGAAACTCCACTAAATATTCCTATTAATATATCCTCATATTATGGATGTAATAAAAAGAGTGGATTCTAAAATTATCCCAGGTGCTATAAATATGTGCTAAGCATTCAGAACAGGGACTGGGAGCTACAGATTTCTGCAAGGACAAAGACAAGAGGAATTTGCCTCAGAAAAATTGTCTTTTATTTTTTTATTCAACCAGTACCATGAGTATGGTATCCGCAAGCAAAGATTTTTTTCTGTGTCTGGTTATTTAATTGTATATTTAGCATTTCAGAACCATATGGGACAATTTCCCTTTAAATTAATATAAATTAGCAAATGTATGAAAAACCTCTCTCCATGGTTTGTTCTTTCTCCTTCAGAGCACAGTATTTCATAGCAGTTTAGTTCTTGGAATTGTAAAAAGTGTAATTCTTTTTAAGACAGTAAAAAAAAAATGATTGTATAAAAATGGTTCTATGAAACCTATTTAAAAATAGCATTACCTTTTTCTCAGAACTAATCAGCAAATAAAACTAGCTGAGATTACAGTTACTGGATGTAAAAGTTCTGATCTTCGAGGATTTGAAGACAGTATTTTCTCCAAAGCATAAGAATAAGCATGTCCAAGTGTTTTCTTTCCAGCAGAGAAGAATGAAATAAAGCTACAGTCTGTAAACGTAAGGAGACAATGTGTTAACTAAAGCAGTAGTGTGTATTTCAGAAAATAATCTTGAAATTTTTTTATTATTTAGAAGAATTTACTTCCATAAGTTAAATTTATTTATATCTTTTATTTGTTTATTAAACACTAAAAGACATCACGTGGGTATTACCATAAATATTTAGCCAAGAATGCCAGTTGCCGATTATAGTATGATGACAGAAAAATTGGCATATTCCCAGTCAGACACCTCTTCTGTATCTAAAACAGAGTATTTAAAAATACAGTACTTCTCTGCTGAAATACGTTAAATATCCAAATGAGCATATTTGAGAGAATGCAATCTATGCATTGAAGATAAATCATTAGACCAGGAAGTTAACATAAAACTAAAAAGCAAAGACATCTTTGAATAATATGGTTGTACACATACAAACTCAAACATACTCACACACAGAATAATGATAGCTAACATTTGTGAGTGCTTACTCTGTCTAGGCTAAGTAATTTACATAGACTAGTTCACTAATCCTTACAAAACCAGGAACTATTCTTATCACCATTTTAGAGGTAAAAGAAGATGTGGCACCCTAGATGTCACATTATATGTCCAAGGTCTTAAAGGCATTTTGATGGCTGAGAGCACACTTTAATTGGCTGTGTTCTGCAGTGCTGTCTCACATACATGCACGTTCTGGTGCAGAGTGAAGGTTCCAGCCAGACAATCCTAACATCAGATTGAACATATATTACTCAGGCAGTGGCTGCTCCAGCATGATGTCCCAGAGTGCAATGAGTGGCTTCTGTTACACCAAACCTTTTGCCTTTTGCTTAACCATTGTGCCTGGAGTTGGCATTTATCAGATAGCTACCTTTAACTTCAATAAACAAAACCCTTGGCTCCAGCAAGAGAACATCTCAACAGCAACAGAAAATCTGCACGTGGGATTGTTCTGCCTTCCTGAGGTTGCTTTTTCCTTAAGGTTTCTGGTTGTTAGATGCTTGCTCCTCCTCTATGGCCTCAGGTTTTTACTTTACTTTTTCACACCGTGGTCCAAGTATGCACAGTGGACTCAGAACAACTATAATACCAGCGCCCACTTACAGAGCACTACTGGAATGACCCGCATTTGTACCGAGCATTTGACATGCATTGACTCATTTAATCCCAAATAAGGGTTATTATTTTCACTTTTCCAGATAAGAAAAAAAAGGCCAGTGAAGATTAATGAAGTTCCTGTAATTACTGACCTAAGAAGTAGTAGAACTGGGTACAAACTCATCTTTATTTTAATTCTATGCCTGCATCCTTAATTTTTGCACTTGAACTTCCTCTTCCTAAACTTCCCAAAGAATTACACCCTGAAACAAATTTATTCAAAATTATATTTTAAAAATGTTCTATGTGTCAAGTACTGTACTGGGATTTTATAAGGAGTTTAGAGTTTATAAGGAGTTCAGAGTTTACCAGAGTAAACTTTCTCTATTTACAAGGAGTTCAGAGTTTACCAGGGTAGAAGCACATAAAACAGGTCATTAAAAATATCCAAATGGTTTGATAGGATTAGGGCTGGTAGGAGAACAAAAAACAGGACTATTCCAGGGTAGGGAGAGCTATAGATGATGCAATTAGCCAGGTAGAGTGGAGGAGGCTGGAGGAGATGAAAGTGTCTCAGGTAGACCATATGTACAAAGGAACATATGTATAGAGAACAGAGAACATGATATTTTCAAGGATATATATATGTATTTTTCTTTTTTAGTATTTTCCACCATTACTTGTTATCAAGTGGAGTTCAACTCTTCTCACAAAACAGACAAAATAGGATACACTAGACACACATATTTTTCTTATGGCTTTAGCCTACTCCTTTCCCACCAAAACAGAGCAAAAAAAAAGAAGTCCCCAAAAAACTCTATCTGACCTCATTTACATAAAATGACATCCAAATACACAACAAGACAGAAGGAGGTGTCATCTGCTCTGTGCCCAAAGATTTCTTCTTCATTTCTCATATGAGGTAAGGAACCATCATTGAACATGCTGTGTGCCAAATCAAAACATAGCTTCAACATATGTCAGATCTCACTAGAGATGCTGAATATAGTAGAAATTGGAATTTCTCCAGCAATACTTTTTTAAATGAATGGATATGTCCAGTGTCAATGCACAGAATGAGAGAGGAAAGGATAGTAAGCAGAGGCCAGATCATGTAGGACCATGTGTATCATAATAAGGATCTTTTTAAGAAAAAAATGAGTTGTGGAAAATTATAATTTGGCAACTTACTCATGTAAAGCACTGAGAGGGTCACTTTTGTGCTATTTCTGCAAAGTAGCTATAACTTAAGACAAAACCAAATTGGGGGATATCGTACCAAGTAAGTCAACTAAACTCTTCAAAAGTATCAAGGTCATGAGCATCAAAAAAAGAGTACCAGATTAAAGGAGATTAAAGACATGGGACAACTAAATGCAAATACTGGATTAGATCCTGGATCATGTACAAAGGGTCATTATTTCTGTAACCTTTTCTCAAAAAAATCAGGAAAATCATGCACACATATACATACATACATAGAAAATATGATAAAATGTTAATTTGGGGAATATGAGGAAAATTCCTGGTATTACTTTTTAAATTTTTCTTTAAGACTAAAATGATTTATTTCAAGCTAAATTTTTAAAAAATAAGTTAGTGGAAAATCTTAAGTTCAAATAATCAAAAAGGCTTTATAATGAACAGCAACAGGAAAACACTAAGGATCCAGATATATTAAAAATGGTATATACAAGATAAAAACTTTTTAATTCATTTCTCCTCCATGTATAGGGCACTCTCTTTAAGACAACTTTTCTGGAGCACACTTTAGGCATATATATTCTTTTCAATGTATATGGGAAGAAAAGCTGAGACACAGATTATATTTTCCTTCCTGTCTAAGTCTTAGTATCTCAGTTCTAGTTTTCTTTACGTGGATCGTTCCTTAGGTGCTCTATACACAAAATGACTTCCCTCCATCTCCTTTCCACAGGACTGAGTTGTCCTTGAAAGTTTTCATAAGATAAAGAAATCATAATGTAATCAAATAAGTCCAATATCCATGAAAAACATGTAATAGATTCACATTTTACATTGGAGCTAAAATTGAACTTGAATATGTTAGAGTCAAAACTATCTTAGAACCGTCTTTAAATATCCCATTAAGTATGGGATCATTGATTTCTATAGTCATTTTTAAAAAAAATTTACACAGGAAATTTTGACAACCACTGAGCTGAACAAAAGGAACAAAATTAAAATTTACATGCAAATGTCTGAACATTCAAATGATTCTGCTTTTAAGATGATCAAATCCTGAACAGTCAGGGGCAGGCAGGGGGTGATTGAAGAATTTTAAGTTATTCTGCTTGCTGTGGAATTTATTCCTTTGGTTTAATGTTAAGCCAAATATATGTAAATAGATTTGTTTGTTTTCAAGATTAAACAAGAACAGAACAGATGGATTCTACTTCCAGCCATGACAGAGGAAATGGTGTCACAGTAGGCTCCCCACTATAAACAACTATGAAACAGGAAAAATTTATGAAATCATTCATTTTAAATATTGAACAAAATGCAGCACAAGACTGTATTCCCTGAAAGAAGGGCAGAAAATGAGGTGAGCTCTGCCATTGTACCAGCTTTCTACTGGCATCACTTTCTAGATGGTGTCTTGGGGTTCGTGCAGGGGGTTGGGGGAGCCCAAACAGAGCACAGCAGTCTCCCTGAGCTGAGAAGACCAGAGGTCAGAATTCAGAGTGAGGTGGCTGGAATTTCTATGGCAAGGTTCTGTAAGTGGGCTGTGCAGAGAATGAGTTCCAGACCTCTGCCTAGGAATCCCCTTGACTCTTTGGCAGAAGAGTGAACAGTGTATATGCAGGTAAAAACTTCCTGAGGTGGGGCAAAGAATAATACTGAAGAAGAAATACTGAAAAGCTGAGAATTGAACTCCCAACACTAGGCAAAGAAGGAAGACATGTCTGTTCTAAGCTGACGGGGTGAAAGAACCTTACGAACAACGCAGATTCAATAGAAACTCCAGAAAGCCCTACCTCAGGAGTAGGATTGATCTAGGCCTACAGAATACTCCTGACCTCTCTTAACAACAAGACTTGAAAGAATCAAACTCTACTGCAATTAAATTAACTGCCTATGGGAATAATACTTAACATTCTGTTAAGGAAAACAATGAAATTCAGGCAATCAAAAATCAAGCATCTATAATATCCAGTATATAATGAAAAAAAATTACTCTACATGCAAAAAAGTAGGAAAACATGATCATAACCAGGACAAAGTTATTCAATTAAAAACAGACCCAGAAATGACACAGATGGTGAAATTAGTAGACTATGTCTTTTAAGAGCTGTTATAAAAATACTCAAGTATTTAACGAGGAAAAAAATAGTTTTCATTTCCCTGTTGAGATTTCTTATTTTCCTTTTTTAAATAAGAAAAGGAAATGTCAAAGTAAAATAAAAATGTAATATGAAAAATGAAAAGCTCACCCATCAGCAGACTAGATGCTGAAAAAGAAACTACAAGTAAAGTTGAAATAGAGCAATGGGAATTAACCAAACTAAAGCAAAAAATAAAGTAAAAATGGTGGGAGGGGTGTTGGCAACAGAAAAATAATCATGGAGTTTCAGTAATTTATGGTGTAATTTCATGCAGACCCAGAAGCTCAACCAATCCCAAGCAGGATAAACAAAGAACACCATACCAGGGGATATCAGTTAGGGTTCCATCAGGTAAGAGAACTACGATATATAATATACAGTGGATTTATTTTGAGTATTAAACCTAATGCATTTGTGGGAGCTGAGTAGATGTCTATAAAGGCTGTGGTCTCTATGTTGGTAAGCCTGAAGTCAGTAAGGAAATACACACATGAGGAGGAAGAGAGCAAGCAACCTTGAGGGACCCTATGGGGAAAAACTGAAATCTATGAGGAACGAGAACCCACCAGAACAAATAAGAACATGGGTTCATCTTACCTGCTTTAGTTTTGACAATGTGAGTGAATTGCCAGCTCAGCTGGCAACCTTCTTCATGAAGCTGTAAATGACCTGGCCTAGGATTCACAGGAACTCAAAAGAGTAACTCCGATCAGCAGAAAAGTACACCCTGCTGTTGCTCCCTGACATCAGTAAGGTGAGCCCGCAGATTAGCACGGCATGCATGAGCAGCAACAGTGTCTGGCCTTACGCCAAACTTCAGAGCTAGTTTTTACTAGCTATTACTTCATTATCACCTTCCTGATCTTGCAAAGTCTCTGTTGTGGCCAATCATAAACTGAAATGATACAGTGAGAGGAATTCTGAGAAACAGTTCTAGCTTAGCTGAATTGACACAACAAAGTATAACAGTCCATTATTACACAACTTGTCACCCGTATATACCTCATTTAACCATACTTAAATTTCCAAATAAAGGTAAGTAAAAACGTATTTCTGTATAACATAAAAAAGTGTCTGACATACAAATAAAAGAAGGAAAACACTCTCCCTAAGATACAAAATCACTTTCTTCAATTTTGATTAAAGTTCATTTCTCTTCTAGCGGAATCATACTCCCTTTTTGATATATTATAACTTGAATACTGAGATATAAGTTTAGCTGCTATTAACACATTTTATGTGATATGATGGAGGTTGAGGGAAGAAAAATATAGTTCATTAATAAAACAAATTTATTCATATAAAAATAAGAAATACTCAAATACTATAGTCTTGATTTCTGCAAATGGTCACAAAATTAATATTTTGACTTGATTCTCCCCCTTGTTCTTCTCCTTGATTGTAATTATTTGCCTGGTGGGATAAAGCAAATCTTCATTGCTAAATGGTATGGGACATTAGCGGTTTTGCTGTAATTTTTCATTGACTTTTATCATAGAGCATGGAATTACTAATATGTGTCTCAAGAGATTTCATGAATTACAGATACATTCCTCCTTACTATCATAGTGCCACAGAAACTTAGCATGCTTTGATAGTCAGAACCAATCAATTCAGCCAGTTCAAAAGCCTCCTTATCTATCCATTGATTCATTATTATAAGGATCCCTTATAGTCAAGTTTCCATTTATGGAGTTATTTGTGTCTCCTAGTGGAAGCATTCCTTTCTTGAGGACTAAAACTTCTAGACCAGAAGTACCCAAGCTTATGGAGGTGAGTAACAATAATTTTGTTAGTGACTCATTAGGAATAACGACATGAATCATTACCATTGCCACTTAATTCCCGGAGTTGTGAATTCTGGCTACAAGAGAAAAGGTACCCTAAATTGAACACTGATTCAGAACATATATCTCATCCTGGATAACACTACCACTACTTCAGCCCTTCAAGCTATTGTCACCCATCTGGCATCATAATTTAGTCTTCAAAGGCTGTTCTATCAGGTCAGCTGGTTCAGAGTGATGAGAAGATAATAAGACAAAACTCCAATGTGCACAGACCCACTGCTGCCCTTGCTTAGCTATAGAATGATTTCACTGGAGAGAAGCAAAGCTGTGTGGAATATCATGGCTGTGCATAAGGCATTATTTAAGTCCACAGAGGGTGATTTTCATGGAAGCAAATGTATATCCATAGCAAGTTTCTATTCAGTGAAAACAAAGTATCCACCTTCAAGGATAGAAACAATATAATCTATTTACTACACTATAGCTGACCCATCCTCTGGAATTGGTGTCACATTGGGGCTCAAAATTAATCTCTTGATAGCAGATTGGGCACTCAGCAGTAGCTGTTATCAGATCAGCCTTGATAAGTGGAAGTGTGCACTGCTTAGCTTGTGAAAAACCTCTTTCCATGCTGCCCACGACCACTTTATTTATGAGCCCACTGGAAAAAGATGGAGAGCTGCAAAAACAGGTTCATTATGCCCACAGAATGGATCATTGTGTCCTCCTTTTCTGCTCAAATGGCTGTTTGGTGAGCATTGATATGTACCACAAATATCCTCAGATCTATACCCAAAATACATCTGCATATTTCTTCTGGGCCTCACTTTCACTAATTTTCCAATCATGTTCCTTGTAACTGATGATAATCTAACTAAACCATTAGCCACAGCCCATGTATCAATGTGTATCTGGTCATCTCTTCTCCAAGAAAAAACTTCCCCCAAGGATTAGGAATAAGGCAAGAATGTCTTCTTTGCATCTTATCTAACATCCTATTAAAAGTTTCAGTCAGTGCTATAAGACAAAAAAAGAAAGAAAAAAGAAAAAAGATAAAACATTCTAATGTCTAATAAATATTAGAAAGGAAGAAGTAAAGCTATCTTTATTCACAGGTGGTATGACCATGTATGCAGAAAACTAAATAACCACAAAAATACCACTGGAGTGCATAAGTAATTTTAGCAATGTTGCAGATACAAGGTCAGTGTAAAAATACCAATTTTACTTTTACATACAAGCAAAGAGCGATTAAATTAAAAATATAATACTATTTTAGAAAGCATCAAGTTATATAGAATACTTAGGAATAAATTGAATAAAGTATTTGCAATACCTTTCACACTGAAACTACAAAACACTGTTGAGAAAAATTAAAGAATCTCAAAATAAATAAAAGTATATACTAAATACCATTTTCATGAACAGGAAGACTCAATATTTTTTTATTAAGGTATTATTGATATACACTCTTATGAAGGTTTTACATGAAGAACAATGTGGTTACTACATTCACCCATATTATCAAGGTCTTCCCCATACCCCATTGCAGTCACTGTCCATCAGTGTAGTAAGATGCCACAGAAGA
This sequence comes from Manis javanica, assembly GCF_040802235.1. Taxonomy (NCBI): domain Eukaryota; kingdom Metazoa; phylum Chordata; class Mammalia; order Pholidota; family Manidae; genus Manis; species Manis javanica. The sequence continues at coordinate 54,775,651 of NC_133168.1, forward strand.
CTCAGTATTTTTAAGATGTGATTCTGTTTTATTTTACCTAAAGATTCAAAAGTATTCCCAAACAAAATCTAAGTGGTGTTTGTTTCTTAGTAGAAATTGATAAGATGATTCTAAAATTTATATGGAAATACAAACTTCTCAGAATAGCCAAAATAATCTTGGAAAAAAATACTTTGGAGTATGTGTACTATTTGATTTCAAAACTTACTATAATAGAGATAGTGTGGTACTGTATACAGATAGACTAATAGATTAATGAAACAATAGTGAATCCAGAAACACACCCACATTTACAGTCACTTTATTAGTTTTTTTTAACCAAGGCACCAAGGTAACTTAATGGAAGTAAAGAATGTCTTTTTTAACAAATGGTTTTACAAAAGATGACATATGAAAAAGAAAGTGCACCTTAAACAATACCTAAAAACAGCCCTAAGAGTTAATTAAAGATAGATCATAGTTCTAAATGTAAAAAGTAAAATTATGAATGCTTTGAAGAAAACAGAGGATTAGCTTTGCAACCCTGGAAGAGACTATTTCTTAGAACACAAAATATATTAATTATAAGAGGAAATTTTATAAAGTGGACTTCACCCAAAATTAAAATTTTCTGCTTATCAATGCCAATGTTAAGAAAATAAATATTTAATAACCACAATGAAATATCACCTCACACCAGTTAGGACGGTCAGTATTGAAAAGACTAAGAACAACAAATGCTGGCGAGGATGTGGAGAAAGCAGAACCCTCCTACGCTGCTGGTGGGAATGTAAGCTAGTTCAACCATTGTGGAAAGCAATATGGAGGTTCTTCAAAAAAACTAAAAATAGAAATAACATTTGACCTGGGAATCCCACTCCTTGGAATTTACCCAAAGAAAATAGCTTCTCAGATTCAAAAAGACATATGCACCCCTCTGTTTATCATAGCACTATTTACAATAGCCAAGATATGGAAGTAACCTAAGTGTTCAACAGTAGATGAATGGATAAAGAAGATATGGTACATATTCACAATGGAATATTATTCAGCCATAAGAAGAAAACAAATCCTACCATTGGCAACAACATGGATGGAGCTAGAGGGTATTGTGCTCAGTGAAATAAGCCAGGCGGAGAAAAATAAGTACCAAATGATTTCTGTCATTTGTGGAGTATAACAACGCAGCAAAACTGAAGGAACAAAACAGTAACAGACTCACAGACTCCAAGAAGGGACTAGTGGTTACGAAAGGGGAAGGGTTGGGGAGAGCGGATGGGGAGGGAGGGAGAAGGGGATTGAGGGGTGTTATGATTGGTACACATGGTGTGGGGGGGTCACAGGGAAGATAGTGTAACACAGAGAAGACAAGTAGTGACTCTGTAGCATCTTACTATACTGTTGGACAGTGACTGCTTTGGGGTATGGGGGGAACATGGCAACATGAGTGAATGTAGTAACCACATTGTTTTTTCATGTGAAACCTTCATAAGAGTGTATATCAATAATACCTTAATAAAAAATAATAATAAAGGGGGGGAAAATAAGCAAATATTTAAGATGCAAATTTAGGGAAAATATTTACAACACAAAGGTATTTATCTAAAACATATAAGCACCTCTACCACTTAATAATAAGGCAACCCAATAAAAACAAGTGAACTATTTGAATGGGTACTTGATAAAGATATATGTGCATAATATTATAAGCACATGAAAAAGTGCTCAGTCTCATTAATAATCAGTGTAGAGTAAATTAAAACTATAATCAGATATCACTATGAATTCACTAGAGTGGCTAAAATTAAAAAGACTGACAACACCAAATGTTGGAGGAGATATGGAGCAACTGAAATTTTGTGCATTGTTGGTAGGACTATGAAATGGTATACAACCACTTTGGAAATCAGACTAGCAGTTTCTCATAAATTTAATCATATACCTGCCCTTTGACCCAGCAATTCTACCTTTGGGCATTGAACTAAAAGAAGGGTTTTTCACATGTACAGAAAAACAATGTAAAAAATGTTCCAAAAGGATATATTCATAAATAGCTAAAAAGTAGAAACAATTCAAATATCCAAGTACAGAACAATGGATAAAAGAACTGTGATAGATTCATACAATATATTGATATAATTCACCAATACAAAAGAACTACTGATGTGTGCAATGTAGATAAACTTCAAAAAGTTATGCTGATTGAAAGAAGCAAGACACAAAGTAGAACACACTGTATGATTCTGCTAATCTGTGATTGAGAATACCAGAATAGTTTAGAGGTTGCTTGGGAAGGAGCACAAGAGAACATTCTAAGATTATAGACAAGTTCTGTATCACAATAGGAATCTGAGTTTCATGGGTATATACAACTGTCAAAATCCATCACACTGAATAAGCACTTCACTTAATCTCTGCTGTTTTACTGTGTGTAATTGCACTTCTGTGGGTGTCATCATATAATAGGTGCTTGAATATTTCCTTAATTTGAAACTAAGTTTTTATGATGCCCCGATGCACATTATTTTTAAATGGCAAACTATCTTCAGCAACTGTTTCCTGCCTTTTAAATCCAATTTTCTTGCTCAGCCCCCATTAACAAGTTACCAGTCTCATTTCCTTGAACATTTCTTACCTCTTACAGCTATCGCTGAGCTTTTAAGATTGTGTAGTCAAGATTAAGGAAGGTACTAAGACCAGAAAAGTCAAAACAACCCATAAGATGCATATGAACAATTACTGCTCAAGCTTACCTGCTTGCCAGGTTAACCCGTCTCCTAGCAGGCTTAATTCCAAAGTAAGCAAAAATGTTCATTATTTGCAAAAAGCTAAACAAACTTAGGGGGATTATCTAGCATGAATTCTCATCAGTTGGGAAGCTTTATGTACAGCAAGAATCCTCTTGCGGTGGTTGTATATTTGATGCCCAGAAGCAGACTCAGAGCCCATATTCATGTGCTGCTTTCGTAGGCCAAGAACAGTGTTCACTGGTCCATGAGGGGCCATTAATGCTGTCAAACCTCATATTCACTGATACTGCATGCAGGTGCTTACATTGTCTGCTGAATGACTTTGCCATTTTTATTCAATGAATGAGTGAAATCAACTACTAGGACAATAAACAAAAATTTCAATGCTTCAATGAAAAACAGGGAGAGAAATAAAACAAAAATCCCAAACATTTTTAGAAGAACAAAACAATCAAAAGAAGAAAAAATAATATAAGAGCAAATAAAAAAGCAAAAAGAGAAATAAAGATCAGAAGGAAAACGTCATATCCCCTCCAACTCTATTATTACAGGATGCCTTTAAATAAATGCACTGAAGTTTTCTTTAAAACACGTAACTCTATAATCCACAATGAGAAGTAATTTAAGACTTTAGAACATACTTCCATGTTTGACTGCTTTCATTCAGAAAATTATTTCAGTAATAAAGATCTTCTTGCAGAGAATTAAGTTAATTAATAATCTAGTGGTTAAGAGTATATTTAAATAATCACTTATTGTCCTCTTATAAACCTTTTAGTAAGACACAACTTTTGGTGACTATCATTGTGAGTTTTCAAAAATTCCTGATTCATTTAAATGAGTTTGGAATATTTGTATATCCTACATCCACTCCATAGAGTAACATAGGGAATATTCATCAGAATGCCTCCTGAACAAATTTATTATGATCTGGGTATTTGCTATTTTAAAAAATAGGCTGAACTTACTAGGTGGGAGATTTCTGTGAGGAAATAGAATGAATCATTTTCCAAAGGACCTCAGGTGTTTTTCACTGCCTGACATACAAATGACCTTCAAGTGTGGTCTTTCTGTTTTGTGCTGCAGCTTCGGTAGTTTTGTATTCATTTATTGATCCACTAAGAAATGTGTGTTCAGACCTTTCCCCTTTCATTTGTTCAGTTATTGAGCACCTACTGTTGTAGGTACTAGCAACACAGCTGTGAAAGGGAGGTGTAGCCCCACCCCAATGGAGCTTAGAGCCTCTTGTTACAAGGTAATTATACAAGGAATTATACAAATGATTGCTTAATTGCAAATATGGGAGATGTCATGAAGGAAAAGCAAAGATATGCCTGAGAGTGTATTAGAGTACAAATTAACCTGGTTAGAGGTGGAAATGTCATTTAATCAAGGTCTCTTCTATTATCAGAAATTAGTTTGGATTTTACAGGTATACTGTTTCCACATATAGTTACTTTGTAACAACACTCATTTTTTAGTAACTTGGTTACAGTCCCTCTGCTGGTGCTGAACAAGTACTGTATTGATTTGATTCTTTTGTCCAGTGTGGCAATGTTCTAATTTTTACTGTTTGGATTATAAATATTTACAATTTGATTTAAAATTTCATTTACCATTTTTACCATTTTTAGATTTGTTTCTCCAATAATTAAGTACAAAATCAGTTCTTATTTTTTGAATTGGAAAACCATCCATAGATAAAATGCATGATTATTAAATATTAATTCTTGAAAGGTAGTATATTACAACTTCATGACAGTCATTTTTATTCATTCTTTAGGGGGAAAATGGTGGAAAAAAATTAGTTCTTTATTATATAAGATGGTAGAAATTTATGTAGTTTTGAGTTTTATAACAATCAAGTAATTTATGTTTCTTGTTGCTAGTTTTGTTTGGTATTTTCTAGCTGCCATGCAAATCATACTGCAAGAACAATTGTTAGTAAATTTGCTTAACCTTATTGACCTAATTATATAAACTGTATTAACTATGCAACTATATAGATCATATTACTCAACTGTAAATAATTTAATGAGTAAGTATTAGAAAGCAAGATTCTATTTTACTTTCAATTTATTAGCAATTTCTATGTGTGTGTATATATATATAGATATACCTTGTCTGGAAGTTAAATACTATGGCAAAACTTGCATGCTATTGTTGAGATATGCCTAGATTCATAGTTTTAAGTTGATTTTAGTGAGATTTCAATAATCATGTTCATTATAGTAGCATTTCACAGAGAAAAACCTGAGGCAAAAAGCAATCACAGACTTGCAGTACCCCAAAATAGCAATTTATTGTGGAAAACTTAAGGTTGCATTATCCTTATTTCTTGATTTGTCCAGTTGAAGAATAGCTAGTTAAGTTTTTTTTAAGAAAACAGGTTAGTCATTGTCTTAGTGTGCTTGGCCGGCAATAACAACAAATCATAAAATGGGGGGTGCTCACACATTTAATTTATCATAGTTCTGAAGAGTAAGAAGCCCAGGGTCAAGGTGCCAGCGAAACTGGTGTCTGAGGAGCCTCTCTTCTTGGATTGCAGACAACCACATTCTTGCTGGGTGCTCACATGGCCTTCCTTCTGCATAGGGAGAGAATGAGCTCTTTGGTGTCTCTTTTTATAAGGTCACTACTCCTATTGGATCAGAGCCCCACTCTTATGGTCTCATTTAACCTTAATTACTTCCTTAGAGGCTCCATTTCCAAATATAGCCACACTGGGCGTTGGGACTTCAATCTGTGAATTCTGAGGGACACAAACATTCAGTCCATAAAAGTCATGAGAATGTCAGTTTGGTTTAACTCCAAAACCAATAATGCATTGCTTTACTTAATCAGAATAAACTGACCTCTGATTCTCAAAGCTTGTGTTTTCATCAGCAACCCAGGCCATTGGGTCAGACAGAAAGTATCTCATGTTTGAGATGTTACCTAAAAATGGTACAAACTGAATATGAGTAATGTATCAGGTGCTTAACTTGTTAACAGTACTTATGGAAAGATATTTTAGTACTTTTTGTGCAATACCCAATATATTAGGGATTGTTATTAAAGGAGGTATAATAATGTGGTAGCAAGAGCCATATTGTTAAAGACATACTTCACTCACTGTTATGCTGGAACATTTGCTTGCTAATGCAGGAAGAGCAAAATAATAACAACATATTTTTAAAAAGCAGCATTTCCAAAATGATGTAGTGATTGGAAGCAAATTTACAGATATAACAAAAGAAAACTCGTTAAATGAGGAAAAATAGGATTTAGTGTGAATTAACTTCCTCATTATTTCAGCTTTTATTTTAGCAACAGTATTCTGGCATAGCTACCAAAGGATAGAGTACTCAGGAAGCAGAAGCCTCAGGAAGCGAGAACTCAGATGTCCAAACATGGAAGACAAAAACAAGTCTGAAAAATACTGTCCTCAGAGAAATTAGAACTACAAGGAGATTTTTTCCGAAGTTAAAATTTCTGTGGTGAAATAAGCACCTCATTCTCATGAAAATGATAACTTCTTAGAATGGGTACCAAAAAATAACAACAGGGTACTGCTGAATCGCTGGCTGCTTTTTAAGGTAGGAGTTCCAATGTTTTTCAACGAAGAGGTCAGCCGTCAAGTCTTACAGAGAAAGACCTTCTGAACTCTGGTGAACCGCTCCCCCATTTGTGTGTGAACGCATTCAATGTGTAGCTCTGTTTTGTGACTGAGGGCTTCACACAGAGTCACACAACTCTCCTGGTCACACATAAATCATGATGATAAAGTGGTTAAAGTTGAGTTTAAAAATGAGACATTTGCTTGCTAATATATGTTCTAATAGGTAAAGGATATTAACAATTTTATTTTACTGATCCCACTAGGAGGCATTTCTATGATCCAAATTGCTAGTCTGATAACACTTTCATGACAGAGCTAATATTGGGCATTTTTCCTTTTTAAAAAATGTATTTTATTGATTTCTTGGTTTCCACACATCACTTCAGTTAGATAGATCTAGGGAAATGACAGCTGCAGAAAAGTCATTAGCAATTTGATTCAAACATCAGTTCTTGAAGTAAAAAACAAAGTCCTAAACTCTACTTATTAACCAAATTATAAGTTAAAAGAATATCATTTTATGTGAAAAGGTATCTCACCTTTCCTGGCAAAAAAGTCATAAAACAGAATGAATAATGCACAGTCTTAAAAAAATATTTGCTGTTACTGCTAGCATGTCATTTAACATAATTTATTCAATATTTTAGAAAGGTTAGCTTGAACCTAGGAATGTTGCAAAGTTTACGAGAAACTCAATAGGAAAGATGAAACTCAGAAAACATGGTAGACATATTACAGCCACCTCTCCCATGCCTGTCACATAATAGTTTCCCTTAAAAGATTTGTTGACACATTGCTTGTTTAGCTTGAAGTTCATAAAATAGCACAGTATAAATTTTTATGAGGTTCTTTTGAAATATCTTGCATTTATCTTCTAAATCTAACTTTTGCTATATTCTGGGACTGACTTTCTCCTTTATTGTGTTATAACTAACAGATGGACACTGAGTCATTAGCTTTGCTTTGCTTTCCATATTTTCTTTTAAATCTTTATGAGGAATAACAACTGTAATGTTTACATTTCACATCCTCTAAGCCCATCCTATGTTAAAAGAGGGTGGAGAAAGAGAGACAGGAAATTTCATGAAGTATGCCTCTGCTCAGAGCCAAAACCTGTATCCAGAATTTGCTGGGGATGAGAAAATGGTCAAAACTGTGGGGAACAAGTGAGAAAGGTAAAAGTTCAGCAGATCTTATAAAGAAAGCTATAAGAATCTAGGCTCTGGAGGCAGAGAGACTTGGTGGTCTTTGCTCTACCACTTAACTAAAAAGAGCTTCCGTTTCTTCATTTATAAAGTTGGGGCTGAACAGTGTGAAGATTAGAGGTAATGGTTTAGTTCTAGAATATAGATGGGACTCAAAAAACATTACCATTATTATTCCAAAGAACTTAGGTGCTGTAGAAATACAATAATAAAAATCATACAAGAAACATAGAGGATTCTGGGTAGATTATGGTCTAAATACAACTGCCAAAGCCTGTCCAAGATCAAATCTCCATGGGGCCAAGGAATGCTGGAAACTACTGAGGTCTTGAGCTTTAAGAGGGTTGTAAGGAGCTGTTCTCCCACAGTAGCTGAGAAACTTGCCAAGGATCTGTTGCCCTAAGTACCCCTGGATGAAGCTCAGATCCAAAGTGGAGAGCTCTCTGAACCTGTGACCTCAGCATCCAGCCAACTCTGAGGCCACCTCAGTTTAGTAAGTCACAGCCACCTTCAGGCACCTGAGTGCATAGCACTCCAGACCTCTAGGACCCCGTTGATTTGCACTGCTGGGCACTCCTTACTGGAAGAGTATGATAGGGAGGATAGAGAACAGAAGGAAAAGGCAGACTCGTAGCCCTCAAACAAACTTCCTCTCCCAGCTCCACCATTTCTAGCTCTTCTATCTCAGCACTCCTCCCTGCTTGATTCTCTAGATCTCCAGAGTTTGGCTAAGGGACTCACCCAAGATTCTCATTGCTGATCCCCTAAATCCCTCCTTCAGCTGTCAGTCTTACTCTTGCAGTCTCCATCTAGATAATTACTTTCAACATGGGTGTTAGGTTACTAGCCCATTCTGCAGATTTTGGTAGGAGCCTTACCAATGGGTAAAGCCTGTATTCCCACCTCCAGCAGGTACATATAATGCATGTTCCATAATTGAGAAAGTCTGAACTCTTAGTTTAAACTGTTGAGTTGGGGAGCTGGAGTTCCCTCATAGGCAGCCTGCTTTCAAGCCCACATTCTTATTCTCATGTTCCACCACCTCCCTGTACTAGGGTTGGCTAGAGAGGTGGGAGGGAGGTTGGGGAATGGAGCTAGCTAGAAAGGTAGGTTAAATTGATTGTATAGAGTTTTGAAAGGTAAACCAAGGAATTAAAATCTTAACATGTGTAAGCAGTGGGAAATCATAGAGATGAAACAAAATGGTTTTGAGGAACATTAATCTGTTGGCAGAATGCAGGACTGAATAGAAGAACGATGTTAAAAGACTGCCAGAATGCCTAGGAGAGTATTATTAACCTATGTGTAATGGGATGGGAACTGAGCCTGGGATGTAATATTGGATGTGAGTTAGGGAACATTGGCAAGACCTGGTGACTGATTAGAATGGAAAGTAAAAGTAATGACTCTGGTTTTAAGAATAGATAATAAGGGAAACTAGACGCAACAAACAAAACAAAAAACCCAAAGGTAACTAAGAAGTTATAGTTAATAAATTACTTAATCTAAATTTTACATTCCTCCATTGAAACCTCCTTTCTTATGTTATCTTAAGTTTAAACATTGCTGATTAAATCCCCTTAAGTGTTCTTTATCCTAAATGGTTCTGATATTTTTTTTCTCATCTCCCCTTTTCCCCAAATGTATATTCACATGTATGCTTGTTAATGGGCAGAATTAGTATGCTTGACCCTCTGCAAGAGAAATCACAAAAAGGGATTCTGGAGACAAAAATAAGACTGCGAGCTCTCCTTTACTGAACTATTACCAGTCTCTGTGCTGAGCTTCTTACATATATTTCCTTTTTAATGTCCATAACAACTCTATGAGCTTGGTGCTACTGTTATTCCATTTCACAGGGCAGAAAGCTGAGTCTTGGAGGATTGTAGGAACTTGCTCAAGGTCATAGAGCCAAAAATGGCAAGGCTGTGTCGTGTTCCTGGTTTCCTCCAGAGCCCATGCTCTTAGTTACTATTGATAATGTATGTAACTGATTCTAAATCTATTTGAAAAAAATATCCTAACTGATGGGAGAAGTGAGAAACAGTAAGACATTCTCTTTAATATAATGGCTTATTTATCGCCATAATTTATCCATCACGTAAGAATGTTTTGACTGCTTTATTTAATGTTTATATGTTATCTGGAAAATGGATATAACATATTTCCTAAGAAAGAGAATTTGGTATAATTGAGAAAAGTTTGAATCCCAGCCCCTAATTTACTATTTTAATTCCAGATGTAAACATAAAGTAGCTTTAAGGTATAAACTAATGGGCAAAATGTGAATGTATTATGGCATATCTCATAAAGAGGTCTAACTATATAAAATAATTACTATATGCCCATTCAAAAGAGAAGAGGTTTAAAAAAAAGGCCATGTAAGTCAGCAATCAGTGTCTAGAGATAAGTAATTACTTTTATAATCATGTTTTGTTACTTGTTACACTCTCTTACAAGTAATTTTTCAAATAAGCAAAAATGCATTAAAGGAAAAGTTTATTTGATTCATTTGCAAGGTACAGATTTCTTTTTGCCAGTCCTCTTTGCACTTTCAGTGGAACACAGTGCAGTTTTTACCCTTTCTGTTTTTAGAGCAGCAGCTGTAAAAATAATTAATGGCTAAAGAAACTCTAGCCTATCCTGCCGAAGGCCCTTCTGCATTCCACATGAACTATGGAAAGGAACCAAGACTGTTGCCTCTACATGCTTAGGGCCCTCGAGAGAGCCCCCTGGGGAAGGCTGAAGGACTCCTGCCCCTGCTTGGAAATCTCCTCAGCATCCTGACTCCTTCTGGCCCACTACCAAACATAAAGAAAAGCTTGTGTCAACATGTCTTTCCATACTATTTTACGTGATGATTTTGGTACATATATATAATTTTTGCTTTCATCTCTTGTAGTTGACAATGATGAGCTCAGACTTTCTTTGTGTAATTAGTAAAGAAATGAGAGCAGTCACAAATTTTATAAAAGGGATGTGCACTTCCCCCTGATCCTTTTTTCTCTTCCTTTGCAATCTTCACTTTTTCCTTTTTGTGTCTCTACTTTCCTTTCAAATACACTTATGCAAAATACATGCCTGCACTTGGGTTAGTTCAGGTATAATGAGAAGCCTGTCATGTGTGCTATCTGCACAGTCAATTGACCTGCTGCAGGATTGAAACCAGGCAAGGTGGCTTCCAGGCCTGGCAAGGCTCTTGCCACCTGTGACCTTGAGTAAATTGCTTGGTCCTCCAGATTCTCAGTTTTCTGATTTGTAAAATAAGGATAACAATCCTTCCTGATTTACTTCACAGTGTCCTTGAGAGATAATGAATGTGAAAGTGCTTTGTAAACCATGGAGGCTCTATGCAAACATAAGGAATGATGATGGTGTCGATTTTGACAAAACAAAACTTTCCACAAACAGTAGTGACAGAAGAATCAGCCCGGAATTCCTTCTCATTGCCTCACCTAATAATGTTGAGGCAGCAACTTTTCCTGGTGGACTGGGAGAACACACATTTGCCAAATATGGAGGGGGAAGCTTAGCCTTTTGAACTCCTTCCTCTTTCTGCTCTGGAGCTGAGCCCAGCTGTATCTCTGGAGGACGTGACTGATCTAAGAGCAGTCAGCTCACTTCATTTGCCTCAGCTCTGCTGCTGCTCCTCTGAAATGCTCAGCAAAGGGATGCTAAGTTGTTAAGGCTGTTGCCCCACCCTTGGAAGAATGCCCAGAGGATGTGGACTGTCCGCAGGCAGCTGGACCCGGGAGTACAGAGTCACTGCGCACCCAAGTGCCAGCGCAGAGATCTTTTCTCTACCACATGCATTTTCAGTGGGCTCTCTTGTCAATGTCCAATATTCAACATTTGAGAAAGCTAGGGAAATGTTCTGTTAGTCTTTCTTTTACATCTATAAGAAAGTAAGATAGCATTTACCCCATTTGAATTGGATAAAATTGGTAGAAATTATGACCCACGGCCTAAAATTATTCTGACCATGGCCAAGTAAAAACATTAAAATTGAAATATCATTCAAGATATTTGTGAATATTCATTTTAGGGTTTTTCCCCCTCCCTCTTCCGGATTTAAGTATGGGAAGAACTAAAGAATTTTATAAAAATGCATCTGCTAAACTGATAAATAACAATATCATTTCAAAAAATGCCAAGTTTTGAAATGTCCGTAAAACAGTAGTTCACAGACTTCTTGGTCTCAGAACCTCTTACGGTTCATAAATTATGTAGGAGCCCAAAGAGTTTGTTTATGAACATTATTATCAATGAATATTTATTGCATTAGAAGTTAAACCTGAGAATTGTTAAGAATTCCTATTTATTAATGCTTTAAAAATTAACAAAAGTAAACCATTATCTGTTAACATCAGAACAATGTTGTCATCATAGATCATATACCTACTGAAAACCTGAACTGTACACTCACCAGCGAATGAGAGTAAAAAAGGCAAGTCACTTCTGAGTACTTGCTTTTCAATAACCACTTTAAGAACTTACAGTTTAAAATATTGGAGCTCTCCAGAAAGGCATAAAATGCAAAAAAGGACAACAATGTGATATTTTGTTTTTAAAGAAAAAATCATTTTTAAAGGTTAGTTTCATTGATCTGAGAAAGTAAATTTGCATTGTTAAGATAGTGGGCAATGAGTTTGAGTCCCCATCCTGTCACTTAATGATAATTTTGGAGAAGTTACTTCCCAGACTAAGCATACTCATCTCTGAAATAGAGATGGTAAAAATATACCTACCCCATGGGGTTGTTGTGATGAACAAAGACATTATACATAAGAATTAGTCACAGTTCCCCAGAGAAACAACCAAAAGTATGTCTATGTGTGTGTATATATATATATATGTACACATATATGTATATGTGTGTGTACATATACATAGATACTGTAATATAATGTTATATATAATAAAATATTTTGTTACATAATATATAATAAATTCATAAGTATATATTATACAGTTATTTCTATATATATATGATATGATATAAACATTGAGAAAGAAAAAGAGAAATTTATTTTAAGGTATTACCACATATGATTATGGAGACTAGCAAATATAAAACTCTGTAGGGTGCACCAAGAAGCTGAAGACCAGGGAAGAGCCAGTTCAAGTTTGAAGAAATCTGCTGACTTAATTTCATCTTGCTTATGGGGGCTTGGTCTTTTTCTCTAATCAGGCTGTCAACTGATTGGACAAGGCCCACCCATATTATGGAGGGCAATCTGCTTTACTCAAAGTCCACCAATTTAAATGTAAATCTAATTTTTAAAATGCCCTCACAGAAACATCCATAATAATGTTTGCTCACATATCTCAGCTCTGTGGTCAGCCAAGTTGACACATAAAACTAACCAGTATAATGTATAAAGTATGGTGAATAGTGCCTGGCATATACACTCTCAACAAATGTTAGTTATTATGTATTGCTAGTATTGTATTAAATTATTGTTTGTTTTCAGATACTGTTTCATGAAAAATACATAAAATAGTTTTATTTTTATAAAGAAATGAAGAGTCAAATTTTATTTATTTAAAATTCTGAAAACAAGTAATAAAGGTTAATTGCCTTTTCATGAATAAAAAATATTTCATATTTTTGTATCAGTGTACAGTAGATGTAGATAAATCAATGGAAAAACTATATGTAGCCCAGAAACAGACCTTAATATAAACAGTGATACATGATAAAAGTTGACATCGCAAATCATTGTGGATGTTGAGTCAATAATTCAATAGTGTTTCAAAGTTTTTTAAGTATTCATTTAACAATCACTTTGTGTCATCACTTTACACTAAGTGCAAACTAAATTCCAATAAGATTTAAGAATTAAATGCTAAAAAAAATCACACAAAAAATCCAAAAGATAATTCAGATTTATCTATATAACTCTATAGGTAAAAATTGAGCTTATCTGTGGGTAGGAATGACTTTTTTAGTTTAGAAATCAATGGAGAAACTACAAAACATCAATACACTTACATTAAAATTACCATTTAAAAGTAACTAATTGAGAAAAATACCCACAGAAATAGACAATTGTTAGTATATTTAAAATATGATAAACATGTGCAAATTGATTAAATTAATCTAAGACACCCCACCCCACTCCTCCAGTAGAAAAAGGGCAAAAGTATCAAAGGTTAACTTCTCCTTGGAATCAGAAGGATGAAAGTAGAGGATAGTTATTTTACTGGAAATATATATAGGATTCCTGGGGATATGACATTAAAAGACAAGTACAGCCAGCTTGGATCTCACAATCACCTGAATTGGAATTGAGGGTTGGCTCCAAAGACAATTATGAATATTGTTCAGTTAGAGAAGAAAACCTCTTTGCTTACTCTGCATTTTTACTTCATAAAAGCCTAACTTGATTAAATGGTTTGGTAACACTGGATGGATGGGTTGAAGAAGATGATTTATGGGAACACATTTTGGAGAAGATTTGCAACATCAATAAATAAAGGTGGATATATTTTAGACTTTCTGTTGTTTTAACTCTTATGCCATGGCTTATTTAAAAAGCTTCAGCTGTAATTCTCCCTCCCCTGGTTTTGGTGAGATTTTATGGGCTCATCAACTATGGTCCTTTATATGACCACAACCCCACAACTGATGAGGACTCCCTGCCCATGCCGTGCCTCTCACAAGCCGACCACATGCCCCTATGTCTCAACACTACATGTAAGAACAATTGCCTTGAAGGATTAATTGGTACTTTTGAAAAGATGTCTGAAGAGGATATCAAATTCCTGTTGCTCCCTTTCTATTACCCTTTGCAGAATAAGCCTTGCCCAGGCTGATGCTCCTCTCTGGCTCATCCAGACCAGTATAAAAGGTTTGGCCTGACTAATGAAGACTGGCTTATTCTGCAGGGCACATGAGCCAAGCCCTGATGTTAATTGTTGCATAAAAGCCTTGTGTGCGGTCGGTCTCCTGAAGGGAATACTGGGCTATGAGTCAGGATATGAGACTTGCTTCTCCTCCAGTCTTCACGGCAAGCAGCAGGGCCAGCTTTGCTGGCCTCCAGTGGGGCTCGTGTGCCTCCAGCCTTCAGACCTCAGGACTCTTTTAAACAAGCAAGACCTCTAAACACATATCTTTTGGTTTAAATCTCTGTCACTCATGAGCTTCGGTTATTAGAGATTTACCTCTCTGAATCTCAGTCTTCTCATTTCTAAAATGGAGAAACTACCTCCATCATGCCACTTACGTGAGGAATAAATGAAATAATAATATGGACAACATATAAACACAGCATTGTGCTGGACATATAATCATCTCCATAAGTGAAATTTTTCTCTCTTTCTTCTTGGAATTTAGCTCACCATCTTCTTTCTAACAAACCCACTTTTGATTAATTTCAGAGAAGAAAATACTATATAAATTCAGCTTGTGTACTATTGGCTACTTTAGGCATAAAAACTCTTCCCAAGTATATTGACCTTTTTACAAGGAAAAATGAGGAATTGTAGCTATAATGATCATAGCAAGGAGAAACCAATAAGGATTGTGTGAAGATACAGGAGAAACTTGCCAGGAATTCTTAGCATCATAGTATTTGTTTATTCAATCTTTTGATTTAAGCCTTCTGAAACGTAAATTGCCAATATTTTGAAATACATAGGATAAGATCATTATCAGTCACCCTAAAGCATGGCTTAGCTTTTCAGAAAGGAAATTTTAATCTGTGTGTTGAGGTGAGTAGGATGTAGTTCATATACCCTGAATATTTAAGCAGTTAAGGGAGAAAAGGAAGAGGGGGAGAAAGATGGAAGGATCCCATAATTCACACTTGTACCTGGAATTGTAAGAACAAAATAAAATTACTGGGATGAATAGCTACAATTTCATGAAATGGTTAAAAATGTTAATAATATGGTATTTTATTTTTATTTTTTATTTTGAAATTGTCTACTCAAAGGCATGTTTCATCATCATTATGCTAATATCATACATTTCCTTCCTGTTGAACTATTGCTCTATACAAATCACAGTATTTTTCCTAGGATTTTTACTGTTTAACGTTTTGTTGCAGTATTTGTGGTAAACTCTGTTGTTCATGATGTTGCAGGACAACAGCAATGCATAGAGCCTAAAAGCTACAATGACCGGCTATTTTGTGGTCAGTACAAGGAAATTATATTGCCACTATGCTGTTAGGGGAAAAGTTTTCACATTGCTCTAACCCACCCCCTGCCCCTGTCACTTGCCACTAATCGTAGGTTTTGCAAATATGTTGAGGGTAAGTGGACCCTGGAGTACTATTCTCTGTAGCCCAAAACCATGCCCAACCCTTCCACTTGGTTATTTCCACTTGGTTATAAATCAGTGGTGGGCAAGTTTTGGTGTATTTAACTCCCCCACACTTTACTCTGTCTGTTCTATCAGACTGTGTGTGTCCGGCACTCTCAATTTATGTACTTTCATTATTACTTTATTTACATAAAACATTATTTAAAAATAGTTTGACCTAAGATACAGGTCATCTTGAACTTTCCCCTCACGTTCATTCTGTTGGTGGTCTTTTTGTGTTTCATTTTTTGGAGTATTTACTATTTAAACTAAAAAGATAGAAGCAATGATAACTACTGCCAAGTCCCTTTAGCTCTCCCCTTCACATCCATGTCTCTTTCACAAGTAACTGGCTTTCAAATAAAGTCTGTACTAACCTTCAGTACAGAGAAGGGCCACTCCTCCAGGGAGGCAAAGCCCAGCCCCTCCGTCAGCCACTGCTGGCCACGTGCTCGCCCTGACCCTGCGTCTGGCTTGTGTTGCCCATGATTATGGCTCTTGTTGGCAGCTCAGTGGCCCATGGGTTAGAAAGCAGAGAAGGAATTTAGAATTACAGGGGGAAATGATGCTTAAAAAGGCAACAGTTTACTGATGTCTATTTTTTTTTCACTCTAAGGTATTTTCATACAATTTGTCCTTTATTTCAATCAAGTATGGTTGGTTGCACTAAGGAACTTTATTTTATTACTTTATGAGTCTTGTTGAAATAATCCAAGAAGACTCTACTGAAAAAAACATATATCCACAGTTTTCTTCACAGATCATGTGACAGAATAGGTACTGCAGATGTTAATTTTAAAAACCTTTTTTTAAGCATAAGGACGAATATATTTTATTTAGTTAAAATGTATTCAGCATATTATGTTATACCTTTTGTCCATATTAATCAGTCATTTATATTCATTTTATGTGCTCCTCCAAGCAGTGAATCTCTTTATACATTTGATTCAGTGCTTAGAAAGCTATAAGTTAAGTGATAAAATAATCACACTCATTATTTTTATCACTACTTGATTTTTTTAAAGCTGCTAATAATTTTTTCTTCATTTGTACAGTACCAAATGTCATTATTGGATCTAGTATTTCAGCAGCAAAAACTTTAAAACAGACATTCTTGTGTTTACATTCCTCCAAGTTAATTCTTTATTACCTTCCTTCTTTTCAAAGTCCAAGTTTATCAATAGTGATGTATTTCCTTGTGTGTGTTTCTTACCCTACCAGGCTGGATCCAGTCAGATTCACACACCTGAGATGAACCCCAGGCCCCTGGTAGCTATGAAATAGTTCAGGAATGCAGACTTATAAGTAAGCAATTAAAGCAGGCTCTGGAGTCCTGTAAGGTATGTGACATTCATACTGGGCAACAGGTGATCTATTTTCCATCTCTCCTTCCCCCTTGCCCCAGATACCTTTTCTAGAAATAGATAATATGTTTTTGTTCTATAATTTTTTAAATGTGTTTTTCCTTCCTAGACATTTTAATGGAAATAGGCAAAGAATGAACAATAACTAAATAAGAAATCATAATTGCTTATTTTAATATACCTCTGATTTTGTAATATCATTCCTACTTGGGCTCTAGTTGACTTTGGATCCTGTGTTTCTCCAGTTTTGTGTTAACTGTTTTCAAAGTATTTCTCAAAGTGTGGTCTTTACTGAAACTTCTCCATCAGAGCCACTTGTGTGCTTGTTCAACATGTGCCTGGTCCCCACTTCCCACCCCTTGTCAACTGCATCAGATTATCTGGAAGAAGAACCTAGAAATTGGGTTTTTGAACAATCTCCCTTCTCCCCAGGTGGTTACAATGCAGGAAAACAGACCTTCCAGCATGACCTGCCACACAGTTTTCCCATTATGTCTTTTTTCAGCATTTCTCCTTTTTGTATATCGTTTCTTCCATTTTCAAGAGGATCGGTGAGCCAGTGCAAAACAGTATTGCTTGGTCCTACCCTCCTATATCCAGCCTCAGACTTTATTAGGAGTCATCTAACAGAGAGAACCAGACCTGTCCTTAGTCATCTAACACAGTCTGAGAGAGGGCCTCAGGTGTTCCACAGCTAGTCACTTACCATCAAGATGACCCTCCAGCACTAAAATCATGTGTGACAAAGTCAAAAATATCCAAAACAACAAAACAAACAAAAAACAACTAAGAAGAACAATTTTAAACTTGCTGAGTTTCTCCTTTTCATATCTAACTATTGCCAAAAGTTCTCGTTCCTACAAGTGCTTAGGTTCTGTTCTAGTGCGTGCTGCCTTCCCACTGAAGCTCTCTTACACCATCTTCATTCTCAAATTATTTATACACAGGAAACACTTAGAATCTTAGTGTCACACATGTGTGATCTGTAATCTGTAAATGTAGTTATTATCATTATTAAAATTCTTTAAAGCTACACTGAAATAGCATCATGGTTAATAGAGTAACATTATAATAATGAAGTAACATTACGGGTAATAGAGCATAACACAGATGAGCTGTGAAAAGCCTTGAGCCTATTTAATTAATTTATCAACATTCTGGCCCCAAGTTCTGGAGCTCTCTGGTGACTCTGACTCAGGCTTAACACTCCAGCTATTCACAGCTTTAGGAAGATTCCCCTGACCTTGTCCCAACCTCTTATCCCAAATCCTGAAGGCCCCTTAAGAGAGAGAACCAAACATTGTATGCCCTTGTGAGTGTTTTTAGTCTAGAGCTCTAACCTTGAGATCATGAAAACATATTTTATTCTTTGATTCCTTTTATCTAATGCCTTGTACAGTTCCATAAGTGGCTTTGTTGATAATAACTGTGAACATGTTTTCTTTTAGCCTATCTCTGTGATTACTATTTGGTGGCTTTAGAAAGAGAAGCTTTTGCATACTAGCATGGGGCTTTAACACCTGAAGGCTAAATGGGTGAGGCTGACTTTGAATGACCTTAATGAAGCAATGTGTGTGAAGCCTTAAGTTTAAAAAAGGTTTCTGTTCGATACGGCCACAAAAAGGCTTTCCCACCCAGGGATACTTTTTGGAAGGACATGAGTTTCCATTCCCAGATTTTCCAAAGGGACAAATCTGTATCTTAGGGTTATCTAGGTGGAGCAGAAGGGTTAGGTTTATCATTTGCTGGGCAGTTAGCCTGTTTGGTATCTGGCCCGACCAAAAATATTTTTTGAAGAGACCTCTCTTTGTCACGTTATTTTTCAGTTCTTCCTAAAACTGTCTTTAAAGACTTCACTTTGTTGGCATCAAGAAGGGCTGCCAGCAAGGAAATCCCAGGCCTTGAGCAGACTTCTAACAGAAAACCCCAGAAGAGGAACATAATGAGCCCTTGATCTGAAAGAACTAGTAGAAGAATTTAGAGACTGACAACTACTTTCACCCAGGAGGAGTGCTCTGAGTACAGTGAGTAAATCCCTCTGGACCACCTCCATCAGCACCGTGGTGAGTACTTGATATCCATTCGATGTGGGTTTTTTTAAAAAAAATTAATCAGTGAATGAATGAGTCATTTTATTTGTGTTAAACTGCGGACCAGGACACAGGGCTCTATTCCTGAGCCAAACCTGGGGAAGAGGCTCTGGATCTAACAGGTTAGCAACCTCACAACGTTCAGGGTCTTCAAATACCTCCTTGAATTTGACCAACAATTACAGGAAGTACTCAGGCCAAAGGCAGTTTTGTGAAGAAGCTGACTACTACAACTTCCAGCTTCAGGCCGTCAGGGAAGAAGCCTGCAGCTGAAGCCCCAGATCCAACTGACTGTGATTTCAAATACTGGTCAGGGTCTTGTCTGTCTTGCCCTTGAAAATATACCCAAGAGACAACTTAGTGAGGGGTGCTACCATTTGTGGGACCCTGTCCAGGCTGAATCGAAGCTTTTCCTTAGTGAGAGGAAGGGCGCCATCTTGAGGATGGAAGTTTTCTCTTCGGGCTGATGGGCCAGCATCCTCAGAGCACTGTCCTTACTGCACAATTGCTACAGATTTTCCTTGGACTGTTGTGCTAGTTAGGAAAGACCAGTCTCAACAGTGAGTGAGAAAACACGACTTCTGTCATCTCAAAGTTTTAAGAGGCAATTTTGCTGAGGACATGCAAAGGAAATTGGAGATCTAGACCCATGGCCCTTGACTCCATTCTTAAAGTAGATTTGGTCCATCCATGCCAAAGATTAAAACATTGACACACTGTGTAGTCCAATGGCTAATTACCTTTCCCAGGGGTCTGAGTATGAGGAATACTCCTGCCATGTGTTAAATGTTTCTTCCCTTCTAGGCTATTATTTCCAGGCTTACTACCCATGAATGGCTTTACTATTTAAGATTCCATTTGAAGTGGGGAAAGTGGGAATGTAAACTTGTGGGGAGAAGGAAAGAGCAATCAGCAGCTATCCAGTCCCTGCTTGGGTTTGGCAGGGGCTGGACCACAGAATAGATAGAAAGTGCTGGATGAATCTCTGTCTATCTTGTTCACGGCAGTTACTCTGAGGAGGGAGCCAGGAAGTGGACAGCTGGCATGTGGACTGTCAGAGTAGCCAGGTCTGCTGAGAAGACATGTTTAAGGAAGAATTTTTGCTTTACCAAAAGCATTGACCAGAAATGGATGCTCAAATGTTAGTGCAAAATGGGAAGAACCCAGAGTAGCATTTGTATGTGCAAGGCATCAGTGGAGAAACTGAGAGGTCAGGATGAAGAGAAGGTGAGAAAGAGTTGATTGCTATGGTGAGTGGACAAAGGGCAGGTTTTTAGAAACAGCTACCACCCCTTTCAAGAGTGACCAATAGCTATCTCAGAGAGGCAATGCTTGTGAACTAGGCTAAGACAGGAGCTGAAGAAAGTGCCTCCCCAAAAGTCAAATGTCTGAAAGAAATACACTTTCATAAAGTATATAGTAGATGTGTATTTTGTAAAGTATATGATGTATGTATGTTTCCTTGAAAATTTTTATTTATGCAACTATCACTCATAGACTTTTTTGCCCCCAAACTGTCAGACTTGTCATATTTGACTATATAAAATTCTAAAGGAAATAGGTATATGGGTGCATGTACAACTCTCTAGAGCTGCATGTCTAACTACTTTCCACCCACCCAACACTCACACAGCCAATAGCAGAATGGTTGTTTTGTGGAAGTGTGATGGTTTGCACTTCCTAGAAGTTGGGTGTTACCAGTTTGTTCATTGTATTCTAGGAAATGTGAGCCACCTGTCACAGGTGGGAATGTTGTCAAAGTGTCTCCCATATTGCTGATAGGCCCAAGGGGAAAGTATATTTTATAACTAACAGAAAGTTAGAACCAATTCTTAAATGCCTACTTGAGGGTTCAAATTAAAATATAGAACATAACCACTGAGCATGTTGTTCTAATTAAAATATATTAACATTAATGCCAATTATGACTGTGGCTATCCACACAAATGAGAGTCATCAAAAGAAAGAGTATGTAGATTCCACATAAATATTGTTTCTGTCACTATTTTTATTTTAAATGATATGTATGTGTAAAAATAAAATGCTATTTCTACCATCAGTGTTAGTCCTTATCGATGTAGGCACCTTTTTTAAGAAACCCTTTGAAAGACTCCCGTGTTTGTCTCTCCATCACTCTCCCATTCCTCCCCCACGACATCTCCAGGGCACCCTTTTCCTTTGAAAGCTGACCATTCATCACTCCCCAGCCACCTAATGGTAACCACAGGAGCTGGAGGTTATAGGATCCTGTCCCTCCTTTGGCTCCAAGGCAGACAACTTAGGCTCCTTGGTGTGTTGAACTTGGAACCATATAGAGTACAAGGAAGGCCCTCTCTCATGGAAGAAGTTGCGGAATATAATTTTGGAAGGTGCAGGTAGCCATTGTTCCTGCAATGCATGGAGAACTGCTCTAAAGTGAGAAAGATTGAGTTGACACTCCAAAAAGAGCAAAGACAGGACATGGAGGGGCAATCCTGTCCATAGTCAAGCTCCAGGTTCCACTTAGTTCTCTGGATCACTGCCTATCCTGAGATTTGGTTAGTTCAACACTTCCTTGAGTTGTCCAAGGCAATAAATGCCTACTTGTCTAAAGTGGATATTGCTTGGTTTATTGGTCACTTGAATAAAGAGTCCTATTCAAAGGATTTGGCAAAGTCCTAGGTGTGAATATGTAAAGAAATCTTGGGGCAGATTATTTCAAGGAACAGTAATTAGAAATATTAGCTTATAGCCAAGTATATCCATGGCAAGAAGGGTAGATGGTATATGCACCATTGGCCACAACCCACATCTTGTGGTTTTAAAATATGTTACAAATTCTTTGGCATCACATCCTCCTTCCTTTTATAAGATGGGATATAACTTCCCCTCCATTTCATTATGGATCCAACTTAATGAGTTGCTTCTAACAAATAAAATATAGCATAAGTGATGGTATGTGACTTCTTAGACTAGGACTTAAAATGGATAGTTTCCACCTAGCTTTCTCCTTCATGAATCACTTCTTCTGGAGGAATCTAGGCTCTGTGTCAAGCAGATACTCAAGCAACCTTGGAAGAAGCCCCCATGGAAAGGAAATGAGGCCCACCTCCGAGAGCTGGCACCAACTTGCCAACCATGTAAGTGAGTTATCATGAAAGTGGATCCTCCAGTCCCAGTTAAACCCTTAGATAACTGTAGTTCTGGTCAATATCTTGAGTGCAATCTCATGGGAGAACCTGAGCCAGACCCACCCAGCCAAGTCATTCTTAAATTCCTGATCACAAAGATAATAAAGTGTTTATTGTTGTTTTAAGCCACTATGGATATGGAAAACTTGTTACACAATAATAGATAACTAATACTATGTCCAAATTGAAGGGAATTATTTTCAAGAGGTTAGTAAATCAGTTTCAGTAGTTAAGTAATGGCAAGAGACCCCAAATTAGGTAACCCAGTCATAAAAAAACTAGAGATCATGATTTAGAAGCTTGGTTTCCTGTGACTAGCATTCCGGGTAGAAAACACAGTTGCTGAAGAACAGGTAGGAATTGATCATCAACTATTTAAAAAAATGGTGTGTGTGTGTGTGTGTGTGCACCTAGAATAATTATGGTCAAAAATGAGAGTTTGCGGAGTTGAATATATTTAGACTCAAATCTTTACTCCACTACTTTCTGTTTGAACTTATTATTAGTCCATACATTTTTAGAGTAGTTTCAGACTTAAAAAGTGTGCAAAAATTATCAAGAGTTTGTTGTACCCTTAATCCAGCTTCCCCAAATGTTAACATTTTAGCATTATAAAACTTAAAGGACATAACATAATAAAAAATAAAACAAAACAAACAAGAAAACAAGTCAATATCAAATCTGTGAGTAATTTTTCTCATGAATGACTGAAATCTCAATATGTATTCATAAAAAGTATACTCGGTCAACTTCCTCTATTCCTGCTTTCTCCTTCTTTATTCCTACTTTTCCAGGGCACCTGGGCTGTCCTTTTCTCCCTTTTCTCCCTGTGTCAAATCATTCTTTCCCAAATTAAGGCAGCCAAGCTATAAAGCCAGTGTGAAGGTTCTCAATGTTAGTTTCTCAGTATTTTAGCAAATAAATTTCCAAAATGAGTGATTCTTCACTACATCCTGTACCAAGCAAATTTGAGAAATTGATGGTGAATTTCTCAGAAAAATGGTAATTCAAGAAATGCACAAAATATATTATCAATATATGTATCTTTTAAAAAAAGATAATTGATGTATCCTTTAAAGAAAACTATTTTTGTCTTGTGACATAAAGGAATTTTTTTTCAAAATGTGAAGTTGAGAATTATTCAGAACAAGAAAATAAATAAGTCAGAGTTAAATCATGGATAACGCCAGCCATACATATATGTGTTGGGTTGTTCATCTGTCTCCCTATCTTGGATGTTGGCTCCTTGGGGACAGGAATTATTCCTTACTCTTTCTAGGTCCTCGTGTATTGACTGGCATAAAATGGATGTGTTGATTGACTTCAAAAATGATAGAGAGGTTTCCTCTTAAATGTTGTTTTTTAGTAATTTATGTGAAAGTTGAATATACATTCTCTAAGACCTCTGTTTCAACAAGGATGAAAATTATCCTTATAAAGGGTTATTTTGAATAGTTATAAGGAAAGCTCAATTGTCAGATACATGAACAGACCTTTCTCCCTGTAAGCCTACCGTTTCATGGCCCAGCTGGCTCCTAGGTCTTCCCCTTCAAGGCTATGTCCATGCCCCTTAGAGCTCTGAACCCAGTCCATCCCTTCATAGTTTACCTTCACATCTGGCTGCAGGGTAGAACCTAGTCCAGATCTTTGGAATTGCTGTGGTGAAGGCAAGCCAATGGCCCTCTTGGTCCTTAACATTACTTTATTGAATGTTAAATACTGAGGAGAAATAAAAAGGTAACAACAGACATAGTGAAATGACACAGTAAAATGAGGTCGAAATTCAGTTTCCTAAAGTGGAGCTCCCAGCACTTTGTCAGGCCTCCCTTCCTGCACGCACTGTGCTGTTTGGCCTGAGTTTCCTCTTAGGTTTACAAGATATTGGATCACTTTCCTGCAGGCTCTTGTTCCTATGGACATAGAGCTAGGCAGTATCTACAAGGTGTAATGGTTCAATAAATAGCTGTTGAATTAGTAAATGAATGAATCATTTGGCTAATTTTTTACTGATCTGACTGGTGGGTGAATGCTGTAGAAACATTGCCAGAATAAAGGGGTTGAGCAGGGGGAGGGCACTGGGTGAATAAGTGAGGTTTTGAGGTAGAGCAGAAGCAGAAACACAAGACCGATCACTGACATTGCAAAAGCAAAACATTCTCAGTGAGACTTTGACTTCCTCACATTGTAATTATATACCATACTGTGCACCTCCTCTGTAGCTTATTCCTCAAAACATATTTGTGGGTACATTTTTGCCAATGCTATTTCATAAGACATGTTCTACATAATGACCAGGAGCAGCCAGAAGCAAACCTCACCAGATTCTGTTTCATTTTTTCCTCTCTTTGCCAATACAGGTAAGACTTAAGATAATTGAACTACTTTTCCTACCTAGACTAGAACTATTTTATAAATGCTTCAGTTGGCCTACAAGTAATTTGCCTTCACGTCTTGAGTCAAAAGCCAGTAGGACTGTTCTATTTGTATGTGCATGGTGACTGCTTTCTTGGCACCCACTGAGGGTATTTTTTACTCCCTCTGCTCTGACATGAGCTATGGAGTCCAGCTGAGAAAACCCTCTGAGGGAAAACAAACAAAACCTCACCAGAACCCATTAGGGGCAGGGAAGTTGGAAGCAGTGTCAGAGTTGTGAAACCATCAGAACATTACGATTTAGGATGCTACTTTCAAGTTCTTTAGATTTCTGAGAACATTCCTTGGGAAGTGTTTTGTTTTCATGGAAAAGTTGTTCCATTCCTGACAGCACGAAGAAGCACGTGGAGACCGGAGACCATGAAGACATTTTCAGCAAAAGCTAATCTGGTAGTGAAAGTCTTAAACTTGCATTTTCAAGGCTCTGTCAGAACATGCAAAACTTTTTTCTTGTCTATCTATTTTATGAAATTAAAAATTATATAAGGCAGTTGACGCTTCTCTTTCATCCAATGGGAAAAACAGACTTTGCAGAGTTCTGACATGCATCAGGGCATCACTGTTCAGCCTGAATATGCTGTGTATATATATGTCCTAAGGCTTACCTGATATACTTTTGTTCATTCATTCAGCAAATATTATTGAATGGTCATCAAAGAGGAAGGCCATGGCCAACATAATAAAGAGGCAGATTGAAATGTTTTAAATTGAGATGTAGTTGACATATAACATTGTTACTGTTAGATGTACAATGTAATAATTTGATATATGTATATATTGTGGAATGATCACCACTGTAAGTTTAGTTAACATCCATCACCACACAGTTACAATTTTTTGTGTGTGATGAGAACTTGTAAGAGCTACTCTCTTAGCAACTCTCAAATATACATCACAGTGTTGTTAACTATAGTCACCATGCTATACGTTACCTCACCACATTTTTTTATCAAGTAACCGTAGTGTAGAAACAAAATGAAGCTATCCAATTCTAATTCCACCACTAATTTGTACCTGAAAGAAGCAGCATACATATTAATATATCAGTTACATACCCTGGATTTAGCCATTTAGCATGTGAAATAGGACTTATGAGAAGATTAGAAAGATTTTGACCTAATAGATTGAAGCAATCAGATGTGGAAAAGAATATAGATCTCCTCTTACTGGATTAGCTGCATTTTCATGCATGTGAGGTGAAACTTTAGAGGAAGAAGAAAAAGGAAAAGAATTTCAGTGATCAGATTACATGAAGAGCAGGTTTCAGCAGATCTAAGTAGTCCCAGCCAGGCTGGGCCAGAATGTCCTTAGATAATCAAATACAGCTTTACTGGTACAGAGCTATTATCACAAAGGGGAGCTGCTAGGACAGGCCCATTTCTGCCATTGCACAGCATGACCTTCGGTGCTTACTTCCCTTTCCCTCCTTTAGAAGGCGAGAGCTGTGGAATCATGGGAAAGTGGACACGCTTTAGGGCCAGACACGCCTAGATTGGAGTCTTAATGCTGACACTTACCAGCCAGCTGTGTGATGACATGTGAATTTCGTAGCCTCTATGCATTTGACTTCCGCTTTGTATAATGGACCTGGTGAGGCTCATTTCACAGAGTTGAATGAATTTAGATGAAGATTCTGCCACAACCCAAGGTTTCAGTTCTTGCTAGCTAATAACTCTTGCAAGGATATCCAGTCCATTTTTTGTTACCCTGGTGTCATAGGTTGGGAATTTCTCAGGAACTGGTTAGCACTAATTACAAACTCTTTAAATTAGTACTATCAGCATATAGTTAGGCAGTAACCAACCATGAATTCTTCCACACTTAAAAAGATCAGGAGTTGCTGGTCTGTTTAGAGCATTGACTGAAAAATAAAAAGGACTTTGGATTTTGTAAAGAAACTTTATGTTGCTTAATTTATTTCAGGGAAGGACACTTATCTGAGTAGTGTTCTAAGAAAGAGCACAAAGCATTTTTGAAAGTATCTTACACACACTGAATAAAGGGGGAAAGTACATTATTTAAAAATACTTCCCAATCATATTAAACTCCACAAGCTTCATTTTGTGGTGTTTTTTGCCACTGAGTAACTGCCAGGGTTTATCTTCTTATTTGGCTCATAGAGATCCCAGCACCTGTAGTCCTGGTAATGAGGTACAAGGAGCTTCCATCTGTTGGATTCATTCAATCACTTGAAAGGGATTCCTGGTTCTTAAAATAAATGTGTATAAATAACAGATCAAATATTTTGTAATCTAAAGTAACTCAACGGGAACTTGGGATGAATAGAAAACTAGAGGTCCCCATCTTCCCTGGCTGTGTCCCTCAGGCTATACACATGCTAAATTCATCCCAACCTGAAGTGACTTGATGGGGACTTGACTCTCCTCAGGCTGCTGCTCTCTCTCCTCTGCGGCCAAGAGCATGCAGGCCTCCCTGACTGTGTCCATCTCCTCCACTCCCATTCACTGCTCACCCGGCTGAAGTCATCTCTGCCCAGCTAGAGGAGGATTGCCGGCGGCTTGCTGCGTCCTATGAACTTAAAGAGGTAGAAACATCCCACAGAACCTGTAGGGTTCTATGTTCTCCCAGGGTTAATATTACAGGAACAGCTCTGCAAGCCCTGCCAGCAGTCACACCATCACCAGCTCCTGAACTCAGAGGCAGGAAGCAGGATGAGCCGGGGAGAGCAATGAGATGGGAGCAGGAGTCACTGGGAAGAAGACTGACTCAGGCGGGGGAGTCGTGTAGTCACCACCACTGAGGGAGACGATCATTTGTAATCAGAGCCTGTGCTTATTCTCTGAGAATCATTTGTATTTTGAGTGATCTGAATCTCAAATTATTTGAATTCCTTAAAGTTACAAGGATCATATTCATGTAATTTCAATGAATACATATATTTGTTTGCTTTATGATGGTGGGGTTTCACTTGAAAATTTTAGAGAAAGAGCCCCTCCATCGTTAGTCCACTACCTAATTATGCTAATTTTATTTGGTTGATATATTAGACTCTGGGGGAAAGGAAAAATGGGGGGGCAGGGAGGCCACAATACAATCCCTTATTCTCAGCTCCAGACAACACAGGAAATCCTCAATTAAACTGTACCACTTCCCTCAACACTCAATAAAATGCACACATTATATTTAATCTTTAAAAATTCATTTATAATAATGATTTTTATGTGAAACAGTGAAGTGAATTCATTCCATCCTAGACCCCCATCCCCTTTTTTATTATTGCAAAGTAATGCATGCTTCTTGTGGAAAATCAAAAGTTGAGAAGAAGAATTGGTGAAAAATTAGTTTCCTTCTGTCTCCCTTAGGTTTTCATTAGAAAACTTCCTGACAGTTTCTTTCAGTTCGGGGAGGTAGATAAGAGGACATCGCCTCACTCACAGACAGCAAACTATGTATTTAACATTGTGCTGGGACTTTTTGTTGACAGGATTGAGAAGGATTTAAGGTTCTTCAGACCCAGGGAGGGCACAAATGCAGCAGAACAGCATCTTAGGAAAGGGAGCAAGTCTGGCCATGGTTATGCTGTAGAATTTTTTTCTTCTGATGTGAGGTCCAGCTGAGAACAATGTTTGCCTTGTACATGCCCTGTCAGGAAGGATTGACGGGACTCTGAGCATTGGTAGCTTGGCACATAGCCTTCTGAGTTGGTGGCCCAACAAGGTTCTGGAATGGATTCTGCTTCCACCTCTGCTCCCTAACCTGGCCAGGGCCACCACCCAGGTGAAAGTTAGCTGAGGAAGAGCTGTTATCTCTGGAAGGCGCTGACCGAGGCTGCACAGCACCTGAGCTAGCGACCTGGAGGGATCCCAGTTGTGGGGAGTGCATCTGTGTGAGCATCTGAGAAGTGCCATCTCCATCTCCAGGACCTGCCCAGCCCACAGTGAAGGAACAGCTCCAGTCCCACTGCTCTCCACCCTGACCTGTGATGCAGGCATGTCCTCTCCCAGAGACTGTACGCGTCTGCGTACTCTGCCGTGAGTCATCAGGGCTGCGCTCCTGTCATGGCCCAGTGCATGGTGTGCCAGCTTAGCTGCCAAACAGCCATAAGCCTGTTTTCATTCAGGTGGAGAAAGAGGACCTTTGCGGGAGACTCAGGGCAAAAAGGAGAGAAGAAGGCAGAGATTCAGGGCAAAACTCTTTCCAGAAGTGCAGTTTATTTATTAGAGTATTTCCTCTTGGAATGACAGACTGAGTTGCTGAAGGGCAGGATTCCTGACAAAGCTACCCCCTTTCTATACTGTCAAAACGTTCTTGGAATGTTCTAAGAAATCACCCTGATTCTGTGATTTTTCCATATTTTCCATGGCGACTTGGTGGTAGAACTGAAACAAACGGCTGGCAGGACACCATTTTTCCAAATTCTGTAATGCTGATCCATCTCTGATTGGAGAGTCCAAGTAAGAAAGAAGGAAGCTGGTAAACATCAACCTCCAGGTACCTCTAGTGATTGGGTAAGACAGATGTCTGGTAAATTTTTATAAGTCTTCTGAAAACATTAATTTTAATGACATTTTTAGTGTCAGAAGATTATTTGGCAATATATTCTTTCCCTTAAGTTACAGTAGGAGGATAACATAGTACATTTATCCACTCACGCATTCCTCAGCCCATCCATTCGACCTCTTAACAAATATTCTCGAGTGCCTAAATCTGCCAAACATGGTGCGAAGCAATGGGGTTTACAAAGAAGTGTAAGAAATGATCCCTCCTCCGAAACTTATCAATTTTTTTCACCATAGTCTGTCTGCTTTCCTACTGTGGAGAGAAAGGAGAACTAAACCAAAGAGCTGGGGGAATAAAGGTGCAAAACAAAAGAAAAAACTGTTCCCGTGTTCTTGAAAGCTGATTTGTATAAAAATGAAGAACTTATAAAATTAAAATTAAAATAACAGTAGAGCAAATTATGCTATATATATTGTGGTGGAGAAAATTGTGGCATTGCCTTCTGTTTGCAAGAGTCAAGGCAAAGTAAAGTTAACCTTCAGTTTGTGGAATGTACTCTGAAGCTTTCATTGAAGTGAATAATATTTTGCTGTTTGTTCCATTCTATTTTTTCTTTAGTGTTTCTTTGAATTGTTTTTTCTGAGTTGACAAGGTATTTTTCAGGATATGATTAGTTGACATCATCCAATTCATAAACTCTTCCTTTTCAAGAAATGTTCCCATCACAGTGGGGAATTATTATGTTCCCTTATGCTTACTGGGTGTGTTAACATTGAAGCCAGGATGTGTCCAGAGTGATGGTGATGGCTTCTGCAGTCCCCTTTACACATTTTTGTTATCTTTTGAGAATATCTCTTCCTAGCTTTAAATTCAGATCAGTAATGACACCCGTGTCTCTCTTAAGCATCTAGTACTGACCTACTATTGAACAAGAAATAAATTGGACTTCTGCTTTTGCCTGAAATGGAAGGAAGAAGAGGCACTCATTAGATACACTTCACAATGTGCAAGAAAAAGGCAAGAGTAAGAAAGTTTCCCAGAGCTTCTCTCCGCTCTCTCTGCCATTCCTACAGTGTGGGAAGGAGCTTGATTCTGACAGCTGTCTGCAGGGAGAAATTTTTAGCCTTTCTCACCTGTAGTTATCTGTCACTATTGGGAGCATGTTTTTTGGGTAGGGAGATGGGTTCTTCTTAAAGGGGTAAAACCTTTTATATCCCAAATTAGGCATGCATTTTAGTGAAGGAAAGAAGAAAATCTAATAATTAAGGCTCTGGGTGTTGGACCCTGTCCTTGTCTCAAGCACAGTCCAAATTGATCCCTAAAGAACATTCCGTCCTAGCAGGCTGCCCTTCGTTTGCGGAAAGCCAGTGGAGTCCTGCCAGGAAGCCCCAGCTAGCTGCCCTCTAGGAGTCATGGGGGCTGAGAACTAGTCTTTGCCTCATGCTCAAGGTCACTGCCAGCTGCTCCCCTGGCCTCTGTGGAGCACTCATCTCCTTGTCTTCCATCTTCAGCTTCAGTCTCAAGTACCCATGTTCTGGGCCCTCAGTGCCTTGCCATGGGGCCCTCGAGCAAGGGCGATCCTATGGGATTCCTCACCTCAGGGTCTGAGACCCACTTCCCCCCCTTAAGTTCAGAACAAGTAAAGAGCCAAGATGAAAATATGTCAGAAATTAATTGTAGTGTATCTTCTGCTCTTATACAAGTGTAGGTACTAATATAGAACACAAAAACCAACAAGTAGAGCATTAGGTAGGACAGCTAGCCTCAGATTTTTGTTTAGTCATCAAAGATACTTTTCTTTTTGTTGATGGATACTGCAGTTTTGAAATATTGCATCTGCAAAGAAAATTTAAATTAAGTTTAATTACCTACTTGGGTTTCTCTTCATGTCACATAAATATGTATCCCCTTTTGCTATAGTAATAAACCTGTTTTCTGTTTTTATTATTTAAGGACAAAAGTAACAATCCACTACAGCTTTAAGCAGCACAAGGTGGTAAATAGGGATTTT
Source organism: Manis javanica (assembly GCF_040802235.1). Taxonomy (NCBI): domain Eukaryota; kingdom Metazoa; phylum Chordata; class Mammalia; order Pholidota; family Manidae; genus Manis; species Manis javanica. Next base: position 54,807,026 of record NC_133168.1, read on the forward strand.
CTAATGTTAGTCTCATTCCAACCAAAAACGGAGAACTTTGACCATTTGACTGGGCTGTGAAAGCTTATCATTTCAACTTAGCTTGTTAAAAATCTACACATTGCTCTAGGATTCCTGCCCCTCTGCAATTGCTGTTATTACTGAACACCAGGTTTCTGAGCTCAAGTTGGGGTTGGAGTTAGAGTTAGAGCCCTGGTTAGAGTTTGTCAAAAATAGATTTAGGCTTTGACCTCCCCATTTCCTGCAGCAGCTGCAGTTTCCAGGGGCTGATGATCATGGGGCAGTCAAAGAGGTACAAACATCATGGCCTGTGATCCTAATGCAAGGGTTTTCTTTTGCCAGAAGTGTGCTAAGATTCTCATCATACATAGGCTGGAATAGAAAATGTAGGGGGAATAAAGGTCCGGAAGAGAAGGACCTGGACTGTAAGAATGAGCAAAATTCAGCTTCTCCCTATAGATTTTTCTCACTCTAAGTGCCATTCAGAGAAATTTGGTATCCATGGAGACGAGTGCAGTACATGCTAAGGTTACATATTCTCTGCAGATCCAAAAGGCTAGTATCCAATCTGATGCTACATTTAGGAATAGCAGAGGGAAAGCTTTGGAGAAAAGTGTTGAATAATTAACTGAGTACCCATCACGCACAGGGAAGCGTGATTTGCAAAATTAAGGATACAAAAATACAACAAGTGATGATAAATACAGGACTATTTATTTCCATGTAAGAATCTTGGCAGTCTTTAGCGTTTCTACTGTTCTTAAATCCACATTACCTGTAAAAATATGAGAAAGTTTTCCTGTCATAAATTTATATTTTATCCCCTGCTTTGAGAGAACACAAAATGCTGTCAGCTCTAAGAAGGAATTTTCCTGGGACTTATTTATAATTGAATGATATACAAGGAAGCACGGATTCCCAGAAATTGAATGAGAAGAGTATATCAGCCTTACAGGCTGGTGACCAAAAATGAGGCAAATCTAGAGAGAAACACAAGTAACTGAGAGAAGCAAGTGTTTGACAGTATGACTATTCAATCAAGTGAAAGAGCTGTTACCGCAAGAAGAAAAGAGGGCGTTCAGCGGAAGAGAGAGTAAGGAACAGTCTGGAAACAAGAATCTATTCAAGGAAGTTTGACGTAGGTTATGACAGGAATGGGAAGTTCATGGAGATTTCTGTGAGAGTCAAGGAGAAGCACCCCTGGGATGACAGGAATTCACTGGCTGCAATTCTGCCTGAACTCAAGGATAAATCACAGAGGGGCCAACGAGAAAGAGTTTTGCTTTCTTAACTCGCAGGATTGAGTGAGAGTTCTGGCATAACCTCAAAGAATAAGCCTGGGTGTCCACAAAATGATGAAAATGAGAAAATTAAAAGCTTAACATTGTTCTAATTGAACTCAAGGAATGTTATATTTGGATTAATTTTACAGATTCTTAAGAAACTAGAAAGTTACTCGTCCCTGTCAGTAGTGCATGTGTGTGAGATGAGTATTTCTCTAAATTCTAACAAACGCAGAGAAGGTAGTGACGTCAGTATTGAGTTGAGGTCATGCAGCCTAGAAAATGTGGGGTTGGCTTGTGCCATGGCAACAAGAAGTCATGAGAAATACTAGGGGGGAAAGTGACCCCTGTAGAAAAATGCATATGTATTTTAAATGTGTTGCTGAAACGTGTCCTTAATTACTCTTTAACCTGAGTATCAAGAATATTTTCCTGCTCGGAAATGCCTACCTCAATAAATAAGGTATACCATCCTAGGCATTTATGTTCACATACTATACATTTGAAATAGTTTCATCTACGAAATTAATTTTATATGTGATTTATTTAACACAATTTGATTTAAACATTTAAAAAATGTACATTAACTCATCAGTTATAGCCAACATGACAGTTCTTCACTGCACCCAGGCATCTCCACTTGCCCCTGTCATCAGATAAAAGTTCAAAGTCATCACAATGTGATTGTAAATATGAAGAGGAAAGTCATCACATATGCCAGGGTCTTCTATAGAGGAATTCTGTTACATATGTGGTAAAGGCTTAGCCATTATCTAGGTGGATCTGATCATTTTAAAAGTTGGTCATATACCGAGTCATGAAGCTGCAAGATGCATACACTTGTTCTGTTTCTTAAGTGATTGGTTAAGGACATTTAATGATATTGAAATGAGACCTGAGGTGAATAAACTAGTCCCTCATTTAATATAAGGATCAATTTTTCAGGGCTATCTGGTTTGCTATCATTAGAAGTAGCTACTTCTCATTTTACTGTCTATACCAAAACTATACCAGTTTTACATGTATTTCACTTGTTCTGAAGTCCACCCCAAATAACTGTGAAGGTAGAGTTGCCCACTGCTTGTAACCACCCCATGTCCTCATAATTTCCTACAGCTTTTCTTTAATGCTAGGTGGAATCTGTCTTACAGTCCCTAGCTGCCAAAATCTTTGTCCTGCAGAATAAGAGCCTCATGCCTTGATAACTCAATAAAGTACCCAGTTTCTTCCCCCTGGGTTCACATAATCTGAACTCCCAGCTCAGTGTAATTTCTCCTGGTTGAAGGGCTATGCTGTGATAAGAACCTCCTTTCAATTTCTTTGAATTACATCCTTTGACTTACATGTAACTTCTCCACCACTCTCATTTGTTTATCATTTCAGTCATTAGACAGCTATGCACTCTGGCCCACAAATACTGCAGTAGGTTCTGGGAACACACCTAACTACATAGCTAGTTAGAACCCGTCTGGTGACCTCATGAAGCTGTCTAATGGTGGCATATCTCTGAGCATTAAGAAAGGCATGTACGTGCTTTCCTAAAATACAGGGAAAGTGTTTTCCTACTCAGTAGAAGACTTCTAAAAAATAACACATGTATTGAACTTTTGTTAAATGGAATTTAGGCTTTAAATGTCCTCATACAGCTTGCTATTTTAGGGACTCCTAGAAAGTTGATAATCAAGCTTTAATTCTTATTGTGAATTTTAACTTTTGCAATGATTATTTTCTTAAGGACATCGATTTTATCACACCTTAAAAACTTAAGCACTTAAAAAAATACATAAAAGTAAACCCTTCCAAATGAAATTCCTATTTTAAATGCATGAAGGTAATTGCTATATAAAGAAATCCTGATGAAACACTGCAAAGAAAGTAATTAACCATTAACTTATTTTTAATAAGTCAGGGTCTTAAAATTATAGTTTCTATATTGCAGAAAACAAAACTTTTAACAATATAAAAAATTCAAATGATAAAATATAAATTATGGAGAAATATACATCAATATGAAAAGAAACACAGAAGCAGTCTAACACACAAGACCCTCTGCCTCTTGTGTTCTGAAGAAGCAACTTTCCCCAAATCTTTCCCTTAGGACCTGTGAGTTTGCTAGGGCTGCCATAACAAAATACCATAGACTGTGGCTTAGACAATAGAAATGTATTTCTTCGCAGTCTGGAGGCTGGAAGTCCAAGATCAAGATGTCAGCAGCATTGGCTTTATTCTGAGGCCTCCGTCTTTGGCTTCTAGATGGATGCTTTCTCCCTTTATCTTCACATAGTTTTTCCTCTATAACTATCTGTGTCCTAATCTCTTCTTATAAGGGCACCATCGTATTAGATTAGGGTCCATCCATATGACCTCATTTTTACTTGATCACCTCTTTATAGTCTCTATCTCCAAACACAGTCATTTTCTGATATAGTGGAGCTTAGGGCTTCAACCTGAGCTTTGGGGAGACATAATTCAGCCCATAATATGGCATGTCTCTAGATTAGAAAATTCCAGTTTGAAGGTAAATAGCCTTAGGAATCCTGACATGATCATTTTTTCTTCTATCAACCTGTGTTGATTAAGTTGTCAAATAACTGCTATGTTCAGAATAGACTTTCTAAAGATCTGCTGGATGACATGATAACAGCTACACCTTGGACAGCAGAGGGTAGAGGCATGGAGAATTGGTGAAAAATGAGTGGAAGCACAGGGCCAGAAAATGCTGACAAGGTGCTGCCTTCAAGAAGAGGTGCTCACAGGTGGCTGGATGAAGGCAAGGAGGGTGAAGGCTACGGAGAAAGACTCCTCAGGCCTGTAGGCTGATGGAGAGGTCAATTACACACAAGGAAGGGGTAACCAAAACTAAATTGTGATTTACAATTTTTCCCTGATGGAGAATGGTTGATAATGAGCATTAAATGGTAGAATTTAGAACTTTTTTGCTTCTTGCTCTCCAGTTTTCTCTTCTGTTTGATAGTTTGCTGCGGTTCTGAGCTAAATTAGCATTTTGGAGACTTTCCAAAATAGTCTGTTGATTTGGGAAACCGTTTTGGTAAAAGAACAGTAGTGATGGGAAGAAAAGAGAAAATAATCTGAAATGCAAAGTATTTTAAATGCATAGGAGGAAAATTCAATAGTAGGGTCAACATTTCTCTCATCAAATTTTCAGTAATTCATTTGTATTCATTGCTGTTGATATTATTCATTATTCATTCAGTAATTCATTGTTGATGATATAAGTCCTGGCTCACAACAGGTGCACGATAAATATTTGTAAACATTATCTACTTAATGCTTAAAATAACTTCCCTGTAAGAAGTAAAATTTCCATCTTCAAAGGCATGAGTATGTGTTCTCACTGTGTCGCTCTCCCATCAGCGACAGGAAGGAGGATTCAGATTGGCAGACAGGGTCATACTGACAGAGAAAAGAGAAGTTGGTATAAAATATGGATCCACTGGCAGAAATGACAGATTGGCAGATTTGGCAGGGTGACGTGGCCCAGAAGGGTCAGGCTCAGGACTAGGGGAGGAGAACACTGAGCTTGGAGGCTCTGTTCCAAGAGAGAAATTACTGAGACAAGGAGGGCGAGCTGCCTTGACCCCACCGAGGCGATTAGAGTTTGTACCTGTCTCACCTTTCAAAAGTCTTAAAATTCTGAATTTTGGAATGCTGACTGATTTACCTTTCTTGAAACACAGTTCTCTTTGGTTCCTGTGACACCACATTTTTTCTCATGTACTGTGACTCTGTGTGTATTTTTAAAGGCTTCCCGCACCTAGCCTTTAAACATCTGTGTCCCTTTGGTTTCTTCCCCAGATCTTCTTCCCTGTTTTATAAATCGGTTGGAGATTTAACAAAGTATAATAATGTATATTAATTATGCTTTATATAGGTTGAAAAAAACCTTTTAATGCCTTGTCTTCTAACTTTCTTTATAATGTCTTTGATCATATGGAAGACTTTAATTTGGGGGTAAAATACTTTATTTTCTCTGTAGCCTTGCTTTTGTGTCCTTTCAAAGAAGGCCTTCTCTACTTTGAGATCACATACATCCAATCATATATTTTCTGACATTTTTAGAGTCTTGGTTTTTCATGTTTAAGTCCTTTATCTAACTGCAATTTATATTTGTAAATGGATTTTGGAGTGAATCTAAGTTCAACTTGTTTGAATGTTGAATTTTGCAAATGACTGGCCTTGTTCCAACATTGTTTAATAAGTAGTTTATTCCTTTCCATTAATTTAAAATGCCACTCTCATTCTATACTAAATTTTGGTACATACATTGGTTCACTTTTAGACTTTATTCTGTTCTGTTGATTTATTTTTCTATTTACTTATACCTACATTAATACCACAGTTGTATAGCTATTTAGTAGCTATAAAAGGTGTCCTGTTTCCCTCTCAGTAGATTTAATATTTTTATCTACATTTAACAGCTTGAAACAAATTTTCCTTAGAATCTGTGACACCACATTCTCTCTTTTCCTATGTTGCCACTCCTTGTCCATATTTTATAGGTTTCATATCTTTTGCCCAGCTCTTAAATATTGGTGTTCCTTTTAGTGTTTGCCTAGACCGTCATCTGTTTCATGCTAGGCATGCTTCCTGAGTGATTCCATCAGCTCATACGACTTATTTCACCAATATGATGGTACTAAAGACTGCTCTTCTAGCCCAGCTTTTTCTGATGAGTTTCATAACAATATACCCATCTATACTTTAAGTTGAAACTGAACTTAGAATCTTCCCTACAAGACCTAACTCAATAGGTGGCATCCATTTACCATGCCTGAACCTTAAATGTCATCCTTGACTATCTCATTCCTTAGTCTCATCCCAGAGAAAACGTCTTTCACTTTCAGCCTATCACCAAATCCTATTAAATGACATTTCCTAAAGAACTATTAAATCTGCTTATGTCTCTCCTTCCATGTTACCACCACTTTCATCCAAGCCACCATACTTTCACTTCTGATCTCCCTGTCTCCAGACTTTCCTCTTCTGGTTTCCATACAACTGCCAAAGTAATATTTCAAAATACAAACTACAACCTTGATTATGTCATTTTTGTCTAAAAATCTTCAACATACTCCCATTTCTCTTAGAACAAAGTCTCAATTTCTTACTATAATTGAAAGTCCCATCCTGTCTTCACCTGTCACTCCAGCTACACTGAACTTGCTTTGGCCCCTGGCATGAACCACACTCATTGTCACTTGTCTGTCTTTGTGTTGTCACCTTAGCAGGCAGTCCTGTTCATGCCCTGTAGCACACCCTTTTTTACTGGAGTACCTCCTACTCATCTTGCGTAATCCTCCTGTTACCAGAGTGCCTCTTATTTACCCTTTAGACTTCATCTCAAATATTACTGTGTTCAAGGAGAAACCTTTGTTGAGTTAAAAATCTGATGTTGATTTCTCTTTTATGTACTCCCAGCTCATTCTGTTGTAATCACATGTTTAATTGTCCGTATCCAGAACTAGCCATTTTGCCAATAAGAATACACTAGTGCTACTTTAACTCCCTACTTGTAGATCTTTAATAATCCCTCATTCCTTAATGAGTAAAGTTCAAATTCCAGACTTCCTATAATTTTTCACTAACCTATCATGTTGTGATCACAATATATTATTCCTTTCCCATATCCTATACTTCCATTATACTTAACCTACCAGTCAGTCCCTTAGTATACCATGTGCCTCCCTGGTTCAGGACAAGTGAAATCTCTGACATTATGCAAAGTCTTCCCAAATCTCCCCTAGGTAAAAGTAATCTCCTTTTCTGGATTTCCATTTTATCTTTCCCCCCATTTACCCTTGTTACATATTTCCTTTTATGACTGTTACATCACTATTATAACACATGAGTCTTATACATGAAGCCCAGTATATGACTTTTAAAGGTGGAGATCACATCTCATTGATCTCTGTCAATGTTGAGAGTGCATTGCATGTACACAACTGGATTCTGCTAATAATATATACTTTAGTGAGTATTTCTTGAACAAATTTAACATCTATAAGGACACTGACAAATTTATCTTCCTAGAGATGCAGCAAGAGAATTGTGTTTTCTTCCATTAATAGAGAAAATAGAGAGTTGAATTGTAAAGGAAAGAAAATGACTAAAAGTGGTCATTTCCATGAGTCATGGTTACCTAAGAAGGGAATTTAGGAAGAAAATGAAGAGGTTGAAATTAGGTGGCTCCTTTCAGATTATTTTTATTACTAATAAATTGCAGAAAATGTGGTCCTTTCAAATGTTGTGTTTCCCAAAACATTCCAAAGTATATATTAAATGATGGTGTCTCAGAAAACCAGTATTTTTAAACACAATAGCATTAAATGGATATTATTGTGTTTTATGAATGAGATAGACAGAGAGAGATACAGATCCTTACACTTTTCTTGAGCTGCAAGTGCAAAGTATTTATATCATGGAGAAGAGAGTTGACAGTCACCTCTAGGAAACATTGGTACTCTATATTGAATCTGTTAGGACTCTTTCTGTTATAAGTAACAGAAAGCCAACTTAAATCACCACAGGCAAAAAAGAGAATTTGTTGACTCACATAACTAACCTATCAGTCCACTCAGGTTGCACAACAAAATGTCATAGTCTAGGTACTTATTTTCTCGTAGTTCTGGAGACAGGAAGACCAAGATCAAAGTGCCAGCAGAGCTGGTGTCTGGTGAAAGCTCTCTCTCTCTGCCTTGCAGAGGGCTGCCTTCTGTTCCTCTCTTCACACGGTGGAGAGAAAGAGTTCTGGCATCTCTTCCTCTCCTAATAAGGGCACCAGACCTACTGGGTTAGGGTCCCACCTTTATGACCTCATTTAACTTTAACTGCCAGCTTGGAGACCCTCTTTCCAAATACCATCACAATGCTGTTTAGGGCTTCAACCTGTGAAATGGTGGGGGCACAGTTCAGTCCATAGAACGGACTGTTGGAACTTGACTTCTGAGAAACCACTATCTTGGTTGCACATCTACGTCTATGGCCACTCTGTTTTGGTTTCATTTCCTGGATCATACTCAATTTCCCAACATCTAAACACTGGAAGATCCTTAAGTCTATTCTTACTCCCAAAGTTATTTCTTATCCTTCCATGGCTTTTAATACCATTGCATCTGCCCTTGACTCTCCAGAATTATATCCAAACTGCCCACGACATTTCTATTTGGATGTCTTACAGATATTGCAAAGGGAATTGCTGGCTGCTATCACTTTAATTCGTGATGACTAAACTCAGATAGGCCCTTAGTGCTCTCGGCCATCATATTATATTTCTCTGATAATTCCTGCTCTTCACTCTCCCAGGTGACTATTTTATACCTTCTGACCTCAAACCTCCACTAGTTCTACCCTCTGTCTCAACCAGAGAAAGGTAACTCCCAGTTCACTGAGAAAGCAGAAGTCACAGAGAACTTTCACAATCTTAGCCCATCAACACAACCCACCTAGCAGTACCTCTACCATTTACCCTGCCTTCCTGTGTGTTTCTTTGGATGAATCATCCATGCCGTTTTCTAAAGCCAATCACTCTTATTTATTAGTCTTCCATCAGTGCCAAGACAGATAAATACAAACTTTATTAGTTCGTGAATCTGTAGGTAGGTTTGGCTAACTACTCTGCTTAGAGTCTTGCAAGGCTGAACACAAGCTGTGTTCCTTTCTTGAGGCTCTGGGGAAGAATTCACTTCCAAGTTCATCCAGGTTGTGTGCAGAATCCAATTCCTCACAGCTATAGGACTAAATGACCTTTCACTTGCTGGCTGTCAGGTGGGGGCAGCCCTTAGCTACAAGAGGCCTCTCTCTGGTCCTTGCACATGAGGTCTACATCTCAAAGCTAATAGCAATGTGTTGAGCATTCCTGATACTTGAAATTTCTCTAATTTCTGCTGCATCTCATTTCTGATTCCAGCCTGAGAAAGTTCTCTGCTTTGAAGGGCTCATGTGATCAAATTGAGCACACCCAGATATTCAAGACAATCTTTCTCTTTTAAGATCCACAACCTCAATCATGTCTGCAAAGTCCATTTTGCCATGTAACATAATAGATTCACAGATTCCAGACATTACAGTGTGGACCTCTTTGGAGGGCCTTTCTGCCTATCCCACACTCCATTTGTGCACCAACAATTTCCTTTTTTTCTTTTGCATCACTAATTATTTCTCCCAACTGGATCATCCCTATCAGAGTACAAAATGCTGGTATTTCTTCCATGTTTCCACTCTCCCTTCTGATTACTGCCCCATTTCTCTGCTCTTTTTGGGGAAGAACACCTTGAAAGAATCGCTCATAGTCTGTTCCCAATTCTCCTTCCATTCTTTCTTGATCTTTCACCCTCTCTACTGCAAACCTGGGTTGGTCAAGGGCACCAATAATTAGATATTCCAAATTCAAAGGTCTCCTTTTGGTCTTCATCTAACTTTCATTTTACAAAGCCGATCAATGAGAATTTCATTTGGCTTCCAAGGTATCACCCTCTCTGTTTGTTTTCTTACCTACCAGTGGTTCTTTCTCAGTCTCCTCATTCGGTCTTCCTCATATTCCTGACCACTTCATCCAGGATGGTCGAGGGCTTTTCCATCTGCGCTCACTCCCTGAGCAATCTCATTTAGGCTCCTGGCTTTAAACACCATGCACATACAATAACTTCCAAACTTATATCTGTAGCCCATAACTGTCCCCTAAGCCCTAGGCTTGTATCTTCAGCTACTTACTCAACACCTCCATAGATTCTTATAGGCAAAGATAACTGTCAAACTCATCATCTTCCCCACAAAACCTTCTTACCACTGCCTCTTGGTCAGTCTCAGCTCCATTCTGATGAAACCCAAAATTTTGGAGATGTTATTGGCTTCTCTCATTAATCTCTCTCCCTTATACATAGTGTCTAATCCATTAAACAAATCCTTGTCTCTAAGACCAAAATATAATTAGAATCCAGCCATTTCTAGCACCTCCATCAAAACCATCCTGGTCAACACCCACCGTGATCTCCAGCTTGATTTATTGCCCTATACCCTTTGTTAGTCCCTCTTCCTCCACGCTGACCTCCATACAGCTGCCACAATGATCCTGTTAAAATCTGAGTCACAGCACATTGCTTAAAGCTGTATTTCTTTCAGAATAGAAGCTGAAGTTCTCACCATAACCTAGAAAGCCCTACATGACCCCCACCAGGTGCATTGCCACCTCCCACTCCTCACCAGCAACATTCCCACTTGATGTGGCTTTGCACTTAATGTTCTCCTGCCTGTAATGTTCTTCCCCTACTTCCTTCCCCATCAACTTCAAGTCTTGTTCAAGTACCACCCTTGCAGTGAGACCTTCCCTGGATACTCAGTTTAAAACTGCAAGCCCCTATCTGAGCAGTAGCCTTCCCTGTCATATTTTTTGTCCACAATACTATCCCTATTAAGTACCCTATATAAATTTTTCATTTATCGTTATGGTCTGCCTCCCCCCAGAAGACTCTGTTTCTTTTGTGCTTGTGTCACTGCTCTGTCTCCAGCACTCAGAACAGGACCTGATACATAGTAGTAGGTAGATAATCAAGAAATACTTGTTGCCGTTGAAGGAAAGTCCAGAACCACCCTTTATTTCAGCTCAAAACCAGGTTCTTCTTGTGGTCTTCCCCATATCAGTACATGGTAACTCTGTTCTATTTGCTCAAGCCAGCATCCTGGGATTCCTCGCTCCCTCTCACACCCTACATCTTTAAATCCTGCCAGTTCTATATGCAAATACACACATGCACACACAAGCACACACTGCTCTGTGCCCTAACTGTCCTTTATTTCAAAGCCCTTGTTACCAACTCACACTATATATTTACTTATTTTTATTGCCCGTTGTCCTCCTTCTCCAAAATATAAACTACATGAAAGCAGATACCATCTGTTTTGTTCACTGCTGCATCTTCAGCATTAAACATGAACCCCAACAACTATAGGCTTGCTTAACCTTAGCACAAAGGCTCTTAGACAGATAGAAATACCTTCTTGCTCAAAAAATCAGTATTAATATTTGAAAATGAAGGCCTCTGGCCTTTCTTGAGTGTTGTGTTTACCCCTAAAACATTCTCTAGGTTCAGAGCAATGGGGAAATCTGATTGGCTTGTCTGGATCACATGCCTCTTATAGTTCTGGTGTGGGTTGAGGGGGAGTAGGGTGAAGTATAAGCTATCCATAGACAGAGGAAGGAAAGTTTCCAGTAGAACAAAAAAAAAAAAAAAGGTCTTATGAGCAGAATGATGAGGGGAGAAAAGGCAGAGGTATGGGGAGGCAGAAACAACAGATGGCCAGCACCGAGATTTTCCAGAGTGGGAAGAGAAATACAGGAATAAACTGGAGCCCCCAGTAGAGGAAGTATCCCTAAATAACTGTACCTCCGTGCACTTTGGGAGAGGACATACCGAAACCCCAGGCACGCCTGTATGGCAGCGCTGTGCCCTTGAATGACTCCCTGTAGGGAGTTGCAGGAAGGATCTCCCTAGCATGAATAATCCTGACGTTTCACCACATAATCTGGGAGAGAGAAAAGCAAGGATCAGCAGCATAAACATGATTTCTCTGTTTCACTGTACGTATTATCGTTCACTAGCTCATTTGTGGAATTCCACGTCCATGCTTATAAAGATTAACTAACACTCATTTTTAGGTAAGGGTAAAAATGAATTAGTTAGAAAATAAGCAACAGCTGTGAAGTGGGCATATGTACATATATTCACATTTGGAAAAAATATAAATCTTGCTGCCATTATTTAGCTCATGCTTTTTTGTCTAGTTTTTGTTCTAGTTTTTGTTTGTGTTTTGATACACCTAACCACAAGGTATTTTAAATTTTTAAAATTTATTCCTGAATATAGAAACTGTTCCTTGGGTTCTCCTGAGAGTGGGGTGCCCAGGCTAACCACAGGCACACACGCATTCTTCCCATAGTACAGTACTTTAAAATTAATAGCACATGCAGAGGAAAAACTAAACCCTTTGACGTCACTCTTGAAATGAGGAAACATAAACAGAAAAGGCTCCACTCCAGTAAGCTGCCAGAGTTGAAGCCGATTGGTCTCTGCTTTTCCTTGCCTGTGGCAACTGACAGCACCTCCCAGCCTAGCAGGCCGGCTGCCTGCTCCCCGGCCAGTCGGTGGGTCTGGGCACTGCAGCGGGCTCGGCTCTGTCCCAGCCCCCGTCTGGGAGAAAAGTGGTGTTCTTAACCGGAGAGCATTTCTTTCTACCTTCCTTCTTTCTCAATCTCTCTGCGTGCTTTTCTGTTCCTTTATTTATTTTCTTTCTTGTGTTGTTTTTTTTTTAACTTAATTATATTCCTAATCCTGGATGAAGTTGCTGGATTCTGCAGCACAAGTCTTCATGAACAAACCGCACCGCTCAGAGATTTCACGGCATTCAAAGGTCACAGAACTGCCACTATGGTTAAATGTCTTGTTTAATGGTTGAGGTAGGTACAACAGATTTAAGCGGCAAGCTCGTTTTTCTTGAGAGCAAAATCACAGAGAAGTAGAGTGTTATTTAAAATGAACTTGTATACATATATATTATTTGGTCTGAGATTGTTACTACAGCAACCAGCTTTTGAATTTCCTTCCTTTTTCTAGGCGAACTGACTAAACATTATCACTTACGCTGAATTAACTGTTTCATTCCAATTAGCTGAATGAGAAAGTCTGGCATTTTCAATGCACTTTGAGTCCCCAGGGAGGAGGGCTTCTTTTTTTCTTCTATTTTGAAAATGAATGCAATAATTCTTCTCCTCCAGTGTAAATCTTAGAGTTGGGTCATTTTTTCTTTTGGTGGGACAGATAGGAAAATATGGGTAAAGACATCAGTGAGGGGTGCAGATCTGGGAAAAAGAAAATCAGTTTTTTTCTTGAGTTTATCACTTGGTTGATAGCAGAATTCAAGATGAAGAAATGAGTAGGAAAATAGGAAGATGCTGGTAAGGAGATTGAAGGTAGAAAAACTAGTAGAAGGTGTGTCTGAAAAATGAGTTCTTGGGGAAAATGCACTTTATCACCTTGTTGCATTTTTTTTTTAATGTTCTGGATTTAGAATCAACAGGGGAGATGTAGGCACTGAGTTACATGACCAGTGATTTAGATCTTATTATTTATAAAGGGAAATAAAAACTTTTTTATTAGCCCTGCAAATATGCTAATTATCTTTTCCTAAGATAACTAAAAGCAGAGTGAGATATTTAATTAAGGACTTAAGTGATTGAGCCTAGGGACTAATTAATCATGTACAGATTTTGTTCTTCATGTGCTCTAGCCAGAGTGACTACTAATATGTTAGAGTAAATCTCTTTTCACCGGAAGGCAAGCATATGCATTCATATACAATAAATACACCAAATGCTGCAGGAAGCGGGGAAATAACACAGGGCCTAGGTTGTTTTCAATGACATTATTATGTATTCCGGAGAACCCTGCTAAAAATCATTTCTACCCCAAGAGTCCATTTTTGTAAAAGCTATTCAGTAATATATGGTTAAAGCTGATTTCCTTCTTACCCTTTCCAAGTTATGCAACAGCAAGATGAATATTTGAAGCCATTACTCTGTTTCCAAAATTTCTTAATTTTTTTTTAAGGTTTCTGTTCCCAACATTGAGAAACAGAAATTTTTAAAAACTGGGTCATGCTAGCAGTGATCTTAACCAAGGTATCAAACACTTAATGCATTTCAAAGGGTTAACAAAATTAACTGCATAACACTGTAATGTACCCAGTTAAGAACTGCAAAAATATTAGCTCTAAAATGCAGAGGATGTGCTGTGAATGGACAATTGCTTTTCTGCAGCGCCTAGTGGGAAAACAAGGACTTTGTGTGTTGCAAATGTCTAACTGCAGCTCCTCCATTTCCTCTGCTTTATCTTTTATTACTGGCTGGTGAAACAAAGACCGGTGTCAGTAGTTACGTCTTGATTGACATTTTCTCTAATAAAGTGAAGTCGCTTTTTGTCTCAAGCAGAAGCCCAGAGTTAACTAGTTGCAACTCCAAAGCTTGTATCCTCTTTATATGGATTTTTTACCTGACACTTGAAGCTGTTTGATTTCAGAGGGTACTAACTCAGTTGCACAACATGAGACAAAATCAGCAGTGATTATGTGTCAGCAAATAAGCTTGGAGAAAACTCTTTTTTGAACCAACTTACTTGGGGCAAAGGTGGAAAAGTCCAATATAAGTCAGGAACAGATATCAGTTTAGGGAACATAATTACACCAGTACATCTTTTAATCCCTTCCATGGTATTCAGTACAAAGCTACCCACTGTCAGTTCTCAATAAATACCTAGTTAAAATGTTTGTTGAGAATTTACTATCTTTCAGATATTGTAAGTTATTTAAATGATTTTCAAATATGGCACTTTCAACTATCTTTGAAAAATTTTTTTGGTGTGAGTGCAGCCTAAATATAGTCTAGAAATCACACATCAGTGGTACAGAGAAGGACATTCCAAACCTTGACTTGTGTTATTTTCAGCGTAAGGATGTCTTACTCCAAACAGATGCAAAACTAAAATGACCAAGTTTCCTCAAAGTGGCAATGTACCACCTGGAAAATGCCTCTGCCTAGTAATTAATCTTCCAAAGTCTAATTTGTTGTTAGCCAGGCTCAAATCACAGGGGAAGCTGCTTGTTGACTCACAGAACATAGTGTTGGAAGGAATTTATTAAGCGGTAAACTAATCCCAAGCAAGACTAAAAGGGCTTCATTATATTAAAGAAAACTGTCAAAATTAAGAATCAGGATAGACTTCAGAGCATTTAAGTGTAAAAGCTAGCAAGTATTTTAAGTGGTTCTACTGACATGATTTTGGGGGGTAACATATTAGGGAAAGTAGGTAACTTATTGGGGGACCCTCGGTGTACAGAAATTCCTATCCAAAGAACCCACAATCTTATGAATTCAGCTCATGTGTCACAAAAAAGTCTCCAGACAAGTAGTAATCTCTTCTAGAAGGCACATCTGGTTGAGGAAGAAGGAATTTGGCATTTAGAAGCATGATGAGACCTTCTCTATCAGTGCCTTCCCCAGACATCCCCTTTCTTCTAAGAATGTGCTTTGGGGAGCCCTTCTGTCATTTACATGGGAGCAGCCCTGGGATCAGGACTGTTGGCTTCTACAAGCATCCTAGGTGGTTTTGTCTACATGCTAACTTGGATTTGTGAGATGATGCATACTTGATTACTAGCTATCTTTAAAGTAGTTGATATGGAAATTTGGGGGATAGAAGGGAAAGGGGGATATAGAAACCCAACTTGACTGAGTATCTACTATATACCAGGCAGTGTTAGAGACTTGAATACAGAGAGTGAAATGTGTCAAAGTTCTCATGTAAAATCAAGGCCTTTATACTTTGCTAACAGTCACAGGTATCTAAACAACAGAATTTGTACTTAGAAAGTGACTGCACAGAGTGCACTAAAAAAGAGCAGCAGAGGCAGGGGACCAGGGTGAGCATCCTCATTCAGAAGGCTCTTGCTTACTCTTAACCTCTTTCAACATCTGTGAAAGAAACTGGTTGTATTGGGTTATTTCTAACAATTCGGTTTAGATCAAACTTTTTATAGTATTCTTCTCAATTTGGAGTTTTTAAGAAATTCCATTTGTATATAAACGTGAAAATGTCAAACCTGTATTCAAAAAACAGGTACTGCGTGCTTTCAACATGTCAAGGGCTATGCCTATTGAAGTGAATAAAAAGATTGATAAGCAGGGATTCCCATCTTCAGGAAACTTATGTTCTGGTTGAGCATATAAACAAATAGTGGAGTCTGTGCAGAGCAATAGAAGAACAAAGGAGAGTTTGGGAAGGGAGATGATGATAAAGAAAATTGAAACAAAAGAGGCGATGTTATGCAAATTGGAATTCAAGAAAAAATTAAAAACGTGTATATAGATATTTAACTCTATTATTGTGATCTTTAATATGATCAACTGAAGGCATTCTCAATCTTCTGAAATAATATGTTCAAAATAATATGCTTGTAATGGTGTTCTTAAAAAATATAATGTTGGAGAGCCAAAGTTTTCCCATTGGTTGATTGCGTTACTGTACTGGCCTGAGGTGGTGAATTAAATTAGTACACTGGTGTCTTCTCCATCATCCGTTGAATTTAGAACCCCTAGGATAAATTGTAGAGAGCGGAAGTCCTTTGAGAACTTTGCCAGCAGCCCCAGATGCTGGCAGTCATTTGGCACAAGCAAGTGAGGTTCACAAGCTGTAGTGGACTTGAACGCTGATGCAGTGTGGTATCATGGGAAATGCCCTTGGTGTTAGGGAACTTTGCATAGTGGCTCAGAACGTCAGAGATGACCCATGTGAGGTAAGGTAAATTTCTTAAGCTTATAAGCTTCAGTTCCCTTGTCTTTAAAATGAGGTGGAATACTTGTAGGATGCTTTTTTCCTTTCCAAGTTCGGTGCTTTCCCATCAAGATTAGCATTAATCTTTGTTCTTCCATGACTCCCATCTTTTATTTCTGCCACTCACCTTATGGATAGTTTGTCTTTACTCAGTTATCCAAATTTATATAATGTTACCTCCAAAATACTCTCATTGCCAAAGAAAAACAGAAACAAAACAAGGCCCTGGGTTTTGAAGACTTTTTGCCCAGGAGGACTATTGCTCCCCAGGCATGCTCACCTCTCCTTGCCCCATTTCTCTCCTCTGAGGCTGAAGTGTCCCTTCATGGCTGTAGCATTCCTTCAGACTGTAAAGGGGCGTGCTCCTTCCCTCCCTCCCTCTTTCCCTTCCCCCTCCTCCCTTTCTTGCATTTGTACGGAGATGGAAAAAATGAAGATTGGTAATGAGATTTTGATAGAGTTGCCCTGTGTAAAATTTGGAATAATGTTTATTTTAGATTTTCCTCTCCAGTGGTTGTGAATTTGCATAATATTTTTCATTAAAATTCCTGCTCAGATTATTTTTTATTAATACTTTTTGTGTTTTACATTGTCATAATTAACATAAATATGAAACATGTAAAAATATCCTTTCTGCATGGTGAAAATCATCATTACCTGCCCACTGCTTCAGACACACACACAAAATTCTGTTCAAAAAATGGAATTTATGCATGACTTAAATATACCAAAGAATATTTAAGACTTTTGAGTTCTAAGAGTATTCCTCTTTTCCCCGGGAACTGAAGGTAGAGTCCAGGACGAGACTGGTGTGAGTGGTGTTTCCATGGGTCTAGATGTAGACGTAAGGAGGTTAACATATGCCTAAATTGTTTAAATTTTCTATCTAAAGATACCAAACGGTTAATGCTTCACATCATCTTTGACCCTAGTGAATCCTAGCTAAAGACATTACGAAATTCTGTTAATTTTTGCATCATTTGTAATATAAAAAAATCAGAAACTACCTGAACCCAGTAATAGGCAAGTTGTTAAATACATTATTTTAAATCCATGTAATAGAAAGACATAGTCATTTAAAAGAATGAGATCCACATGCATAAACCTAAAATGATTTCAAGATCTATTAAGTGAAAAAAGCTACATTCACATTTGTGTAACTACATATATACGTGCACACACACTGATATTCAAATAAAATTAACAGTGGATGCCTCTGGGAGGAGAACTTTTGAGTATGGGAAAAACTAGAGAGTAAAAGAAGAAAGAATTCTATTTTGTTTTGAAATCTCATTAGTTTCTTCCCTCAATCCTAATGAATTTCTCCTGTATGCCTTTGACACAGCTAGGGTGGGCAGTGTTACCTAGAAGTAAGAATCCTGGAAATGAGGAGATAGGTAGCCTGTGTGAGGAGCTCTGGGCCAATCATAAGGCTGAGCACCAGTACCCTCATGTACAAAATGAGGGGCTTAAACAAACTCGAAAGTTCTTTCCAACTTTCATAGGCATCTGAGAATACTTTTTGGCCAACTATTTGAAATCTCTCTCCATAACTGAATGTACATATTTTACTGTACATTTTTATTGGTTTGAACATTTTAACTAAATTTTCCATTTTAGAATTGGTCTACTTTTTCAAATTAATTAAATATGCAAAATTTATATCCAAATACTATTTAGGGAAACCATACATCATGGAAACACTCCTGATGTTAAAATACACTATAGTATCATTTACTCACAAAGCAATAGAAAACATTATTTGTAGTAAAGTGTGTAGTTTCTGGAGTAACACAAGCAAATAATGTTTCAGTTGGAATATGGTTTATACATTGGCTTTCCAGGAGAAAAAAAAAGACTTTCATTTCCCTTTCTCATTATGCCACTTGCCAGCTGTGTCCAGTCAGATGAAAGAACTCAGTCATTCACAAAAGTGTACAAGCATTCTCATTAAAGGAGATGCTGCAGTCCTATAAAGGTCTAAAGAATGCCTTGATTTAGAAAAGGTCATGAAATTAAGGGAAAAAAGTTGTTTTTCATGAACTAGAAATACAGTATAGTTCCATGTCTTTAAGACTAGTGTCCTTGCTTCTTCAATTAAATGACAACTTAATTTCAATTTGGTTTTTTGGTTGATTTGGAAAATGTAAGTATTAGTCATTTTAATTATTCAGTAATTTTTAATTTCTGTTTTTATAGAACCTTTATTACTGCCTTTGGAGTAAAGAATAATATTTACATTAAAATAAAAGGAATAAACAAAACGGATAGGAATTTGTGTGACAGCCATTTTCAATGACCAGAAACAACATTCCAAGTGTTCTCTATCAATTTTATATTTATTTAAAAAATTAATCATTTAAAAATAATTCAATAGCCTGTAAGTAAAATAATCAAGGAATATTATCCTATTTTTCAATAACATGTTGCTTCCTAGTTGCCTTTGTGTGGGTTCGTGAGATGAAGGGCAAGACTTTTCTCAAACTTGAAGACAAATGTATGTAAGAGCTTCATGTAAAAACAAAAAACAAAAAACAAAAGAAGTGTGTTGAAGAACATAGCCTATTTAAAATGTTTCCTTTAATGTAAATCTTTTAGAAAGAAATCAAATGCATTAATTCAATGAAATGGCAATAATATATAATTTTCAAAAATTCACTTTGTGTATTTTACGTGAAGGGAGAGAAGGGAAAGCAAGAGGAAAAAAGTGAGAGTCAAACTTTTTTCAAGGAGCACTTGAACTTGTAACCTAATATCCTGAGTTCAAGTTCCAGATGCTAGTCTGACTAAAGTAATACTTTGGGTGGCAAATTATGTAGCACTTTTTACTTTCAGCTCTTTAAGTGAGAAACCTTTATTAATAACTAAAGGTTTTAGGACTTACTACACAGATGAATAGGCTTTCATTTTTTATTAGTCACTTCAGAGCATAAATGTCAAGTTACTTTATTCTCAGACCTTTCATGCTACAGGAAACAGTTAGTTATTCCCATTTTAATGACAAGGAAATTGAGGTTCACAGAAGTTATAGCTAGTAGAGTTGGCATTCAACCCCAGCCTTTTATTATAATTTTTTATTGTTTTTATATATTTGCAATGCATTGTTTAAAATCAATTTTTATTCATTATAAGCATGAGTTAGAAAAAAATTATCTGTTTAAAAGTGTCACAGTAATCTACTGGATCTATTTATTTATAGGTGGTTTCAATATATATGGAGGAACATTATTTCATTTTAAATGCAATCAAGGGATGAGTCTGACATTTGAAACTTAAAAAGTTTTTCTCAGAGAGGAGGTATAGTATAATAGGGAACAGAATCTGGCACCATTCCTTATGGTACACTTATTAACCTTAGGATCCGGAGCAAGTTACACAGTCTCCATCTCTACTTATTTATAAGATGACGGAGTTTGTAATGTCTTCCTCAGATTGTTGAGAAGTTTGAATGAGTTTTCATTGTGAAGTGTTTAGAGCAAGGTATGAAAGATAGTAAACATCATGTGTATCAATGGGTGCTATTTGTTTACAAGTTATACAAATTACTCCATGGAGTTATAACTTTTTAATAATGCTGTTGGGTGCTTTAAACATAACATTTTATTTAATTTTTAACATTCTATGTGAAAGCATATTGCGCATACAGAAAAATACCTAACATATAAATGTACAGACTGGTTCATTTATTTTAAGTAAGCTTCTGTATAACCATTACCTAAGCCAAGAAATAGAACATTGTTACATTGTTGCCACCTCAGGAATCCCATCATGCCTCCCTTCTTTCATTCACCATTATATCCTGAGACCCATTAAGATGTTGCTTATGGGTGGATTTTATTTATTTTCATTGTTGACTAGTGTTTGAATATGCAACAATTTATTCACCGATTCTACTGTGGAAACACATTTGAGTTGTATGGCCTGAGTATTCTTTACCTATCTTTGGGTGGACTTTACTGGTAACCTTACCTCCAGTGACCTCATAAAGTTAGTTAGGAAATATCACACTCTTTAAAAATTAATTGGAAGAGTTTATATAAATACATGTTATTTCTTTCTTAAATATTTGTCAGAAATTTTTAATAAATTCATCCAGTCCTGGAATATTTTGTGGGTAGTTTCTTAGTTTTAACTCCACTAATATTTATGGGCTGTTTGGGTTTTCTGCTTCTATTTTCAGCATTGGTATGTTGTATATTTCTAGGTCTTATCTATTTTATCTAAATTTTGTAATTAGCACGAAGGTGTTTATACTATCCTGTTTTACTATTGGTCTTTCTTTTTATTCTTGCTATTAGTTTATTGTGCCATTTCTGTTTCTCTTAGTTTTTCTCCTGTGGTTTTGCCAGGAGGGTTATCTATTTTATCAGATATTTTAAGTAAATAACTTTTGACTTTTTAAATTCTCTTTATTTATGTGTATTTGTTGTCTATTTTTACTAATTTCAGTCCTCTATTATTTCCTTCTTTCTCTTTTAGCTTTATTTGCTGAGGGTTTTATTTTTTCAAGTTTTTGTTTTTTGCTCATAACTCTACAATTTTTCTTCTTTTTGAATATATACATTTAAAGCAGTAAGATTTCCTCTACAAATCTGGACTGCATTCCAAAATTTAGCATTTCATTATCAGTTAGCTCAAAATAATTTAAATTGTAACTTCTTTTTTTGAATCCATAGATTATTTAGAAGTGCATTTATTGATTTTCAAACATATAAGGATTTTTCTGGTTATCTTTTTGTCATTGTTTCCTAGTGTAATTCTACTGTGGTCATGATTTAGATCATTAAAATTTATTGCAGTTTCTATGTGTGACCCAATATACGGCCAAACTTTGTACATTTTCACATGCACTTGAAATGATTGTGTGTTCTGTGGTTGTTAGGTACAATGCACTATATATGTCAATTAGAAAATGTGTTAATTATGTTATTCAGATCTTCTGTACCTTTACTGATTTTTTCTGCATCATTAATTACTGAGGGGTCTGTTAACTCCCACATATTTGTGAATTTATTTTATCCTTTTAGTTATGCCATCTTTCACTTTAAATATTGTACTAAGTGTGTAAAATTGCCATTTTTACAGATAAATGGTTGAACATCAGCATTTTTATATAATTTAAGCTAATAAACTAGTATTTTAATGCAAAGCTGTTAGGTCATCCTTCATAGTTGGGGGTAATAATTCATTATTGGGAAGAAAAAATTCCTTCCATATCACAGTGGTCTATGGCCCTCCAAAGAGACTCAGTACATAAACAGATATACAGTATATACATACACCACATAGTATACAAAATTCTTGGGGGAAGAGGTGATTGGGGAAAAAATACCTAAAAATGCTCTTTATTGGGACTGGGTGATAATGGAAAAAGGTTGAGAAATACTTAGAAACAAATTTAGGATAGTTGTATCTTCCTGGTGAATTGAAACTTTTCTCATATTAAACATCCCTTTTTTTCTCTATTGATGCTTTTTTTGCATGACTTATCATTTTCCATTCTTTTAGTTTTTAATTTTTTGTATGTTTGTTTTAGATGCATCTTTTTACAAGCAGCAGATAAGTAACTATTGTTTTATCACTTAGTCTGATCAATTTGTCTTTTCAGTGGGTTACTTACTCTTTTTATATTTATTGTAATAGTACTATATTTCAGTTTAAATATGATAACTTACTAGGTACATTATATGTGTCCTTCCTCTCCTATACTTCTTTCTCTCTCTTTGCTTGTTGTCTTTTAGGTTGAGTATACTTGTCATTAGATTGCTCCTTGTGCATTAGCTTGTTATTTTCACATCCTTTTACGTTTTATGAGTTACTGTTAGGGTATAGGATGCATCTTTGACCTAATCAAAGTATGATGCAAATCAGTACTTTTTTCACTGTGTGGGAAATTTGAGAGTCTTAGAATGAATGTCTTTATACCTGTCCTGAGTTATATGCTATTTTTAGGTATTTAATATTTTATAACTTAAGTCCTGCAACAATTATGGTGCTTACAGTTTTATACAATTATATAACTTCATTCTTCCTGCATCTCTGAGATTACATATAGGATTTCCTTTAGTATAATGAAGATTTGGGTATTTTTTTTTTGGTCCCAAGTGGTTTTATTTCATCTGTTCTATTTATGTGCACTTTTCCTGGTAAAAAAGTTTCTAGATCAGCAATTTTCTTTCCCCACTTTAAGACATTATTACATCATCTTAAAAGTTTCGTTGTTTTTGTCGATGTGAGAAAAGAGTCTTTTAAAGGCAATCATCTTTTTGTTGTTGTTATTTGTTTACAATTCTTTGACTCCTTGTAGTTTTAGCATGATTGCGTAGGTATGATTTTCTGTTTATTTATAGAATGAGGGTTTCCATGGTTTCTTAAATGTGTGTCTTGGTATCTTTCAAACATTTTGAAAATTGCCATTAATTGTCTCTTTTAGTATTGCTTCTGCCCCACTCTCATCATTTTTTGTGGGACTTCAATTACATGTATGCTTAAGCTTTAAATATTTCTACCCCAATTGTTTACCTTTGATTTTTTTGTTGTTCATATTGGACATTTTCTTTTGAACAATATTTTATTTTCCTAATTCTTTCTTCAGCTGTATCTAATCTGTTACAATCCATTAAGTGAGTTCTTACTGTACATAATGATTTTTTCAGCATTAGAATTTCTACATTTTTCTGCAGATTTTAGATTTCTGTCAAAATTCTCAATCTTGACTATCATATCCTTGAATATATTTTACACATTATTTTAAAGACTTCGTAAATGTTTTATTTATATCTTTTGAGTGTCTATATCTTTGTCTGTTAGTGTTTCTGACTGGATCAAATCTCCGTGCCTTTCATATGTCTGGTTATTTTTGATGGGGCACTGGACATTGTATATGAAAAGAAAATGGAAATAACTTGAAGTGCAGTATATTATCTTTCTCCAGATACAATTTAAATTTGCTGCTGCCAAGTTACCAATAATTCTGATGGTCTTAAACTGATTTTGGCTTCAATGAATATATATGACATGCTTAAAACAGAAGCTGGTGCACAATAAGTACTGTACAGCTATCTCTATTTTCCTTTCACTGTTTTCCTTGTAGGATGTGAAGAAAGAAAAAGGGAATAAAGTATTAAGGACAACATATATGGCAATAAAAGACAACATATATGGCAAAAATATGTGCCAGAAAAAATTCTGTTCTTTTCATTTTACTATCTTTTCTTTTGTATCTGAAATAAACTTTAAAATAGGATTTTATTTATCAAAATCATAAACTGAGTAGATAAAAATAAC
Source organism: Manis javanica (assembly GCF_040802235.1). Lineage (NCBI taxonomy): Eukaryota > Metazoa > Chordata > Mammalia > Pholidota > Manidae > Manis > Manis javanica. The sequence goes on from NC_133168.1 coordinate 54,830,994, forward strand.
TGTGTGTTCACCTTCCATATTTCATTATGGCCATTGTAACCACTGTGTAAAATTTTTTAAAATTGATCTTATTAGGGTAATTATCTTATTTTATAATTAGTTTCCAGTAGTAGTTTGATAAACATTGTCATTTTGGTTGCTAATATTCTAATGAGATGTTGGGTCAAAAACAATTTGTAATAGACAATTTTTCATCTTCACCTCTCATTTCCAATCAAGCATACCTACAAAATGTATCAGTCATTCTTGATTTGTGGTTTTTGTACATGGAAACTAATGTTGTCATGTACAGAAGCTGATCTAAATTAGCTATGATGAGTTATTAGCAGTTTCTTCTTTATCCAAATTGTTCTAGAGTTCATAGTTCTCTACTAGCAAATCTAATGTCTCTGCATGAAAATTATGGTTCATATGTGTTGTAAACACTCAAAAAACTTATTTTTACTGCCCTAGCTTTATCCTGTGAAATAAGAAAACTAGTTGTTTAAATAGGCACAAACAAAATATACCCAAGAGTAAGCTTAGTTACACTGTAGTCAAATTCTGGTCTAGTTTTATAAAACTAGGTTTTTGGTGTATCTGTTACTTCTGGTAGTTTGTTGACTTTTCTTCAATGTTTGTGTTTTCTTAGTACTACTTTATTCAGATTTGTCCAATGCTGGGGTATATTTGCAGCACAGACGGACTTGAAGTTACAGCTTATAAATGAATAAGCAAAATCCTTAACCTAGAGTCTAATCACTATTTACAAGCAATTTATGAATAGCTTGAAAATACATATTTTTAGAGGAGAAATATAAGAAAAATGTTTGATATATCCTGCTCTATTGATTTTCTTTTTAAACAGATATATAGTACATATAGTTCTAGTTTACAAACTTAATGTGACTTTCTTTATAAAATAGAAATTTTAAAAATTGAACCTTATAAAGAATCAATGTTCAATAATTTTCAAATGTATTGCTAAATGTATGTTAAAACGTATTAAATTAAAAGTGTTAGTAAGTGGTAAGTTTTATGACAATATAATTGTCAATATAATACCTTATGGGTAAAAGAAAATAAGGAAAACTGCCTTAATATTTAAGCCAAAGGACAAAGTTTTATGTGTTACTCCATAAATTTTCAAAGTAAGAAGACAATTTTAGCTTTAACACATTGTAGAGTAATAACAAAGAGTTATTATTACACGTGATTAACTAGCAGTCACACAGTTCTTAATTGCCACTTCCCAAATTCTTGCAGAAAGGTGCATGAGATGTTTGTTCTGTTTTTAACACAACAAAGATTTAGTGTTAGTGTCCTTCCTTAATAAAGTGCAAAAAAAAGGTCATAAATGAATTTTTAAGTTAATGTAAGATGAAATTTAAATTGAAAAATTTTTCAAACCTGGTAGTTTTGACCCACATTTAAGTTATTCAGGCAATCTTTTTTGTTTTAGGGTCTGTAATAAGTGATTTTATTCTCATCAACATTAAAGTTGTTCAAATCTTGTTACAAGAGTAGATTATACCAATAATGAATTTAATAATTCCTAGCAGAAAAGAAATACCTGATGCTCTGAACACAAGTGTTTTGCTTTAAGATGAATTTAAAGGGGGGCATGGACACAAGGCCTCTTGGTTCCTGGCCTTGTTTATGCTGGTCAGAGAAATGGGTAGAGGGGAGAGAGTCAGGAGAAAGAATGAGGCTTAAGTTGATTATATACATTTTTGAGCAAGTAAAAGAAAGAGATCAAAGTTATGAAGAGAGGCTAGAGTGATGGCTTCTGAGAAAGTAGGGACACTAGAGAATAATAGGCTGCTTTTGGAAGAAGAGACCAAAAAGAATTGGAGAGTCAGGGAGCACCACTTTCAGGTGACCGATTTATTTATCTTTGGGTAGCATTTTTAAAATCTCTGCTCTTCTATCTGAGAAGAAATTTCACTAGATGAAGAAATTGAGGTACTGCTAATATTCAGGGGTCTCATGCGATCCTGAGGAAGCAAGATGAGAGCAATTATTTTCTAACTGTGAAATGGTCCTTAAATGATGTCATCTGTCTGCAAAGAAGTCTGCTTTCAAGGCTTTTTTTTTTCTTTTCAATTAGAGTTTCAGGCTAAAAGAAGTTTTCCCATATGGCTAAGATGCATTTCATGTTCCACATAGCTGACGGCTCTCTGAGTCCCTGCCCTTGTCCTGGGCCACTGAGCCACTGCTTGATGCCAGTATGGCCATACCCATCATTTACCTTTGGGCAAGCTCATGGGTCAATATTTTGACTATCACTCCTTCCAGTGCCTATATTTTAATCAAGAGACTGGGCTGACAAATCAATATGTGGAGATGATTTAAAGAGAATGTTGGCTGTAGGGGCTCCCGTGAACACCCAGAGCTGTGATGTGATGGGGCTTCTCTGACTTTCCCTGTAGTACACAGGCAGCATCAGAACTGGGTCCAGTATTCAATCCAACTGAATTCTTAACATGCTTAACTGAAATTGTGTTTTAGGCTCAACATTTTACATTTTATCTGGATTAGTTTGGCATAGACATCTTAAAAATCTGTGCTCTTCTGAGAAGATTTTTAAATGTAACTCTTTCTTACTATGAGAGCCTCAGATAAATAATCAGATGATACAGGTGTTATATATATGTGTCTATGTAATTATAAATATAGATGATATAAGTATAGATATCGATACTAGATCAAGCCACTGAAATGAGCATTTTTTCATTTTATTGAAGTACAGATGATATATAATCTTTTGTTGGTTTCAGGTACACAGCACAGTGTTTCAGCAGTTACCCACATTATTAAATCCTCACCCCAGCTAGTGCGGTTACTATCTGTCAACACAGGAAGATGTTGCAGAATCATTGGTTGTATTCTTCATGCTGTGCTACTATCCCTATGACCAACTTACATTATGATTGAGAATTTCTGTGTCCCTTTCTCCCCATGCACCCCTACCCCTCACCATGATAATCACCAGTCCCTTCTAAGTGTCTGTGAGTCTACTGCTGTTTTGTTCATTCTGTTTTGCTTTGCTTTTATATTCCACAAATAACTGAAATCATATGGCATTTGTTCTTCTCTGCCTGGCCTGTGAAATGAGCATTTTTTTACTGTAAACTGGTAATTCCGTATGGTTCAGTGTATGTGCTTGTATATGTGCGTGCATGTGTATACATATACACATAAAGAAGAATATAGCCAGGTGATTGTTGCATAATATTAGTACTTCACTTAATAGAATCTAGAATTATAAGCAATTGTGTAAGATCTTAGAACAGGGGTGGATATAGACTTCTTTTGATTGATGTGAGTCTACTGACATATTTGCACATATGACAATTAATCAGCCCAACATTGTAGTATATTAATGAGCACTATAATCTTCAGAAAAATTCTGCTTTCTTCTTAAATCTCTTAAAGATACTCAGAAAATCTCCAGGTAAAGGTGTAATTGTCTCTCTTTTGATGAGAAAACTCAGACTCCCATTAATTAAGTAATTGGTCTAAGGTCACTGTTTTTAAACGACAAAGTCAAGATTCAGTCACTCAACCATAAGGTATTCAGGGGCCTAATGTGATGTAGGGACTGGGAATATAAAAAGGAAAAGGCAATGTCCCTTTCCCCATGGAGCTTGCATTCCAGTAAGAGAAGACTGACAAGTAACCCATAAAATAGTAGGCAAACATAATTTCAGATATTACTAAATGCTATGAAGAAAATAGGGCAAGTTGCAGGAAGTAAAAATGTGGATGTGTAACTGGGAATCAGTGGGGCCTTCAGTGTATCTGAAATGATGAGAAAGTTGTGGTCATGCAAAGACCTGGAAGAAGAGTGACCCAGGCAGAGGGAAGCACAGGAGCAAAGCCCCGAGAAGGGATCCAGTTCCCCTGTGTCTGAAAGACAGAAAGGCCAGCACCACTGGGGCAAAATGGGATAATAGGTTGGAGGGAGGTGAGTGCGCCTAAGTAGCGAGGGTCCCGACCATGTGGACTTTCATGGGGCACGGTTTGAATTTTATTCTCTCACAGTTAAAGGGAAGTAGACAAGGAAGAGATACTAACTGATTTATGCTTTAAAACGCTCACTCTGGTTCCTGTGTGGAGAGTGGATTGTTCAGTCTAGGGTATGGAAGCTGTTGTGGGCATCTATCTGCCAATATTGCAGATCAGAGAAGTGAGAGTGGCTTGGATTGAGGCGGACTCAGTGGAGTGGTAGTCAGTGTTCAGATGTGAGTATCTGACAGTAGAACAGGTGGCATTGGATGGTGGATTGGATATAAAGGAAGGACAGCAACACACAGCGCTTCTGATCCCAGATTCTGGAGCTGAGCTCCCTGGGTTCATATTCTAACTCAGCCTCCTACCAGATTTGTAACCTTGGACAAGTAACCTATCTCCAACTTGTAAAACCAGAGGAGAATGGTAATTTTGCCAATCTAATAGGATTGCCATACAGATTGTGTGTGTGTGTGTGTGTGTGAGTGAGTGTGTGTGTGCACTAAGGACTGGGCTCAGTAGTAGGCACTATGTGTATTGTGTACATGCCCATTAAAATAATCTTGAGAACAACTGATGAATTCTAGATTTTGGGCTTGCATCATGAGGGCTTGTAAGATGAGATGGGGAAGACTGAAGGAGGATGAAGTTGGAGATGAGATGCAGGAAGAAGTTAGGAGTTCTTTTTAGGACACATTAATTTTGAGATGCAGTGTTCAGGGGAGACATCAAAACTGAACTTAGATGTATCAATATATGTGCTATTTAAAGGCTTGGCACAGATGAGATCACCTGGGAAGACAGTGTAAATAGGAAGAGGGTGGAGGACTAAGTTATCCACCAGCATCCAGAGGTCGAGGGAGGAGGAGGAGCCAGGAAATGATTCAAACATATACGCATCTGGTTTTTACATGGTGCTGCCTGTTACTGGATCCTTGCCAAAGCTGATGCTTCAAAAGATCTGTAGAGATGAAAACCTCTTTATATATTCTTAGTGGTGAGGGGCAGAGGCTTCCACCCTGATGACTGGAATTTTCCATACATCTTTGAGAGTAGCACAATCTGTGGTATAAATATACTGCTCCATGTTTACTCTTTGATGTGTTCAGCACAATCACAGTTAAATGTGGCCCCTAACAAGAACTCGTTGCTTTAAATTGTGCCATTATTATATATTTTCCTTTTATATGAAAGTATGGGCATCTCCAGATTACAAAGGCACAATTTACAAAGATTTTCATTGTGATACAGAAGTCTAGAACTGGAAAATAATCATTCCGTAGACATTATATTACTTATGAGAGTTTGATTTGTCAGCCTACAAAACCCTACATAACCCACAAGGATGTGAAATCCAAAATGCAAGGAATACACAGCTCCTATACAACACAAGGAGCAGAGTTTATGGAAATATTTGCTTTGACTTATTAAGATAGCAAGCATGCATTTTCTCCTCTTAGTTGGATCTAACAAAGCAAAGATAGAGAGTTACCCATTGGGTGGGGATGGCAGGGGACAGAGAAAGGTGTTTCTGTGGCCATGGTCACTTTCACGTAAGACAGCCAGTGATTGCAAAAAGCATGGGTTTATGAATTGAGGAAAAGAACACTGGGAAAAGATGGGAAGCTAGAAATCTAGTTTTGGATTTGACGTTCACCTGTGCTATACTCCCAAGCAAGTCACTAAGTGTTCTGTGACTTAGTTTCCATCCATTTTGTATTGGTTATAATAATACCTCACAGTGTTGTTGTTCGAACAGATTGATTATATGTATGCAAAAATAATTTGTTGAGGGAGACATATGCAAAGTATGTATCATGTGTAGCATTGTGGATAATGGAAAGACCTAAGTAACTGCTGTTAATCCTTATTGTTATCTGGTAGCCTCGTACCATCTCTTTAGTTTTATTTTAATTAATGATCCTTAGGAAAATATGAATGGGTGAATTTTTAATAATGTGAAGCAATAATAATAGAAATGAAATGTGAAAAAAACAGCTAATTCAAATTATTAAAAATAAGTTCTATTCATAATAACATTGTGATTAGGTCACCTCATTAGCTCTTCCAACTTTTCCTAACAGATGCTTCAGTGAGTTGTCAAAAATGATCTAATTCTAGCTTTCTTAAGGGCTTGAGTGCCTGCAGAGAAGAATTTAGTTGCCTTAGCAAGTTTTAGCTTACATAAATATAATCAATAACATTCTTATAATTTACCTCCAAAAAGCAATCCAAAATTTTGTAACAAATCATTATGTATATTTTAGTGCCATTCCTTGTGCTAAGGCAGAAAGAAATCCTGTTTAAGGTTTCAGAATTTTACCAATGACTTCCTGACAATGACATTGCTTGAACTTTTCTCATGCAGTGTCATCCACATCACACTGCTGTTGTCTTTTTAAGGCTACTTTGAGTTTCATGTAAGATACTGTTCAACGAAAATCATACCAAAAAAATTATTTATGCCATACAATTTGTACAGTTTCTCTGATGAATGCAATCTGTCAAGTGCAAGTGTTCACAGAATATTTTTAAATGGTCAGAAATCAGAGGCTTACTTTTTATTCTAATTAATTATCTTTGCTTCAAGACGATATAAGGAAGGAAAGCCAACTTTGTGGATCTTCCTACCTAAAGAAATCTCAAAAGGCAAATTCATTCTGCTTTGGAAGGGTCTGTTAGACTAAGACTACCAAGAACTGTGCAAACACACTAATTGAAGACTACCACAGTCATTTCACCTGGAATCTCACTTTTCTGCCTGCGTAATCAACTTTTTGGTTAATTAATACATAATAACTTGCATTCATGGTGCATGTGAACCTTGGAAAACATAATGAGTCAACACTACACATTTACCTAACATTATTGAATGAATGAGCTAAATCTCTCATTTCTTCTATCCAGTTCTTTCACTTAAATTCTGTTCCTGAAACCCTCACAACCAGCAGGTTATAATTATCTCAGATTTAGGATTTTTGTCAGTTTATACTTCATCCTAGAAGTAGAAAGGATTCTACATAAGAGAACAACTTCTGTGTCTTGACTTTTTGTCTGACGCATTAATGTTTTGGTCATCTGATTTCAATTAATTTTCTATAATTACTGTTATATTAATGAATTGATGAATTGATTTTACAGGCAGGAAAAGAAAAATTCATTCTGGTAGCAGTCCATGTACACAGTCACTCCCTAAAACTGATCCAGTGATCTATCAATAAGAGGCAACTGCTGTTTAATTTCCTTCCTTCCTCTTCTCTATCACGCTCTTCTAAATTTCCTCTGTCAGAAAAGACGTCTGAATTCCTACACCATCCACAAACACAAAATGACATGATAGACTGGAATCTCTGAGAATGGGGGGTAAAGATGCCCTTCCTATCCCTTCAAGGTTTACTTCCAGGTTTTTTGGACTTGACATTTGAGTCCAGGGATATTCTCAATTTTTTTTTCACTGAATACAGTGTCCTGTATGTATTTTTATTATCATTTTTTTGGTCTAAATTGTTTGTGAAGGATTCTTTAATGATATTTTATATAGATTTTTAGTATAATATGATAGAGTTCTGGGAACTTCACTATTTCTGGAGAAGAATAAGTGCTTTAAAAAAAATAACAGGATTTACCAATATATGAACTAGGTATATATGATTTATTTTGGTAGCCATTATTTCATTTTTGTTGTGATTGTCAAAGCAATATAAACATGCTATAAGTAATTGGAAAAATATGATTATGTAAATATTGATAATTATTGTTAATACCTTCTATTCATAGACAGCATTTTTACTAAAAGGTTTATATTTTTAATTGCAAATACTTCAAATGTACAGAAAACTTTAGAATATGGTACGTCTGGACCATGACTTAGATAGCTATAAAAGCATTCATTCAACAAATATTTATTGAAAACTACTAAGCCAGATATTGTTCTAGATACCTGCAGATTCAGCAGTGAGGAAAATAGATAATAGGGGACACAAATAATAAATAAGTGCATGTGCAAGATGATAGTGGTAATTGCTCTACAGAAAAGGAGAACAGGGAAGATGGTTAGGAAATGTTGGAGGGATAGGCATGACATTTTAAACAGGATGTTTAGAATGCTTAACTGAACAGATTACTTTTTAGAAAAGACCTGAAGTTGTTGAGAGAGGGAACCATGCAGATGCCTGGGAAAAGGAAGTCTTAGGCAGAAAGCACAGCAAGTGCAAATGCCCAGAGGTCTGTGCCTGACATGTGGAGCTGCTCCATTATCTCTTCTGCCTCATCAATTTCTCCTTAATTCAGTGGTGCTCTTTGTTCTACTGACTTTTGCTTTGCTCTACTGTGAAGTTTTCATCTTTCTTCCTTTCTAATTTATATGTTTCAAACTATAAATTCCCCTTCCAGTACCTTTTTAGCTGAATATCATAGTCTTTGAAACATGGTATATTCGTTGTGGTTCATTTATACATGTTTTATCAATTTACATGATTTTTTTTCTATTCAATAATTGTTTACAAGTGGTTATTTTAAATTTCTAAGTGTGAGAAGTAGAAAAGAGCATGTTCTTTTTTATTATTGATTTCCATATCTGATACATTGTGTGCAGAGAATGCTGCTTATATAAAATGAGTTTTAGACATTTTTTGAGACTTGCTTTATAACTTGAGTTGCTAGCTTTTGTAAAAAAAAATATTCAAGTGAGAAAGAAAATATATTTTCTATAATTGTTGGAAACAATGTTTAGTCATTATCGATCGTCATTAAACCAAGCTTGCTAACCTTGTTGTCAAAATCACCTATTTCCTTGCTAGTTTTTTGAATGTCGGATTAATGACTGCAATACATGTGTTAAAATCTCCTGCTATAATTAGGGATTTTTGAATTTCTTCTTGTATTTCTGTCAGTTTTGAGGTTTGTCTGTAAGTGAAGGCAAGTTCAGAATCATTATCTTCCTTGTAACTTTTATTCTGCAATGAAATTGATCCCTTCTGATATTAAAATAATGATATTTTAATAATACTCTGATATTGAAAGCTGATACTCCAGTTCTCTTTCTGATAGTATTTTCCTGACATACCTTTTTTCACCCTTTTACTTTCAACATTTCTGAAAGTGTATATTTTTGGTGTGTCTTTTTCAATAACAAATAGCTCAATTTTGTTTTTTAATCCAATCAAAGACTGTCTTTAAACTGTCAAGTTAAATATATATATATATATATATATATATATATCCACTAAAATTTATTTATTCAGCTTTCACTTTGGTTTTCTATTCATCATGCTTTTTTGTTTCTTTTTTTACTTTTTCTGCTTTCTACTGGGTGGATTTGAGTTTTTTAATTCATTTTTTTTCTCCATTAGTTTGGAATTAGACATTTCATTTTTATGGTTTCAGTGACTACTCTTAAAGTTTTAGCATTCATTCTAGAGTTGAATTATAAGTTTACATGTATTCAATATCTCCATCACACCCCAGAATAAAACAAGGGACTTATTTAAATAATCTTAAATCATGTACATCCCCCCAAACTATGTTAGTATTGTCTGTACTTGAGCTCTGTCTTATTTTTAAATCTTGAGCTACTTACTACCTTTCTATGTTTTTTTTAATAGTGAATGCTTATTTAAATGTACTGATAGTTTGACACATTGCTCAACATTTTTTCCAGCATCTTCTTAGGTTCACTTTCTTTCTTTCTGTAAGTGATAAATACTTTCAATGTTTAGATGGAAAAAAAATGTCCTTTTAAACCCTCACTCTTGAATAATGATTTACCAGGATACCAAATTCTCTAAGTATCAGTCATTTTCTCTCAACACTTTGAGGATAATATTCACTTGCATTTTAGTCTCTCTACTGTTGCTGAAAAAAATTTTCTATGAGTCTAATTACTGTTACTTCATGGCATGCTGTCTTTCTGGTTGGTTATAAGGTTTTCTCTGTGTGTCTGTTCAGGCCCTCTAAAAAGCACACCCCAAGACACAATTAGACATACAAAGTATTCCTTGGGGGAAATGGCCTGTGAAGGATGAAGGGCAAAGGGAGCAGGAATAAATGAGGAGAGCCAACAGACCAGTGCAGCTCAGACCCCATGGAAGGAGAGGGAGGAAAGGGGTTTGATGTAGGAAGAGGCTCAGGCTGCAGCTCTGAGAGCCTCCGCCAGGCTCACGGGAGGGTCCTCCGTAGAGTGATCTGTTAGAAGAATGTGGTGTTGGGCTGAAGGGCTCCGCTCGAATGCTCCCGGCATGCCCAGCGTTGGCTGGGAGCAGTCTGGGAAGAGCGGCCTCCATGTGAACACTGTCGTGGACCCTGAAGGTGCCACAACTGGCAGTAGGCAGCAGACTGCGCTTCTGGCAGCAGATCCTCTGGAGAGGAGAGCCGAGGGCTGCCACCCTCTGCCTTTCCCATTCTGCAGCCTCCCTAAGATATCTAGATTGACTACAATTTATCCTGCTTTATAATCTCATGTCTTCTATCCTATGTTTCACATATTCTGTCAAATCTGGTAAAATTTCTGCCACATTTTCTTTGAAAATCATATCTAGTACCCTTTCTCACTTTCAAGAACTTCTATTCCATACATTCCTACTCCATTTATCCATTTTTCTTAAGCACTCCTAGTTACCATATCTTTATTTCACTACACTTCATTGTGAAAGTTTTCCTTAGATTTTGCTTCTAGTTTCATAATCTCTTAAGTTATGTCTAAAAGGCTTTTGATCTGTATTTGAGTTTTCTGTTTCAATTTTCTTATTTCCCATTTCTAGAAAACATTGATTTACTAAAAAATTTGCCCATTTTTTATGTCCGTGTCCTGATCCTTCTCCATAATTTTGATCCTTTCATTTATCTACAATAAGGTATGTAGCCTATGCGTTCTCTGGGTTCCTCCAAATTGTTCTGTTAGTTTATGTTCTCATTCTCCTCTCTGCTCTTTCTTGATAAATTTGTTTTTTATGGCATATTTTAATTGTTTAGCTTATGTTTGGCAGAGATTTACCCTTTTCATGTCTTAAAGGTTTCATGTTTCTTTCCAAACAGTGTCCTAGGAAGTTTGCCATTCTAGAAGCAGCTCCACATTCATTTATGACACTTCCCATCCCTATTCTGTTCAATGCTTCAAATGCCAGGCTCAGGTTTTGGTTTTTAACTTCTCATGTGAGTTTTTTTTTTCTTCCTTGTATAACAGAAAGAGAAACTGGCTTGTCATTTCTCTGGAATGATGAGCAAAACCTTTTATTTCTCCTTTGCCCAAGGGGCAGCCCAGGGTCACATTAATGCAAGGCTTTTCAGTTCCAGTTTTCTTCACTTTGGTTTCTGACTGTCTACTTAAACCCCAATCCTGTACCACAGGTTTATAAGTCATTAACATCTTTCTTAGTTTTGGTTCCCCCAAGAGCAGATCCCCAAACAAAGACTCAAAGGCATATATTCTCTTCTGGGTACATAGAAGCCAAGTAAGTCTGAGGTGAAGTGAATGACAGGGAGGTGAAGGAGACCAAGGGGGAGTGTGTGTTTAAGCCAGCTAGGTGAAGGTACAATAAAAGTGGGAAACTGGGAAATGGGGCAAAACGCACGCTTCACCATTAACCTACCACAGACTATTATAGACTCCAAATCTGGGGAACCACTGGTCGGGGGCCACTAGGGCTTGGGAAGAAAAGATATTATTCTCTGACATTTCAAATATGCTACATGCAATCAGAGCAGCCTTCCAGAGTTCTGGGGTAAGGGAGCCCTAAGTTACAGAGATGTGGATGCCGACAATTGCAAACAGCAGAGACACCCTAAAAGGCCCCAAGCATGTGCACAGGCAACGCTCAGCATCTGCTAGAACATTCTGTTGGTTGTCACAGTTCTCTCATGACCAAAGTACCTGCATTTAAGTTCTCTCTTTGCTCTGGTTCTATGGGAATTTCTTGTCTTTGTTTTCTATTTAATAAGATATTGGTAATTTTTGTTACATATTTTATCAAACTTTTTTTTAACTGTGTTCATAGGTGGAAAGAGGTCTACCTAGATCAGCCTTCATGTTGTTGAAACCAATATTTCAAAATATTTTAATGTACACTTCAGTTTTACAAAATAAGATCAGACTAATATGCCATCATAACTTACTTTTATACTTAAAATAACTTTCACACTTTTCCAAACCACATATGTACATAGGTCTTCCTTATTCTTTTAAATTTATTTCTCCAAATTCTTATAGATGTTTGTTTACAGGGTACCACTATTACAAAGAATGCAATAAACATATTCACCTATATTCTTACATATTTATTGCTAGTATATCTCTGGAATGCATTCCTAGTACTGAAATTTATGGTCAAAACTTTTAGCACCATTAAACTTTAAAAGATAATACCAACTCCACCTAAACTGTGTTTTTTTTTACAGTTACATAGCGACTGAGGATATCTTTTCCCCTTTACTAAAAACATATATCAATTATTTGATTTTGATACTTGAATGATCTGAAAAGTGAGAAGTGATAGGTTATTTAAGTTGTCTTACTTTAGTATTAGTGAAAACAAATTATTTTATGTACTGCTTGTCATTCATATTCTTGTGACTTTTTGATAGTCCCTTGTATGACTTTTGCTCATATTTTTATTGGCCTGCTCATTTAAAACATTTGATTCATAAGAGCTTTTTTATGTTATGAACACTAGCCCTTTGTCATATATCTTGAATATATTCTTTGAAGTTTATACTTCATTTTTTGAATTTGTTTATTGTTGTATTATGTAAAATTTTACATAACCAATTTCATCCATTTTTTGACTTAGTGTTTTCTCATTTTCATGTCATGCTTTTAAAAAACCCTTCTGTAATTATTAATTATAAAAAGAACGTAAGCAGTATTGAATGCTTACTATGAACTGGGTATACCATGACATGAAGGAAAAGGGACAAAGATGAATAAGAAGCCTTTTATTGCTTCAAAAATATCATATTAACTATAAAATATTTTGTTCTGTAGAAGGAACGAATAAATAGACCTCTTCCCTTCTACAAACAAATAAGGGAACAGATAACAAATCTCCAAACGTGTGTATCTTTTTTTAAAGAAAAACTTCAAGCAGTCAAAACATCAACACATATAGTAAATAATAATATTTAGAACTGATCAGCCAGAAAACTAGGCCTAGAACTCAAGGTCTGTTTACATACTGATACTGTAAGACTGTCAAACAGTGCCACTTCTTTATTAGCTGAGACAAATTCTGTAGGACCTACAAAAAACAGAGTTTCTTAAAAAAATGCTCTTCTCTTAATGTTTAACCAAGGCTCATCTCAGTAGCCCTTTTAGACACCTATAATGGCCAGATTTTGCTAAATATGGATGCAAGAGAATACTGTTTAAGACACAATCCCTGCCCTTATGGAAATACGGTTGGAGAGACAATGTTGCATAAATGAAACAAATACTTTGAAGGCAAATAGCGTGAGACAAATCTTGTGTGTGTGTGTGTGTGTGTGTGTGTGTGTGTGTGTGTATACACACACACACACACACACACAAACTGACAACTCAGGAAAAGTGTACTGAGTGGCCCTGTAATGGTCAACAAATATTTATACCAACTGAATGTACAGATTCCTTAAGTTGCAATCTTGCAGATCGTATTGACATTTGTTCTAAAAGAGGACTTTGGGACAGTGAGAAAGATATAAATAAATCTTTATATGTATAAAATTATGTAAAAACATAAATAACTGCTGAAAGTTAAAGAAAAGGACAACCCAAAATTCTTAATTTTTTTCTGTAAATGTAGTATAGCAGAATAGTGAGCAAGCCATGAAGGCAGATGCTCTAGAAGATTCATGAGTCTTTGTTTTTGTGTACTAGTAAAACTTCACCCCACAAATCACATGCTGACACTGCTGACATGCACCCCTCCTACGCATGCCTGGCTTGACCCTCTTTGGCTGTAGTTGACTGTCAGGAAAACAAAATTTAGAAGGAAGATCAAAAGGAGAAAACAGTGGACTACAAATAATCCACCTAACAGAAAAGCTTCTTGGGGAAGTCTCTGCTCTGGCCACATAATTTAATTTGGAAGCAGACATGATGGCATATAATTGAGGGTCTCATAAGTCTATTCATCTAACAATACCCATCAAATACACACAGCAAGTCAAGCACCATATGTTTAGGAGGATGGATCCAGAGTCACTTTTTAACCAGTTAGAGAAGAAAAATCTCTGGGACGAGTATGATAAATTGGAATGGTAAATTGGATGCATAGAACTAAGGAAATTACCCAGATATAGTCTGATGGCTAGGAGGATGGTTCAGATTGGAAATAGGAAAACTGAAAGTAAAACAGGATTGAAAGCAATACTTGGGAGCACCATAAGAGCATGAAGAAGTAAACTGGTCTTTATTCCTCTGTCCTGCAGTGTAAGAAAAAGAAAATTTGTAGCTGATCTCTACCTGGGCCCTGAAGTTGAGAAGGGCAAGGAAGTTAAAGCCAAGATTCCTACATAAAAGACATCCTTCAGTGAGGAGGATTTCAAAGAGCTTAGCTGAATGATTTTGATTTGGGTATAGAGAGGGAGAGCTGCACTCCAAGGGTGAAGCAGGCAGGAAGAAGGCAGTTGTCTGCAAGCTTTCTTTGCAATCTAGATAAAACTAGAGTTCAGCAAATGAGTAAACAAAATTACAAGTTTGCTAATAGCTCCATTCCCACAGAGGGGAAAAAAACAAAACAAAACCTTTTTTTTTCTTTCCCAGGAAGGAGTCATCTTAGGGTAAATCTCAGACCAGGTTTGCTGTTTGCACATTTCCTTCAGCGTATTTCAGAGCCTGGGAAGTACAGAGGCCCCACAGGGAGGGTACGCATCATTTGCTTTTATTGCATTTAGGTTTTGAAACTTGCAAATGGCCTGTGCTGTTTTATCAGGCTGCGTGGGGGGCATATCTTCAAGAGAGTCTGTGTTGTACTCACAATGAGTTGTAAAAGAAATAGTAAGTTTAGGGCTGCATTAATCCAGGTGCCGCAATATGTTTTAAATAACAAATACCTACTGCAATGGCCTATAAATCTAGAGCCACCATAGGCCTGATGACTATAAAGCCTACAAACTAATAAAGCCCAACTTTACTGTAAATTAGGCAACTTGCTTAGACACCAGAATTGAATCTTTCTGCACAGTGCTAGTATCTCTGGACTTTTCCGAGCTCTTTCTCTATGTTATATGGAATTTCCCTGTAGAGGGACTCAAAATATTCCAAAAGAATGTGGTTGAAATAATTGTATAATTGAAATAACTATACAACTTCTGTCACACATGGTTTTAAAAATATTAGAAAATTTGTTAAAAACAAGGTTGAGGAAGACTTATTTACCTTAGCCTTTCCCATTCTCTCACTTGCTTTAATTTGTAGAGTAGGTTTAAAATAAGTGTACTCTCTCTGATGGAGAGGTAAAATTCTTTTGCTACATTTTTTTAAATATGCTTTGGAACCATTCCTCAAGTCAGATTTAAATTTGCAAGTGATTAGATTTGGTATGGAAAGCAAGGCCAGCAGGAGCAGCTGGCCTGATTTGTCCAGGGGAATCATTCAAAGCCTGTTAAGTTTAAGATTTTTGGCTAATTCTCCCACTGGATATCCACAGTACACCAAGTTCTTATTTATTAGCAAGGAGTGTGACCACCTCGGAAAAGACTTTTGTTAAATTAAAGTATCTCCTGCTTCTCTGAGTTCCTCATAGTGCTGACAAAAAATGTTCTATGTAATTCATGCAAAAAAAGAAAAGTCTTCAACTGAGAAAAGATTATATTGAACTTTCTTTCCCTCTGCATTTCTCCTGCTTCCTGGCCCCTGTTTTAGTTTATTTATTTCCCCTCAATATCAAATCATATTCCACTATGTTTCTTTCAGTTTTGAACATTCCCAATTTCTCCCTTTCCATTCATATACCCTTTGCCATGTTCTCTTAAGTATTTCCTCAATTTAAACCTTATTCAATAATAAATATGCTTCACAGGCTGAACAGATGGATTACAGGACTTTTTCCCTTAAGATTTCCATGTACTGCAATTTCATCTCTCAAACAAAATTAACGATGATGACAAAAAATGTTCAATCCTGGCAAAATGCCTACAAGGTTTTAAAGCCACTTTTTCACTCAGTGCACCAAGCAACCTCAGAAGGTAGGCTCTTTACCACCCTTGATTTGTAATTTTTAGTTTACTAACAGATCTAATCTATAGCGAGAGTGAAGATTACATCTATTCCTGTTTGCAACTTTCAGTGACCAATGGATATCTCCATTGGTTTGACATTTCTAATCATTACAAAGCTTTCGGTTATACTGAGCTGAAATCCATGTCTAACTTTCACTATTAATACAACAGAGAACAAATGTTCTCTTCCTTTCATAAGGCAGACATTGAAACTGGAGGACAAATCTCCCACTCTTCAGACTAAGCATCTTCAATGAGTCCAGGCATTCCTCAAATATCAGGGTGTCGAGGCTCACATGTATGTGGTTTCCTTTTTCTGATACACTCTAATTTGTCAAGTTCTCTATTTAAATCTTGTCATTGATTTGGGAGAATAGACTGCTCATACACAATTTATGACCACCATTAAGATATTAATGTGCATCCTAAAAATGAGACATTCTCTCCAAAAACCTGTTTAAACACATGGCCAAAGAACATGGATGACTGTCAGGCAAAGAAGCTGCTGCATTGATTGCACCAGGTGTCTGCTAACAGCTCTGCCTGAGACAGTGGCAGAGCCCTCACAAGGAGGCCTTGGAGACTGCCCCGTCCACTTATGCTTATGTTTTTTACTGTTCAAATAATAATAACTCAGCAAAGCTAAGTGAGACAGAGTGTCTCTTGATGACTAATCTTTATTAATAAACTGTATTGATTATCTTAGGCCATCAAATCATAAGAAAGTAAAAAAAATTCTCTGAAAAGTGATTTCTAATTGTGTGTGCAAAATCTGATGATGTTTATTACTTGAAATATGAGCCTGTAATAGACAATGCTGTAGTCACCAGGGCAACTGTGCTGAAGGAGTATTGCCAATAAGATCAACAAGAAACCTGCTTTATTCAAAGAACTTGTACCAGCCCCTGAGCTAGGCTGTGTTCTCAGCCCTTGGTCCAGATTCTCTTAGGGCTTTAAATATGGGTCAGAATAAACAAGGAAAGTCTACATAGTTCCAGGTCACCAAATATCCTCCCCTGAGACCTAGAATGTTTGCTTCCGGGCCTCCCTGACAGTGTTGAAGCCCCTCCCACTGGGGTCCTGCACTCTGATATACGCAGATCGCCAATGAAGGGAGCTGGATTTTCATTAAATTCTGCCCAGCCACGCTGGGATGAATGGACATTTCTAAATCTGCATGGTTGATTTCTCCATCAGTGAAGTCATTTAAGTTTCAACTTCTATTTTTATTTGGTAGGAAGAACTCATTTAATACATAGAATACTTGTTTTATGTAACATAATCTCTGAATCTTAGTCTATATCAATAAATTCTTGCCCATTTTAAATCTTAACAACTCCTATTCTACACATTCAGAGTTTGGGTACCGATCCTGTCCACGTGGAATAAATACAGGAATATCTCTAAATACTTTATGGGTCCACACTAGCCTCAAATTTTAATTAAATAATAGGTGTGATTTACATATTCTGAATTCAATAGAGAAATTGAATATATTTAATAACCACATGGTGTATATTGACTTTTCATAATTTTTAGAATTTTCCTGATTCTATCCCATAGAAATGCTCCCCAGGTTCCCTAGGCCCTCCACACTCATACTGGGCCCTTCCTGTAACCCACTTTAACATGGCTCCTGTATTCCATGGCAAAATCTGTAACCTCGTCCCAGTCTTTCTTAAGGTAACTGGCATCCTACACACCAAATCCAGGAGTCCTTGTTGGGTCTTATTCTCTTTTACTGTCTGTGGCATTTAATACTATAGGCAACCAGAAATGTTTCTGGAGACTTCTCTTCCCTTGTTCTTGAGGACACTTAATATTTCTAAACTTACTGATTGGTTAACAGATATTTACCACACACTACAATCCTACAACATGTATATCTTTCTCATTGTTTTCTTCCATTGCTATGTTCATGATTCCTGAACTCAAATGCATTGTCTTTCACCCTCTTCCTCTAAGCTATGTGCCTAAGGGTCAAGTTAGTAAAATTGCAGAAATCCTTAGTTAGAAGGGACTCTAGTGACTAGTTAAGCCAACTAGCATTCTACAGAGGAGGAGCTTACACCCAGTAAATTGTTGCCCTTAGGATCTTACAGCTAGTCAATGGCAAAGTCCACATCAACTCATGTAGAAGCCAGATGAATTCCATGCTGCCTTTTTAACATGTCCAGAACCTCATTCAGGATCTTGTGAAACCTCTGATTTCCTACTTCTGTCATCATATTTCTATTCTCTATTTAAAGGTCTAGATTTTAGTCACATGGAACATCTCCCAATTTCTCACTTCTATTTCTCCCAATATAAACCAATATTTAGAAAGAATATTTTAATTAAGGGCTATCTTTTCTTGAAAAAGTTGTTATGCTAATCTGTACACTCTTAATTATCCACATTTGGGAAAAGTTTATTTAGTTGCTCTAGGCGAGCATAACTTTTGGCAACTTCTTGTTGTAGCCAGGTCGAAGCTTGTAAACTAAAACACCTCACCTACTCCTTTCTCAATGAATTCTCATTGTTCTTAGCAGTGAATTCAGTCTTTCAGCCTGATATTCAGATCCCTCCATAATCTGGTGACAACCTACCTTTTGGCAATTTATCTCCCACTACTCTCCAACCCTTTATTCTACCTGTGCATGTAATTCCCTGGATAAATTTTTGTGTCTATTTTCATCATTTCTTCTTTTGGCTGCCTTCTTTTAATTTTCTCCATCGACAGTACCACTGACCTTATTGAATCCTTAACATAGTGAGTAGTTATTAATAGCACTGAGTGCTTTTACCTGTATTTGCTCATCTAATTGTTATGTTGGCCTAGGATCCCAACAAGTCTTATTATACAGATTAAAAATACTGAGGTTTAGAGGGACTAAGTAATCTTCTCAGGATCACACACTTGGTAAATGACAAGACAAAACTTGAATCAGAACTGTGTAACTGCAAAGTCTAGGTATCTAACCATTGTGTTCTGCTGTTTTCAAATCTTTGCAACAGTAATTATCTTTGGGTAATATCTCTGTGACCTCAAATAAATTAACATCTCTGAGCCCCAGTAAACCTGGGATAATATATACATATACAACCTTAGAATAGGTTCTTGTTATTTCATTTATGGTTATTACAGGTATAAAATAAATGTCACTATCCTGGATTATTTAGAAACATAGATCAAAGAAGCACAAATGATGTCAACAATGAAGTATAGTAGCTTTATTTTCCAGTGTTTGCACATCTTTTTCCAACTATGTAATTCTGGGTACCCAGGAGATAAATGTGACTAACATGATCTACCCCAAAGAGCATACTCTTAAGAAAAGCAAACACAGAAATTATAAATCATAACTAAAGTGTGTCATTTTGGAAAGTTAGAAGTAAATTTTTAAAAATATCCACAAGGATGATTTTTTCAATTATTCATTCCTCTTGGTTAGATAAATTATGTCTTGGTATTCCTAAGAAGAACTTAAAAACATTAAATCATTTTTTGGTTCATTTAGGCAAACAGTGTTCATTAGCACCTATTTTAAATTCTCTTTTATGCCAGGCTCAGGAGATACAGTAGTGAAAAGACAGAGTCTTGTTTTCACAGTTAAGAATCTGAGGAATAAGCATCATATCAACAGTCATGCAAATAACTATTTGCCTACAACTTGGGTGAATACTTTAAAGACAACTATATGTTATGATTGAAGTATGTAAGTAGGGGAAGAAATACTAGGTAAACCAAATGTCCTTATTGATGAAGAGGCATTTATTTAACCAAGGATGTGAAAGATGTGTGGTTGTTGATAAGGTGAAGCAGGTCAGGGAAAGGTTTGGCTGACAGAGGAAACAGCACATACCCAGCTTCAGAAAAGGAAGAAAAGGCTATTCTGGCTGGACTTCAGAAGAGAGGAGGAAGAGGGTTCTAAGGTGGCTCTAGGCAAGGTTTGATTGATGGCTTCCTAGGTTATTTTTCCAGATTTTAGAGGCAATGAAAGGATTTTAAGAGAGAGAGAGAGAGAGAGAGAGAGAGAGAGAGAGAGAGAGAGAGAGAGAGAGAGAGTGTGTGTGTGTGTGTGTGTGTATGTAAAAGGAGATTACCTGAGCAGATTTTTATTTAAAAAATATTTCTCTGGTATGGGTTCATGGGGATTCATGGGGAAATTCCTGAAGCCTACTCTGTAAATGATGGCTGTACTGTGGTGTGACGTGGAGGAAAGGAGATTGAAAATAATCGACAGATTTGATACATGCTTTGCAGGTAGCTTTAGCAGGGACTGAGGAATGTTTGAATGTAGAGTGTGACAAAGGAAAGGTACAAATCAAGGATGACTTCCAGGTTCCTGGCTGGAGCATCTGAGCATACGGTATCATTTTCTTGGACTGAAGGATACTGGAGAATACTGGAGGAGAATGAGGAGGAGGAGGCATAGAGAAAGGGAGGGAGGGAGGAAGGGAGAAAGAAGGAAGGAGGATGAGGTCTTACTGGGAAGATTGTTATTCCATCCTGGGCATGTTTCAGAAATTGAAGATGTCTATGAGCTATCCAAGCGAAGTGTTCCTCGAGGTGATCAGTGTATTGAGTTTAACCCTGAAGAGAAGACAGGATTAAAGATATAAATTTGAAAATTCACATCCATGACTATAGCATTTGAAGAAAAATAACATTAATAAGAAGACAGTAAAGTGAAAGTGAAGAGAATTTAAAAACTAAACCCTTAGAAATATCACCTTTAAAGGCCAAGCAGAGGAAGAAGTGCCAACGAAGAAGACTGACATTGAGTGACCAGAGAGAGAGGATGGGAAACCTAAGTGCACAGTGCTTAGGAGACAAGGGACAGAAACATTGCAAGGAGCTGATGGGTGGAACTTCTGGCTATAGCGACTTGAAGAGGTTGGTAAATTCTCCCTCCAAAACACAAAATATACAAGTAGCTAATAAGCACATGAAAATATGTTCAACATATTTAGAGGACTGAAAATTAAAATCAGAATGCAATAACACTTATATACACACTAGAAATGGCTGTATTCCAAAAATCAGACAATATCAAATGTACATGAAGACATAGAAACTAAAAGTCTTATATGTTTCTGATGAGGATGTCAAATGGAGCAGCCACTTTAGAAAACCAGTTTGACAGTTTCTTAAAAAAATAAATCATGTCTGCTTACTCCATGGCCCAGCAATTCCACTCCTTGGCATCTACACAAGCAAAATTGAACATGTCCACACAAAGACTTTCATGTGAATGTTCATGTAAGCTTTACCCAGAATAGCCAATAACTCAAAACAATTAAAATGTTTATTGATTGATGAATGAATAAACAAAATGTGGAATATCCATACAATGGAATACTATTCATTAATTGGATGAACTGCCAGAACATTATGCTAAGTGAAATACACTGGACAGAAGACCACATACTGCATGATTCCATTAATATGCAATGTCTTTTAAACGGCCAGTTTATAGAGAGAGACAGCAGCTGAGTGATTGCTGAGGCTGGGGGTCAGAGTGGGGGCTTGCTGTAAACCAGACAACAGGAAATTTAAGGGACAGTGGAAATGTACCTGAACTGGGCTGTGGAGATGGTTGCGCAACTGGATAAACTTAACAACCATAGAACTTCAGACTTATACTGAGTGAGTTTTATGGTGTAGAAATTATACCTCAGTAAAGGTTTTTTTAAAAAGAGAAGATGGTACTCCTCCTTGACTAACCTATAGTGAGATTGTCCCTAGATCCCATGCCTTTCCTCCACCCACTTAATTTTACTATTTACTTGTAATCTTCCTTTACTGTGGTAGCAATGTAGTCTTGTTTTGGAACCTGTTTGGAGCAGAACTTTGTGGAGTGTGCCTGAGAATATAAATGGAATATCTTCACACAGCAGTTTGATCTTCCACAGGTCATGCTTGTTTGTAGATTCTCAAAGACATCTCTAAGTTCTCTTTAGAAAACTGATTCACTCAAGGGGAGTCCTGAGGTTTGGATAATAGGATCCATTGATAAAAGCCCCAGGCCTATACCTGAGTGTAGGTGAAAACTAACTCAAGCACTTGCTGAACTGTTGCCCACCTGACCTGGGAGGCCCCTGGCTCTGGGCCCACACTGTCCAGCTTGCTCCAGCCAGAAGATCTTGCTGCTTTTTCATAACAGCTCAGAGTGTGAATAGATCAGAGACATGATGGTACCAGTTATATTCATCTTTGCTTTGTATTATACATGATTCACAATAATTTATAAACTTGCTTTGATTAAACAAAGACATTTTCGGAGAAGAAGTTCTATTATGAGAGATTTCTAAAGAAACGTAATACTGGAATGTGGTGGGCAAGTCAGTCGTTTTCCTACACAACTGTCCTTTACTTTCTGATTTATTAACAAAGTAAGTTTATTAGACAGGTTCTAGGCATTCCCTGTGGTATTTGGAGCTGTGGATCTTTTGTGCCTTCCAACAGGCCAAAGTAACAGATCTCACAGCACAGCTATTGATTTGTTTCTCTTGGGTGAATGTAAATGATTCATGTTCCACAGAATTTGTACTCCGAGGCATAAATCAGAAGGAAGAAATTGTACATAGCTTCAAAGATGCAGCTTGCCCCCACTAGTGAGCCAACATTGTGCTCAGTGTGCCTGGCATGTCTAGGTACACATTGTAACTTTCCAAGGATGAGCACCATCTTCCCTGACACCTTTATAGATCTACAAAAGTGAGCAGAAGGAGAACATGGAGAAGGATCAAAAGAGGCAGCAACTGTAGCCTCATCTATTTTTGATGGTGTCAGACAAGTTGCACTAACTCCAGGAAAGCAAATATATACTTTTCAAGATCTGTGAAGGAAAATGCAGAAATTGCAAATGTGAAAATTACCCTGGTCAATTTAGTACTGTGGTATTTTGGGTGTCCCTGCTCTACTCATGCTTCTCTACTCATGAGCAGACTGTTCTCCAAAAAACTACTAGAAGCACAGAGGAAAGGCATATTTTCCTTTCCTGCAGCCATAAGCCACATTCCAACAAGGTTCTTGTTCCACCTGCTTCCATGAGACAGGGGGTTTCCACTGCAAACAGGCTTGGGTTGCACATCTTCACGGGTAACAGTGGGCCTTGGTTTTACTGGGACACAGTCCACATGTGATGTTCCATTTGAAAGTGAAATATATTTTCTCCCAGCCTAAGCTGAAGAGCAGGGACATTCCTAATCTTTCTAACAAAACCTTAACTAAAATATTGTGCTGTGTTAACAAAACTAAGTTTCAAAGCAGAATGCTTATAATCTCAAGATGAGAATCCAAACAATATTGGTTGATGACTGATGAAGAGAATCTGAAAGAGTAAGACTCATTAAAATAAGAATCATTATGGAGATGAGAGCCCATAAAGTCATAGATCATTAGGACTAAAGCAAGAATATATAAGCCAGACTTTGAAATGGCCAGTTAGCTTTATCTTTTCTTACCATAGGTTAAGAATTCCATCTACACGTCCCATCAATAATGCTGGGACAAACAGGGCAAACTTTGGAGCTTTGTGAGAGTTACGAATGCACTATAATGAAGTCAGAGAAAAACTAAGGCAAGAGATCCAAAGGACTTCTAAACTAGGTGTTCTTAGCCAGACGTCCATGCTAGAATATTCTGGAGAGAACTTTTCAAAATGTTCCTTCCAGGATGTCATTGCCAGTCATTTTCATTTATTTGGGTCCGGGGTGAAACTCAGGTAAATGAATTGTGAAAAATCCCCCCCGCCCAAGTGATATTTATGTTAACTCTGGTTAAGGAAATAAAATATTTTCTACCTTGTAATGGTGCATCTGCCACTTCCCCCTATATTGAAAACTCCATTAAGAGGAGCCTGCCACATTTACCTTGTGTCTTTTGCTACACTCAGCACAGCAGGACTGTAAAACCAGAATAGAAGAGTATGTGCTAATTTTGTTCATTATTGCAATTTTTCCTGCCCCACCCTCCACCTCCAGCTAGAAGGTCATATGATCTATGGTTGGTGCCCAAGAAATTGAATTTTAAAAATGAATATTAGACTTGAAAGACCAGAAACCATAAAACTCCTAGAAGAAAATATAGGTGACACACTCCTTGACGTCAGTCTTGGTGACATAATTTTTTTATTTGACTCCAAAATTAATGGCAACAAAAGCAAAAATAAACAAATGGGATGACATCAAACTAAAGTCTTCTGTATAGTGAAGAAAAACATCAACAAGGTACAAAGGCAGCCTACCAAATGGGAGAAGCTATATATCCAATAAGAGGTTAATATTCAAAATATATAAAGGACTCACACAAAATATATAAAGCTCAGTAACAAAAAAAATGTGATTTTCAAATGGGCACACAATCTGAAGAGACATTTCTTTCTGAAGAAGACATCCAGATAGCCAACAGGCACACTAAAATATGCTCAACATCACCAATCATCAGGGAAATACAAATCAAACCACAATGCAATATTACCTCTCATCTGTCAGAATGACTATTATCTAAAGAAAAGAAATAAAAAGTACTGGGGAGGATGTGGAAAAAAGGGAACTCTCATGTTGGTGGGAATGTAAATTGGTGCAGTCACTATAGAAAACAGTATGAAATTTCCTCAGAAAATTAAATATATAAGATTATGATCCATATAATCCAGCAATTCCACTTCTGGGTATTTTTCTGAAGAAAATGAAAACACTAATTCAAAAAGATATAAGCACCCCCATGTTCATTGCAGCATTGTTTGCAATAACCAAGATATGGAAGCAACCTAAATGTCCACAGGTAAATAGACAAAGATG
This sequence comes from Manis javanica, assembly GCF_040802235.1. Classification (NCBI taxonomy): domain Eukaryota; kingdom Metazoa; phylum Chordata; class Mammalia; order Pholidota; family Manidae; genus Manis; species Manis javanica. The sequence continues at coordinate 54,855,969 of NC_133168.1, forward strand.
TGGTATGTATATATATATATGTGTGTGTGTGTGTGTGTGTGTGTGTGTGTGTATGTATATGTATATATGAAACACAACGGAATACTACTGAGCCATAAAAAGAGAATGAAATCTTGTCATTTGCAACAGCATGGATGGACCTTGCAGGTATTATGCTAAATGAAATAAGTCATAAGAGAAGTACCATATAATTTCACTTATATGTGGAATCTAAAAAACAAATGAACGAAGAAAATACAACTGGCATATACAGAGACTAGATTAGTGGTTGCCAGAGGAGACTGGGTTTAACAGGGTGAAGGGGATCAAGAGATACAAACTTCCAGTTATAAAATAGTAAGTTACAAAAATGTACAGCATGGTGACTATAGCCAATTGTATCACAAATTTGAAAGTGGAATGTGAATCTTAAAGGTGCTCATCACAAGAAAAAAATGTGTCACTTTGTATGGTGATAAATGCTAACAAGATTTACTGTGGTGATCATTTCACAATATATACAAAAGTCTAACCATTGTATTGTATACCTGAAACTAATATATGTCAATTCTACTTCAATAAAAAAATTAATACTAAGAATTTAATTATATACATATCAATTTGAATTGACTTTTCTCTTTTCTGATGTCATTATTTTTTTTCATTACTTACCTAGTGGGTTCTCAAATGTTTGTTGAATGAATACACTAAGTTTTGAAGGTTAAACAGAAGTTATTTTAAGGTTCTCTTTTTTTTAATTGATGTATCATTGATATACAATCTTATGTTGGTTTTAAATATACAACACAGTGGTTCAACAGTTGCCCAAACTATTAAATCCTCACTCTTCCTAGTGCACTCACCACATCTATTAACGTAGAAAGATGTGTCAGACAAGTTGCATTTCAGAATCATTGACTATATTCTCTGTGCTATGCTGCCGTCTCTGTGACCAACTTATATTGTGATTATGAATTGTTGTGCCCATTAAGGGGTTTTTGAGTGATATTTGTAAAAGTCAGTCTTACTACTTCATATTCATGTTCTCTTTTGGGCTTCTGTAGAAACATCTTTGGTTTATACCAGACTTAGTGGGAACGACTCATTGTACCTGCTTTCAGAAAATTGGGAATGGACTAACTAATCAGAAGTAATAAAACAAGCAGATACAGTTGATACTGTTACTTCAAGTACCTTCCCAAATAACATTATTCTTGGATCTTGCCTCTTAGGACTAGCACAACACTTTTGCTTCTGTAAGTGATGCATCAAAAGGCTATTTGAACCATATGATTTATAATCCTAATTCTATTATGAAGAGATACTTAAATGTTATAGTACATGAAAGGAAATAAAAGCAGTTCTAATTACTAAAAAATTAGTTGAATCACTATGGCACAGTAACAGGTAAGGGAATAGGTTCTAAAAGCCCACTTCTTCCATGTTAGTGAAATATCATTTGCTGATAACTGAAAATAACCAGGGATGATCAAATTCATGGTATCAAATGTGGGATGTTATGTGTCATCATCCAAGCTCACATATGATTTGAAATGTCTAGCTAATCACCTTCATGTGAATTATAATAAGCTGAATATCTCTTAATATTTTTATTAACAGTGCCCATGTTTTAGGTATACTGTTTTAGCAATGGCCTAAGCTGTAGATGTATAAGAGGAAGGGTGTGCTTTGTTTCCAACATTTCCATTGAATTTATGTTCCATAAAGTCTTTCCTGTTTCCTATTTATGGTCTTGCTCCTCTTTGAACCCACACACACTGATTTTGTAGTTCACTTATGCACTCACTTTGCTCTGCCCTCTTTCAGACTTTTTATAAAATTTTAAACACCTGTAAGGATGGGCGTCATTCTTATTCATCCTGTGTCTCCTGCTTTGACAAAAGACTTAGCAGGTACACACTCACAGACTCTTTGAATTGATAATCTGCTACCCAGAAATTATACTGACAGTATCTTCTTAATCCCAGGAATAATTATACCATTGTCATTAAAGTAAAAAGAGAACATTTAATTTCAAATTTTGAAGTCTTAAAAATAGATGTTATAAGATGATTTAAAGTGGATCTTTTAAGCTGTCACCAAAGGCATTTATTCTAGTTAAAAACCTGATCCATTTATATATTCATGCATAATTTATATCCCACCTACTTCCAAAAATTAATTGAAGGAGGCATTAAGATGATGCTTATTATGGAATCTACTAAAATATCAGTAACAAAAACCGATCATATGAAGTTTTGTTCTCAAACTTTCTCTTTTTAAATATTTCTTGATAAAAACATTGATCACACCTATATGCATCATCTCTACATCAAATAGAGAGCTTTGGGAGGTTGACTTGTTAAATAATTTAAGCTATTTACTAATTTATCTTAATTCTGTTTTAAATATTACATACTTCATTTTTCTTTTAATCTACACTGTTATTTAAATGCTATGAGCTATAGAGTGAATTTAAATATATATATATATTCATGTGAAAAATACCTTAATTCCTGCCTTCAAATGAGTTCAAATATGGAGAATTCCAAGGAGTTAGAAAATCAGTCAGACATTTTAAGGTCTCAGCAAACCCACTATAACAAGAATTATAACTTGTTCCCATTTTTCTTAAAAGGTGATTTGAGGTGAGGACTCCAAGGAAATGGGAGAGTTCTGTTCTAAGACAGAGACATGAGGCATATGGAGTCACAAGGAAAGGGGACCCTGAGGACCAAAGCCTGCCCTCTTCCCTCCATGCTCAGCGCAGTTACCCAAGTTCATGATCCCAGCAGGCTCTGAGCAATTACACTGCCCAAAGGGGTTGTGTGGCAGACACTTAACTTTCCACCCAGCCATGTTGAAATGTATAGCGTATCTTGAACATGTCAGTTAAATGAAAATGAAACATTTAGACAGGTCAGTACAAGATGGGTCCCGCTAAATATTGGAATGTATTTACCCAGGTGGCTTTGATCATAATTTCCACGCTGTGAAATTGAATGACAATCTAGCTTGCAAAACTAAAAATTGATTTTAGAGCTTTTTTCAAGGGAAATTTTCTCAGGAAAAGAATCGTAGTTCAGTTTTAAATATTGGATGATTTGACTTAATACCTTTCTGTGCGGGATGGGATTACAACAAACATCTATTAATGAATTCTCATTAAAAATATGTGTAAATCAGATAAAGCAGACAACTCCTGTTTGCTTAATGAAGATAATCATGTGAGGAAATAAAAATAAAGGAATTCAGTAAAAGCTTTTATTTTTTTTGAGGTTTAGTTTCTGAATTAACAATAATGTGAAGGTTGTCCCTCAGCTTTTTTAGAAGGCACACATGCAATAAAAACCTTTTTATCATCCAGAAAGAAACCAATAAATGTTTAGAAATCCTTTACTAGTAATAATGAGCAGTAAAAGCTAAGGATTTAATGACCAAAGTTGATGCTGTTTTCATCAAGCCCTGGAATGCAAACTCAGGTTTACTTCTTACACATTGGATGAGGGTGCTGCCAAAGGTGAGGAGACTTAATAACCTATGTCAGGGAGAGAAAGATCTGCTCTGGACTCGAAAGACACCTGATGTCCTGTGCCCTCTCTCTGATAGCTGCCGATGTTGCCAGGCCCATGGGTAATTCAGTTACATTCATGTGCCCATTTTTGACCCAGCCTTCATCCAATGTACCTCAAGTCCAGCACTAGTCTGTCTGTAAGAGTTTTAAGAAAGATCAGAATTAAATGAGGTGGTAGGCTCCTGTAGGGCTGGTATGGGCAAGAACAGCTTGGGACTACTGGCTAAAAAGTACACTCATCAAAGCCTGGGAATGGAAATAAAGCCTTGTGAAAACACAAAGCATTTGGACCAGGCAGAGCTCTGTCCTTGTAAATAAAGGCTTCTGTTGCATACTGACGGGGCTTGCTCAGCCATTAGCTTTCGTGATCTTGGAGGGGCCAAGGGAAAAAGGCAGAAAGCAAAAAGAATGTGAGAGGACTGGTGCAGCAAAGCCAGAGCCTTGTATTTTGTCCTTTTCTTCAACTGGAACTTGCTCCATCACCTTCCAGTCTCCCCACAGGGTCGCTTGGGTCTGTCTGTTCTGTGCTCCTTCTTCTTCAATTGCATCAATCTTCTTATTTCCTGTGAAACAGATAACTTGAGAATGGCTCACACTTTTCAACCACATGTTTCTTTCCATCTGATGTATATCTTTGTGCCTAGCCTCAAAGTGCAGTGCCCCTTACAAGAAGTTTAACTGTTGAACAAATAGAGGACAGTTTCTAGAGGATGGGACCTAGGATGTGAGAAAGTGGGCAAGGCCCGCCCATTCTTTGGCATTGGTGATTTCACAGCTGGGTGAAGAACAGGAGGAGCAGGGTGGATCAGAGCTGGAGGTAGAGCTAATGTGCATGAGCCTCGCTTTACATGGACCTGTCCATACATGAATAGGTTGACCCAGTCCCCTGGTTCACCGCCAGAAAAACCTTCCTGGAGCCCCAGGATAACTACCCCAAGCCTCTGCTCCCTAGGATTGGCCCAGCTAGTGCCATTCTAGGCACTCTTTTAAAGCCTTTTAACTACAGCACTCACATCCATAGCCCTTACCTCTTACTGTGTGCCGGTGCCTATCTGACCAAGTCAACCTGCTGCTTTAAAACCTTCAATTGTAATCATCACTACTATTTATTGGGAATCTCCTGTAATGTGATACCTGGTAATGAGTTAAATGCTTTACATGTATCTACTCTAATCCCTGCAACATATCCACTATGACCATGGCTGCTATAAAGTATATATTGCTGTCCTTATTTTACAGATGAAGAAAAGGAGACATGGAGAGATGAGAGAATGTGTCTGAGAGCCTAAAAATGGTGATATAGCTGAGAATCAAACCAAAATAAGTCTGGTTCTAAAGTCAGTGCTCACTATGTCAGAGGTCAGAGCTCCTACCGTCCAACAGTTCCTCAGCTTGCTTCCCAAACACCTCCCTGATTCTGCTGTGGCCTGCATTCCGGCTCCATCCCCGGCCCTCTCTGCCTTCCATTTAATGCCACAGAACAGCAGAATACTGGTGGTCCACCCCACACTCCTCTTCAGTATGCACTCATGCCCTTTTCTCTGCTTGAAATACTGCTGTCCAATCTAGCTTAAAACCCTGCATCTTTCTAGACATGGGTTACCTCCAGAACGGCTCCCTGGTCCCCACCCATCCCCCGCATATGCACAGCAACCTACGCCCATCCCGATCAGAGCACTTGCCAATGGTATGCTGTCACAGTGATCATTTTTAGGTGTATTCCCACCTACAGTGAACTCATGAGATAAGAAACACATCTTTTTCACCTTCATATCTCCAAAACCCAGCACAGTCCTTGGCACAGACAGAAACTCTAATGATTGGTGCATGCTGAATGGAACTTATTTGAAAATTTTTAAGTGTTTTTCCATTGCTGTGTGTACATGTGTGTGAAAGAGAGAGACAGCCAGAGAGATAGAGGCACAGACAGAAAACAAAAGTATGTGTTTTGATCTTTCCAACTGGGTGTCATGTTTTGTAAGAGTAGGGGCAGTGCCTTCTATTTTTATTATTGTTCTCTTTTCAAAGCCCCTTGCCTGCTGAAGACAATAGAGTAAGTGGCCCTGTTTTTCTATCGGTGTGGAAGCTGCACAGAACGGAAAGGCAGTGAGGCAGACAGACTGCCACAGAAGAAAATACATATTTACTTGGTGTGTGGATCTCATCCATTTGCTAAGGGTTTAAGATTCTAACAAAATTAAACAATATAAAGCTAGACAATTAAGAATAAATATTGAGCTGAGACATCATTGAAAGAGAAAAATGATACTCAAAATGAATTACTTTACTTCAATTCGCGCACTAAATTTAGCAATGCTTCCTGGCAACTAAAACAAAATCAGGAACCATTCAGTACCATGGCTTATCAATATTCATTTGGCTACAAACAGAAAACCTGGCTTACAGTGATTCAAACATATAAGGGTGCATTCCTCTCACAGAGGTCTGAAGTGGCTGCCAGCCTTGATTCAATAGCTAAATTACATCAACGTGACCATCTCTGTAAGCCTCTTCATTCTTTCCTCAGGCTTCTCATCTGTAATGGTTGCAAGATTGCTGCTGCTGTTCCAGACATCACATCCAGGTATAAGGCAGGAGGAAGGGAGGTAGACATAACAAATGGTATTTGTTGTTTGTATCAGGAAAAGCAAATGCCTTTACAGACTCTTTCTTATGCTTTATTGATCAGAACTATGTCAAATGGTCATTTCTAACTGAAAGATAGTTTTAAAAGCATATCTTCTACTGTGGCAGGACACATTGCTACCCAGACCAAAACTGGCATTCTGTTTGCAAGGAAGGTAAAAAGCAATATGTTCTGGGTAGGCAACTCACACTGGCTGCAGAATGCAGTAATCACTGTTTGCCAATAAATGTATGAATTCCAGAAATTTATCACATGACTCAATACTTATGCATTTTGTCCCCTACCTGAATTCTGGAAAAAACAAACTTTATTTGTCTACTTATAAAAGTCACTGAAAATTTTGGAAAATACATGATGTTATAAAATATTAGATTAAGGTAACCAATAATCATGCCTCCAGTGACAGAATACCTTATTTAAAATGCTATTTTCCTGATCTTAAAAAATTCAGTTGTATATATTACTGTAGAATAGTTAGAAATTACTCAGCATCTAGCATACAGTTAATAACTCCAATAAATCTAACATCCATAAAACATAGATAAACTGTAGCCATTTTGGTGAGACAGAACAATTTTTTCACAAAATTGAGATTATACTTTCTTCTTTTTAAAAGAAAAAACTTGACTAAAGATTCCTACACAACATCATTTATCATGGCCATAAATTTATGTACAAAATTTATTTAATTATTCTGTTATTGGACATTTAGATTGTTTACATGGAGAAGAACCTGAGGATTAACATTATAATAGATACATTTGAGAGCAATTATTATTTCCCAGGGGGGAAAAATACTATAAGTAAAACTGGTGACAAATGTTAGGAACATTTTCAGGATTTTTAAACATCACCAAATTATGCTTCAGAAGAATTCTGTAATTTATATGTCACAAGTAGTAAATAAGAATGCCATTTTCACTGTACCCCTTACCAACATCATATACATATACATATGTAAAGCTTTGTAATTGATCAAGTTAAAATCTGATATTTAATAATTTTGCTTTTTAAAGCTTTTCTTTGATTACTTATATGAGTAAACATATTCTAAAATGCTTATTAAAAATGTGTCTTTTTGTCCATATGGCTTTATATCCCTTGCCCATTTTCCACTGTGATATTGGTATTTTTTGTATTGATTTATAAAAGCTCTTTCTATATTGTGAATAGTTCATTCTTATTTATGAAATAAGGACAAGAATATAGCTATTCATTTTTGGACTTCTAATTTTTTTTATAGCAGTCTTTGATTCCTTCCTCTTTCATTTTAAATAAAGGTCCTTTTCAAATTTAAAGAAATATGCACGGGTAGTATGTTTTCTAAACCATTGCACATAGACAAAGTCATCTATTGATTTCACATATGTCAGTGACTGACAAATATCTGGGTCTATGATTCTTTGTTAACACGCTTTTAATCTCAAAACTCTAGTTACTTCCTTATATGACATGTGGAATTTAATGTTGTATACAATTCTTTAACACCCTTTTAAGCCAATTCTGTCTATTTCCCTATTTGGTTTTGAGAATCTAAGATTGTTCCTTTGTAGCTAACTCTTCTCCCATGTCCCCTAGTTTTTACAAAAACTTTTCTTTATCTTTTAATAAGGGAAAACCTCTGTCTGGTAGTTTGTTAGCAGGAACACTTCTGTTTCTTATTTTTTAAATTTTAATTTGTTAGGTCAGACTAAATCATGTTTACTCTGAATATATGGATCATTTTAGCAGAAAAAAAATTCTTTAGCTATTCTTGATCATTGCTCCTTTTTACTTCATCAGTAAAATTTCTGTTGGATTTCTTACATATTGTGTTCCATATCTATCATATTAGCCATCTTTGTTCTCAACTCAGCTTTTTTTCAGCTACCTTCTTAAGGAGCTTTCCATTTTTTACTATCTGTGATTCAGTTTTCTGCAGTATTAATTCTGATTTTTATTCTTTCCAATTGGAATTTGGACGTTGCCTTTGCGCGGTTTCCTCTCAGCGCTGCCCTCGTGCCCCCAGCTATCTTTAGTTCAGCTTGTCTTTGGGTTTCATCCTGACTTTTTTGCCTTTTCTGTCTCCTCGTGTCTCTGTACTCCTGTTTCATCGGAGAAATGTCTACCTGCTGTCTGTTTCAAGTTAAATTTTTAAATATTTTCATTTTGCTATGACTATTTTCTCCTATGTATCTTTAAAATGATTTCCTTATTCTATATTTATTTTTCAGAATCTTCATGTGAAGAATAGCCTTGCATACTCAGTATTTCCAATTGCTAAGATAACTAATTGGCCTTGGACCTTCACATGGTTATTGCAGTATTGACACTAGTGGCAGATTCTCTTAACCCTGTTTCCATGTCTAGATGGTATTCAGCTAGAGAACTTACTTGATGCAGGATCTTTTCTCAATATCTGGTTCTTTGACACAATAAACCTGAATGGTGGCCCTTGGCCCTTCTAAAAACTTTACCAACTCTTTTTCCAAAAGTTTTTTGGATACCACAGTCCATACAGCACTAATGGCTAGAATGGTGAAAATAAGACTTTGGACTTCCACTTAAAGAACTATTAGGAAACTGACCATCACAGACATTTATCAGAGGATCTAAAGGCAGCCACTGCTAGTGTATTCAAGCCAGACAGCCACAGGGGAAATGACCTACCATCAATGAAGAATGCTTCTCTTTAGGAAGAGGCAGAATAAAGCAAAGCACAAATGGAAAAAGTCTGCATGTATACAAAGCTTCTCCTATGGCTTTAAATCTGCGAGTCTAGTTAAGTAATAGGTAATCTATACTCACAGGCAAAGTAAATCTATATGTTCTCCTATGTGTGTGAGGTGGATAATTGCTGAAATTGACCATAGTTTACATAGGATCTTTTATTTTGTGGGAGAAGTAGTAATTATCCATCTCTATTAAATGATTCTTTAATGTTTGAATTTGAAAATGTTTTCAGTAGCTCAAAGTTCACAGCCTGGCTCATAGTAGATGATCAAAAAATATTTTTCAGTAAATGGATGAATGAGTAGAGACCATGTCTTTGGAATAATAAACCTGAAATGAGCAGAGTTGAGATGGAGTCAGAGCTATTTTCTTCTTCCTGCCCCACAAAGGATTAGGGTGCATGGAGCTGAGAAGGCCTGGGCGGAAGATGCTAGCTCCATATTGATTCCCAGCAGCATATCAGGGAGCAGCTGCCACCCAGTAGCACTATATGAGCCTCCGATTGTCTCCACAATCATCTATTCAATTCCAATGGCCCATGCTTAGTTTAGGGTATTTCAGCAATTGGTAACTTCTACAGTATACAAAACCCATAGTTTTCAAGGACAGTAACTTCAGTGCTTGGGATGTCTATAATGAGAGATTAGTATGGAGAAACATTGATTTTTATACAGCCAATTATCCTAAACTATGCAAAGAACTGGAAAGCAGAAAGCCTGGTTTCTAATCTTTCCTTGGCCCCTGTCTGACCTTGGGAACATTCTGAATCTCTCTGCATTTCAGTTTCCATATCTGAAAAATAGAGGAACTGAATAAGATCATCTTTAAAGACACTTGGCTTTAATACCCTACAGTTCTCTTTGCAGATAGAAGGGACCCTGTTCTCTTTACCAGGCAGTAAGAAGGCCTATTCTGCAACTGTGGCTCCCAGAGCCCTATAGGTGTTTGTTTAGATGTAAACAGGAGCAGTGCTTGGCATACTCCTCTTGTTACTGTAGCTTGAGATTAAAAGAGTGCATTTTTTTCAGTATGTTCAGTTTTCAAAAGACATGCTGGAGGAAGTCAGCCAATTTCTGCCCACACAACTTCCAAGTGACGTCAATGGAAGCAGAGCACACAGATCTCTAGGCAAGTTTTGGCTCATTATGTGAGGCTTTTTTTTTTTTCTTTTTTTAAAGAACAACTGCAAAAATGATTTCTCTCAGCTCGAATTACACAATTTGTTCTTCTTTGTGCCCTGAGTCAGCAGCAGACATAATATGGAAAATAAAGAAAGATCTCCTTTTTACACATCAAGTAAAACAGGACATAGTTATGTGAAACATGAATGTTCGAGATTCTCAAACCGTCTCTAAGCAATATTCCTCTTGCATGGCATCCTCCTGATTCTGATATAGAAAGCTGACAAATAATCATCAGATAGACAACTGGAAATTATTCTTATTTTGATCCTAGATTAGTTAACAGACTGACTCAATCCTCACAGCAACTCTGAAAGGGCTGGTGTTGTTATTCTTCTGATGTTACTGATTAGGAAAACTGAGGAGCGGAAAAGTTAGGTAATTTGCCCAAAGTTCCACAGCTAAGCAAGTGGCATTCAGATTCCAAATAAGGCAGTCAGTCTTCAAAATCTAACCACTATGCTATCCAGAGAGCAATTTATTTGTTTTTCCATTCAGAACTCATTACTAATACCTAATGCTTCTTGATTCTGAGTGTAGTCAGTTACTAGGTAATGTAGAATAATGACACAAAAACAAAATGAATAGATAGGGAAGGGAATTCTGATTTTTTTGCACCTATGCTGGACCAGACCCTGTACTAGACAACTGACCTCCACTTAAGCTATGCAAATGCTGTATGAGCAAAGCTGTATCTATGATATTTTATTGATAAAAAAAACTAAGTTTCAGAGAGGTTGTCATTGGCCAAAGATCACACAGCTGGTAAATGCTTGAATTTTAACCCAGGTGTGTGTATTTCTACTATCTATCTTTTATTCACTCCAGCGTGCTGCTTCCATGAACATTTGTAAACAAAACTTTACAGTTTATTATCTTAGAAGAGCAGGCATGCACAGATGCCCCCAATATTTGGGAAGCTCTTAGAATTTTCTGAGGTGATAATACCAAAGGGAATTTCTAGGGTCTTGCCAATGGGTTTCAGCCCTGGGCAAGTTTGCTATGGATTCAGTGTGACCAAAGAAATAAACAGCAAAACATTCCTGGGGTGAAAGGGTTATACCCACCTTTATTTCCAGGTGGCAGGTCAGTCACTAAAATCCCGTTCACTCAGAGCAAGTCTGCATGCAGCAGGCTGGTCTCTGCCTCTGGGCCCCTCTGTTTACACAGTTGTCCCACACAGCCATCCTCCAGGCTTCTCTGCACAGTCATCCGCACGGCCATCCTCTGGGCCTCTGTCCCCAGCCTCTGCTCTGCTCTCCTGCAGCCTTGCAGCCCTGCCACCATGTCGTGTCCAAATCACTGGGTGGAGCTCTTTTTATAGAGTCAACAGCCATGTAGTGCCCACAGGTGTGCAGTTAGCTAGTCAGCCAGGGCCAGGTGAGAATCCTGGCCACAGGAGCTCTCATTTTATCCACACTAGATATGAGAACTTCTGACTTTATACTGCACTATAGTTTGCAGAACCCAGACATATTGGGAGTATTGTGTTCGAGCCTAGATCCAAAGTGGTCCATGGACAAAATAAAATGTCATTTTCATTAGTAGTACATATCTGACCTAAGCAGCAAAACATTAAATTCCTTTTTAAGGCAATTATAAGTAAATTAAATGTTTTCTATATAAACTCTGGTATTTTTAGAGAAATTATTTGAAACTGTTAGGTGCAAGTTTAGAGTTCTTCATGAGTCCCTGCAGTAATGAAAACTGGTACCTGGTATTTTATAGAATAGTCCTGAAAAAAATCATTCTAAAATATGAAAAGGTAAAGTGAAATAGATGAGAAATATTTAAGAAAGCACTTTAAATTTTTTAGAATTAAAATGTAATATAAATTTAAAGTTATCATTCCCTTCTTTATATGAATAGAACACTTTCCCTCAAAAATGTTACCAATTAAGTAAGACAGAATTTGGGTTTAAATTGTCCTCCTTTCAGAGTTTGTTCACATCACACCAAATGTCTTATTTATATTTAAATACCACAGGGAATGGGCAAGAAATTGTATGTTTAATCTGGACATTTTCAAGGCTTTTAAGGCCAGAATATTTGCTTTGCCAAAGACCAAATTATTGCAAAGTGGAGCAAGCACCTGATCTTGTGGTGAGTCAGAGTAAGTAAATATCTCCACCTGGAAATGGTCACAAATGCTCCCAAGACCCCAGAGCACCATCTCTCAGCCTGGTGACAGCTGTCCAGTTGTTGGTGGCTCAGCTTAATCATACATGAGAGTGGGGGGTCTCCCGGTAAATATCTCTCCCTAACACATAGCCCACATCCCTTGTATACCCAATTCTTGCAAATTTCAGCACCTTCCAGGCCATCACAATTTCCTGAAAACCCAGAAACACTTAGAGACAACAGGCCATTTCACCTTTCTCCATGTTTAAATGGGCATTCTGATAAGAAATAACATTTCTAATCAACTTTCACCCAAAAAGGTCTCAGTAAACTATCTTTCCAACCATGTCATGGTCTTCTAATAATAGAATATTAGCTGTATTCTAATATTACATCTAACACTATGATGTAAAGTGACTTTGACATGCATAGGAACATAGTGTTACTTTTTATCACAGCATTAACACAACTTTAATACTTTTTTTTTAACTTCTCTTCTCTATCCTTCCTGGAATATATGGGGATCTCTGAAGAGATCTAGGTACACCTAAGATCAGAGATTGGCTGTTCCTATCCATCCTGCATGAGCAACACAAAGTAAAGCTCACTGCTGTTCATTAACCTCACAAAGCTAATTTACCTTCTGTGGATGCAAAATTTATTTGCCCCTTTTAAGTCTGGGTGACAGAACTTTTTAGTTTCCTGAAAGTCACATTGAGAGCTGGATCATGGGTATACAGTGTGTGCATTTACTTGGCAATTTCATTTTGCACTAGGCTCTACAAATTATGTACCCAGTCCTGGTCCCATTCTAATGGTAACATAACAAACACAACTAGTTGATTTAAAATATACGAAGTAAAATGAAAAAATGAACAAAGTGCCACTAGCATATTTAAGAGTGTTATCCAAGTAAGAATATTCCATTCAGAAAATGCACCTGGATTTTTTCTTATACTAAAATAATCCTATTTTTTTAAACTGTTGTAATCCTCTAATGGTATTATGTGATACGTTCATATGTGTATATCTATGTATATATACAGGCTTTGGGCACTTTTTGAAATATCTGTTTAAAAAAAGAAAGTTGGTAAGTAAATTAAGCAGGAGGGAAGTGAGAAAAGAGAAAGACTAACCAGATTCCAGAATCTTTAAACTTAGTTGTGGCTAAACACCTAAAACATTCAACACTGTCTCCTTTCACTGTAATCATTAACATTGCCTCCTTCTCTTTCAGAGAATTCATAATCCTCTCATTTATTTTTGGATTATTGTTTATAAAAATATTGCAGATGTGCAAATGTCCCCAAAGTTGAGCTTGAATATGGCCAGACACACAGCATGGACGTCTGGGGCCTGAACGCCTTTGTAACAGCGAGCACGACCAGGCTTCCCATGTTTCTCTTTCTTTCTCTGTGTGGGTGCAAGGGCGAGGGGAGTGGGCCAACATGACGCTAACTGCACTGTGCAGAAGCCAGCATGAATCCCGGGCTTTTTTGTGGACAGAAAGGACTGATTGTGTGGTGAGCAGCTGGAATGCATGCCGGTCACTTTTTGGCGTGGTGTTAGCAGGCATCGTTTTGCTGGATTGTTCGAGGAGTGGCAGAACAAGGACAGAAAGCGAGGCTCCTTCTCTGTATTTCTGGGGCCCTGTATTTTTCCTCCTCTTCCTTGTTGAAATTATAAAGAGGAATCCCATACATTCAGAATTCTTCAACCCCGTTTTAGAGGACATTTTAGTCAAGCGTCTGTGGATAAGGCCTGAGGTGGGACAGTTAAAAGGGTATAGCATTTTAGAGAATTTCTTGTTTAGAATCATAGGAGGAAAGGCCGGGATGTTTTTTTCATTGCAGCTTAAAGCATATCAAAAATTTTTCAAAATTCTCTACAAAACAATAACCAAAATCTTGACCCATTAGACTCCTTACAGATCTAGTGGCTACAATTTGACAGAGATGGAAAGAAGTTCAAGCTCTGCTTTGTCCTGGTGTCTGTCCAGGTCTCAGTCCTCTGAGCACTCATCACGCTGCACCCCCACATTCCCAGCCCCAAAACTAACAGCTCCTGCCCACCCAGTCTCATCTGCTGAAAATAGACATTATATATAAAACCTCATACAAGGAAGAGGTTCCAAATATTTTCCCTGTTTTGCTATTTTTGTTGGATTTTGTTCTTTAACTTAAAATAAGAGAGAGTTAAAATAATGGATTGTGTATAATCTCTGCATAATTGGGATGAACACACATAGTGTATGCACATCGTGAATCACACACATACTGTCAATAATATGAAAACTTACATTTTTTAATTTGACTTAGATTTTTGAGGCTTTTTTTTTTTAATTCTCCAGGCTTTTCTTAGGATGTCATTTTGGAAATACAGTTAATGAGATTTCACTTGAGTCCACATGCATTTTTAACTTCCATGTTATAGTTGGTAGGGAAACCCAACTGAACCAGTTAAATTGATTCCTAAGTGCCCATCCCACCTATTCTTCCAGCTCATGAAAAGCTTATGAATGACTGGATAAAAGGAAATTAACTGATGGAGCTTGTACATAGTGAATTGCAAACTCTGCCTCCCTGTACCTAGAATCTGTGCTGAAATCTCTGCTCAGTTCTAATTTAGTCTCCTACCTACAACTTTCTGCTGCTTTCTACAGCATTGTTGGAGACCCTCACAGCATATGCACAGTCTAGGAGTCAGCCGACAGTTTAAGAGGAATTTGTGCAGAGTTTAGGGTTCCTCCCATGTGATTTTTTTCTTTCATTTCCAGCTCACCTTTCAGCCTGAAACCCTGACCTCTGTCTCCTTATACCAGTAAAAATGTGCCTTTCCACTTGAATCATCTTCCTTAGCATCTCAAAGAAATTTGGAGCTCACCTTTCATTCCAAGATCATTTTCCTTCCAGTTTCTGGTGGCTTTGGTTACTGGACAGTGCCTTCAGTCCATCATTTGTTTACATTTCGTCTAGCTTCTAGAGTTGTTATCAGAAGGAGGGAGGGGTCCAACATAAGCTATTCTGCCATGCTCAGACCTGAACCTCCTGATTACTGTAATTAATAAGAGAGCATTTATAATGTTCAACTAGGTAAAAGTTGAATATGCAAAATCAGCTGCATTTTTATACACATGGAAAAAAGCAGTTAAACAATGTAATTTTAATTTACATTTACAGAATGATAGTATACATTTCAGAAGGGGCATTTCCTCTGTCTGGATGGAGGCTAGTGTGAGTGTGGAGAGAAACAAAGCAATGGTGCTGTGAAGTTCACTATCCTATGTGCATGATGGGCACATGGATGCTCTATTATCTTTCTTTAAATTGTGCACAAATATTTGTACACTTCTCTCACATATTATACTTCACAAGAATATATATTATTTTTATGTATTTATGTATTTTATTTTATCTAAACAGATTATTTTGCTGCTCTCTGGAGTTGGTATGGATGATCAAGTGTCTGGGCAACAGGGCTGGACAACAGAGCCCAGTAGCAGGGTGGGGTCCAGGGCCCAGGGCTGGTGCAGACATGAGGGAAGGCCAGGTGCACATCTAAAGGTCAGTGTCTGCAGCACTGGGATCCTAGCAAACAAGCGGGGGTCTAACTGAACAGCCCAAATGTAGCACTCCATAATTCTGAGATATTGTACAAGCTACCCATTTGCTTGTAGCAACATCCTTAACTGCTTTCATAAGCCAGAGGATATTCCTGTTGTTTGCTGCCCAAAACCCTGACTGGCATATTGCTTTTGAGGTGTCTATGGGAATAGGTGAAGATGTTCAGTTAGGCCATTAGAAATAGAAGTTTGAAATTTAAGAAGATATCTGAGTTTGACATATAGATGTTAACAATATAAAGTCAAACTGTGACCACAAACGAGCCCACCAGAGAGAGTATGAAGCATAAACCCCAAAGAGGACAACATCCATCAGGGCTCCAACTTCCCGTCTGCCAATATCATGTGCTGAACAACATTGGGGCTATTAGGGCATCCACGGGTCACACCCCTCTACAAACTATGATTACAGTCACTACTTTAGAAATGTAGTTACTACCTATGAACACATCTGAATACTCACTGAGTTTTTAAACTTTCTCTGATTACATGACTTCTACATAGTTACATTTATTATTTTATGATAAAGAAAATCTCTCTAAAAGTGGCCCTGTACTCTTAGAACATATTAGAGCATTAATCTGTATAATTAACCTACATTCTGATCAGTATGTCAGAAGCATGACTAAGAAAGGGTTAAAAAATAGGTCATTAACAGATTATTTTATAATTATATAATAGTAATTATATAATTGATAGTACAAAACTCTAACCTATATATATCTTTTACAAGAGGAAAAATATTTGAAATGTTACAATAAAAGAAAAAAGTGAAAACATTAAACTATGAAAAAGGATTCTGTAATTATTGTGAAAATCTCATTAAACATAGTCTTTATTTGCAAGAAAGCTGGTGAGCTCTAATTAAGCCATAAGCCATCCCTATGAGTAATTAACTGCGGCAGGAAAATTCTAGGTGGTCCATTAAATCTCCATACCCACAGCTGTTCAATGGAAAACATAAGCAAACCCAACATGGGCCCTGATTTTGGGTGGGTGGTGAATTTTCTCCAGTAGCTAATTGGATAGCCTTGTCTACCATAGGTCATGCATATCAAAAGCCAGGAATTAAAAAAAGTAAAATATTTTATGAAGAATTTTATATTTATGGTATGTTGAAATGATAATTTTTTGACTACAAGAAATATTTGGCTACTAGAAAGTTTAAAATTTCACATGTAGCTTGCATTTGTGGTTTGTATGTATTTATATTGAATGGCCCTTAGGGTTTGTGAACTGAAAGCACATGTGAGAATATTTTTGAAAAGAATACAGAGAGTCTTACAACTATAGAATTCCCTAGCTGGAAGAGACTTTCAAAAGTGGATGATGTAGAAATACTTCTACATTTTCAACATTGCCTCCACTTCCCATCACACACACACACACACACACACACACACGCACACACACACACACATTTTTGTGCATCTAAAACTCCAATCAGTATAAGTGAAGAACTGTTTATAAGAGTTCATCATTGCTGGGAAGAATCTTCAACCTAGTACTTCTAAATGTTCTGTTAGAACATGAACTCGAGAGTTAGGGGAGGAAAATAACTGAAAGAAGAGAGTGAGTAAATGGGCAGGAGCAATCATTGACAGAAGATCGAACGGAAAGTAGAAGAGCATTTCGGGAAAGAAAATTAAAATGAGCAAAAGATGAAAGGAAACAATAACCATAGGTCTCTAGGAGAATAGTAACAAATGTGCTACTGAAAATAATTAGCATCTTTAAATATCATTTCGATTGCAAGGGGTTCTTTTCAAACATTGCTTTATTCCACCATCATAGAAATCTCTTTTTATCAGTTTTACAGAAAAGGAATTGAGGCCCAAATTTAAGAAACTTGCCCAAGATCACAGTTATTTGACAGAATTTGAGAGACCAACCATCCTTTTTACCCAGAATACAGATTTCTCAACACACAGGACTTCCAGTGCCAGAAGAGGAATGTCCCAGGCAAACCATGGGGGCTGGTCATCCTACACTTCAACCCACATCTTCTGACTCTAAATCCCATGCCCTTTTCTCTAACAATAATCACATGAATTGATTTATATATGCCAAGAACCACATAATAAGGATCTCACATAACATCTTTTAAAACTGCAAAACAACCTCATGAGTTAAGTTGAATTTTCTCTCCTTAGGGTCTGGATAAAAAAAATTTAAGTTTCCCAGATCATTGGTATCTTACACAAAGTCACAAAGCTCATATGTGGCTGGATTCAAATCCAGGCCATCCCAGTCTGGGGCCCCGCTGCAGCCCGCCACTAAAGTGCCAGCCCTGAGCTTCCACCTGGCACATTTGCCCAGGACCGTGGCCCCTGCTGGGCCATTTGCTCCGCTCATTTGGTTTTCCATCATATTAGTATGAAGGTGTCTCTTAACTGGAATCTATAGTTCTATCTCCAGGGCCCAGCTTCTGCTGCAGCCATGCTTACTGCAGAAAACACTCCTCCTGGCTCGTATCCTTCCAGTCTCCATTCGAAAAACATCTCTTACTGAAATCCTACCAATGCCTCTCCTGCCTCCTACTTGATTCAAGAAGAGTTCTTAGAAGGAAAGAGAAAAAAGATTCCCTTTCTCATTTGACATATACCAGCAAGAGCCGCCAGACATGCATGAGAACTTGTCCTTAAAATTATAAACAACTATATTAGCTTTAGTAAAATGCTACATTTTGTTACCATCTCTGATACAATTTGCTTTAAAAAGTAATACCTTGAAAGAATATGCATTATTTCCAATGAAGAACTTTTGAAAAGAGATACGCAAGTTTACTTCATGATCCTATTTCACTATAAATAGCAAACTCATCAGCTTCCCAACACTGTAAAGTCCTGGATGACGATGACCACATCACTTTCTTTTATCTGTAACCCACCCATCATTGGCACAGTGACTGACTTGAAGAAAGTTTTCCAGAAATGTGATATTGAGTGGAATATGGTGTTTTCCAAAGATCTTGCTGGCCCAACACTGAGGGCAAAGGATTTATTTGATTCTTTTATTTCACAGCTTTAAACCTTGTTTCTTCTTTCCCCTTACACATCAATTTGCCATAGTTGCACATTCTAAGCAGTGTTGGTATATAGTCTCCATGTGCAAAGGAAAACACTGATGTTGGATATTTGAATTATTTACCTTTCTATTGAGGTATAATTTACATGCTCTAAAATTCAACCTTTTGAATTCATGGAGCTTTGAAAAATGTATACTGTGTATAGAACACAAACAGAATATAGAATATTTCCATCATTCCAAAAAATTCCCAGTACTCCTTTTGTTGTCAATCCCATCCACCACTCTGAACCCCTGACACCAGCGCTC
This sequence comes from Manis javanica, assembly GCF_040802235.1. NCBI lineage: Eukaryota > Metazoa > Chordata > Mammalia > Pholidota > Manidae > Manis > Manis javanica. The sequence goes on from NC_133168.1 coordinate 54,875,141, forward strand.
TGCTCCCTGTCCCTGTAAGTCTGTCCCTATGTTTCTGCCTTCCTAAAAAACAGAATCTTGCAGCACATAGATTTTTGGATGGCTTCGTTCACTTTGTATGCTTTTAAGATTCATCCCTTTTTTTGCATATGTCAGCATTTCCTCCTTTTTATTGCTGTTTATTATTCCAATGTATGGATAAGCCAGAATTTATTAACTATTCCCCAGTTCATGGGCATTTGGGGTTTTGTTTGTTATGAATAAAGCTGCTAAAAGCAGTGTACATGTTTTGGTCTGGATGTATGTTTTGATTTTCTTGGATAAACACCTAGGAGTAGTCATAGGGTGAGTATATGTTTATCTTTATAAGAAACTTCTCAACTGTTTTCCAAAGTTGTAATAATACTTTGCATTCCCACCAGTAATACATGAGAATTCCAGGTACTCCACATCATTGTCAGTACTTTTTGTCATTAGTCTTTTTAATTCTAGCCATTTTTGTAGATGTGTCTAGTAGGCGTATCTCATTGTCATTTTAATTTGCATCTATTTGGAAATGCCACTAATACATCTCTCTCTTTATATTTTTTGTAAAATTTGTGTACAGTACAATGATCTTACATGTTGGAGTTGGATAAGTTCTGACAAATGCACACCCCTTATGTAACCCACACCAGATCAAGGTATAGATCATTGCCAAACCCCAGAAATTCTCCTCTCATTACAAACAGCCATTGACATGATTTTTTTTCCACCATAGATTACTTTTGCCTGTTGTAGAACTTTATATATATGGGATCAGACAGAATATACTTTTCTGTGGCTGGCTTCTTTCCCTCAGACTGCTGTGCTTTAAAACCTGTCCGAGTTGCCGTGTGCATGTGTCCTGCAGCCCCTTTGATTGCTGAGGAGCCTTCCATCCTGTGGAAAAACCACAATTTGTTTATCCTTTCTCCTGTTGGCAGACATTTTAGTTGTTCCCAGTTTTTGTCTACTATAACTAAATCTCCTATAAATGTTTTTGTTCAAGCATTTTTGTGAAGACATATTTTTATTTCTCTTCAGTAAATAGCTAGGAGTGGAACTGCTGGGTCATAGAGTAGGTATGTTAACCTTTTTAAGAAGTTGCTGAGCCGTTTTCCAAAGTGGCTTTCCCACTTTGCATTTCCACCCACAAAGTAGGAATATCAGTTGTTCCTTATCCTTGCCAAAATTTTTTCAGTTTAGCCATTCGAATGGGTGTGCGGTGATACCTTATTATGATTATATCAAATTTCCTGGTAACTAATCACGTGTGTATTGCCCATTTGTATATCATCCCTTGTGAAAAGTCTGCTCAAGGCTTTTGCTTTTTGTTATTGGGTTATCTGTTGATTACTGAGCTGTAGTTAATTGACTAACTTGCAGATTTTTTATATATTTTGCATACAATTCCTTTGTCAGATCTGTGTTTCTGTGTGTGGCTTGGGAGAAGTATAATAAAATATAAGTATATATAATATAATATTGTGTGTTACATACAGAACATCTTCATAATGTATTTATATATCTGATATAATTTATAACACATTTTAATGAGTATATTTTATAAAATACAAACCTATGTTTAATGAGAAAATGTTTTCATTTGATGAAGTTCAATTTATCAAAACAAACTTTTCCAGGTTTTGGGGGGATATAATATACATCACTGTTCAAGTGTAAAGAGTACATCAATGATGGCTTGGTTTACATATATTAAGAAATAATTATCACAGTAGGTTCAGCTAACATCCATCATCGCATATAGATACAATATAAAGGAAAGAGAGAAGAAAAGAAAAAAAAATTTTCTCCTTGTGATAAGAAGAACACTTAAGATGTACTCTCTTAACAACTTTCCTATATGTCATACAGCACTGTTAACTAGGATCATCGTGTTGTATATAACGTCCCTATTACTTATTTATTTTGTAACTGGAAGTTTGTACATTTTGACCACCTCCCTCCAAGTCACCCTTACCTTACCTTCCTCTCTGGTAACCATTTATCTGATCTCTCTTTTCTATGTTTTTTTTTAGATTGCACTTATAAGTGACATCATACAGTATTTGTCTTCCTCTGACTTGTATCACTTATCCTAATGCCTTCAAGGTCCATCTATGTTGTCCAAAGTGGTAGGATTTCATCATTTTTTATGGTTGAATAATATTCCTTTATTTATTTATTTGTTTATGCACACACATATATATAATATTCCATTTATATGTATGTGTGTGTGTGTGTGTGTGTGTGTATATATATATATATATATATATATATATATATATATAAAACAGCTTTTTTATCCATTAATTCATTGATGGACATTTAGATTGTTTCCATGTCTTGGCTATTGTAAATAATGCTGCTGTGAACACGGGGGTGGAGATATCTTTTTGAGTTAGTGTTTTCATTTACTTTGGATATATTCCCAGATGTGGAATTGTTGGATCATTTGGTAATTCAGGAGAGGGTTGTTTAATTTCCATGTATTTGTGAATTGTCCAGTTTTCCTCTTTTTACTGATTTCTAGTTTCATGCTGTGTGGTCAGAGAATATACTTGGTCTGATTTCAAACTGTTTGAATTTTCTAAGGCTTGTTTTGTGATCTAACATGATTTAACTTAGAAAATGCTCCATGTTCGCTTGAGAAGACTATGTATTCTGCTACTACTGGATAGAATGCTGTGTATATGTCTATTAGGTCCACTTGGTCTATGGTGCTGTTTAAATCTGCTCCTTCTCTATTGATTCTGTCTGGACCATCTATCCATTGTTGAGAGTAGTGTATTAATGTCCCCACTTATTATTGTATTACTATTTATTTCTGACTTAGCTCTGTTAGTTTTGTTTTATATATTTTGCTGCTCTGATGTTGGGCACATAAATATTTACAATTGTCATATCTTCTTCATGGATTGACTGCTTTATCCTTATGTAGTTGTATCTTTTTACCATTTTTATTTTAAAGTCTATTTTGTCTGATAAAAGTATATCTACCCTTTGATTTTTTTTTTGGTTACTCATTTGCTTAAAATGAGTTTTTCCTTTTCTTCACTATTTCTGTGTGTATCGTTAAGGCTAGTGAGTCTCTTGGATACCATATAGTTGGATCTTGTATTTTTTATCAATTCAGCCATTCTGTGTTTTTTGCTTGGAGAACTTCATTTATGTTTAAAGTTATTAGCAATAGAGAAAGACTTACTATTATTATTTTGTTCATTGTTCTCTGGTTGTTCTATAGATCTATTGTTCCTTGCTTCTTATTCTGCTTTTTCATGTTTTGAAGTCTTTTTGTGTTAACATGCTTTGACTTCTTCATCACATTCTTTTGTGTAATAACTACAGGTTTTTCCTTGTGGTTACCATGAGGCTAAAAAAAATTATCTTAACATTACAACCCCCCATCTTAAGCTGATAACAACAACTTCAATAGAATCCTAAAATTTCACACTTTTACTTCTCTTCTCTCACCTCTTATGTTTTAGGTTATCACTGTTTTACTACATACTTTTATATTGTGTAACTAATAACAGATTATTGTAGTTTTGATTATTTTTACTACATTATCTTTTTTAACTTTTAAACTAAAGTTGTAAGTGAATCATGCAGCATAATTACTAAATTACAGAATCTAACTTTGTATATTTATCATGACCAGTTTTGTGCAACCTTTTTATGTCATGTTATGTTATGATTTTGATTGGTATCCTTTTACCTCCTCTCAAAGAACTCCCTTTAGCATTTCTGTTAAGGCAGGTCTTGCAGTAATGATTAACTTCAGGTTTTGTTTGTTTGACAAACTCTTTACCCTCCTTCATATCAGAAGGACAGCTTCACCAGATACAGGATTCTTCACTTAGTTTTTTTCTTTCAATATTTTGAATATGCCATCTCATGCTCTCCTGGCCTGAAATGTTTCTCTTGAGAAATCCATTGATAATCTTATGGTTATTTCCTTGTATGTAACTTCTCTCCTTTCTTTTTCTGCTTTTAAAATTCACACGACATATCTTGCAGGTGTTCTTACCAGCCTTTCTGGTTAGATGGGGCCAGGAGCCACAACAGGTGGATGGAGCTGGGCTGATCCAGGCAACTTTCAATTTCCCAAACAGGCTCTGCATTTGGGAGGAGCTGGGAGCTACCCACAGCTTTGGCTGTAAATTAATCCTCCTGCCTATATGTACATGGGAATCTACATCCTTTGGTGTTGGCTTTGCTCTTAGGGTGATCAGCGTTGCCCCACCCCCACCTCTCTGTCCGAGCACTGATGGGCCACATGGCTTCCAGGTGCTCCCACCAACCTCTTTGGTCAGAGGTGACTGAGAGACTCTTCACAGCAGGTGGGGCTGTGACTCAGCAGGTTACCTAAGTGTGGATAAAACAGGCTCTAGGATTGGCAAAACCCCTCCTTTGAGGAACCAAAGCAAGCAGATTTGCATCCCATCAAGTTCCCTGGTCAGAGCGGGCCACCAGCTTGGTTCTGCTGATGAGCAAAGCACACTGATGGGAATACTACTTGGGTGCCACAGGTATGAACTTTGTCTTCCAAGATGCATGTGCTGATTACTGCAAGGCCCTTCCCACTTCCTAGTGACACTCAGATTCCCAGTGGTTGAGTCCTGCGGATTCCCTTGTAAAACTGTGAGGCAAGATCAGAGCAGTGAATCATACTGCTGGGGTTGGGGGAGATCCCTGGATTCCAGTAAAGGAACTGGAGGCTCAGGCCTGAGGGAGGAGAAATGCATTCAATGCGTAGCCACTTCTCTTATCCTTATAATGCAGTCTGCCTTGGTCTCTGTAGTATAGGTTGGGGATGGGGTGCTTCATCCTCAATTCTGTGGTCTAGGATTCTCTCAGTAGGATCTTGTCCCTGAATAGTTGCTCTTTTTGTGGGCAGAGCAAAATCAGGACTTGGGTGATACCAGTCCCTTCAAAAATGTTTTTATAGTTAATTCTTTTTGTATTTCTTATAAGAAATTGTTGCCTACCCCAAGGTTGCAAAGATATTCTATGTTTTCTTGTTTTCTTTTAGAAACTTTGTAGCTTTTGCTTTTATATTTAGATCTAAGATAAAGTTATTTTCCTGTGTGTATGGTATAGCAATACTATACTGTTGAGATTATTACAGCTTTATAGCAAATCTTAAAATCAAATTGTCATCCAACTTTGTTCTTTTTCAAGATTACTTTGGCTATTCTAGGTCCTTAGCATTTTCATATAAATTTTAGAAGTAACTAAATTTTTATAAAAGTCTAGAGGGAATTTTGATCTTTTTATGCATCAGTTTTGATAGTTTTTATTTTCCAATTTGTAATATCACTTCCTTGTTTCTTCTGCTATGTCAAATCTGTTGTTAAACCCCACCCTGTGAATTTTTAATTTAGGATATTGTATTTTTTTAAAGGTTTCATTTTTTTTATAGTTCCCAGTTTTCTATTGATATTTGTTATGTTTACTCAATTGATCTTTTTCCTTTGAATTCTTAAACATATTGATAATAGCTCTTTTTTTTGGTTTTGGGGTATTTTTTTTTAATAAGATAAGTTGTTATGTTGCAGAGGCTAAGACCTGGGCTCTTGGTGGCTTCTGCTGAGCAGGCTACTAGAAATGGGTGGTCTTCTCTTTGCCAGAAACAGTTATGGCCTCTGCATTGAAGAAGTTTACTGTTCACTTCCTGGACAAAACTATTATACCCAAGATGGAAGATTTACTGGGAAAACCATTTCTTCAAGGCCAAACCTTCAAGGCTGAGTAAGATTTAGGTACACAAAAGAGATGGTGTCAGGGCATTAGCTTGTCTGCTGATTCCATATCTTTGTCATTTCAGTCTGGTTCTATTCTCTTCTTTTCTGGTTACAGTTTAATTTTCTCACTCATTTGCACTAAATCTATTTAATGTTTTTGTTATGCTGGATAGTGTCAATCTTGTTCAGAGTCTGGATTTTGTTGTTTTCCTTTAGCAACTATTGAATTTTGTTCTTGCACAAAGTTAATTTACTTATGAATCAGTTGAGTCTTTCGAGGCTTCTCATTCAGATGTGTAATGGCAGGCTTTGTGTAGTCCTTACTCTAGAACCAGAGTGGCCTTCCTCTTAAAGTGGTGATATTCAGATCTCAGTTTCATGCCCAACATGTTAGTGAGGCCTCTCCACTCTGGCCAATCAGAACTCCTGTGGCTCACAGTTCTGTGTTTTCCTGGCTTCTTCATTCCACTCCCAGCTCTCTGAGTAGCTCCATCTGCTATACCTCATAGATTCTTGCCCTGGGCATGAAGAGTTTAGTATTTAGCCAAAGTCTTACAGGATACTTCATGCAGATTTCTGTAGTTTATGTAGTTCCCAGTTCCCTTCTCTCTAGGAGCCTGTTCCAAAATTCTGGCCATTCCATCAACCTCATGCTCAGTGTCTGTCTTGTCAGCTCAGCGAGACTCCTGTGCATTGCTCTGGCTCCACCCCCTGTGCCTAGGCAGAGATCTGAGATAATCAGGGAGCTCTTACCATGTGATTCCTCACTCGCAGCCATGGTTCTGTGCTAAGGGTTTTTCATTATCTGAAAACAGTTGCCTCAAACATTTTGCCATTTTTCAATTGTTTATGGCTGGATGAGATCATTATTACTAGTTGCTTTATTGTGGCTGGGAATGGAAGCAACCCATATCATTTTTAATAAATATGAAACAAAAGGTATATTAAGCCTTAGTCCTCACACATTTTCTTCATCTTTCACATTTGGTATTCTCTCTGAAACCAAAATTCCAATTTTGTTTCTTTACTGCTACTAAAAATGTGCAATTATGAGACAGAGTAAAAGTATCTGCAAAAGACAACATATGTCCTGCTACAGTATTATATTCCTATAAGATGCAATTCTGTGTTAGAATGTGTTTTATAGGCAAACTTTGAAAACTATTTGGAATTTCAATTTTATTTAAAGCAAGTATACTTTTTTATCAAAGACAGTTGCTGTATATGATTTTAGAGATGCCACAAAGTTTGTTTAAGATAGAAATACATCTATGGCATTTAATGCATTCTATTTCTGCTTGAGCAAAGACTAAGTACAGATTCCTATCACGTTTGAAATATAGCATCTAACCTTTCATAATGAATGAAATGTTCCCAATCAGATTATTTCCGTAAGTCTGCTGGTATGTTTTCACATGGGGATTGTTTGCACTGTGTTTATTTCCTCCATGGTCTTATGGGAACTTTTTAAAGCAAACTGTCTTGTGTTCCAATTTAAAACACTCCCCAAATTATTATTCCTAATAGAAGAAAATATGAAAGCATCAAGGTATCTCTTTTTCATATCAGCTGTATATGGGAGTCACTCTCAAGGGTAAATGCGTATTCATCTGTGGAAAGACTCACAAACGTCTTCTCAAAATAAAAGAACTCCTCTGGCATAATATGAGAGGATAACAATCCAAGCCAATCTTTCCACTTGTGCTACCGAGCACCTCCTTTTCTGAAAGCCTAACTCCAGTTTCAATTGAAAATTAAGGGCAGCAGATAATGAACACTTTGTTCATTTTGACCTAACAAGGAGCCTTTTAGGAGGCTTACCTAAGGATCCATTCTTCGAGATGTTACATCTATAATTCTCTGGCTTATTATGGCTTCCTGAATCTTGTTTAAAAAAAAGATCTCAGATACAGCCACCTAATAAAATGTTATTAAAAATTATGTAATTTATACACTTAAGTAATTATGTCCTTGCTGTGAATTGCTCAATCAGCATGACAGTTGTATATTCCTGTGGTGATTACATAAGCCCCATTAGAATACTTGTGTTGTGTTTATTACATAGACAGTCTTTAAGCAAAAGACACTATATTTTGTTTTTCCTAATATTTTGATTTGCACTTTACAGTGGGAAGTAGCTCCAGAAACAGAAGACCTGAGTTTAAAGTCAGACTCCGCCACGTAATGGCTAAATGACCTTGAGCAAAGTATTTAATGTTCCCATGATTCACTTTATACATTAAATGGTTATTGAGATAGTACTTGCTTCACAAGAGAGTTATGAAAATTAAAGGAGTTAATATGCCAGGCCAGATTAGTGCCTGGCATATTGTAAGCACTCAGTTCAACTTTCCTATTGTTATAATCATCATCGTCATTACTAATGTTTACAAAGCTCTTTAAATTTAGTGAGCTCATTTTGTCTTCACAACAGATCTTTAAAGTAAATATTGTCATCCTCATTTTATAATAAGGAAACCAAACTTAGATACAGGTCTTCTAACTCTAAAAGACTGTATCTCTGTCTCAATTTTCCTAGGTACCATTAAAAAATTCAGATTTTTTTAATGCTGATGACAAGCCTTTGCTTACTTTAGCTTGGCCATCTGCTTAAATTAAATAATAATTTCATGAGATATTTTTAGTCTCACCCAAAATTTCCTTGACAGAAGAGCATTGAAGATTATGATATATCTCTACTGATAGAAAAGATGGCTGTATCTGCTTAAGTCCCTGATATCCTTTGTAAAATTAGAATACAGAACTATTTACTATAACAGGTGAAAAACAGGTTGAACGTATAGCTCCTTGGCTAGTGCACAGCTTGTCAATTCCCCTCTATGCTCCTTTTTTCCTCTAAATAAATGTATCTGTGTTTTTTATCTCATAATATGTTGAGAACTTATTTCCTTGATCCTAGTTTTCAGCTCCCAGGTACACATGAGATCCTCGTATGCAATGTGGACAATTTGCTTTTCAAACCATTTGTAGCTTGAGCACCTGAAAGACTGGTCCCTCTCAGGACTATTTTTGTGTTATCCAAATAATAGCCTCCTCAGCATTTTTCCATTCCCCTAGTAAGGTTCCACTAGTGTAACAATGTTTCAGAAGGAGATTCACCTAAATATCAATAATTATAGTTAACTATTCAGCCCACAGAAAATTTATCACAGCACAGAAGTTGTTTTGGATTCCTTTTAGTACCAATTTACACTGAGTCTGTGATTTAGTTTACTTTCTACTTCTTTTAAGAGCCAAACAATCTAGGGTAGAAAAGGTCTTTAAAGTGAGAGACTTCAACAGGTTGACCATTTCCCACAGTGTCCAATCCAGTTGAAAATGTCTTGGAAATGTCTCCTGCTTCATCAGGAAGTGCTGGGGAATGATGATGACGTCACTGTGGGATTTCTACCAAACTTATGTACTGATAAACAACGTGATGTGGCTGGTAGTTGCCACTAGTGAATTCTTTTTCTCCAGGGAAGAGCCAGCAAAGTACCATATTCATTTTCAAGCTTTGTTTAAACAGCAACAGAGGATAAGACAGGAAGAGCTTGAAAGGGGCCAAGTGCCAAGGAGGAGCAACCTGTTAAAATCAGAGAGAGCTGAGGACAATATTTTGGGTTAGATCTTCCATGTCTCTTTGAATATAACGTTAAGTGGAGAAAATAAACTATTAGAAAATACGCTATTCCCACTTATGTCCTGTTTCAGTCTCCATCCTAACACTCTGGTAGACTCCAGATGGCAAAGGTTATTTTGGAATTGATGCTTTTCTTAGATGAATGGATGTATTTAGGAGGCTGGTAGGGTGAGTGACACAGTGGTGGTGCAATCTCCTCCAGTAGTAACAATAACAATCCAAGAAGCCAATGTGCAATTTTGCAAGATTTACCCCTGAACAAAAGCCAAGAGAACATATTTCTTGCCACCAAACTCAGAATAAAAATACTACTAGAGTTTTTACAGAAATAAGCCCATGAAAATTCCCTGCTTATTAGGCTGTTGCCATTATTGTATGTTTCCTTATAGTAAAGTTTTAATAGTAGAAAGCATCCCATCATCTCGGAGGGTTTTTATTTTTATTTTTTCAAGGTAAACTACTTAAGTAATTGTTGTTTGTAGAAAAGGGGTTTCATTTTCTTCAAGAAACAAAGCTGGTATGCCAGTAAAATAAGTAAGTAATATATAGCTCACACTTTCATTCTAATGCCTTCAGAGAATGTTAGGTTCCAAAAGCCATACTTGTTTGTAGGTTGTGAGAGTCTCTTTCTAATCCGCTCTCCACATCCTTTCCTACTACAAAAAAAAAAAGGTTAAAAAATAAAAGAACTTCATATTTCCATCCTGACCTCTAATTTCAGTATTCGTCCCCTCTCCTACCCTTCCCAAAAGCACCCGCAAAACAATGAAAATGAGGTTTGCTGAGTCAGACTGAGAATTGCCAGTTTACTACTTTCTCCCTCCTACAATTCAGCATCCACAAAATGAGCATTAGCATTAGAATTCAATCCAATGAGGGTTATTTTCACTGCAGCTTATACATGGTAAATCTTGAATCCAATTTACTGATTAACATTTTCTCTAAGTCTTGTTTCCATTTTCTCTCCTACAGACTTCCATTCTCAGCTCTCTTGAATTTAAAGTCTTTATTTCCTCATATGTAACTCTGGATAGCATAGAGAAAACAAAAGCCCAGAGTGGTATTTTATGAGTTAGTAAGGTGCTCCTATGTCCCAAATGACTTGGGAGCCAGGGAATCATTTTGAGTTGCAAGTTTCAATAGTGAAACTCTATAGCTTGCTTGGCCCTTACAAAACCAGGTCACAGCTGCCTGGCTTCCTAATTTGGTTTGATGTACTGTGAATTCCCAAGGGAATAAGTCATTCTCTTATTCATATGTAATTACAGGAACAATTCCAAAACAAAAATCAGTCAGAGTTCATCTTTGATTTTAAATGCCTTCTACCATACCACTATGCAGATAAGCTAGGGTTGATGCTCAGTGATTATTTACCGTATTGGAGAGAAAGTATATGGTATTTTTCGTCTTCTGAGATATGAACACTAAGACAACATTCCCAGAGGATTTCTTTTTCTGCCTTAAGAAAGTTTCGCTGAAGATGGATATCTATTATAAAACACTGAATGGGAAACCACTCACATACAGAGAAAATTAAAGTAGCAAAAACTAATTACAGCATACCTGAACAAACGAGTTGTATGTTTTGTCTATGAAATAACATCATTCTGTATTTTATCTTGTTACCTACTAAGGTCACAAGGACATCATAAATCACCTTGCTTTATAAGATTTGATGAGGCAGAAAAATCTTCCCTGTTGGTCATCAAATTAAGATGCAGGATTTTACACATTGTTCCCTCTCAGACTTTGGCTGTGTTCCATCTCTGTGCTTTCCCAGAGCCAGCTACTTCAGGTTGTTTGGGTCCCGTCCAGTGGCTATGACACAGATGCTTTTAATAAAGGGATCCAACCGCCTCCTGGAAAATCTCCTTACTTTACTAGAACTTTTGAGAGAGATTAATTCTGTTTTATTGGTGTTTATTTAAAAAAGAAAGAAAAGAAACTAACGTAGTCAACACTGTATGTAGCTTGCTTTGTGTTCCTTCTTTTATTGCATTAAATAGAACATTCCTCATTAAAAGGTTCAGGCAATTCCACAACTGTATGTTGAGTAGCCACTATGGGTCAAACTCTGCATCAGTCATGTTGACAACGAGAAGATGCACGACCCGTCCTGGACGAGCTACACAGATGCAATATTACTTTTAAAAAACTGAATCAAAAACTCAAAATCTGTTAGATGTGCAGAGATATTTGTATGTCATATTTGGTAGAATACTTAAAAATTATAAAATTGAGGCTAGGTGACTTTATTATGTATGAAATAACAATATATAATAAGTAAATTTTCACAATGAAAAAGTGGTTCATTCAATAAATGCTTTAAGGAAACTACTTAGAAAAAAATTCTAATTATACCAACCTCAAATAGAACACCAAAAAAGTAGATTAATAGTTAATTGTACTAAGAACCATATAAAGTAGAAGGAAATTCTTATATATATGTAATGCTCTTAGGATAGGGAAGGAGTTTCTAGATCTTAGTCATGGAGAAAACAAATACCAAATTTAACAGCACCAAAATGTACATGTTATGTATAGAAATCATGTAAAATTAAAATGCAAGTGATAAGCTTGATAAAATACTTAAAAAATTATGACAAATTAATATCCTTAATAATTGAACTTATATGAATCAACTAATATTTCTAAATACAGTAGAAAAGTAGCAAGTGAGATGGTTAGAAATACACAGTGAAATAAACTAAAAAAAGTGATGGATATTAACAATTTAAACTTCATTAGTAATCGAAGAAATCTAATTAAAACAACAATAATAAAATATTTTTGCTTACCACATTGACAATTTTATACAATAATGATTAACACGATAAAGGTGCAGAGGCAGCCTCATTCAATTCTGGCTGATTAGAACAAATTGTCTGGAAAATTGTTTGACAGTTTTATAAAAATTTAAGGTTGTTATTCTTTGATCCAATAACACCTGTTCTAAAAAGGTGTCCTACTAATAACAAAACATAAAAATACATCCCTCATAGTACTTTTTATTATTTTTTAAATTGGGATAAATATAATTGTTCTGTTATAGAGAAATATTCTGTAATCTATTCCAAAGGACATAATTATTTTCCAAAATAACTTATTGATAAGATGGAAAGCTCTTGAGGTACTGATAAATACAAAACCTTAGATACACTAAAATAATTTTTTAAATGCAAATATTCATTAAACAAATAAAATTAATTCATCATTTACTATGTGACAGGTAATGTTCTAAGTGTTTTACGCACTTTATTTCTTTAAAACTCACAAAAATCCTACAAGGTAGGCACTATTTTTATCCTCATCTTAAAGAGGGGAAAGCTGAGGCACTTGCTTAAAAACTCGTTTACAATCATGATTATTGGAACAAATAAGATCCCTGGTCTCATACAGTTGACAAGGTAAAAGGAGAGATATTAATTAAGGAACTACCAAAATAAATGTAAAAATAGAATAGTGATAATAACACATATGGTATAGGTCCATTCTAGAGGGTTTGATCTAAGAGATGAAAGAATGCTTGCTTCAGGGGACAATGATTGAGCTGATAATTTAAGCAAGAGTAGGAGTAAACTGAAAAGAGAAAGGAAGAATACTCCAGAAGGAGGGAACAGTATGTGCAGAAACCTTCTGATAGGAAGGTGCCTAACATGCTGGGAAACCTGATAAAGCTAAGGCAGAGCTGAAGAAAAGAGAACAGGAGAGAATATGATGTGGAACAACTTTCAGAGCACTACCAGGTGGTCCAAAGATGCTCTTTTTATAACTGAGCAAACTGAGGTCCCAAGTGGCAAGGACATACCATTTACTTGGTGACAGTCTGAATTCAAACTCAGATCTTCTGCTTACAGGACCAGGAATCGTTCCACCATATCGTGTTTGCTTAGAACAGCTGTTTCCTTTTGGAGTAGTAGAATCTTATGCAAAATTTCCAGTAAGAGATTGAACATTGTAGTAACATAAATATTACTTTATTTCCTTGTTCTTTATTTGTTTCTTTATTTCAAAGTATAATTTTTATTTATAAAGTTGGTCAGTGAAAAGAATGAAGCTGTTTTAACAGCACAGAAATATGAAGCCCAGGTGATGGGTGTTATTTGCAGTTTTATGTCAAACTCAGCCTTCAATGTATAGTTGTGTTTTGTTTTTTTCTGCAATATAGGGAAAGCTCTATTCCAATTGAATAGGTAGCTGCAAATGGCAATGGTTTTAATCGTTTGTATGACAATCTCACAACAGTTTCACTTAAACTGAATCAGAAGCTGAAAAAAAGCAGACAGACTTTTATTCTAAAAAAATGAATCATTAAAAAAAAGTAACAAATACTATATTCCATAATTCCTAAAAGTGCAACTTGAAGAGAGTCAATGACAGATTACTCAGCCAATTCCGATCTTCAGTGAACCCTGGAGAATGTCATTTTAGTCTGTCCAGGCTGTTACAACAAAAATACCATGGACTGGGTGGCTTAAACAACAGAAATTTATTTCTCACACTTCTGGAGGCTGAGAAGTCCAGACAGATCTGGCGTCTAGTAAGGGCATGCTTCCAGTTTATAGAGAGCCATCTTATGGCTGTGTCCTCACAGGTAAAAAGGCACAGGGACCTTGAGGTCTTTTTATAAGGATACTAATCCTGATCATGAGGGCTCCACCCTCATGATCTAAACACCTCCCCAAATTCCCACCTTCAAATACCATGATATTTTGGGGTTAGGTTTCAGCATATGAATGGGGAGGGCACAAATATACAATCTGTGACAAATGTTATAATATTATTAGATGCTCAATATATCATTTAAAAGTCCCTCAGATTATCCAGTAAGGGAATATCTCACTCTCTGCCTTAGCTAGATATTCACGACAGTTTTCGGTCAAGTTTATTTCATTGCTGACACTTTCTCTGTGGCTAAATAACATGACTATTATGTGATCCTGTATTGCCAAATTGAGCTTGTTCTGTTCACTACAAAATCCTAGCAAGGAGTGCAAAGCTGTGGAATTTTTAAAAATGAATTCTAACCAGCACTTTGCCATGAAACGCCCAAGAACTTAAGTACAAACAAAAATCAGTTCTGGAACTAACACTGTACATATTTACCCTAAATTTAAAAAATGACAAACCTCCTGCAATTTAAAGACAATTTTTAATAACATTTACAATTAGAATGATCTTAAAACATTGCCTTTAATTATTTTAGCAGCTCATATCCTCCTATGACACATAAATAGCTTTTATGCAAGGCATCAGACTTACTGTTTTTTCCCCAACACTCATTTTGCACCACCTACATACTTTTTTTTAATTTTTTACTCTTTTGCCATTTTGTTGGTTGGTATGTTAAAAACCAGTCTACCCACTGAATCTAGCCATTTCTACTGTGTGACAAACGTTTGAAAAAATACCATCATATTTTTCCTGCATAACCCTATGGAACAAAAAAGGAAAAGGAAAATTAGCAGAAGTGATACAAAATGTTAAATACATAAATATTATACATAATCGTAGTCTTTGAATACATTTATGACTTCTCTTGAATTCATGTTCTTAGATTATTTTCTGAGTTATAACATTATAGTTCTAATTGTTTTTCCAATTTCCTTCTACTCATCTATATATATATATACTTGTTAGCACACAGTTTAATGAGTTTTTCTGGGGAAAAATGTGTTTCTTCCCCACATACCATGTAATGCTTTTTGTCATTACTCCATTTTTTCTGTAACATTTATACTAAATTAACCTGAGATTCTTATTTTTATGCTCATGTTGTTTTGTTTTAAAATAACTCTGTAACTTGGCACAAAGTTTAGAAGCTCTGTACAAAAATTGCAGTGTAAAATACTGTGAGTACTTGGGTGATTTATATCACTGTTAAAAGTGATTTATTAAACTAATAACACTTGATGCAACATCTAAATGGCTCTCTGGGAGACAAGATTCTTCAGTAGGTTGCTTTCCTTTTGTTCACAATGTGGTGATCAGAGGTTTAAAAAAATCCACTGATGTTGGCATATCACATTATTGTTTTATCTCCCTGCTCTTGTCAAATCCACTGTCATTTTTTTCCTCCAAATTTCTGGTTTTAAAAAGTGACCTATTTCTAATTTAAGAGTTCTTATTACATTCTATTATTTTTAAATATATAAATAGTAAAGGTGGTTCAACAGTATGTAAAGTTTACAATAAGATTATGGAAAATACAAATACAGAGAAAAAAAGCACTACAAGTTCATGTATGAGTTTTATCTGTAACTGTGCTGTCCACACGTGGCTGCCGAGCCCTTGAAATGTACCTGGCTCAAATTGATATTTGCTGTAAGGACAAATATACACTGGATTTTGAGGACTTAGTACAAAAATAATGTAAACTATCTCATCATCAATTTAATGCTGAAATAATATTTTAGGTATCTTGAGTTAATATATTAATAAGTTAACTTCACTGTTCCTTTTCCTTTTTCATTTGTTTTTTAGTTTTGTTTAAGTTTTTGGTTTAGTTTTGTTTCTTTTTCCCTTTTATGAAGTGGCCACTAGAAAATTTTAAATTACATACCTGGTTTGTAGTACAATTCTAATGGACAACACTGGTCTCTGATAGGTCTTTAATATTCAGTCACTTATTCTTCCATGCCAAGAGCATGTGTTGAGCAAATGTACCTGAATTTACTTGGTGTTTAATTGATTGAGATACACAGAAATTATAGTAATGTACCTGTTGGGTTAATTTCATGTGAGAAGACACACAGGCCTGCAGAACCATAATTGTTCCAGTCAGGGACATACTCATAAGAAGTACAAATACAAGGCCAGAAATGGCAGGGGACACTCTATTCCCAACCTCACAAATAGCTCTATAGGGGTCCATGTTTAATCAAAACTGTTAAAGAGTCATTTAATTGTGCATGGTATTTTTATTACATTTTAAAGTACTTGAGAATATTTTAATTGAAATTGTTGTCAAATATTTGGTACTGTCTCTGAAAATACATCTGAAAATCCACCTGGTTCCACAAAACCTATCTAAAGTTACTGCATTTAGAAGACTCTTCACACATGTTTAGGTTTATTAGTCAACTTTATGTATCAGTCTGACTTTAGATTTGTTCCTTCTTTTTGTGATTCAGATGACTAGCTCCCAAACTCTTGTGTGCCTGACAGTGGCCTGGGTACTTATTACCAGTGCAGAGACTGATTAAACAGGTCTACAGGGAGGGGAGCACAGGGGCCTGGGAGTGGGAAATGGTAATAAGCTTCCACTCTGACGCAATGAGCCTCCACCCATTGAGAAGACATTGTTGCCATCCATCATTGAGGTCAAAGTCTTCTTCATCTTAAATATCTCTTGAAATGCTACCTTTCAGGTCACTAAAGATGGATCCTGAGATAAGCGGCAGTGTCTGAGAAGTGATGGGCAGTGAGTGATTCTTAGAAAAATAGCAACTGACATCCCATTTGTTACCTTTCAGAGTATTTAGATTTTTTAATTCACTTACGAATTTTGGAACTGAGTGCACACTCATAAATCCCACTGTATCTGTATACATAAAGTCACTGTTAGGTAATGCAAGAAAAGTGCAGAACGGTATCTGATATGAAGATGCCTTCTGTCTTTTCCCTGTTTGTGATGTGTGTGTGTGTGTGTGTGCGCGCGTGCGCACACGCACAAAAGGGGGATTCTTTGTCAACAGTGCTGTTCTACAAGATATGTGTAGAAACAAGGAAGTTGTTTAATCATGCACATAGGTCATAGCTATTTAAGTACAAATATCAAAATGGTCCTTTTTTCCTTCTGAGGTTTCCAAATCCTATTGCTATCTGCCATTTAACTTCTGTCAATGACTAAAAACCGACTTGCCAAAAGAAGCAAATTTCTATTTGCAAGAAGCAAGCTATTAGTAAGATGTTTTTTGAAATAGTGAATTGAATGTTAACACTGGGTATTTCTTAATAGACTAACAAAAGAGTCCCCATAGGGCTGTGAAATATCACATAAAACACAAAAAAACATAAACCAAAACCAATATTTTGTTATCATTCCACTGGATTATATTACATCCAGATGGAAAGACTGGCCTTACTTAGACTTTCCTTGACTTCAGTGGTTTGTGTGTGTCCATCAATTTTAAATAGAGTGTATTTTTGAAAAGTTCCTATTATGCTGAGGTAAAATGAGGTTGTAGTTCTAGACTATTTGTCTGGGTTATAATCTTTAATACAGAGTGCTATTATGAGTCACATTATATTTCTAAGCAACCCTTCTCAGTACATTTATAAAAGTACAGTAATTCCTGTGGTCCATAAGGTTAGTTATTTTTGTTTAACTGATCTCGGGAGGAGAAAATTTAGTTGATAGTATATTTTGACTATTTTTCTGAAGTATAAAAGCTGGTAATAGGAGTAATGTTTTTACAGACTTACTGGGAAATTCCCTTTTTGTTAAAGATACATGAATTCTACAAATTGTAAATCTGATCACTGCACTGTAATATTCACATCCATTTTCCTAACCAATTTCATTCCTTTTTCTTGAATTGTTATTCTTTTGAATAAAACCAGAACATGTAGTCATTAAAGGGCTTACGCCTTAGAGGATAGTATCTTTCCAGTTTGACTGCCTTTCTGTATACTTGATTGACTTTGCTCATGGCCAAGTCTATAAAATGAGGCAAGCAAGCGCTATAGAAAAAAGTTCAAATAGTTTTGAGATTGAAGTATGGTAACTCGTAAGAAACCTGCCTAAGGTCACAGAGCTGAACCTGGGACTCAGGTTTCTTACATTCCTGGGACCTGGAGCAGTTTGAAGGTGTGCTCTTTGTTTATTACTGGACTGTATTTGAAAGCAAATCACAAAAGAAAATATTTAGGACCAGAGGGAGAGGGCTAGAGAAACACCTAATCCAACTCTCCTGTTTTCCCAGTGAGGAAGTTAAGACTCACAAAAGCTAAGAAATTTGCCCAATATCAGAGCTGGCTCTGGAACCCAGATCCCCTCAACTCTTAGGAAATGTGTTCTACTTTGCTAGCATTTCCCAAGGTAGTATCAAAGGATGCTAGCACCAGTATCACCAGGGGTTCTTCTGAGATGTTTAAATTCCTGGGTCCAGTTCTTTCTCACCATCATGGTAGACCCTAGGACTGCCCATTTCAGCAAACACATCAGATAACTTTTATGCTAGCAAGAGTCTGAGAATCAATACATCTTACAAATCACATTTTTTAAAGAAAAATGTAAAATGTTATATTTATACATAAAAAGTATATAAATTAAAATGTATATGGAGACAGGCAATTTGGAAAATGATCTAGATTAAGAGAGATTAATCGTGAGAGCCTTATTGGAGCCAGGGAAATGTGTCATGGTCCTACATTATGGAGGGCAGATGAAGTCAGAATTCATCTTGGATGCACAGAAGTGCTTATGAATAAGTCACATATATATATAAAGAATAGTGTATCAGTGGGTTCTAGGAATTATTAGGGGAAGTAAGGGAGAAAATTGCATTGAAAAGGATTCTCATGAGATAAATAATACTCTGTAACTGCTAACTTTTCATGGTATGGAAGCCTTGGATTTTACAAATGTTTATAACAAAATAAAAAACATAATAGTGTGTTACTTCTTTGTCAGAGATTTAATCAACAATTAATTCTTATGTAGGTCGTGTTGTGGATCCAAAGAGGGGAAATATTACCATCCTTTAAAGGACTTCAAATCTAAATAGGAATAATGAATCTAACATAAAATACTGTTTATACGGCAGACAACACATACCAGAAGAAGAAGCATATTGGCTTTAAGATTTAAAAAAGGAAGAAATCACATACAGCCAGCAGAGCAGTGCAACATGAGGGGTGGGGATGACAAACAGGGAAGGTGGTCCTTAAGCTGGTTCTGGGGGGTCAGACAGAATTTCACATGCAATGATATGTTGGTTTGGGTCACCTAAAAAGGCTACTGTTGCTGCTTAAAATTGAATTTGGGTTTTAAATTTCAGCCATTTTAAATAAAGTTGCCTCAAATAGAAAGGGCATCTTTTCCTTAATTGAATTTGCTTTTCAAAAACAAATAAAATGTCCTTATCTCTTTTGGGTTGGGAGTAGGCAAGAAAATAGAGTTTGGTTCAAAAACGAAAAGTGGTAAAACCATAAAAATAACTTGCCAGTTATAAGTATTTAAAAGCTTGCAAATGATTAGATCCTTGCTCATAAAACATTTTGCCTGTATAATTTTTTAGCTGTATGCTTAGTCATATAACATTGGTCCCAAAATATGTCAGAGTGTGCTCATACAGAGAAAGAAGATATTTAAAGTCTTAAAATGTCTGATCATGAGGGTTTTTTCTTTCAGAAATCTAGTCTTCAAAATACCAACAGACCATGCAAGCTATGTCTCTATATTTACACACTAAGCAGAGGTCCAAGTCTGAAATGAATCCCTCTACATTGAATTCTGCTGTTTTCCAATGATGCTTTTTATTGTTAATAACAAACAGAAAGTTGCAGTGCATCTGTCTTACCTTACTCTCAGGCCCAAAAGTCTGTTATCCAGCAAAAAAGCAAAAGAGGGTCAAGGATTTTTATCATTTGTTTGTTTGTTGTTTTGAGTCCCTGCATATTTTCTCATTCTTTGGATGCCCAGCACTGTTTTGATGACTCATGGATCACCACATAGACTTCAGTGCGTGTTCCTTTTTGTTCTGTTAGTGTCCTATGTCCTTCTACTCTGGCTTCCTTCCTTCATTCATTCAAAAAACACTTATTAAGCACCAATTAAGTAGGAAGCACTGTGTAAGGCACCAGGAAAGTGACTCTGAATAAGTCAGGGGCCATATCTGACTTTTACTCTAGGAAATTGCATTGGTGTTGATTAATGCCTCCATAGATGGCTATCCAGTTGTTAACAGGTTGCCTGATATTTTATCTTCCTTAGAATTTGCCTCACATTAATAATGTACCATGGTGCTCAGAAGATGCACCCAGTGGAATTCTGAAGGTTGAAGAAGGCTTCCAGGAGGAGCAGGAGCAAGTGTTGTCAAAACTGTAACCTGAAAGATACATAAGGAGGACTTCCTTGGAGAAGATGCAGGGGCTACAGATGAGGATGAACAGTGAGGCTTTGGAAAGGTAGCTCAGTAAGCCTAGATCACAGGACCAGGGAGCAAAAGCCAGGGGTTAAAGGGCCTTGTGGGCCAGACTAAGAACTCTGGGTTATTTTGAAAGGAAAGGGTAACCACTGAAGGCTTTTGAGTGGGGAAGTGACCAACTCAGATGGTAGTTGACCGTTCTAGCTGCTATGTGACAATGAGAGTAGAGTGGAACAATACTAGGAAAAAGGATTTAATAAGCAGCTGTGCAGAACAGTAAGCTCAAGATGAAAGTTCTATGGGACCAGGGATGCTGGCAATGTGATAGAAAAGGTAGATGGATTTGGGAAGTAGAAGCAAAAAGACTTGAAAATTCATTAAATTGCTCTGAGACAAGGAGGTAAGAATGGAAGGCAGTGAAAGAAAAGGGAGAAATCAAACAAGATATCTAGGATTCTGGTCTGTGCAACTGAGTTAGAAAATAAAGGGAGAAATCAAAATGCTGTAAGAATTATTTTCAAGATATTCAACTTCCAGATATTTTAGTGGTGCATACATGACAAAGACTTTAGTATATGTTTACTTTATTATTCACCATAAGATTTCTGAGGCTACTTGGAGTTACATGGGTAGTTGAAAGTTTGTGTTACATTTCATTTTTTTTAAGTATCATGTGTCAGGGCTCTTTGGCTTTATTATTCTGATCATGAAAATAGTTTCCTTATGAGAAAGCATTCTTGCCAACTCACCGAACCACATATTTGAAACAGCAGCTGTTAACAGGTTTGCTGATATTTTATCTTCCTTAAAATTTGCCTTACATTAACGATTCTGTATGTTAGAGTTCAGAAAAAAAGATACTAATTTTCCTCTTAGGAAGTAAAGCCACATACAGGTCTAAAATTTGAAAATACAATAAAGACAAGTAATTATTTCACATAATGCATATGCCCAATGGGTAGTTAACTTAAAGATACTCCAAATCAGATCTTGAGCTTAGAACTTTATTTTGAACAAAATTCCCTAATTTTATTCCTTTATTCATCAGTTAAGTGCCCTTTTCAAAAGAATATCCTTTGACTACTCAATATGGATAATAGTGCATGAAGCACTGTTTGCAGAGATGACACTGAGAATGTTTTCCAACTTCAAGATAATTCATTAAAAAAAATTACTCTTGGGGTTTAGATGAAGAAATATTTTATTAACAAAAGACTAAAAGAATGTTGGCAACAATAAAAGTGAAAGGTATGAATTGTGGTAGTCCAAGAAAGTAACTGAATAATACTTTCTTGATTCCAGAAGTTTAATATTTTCATTTGTAAATAATGAGTAACAATGATCAAAATTTTTTCCTGGAATAACAACAGCAAAATATATTTAGGAAGTGTTACAAAGAATGTCTCCTCTTTTAATAACCTCAGAATAAATAGATTTCAACATGAAGAATTTTCATGTTTAGCACTGTATACTATGTATTATTTGGGGGAACATTTTGAGATTTTATGTCTAGACTTTAGGCTGTATTTAATACACTTTGTAATATATATGTGTGCAGGTATGTGTATGAGGTGGTGATCTGTGTATACACATGCACAGAAGTGCAAAAAGAGAATGTATATCTATCTAAAAATCTCTCTAGGATAAGGTCAAGTAGTAAGAAGACTTTTAAAAACCAATGCTTATTAAATGTTTTTCATTAACATACACATAAACATACACACACATATGCACACACATACACACACACACACACACACACACATCTATATATATACTATTCCAGAGGTTGAATGAGAAATATATGGGATCTTTAAATAAAGTAAATCTGGACTCAGGCCTTAAAGACTTCATAGTCTAACAGACAAAGTAATGAGAATGTGAAGTAGAAAGTGGAAAAATGGCTACAAGAATTACAGAAAATTCAGGAAAGAAAAAGCTTAACCTAGGTTCATAAACATCAGGAAAGCTTCCCAAAGGATCACGTTTTATCTGACTCTTGAATGATAGGGCTAATTTGAACATAAAGAGAAAAGAGGATAGGCATTGACATTAAAAATAATAGAATACATAGGTAAGTACAGAGATGTGCATATACATGTAATAATACTGTTAAGCCAGGAAGTCTCCTAGTAACAACTAATCCTCAGAAAACCCTGTGAGCTAGAGAGGCTTTATCACGTTTCAGAGAGAACAAAGCAAGTTCAGAAGGTTTCTGAGGTCATGTACCTAGTAGATGCCGCCCCCAAGCTGCTGGACTCCAAAGCTTAAATCTCCATCACCACTTCTTTACACTTCCTCAGACATGGGCAGACAAAGATTGGTGGAACAAACAAAGGGAACTGCAAAGATTCACTTTGACTGGAGGGCAGGATAGTACAATGTCCAGAGTGAAAAGTAAGGCTTTTTCTTCTTTGTTTATTTGCCCTGATGCAGGCTAGAGAGTAAGTGTGTAATTGTCATGGACGGCATATATTGCCTACTTCCTGTGTACGGGTGCTCCGCTAAGGACCTAATGTGTTTTCTCATTTAAAATCATTGTCACCATCTTTTTAGGTGAGAATAAGCCAGTTTCAAAGGCCAAAGAGCTAGGAAATAGAAGAGCTGGGATTCAAACTCACTGTTATGAGATACCAGACAAGTACACTAAACAATAGCACACAAGAAACACAGTTCTGTGATATACATTGTGGAGGGGGGTGGGTGAGGATATGATATATATGGAGATGTACACACACACACACACACACACACGTATCTCATACCTAAGAGTGATACTCAGAAATACTTGTGTTGACTTGTCTGAGTTCAGTAGAGTTTGTTTAATGGATGATCACATTTCTTGGTATGTGATATTTTCATCATTCATCCATACATTAAGAACCACTTACTGGGCTCTTGCTTTATGTCAGACATTCTGCTAGATACCAGGATTCAAAACTAAGGCACAGCCCCTTTCTTTAAATAGCTTAACTTTTTGTAATTTAAGGCTGGTAAATGAATACAGTGGGTTTATATGTATTACTTTATTTCTAAGATTATTTGCTATTATTATTCAATTTCTCTCTTTGCTAAAAATACAGAGAAAATAGCTTTATGTCATTATATTAAAAAGACTTAATGTAAGTAAAAATCTACTTGTCAAGCATTAATTACTGAGCATTATCAGTTGATGAACATGTCATATTGCAATGTCAGTTTCACAAGCAGATTTACTGAGAAGCTAATGAAGTATGATCTTCAGGATTCCTCATGTCCACTGACACTAATAAGAATTATATCTCTAGTTAGCTGCAGAAGGTCTTGAGGCAATAAAATGATTAGAATGAACATTATAAACCATGATTGACATAGCACCCACTACTGCAAGTAATCCCGAGGCTACCTTTATGCAATTTTTCTGCTCAGACACTTGAACCACTTTGCTGGTTTAACCTTTTAAGCCTGTACTAATGAAACAGAATATAGGTATTACCCTTATTTTCCTGATATGGACCCTGACCAAGAAGATTTAAAACAAATTTTGTTTCAATGTTAAATTTTAATAATATTTGTCAGTGGAAAAAGCTACTGGTTGAAAAAAAGTATTTATACTTCTTGCTTTCCAGGGAAAATGATCTTTCAAAAATATAATATTTGGAGAAATCATTGCCTTTGGGTTGGACCCCACTTAAAACATCCATGTGAGATTCACTGCACACCCCCAGATGTCAACTGCTTAATGGAGCAATGGCATCAAAACTTGCAATTTGAATTAATTTTTTAAAAATATTAAATATAACTTTGGATTTTCACCATTTCTCAGCTTTTTAACTTGACTGTCATATAGTAATAAATGGAGTGGATATATTTTTGTTCCAAATCATTCAGTCATTCTTTGTTTCAAGCATTATTTGTTGAGCAGTTATGATGTGATAGACTATATAGGTGCTGAGAAACAGAGTCTCCTACCTTCATGAAATGAGAGAAATCCAAGAGGAGATGACTTTGAATATTGCTCTTGTCAAAGTAGGTTGTGGGGTTTAGTAAGCGACACCAAAGCAGAATATAACTATTAGCAAAATAGGTACTCTTTGCATGGATTTTCATTTTCACTTGTAGCTTATAGAATCTGTCAGTCATTCCTCCAAGATATTGGATTTTCCATCTCTAGCCTGGGGCTGCCATTGATTGCCAGTAGAATTTAGAGAAAACTCCTTTCTGAGGCCAAATACATGTCTCAGAGCTGTCCAAGTGGAGATGGTCAATACAATCTGATCAGTAATATTTTTTTATTGTCTGTGGGAACATCTTGATCTTTGACCTCACAAGTTATTACAACAAACCCTTTCCCTGTGGAAAGCGATTGTTCCTCTGTGGCTCATAGGTCCTGTGTTTGCATGTCAGAATTGATGTTCTGGAAGTCATTTTCTCTAGCACTGGGGTTATTTAATTCCAAGGACTGGTTTGAATTTCTCTTAAAACTGTAAGTGTATAGGATTACATTTAATTGCTGGTTTATGTACAGGAGCATTACTGCCCTGAGCTGCAAGGAGCACATTATATGTACCCTTTTGTCCTGAGTAAGTTCAGTTACAGGCTGGATGAGGCCCATGAATATCTGAATCACAACATCTGTACAGCGATTTGGGAAATATTGCTGATACTATCTATTAAGCTTTTGCTGTCCATAGGGTCATATAAAGTAGCTTGAAAACTGCAGTGTAAATCAAGAAAAGCATTGTTGAAAGCTTGGAGGCTTTGACCAGATGACTGGAGTTTAGCAATTGTGAGTACATACTGTTGGCAGCCCACAGGTTGGACACAAAGGCGGTTGTTCCGAGTGCTTACCAGCGCCCATCTTCCTGGGCAATAGGGAGTGTGAGAGACTCATGCATGTTTGCGCGTTATGTCAGCCTAACGGGCAGGAACATGGAGTCCTATTGCGGTTCAAATGTCACTCTGAAGGTGACAGTCAAATAAAGAAATTATTTTCTTGAAGCACAGTGTGCTTTCCCAGTAGTTTCTGAGGAGACTCCTTGTTAAGTGTTGGGGAAGGACTTCTTTCCTGGGACACTAGTTCTTCTCTTCTGGGATCCAGACACTTGGCTGCTAATCACCCCTTTCGGTGCATTCTTGGTCTTCATCCTATGCACCATCTGAAAGGTCCTGGTCTTCATGATACATTCATGCTAGACTTGGAAATTGGACAGGTCACATTCCCATTTCCGTGATCTGCCCTGCATGAAGGCCACATGGATCTAAAGAAAGCTGATTGTGAACAACCCATGTATGGCAATACTGGAGAGTCAGAACAATTAAAAAGTTCTGGAGGAGGTCCCTAACTCTGCTGATTTTCAAAACCATGAGTATTGGGGTAATAAGGATGATGTCACTCAACATTCAGTTGTAAGGTCAGAAGACTCTTCCCAGCGAAGGATGCCGCCAAGCGTGGGGAGGACCAGCACTGGTCAGCGAAGTGGCTGCTATACAGTCTTCCCATTAGAAAGCTCTCTAAACACTTTGGGGTTTCCCTACTGCCTTGAACAGATGGCCTGTGACCTGCAGTGACTTCGTTCAGATCCGTGGCCTCCAGGACTCCAGAATCCAGGCTTGTGTCCAATCACAGGATGGAGTCCCACAGAGCCAAGCATGATCCAGTCCCTGCTGACATCCCTGGCCTCGAGTCTCTCCACTCCCAAGTCTCCTGATCATCTGAACCCATCCCCTTCTGGCCCCTCTTAACTTCTTTCATTTCCTCAGTCACCTTTAGGCTTTTGTCCCTACAGTTTATGTGCCTAGAACAAACACCCTTATCTCATGCCTCCAATTTCCACTGAGGACTTGTTTAAAATTAGTCCTTCACTCCCCTATTAAATCAGAATGCATTAGGCAAAAATTCCACCACACCCATCAGGATATGGCCAATGTTATCTGGTCCCCTGTGAGAAACTTCCTCTTTCCCAAACCTTTTTAGGTTCTTCCCCCTTCCTCAGTGCCAAGGATAAAGGTGCATCAGGCAGGCTAGATAGTCCCTGGGCATCAGTCCAGTAACCAAATGGTTTCTATATAGGAACCTCCTAGAGTTGGTGTTTCCACTACAAAAGAAGTTCACTTAATCTTCCTTAATTTGAACTTTAAACATCCAAGAATTCTTTGACAATGTAATGAAAATAGAGATAGAGTCCACTGAATTTAATTAATAAATTCAGCATGAGCAACCTTGCTGCATTGGAAAGGCCCCAGTGAAGGTTTGCTGAGTGAATATTTCAAATGAAATATTCAATACAAGTCAGACTATTTTAGACCTTAAAGCCCTTTCTTTGCAGGAACTGGAGAGAATTATCTAGTAAGGATTGACTCAGTGTAAAATCTACTCTTTACCCTATTATTTCCTATTCATTCATTAAATAAATATTTGTTGGGCACTCCCATCTAACAGGCACTGCAGGCTTCTGTCCCCATGGGCTCGAGGCTGATCAGGGAAATGGCTCAATGTCCAGGTTAAGGAGATAACATGGAGTAACGCTGGATGGTCATTGAAAAAGCCATCGTTTTCATGGCTTCTCTGCTTCCAACTAATTGCATATCATTAAAAATAATAAATTTGGAGGCACTATTCCAGGTGCTTTATGTATATTGATCCACATTTGATCCTTATGCTGAGCCCATGATGTAGGCAGAAGTGTTACCTCCATTTTTACATATGAGGAAATTGAGGCATAGAATTATTGAGTAATTTTCCCAAGGTGATATGTATAGTAAATATTGGAGTCTTCATTTAAACTGAACATGTATTCTGATCATGATAAGACCTTGGAATGGAAGGTCACCTAACTCCTAGGGACTTGTTTATTTGCTACATCCACAAAGGGAGTTGGTTGGTCTCCCAGGTCCCTCCTAGGTTAAGTGTGTGGTTCTGGTCCTGGAGCTGCTCTGTCCAGCATGCAGATCCTCACATAGTCCCTCCTCCTTTTCTTGCATATCTTTCAATCTGTACCTCACACTACGTTTTGCTTCCTCTCTTCCTCTGGAACACTTTCTCAAAGGCTGCTGCTCTATCCAGCTTAAATTTACCACTTCAATCCTGACCTGCCAACCCCTGTTCCTAGACCTCTGGCTTTGCAGGTTACCCTCTGAGGGACCAGTGCTCAGCATCATGGGAGAAGCAAAATTTTTGCCCTCTCAAAACTCTATGAGAACTGTGTTTTGTATCTGGTACACAGTATAGACAAATGGCTCCCTCCTCCTCCCCCTGCACTCCTCCCACCACCTGCCTTCCACCAAACAACATACACACCACGTCCCATATGGGCTTCAGAGTATACAAGAGGCTCTCACACACATTATGTTATTTCAGTAGAGGGGTGAGCTTTGTTACTCCCTCTGCTCTAGAAGGAGGTTCAAAAAATAATAATAGATCCAAGATCACACAGCTAGGGCAAGATAGATTTGGGATTTGAATCTAGATAGTCTCAGTTTGTTCCATTATACTTCCCGATCTGTTCTCTTTCTGTACTGTTTGCTGTTTCTCTAACATAAAGTGTCTATGGACTTCACCTTTAAAATCCCACCACGTATAAGTTAAGTGGTTTACTTTCACGAAGTTCCTGTCTTTCTGAAAACTAGCTATGGCTAGCTATCAACATTTGTGGCTCAGAGAAGATAAGTAAAAGATGAAATTGTATTGTAAAATTCTGACCTAATTTTTGCTCTGTTTATCAAGATCTGTGGTGTAGGTATCTGTGTCTAATATTGGGGGATTCTCAGAACACATACCAGAATTATTCTTAAAGTGCCTTGGACCAAGATGCCTACTCTGTTGCTATCACTGGTTGCACTGGGGAGATACCGCAGGCATAGTCCACATGCCATCAGCCTTCACAGTTACAGATTCTGCTAAAATTGCGTTTGCCCAGAGGCTATAGACATTGTTTTGAAAACTGTCATTTTTTTCAAAGTGCATTTCAATGTGTGCAATGGAAGTCAGGTACAAAAGTGGTGCATAAAGTCTACAAGAACTGGAGAGGGCAATATAACACAGAGAGACTCAACCTGTGTGCCCTCTGACGCCAGGACCTCTCTTGAAGGGGGTCCAACCAGACCCTGGGGTTGTAGCTTTTCTAGTGCCCTCTACTGTCCAGGGCTGAAATGACAGGACACTGTTCTGCCTCTGGTTGTTTGCTTAATAACAACAGAAAAACTTACTCTTGGACTGAAACCAGGTTTTCCAAGTTTTGGTTCATGATAAGTAGTTTTTAGACATTTAAAAATA
Organism: Manis javanica; assembly: GCF_040802235.1. Classification (NCBI taxonomy): domain Eukaryota; kingdom Metazoa; phylum Chordata; class Mammalia; order Pholidota; family Manidae; genus Manis; species Manis javanica. The sequence goes on from NC_133168.1 coordinate 54,903,878, forward strand.
GAGGTGTGTAATAAAATGCTGAGAGGCTCTCTGGAGATTGCTCCTGCTGGCACTTCTCTAGCAGAAAGCATGCGCCGTTGAGCTAACACTTTGTCCTTTGAAGAAGAAAACCAAGCTGTTAAAAGCTGGTAGGCTCGTTTTCCAATAGCAATAGCATTAGTACCTTCCCAATCACTCCTCACTGCAGCTAATTGGAGGTTTAGAGGGGTGACCCTTACTGAAGGATCACCTCAGGCTATGTAGCCCACGGATTTGCTGTTGACTGTGGCAACAATGGGTTTACTAAGAATTTCTGCTCAGTTCGAGGTGATAATCTTTTTTTTCTCTTTTGCTGGTGTCTCTTATTTTGACTGGCTGAGGCTGGGTTGGACGATGCGGCCCTGATTCAAAGACAGTGCCAGGCTGTTGCCAGAGATCTGCACTGACAGAGTGTTGAAAACTTATTAGCCTGACGTTTTTAACAGCCTGCAGTGGAATGGAAATCTGCTCTTCCACTGGAAAAACTTAGAAAGGAAAACACGAGCTTGAGGAGAAATCAGCCCCAGCTCCAAATCTGCCGTCCTCTGGCCCCAGAGTGCCAAGAGCTGCCGCAGTGTTTAGAAATTAAGGCCCAGCTGTGCCACCCACACAGGAGACAGGACTCGGGCCACTATAAAGTAGGAGGCCCTGCACACACCCCCTCCGGGAGCAGGGGAAATTGTGATTTGCTCAACACTAGGTGCTAATGGCTTCAGCAGTAGCAGGAGTCGGCCTCACATGATGTTTCAGCTGGGAGGTTGGGGCTGTTCTTTTGGCTGTAGCCATTCTGTGTAATAGGTCAAGAAAAAAAGAAAAAGGGACAGCTCAGGCTTGGTACCCTCTTGGAGGAAGAAATGGACAAAAAAGACGGCAGCCGGTACTGTTGGGAAGACACATCTGACAGCCCTGTATGGCAATTATTTGTTACGACACCAGAACAATTAGCTGAGCATTCGGACTCTTCAGCCAGCCAGTCCAGCCCCTCTAGCCTAGCCCAGAATTTATTTTTCAAATCAATATGTAAATGGATTAAATTGATACTTTCCTCCCATCTCACCCGTCACTCCCAGTTTGATCAAGCCCTCTATCCTGACACACCACAGCTTTGCTGTCATCCTGTCATTTGCAACTTGAAGGATCCTAACAGGGCTCCAGGTCTGTGCGCAGGCAGCGGCCTCCTCCCTCTCCTTTGCCAGGCAGCTCCTTCCTGTCTTCCAGACTCACACAGTGGTCATCTCTTTTCGGAAGCCTCCTCTGATAGCCGCAGAGAGCACTGACTGCCCACCGTTGAAAGTGCCCGTAGTTGCTGTGCTCTGATTTCAGAGTATGCTCTAAACTTCCTGAGGACAGGACTGGCCTGAGTCTCACTGATCTCTGTCCACCTTCACAGTACAGCGCCCACACAGAGTGGGCACTTGATAACGATGTCTTTGTGAATGTTCATTCATTCATTCGAGAGACACTGAGGCTTCCAGGCCTGTTAGCCTTTGGGGAGTTCAGTCTCTTAACAGAAGCTATCTTTTTATGATCTGCAGACCTAAAACATTTTCTCTCCAGGCCTGTCTTCTGGGGTCTGGTTTTGATTAGTATCATTCAGTTCTTTGTTGGGGGCACATGTGAGAGATGGGCCAGATGTTTTGAAATGTCTTCTCAGCGTTGGGTTTCCCCCTTCATCACTCTGTTGCCGCTCCACACAATGTGGCTGCATCTCAAGGCAGGTCTCACTGGTGTGTATAAATAAGTGTCCAGAAAAACATCTCATGCTACCCCAGATTATCTCAAATCTCAAGTATATCCCACAGAATTGCAGAAGGAATCATTTATTCATTTATTTAATTAACACTGGGGATACCCATTCTTCAGCAGTCTTCATGCTAGACACTTAGGAGTTTAGAGGCACTCAGATAAAACAGATGCATCCACATGCGGGCTTTGGCAGTGTTTACTAAAAACTTCACTAGAGAAATTTTTCCATGTCAAGCCTGCAGAATCAAAATACTCAGAGATGGGGTGAGGGTGTGCATTAAGGCAGCCTGTGCTGAGGCCACACCTATTCCAGGGTGTCACTGTTGCTCCTGGCCCAGATGTAATATGTTTCACTTCCCATCGAATAGTGACCATGGTTAGCACTTCTTCGGCTCAGAAAACTCAGTTTTCATTTTTTTTTTCCAAAAGTAGTCTAGTCATATGTCAAGGGCTCTTTTTGTTTTGTTCTGTTCTAACGATCTCTCAATTCCAATCATGGAAACATGGGGTTTTGCTGCATTTCTGCAATGACATCTAACATTCAGTCACTAACTCTGGAAGTTGGGCCCGGAGCCTTCTAATCTTGGGATCACTGGCATGGTGGTGTGCTGCTGAATTCAACAATTCCACTGATGCCTCTTGCTTCTCCACTTTCCCCGGTTGTGGCCTGCCATTAGCTCTGCTCATAAGCCAATTTTGCTTTTTTGTCTGAGAGTCATTCCTAGAGACCCAGCCTATAGCCTGCTCCTCCAGTGATTTTATAAATACCTCATTTACCAAGTATTAAATTCCTTTCTGTTTAAAAAAAAAAAAAGCTATAAGGATAGGAAGGAAATAATAATAAAATCACAGCCTAGTAATTAGTTGCTGATATTTTTAACATTACCTGGTTGCAGAAAATAGTTCTTGCCTCAGCTGACACTGGAGCAAACCTCCAAGCAGTGAGGCCTTCTGTTTTGGGTTATTTTTGCTACTGTTTCCTCCCACCTAAAGATATCAAGACGCTTGCTGTAGAAAGTTTAGTTGTAGGAGGCCTGCAGAGAGACTAATATATTCAGGTGACAGCAAATATTCCAAAAAAATTAAGAGTATGAAAGTTTATTTGAAGCAGGAAAAACATTAACTAGTTTAGGAAAGCTGAAAGTGCCGCCAGTTGAACAAAGTGTGAACTTTTCACTGTCTTTAATGTTTTTTACTTCTTTTGAATGTAACAGTTACTATTATTAATATTTAAATATTATTTTCATCTTAAATATAATTTTCCTTAAGAAAAAGAGGTTTGCTGAATACTTTAATGTGATTTTTAGAATTCCACCTAGTATCAATTTTTCACAACTAACTTTATGCTGAAAGTATTGAAAAAATACAGTGACTTAAGAGAAATATGTCTTATTGTACATTTTGCTAGAACCTTTGATTTAGCTAATAGAAATTAAATATTTTTAATTTAAAATGCTGAGATAGATTTAGTATTTTAAAACATTCATTTTGTTCTTCCTGATTAAAAGGCAAATTTTAGACTTAATATAGAAAATTCTTAGTAAATAAGGACTAGCAACCAACTTGTGAAATATTCTGACTTTCAAAATCAGAAGTGTTTCTTCATTTTTAATCCTAAATAAACTAAGAAAACTAAAATATAATTTGAATGGAGGAGTTAGCTTTATTAATTCATATTTTTGTATTATAATCTCATCTACAATAATTTAAATCAGTACATTCTTAGTTCATAATGAATTAAAAACTAAATTCATGATGATACCATGATGTAGATGATGCACCTTGCCTTACAAATGAGAAAACAAATCTGGCAAAATTAAGTAACAGTCCATGATTGTGTAGCAGGAAAGTGGAGGCAGCAGCAGGATTTGAACTTGGATCAGTCCAAGCTGAAGCCCACACTCTAACAGGTGGCAGTTCATACATACAGCCAGTGGCTAATGAGTGAAAGAAGGGGATAGAAATAGACACAGTCTCCTTGGCCAAGGCAATGAGGAGGCCAACAATAGCTAATATTTGGGAATCTATGTGTGTTGGTCAAGCATCTGGTAAGCTGTGGCTTTCATTCTCTCACTCACTGGGAGGGGAGTATTCGTAGTGGGTTGTCCTGTGTTTCAATTTTCTGTCTCTTAAGAGAGTATAATGAGTAGGCAATGGTAGATGTACAGCACTTAGAGCAATGCTTAGCCATAGTCTAGGCTAAATAAATGTTAGCTAGCCCACAAATATTTACTAAGGTCTTGGTCTGTGTAAGGTACCAGGGTTATAATAATGAGGCATGTTAGAAACGCTAGCAGTGAAAGTGATTTGATCCTCACCATCAGCAAGGGCAGTAGACATCATACACATGAGTTCATGTGTAGCATATTCTTTGTGCTACAGGAGGAAAGCATGTGTCATAGGATCTCTCTGTTACTCGCAGGGCTTCAGCTCCTCACACGGGGAGTTTAATAACTATGCTCTATTATTTGGGGCAGTACTGGCTAGGAGAGAGTAGGGATGAACAAGGAGAGTTGGCCTCAGTATGTCAGGCACAGAAGACAAAAGAAAGATGGAAATCCCATGGAGAGATGGGATTTTGAGAATTAGGCAGAAGCCTGGTGATCAGAATAGAGTCAAAGTCACGGTCATCCCAGCAGGGTGCTGAGATGGGGTGTGCCAACATGCAGACCAAGTGGAGCAGTGAGAGAGGAGAGCTGCAGCACAGGAGAGCCCAGCAGGGCACGAGACTTGCCCCCATGGCAGCTCCTGCAGTTCTCTGAGACCTGGACCCTGTGGTTTAGCCCAATTAACCTCTTAAACTGGGTCATCACCTTAGATTGCACCGCAAGCAGGAGTCTGGCAGCCAAGGCCCTGCAAACACTGCCATCAATGAGAAAAAGCACTGGAAAGAATCTGGTTTCTTTCAAGTCCTGAGAACAATCAGATTCCCTTCTGGGCATTGCCTCAAAATCTGTTACCATCATAGGGTAACTTTACAAAGCAGGGCAATTAAAGAACTAGTTAAAGGTGCCTCAGCCATTTCCCAGATGGCCAGGGAGATGAAGACAAGGAAGAGGACTGCCTTGCGGTCCTCAGAAGAGCCACCGTGCCTGCCCTTGCTGCTCGGTCATCCACTTGTGCGGTCAGTGAACCCAGGCAGTCCATGGCTGTTAAGGAATGCATGCTCCATGGGAGTTTCAGAAGCTCCTGTATTTGTTTGTGTGCAGGAAAGAACTCAGGACCCCCAGCACATCTGTCATTAGCAAAGGGTAAAGGAGTATTCCAGAGTTACTTCTTTGTAGGACCCAGAATATGGATGGATAGAGCTTCTTAGCACTTTGTTTTGCCAAGAAGTTGAAAACATTTTAGAAACCTCATTTAAAAATAATTATTAACTCTTTCAGGGCATAAAAATACCATTTGAAAAGCAGGTAATGCAGGAAATGGATCATGGCAATTTGAAAGGGTTTAACCTCCACCAAAACACAATAAAACAGGGACAGTCAGATCAGACTCCATGGGTCGTTAATCCTCACATTTGCTCTCTGATCTGACTTTGTGGCACATTTTAGCATCCCCATGTTACTTCAAAAGAAATGAGGCATGACGAGATTAAAATAGCATGATAAGTTTCACATGATATTTAGGTCAACAGAATAGCAGGAAAAAAGCTTATGATACAGACTCCCTATCTAGTATTCAGTGGCCTTTTGCAACCTTTGTGTACACCCAACCTTCCTCCTCCGCAATCCATTCTCTTGACTCACCAAAGCAGCTTGCTTCCTTTCAATGACCCTAAGTCAGCTGTCCATGATCTAGGTTATCCCAGAAAATGGATTGATTTGAATGTAAATGAGTCAGTTTCCCCTTCTCAGCCTGCCCCTCTTTGTACCAGAGGATTTCATAATTATGGTAGAAAAATGTGAATACTCACATCCCCAGAAATTACTTTGTTTTCTATTAAGTGTATGTATAATAAAGATTGATAGGAGTGGAATTAACTGATCTGTGAACAGTGAAAAGAAACAGGAAAATTGACCAAGGTATGTTGTCCCAGTCATTCTAAGGACAGGGAAATAAGTGGTGAACACAAGCACTGGGGAAGGCAATCCAGCCTAGTACTAAATGGACACTATAAACCCAAGAGAGATGGGTGTAGAGAAATAGCATGCAAAGGGCCATTTTTGTATCAAGAGTGTTGCATATGGGGACAGTTGTCTTTTATTATGAAATATTTCAAGCACAGAAAATTGTTTAGAGAGTAAATTAAGGACCAGATCATTATAGAAAAAGTTGATAACCCCAGAAAAATGTTTCCAGGGAAGACCAGAAACATTTCATTCTTCTCTGTATCTTCCCCTACCCTGGATCTGATGTTGGTTATCCAATGTCTGTTTTTTTTATAAGTTAATGTATCAATAAACAATATGCACTATTTTTAGATACTTACAACTTCGTAAAAAAATAGAGACCATTTTCCTGCTTATGTTATACTTTTATATGATTTGAAAATTATATATGTATATTATTTGAACATTATTTTAATTTAGTTTTGAACAGTATATAATTTGAATATTATGTATTTATATGTGCATGTTCCATGTATATAATACACATTTTTAGAGTATATATAGCCCTAATTCATTTATTTCAACTACTGTGGAGTATTATTCCAATATATGAATAATGTATTATTCATCTGTTTTGTAGCTGGACATTAAAGTTTTATGTGTAAATTCCTCTAGTTATCAGTCTAGAAGATGATTTGCTGTATCATAGGGTATGCACATTTCAAGTTTATTGGACTTTGCCAGTTTTTCTCCACCGTGATTCTATCATTTAATACTGCAGTCCACAGTGTGTAGGAGTATGCCTTTCTCTACATTCTTGATAACTCTTGTCAGACTTCCAAGTTTTGCCTCACTGATAAATTCACACTAGACTTTATTTTGTCTTTAATGTTCTGGTTCTTGATTATTAGTATGGTTGAATATATTCTCTGTGTTTACTGACCCTTCAGATTTCCGTGAACTGCTTGTTCGTGTACTTTATCCATTTTTCTATTGGATTATTTGTTATTTTCTTTTTGATTTGTAGGGCTTGTTTATATATTCAGGTATTAACTATTTGTCAGTCATATACATAAATGTAATCAAGTCTATTCTTAAATAACTAATTGTATCTCTAAAGTTTGTCTTGCACGCAATTTTTGACAAGCAAGTTAAAACTAAGATATAGATAAGAAAGTTGTTATTTTCATGAGTCTGTGGGTTTAGGAAAAGCATTATGAGTGCCACTTTTTCATTATGTCCTTATTTCTCCCCCCACCCGCCAAGTAAGTTAAATATAAGCCACCTAGCTTTGTGCTGATTACAGAGTATATAGTTTAGAATGATTTTGATGCTGAATAAAGACCAATTTTGAGAGTGATTAAGCTCAGATCATTAGATCTAATAGATTGCATATCTTTCACTGAAAGAGAAACCATTAGACACCAAATGCATCCTCATAGAAGCACAAACAAATCAGCTCTAGACAGGGGCATGAGGCATACAGGAACAATCTATCCCATATTATTTCTCAAACACTTCACTACCTGGAAAGCCTTTGCTCAGGACCTAAATCCCTGAATAAAGACTCAGGTAACCAAAGAAAACATGCAGAGTAGGTGGTGTCAGGATGCATGGACATGTTGCACTGGGAATCCTGATATAAAATCTTAAAATAATTATGGCTTTCTTTCTCTTTCAGAGGTGTGGCGAAATCTTGTTTGAAAACCCTGATCAGAATGTCAAATGTGTTTGCATGCTAGGTAAGAAGGCTTCTCATTTTAAAACGGACCTACTAAGCCTATTGATGTCATGGGGGCTTACTGTTCTTCTGCTGCCTTACAGAATGTCTTTTGTTCCATATTGGCTTTTATACAGGTTCACAGACAGCTCTAACACATTCATATGTAGAACATGTGATGAGGAAAATGGGTTTTGATTTTGTTAATTATCAATAAGTCAAGAACTGTGCTTCTGAGTCTTTCAAAATTTTTCTTGCATTTTCTAAGGTAGAAAATTGGATGCCTGGTATTCAGGCAAATTTGATGAAAAAGTAAAAAGAAACATATTGTAATTCCTAAACTAGATATGATAATCTAGATAGGTAGACTATTAGGAATTTATATCACAGCACAAAGCCCTTACTTACAATGCCTGAGAGAACTATACATTTGAATTGAAATCAGCACAGCAATTGCCTATAGTACATTTATAATAAAACTGCAATGTTGTAATGAATAATCATTTGTTCTTGTGGGATGATATATCATCCATGCCTTTCACAAACTCTTTAATATATAATATTCTGTCAATATATAAAGTGGATAATATTTTCCTCATTGTATAGGCTAGAGCTCTAATACAAGGAATATAAATGTTGCACTTAACCTCAAAGTGAGAAATGGTCCAAATCATGATGTGTATATAAGTTGCTAAACTGTAAAATTTTAGGTACAGTGTTTAGATCTTATTTAAACTATGTCTAGTGGACTTTCAGTAGTAATAGAGCAAAACAATAGCATGGATAAATAAAAAGAATTTCACCAAAATTTCACCCTTCTCCATTTCAACTTTGAACCTTACTCGTAAGAGTCTTTCCAAAGAACAAAATGATTCATTTTAGCTTTTTCCATTTTCTCTGGCAAGCTCATAAATCGGTAGGCTAGGTTGTTGGTGAGATGACTCAAAAGTAGTCAGTGTTATAACTAGAGGTAGGGGAAGGTGTTAGTAATTAATAATTTAAGATAATCATGTGATAAATATTCAAAGGTTTATTGTGACTTAAAAACAAACCTGAAACACTAAAAAAACAAACAAGAAAAAGCCACTGTATTTTCCTAGCCTTCTGATGTTTCTTATTTTCTTGCACTGGTGTTTGAAACCTCTGTTGCAGTCTTTACATGTTTTTGATATAAGTAAGATCATAGCTATATAGCAGCACATCCTTTGTAAATAAACATTTTACTGGAAGCACATGAACATAGCATAGTTATCTGTACACACATTTCAAATACCTAGTATTTCTTTCCCTTAACCGTGGAAATCCCTCAAAAATGCTAATAGATGGATAGATGATTAATAGATAGATAATAGATAGATAGATAGATAGATAGATAGATAGATAGATAGATAGATAGATAGAGATATGGAAGCAGAAAATCATTCCTTTGTCTCATCACACATTGCAACCTTGGATTTGGGAAACCATCTCACCACCACATCAGATCTATTCATCAAGTAACTCATTTAGTATTCACAATAATGTAGTGAAGTTGGTGCTATTGTTACCCTCATTTTACAGATAATAAAATTGAGGTGAATGGTCGGAACCACAGGTACCCTTACTAAGGTACCCCTAAAATTTTATAAAATTATAGCTTTTACCTGATCTAGTACCTTGAATCAATTTTTATCTCACGATGATTTTAAGCAAATTAGCCCATCCTCTACTTTGAATTTTCCCTTGTCTTGGTTCTTCTGTGAGTTACTTGATCAGTTTATAGGTAAGGCAAGAATGGCAATAAACCACCTACTACTGCCTGCAGACTTGACTTCACTTAAGGTGAGGTCAGTCATCTTTCCATGTCTTCTGCATTTTATGGTATGGTTTATATAGCTGCCAGAAGACATTCCTGGCCACCAAATGCATCCCCAAAGCATCTGCAAGATTGCACAAAATTCTAAAATTAGAAATATACTTAGAGATCAGTTTTATATTCCTAGCTCTGTTATAATAATCACAAATAATTGAGCACTTAAATATGTGACAGATGAAGTCCATCTGAAGGACTTTACATAATTGGATCATTTATTCTAAGTAAATTAACACATGGCTTTTCTTTCAAAATATGGATATCCTTGGCAATGGCAATATATCATTGAGTTTGCAGATTTCATGAGTTAAAATAGATTTCTGTTTTCTTGGTGAGATTGAACTAAATAATATAAAGGTAGCTAAGAATGGGAATTTTATTTGAGAACACAGGAAAAATATAGATGGAATAGGTACAACAACTGTACATTTTACCTTTAAAAAGGATGGTAAATATTTGTTGGGTATCAAAGCTTGATTTACACATACAGTGAAAATTGAGTCCTCAAGGAACTTACATCTAAAAAAGGTTTATGCTTTTTCCTATTTATCTTTTTAAAAGGAATGCTATAAAATTTAATTGAAAGATTTACACAGTCTTTTGAAATCTTAGATAAGAAAGAATCCCAACCTATAATTACTATGGACAGCCATACCCATGGGTCAACCTGCCGTTAGCACGCGTGCACCTGAAGCACAAGGGTGGCACATTTCATTCTGTGCCAAATGAGAAAAGTGAAGTTGAATGGTTTATTACCTGAAAAACAAGAGAAAATCAAGTTCTGAATCTGTAACTCTCTACCGCTGAGACCACATCCTCTGTTTCATCAAGTAAGCGCATCTAATTTAACACAACAGGCACTGCTCCGCCATTGTCTGAGGTATTTGTTGCTTCCTTTGAGAGGGATCTGTGATTGTGCCCTCAGGACTTCCTGAAGCATTTCTTAAGAAAACTTTATATCTCCACCGATAATGATAGGGAGTCTTGACCTTATAAGGGAAATTAAGTTATCTAAGCACTGCCAGTCATGACTGAAGTTTATATTTTTGCAGGTAAAACGTTATAAATGTTATAACGTTTCATTAATAAATCAAAGTTTCCAAACAAGAAAGCCAAATACATAAAGTCTGCGTTTCTTAAACTTCATGTGTGATCTTTATGCCACCCCAAAATCGAGGTCAACCTGAGATGTCCACAGCTTCAAACTGGGGAGCTCTTGGCTCCCTCCCTCCTGAGGTCGCCATCTCCGCCCCTCGCACTCCGGGTGCGGAGGACCCACCTGGATCCCAAGCTGTGCCTTGGTTCCAGCACAGCTGAGATGGAATATATAAGGGGGTCACTAGCCAGGGACACCATTTGTGGTTTCCTTTCTCCTACACCATTTGCAGAATTCCTGTCCCTAGGTGATTCTGAAAAATACAGTTTTTATGCTCTGAGTTGTCTACCTCATGACTTTCATGAATAAGCCATCCGCACCAAAGTCTTGCTTCTGGCTCATTACATTTCATGAAGCATAAGTGTAAGATTCACCTTGAGTTACTCTGAAGTGCTGAATTCAGTGCAGTGTCAAGTGGGAGTTAAGTACAGCCATGTGTGCATCTTACGGGGAGTCATGTCTGGGCTCAGGGGGTGGGTTGTCTTGGATGTGAAGGTAAATGAAGATGTGCTGCAGAGCTGGCTACACACGGTATTAGCTATTTATTCCTTAAAATCCCCTCAGCGAGGGCAAATGCAGATAAGCAAGTGAGGCACCATGTTTTTCTAAGTGTTCCTTTCTTCTTCCCTTCATCCTTACACATATATTCAAAACTATCTCCTCATTGTCCTCCATAAAATTTAGTCATAAGATTTCTCTCAAGATCAAATTGACCTCAGAAGTTTATATAACTGTATCAAAGGGTATATCACTGCACCGCAACACTTGTCCCTTACTGAGGTATAATGAACTTGGGTATCAACCAAAGGGAAAGCAAGTAGAAGAGAAATTACCCCATTAATTGCACAAGTAATGGATGAACTATGGCAAGTTACATAAAGGCTTTATTTTTCAAGTGTGTAATGAAACTGTTGGGCTCAAAGAACCAGGAATATTTAAAGAAGTTACATAAAATGATCAGTGTCAATTCACTTCCCAGTTCAGTTGCTAATCTCACTCTGTGAAACCACAAATCCTGGGAAAAGAAACTTTCCAAACAAGAGGCATGAGACTTGGTGCACCTTGCAACGCCTTCTTTCCCCTTATTCTTAGAGTGAGGTTCTTTTAAACAGTAAGCCTTAATTTGTAATTTAGGACATTATATTGGCTCAGTTTCTCCAACCTCTTTATCTAGGTCTAATTCCACAATTTGAAATTTTCTGTAGCCCTGCTTTTGTTTCATGTATGATCCCTTTTGTGCTGATTGGTGTCATATCATTTGAAGGTAAAGCAAGCACTTTTGTACCTGCCATGGCTTAGAAGGGGGTGTTCAGGACATCAGGTTTCTGGTTGAAGCTTATTATAAATCATTTAAAGAGATTGCCAGTTTCCAAAGCAATAGAATACCATAAAATCATATTTTATTAACATTCAACATGAGCATACAGAGACTGGTCCTACCTCTGAAAAATTAACTGTGTACATAGAGGCTGCTTTGTCTTTTAGGCTTCAATTTATAGTTTTTCTACAAAGTGGAAATGAAAATGTCTGTCCTTCCTAGCCCAGGGGTTACTCTGGTGATAGAAAACGAGGTTCTCATAGGAGATGCTGCTGCTATGAAATGTCATTTATGCATCAATAAACTGATAAACAGTTGAAAATAAATGAATCGATGAACAATAAAAACAAATCATAAATTACTTATTGATGACATTAATAGTGTTTAGAAAAACACCTGAAAAGCTGAAACATTATATAAATGTGAGGGCAATTTTTAAAAATATTAAATATATTCTTCAAAATTGTGTGGTACCTCAAGGCATTCATGCAATATTCATTTAAAAGATCTGCATCAGATCCCTACTGCATGCAAGGTACTGTGCTGAGCACCAGCAATGCAAAGACCACTGAGGCACGTGTCCTGCCCTCAGAGGGTTTGCAGTGCTGGGAGATTCAAGCCCTGAACTCCAAAATTGGCCATACTAGCTTGAGAGTGACAAATGATTCAAAAGAAACAAAGTGTGTTGGGGCTTCAAATGATGGCTAGAGTACATAGAGGTAGGATATGAAGACACTTGGGTTGAGATATGCAAAGGCTGAGAAAGAGACAGCATTCTAGGTGGATGCACAACCATATTCAAAAGCTCAGATACAAGAATGCTGGGGAGTGAGAGGCAGCAGTAAGTGTTTCAGGCCACAAAGATGAAAGGATAAATTGTAAAGGAACCAAAGGTGTTATTTTAGGCAGTTTGGCTATAATCATTGACTCTAAAAAGAACAGAGGTATCAAATAAAAATTCTGGTTTCTCTTACTTAGAGAGTATTTTTTTATTAAGGTAACATTGATATACAATCTTATGAAGGTTTCACATAAGCAACACTGTGGTTACCACATTCACCCATATTATGAAGACCCCACACACACCCCATTACAGTCACTGTCCATCAGCATAGTAAGATTTTATAGAGCCACTATTTGTCTCCTCTGTGCTGTACTGCCTTCCCCATGACCCCCCCCACATTATGTGTGTTAGTCATAATGCCCTTTAATCCCCTTCTCCTTCCCTCCCCAGCTACCCTCGACATTTCCTTACCTTTGGTAACTGCTAGTCTCTTGGCATCTGTGAGTCTGCTGCTGTTTCCTTCCTTCACTTTTGCTTACTTGTTATACTCTTCAAATGAGTGAAATCATTTGGAACTTTTCTCTTTCCGCCTAGTTTATCACTGAGCATAACACCCTCTAGCTCCATCCATGCTGTTGCAAATGGTAGGATTTGTTTTCTTCTTATGGCTGAATAAGAAGAATTGTGTATATGTATTATCTCTTCTTTATCCATTCATCTACTGATGTACACTTAGGTTGCTTCCATATCTTGGCTACTGTAAATGCTGCTGCAAAAAACATTCTTTTCAAATCAGGGATCTTGTTTTCTTTGGGTAAATTCCTGGGAGTGGAATTACTGGGTCAAATGGTATTTCCATTTTTAGTTTTTTGAGGAACCTCCATATTGCTTTCCACAATGGTTGAACTAATTTACATTCCCACCAACAATGCAGGAGGGTTCCTCTTTCTCCGCATCCTCTCCAGCATTTGTTGTTTCTTGTCTGTTGGATATTGGTCATCCTAACCAGTGTGAGGTGATATCTCATTATGGTTTTAATCTGCATTTCCCTGATAATTAGCCATGTGGAGCATTTTTTCATGTGTCTGTTGGCCATCTGAATTTCTTCTTTGGATAAATGTTTCTTCAGATCCTCAGCCCATTTTTTAATTGGGTATTTGCCTTTTCAATGTTGAGGCATGTGAGTTCTTTATATATTTTGGATGTTCACCTCTTACCTGATATGTAGTTTACTAATATATTCTCCCATACTATAGGATGCCTTTTTGTTCTACTGATGGTGTCCTTTGCTGTACAGGAGCTTTTTAGTTTTATGTAGTCCCATTTGTTCATTTTTGCTTTTGTTTCCCTTGCCTTAGGAGACGTGTTCAGGAAAAAGTTGCTCATGTTTATATTCAAGAGATTTTTGCCTATATTTTCTTCTAAGAGTTTTATGGTTTCATGACTTACATTCAGGTCTTTGATCCATTTCAAGTTTACTTTTGTATATGGAGTTAGACAATAATCCACTTTCATTCTCTTACATGTAGCTGTCCAGTTTTGCCAACACCAGTTGTTGAAAAGGCTGTCATTTCCCCATTGTATATCCATGGTTCCTTTATCATATATTAATTGGCCATATATGTGTGGGTTTATATCTGGGCTCTCTATTTTGTTCCACTGATCTACAGGTCTATTCTTGTGCCAGTACCAAATTGTTTTGATTATTTGGCTTTGTAGTAGAGCTTGAAGTTGCAACCTGTTTTAAGGCAAAATAACGTATGGCATTTAAAGACCTGGTACTGGCTACAAGCTGTGTGGCCATAGGCCAGTCATGGAAGGGTTGTAGACAACAGTCTTCCCTAAAATGGATTAATAAGTAATAGTAACAATATTATCATTTACCTAATTAAGTTTATTGGGGGTAAAATAACACAATAAATATTAAAGCATTCCATGAACTTTTAGAAGAATTAGAAATGTAAATATTATTTTTATTAATACTAATAGCTAATTTGTTCTAAGTCTTTGCATTTTGTTTTATATTAGTATTTTTTACATGCAAACTGACAGCTTTGGTATATCTATAGAAAAACTATCTCAATTTGGCTCAAGTGAATAGATATTTTCAGGTGCATGTTTGCCATCTAGAACTATACATAATATTTGTATTATTAAAGAAAAAAAATATTGTAAAAACTATCTTGGAGAGATTCAAGATGGCGGCGTGAGAGTGCAATACCGAGTCTTTTGATAAGAACTAACAGAACTTTGTCCAGTGGATCCATGACTCCCCTCTAAAGCCATTTAGGGGAAGTGGTCCTGGCATGATGGAAGCCCAATTTTTGAAGAGTATAATCAATGCCTACTGGATCAATCTTTCTTCCAGTCCAAGAAATTAATCTAAAATAATTATACATAATAATTATTAAGTAGTACAGTGCCCTAGCACAGTTCTGAAGGTAAGGTTAATAACATCACTAAACCTCCATAACATGCTCAAGACAAAATATTTTCAGTAGTTATATTGAATAAAATAACCTAAAATTCCTGGATTCACTCTAATAGCATTAAAAAAATTGTGATTATAAGTATCCTTGAGAGCCCACACAGCAATGGCATTTAGTGAATTTCATTCTGATTATTTTAATTTAGGTCTCTTAAATTATGCAGTCATCTTAAACATTTAAAGGACAGCTGGTTCATTCTAAAGATGTTAATTAACTTGATGTGGAGAATCCTTTTACAATGTATATCAAATCATGATTTTGTACACTTAAAATATCTTACATTTTGTCAACTGTACCTCAATAAAGCTGAAAAGAAAGAAAAAAATTATTTTATGTGCACTTAACTTTAAAAGTGAAGGTCTATGTTTAAAGACAAAAGTTTTCAAGTTGCTTAACTTTGATTTATCAAGATTAAAATGCCTCAGGCATTTGTATTAATTTTAACTTACACGCATAAAGCACTTCATTCATATCATACAGACACATCAATTCACTCTTCCTATATGCATGTGCATGTATGATATTTTCTTCCTCTCAAAAGAAAGCAAATTGAAACAGGGATATTTCCAAGAAAGGGTGGTGGGGGCATTATCCCCATCACTCACCAGGGCCTGTCTCATTTTACTTTTCATTATGACGTATTTTGTATTTGTTTGTTTATCACTGTGCTCCAGACTCATCCTGCCCCACACCCCTATACAAAGAAAGTAAATATGAAAGCAAAGACTTAGTTTTATTCACTGCTGAGTGTCCAGCATCTGGAACAATTCCCCAACCATGTAGCCCCTCATAATAACTCAATATTTGCTAAATGCATACATGTTGATGCATTTTTGAGTAGCATAATCAACTTTAGGGCATGGCCCAGATGTATCAAAAAATGGGCTGGGTAAAACTGCAAAACATCTGCTAACTCTGCCAACGGATGCATCAGCTCCCACCTACTAACTGTGCATTATTCTAGGTTACAGAATGAAAAATATGTAGTTCTCTACAAATAGGAAATTAGAACCTATCCAAAGATTCAGGTGGCTAACAAATATTTCTTGAGCACTGGTCTCTGCCCAATCCTCTGCTAAGGATGCTCTGAAAGTTGATATAATAATGATATAATAATGATATAGACTCTCTATTGCCACAGAGTTTATTCTCCTGCAAATGGAACATTGTGTTAAGAAAACACGAGGAGGCCTATTATTTTGTCTTCTGTTTATAGGAATATGCAGAAAATTATTTCACTCTGAGGTTTTTTCATTTAAAAGGCTTTCTACATTATCCTGCTACCTTTAAAAGCATTTTTATTTGGAAATCAATATTGCCCTGCATAAGGAAAATAAGTTTCCTAGTTTCATGGTTGCTTTCTGTAGAATGCTGCAACATTTCCACAACAACAAAACAGCACACTTTTGAATGCAGCTCAGAGCCAGGACTCAGATAAGAGCTAGCTACAGAATCACAGCACAAGCAAAGGCCAAAGTGTCAGACCTGAAGCTATCAAATCCAAAAGTGGTAGAAATTCCAGTCTTGTATTAGCTTCATTTTCTGTTCTTAAGGCAGAGAAAATGAGACTTATCCTTCACACAAAGCCACACTTCATAAAAGTTGTTCAACAAGCAAACATTTATCGGTGCCTATTGTGTGCCAGGTAGAGATGCACAGACATTAAAGTTCTGATTCCTTCCCTCAAGAAGCTCCCAAACTAGTGGGGATGGACAGCTATACATACAATGACAACATAGCAGAAAACATAGTGAGGATGGGCCAGGGTCTTATGAGAACGGTGTAGGGGGTGTCTGGAAAGGCTTGTGCAAGAGGCGATAAGAAGCTGAGAGTCGAAGAGGAACAGCAGACAACCCTGTGAGGCTGGGAAGCACAGCCCATTGAGAAAGACATTGGCATTTCTAGGCAGGAGGACCAGCAGGTGCAGGAAGCTTAAAGTGACAGAGAAACTGTATGTTCTTAAGCCGTGAGAATAGAACAAGAGGAAAGAAATGCTAAGATAATCAACATGGAAAGGAAGGTGAGGCAGATTATAAAGGGCCTTATAACAGGACAGAGAACCATTTAATGATGTTTAAGCAAAAGCACTACAATGTGAGATATATCCTCCAGGCGGCTACCTGGTCAGAGTAGAGAGGACAACAGAGAACAAGACTGGAGAGAGACCAGGTCAGAAACTGCAGTAATAATCAGGCAAAATGAGGTGTCCTGGCCAATGTCAAGATGGACAGAGGTGCAAGATTCAGGAGACTTTGAGAGGTTGCTAGAACTTGACAATCAATTGTAGCAAATGCAGTCACATAGAGAACAGACAGAGGTACTGTTTTCCCCACATACACCCCCAATGGAGAGAATGCCATTTGCAATTGGGGGAATATGATGAGTTACATTTTGAACACAGTAAGTTTATAATGCCCAAGGAATTCTCAGATATAGTAGGGAGTCTGTGGAGCTCAGAAGAGTGACCTGCAAGTAGATAATGGTGACAATTTATCAGCGATGCCATCCCCCAGGGGAGATGAGGAGTGAGATGGAGGTACACCCTAGAACACTTGGAAGCACTGCACGGAAGGCTTGGACAGGTTCGGGAGGAGCGTGCAGAAGCCTCAATAGGTAGATTAAGAATGACGGCGCAGAGAGACAGAAGGAAAACAAGAGAGAATGATATCTTGACCAAGAGGGGAGAGTTTCAAAAGAAAGGGTCATGACAAAAATGTGAAATACTGTAGAGGGCCAAAGAGATCAAGCCTAAAAGGCACTCACTGGACTGAGAGACCTGGAGGTAGTATGAGCAAGCGCACAGCTCATAGAAAGGCCAGAGGGGAGGGCGGTGGGGCCGAGTGGCAGAGCCCCAGGAGGGCCAGCTCTCTGCTAGGAAACGTGTCTTAGAAAGGAAGGCGGGTAACGGGACAGTGCCTGGAAAAACTTCTTAAGGTGGAAAAGATCTGAGAATGATGCACGGGAGAAAGAGGAAGTAGAGGAAGTGACTGAATATTCTGAAGAGAAAGGGAGTGAGTGTGAAGCTTAAACCCGCCACCCCTGGGACTGAGAGAAGGTGGTGATGGCAGAGAAGGCTGAGTGAGGAAGGTGGCGGGTCCATCAGGGAGGAGGTGGGCAGGAACTGAGAGGGTTTCCGTTGAAGTACTTCCCTTCTTTTCAAGAAGAAAGCATGGTATTCTGCTAAGAGTAAGGAGAAGCAGAGTGGAGGTGAGCATAAATAGGGAGGTAACAGACTGAAATGAATGGCAGAAATAAGAATTGATGAGAGAGTGGTGAAAGAGTATTTTGAAGCAGTTCTGAGGTTAGACTTTAAGAACTAAGATCTCAGTGCCCATCCATTAAAAATAAAAAATATATAAAACACAAACCCATTTCAGAGAAGTAACTGCTCCCTGTTCGTAAACACCCTTGTGTTCCTTTTTCTGTTTAGTTGTCTCCTCCTCCTCTAAAGGCCAGTCAAGGTACCTTGCATAGGACTTTCTTCGTGACCCTAATTCCCTGTCTCATACTCTAAAAATTGAATGGTTTCTCCATTTCCCCATCTGGCCTGAATCTTCCAAGGAGTATGTGTCCCTCTTTCTATCCCCAACACCTAGCACTGGCCTAAAACTTCAAAGTCATACAAAAAATTATTCCTAATGAAGGTATGAGATAAGTGTAGGGTTATGTATTTGCCCTTAACTTTCTCCTCTGACCTCATGATGCCTCAAGGAGGCTCTTGTTGGACCTGTGCTGGCCTGGGAGGGGATGACTTCACCCAGCTGTCAAGGAGATTAAAGGTGCTAAGCCATCTGAGCCCCAAGAGTATCAGTGTCTCCTGCGCTGGGCCCAGCCCTGGCCAATCAGATCAAAACTGCCTCTTCCTTCTCAGCCCCGCCTCCTCCGGGTCATTTTCCTCTCTTACAAAGTTCATTCAAAAGCTTTCTGCTCTCAGAATAAGTCCACCTAGGAATCCTTGTATATAGTAAACTTTCATTTCTGTTTTGCCCCCCAAAAAATGTTGGTTTTTTTTACCAAAAGGAATACAGATTATAATTGCATTTCATTGTAAATTTATATCTTTTTGACAGACAGATTATACATGTAGACTAGCTATTCAGGGCGACACGAGAGGTCCCAAGCTGTCAATCTCAAACTACTTGCCATGCAGCTGTAACTATGAGATGTTTTACAGTATGTATGGGTTATAAATTTTCACAGATATAGAAATTTTCAAAGTGTGATACATTTATATGTATTATGAAAGATACATAAAAAGATAATTTTAAAGTATTGGAAAAAGAAATATTCATTCCCATTATGTCAGTTGCTCTCTTTGAACTATACCATTTCTTCTTGTGTCTAAATACCAAAAGGTATTTTAATTTGCCAGATCAGTACCAAAGAGACAGCTAAATGGCACTGTAGAAAGCTGAGCTTCTATAAACCTACAACTTTCACATCACACTGATTAATGCTGCAAGTTTTCAACTTTAGTGAAGCTAGCTTGAACACTATCAAAATTACTGATTTTCACAGCAAATCTGAAAGTAAGCTATATAAATCATAAGTAAATGCAAAGAATTTGATTTTTGCCTAATTTAAGGTAATCACATATGAGTTTAATGCATTTGGTTTACAGTGAATGTTTTAAAAATTTTATGACTTGTAACTTAATAAGATAGTCAATATTATGACATTTTTTCTTTACCTAAATTCTGGATTCTGAGGGCTCTTGGTCTATGTGGCACATTAGAAAATTGAAGGTTTCATTCTGAAAGAGGCTTCCACATTCCTAAATATAAGAAAATAATGCCCAAAATGCTAGTAGGATATAGAATTCCATAACATTGGTGAATATCATTATCTTCATTGCTCAGTGATAATCATATGCTACAAATCTGAGTATTTTTGCAATATGTATAGTAAATCTATGCAAAGGGTTACCATGCCAACCTGCTTTCTCAAATTTATAGTGTAATGTCAAGACAATGCATTTCAACTTTAGAAAAGCAAATATTTGGAAAAACTAACTGAAAATTTAGAAGTACATATTGAATTCAAAAATACATTTTTGTATTTCTCAAGAAAAGTTTAACTTCTTATTCCTGAGTTACTATATTCTTTATAGAATGAGTTTGTAAATAACGAATTCCATCAGGCAGTCTGTGTGAAAGGCACCTTATTCTGTCTACTATTTCACTTTTTGTATCAGGAAAAGTCTTCTTTGGTTATGTTTATAAGATGATTGATTAATGAAATGCTGAGATGACTCTGGGTAACAGTATACAAATGACTATGATAATGATGTTTTGGATAATTTAGCAGACATTTGGAACTTGGTTGTCACAGAGTCTTAAGCATATCTCTCAATATTTGAAGGGGCTTAGTTCTTTCAGATGTTGCTTTTGTAGGATTTTAAATTTGCTAGCAGTTTTGAAGGTCAAGCAAGAGAAAGAGACAGTAACTTCTTCCCCCAGCCTAGTCCACCTACCTGAACTCTAGAAGGTCAGGGTCAGGTCTCAGACAAGTGACTGCACAGAATTGTGTGAATTTTTGGGCCATTACAATAAAAAAATAATTTTTTCCCTGTAGCAATTGAACTTTTGAAAATGGAGATGTATCCAATTAAAAAAAGACAGCATAACTGTGCATGTCTATTTTCTTACTTTCCTATAGGAAAGCTTCTTGGAAGATCAGTTTCAAATGTTAGCATCTTTCAAGGAGCAAGTTTTCAATCAGTGTATTAACCATTATTAAATATAAGCTAATACATATACATTGTCCAAGCTTACATTTATCAATAGTCATATATTCCTCAATAATTGAAATTGTAGCTTGCATATTTATTTGCACTGCTAATTCTCTTGCTATTAATCTGTTTAGCTATTGGTTTACTTAGAAATGTTTTCTTAATTTTTTATTAATGTACAGATTTAATTCTGACAAAATCCAGTTTTTAAGTGTGTAGCTCAATGAATTCCTACAAAGTTAACATATCCGTGTAGAACCACACAGATCAATGTAATTTCCCTCATACCTCCTTCCAAACATTACATGTAAAAGATTCCCTACTGACTCACTGACCTTTATCACCATCCCCTAATTTTGAAATAAATGGAATCAAAGAACATTTTCTATTACCTACCTTCTGTAACCCAACATTATATATAAGAGTCATCCATGCTGTTGCACAGAGCCGTAATTCGTTCTTTTTGTTTGTTTGTTTATTTTTTGCTAAAGGAGTCAGCAAATTAGAACTCAGAGGCTAAATCTGGGCTGTCACCTGTTTTTTAAATGAGGTTCTTTTTTAGGAGAGCAAGGTACAGGCTTTTATTTAGAAATAAAGTGAGAGAATAGAGCTCCTGGCTCATGCCAGGAGGGGACAAGAGAGCCCTAAATGAAGTTTTTTAAGAACATAACCATGTCCATTCATTTATATATTATCTCTGGCTGTTTTCACACTACACTGGAAGATTTGAGTAATTGTGATGGAGACTATATGATCCCCAAAACCTAATATATCACAGAAAACAATTGTTGACCACTGCTTCAGAGTATTTCTCTGTGTGTGGGGGGGGCAGTTTATTTATTAATTCTAGTGCTAATGAACATTTACCTAGTTTGAACTGTTACAAATAATCTCTAGTTTTAGACTATTACAAATAATACTGTGATGAACATTCTTGTATATCTTTTTTTGTGCACAGAATTACACATTTTCTCTTAAGTACTTATCTAGAATTACAACTGTTGGCTCACAGGATGTGTTTATGTCCAGCTTTAACTGATTCTGCCAAATAATTTTCTGAAGTGGCTGTACCAATTTTTCCTCCCACCAGCTGTGTATGAAAGTCCCATAAATAATTTAACACTTGATAATTATCTTTGAATAAAAGTTGGAATGCATAATGCATCATTCAACTCAATACAAATGTTTTATGTAATAGCCTCTAATGAAGATTATTATTATCAGTTATATAAACAAATCAGGTTGATAATGGTAATAATAAAACAGGTATATTTTATTTGTTGCTTATCAATGAATATTAAAGAGTTGGAGTTTGTTGCATAAACCAAACTAATAGTTATTCTTTGCTGAACACTTTGAAATAAATGCACCACAAATGATCCTAATAAGTGCTTCCCACCCACAACAAAGCTTTAAACAAAACCTGGCTCATGAATAAAAACTCTTTTCTTTCGAGATAACTTATTTCCATTTTTTTCTCTTATCACAAAAAATATAATTAACTATTTTTTTACAGATCGTAAGTTTTATGTACAGAAGTTATAAAAGTTATGAAAATTACAGTTAAGGCATCTAATTCTGAAAAATCATCTAGTCCCTTACCATAAAATCACACAGCACAGTGATTCTAAACTTAACTCTCACATATGGCTTCATAGATTTTATTCACACTTGTAGGAATGAAGCAGCCACATGTTTTCATTTTGTCTTTTTATCAGTTTCTCTCAGTATTGGACATATCCAGGTGGAGCTAGGAAGGTCACCTTTAGCCAATATCACTATTGAGATGAATGAGAGGAGTATAATTTCCCAATACTCAAGATGCTTTTGACTTTCTGGATGGTGGCACCATGTATGATTTTTATTTCTTTTTCTGTCTCTCTATATTTTCCAAATGCTCGATGAAGAATAATTATTAGTTTTATAATGAGAGAATTTTAGGTTGCTTTTCTGATTTCCAAGGGTACAAAGATCATTTCTTATTATTTGTTTGCTTTTTTAAAACCTATACCTGGCAAGTGTCAAAACTTTGATAACTTAATCTCATAGTGAAGGACACATAAATGGAGAGGTGTTGGTAATATGAAGTGCCTCTTGGGGTAACCACTACTTCGGTTGCAACATCGTGGACATGAGCTGTGACTTTTATTGAATTATCTCTCACAAAGTCACCTTCCCCAAAACAAAGGGACTTTTTATGATGAGCCACTCCTTTTGCAGAGTGCATGTGATCCTAGCAATTCTGTGCTTTGTGTTATAGAAAAAAGTGCCACCCATTGACACACAGCCCATGAAATAGCAAAACAATACAAGTCAAGTAACTGAGGTTTGTGGTTCCATGGCAAATGGAAGCCTTCCAGAATGAACACACTAAGAGTCTGTTGCATCAGGGATGGGTGAATGCTCATCGCATAAATGCTATAAAACAGTACGAAACAAAACACTGTGGAACTTTCTTAGGATCTCAGAATTGTAACATGTAACAAAAAGAAACATACACATGCATGCACATAACACACATGCACACACAGCCCCCATCCTCCTCAGAGACTCCCCTCAAGGGGTTACCACAAGGAGTTGCAGATATTCCCCGAGAATTTGCAGCTTTCATTGGGCCAGCAATCAAACAAAAGACAGTTGCACATTTCCAAGTTCAAATTTCTCTTTTGTCCTTTCTTCCCAACTGGGACCCAAAAAGCACAAGATTTTTTATCTAAGAGAATAAAGGTATGTATGCAATTGTTTTGCACAGCTAGTTATTTTGCTTTCAGTATTCAAAGAAGAAACAAGGAGAAGTGTTTAGTGCATGTCTGTCTCAAATATAGGAAGATTCTGCCGGTATAAAAATTATATAAACAGCTACATATATACCATGTTTTCCCAAATAGGGATGGTTGTATAAATGTAATTTTTAGTTGTAGAAAAAAATTTAACTTGATCTGATTTATCATATTTTTTTTACATTTTATAGCTTTCCTACCATCCACATGTATTACTTTTACAGAAGAAGAAAATGAACATAAAAAAGAAATGATCTTTGGTCACTGACACTACTCTGCATGATACTGTTATAGTAGATACATGTCATTATACATTGGTCCACATCCATAGAATGTACCTCACCAAGAGTGGGCTCTACTCTCAACAATGGACTTTGGGTGATGACATATCAATATAGGTTCATTGATTGTAACAAATAGACACCACTCTAATGATGAATGATGAGAGTTTGGGATGCCATGCACTTTGGGGGAAGAGGATACATGGCAGGTCTCCATACTTTCTGTTCAATTGTGCTGTGAACCTAAAACTGCTCTAAAAAAATTTAGTGTATTCTTTTTAAAAAGAAAAAACAGATCTGCTGCTAGTAACTTACAAAAAAAAAAACATTAAGGGAAGATAAAAAGAAATAGGGGGAAAGCTGAAAGCAGCATACAGTCATGATCTAGGGGGCACTGGAGAGACTCAGAGAGGTTGTTCAGGGACGGGACCCTCGTGTAGAACTTGCCTGAGAACTAAGAGACAGTCAAGGCTTGTCCAGGCTCTATCATCTAGTTTATTGTTTCTTCACAGGAAAATTACAATGTGTTGTGACCCCTTTAGCAATCCACCTAATTTTCACATAAGGAAGTTTGCTTCTGGATCCATTTTTAAAGTAAGCCTGCCACTGGAAAGAAATTCAGTAGCTTCCCTAAAATACATAGCTTTTAAATTGTATCCATAACCACAAAGAACAGGGTTGAATACTAAAATTTCTACTGTGTAATAATAAATTAATGATAGGAAAGGAAGATGTTGTTTTATGGCATTTTGCTTATATGATCCTGGTTAATCCAGAGCTCATATCACATAATATTCTATATCTACATGATTTGATAACACAATTTGCCCAACGAAAACAGGTATTGAGTACCTACCCAGTGTGTACACTCTTCTAGGCACCAGAAAAACAGCAATGAATACAATAATACTCCTGCTCTGGAGGAGCTTAGATGCTAGAGGGACATGAGGGTTGGCGAATAATATAAATAAGTAAATTATATACAACATTATTTTAAAGGTGACAATGGAAGAAATTCTACTAAGGAAGAAATAAGTCAGGGGCCTATGAGGGGTGGAGTAATGATGGTAGTTTTAGATGGACGTGATGGGGCAGTTTTTAACTAGAGCAGTCAAAGCTTTCCCTGAGCCAGAGAGCACAAGTCTGGGCGCAGGGGAGGTCCTGGGTAGAAGCAAGGCCGAATCCCTAAAGCAGGAGTGAGCCTCTTGCAGTATTCGAGGAGCAGAGAAACAAGTGCGCTGAATCCCCGGAATGAGGAAGAAGGGCTGGGGGATCCTGGGAGCCAGACCACAGGGGCCCCTGGGAGTGCTCTGGCTTTAATCTGCCAGAGATGGAAGGCCCATCAGAAACGTAGAACATCCATGTCACGTGATCTGACTTTCGTTTTAAAATACTAGATAAATTATGCTCATTTTTCAAATTAACAAAGTAAGGAAAGAATGCTTGCATTATTCTTTTGGAGAAGTGTGCTCATTGCTCTGAAATGGGTACTGAAACGATGCATTTAGGGAAATAACAGTAACAGATACAGCGCCATAATGCTGTGTATGTTCCAGATAAATGATATGCTTAATGTTCGTCCAACTTGGAAACTGAAACTAGAAGTATCACTACAAAGTGGTTAGGATTTAGAAAGGATGGTGGGTTGGCAACATCTAGAAAACTTTACCTTCTTAGGGAGTTCTTTCTTTATGTGATTTGTCCTTAGAGCGGCTTTTTTAAAATGGAAGGGTCTCTCTCTTACCACGGCAAAGAGCCGGGACACCAGCTTGGAAGGTTGTGCGCCCACTATCTGCGCAGTGTCATTGACCTAGACTGGAATGTGAATAGCGCCCCCTGGAGTTGCAACGTGGCGGGCCGGAGGACCAGGGGTGCCGCCTGTTCGGTGAGACTATCCTCTGAAGCCCATTTTGTCTGAGAGCCATGAATTGATTGATCTAAATGCCATCCTTTGACTTACTCAGAAAATGAGAATATCAGCATTCCTCTTCTCCCATTCCCCTTAATTTTACCACAAAGGAAATATGCATGAGAATTTCTTAAGATAAATCTATACAGAATTTAAAGGGTAATTCAATGAAAGAGTCCCAAGGCACAATATATACTTGTTCATTCAGTACAGCCAACAATTTGAGTATATACTGTGATCCTAGAACTAATGCTCAGTGGTAGGAGAGAGGAAGCCATCTTGACATCCCGTCTCCCAAAGTTCTCACTTTCTAGCCTTACAGCATCAGTCTGTTCAGCACTAAAATCTAAAGGCACTGATAGTAGAGACTGGACATGACTGGCCCCTTCCCTTAAGTGGCACTTTTCCTTAAAACTTGTTGGTATTCATGGGCATACATCAGCCAGGGCCACCCCTCTAAGTTGTGCATGCTGATCCAGTGAAAGTGTTGATAGGTCCAGAAAACGCTCTCAAAGATGGGTTCAACTGATATCGTGCCCTGCCTCTTCCCCTCACGGCTATGTCATGATCTTCCTGTCTCAAATCCTGTCATTCAAATGCTTCCAACAAACCCCTAACCAACTCCAGCTTTCACTACACTGCTTATGAGTTTGAGGATATAATGAGATAGTATGAGTAAAGCACATGGGGAAGAAAAACAATAGTCTAAGCCAATGTAAGGTGAACAAAGAGCATGGTCGCTTTTCTGTAGAAGCCATGGTAGTTGAAGAAACTAGCTTTCACCTTAATTTGCCCTCCATGAAAGATGACTAATTGGACAGAGTTGCCGTCACCAAAATGTCAACTGTCAAAAAGCTAAAACAATGCTCTGAAGGCATAGTCTTGAAACTTGTGATCTGGGATCAGAAGTAACAAGCTGTCCTTGGGCACCAAAAGTGGACTCACACTGAAAATATCCCTGGAAGAAGCTCCCTGATTAACTTTTTAGGGTCCATGTCCATAGTTGTCCTTTCTAAAAATCAGTGATGTTTAATTTTATATTTAATGATGCTGAATGGTTTGGTATATCTTCATTCCTGAAAATGCATACTGACACTGTAGGAAAGCTTTGGCAGAATGAAGACTGGGATGAGGGGGAGACAAGAGGTGGTGGGAAAAAGGACATAAATGATAACAAAAGGAAGCCGTTGCCGCTGGGGTGGACCTGAAGGCCCATCGAGTCTGCCGATCCCTAAGCTAAGGTAGCTGAGAAGAGAAAGTCAGTGACTCCTGCCGGGTATTCTCTTCAGAAGGCTTGGCAAAAAGACTGTGGCTTTTGAAGACAGGCCCGCTTTTGACCACACTGACACAGATTCAAACTCTTATTGAAACAAATGACTCAAGACTCTCAATTTAAAATAGTTTAACATACATCATATTCATATGCTAAAATATGTATTTTTCTGGGGACGGTTTTGAAAAGAAATGTCTCTGTTATGAAGGACTAATCAGAGCTCACTGGCACTTAATTGTATTTCAGAATCTTCCTTGGCTCATTAGACAGCAAAAGTGTCTTCCAGATCAAGAGATAAGGTCACTGTTTTGTAAGCATAGCTTGAAATGTTGTAGCCATCTGTGCCGAGTTTACTGCCAAGATTTTATAACAAGGATGGAGTTCTTAAATTTTCTTTGATTTCAAAAGCTTCAAGTCCAGCAGTTCCAGCCAGCATCTTCCATACAATAAAATCATTGTTAAGCCTATATTATTTCATGTTACTTTGAAAATTTAATAGGAACTGCCTGTTGCATCACTACGAGCCATTCTTAATATACTGTGTAGTGGGAAAGAACCGCATGGCTGTTCCAGTGAGGAAGGAGGGAGATGGGATGAGAAGGGAAGGAAAAATAACCTAAATGGGGAAATTATGAAGGGTGGTGAATTAGTAAAATGCCACACCTTGGTCCACAGCAGCCTAAGAGTGTTTTTTTTTCTTTTTTTACTAGGGAAATAATTCATTGAGTCAGCACAAAAAAAATGACCTATCTTATCCCTAAAGTTCAGCTATTTATTGTTTCAGCAAATATTTATTGAGCACCTACTATGTGCCAGCCATTCCCATTCCTCTCTGCCTGAAAGAAAATAGCAGTGAATAAAATAGACAAGTTCTCTGATCTCATAAAATTTACATTACTGGTGATAATAAATTAAAATTAGGTAAACACATACTCAGTTTTGGGTAGTGGTAAAGCCTCTGCAGAATGATAAAGCCTCTGCAGAATAACAAAGCAAAGGAACCTGGTTGGTAGGGGGCAGCTTTTTCAGATAAGGTAGTCTCTAAGAAGGCAACCAGGGCAGACAGAGTCACGAAGGACCGAGAAAAGCAGGAAGGCCAGTCTGGAATGGGATGAACAGGACTTAGAGTAGTTGGAAGGAAGGAAATTTAAAGACACAGGTTGGGAGGGGAGCCTACAAGGTTCTCTGGGCTAGTGCTCCTCAAACTTTAAAATGCACACAGATCACGAGGATATTGTTAAAATGCTGTTTTGATTCAGTAAGTCTGCAATATGGGGTCCAAGATTCTGCATGTCTCACAAGCTCCCACATGATATAGGCACTGCTGATCCCCAGAATTTTAACCCTCAAGTCCTCAGTCCATGATAAAAAGTTCAGATTTTATTCTAGGTACAGTGTCTTGGATGACATAATTTATGTTTTAAAGAGGTCACACTTGCTTCTGGGTAGAATGTAGATTCTCTGTGGGCACTGGGGGTACTGGGAATGAACAATGACATTAGTCCAAGTAGGAGATTAGTGGCCTGGACTAGAAAGACTGTAATGGGATGGTGAGAAGTTTGGATACAGGCAGTATTTTCAAAGTAGGGCTGATAAAATTTACTGATAAACTGGGTGCAGTAAAGAGAACAAAAGAAAGAATCATGAATAGCTAGCCTAAGCAACTGGACAAATGATGATGCCATTCATTGATATGGGGAGCTGAAGCAACAGGACAGAGAATAGAATGACAGTGGAGGAGCTGGGTGTTCCAGGTGAAGTTGCACACCCCCCACCCCGCCACACACACACACACACACACACACACACACACACACACACACTCATAAGCTGAAGTCCTAATCCCCAGGACCCCAGAATGGGATCTTAAGTGGAGATAAGGTCTTTATAGAGGGAATCAAGTTAAAGGGCTATCATTAGGGTGGGCCTTAACGCAGTATGACTGGTGTCCTTCTTAAAAAGAAGAAATTTGGACACACAGATACATACAAGTAGAATATCATGTGATCTTGACAATGGCCATCTATACACTAAGGGGAAAGCCCAAAACAGAGCCTTCCCTCAGAGGAATCAACCCTATCAACCCTTTGATTTTGGACTTTAAGCCTCCAGAACTGTGAGACAATAAATCTAGGTTATTCACACCACTCCATTCTTGGGATGATGTTACAACAGTCCTGACAAACCCATACGACAGAGTGGGAGCAGAGATCGGGGTGTTGCTCTTTCCGGCAGAGCCCTTCTGAGGAGGAGGGAATGATCTGGGCAGGAGCACTCCAGACAGAGGGAGCAGTGCATGGGCCCCACATCAAAGCCCTGTTGGGGACAGGTGGTGTCAGAACCAGAATTTTTTTGGAACCCCTAAAGTAGTACATTACTGAGTTGAAGTCATTGGAGTAAAATGCTCATGGGATTAGAATTCAAAAGACATTGCTGTGAGTTCTAACACTGCCGCTTATGAGTTACACGATGTCAGGCAAGTGCCTTCTCCTCTCTGAGCCTAAGTTCCTTGCCATAAATGGAAACAACAGGATCCATGGCACTTACCCCACCAGGCTGCTGTGAGGGCCAAATAAAATAAACACACAAGCGAAAGTAGTCCATAAAGTGCAAACCATTGTGTAAGAGTTAGTTGTGGTGGATTTTTTTGTTGTTCTCAGTGTCACTATTTCTGCCCTAACGGAGGACGTGCTGTAGTGAATGGACGTAAGCACACCCCAGCCATGCAGTGCAAGGGATGAGCACCTGGATGTCCAGAGGATGCTCACGTCTCTCTCGGCAATCATCAAGTCACCCATCTTACGTTGTGGAAGCTAAAAAATCCAAATTCATGTGATTTTAATTAGAACCATGTTTTTATTTAAAGTGGGAAGCAACGGAAGATTGTGGTAGCATAAATCACAAGTCATCGAATCTCATTTAGGTTATATGAAAACAAGATGGCAATCTTTGAAGTCTGTGGATTTATTTGCTAATCCACTCCCCAAAACAAAAAACAATCACATTATGTTTCTCAGAACTGTTTGGACAGGAAGTTTTGTTTGGGGGAGTGGTTTCTTTTTTTCTGCAGAAGTCTTTATTTAAAAAATAGTGAGTTCTGTTGTCTGTACTATAAATCATTACTCAATTGGTTGAAAGTAAACCATCTAAGCTACCACTATTGCATCCAATTGTTGCAATTCATTGAAATAGACCAAGAGGTTTTCCTGAATTGGTGATGGACTAAATAGAAAGAAAACCCAAAGCAGATGGATGACAATGTGATGTTGTTGGACAGTTAAAGTGAGATGTGTGTAGGTTTAGGGAGAGGAGGTGCAGAAATTGTTTTTAAAACCATCTTCCAGTCCCCATCCTCCAAGTCTTGGGGTTTATTTTAATCCACTTAATCTTGTCCTTTATTTGTTGTAATAAATTATTTTTTTTGTTGAAAGATGTCCAGTTTAGTTGCCTAGTGGAGAGCAATTAAGACTCCAGCAGCTACTTATGCTGTCCTGGCTGTTTGTACCCACTAGTGGGAACAGGAAGACTATTTAGTCTTGATGTCCAAGGGGGTCCTCGGTCCCTGTACTGAGACTCAGAAATTACAAACTGGAGAGTAATCAGTGAACGACTCGATCACCTCTAACATCTTGGGAATAGTGCCCAAACTATGTTCTCAGATACCTAGAGCAGAGCTAATCACCTATAATTCACTAACTGTTCATTGATTATTCATAAACATAGCTAACATTTGCTGGACACTTTTAATTGCCAGATGGTGACATGTGCTTTCCATGCCTATTTCATTAACCCTCAAAATAACCCTGCAATACTTTAAATGCTATCAATTTCCTCTCATTTAAATTTAACCGAATATGTATATACATAACTTCATCCTCTTTATCTTTAAAATACTAGACTGTCCTTATTTTTATTTTATGGATATTCACTGTGTTCCCTAAGATGCTGACCCTGAGATATCAGGCAATTACAGCTGAAAATGTTAATGATTTATATTCAGAGATGAAATGTTATTACATTGTAGCAAATTAAGGTAAAAGAAAAGAAAGTAGGCTCCCACTGCACAAAATGGTAAATTGCACTGTATATGCTGTTCTCTGGCTCTCTCTCATAGGCTGATTGTGAAGCATGTTATCATTTCTTAGCAGCATGCCTGATAAAATAACTAGGCACTTATATCTCAGAAAGTGTATTCTCAACATGTAAAGAATGTGTGACAGACACTTCTTGTACTTGAGCAAAATCAAGGTTTAGAGCTATCTTTAACTACAGATCTACAATTACTGTGACCAGGCAAGTCTAGAGTCCTTCTGATGTAACCTTTTCTAGTCCAAAGATTAAAAATTACATCAATTCAATAAGCACGTGTCAAGTTCTTATTGTTTCCAAGAGCAGTACTGATGATTTGATGAATGGATTTGCAAACCTCCAAATATCCCTCTCCAGGGATTCTCTCAGAGAGCACACACTCAGATGTCTCCAGGAGCCAGGCGAGTGATGTATAAAAGGGAAGCTCACTGGGCTCAATACAAGACACAGTGGTGGTTGGAGGCCATCTGGAGAGCAAGGGCCCCACCTAAAGCATGCAGATGTTGCTCAGCTCCTGCGACCCAATGCCATGAGGGAATACAGGCTCCATTGTAGCCAAGTCCATGATTTTGTAAAGAAAATCTAGAAATTCAGATACCTGTGTAAATACCCTGCTTTGCAAAAAACTGTTGGCATCTAATGTAATTTTCTTTTCTTCTAAATACAATGCAGCCAAGTTCCCTATGCTGCCATCTTGCAACTGCCACTTTAAGGATTCTCAGAGGGGAAGTGACATGTGCCAAAATGTTCCTACCCTCTCCTTAAGCAGCTTCTTCTCTCTGCCCTCTCATGCTCTGTCATATCCAGCAACCCCCTTCCACCAGGAAGGGTATGAGTTTTGAAGAAAATGAAAAGTAGGTCCTTCAAAGAAAAGCTTGCACTCCCAAATCCAGCCTCTTCCTTTCTGTCTTTGGGCAGATCTGTAATAAAACACCATCACAGACAAAAATGTGTGCACATTTGAATTTCTGGAAAGCAGAGAGCTTTACAGTGTTCACGTGTCCTTACAGATCACTGGGAGGCCTCTCACTGAAACAAGCAAGTCAGCAAAATGAAGAAGTCTCTGTTTTCAATGTATTGGGTTCAAGGGAACAGCAAGACTTCCAAACTAAAATAGCTTAAGAAATCTAGGGTAGATTTTAGATGACTTTTAAGACTAAAAATTAAAGATTTAGAAGCTACAAAAGTAGAGAGAACAATGAAATCACAAGAACTAGCATCAGTCCCAGTGGTGTTACCAAATATGGCACCATGGCCAGGAATGGGAGATGAACCTAAATACACGTACCACAGTGCTGAGATACTACAATGGGCTACAGAGGATGTCTCCAGCCAGGTGGAGTGAATGCCTACGGAAAGCAGGATTTGGAATCCTTGGGAACCCCTATCTGAAGATTCCTTACAGAAAGAGCAAGGCTGAAGAAGCCAGAAATCAGTGGTATTCTCGGATCCAGACCACAGCAGACACCAGAGAAATCTATTTATGTAGTCCTCTGAAAACAGCCCAATTACTAGATCCCAGATAATCACACTAGTTAAGAATGAGTTTGGCCCACTCACAGAAGGGAGGGAACTGTGTACAGCATTCACCTTATCTGGACTTTCGCTTTCCATGGTTTCAGTTACCCGTGTTCCACTGCATTCTGGAAGCAGCTGATGCTCATTCTGACGTATTGTCAGGTCATTCACAGCCTAGCGCTACATCACAATGCCTGCGTCATTCATCTCACTTCATCTCATCACACAGGCATTTTATCATCTCACATCATCAGAGGAAGTAGAAGGGTGAGTACAGGACAATATATTTTGAGAGGAAGACCACATTCACATTACTTTTATTATAATATATTGTTACAGTTGTTCTATTTTATTATTAGTTATCATTGTTAATCCCTTACTGTGCCTAATTTATAAAGTAAACTTTATCACAGGTATGTATGTTTAGGGAAAAACAGTATATGTAAGGGTTCAGTACTGTCCACGGTTTCAGGCACGCACTGGGGGTCTTGGAACATATCCCTGTTGTTAAGGGGGGACTGTTATAATCCTGCAGAATGATTTTTATCCAGAATGATTAAGCTTAAAATGAATTCCTTCTGAACTTTCACTCTTTAGTCCTCAACTGGTATTCTCCACAGTTCAACTTTTGCTTTCCTGGCCCACTTGGGGGAGAGGAGGGAGCCGAGGGAGCCATGAGGGCCCTTTGGTCGTCACAGCAGGCACTCGGCTCTCATAATGGTCCCCAGTGGCCAATTTTACTGTGTCCCCCATGGCCTCTGTTGGGAGCTCTGTTCCACACCTCTCACGGGGGAGACACTGCGGTGATAAGGCACCTGTTTAGCAGGGCAGAGAGGATGTGAGTACAACAGAGCTCAAGGAAGATGCAAGAGAGCTCTTCAGTCTTTTTTTCATGTCTCAGATTCATTTGCCATACCTTTCTCTGGATCACTCTATGAAAAGGCATTCAGAGAGCTTGAACACTGAAATGGAGATTTCTTCACTCATCTTTTCAACAGCGACAAATGCCAAGAAATGTTTCACGCAGGGATCCTGTGTGATTTCTTTGCCTGAAACTCCACCCTAGGGCTATTTTCCTTCATTTGTTGTACTTTTTTGTTTTGCTTTGGCAGCTAAATTCTTTATGATCCCCAAATAGTCCACAATATCCAAATGCTATGGTAATGACTTTGGAGATGTCAGCCTTGACATTCTGTTGGTTTGGGCTTCTTGCAGGCTCATCAGGGCTCTGTCAGGTCCTGAAATCATTTTTCTACCTCTGCAATACCTACAGCTCTACAAATATAAGCACTCGAGAATGGGCATTGGTGACTTTACCTAGCATACACAGGCTCTCTGTGAGTATGCTCAAATCTGGGAAGAGAAATCCATCCTCTGAAAACTGCGTATACTAAGAGAGGTCAACTTGTCACAACTATCAATATTATGTTTAACTTTTGTGGAGTTGGTGGGGGCAATGCAAGCTGAGACCTGGGACAGAAGGACAAGCCCCTTGTAGCAAGAAGACAATAATCTGTATTATCTGGTCCAGAGAGAGAAAGTCATACTGCTTTTAATTAATCCAGTGGCAATTGCTAACCCATTGGAGATGAGCAGTCTGCAGTATAGGAGAGGGACTTCTGGGAGGCTCACAGCTTCAGTGACGGCTATGGGATAATACATCTGGGGATTGAACTATGATCATGTGAAGAGGCGCAGGCACATTGCCTAGTTCCCAAAAAATGGACTTGAAGGAATCTGATGAGGTCCAGGTTCCTTTTGCCATCTGCTGGGATTCAGATTGTGCTCCAGCTCTACCATGAAAAAGTTGAATAGACTCAAAGATTCAAAGACCTAAGCAGAAAACTAGTCAAACAAGCTGGCTTCTCTTGGCATTAAGGATGCCACCTTCCACTCCCTAGACCCTAAAGGTTCTGATCAACCTTGGCTCACCAGAGAAGGTAGAGGCCGAGTAGTTTCCAGACCCAGTCAAAGGTGGAGATGGGTCTTCTGGCCTCATTGGGCCAAGGTGGGGAAAAAGACCAATTTATTATCACTAAGAGCTAGTGAGGCCAGGAACAGGAGCACCGAATAGGATGAGATAGGAAAGGAGGGGAAGTGGTGAGTGGTATTAAAAACACTGCCAACTCAGATGGCTATCTCCCAAGTGCTCCCAATTTGAAGTGGGATTGCATGAAACGAGAAGGAAAGTGCCCTCCAAAGACTGAGAATAGTACCTCAGTTCATTATTGAGGTCTGTGGAGACTTCACATATAATATAATAAGTAGTTATCACTATGGCTAACTGGGCTAACTCAGGCAAACTTGTAGTCAGATTTTGGCCCCTACCTGCCTACTCTTTCTAGACCCAACTCAGACTCATGTCACCTGTGTTTGTTAGAGTTCCTAGCCTCAAGTAGCGAACATAATGCCAAGCTAGCTTAAGCACAAAATGAGGATGGGTTATTATAAGGACCAAGGGGTGCTTTGTGGAACAGGTTTGGACACTAGAGAGCCTGTGTCTGCTTCTCTGAACTGCTTCACATTTTTTCTCTCTCCACAGACAGGCTTTCTCTGACTCTGAGATCCACCTGTTGGCACCTCTCTCTCTCTCTTCTTCTCACTTTCCTCTCCCTTTCTCTGTCTCTCACTTTATTCTGTCTCAGCTTACAAAACAGAAAGAGAACCTGATTGGCTCACACCCAGTGTGCATCTGTCCATCAGAAGCTGCTAGGGGTGGTTCATGGAACACACAACTCAGAGGAAGTCAGTATTAGTGGCCTGTGCTTCTCAAACTTCCACATGCAGTGGGAATCATGTAGCCATCTTGTTTAAATATAAATTGTGATTAAGCCTGAGATTCTGCTTTTTTAACAAGCCACCAAGTGCTGCTGCTAGTCTGTGAATCATGTGCAAAAAGTTATAGAAAATGAGCCCAGGTGATTCCCAATATAGTGAGGCCATTCCTCTCTGTGCAAAGTACAACGCATACATTTTCATGCCCTTCTTCAGGCCCCTGAGTGTTCACTGTGGTTTGCTCAGATGTGCTTCTCCTCTCTGAGAAGATACATATATGTCCTCTAAATATTTTTTCTCATACTCCTCTACCAACCAACCACCTGAAAGTTCCTATTCTCTAAGTGTTCTCATCTAGTTTTCATGGAGAAAATATGAAATATGAAACTTCATGATCTGATAAGCAAATCCCTATCATTAATGGTAGTTTGATTGGCAAGTATTAGTTAAATCAAAATATAGTTATGAAATATTTGAGTATTTGCCTTTTTCTTTAAGAAAATATTCTGTATATCCAAAAGAATGAATATCTAAGGAAAGAATTTCAATCACGATAAGAAGAAACCAACATTTTAAGACAGGGTAGCCACAATGCTATCCATTGTTTTGAAATATTAGAGTTAAAAGTGTGTAAACTTCAGTTAGAGTCTGCAGAAGCCACACACTTCCATTGCCATGCTGGGCTATTGCTGGCTCAGCAATACCTGTGGTGGTGTGCAAAGAGACCTGGCTATGTCCCAGTTAAAATTATCCAGGTAATTTATGCATAATCTGTCTCCTACATTCAAAATTATATTTTGGTATTCATAATACCAGTTAAGCAGTTTCATAAGGAAAACTACCTACATTATATAATAAACACACAGCCAGCAGAAGAGTAAGGAGAGGCAACTTGGTAACTGAATTTTTAGTGGATACAGGGTTTAGGAAGTATCCTAAGTAACTGTTGAATTTGTCTTAAAGCCTATACATTTTTTTACTCCAAAATTAAATAAGTTGGTCACAGCACTAAAGTTTTCTAAATTAGAACTGCTTACTTTTTCCTGTTTCTTATCTGAGCATTTTAATGAAAATACTTCTCAAATATCCTTCAGGCATTTCTCTAAGCCTTCCCAAGTGAGAGATTCTCTGCAGACTGTAAGATTTCATTGATTCCCAAAGACAAAATGGATTGATCTTCTTTCTATATAAACACCTGGAATCCATTGAAAAATGCTGCAGCAGTTTTTTTGCCTCTTGCACCCAGGGGTCTGAAAATCTTGGAAGATGTTAGTTGCTGCCAGCAAAGCTCTGTGTATACTCAGATTTCTTCCTTTCCCATACAAGCTTGCTCGCTTGCCAAGCCAGGAGCATTTACTCCCATCATTAGTAACTTCTTACAAAATACACTTCCTCAATACACTACACATTCTGAAAAAATAAGGAATGAAGCAAACAGGCTTGGTGTATTTTTCTTCAGAACCAGATGCTCCTGCTGCAGGTTTTGGCAATTCTTTCATCCACCGATTAGACCAGCTGGAATGGGGGAAAGAGGCATGTTTTGTGTAAGACTACAACAATTGCAGGAAGATTTTTCATCAGCCAGAGTTGTTGATAAAACAGTCAGCTTGAAGTAAAGGATGACGCATATTAGAGTCCGTGCCTAAGACATCAAGGTTATTCATCAGAGGACCTGGAAGTAAATTGTAGTTTCCCAATTTTTAAAAAAGATGCCAAGTCATTCAGATGTTAGCACACACTCAGGAATTATAGCTCCTGGCTACTGCTGCCTGAGAACCTCCCAAACCATTTCTATTAATCTTTCAAAATATTGTCATCCAATCTGAGAAATACCAATATTTTCAGCTTGAGCCGTTAATTTTCTTGATTATAGAAATTGTTAACAAATGCTTATTAATTTTCCAATTAAAGAGTCAATTGGATGATCTCACCAGTAGTGTCCTATATGGTATGTGCTGGCTTTTATATAGATCCAATCCAGGGCTATTCCAGGCCAAAAAATTATGTTTTTGTATAGAAAATAAGATTTAAACTGGGGTTTAACATGAGAAAAATGAGAAGAGTAAGAATGATACCATGTTATGGTAGTCACAAACTTTGGGTCTGCAATCAGACATGAAATTGAATCCTGATAATAAAAGTTCCTTACTTCAAATGTGCTGGGCTCCTCACCTGCAACTGTGGAGATAGTCACTGTGAGTACAGTGAGATCAGGTGAGTGAGGTATACAGTCTGCACTTGGGGAGAGCTTAGAATCCTAAAGCTGGTGCTACACATTTCTGATCCACCTGCCCAGCGCCACCCAATTTCCATCAGTAGTAAGGAAAAGAGAAGAGAAGCAAACAAACAAAAATGCAAAAGTTACATGGAAGGGCAATGGGAGGAGTTTTGGAGAATGTTCTAGACCGTTGTCATCCCCTTAAAAGTAATGGAATGAAATTAAAGCCTTACATAAGCATACCAGGCACCACTACCTCTTTCATCTATTCGTTGCTACCAGACTAATCCTGTTTAAGCACCAGACTTTACACCTGGATTATTTGTATTCCTCTCTCTATGACTGCTTGAAAGGAAAGAGGGTATGACCATCACTGTATTTTCCACAAATTCAAAGGAAAATCCCAAGGGGAAAAGAACAAAATTCTTTAAATAACTCAGTTTCCCCTATTCAGCCACAACTGTCCTGTAGTGCCACCCTCCCTCACAGCTGAGCTGAGCAGAGCTGTTGGGAGCCCAGGGGCCCCTGGGCTGCAGGTTTCTGCAGTTGGATAGGATGATATAACCGGAGGTCCAGACTATCCCACAAATGTCACTCCTGTGGGAGCCCAAAGTTTTCTATCATTTTTTTCTAGATCCGTAGAGAAATGAAAATGGATGGGGATGGGGTGACTGGCAAGGAACAAGATTGGTCCAAAGATTATCTTTGTTATCTTAAAAGAGAATGATTTCTTTGGCCATAGACTCAACTTTGGCAATGTTGCTGCATCAAAATCAAAACTAAAGCTGCTGTGGACAACTTAGTTCATCAAATCACATTTCTTACATACACACAAAAGATAAGGCAAATAAACATAGTTTGGAATAGCAAAAAGTATTTCTATCCCTTGGAAGGATTTGGAGTGTAGGAAAAATAGAGCCAGTTATCTTTTAGCTAGCTCAAGCCTGGCTTAATTCCAAGCATTTCATAATCAGAACAGCTGGAACCTTCCTCAATGCACTGGCAAGTTTATAGCTTAGAGCAGCACAGGCTTTGATCGTCCTGACCAGGAGGGCAGCATATAAGGGCCACTGAGCCCTTGAGAACAGTTTTTCTGTCTCTGAATCCCATACAGCAGGGTGTTTAGGAAACTTGTTGCTCAGACACCCAGATGATGCTGTCAACTCCCCTCCCATCCCACTGCTAATAAAACTCCTGGGATCCAATTATAATGTGGTTACTTCTCTAGCAGAGATTTCAGCCCTGCATTTTGTAAAAAGTACCCATACTGCTCACCAGAGACCCTAGAATCAAAGCTCTGCTCAGTGTCTGCTCGGATTCGCTGGAGTTTTCACTTACTGAATCTGTAAAGAACACAAACCGGGCCTTTTTTTGAGCATATGTGGATAAAGCTGCCTGATGAGGGTGTGAGCTGCCTTGACTTGTTTACCAAAATAATCTCAGAAATGAGAGTAATTTCAGTAACTGAGGTGATGGCATTTTCCTTTGAGCCCTCTCCTTCGAGTGCATTGTATGAAAATGTCTAAACAAACAAAAAAGTTCTTCCTGAACATTGCAAAATGGTGGGCTTTAGAAAAACTGACTAATATTTTTTATTTAAGGGAAAACATTTAGAGAAGTGTAACAACCACCTAGTTAAGCAAGCTTTTTATGAACTGGATATGAAAAGAACACAATCAAGCTTTGCTTACAGAACAGGAACAAGCTAGTGGTTAGGAAGTTAAAATACGGTTATGTTTTCAGTGCGGGTATCCTAACTTGATGTCTCACAGCAAAATGACACAGGTACGCTGTTCACATTTGATGCTAAATATATCCTGGAGAGCTCTATCTGCCACATCTGAAGAACACAGGAGTGAGAAAAGGGAGCAAGGCTGTAGCAATTCTTTACCTGCTTACTTTTTCTGAACCTCCTTTATGTGATGAATCTATACTCGTGTCACTTTCTTCATGAAGCTTCTGTCAGAAAAGGGTATTATGAAGGAAACAAATTCTGAATGTTGATGTTCCAGTAAAATATGTTTATATTATTTGCCAAAGTTCTAATCATTAGGAGAGCCTATTTGTTTCCTCCTAAAACTCCTCTCTATCCCAGACCAAGAATCTGATGCAGTTGGTCACATTGTTTTGAGGAGAAGAGGTTAAAATATTCTCATATGACCAGCCCCATCTTAGGTACAGTCTTTTTTACATGGGGACTGGAAGAAGTAAGAAGAAACAAGATTGTTGTTTGTTCATTTACCTCCAAACACTCTTGAAACTTCTAGAAGAAAGCTATGGTAATCATGTAAACTTTCTGCTCTACACTGTTAAAGGAGGGTGTGGTAGCCCTAATACCTTTAAAGTAATATCTTTATCCAGAATATATGACCTTTACAAGTAACTGAAACTTCCCCCAAAATAACAAGGTGATCCTTAACCTTGTGATGGATCCATAATGGATGACACATCCAGAGGAACAGACAATAATGAACAGAATTTGGCCCTTTTTAAATGACTCCGGAACATAGTTATAGTTCAGATGAAAGTTGGTTAGAATGGGAGGGAGTGCCTCTGGGCTGATGGCATGAGAAAGGTGATGCCATTTCATGGAATTTGGACCCAATCCCGCTGGAGCCTGTGTTGAATGTGACGGCTCCCCAGGTCCAGGGCTCCTGGATCTGATTAATAGGGATTTCCCTTTGCAGTTCCTATTACACTCAGATACTACATGTATGTTCATTCTCTCTGCAGCTGTGTAGAATGGAGGCACCAGACCTGAGCCTTCTTTCCTTGATTGTCCCTCAGACAGTGATAGTCGAGTTAACTTGCATAAGACAGATCCCACTTATTATTGGAGATGTTCATCTGTTCCAAAGATAGAGTGTTTTCTTCTAAAGAAGAAAGAATACGACACTTCTACTAAACAGGGCACATTTCCCCAATGAGTATGTTTCATGTTTCTGCTTTGATTCACTAATAAATACATAAGAAGGTAACACTGGCTAAACAGGAAGTAAACAACAAAGACTGACATATATACACCTATATATGCATATATATCTGAGATATATATAAAACAGGAGATGTATGTGTATATATATGAATATTGATATTAATTACATAAAGATAAAAGGAAGGGAAACAGTATATATCAAAGCTGCATATTTTCACACTTGTAGAACTTTCTTCACTAAGACATTGATTTTGACGCAAAGTTCCAATTTTAAGTCTTATGATCTTAAAAAATGAAGCAAGCAATCATAAAGCAAGTAGATTTTCAAAGTATTTGTATATTTTTAAAATCCAAATAATCTTTTGAAAAATCATAGTAATTTCACCAAACATCCAAAATCATATTTCACCACCCTACCCCACCCTCACCTCCATTTTTAATTGTATGCATGCTGTCTTAGTCTCTGTGGGCTGCCACAACAAAATACCGTGGACTGGAGAGCTTAAACAACAGAAATTTGTTTTCTTACAATTCTGGAGGCTGGAAGTCTGAGATCATGATGTCAGCATGGTTCTGGAGAGGGCCTGTGTATGCAGAATTTTCTCCTGTTGTGGTGGAGAGGGAGAGAGCGAACTCTGTCATGTCTTTTCTTATAAGGGCAATAATCCCATATCAGGGCTCCACCCTCATGACCTCATCTAACCCAATTACCTTCAAAGGCCTCATCTCCAAATACCTTGACATGGGGGGGGTTAGAGCTTTAACATGTGAATTGCAGAAGGGCCCCAAAACAATCAGTCCATGACATGTGCCCATCACATTTGTAAATTACACAATCTCGAGAGATACTACTCCCTATAATATTATGTCCAGTCTAAGCACTAAGATCATGTGGGATAATGAAAAGCAGAACTCTGTCTACAGGAAAGAAATTAACTGGCTGAAGTCCCAGAAACCATATCATAAGGGGTATTGAAATTGAGGGAACCAGAGCTCTTTGAAATTAAGAAAGAAAAACTAGGAGAGTAAACAACCCACAAATATTTTTTACAGATATCTGAAGGCTTGCAAATTGATGAATTTGATTTCTTTGTGGTTCTAGGGTATGGAATAAGTAGAAGTTAGAAAGAGGTTGATTTTGGAAAAACATGAGGCAGAACCTCCTGAGAAACTCCTCCCCAAATTGTATAGTAAGATCTTTAGCACTGACCTCATTCAGACCATCAATCCTCTTTTAGGGATGTTCTAATAGATTGCTCACATTAGCAGAACTTGACGCCAGATCTTTCCACAGTCCTTTCTGACAATCAGAGGTAATGTTTTGAGAGCTTACCCTTTCATGATAATTAGTGTTTAAATGACTCATATATGAGAAAGAGAAAAAATATAAGGACCAAAGTAACACACACCATTATTTTGTGTTAAAGGGTAGAAAGGGGAATCCAAAGGTGTTCTTCTTCCTTAGGAATGCACTTAGGATAAACCATTCAAGGGAAATAATAATGTTCTGATCAAGTGGATACAAAAAAATTAGACCTGAACAGTGGTTTAGGTATATGTTTCAAATTAATTTGCTCTCTCTTCTGAAAAAATCAGTCCTGTTTAATTAAACCTACTGAAAATCCAACCAACCTAATAGATACCAATTAGAAGAACTTGGTAAAATGCTTGTTGTTCTAAAATTGACTAAACTACCAGAATTTGAGATCATAAAGGTAGGACAGTATCTGTTTTATTCATCCGTGTATTCCTTCTTGCCATTTATGGGGCCTGCTACCTGGAGTTACTCAATAAAAATTTATCAAATTAATGAAAAATTATTTTCAGAGAGCTGGTGGTTTAACTGATCAGTTATATGAAAACATATCAATTAAATTCATACTAGAGAATTGCTTCAATTACAATGGCCCACGTTGGTTTTTCAAGAGCTGACTACCCACTTGGTGCGTCATCCAGGGCCTCTGGTTTCTATTTTTTTCCTCCTGTTTGCTGTTTTGTTACTTCATAAGCAACAGATATTTAAGAAATTTAAAATTTGAATATTGGTCATGCCTCTTCTAAAAAGTTCATTTAATAAGGTTTTAGATTTGGGGGGAGATTTACTAACAGATTCCATTTATAGAAAGTTTACTTCAATCAAACCCTTGTGGGTCAGAAACAAAGGTTGGATAAAGCAAAAGTATGGAAAACTTGGATCATGGAGGGAGCACACTGTTCGAGACTATAGTCAGATACGAAAAAACATTGAGACAAGAGAATGTATCTTCCGATGTCTTGAGGTGAATAAATGGAATGTACGGTTTCACTGTTTAAAGGGAGAGAATTGAGTCAGAAAGAGCATTAACCTGGGATTTAGGAACTCTAAACTTTCTTCAGGGTATTTAGTATTCTGGACCCCAGGTAACTCATCAGTAATCATCAACGGAAGACAACACTTAGTCACAGAAGGTCAGTGTAAAGCAATGGTTCTCAAAGTGTTTTCTTCCACGTCACTTGAGAATTTGTTAGAAATGCAAATTCTCTGGCCCAAGACAGGGCCTATTAAATCAGAAACTCTAAAATTGGGGCTTAGTAATCTGTGCTGACATTGCTCCTTGTGATTCTGAGGCAGACTCAATTTCGAGAACCGTGAGCTTTGAGTTTTCATCATGGAGACCCATGGTGAGGGCTTTAGAGTCCCTGTTCTCCTCTATACCAAAAAGCTCTTGAGACAAATCCTCCTACAACCCGGGCAGTGGCATCCAGCTGGCCATGAGTTGAGGTTAGGCATGAAAAAAATTAAGAGCCATTCTTCCATTCTTCACTGCTCCCACTCCCTACTCCCTGCCTCCCTACGCTCACATCCGAGGCAAGCAAATTGCCCTCCAGTGATTATTCACTTCCTGCTTGCTGATGCCTGAAATTCCTTCAGCTAGGAGAAAAGCCTTTGGATCCACAATTAGATTAATGTTGTTATATATTAACAATATACTAATGATATCATGTATGATAATAATAGATTAAAACAAGTTTTGTTTGAGGCAATATTTTCTGTGACTGCCTTTTGTTCATGCATACCAATTGTTTCCTAAGTATGAGAACAGACAAGATAGGATTAGCTGGAGGCAGAAAGAGAGGGGTGCCAATGGTGAAGGTTATCAGGGGGCTGTAAGAAAAAAGAGGCCAAGAACTCTCAAGACTACAACCACACCTGAGTTACCTTCCACACATGTACTCATTGGCAAGACTTTTGTGAAGGTAGATCATTTTTCCCTGTAGGTAGAAAAATCAAGCTGTTCTGTTTTATGTGATTCTTGAGGATTTTTAGT
Source organism: Manis javanica (assembly GCF_040802235.1). Lineage (NCBI taxonomy): Eukaryota > Metazoa > Chordata > Mammalia > Pholidota > Manidae > Manis > Manis javanica. The sequence continues at coordinate 54,947,830 of NC_133168.1, forward strand.
TCATTTTTTGTTTTTGTTGTTTAATCTGCAACAGTGGTTTCTTGCAAAAGAATTTGTGAAAGGGTCACTAAAATCCAGTTTATTTGTCATCACTACTGTGATAAATCAAAACAGATTCAAAGGGGCTGCCTCTCCATTCCTTCCCACAAATGTGAGCCTAGAATTTTTCACCTTAGCAGTCTGTTAGAATAGTTCCACTTCATAAGCACTCTGGTTTAGGTGACAATACTGGTTCATTTTAGATTTCAAGTATGTATCCTTTATTTGCACTTCCGATTATTTTTAGTTTATAATCTCTCAAAGTTCAGATTAAGTCTGCATCATGCAGTACCTAACACATAGTCATGGACAATAAACATTTAATAGCATTTATAATACTTCAGGTTTTTTCTCTTCCAGCTTTGAAATAATTTTACTTAACTGTTCTCTGTAGCTAGATTTTTGTGAATGGTTTAACTATCAGGATAAAAGAAAATAAATGAAGGAAAAAATGATGCAAAATATGAGCTACATGTCTATTCATGTTTCAGCTACAGATAATTAAATTTTCTTTTCTGGTCTTTGGTCCATGGGAAGAATACACATAAGACACTTCCAAATAACTCTGTTACACAAGTAGGAATAATAATTCTATGAATTATGAAAATAAAGTTTATAAGATGCTTCTAGGATACAGCCTCATGTAATGCTCCCAACAGCACTGTGAAATAAGCTTCATGGTTGTAATAGTGGGTTGTAATAATGTATAATAATAATAATCACCTCTTACTTACTTGGCTAGAGAAAGGGTCTAAGAAGATTCAGTGACTTGCCCAGTGTCATGCAGTGAGTTGTGAAGCCAGTTGTTGATCCAGAAGCTTCTGTCCCCAGGCTCACTCACCTTTTCCATTATCATAAACAGAGTTTCCTCCCAACCAACTTTGGTCAACTACAGTTGCATTGGGCCACTTCACATTTCAGCAGGTACATACAAAGGATGGAGAGAACTCTCGATAGGTGCGCTCTTGGTTGGAGGCAGGTGAAGGCCGTCCTGACTATAAAAGCACACGTTAAAAAAATCTAGTCTTCATCAACAGCTCAGCATGCCACAGTAAAGTTGAAAATGTCAATTATATTCTCTTTCAGAGGAGTGTATCTTCTTGTTCCTACACTAAGTGGATTTCAATCCTGGCTAACCCTTAAAATTACCCGGGAAGGATTTTAAAAACTTAGATGTTCCAGCCTCACTCTCCCCACACTCTGTGAGTCTAGGATGGGGCTCAAGCATTGATAGTTGTAAAAGCTCCCCAGGAGCCTCTAATGTGCAGCCAGGATTGAGATCCACTGAGAAAGCTGAGCTGGAAGCATGAGGGTTATAAACTGGCACAGAAGCTGCCTTTTTTCCTCCTCAAACTAGGTAAAGAGAGCATGTCTGTTGACAGTCTCAACCATTTCTATGTGGAGGCCTTGTATAACTTCCACACAAGCCAGAAAGTTGTGTCTACCAGGGAATTCCTGTGGGCTATTATTAAAGGGCTTATGGTTAACTGATGGGCTGAATTAATGGTGAGCATTAAGGCAGATTGAACCTCAGACTTCAGGCAGATTAACAAAGTGACCAATGTGGAGGTACAGATTTCAAGTTTAACTTTGAGTTTCCTATCTCTCACAAGACAAGCCCCAGTGGTAATAAAAAGGATGCTTTCTTTCCTTTACCAGTCAAGTGTGCATGGACCAGCCCTTGTAAAAACTGGGGTCTCTCCAGATAGACATAGGAGGAGAGCTATAATTAACTTGAGTAAGCAAACTAATGAACAGCAGCCTGAAAAACAGCTTCTAGAAATCTTAGAGGGACCTAGGGTCTGTCCTCAAACCACCCCTTCCTTTAATAATCTCCCATACAAGAAAACCCCTAGAAATTATATCAACAGCTAAAGATCCTTCTCCCTATGTTGGATCCAATTGTGTGCACATGTGTGTACACATAGATGCACATATGTGTGTTTTTGTATGTGTGAGACCCATTGAGGAAATATTTAAGAATAAATAAATATGTTAAAGTGAATGAGTTAATAAGAAAATATGCATTTCATATGAACAGGAGATGACTGTATGATAGCAAGTTACCAAGCGAGAGGGAAAAACAAAATGATGCTTCTTAACAGAGTTTAATATAAATTGTATCCAAAATTCCTATTTCACCAAAACTACATTTAATCCCACCCTACTGGACTAGGGGGATATCAAATTATTGATTCATCTTTTGCAACCAAGCACATGTATAAATGGGTTCATAATTAGGAAACCATTAAGCCACTCAAAGCCAACTGAAACGTCTCCACAGTTTATAGAAATCATGGGGGTGTAAATGAATCCAAAAAACCACACACAAAAAAAAAGGCACCTGGAGAAGATTTTTTTAAACTCAAGAACTTGCCTTTATTAGATTAGAAGGGTAAAGAATCTCATTTGATTTTATTCAACAAGCACTTCTTGAGGATCATTCATGGGTTTGGCATTATTGAGAGTAAAAAGTAATACAGTCCCTCCTCCTAATAACTACAACATACATATCAAATGAGCAGGAATGCTGCTCAGTATAATAGAGTTATTACATAACACAACATATTAAAAGTTCTCATTTTAATATATGCTATTACCAAAAAGACATGTGGAATAGAAACAGTGAGTACTGTTGGCAATTGGAAGGATATAAAGTAAAGCTGGTCAGAACCTTAGTGCTGTTTCACTGTTTCACTCTTTCCTCATTTTAGCAAACCTTCATGAAACAGCACTTCCATCAGCATTAAATACTGGCTGCCCCTTGCCACCGAATCGGACCTAACTCGCTCATGCCACAAGCAGGGTTTAGTCAGAATCGGACCCAATCATCCTGATTTTTCATGTCTCCTCCCACTCTTGTGTTCTGCACCTGGTCAGACCCACTGCCTTCATGCTGCTTTGTCGCCCGCCTGCCGGGCCTTCACACTGCCTGCAGGCCCCTGGGTCTTCAGGCCCCTCCCTTTACCCCACGCCCCTACCTAGTTCCCACTTGTCCAACAAAACCCAACCAAAAACATGAAAGTTTCTCTGACAAATCCAGGAAAAGGAAGAAGTTTCTGTCAATAGGAACATGTCTGACTCCCAGGATCTTGAAAACATCAAAGACTCTAAAAGAGACTTTTCTTTTAAAAGGGTTCACTTCTGAAAGAGATACAAATAGTGTCTTTTGTCAGAACTAAACTCTAACTCTTGCTGAATCAGCCAGTAGAGATACTCCTGACAAGCCGGTTCAGAGAGGAGAGTGGGAAAGGAAAGCCATCATGTTGTACAAATGGAAATTTGGCCTTAGAACAGAAAATCGTTCCCCACTGTTAGAAAAAGATAGCCATGGTGAATTTCTTGAAGGTGATGAACATATCTGTAATCTCTGCTCTGTACAAAACAAGGTACCTTCTGCCTTGATAAGCTGATTGGTCTAAGAAAGACTGTCCTACTGGCTCAAGGACACCAGTTCAAAGCCATGGCCATATCTGTTACACATAAAAGTGCTTTACTGTAAGACAAGTTGTGTGAGTTATTAAGAAATATTCTAGTTCATATGTTTGTAAGGGGAATAATTGCAAACACATTAAAATAAAAATTAGTGAAAAGGGAATTAAAAGAATCCTAGAAGTTTGTTTTCTCTAAAAGGAATTGTTTTTAATTTAATTATTATAGGGAATGGTTTTTAATTTAATTGTTAATTAACAATTTCCCAGCTTCCCTTAAGGAAATACATACATCACATAGATTTTTAAAAACATATTCCTCCAAGTTAATTAAATCTCCTTTAAAGTTCTCCCTTAAGTGAGAAAAATACCTACTTGATGGTGATACATGCTTAGACACAGGAACCTTTCTAAAAGGACATAGATTCTTTAGTGTCAAGTATACAAGCCTAAATAAATAACTGAGAATAATAGCATAGACTTTTCTAATTTTAAAGTCATGACTTTACATTGCGGCATAATTATTGGCTTTTTACAAACAAGCATATATCTCGAACCAGTTTTTCTAGGTATCTAGATTCATTTACTCAAATAAATCAAACAATGATACTAGCTCTTGTTTTAGATCATAAATACTTCTGAGTAAAAAAGTTAACCTCACTCAGAAACCCACTGATTTACCAAATGATCAAGCAACCAGATGTTTTACATGCTGTATTTATATTTCATTTAAATTATATATTATATAGACTCCCCAAACTAAGAAAGAAAGTAATGCCATAGTTTCCTATTACTTCAAAGGGCAGGCAAATGGCAGAGACAAAGGTGCAGATTTTTATCAGTGTAGGACAAGGAGGAGTGCTTTATAACCTTGTTCTCTGTCGATTCAACACATTTAAACAATCCAGCTCTGTTGCTGAGGAGAGACTTGTCCTCTCCTCTTTTTTATTCATTCTCTGTCCCATTGTGGAATGTTAAACAGCAGAAAACCCATTTAACCCAAAATACAGTCCTTTACCTTGGCCTGGTTGTTTTGATCCGACACTGAGAAGAAAAATCCACCTATTTACCCTAATTCTGTTTCAGTGCACACAGCACTTGTGTGAGTAAATGCAACCACCCCAGGGCAGAGGGCAGGAAATACAGGGTTTGGTGTTTTCTCCCTCTGAGAAATAGCAACCCCCACTTAGAGCACAGGGGTGCTGTGGGCATCAGTCACATGAAATTCCAGCTATAATTCCTTGGAAATATGATACTAAGGTTGATAAAAAGTCCTCAGGCCCATCACCCACTCCCCTGGGCTGGCTTAGTGGAGAAGAGAGCAGGAAGCCATTGCCCCCCTTCAAGCCCGTGGCTGTATTTTTAAGCTGGTTTGAGGTTGTTGTTTACTGACCAAATGATGATTTCAAGAAGCAGAGGACATAGTTCATATGGTATAGATAATGTGTTATATTTCTGTAATTCCCCTTCTAAGAACCTATCCTAAGAAAATCATCTAAAATACAGAAAAAAAGGCTTTTTGTACAGAGATGTTTCTGCAGCATTATTTATAAGAACTAAAAATTTAATAACTACATGCCTAAGACTAGGGAGAGATGAATTTGTCATAGAGCCCTACGCTGAAACATCATGTAGCCGTTACACACTATGTTGGCAAAAAGTGTTAATGACATGAACTGTTTTCTTACAATATTAAGTGGAATAGGAGAACACAGAATGGTATAAATGATGTGATACCAACTACTATGCATGTTTAATATATAGTATGTGTAATGTATGCATCTGGATAAGACTGGATGCATAACAGGAAATGTTAACAATAGTCAGTGGTTGGAGGATATTGTCCTTTTATTCTCCACTTACTTAATTCTCACATTTTACAAAACACACACACACACACCCTGGAAATGGAGATTATTTTCCAAGCTACTTTACCATTGTAAATTGTATGTCTTTAGGCAAATCTCTAATCCATGCTTTATTCATAGACCATGGCAATTTGATCTCATAAAACTGTGCTAGAATTGACTGATATAATATATTTGATAACACTTCTTAACAAGAAAAGTTCCATATAATTACACAGCAGTATGTCTTGGAGGTAGAGGAAGAAGAGGACCTTTCATAGTTTGGGTAGGTTGGCCTGTGCAGTGAAGACGGAGTTTTGCCGTCATTCCTTCGGCCACCAGTTGGAATTCTGACCACCATGAAGGAAACTATGAAACCTGGCTCCTTGCAGACTAAGAAAAAAGTATATAAAGCAAGTTTTTATCTTAATAAACCACTTATTTCAGTTTATTTATATAATATGCTCTATATTTTGCATTATTTTTCATCCTTGCCTTAAAATTGACAGCTATAAATTTGAAACTAAGGACAAAATTTTTTAAATTGAGGAAATTACTGTTCTCATGTCTTTTCTATCACTGATCCAAATAATGGAAGGAAGGAAGGAGGGAGGGAGGGAGGGAAGGAAGGAAAAGGAGGAAAGTAAGAATTTGGAAATATGGCACTGAAGTCTACTGCACGGGAGAATAGGAAGTAAAATTTTCCTTTATGTGAAGGAAGAAGAAACAGAATGGTAAGCGTATTGCCTTTTCTCGGCCACAGACTCCTAGATGCAGAGAGGGGTAATGACTCCAGACCTAAAGGGACCAGAGGACTTTGGCCAGTAAGTTGCCTGGGGATGAGTCTAGTTCGGGAAGGGTGTCAAGACTGTATATCCTGAGAGATGCATCTGGAAACTTTGACAAACCAGCATGTGATATTTTTTAGAATATAAACTATATCTAAAAATATAAAAACTATATATAAAATATAAACTAATATATTATATAATTTATAAACAACTTATCTAATATTAGATAAAGTTAACTAGATGGGAAGTCAGTTTCTTCTTGTAAGCCAAATCAGAGAGAGCAAGAAGCTGTGAACGGGAAGTAAAGTCAGAAACACGGCAGTGAGTATTGGATTCCGTAACTGGGATCACAGAAACATCGGAGTTCAGGGTCAGGAGGTTGGGGGAAACCCCTGCAGGCCTGTCTCTAGGGCTAGAACAGGTGGGGCCAGAGAAGTAAACAGGAGAGGCCAGCTCCAGGTGCACATGTAGCTCCCAGATTTCCTGCAAGGGACGTTCATTTACCCAGAATGCAATCTATGTGCTAGACTGCATGCTTTCCAGTTGAAAGTTAATATTAAGACCTTTCACCCTTCACTTTGCCTACATCTTAGTCCTAATCACAAAATGGGGTTGGTTGGTTTGGGTTAATTTTGCAGATGGTTAATGGAGAAAGAGATTCATCCTAATAGTGATTTTTCACTTCTAAGAGAAAAAAAAAGATTTTTTTAATTTTCCCTTTTCTTTCTTTACAGCAGAAAAATGTGTAGAATTTTCCCTGGATTCTCAGCCTGGTCTGTTACACAGATGGCAATACTCAGTGGCTCCCAATATTTAGTCACCTCCCTACTCAGGAGAATATTAAACATGGAGCACCTTGTTTCTCAGGATAAGACTGACTTTAGGTCATGAAGGGCCCATTTGTCACTGTTTATTTGAAATACAAGAGGATCTGAACCATATAGTCAAAGTAATGGAAAATATAATTGCCATTCATAATAGATCCTTTATTATTAATAGTTGCTCTGCTGCCTAACCTTGGAATCACTCTTCTGCATGGCTGTGTTATCCTTGTGTCCAAGTGTAGATCTCGGCCTTTGGATAATATTCTCCTTTTTAACGGAAACTTGTCTGTCTTGCCTAACCAAAGGCTTACTGTTGAGCCATCAGAGTAAGGAAGCCTTGGAATATACGTATATTTCTCAGTGTCTGGATTAACAGGGGGCAAGCCCTAGGATTAGTGCCTGACTTGACAGAACAGCCTTAACGAGGTTCTCATTTCATTCAGGGTGTTTAGGCCTGGAATCCTAGAAGGTGTAGGCACTTGTTGTCATGTTTTTGTTTAAAAAACAAAGTTTAAGAGTACAGGTTTTATTGGACTGGGGGGAGTGAAGTTCTGGAGACGTGATAATGATTTGGCATATGGTGTATGAGTCTTCCTCAGATGGGACTTGAGGGTCTTTGTTTTGTGTATGGATCCCTCATGAGTGGGAGATCCAACCCCATGCTGTATGTGTGATGATTTAATAAAGGAAAAATAAACCAAGAAAAGCACTTGAGCAGCCACCTTGACTTCCCTGCTTGACCAGCTTAGACTTAAAAGTTTGCAACTTCCCACAGGGTGCCCACTCCCCGCCCAGCCCACAGTCTCCTTCCCACCTTCGAGTTGCTCAGGAGAAGCCTCTCTCAGCAGAATGAGGCTTTGGGGCCACATTTTTCCCTAGGACTCTTTGTCCCCTTTGCCCTACACTGAACTGTAGTTTCTGCTCATCTCAGCAGCATCTAGAGAATAGGAGGAATCAGGATTCCTGCAGAGACCAACCCACAGACTTAGCCCAGAGTGAGGGGGTGCCTGGTTCCAGTAACTGCTTACTTTGTCCTAACGTACTCATTTTATGAATATGTCTAGTCACAAATAGTTTCAGAATTGTAATATGGAAAATATTAGGGAACAAGAAATGTGTGTTTAATGTGTTTGGCATTTTCTTGTGGTTGCTTATGGAGCCACCTTTCAACAATACCATGGTTTTCAGTAATTCAGTCTTTTTACCTGGGAACTGAGGAAGGGAAATGTGAAAGTCTATATATAGAAAGAGATAGTTAAATATCAAACGAAAAGAATATAATTCCTTTGGTTAAAGAGAGTACTCTAACAATAAACTATAATATGAAACTAATTATCTCCATTTTAATTAATAGCCAGCTAACATCTATATGCTGGCATGAGCTTTTTTTCCAACATGATTCAATACCAAGAGTAAAATTAGCCCCATTCTACAGTTAGAAAAATGGAGACACACCAAGCATTCACAGATCTCATCCAATATAACAAAAGAGCCAGACAAAGGCTAATGCCTTACAGATGTAGGATGTTTTTCAAAGAAGAAGCACAAATCATGTTATCTTTGATGTAGCATATGTAGCACTAACACAAATGTTTGCCTTTGAGACTTATAATAGTCAAAAGGAAAAAAAAGATCTTTTTCATCTTTTTTATTTTAAAATTCTTTTGCGCTGTTGTCACTTCTCTAAAACCATGCCAAGGTATTTTCATGTGAATAACAAATTTGACTAAATAAATTATGCAACAATTTAAATTAAAATTTCCTTGTAATAAATCTTTAAAGTTTCTTCCTCTTTTTTACCAGTTCCTTTATGGGAGAAACATGACAATGGCCAAGACTGAGGTCTCCCTCTTCTTTCCCAAAGCCAGTAGACTGGAATAGTTGTTGAGCTTAGGAAAGCCAAGCAGTCCTTATGCAGGGTGTCACCCTTGCTGTGTGCCAGGCACAGTGGTTTCTGCCTATGACATCTGTGCTCTTGGGGGTGAACACAGGCGGCCCCAGGGACACATGGGAGGCCATCAGACTTGGTCTGGGAATCATGATATGATTTGTGGAAGAGGTGAAAGCCAAACTAAAACTTAAAACATGTGGGAGTAATTACTGAAGGAGTGTGGGTAATGTTCCAGAAAGGTGGAACAAGATATGAGAAGATACGGAAGTGAGACAGCTTGTGGCCTATTAGAAGAACCCAGAGAAATCCAGTGTGTCAGGATTGACAGGGAGTGGGGATACCTTACTTATTAGAATCTCCCTTTTGCACATTTTCAATACACCAAGCTTATGAATACTGAGTAGTGGGTGAGGTTGAGTGGATAAAACTAGCTATAGCTGCTGACACACCATACAATCTGGTGGGTAAATAGAAAGACTTTGGGTATGGACAAAGATTTTGAATATTTTCCTTAAATGACAGGTTTTTCTGACCTTCCTATTGTAAACTTGGGTTTTTTACAAGTTTACAATAGGACTGCTATTTATTTCATTCATGTCTGGCCCCAAACTAATTCTTTAATAGAAGAATTATTTCTTAAAAGCTCTGACATTTGCATTTTATCTGAGTAATTCCCCCTTGTCTAGTCAGTTTTTATAAAGATGTTTATTGAGATTATTTTCCTGATTTTGGAGGAACTACATATTCATTTTAGGAAACTTGGAATATATAGGAAAGCTACATAGAAGAAAATAAAATCACCACAATACCACAAATGCTGATAACCATTGTCAATATTAATTTCTATAGAAGATTCAATGTATTAGTTCTTGAACTTTTCTATAGAAATAGTTCATAATAAATTTTTTAACAGTTTGGGTATATTCCTACTTTTGCTGTACACTTATACATATGACATATATTACATTCATTTTTTATTCATTTTAATAACATAACTTACCAGTACATTCTTATTTTGTATGTTTTTGTAGAATGATATCTCTCATGTGCAACTTTTAAACCTGTTGAAAATAATTTGTAAGCTGTAAAGCTGTTGTATTTCTAAGAGTGTGGGGCTCATGAAGACCTCTATTCATTAGTTTTAAAACACCACTGTGAAATGACATAGGCAGCAAGTATTATTATCGCTATATTGCAGGTGGGGCATCCAAAGCAGACAGCAGTCGCATAACCAGGACAGGCCTGGAAATAAACTGGGGCTATTCTGAAACTATGTAGAGTATAAATTATAGGTAAAATTAAAAATTGGTGATTTTACATTTCCATTTAAAATCCTCATCCCTTTAAAATGATAATGCGTAAAACATATTGGCCTTCTATTATTTTTCCATGAATTAAGAACCAAAGCTGACCTTGGGGAATCCACATGGAGAGCAATGGAAAGTTAAAGCAGTTGCATATGAAGAGTCGCTGCCAGAATCTTGCCTGAAACTTGTGTGTTAGAAACTTGCTTAATGAGTGTGTTAGAGCTGCAAGGAGTTCTAAAAGATTAAGTTGAATATGGATGTTGAAGTTAAAGTACACATAGATGTGTGCATGTGCAAATCCACGGACACACACATGGGATTTTAAGACTGAAAGTAGCACAAAGCCAATCCCACTGTATTTGTATTAGTAATCTTTACTTGGGCACAGTTTCTCTTGAAACTGGTGGGATTCTGTTTCCTGAGTCAAGCCTGCAGAATCAAGCCTGTTGGGAGTCAGCAAACCACAACAGACGTCATCAGATCTCTGGTGCTTCAGGATATACATACTGATCCCTGCAGGGGTTGGGGAAGAATTTTTTTTTTTTTTTTGCTTGCGCAGGCTTGCACAATTATCAGCGGATATAGCCCTTGCCTTTCTTTGAAGTGTGAGCTATCAAAAACTAAATAAACCAGATGGAGCTGCTTTCTGATTCAAGGTGACAATATCTGAAAGGTATTTTTTTTGAAGATGGAAACAGAATTACAAATGTTTACAGCTAATTTGCACCTTCCTTTGAAAAGGTGGAGCCCCCAGATTTTTCTCAAGTGCCATTCCTCCTGAAAGTAATAACATTGAAAACAAGAGACAGGTAGGATGGTTGACCACGTGATACCTGTAATTAGCAAGCGAATGAGAGGAAGTCATCAACGATGAAAGAAAGGGACAAATGCTGAGTTGGTGACATTCAGATAACCCCTGGTCTCCTTGTGACTAGATAAATATACATTCCTGATTTCCAGATTCCTTCATTCTTGGTGCAATACTTGAAAAAAAATATTGACCAGGTTTTTCGCATTTTTTCTGGGGATACTTCTAAATGATATAGGGGAAATTTTCTAAACCAAAGAACAGTTTTGGCAGCAAAAACAAGCCTCAGTATGTATTATGATTGAGACAAAGTAATTTAGCCTTTTACTCTTGCAAGAATCTGTGAGAACATCTATGTTAAGCAGAATAAAATGAATTTGATATTTCTGTTTTTAGTATGTGGGAAAATATTTTACATTTTATTATTTCAACTCTATAAAAGAAAAAAGATTGATGATTTGTTAATAAATAAGAAGAAATTAGATTATTAATGTCAGTGTTGTAATTTACTCTCACATAATTTAGTTGCAAATTGTACTCTATTTGTTCTATTTTATGTTGCTGCTTCCTCTGTTATCATGTAGGAAAGTATAAAACAACCTCTCTGGGCCTTTATTGCTCTCATCTGTACAATGGGGATAATAGATTCTATTCCAAAGTTTTCCTGAGATGATTAGGTGATACAATATAAATAAAATGTCTAACCCGCTGGCTGTACATAGTAGATTCTTTCCAATTTATTCCTCTCTACCTTCCTGTTATTTTCTATGGCATTTGAAAAAAAAAGTATGTGAGAACTTGAGTGGATTAATTGTGTAAAGTCCAACTAGTAAGGGCACAAAGCCAGGTATGCCTAAAGGAGCAACCATTTATGAGTGCTAACTCCATACCTGGCACATAATAAATGCTCTATAAATATTAGCTATTATCATACCACACACCTCACTTTATCCTCACAATAAAAACTCTGGAGAGTGTTTATTTTCATTCTCCTTTCCAGCTGATGAAACTAAGGCTCAGGAGGTAAAGTGCCTTACCCTGTGTCACACAGCAGGATTATGACAGAGCTACCAGAATATCAACCAAGATCTGCTCCAGAGCCTCTTGCTCCACCCCGGCACCATGCCGCTCCTACTGAATTATGGAGCAGTCAGGCCTTGGATGGATGCAATCACCTGGAACAGAACAGGAAAATGAGGAATAAGCCAAAAGGACCTCTGAAAATAAAAAACCAAGCAGCTGGCATTCTCATCTGCACAGTCTAAGAGAAATTCCCAGTAGCTCACTACATGTTACAGGAATAATTCACTTCAAGGACCCTTAATCAGCTCTGCTTTCTGGTTTCACAGCCTCTAGAAGATTCAAAGCAGTAGAATTAAGGTAGGAACAGGTTGCTACAGCCAATTGCCTTAACAATAATAAAAATGACTGCTGAAAACCTGGCAAATGTTGAACCAAAATTTAAAAAACCCATAGGAGCCTGGAGCCATTTAGCACAGGAGCAAATAACCTGAAAAGACCCAAATGGTCCTTGAAGTCAAATTGATATTCATCATAAAACAAGCAAATTGTTAAAACCGAACAGAAACATATTATATGTGTCATATAAAAAAATGTATCCAAGTATTATTTTTTTAAGTTCATGGACTTAATAGGAAGTATCAGTGAGAAAGAAAAATTGTTTAATTACACCTCCACTTGGATAGAATTAGCTAAAGGGTTATGACAAAATTGACTTTTTCACCATTAACCCAGAAAACTCAACCACATAAACTTTAATCTCTGGCTTTGTTGGAATATCTTCCATCATATATCAATTTTTGAATTGTGTGATCACAGTTGTACCAAAGGCAAGTTTTACATCAGGCAGTATCTAAACGTCACTGACTGATACGAGAATTGGGTTCTTGCATGAATTAAGAAAAAGTTGGCAACTTTTCATTTCACTGCTAAAATTTTACCATAGGTATATTCAGGAGGAAAATGAACACATTTTCTGGAAACGCACAAACTTGTAAACATTCTTACCTTAAGCATTTTTTATGAACTTACTATATTTCAACATTCCTTTGCAGCATTAGTTTCATAACCCTGAAAGTGAGGAGCTATGATAGGCATGGATAGAGTACCCAGAAAAAATTTCAACAGTATGAACAGTTTCTTAGGATTTTAAAAGATGTAGTTGTCTTCTGACTTTTATCTGTAGCTTTTCATTCATCTTGGGACAAATGATTTGCTCCCCAGAGGAATCCCAATCTCATCATGATTGGCAAGACAGAATATACTCAGCTCCAGATTGCAGATTACTGAATCCAACATAAATCAGGGAGACACACTCCCACACCAGAGTCCTTGGGAAGCCCAGAAATAAGGGACAGACAAAACTACATCTGAGAGATGGACTGATTTTCCTTTTACCTGTTTCTTTGTTCAGAGCATTAATCCAAAATATACCCTCTTTAGTCTCAGATTCCTATTACATAACTCTATTTCATGGTAGCACCATGAAGATGAGAGCAATATGTGATCATTCTGGGACTATATTCTTCTCCGACTTTTCCTTCTCCTATGCGGTCTGGATAGACACCGAAATACCATACAGTGAACTTAGCACAGGAGTATTACGTCCAACCTGACTGAATGTGATCAACTCCTCAGCCTCACAAGCAATCCTAAACCCAACCCAGTTAAGAAAAAGAAGGCTGACACTTGCCATGTATTTGGACCATCATGCTACTTAAATTCAAATGGTAACCTTGAACACTCCAAGCAAGGGAAAAAACGTGGTGCCTCCTCACTTTAAGTAATTCAAAACAATACAAAATTTTGAACTACTTTAAGGAAATTCAACAAAGTTATTATGTTCCTTTCCATATTTTAAAAATATGCATGAACATCAAAAACAAATCTTTATTATAAAAAAAATGTTGAGGACACTGCTTCATTGTTACCCTTAAACATGGACTTAACCAGTGTATTAACTGATATTTGTGGCCAAGCGTCTTTCATCGCCAGTTGTATATGTTTGGAATTGGAATTCCCTCTTTCCCTGTAGGCCCAGAAGCGTCTTGCGGCCACCCACCCACCTTAGTATCTACTTTTATAAAAATGTAGTGTCTGCTTTGCCTGCTTAATGGAGTTAAGATGTGTATTACAAAGTGGATTCCCTAAAGTACAACCCTGGAAATAAATACGAAAGAAATGCAAACTGTTATTCTTAAAATTGACCTGTTCCTGAGATTAATAAATGATCCTCTGGGAATAAATGATTCAACCAAGTAGATGAATGAAGTTAAGGACATTCCAGAACTATCTAGCCAACATTCTTCTAGTAAATTACAGGGTGCCTTGTAAGAATTGCATTATTTCATATGATTAAGAAATTAATTCCCAGAACACAAATTTTTGAAATTTTACAGAGTGAAAATAAGTGATAAAGAAGTTAAGCAGCTAGTATAACTGAAAAAGAAGAAAAGAAAAAAAAAACAGCACATTGTAGAAGCATACCTATTAGGGCTGACATTGACCTTATTATTCATCCAGCCACAGATTCACAAAATGTAGACCATGAAATATGCTTTTTATCATTTTTCCCTCACTGTACTCAATAGTTTGAAATATTTTGTCTATGAAACTGCATTGATTTGGCAATAATTATTTTGTTTGTCCTTTTTCTTCTTTATTAACCACAACCAGTTAGAACTTGTGCTCAACAAGGCATTAACAATTTTTCTTCACTATCAAGTTGATATAACTAAACTTAATACTAAGAATTCGACATTTTGGCAATCTGCATAATTTTATCAAGACTAAATATTTTATTTCTACTAGCCTGTATTATAAATAGATATACAATAATATAGATTTATATATTAAGTCATTTCATACATTGAAATATAATAATAATATAACATACCCTTGAAATATTTTGAAAAAATAACTTATGGACTTTGATTCCCTATCTTACCCTCTCTTTGAGGCAGGAAACTACTGATTAAACTTAATCTTCTCTTTACACAGAGGAGAACTGTAAAGTCCTAGAGTGAGTATTGCCACTCTCCAAAACCGAACAGCCATTAAAAATGAATTTTCTTTCATGCATATTAACATTTCTGCAACCAATCCCATCTACTTTCTATGGTTATAAGTACCCATATTAAAAGCAAGAAAATTGTTCCTATCAAATGACTATCTTTCAGGCTACCTCTTGTCTCTGTCCCTGTCCCTTGTCTATGTCGATTCCAGGCATAATTCCTTGTTCCATATTATAGCTTCATTTGCATTTATACCTACATCCATTTTACCATTGCACTGGAACAGCAGTATTTTGGTCTGCCTCTCCCTCTGGGATTATGTCTTCCTGATCTCTTTATCCTTACCACTTACTATTCAAAATTCTTCAATTGTTGATTAAGGTACAGATAATTGGACCAAACTGGACACAATGTTTTGTTTTCCTTTGTTTTAATACTTCCAACGGCCAATAATTCCCAAATTAATATCTGAAGACTGATTTCCCCTCTACGCTATATACTCAGAGCCTATTTAACATCAGCTTGGGTACCTGAATTCAAGCATTCAGGTGAGGAGAGTCAGAAAGTAAACACATAAACAAGCATACGAATACATTAACAAGAAAATACTCTGTGGTTATAAGTGTTAAAATAAACAACAAACACTGGAATACAAAAACTGGCTCATTCAAAGCTTTGCTTCCTGCCTAGACTATTGTCTGGCCCACAGAAGGTGCTTAATGTTGCTCAGTGCTAATAAATTCATTCTATTGATAGAATAAAGTCCTGTGCCTCTGAGTCTACCTGAAAGCATTTGTTATCTAGGGTCAATTTTCCATTCCTGAGCACCTACTTATTGTTTCTGTGAAGACTAATTGTTAATATACAATAACCTTTGTCCCCAGCAGTTCTAACCCTTGTGTCCTAATGATTTTCCTCATTTTGGCACCTGAAGAGCCAGAGTGGTCCCATTTGTCCCATTGTCCTGACTATGTGCAATGATACCTGCATGTAAAAAGGAGGAGCCACAGCTCTCCAAGTATTAGAAGGCACAGTGTGCCTTCCCTGCCCCAACAGTGCCATGAGGGTTGCATACAGTACCTGTGTGTGCTGCGCACAAAATGGTGACCCTTCACTTAGAGTTGACCTAGGGCTTTGAGTGAGTAGTGACTGAGCTCCTTCTGGGATCAGATTTACTTGCCCGGCTAAGGAGCACTAGCTGAGAGGGAGGGAGAAGCTGCAAAGCACTATTTCTATTAAGTCTCAGAGATTAGAGATGGAAACCAGAAAGAAAGGAAAACAAAGAAACAGGATAGTCTTGGGAAAAAAAGCTCACTCACCCATTTTATCCCTGGTCATGGGATGCATGGTCATTCATTCATTGAACAGTTACCTGCTCTACCTGATGAATAATCTGCTCTGACCAGTGGTATGGAAGAAAAATACTCTTGGTGGAGGCTCATCTCTCAATGCGGAAGGTCTCAGGATACGCAGGATATTACCGGGTCTGACGAGCCCAGAGACATTCTACAACCACTCTTCCGTGTATGGACAGGCAGAACCCTCAAGAGAAGTCAATGCTTAGAACCATTCTTTCTAAACCTTTGATGTAGGACAGAAGCCACCAAATCTCCAAAGTTGTCTCTCAGTCCCACACCATCTTAACTTCACTGACGCCCTTTCTCAACTCTTCAACAGAGGGCTGAGGAATGAATAGTTCAGAGGGGCTCCCAGCTGCCCCTTGAACAGAGCATCTTTCCTTCACCATCCTTGATGGTGGAAAAGAAAGCCATTCTCTCACTTTCTTTTAACACAATCAGCTACTACAATCTATTCCAGTACAATGATCAGATCACACTTTCATGAGAAAGTTCTAAATTCTCTCAATATAGAAGCCATCCTATGCCAAAAAGAAACAAAACAAAACAGAAGACATTTGAAATTGATATGTTTTTTTCGGATCATGGGGATATCATTTAGAAAATTGCTACTTTAATGCCCTAAATGATGTTCCTAAGGCCTGAAGAGGTAAGGGAGTTTCCCAGAGTGCTTTATTTACAGCCAGGAGCATGGTCCTCGCAGTGTCCTAAGGGATTAGCCTAAAGGTGGCAATACCTTTCCAAGAAAGCCTTTGATAATTCAGGAACT
The DNA here is from genome assembly GCF_040802235.1 of Manis javanica. NCBI lineage: Eukaryota > Metazoa > Chordata > Mammalia > Pholidota > Manidae > Manis > Manis javanica. The sequence goes on from NC_133168.1 coordinate 54,964,929, forward strand.
GTATTCTTTGATGGAGAGTGAGGAAAGAATGGCAGTTTTAAAACTCTCCTCTAGGAATAATTATGTTATAATGGGTTTCTAGAGACTTAGGGAAAAACTAGTTCAGTAGTTAATGTTTATGGCTGGCTGTATAGATCACAGGAAAAAAGATAATTTTAACCCATGCTTTACAGAACTGTATCTGGAGAATCTTCCAAATGATCTGAAACACATGTTAAAAGTTAGAACATGAGGAAAAGAGATGGCAGCAGACCACTGCGGTGAAGAACTCAGCAGCTTATGACCCCTAGAGTCTTGGACTCTACTATAAGATCATTTTTTAGTGAAAATCTGTAGGTTTTTTTTCTTTTCTCCTTCATTTCTTTTTTATTTTGGTCTTTGTTTTCCCCATCTCCTTGACCACTCTGCAACAAACACATATCCTTTATTTTTCCTCTACTTTTACCCCTTCTTTTCCTCTCCATATATCTCTTCCTAGTTCTACTATGGCACATAGGGCAGCTCCATGGAGAAGAGAGCAGATAATGCAAAGGAGATAATAGTAGCTGGCTTTTATTGAATGTTCATTTTTTGCCTAACCTTGTTCTATATACTTGCCACTAATGCTCTCATTCAATCCTTTCAGTTGTGCCAGGAGAGCTCAGCCTAATATCTCCAGCACCATGTTTCTATGGAGAATAAAACTTGTTTTGTTTCTGAAAACTCTATCTCTATAATTTTTAAAAGAACACCCCCTGCCATCCCACCAAGAAATGCCAAGAAAATGGATGTAAGTGGCACATTTGACCAATAGGTTAGGCATAAGAAAAATGCAAAAGCTGGGTGAATCACAAGTGAAACCTCAAGTAGATGTCTGTAACCAATGTCTCATTTGCACGTTTGTGCTTTTGGGGGAAAACGTGACTTTACCAACCATGTTAATAGGGGAAAGTTCTAACCATTCAATAATTTCAGGAAAACCAGTATATGGTTTAGGTCAAAAAGAGTACTTGATTTTGCAACACCAAGTATCCTTTCTGAGGTTTCCCAAAAATGCTGTGGCTATCCCACAGGACTCTCTCCATATTGTTACCACAGAAACAATAGTGCTATTTCAGCATTCATTGTAATTTAGCCACATTGGGAGGTGCTCTAAGGAAGCCATCAAAGAAACAAATACCTATACTCTTATGATCTGGTATCATAAAAATGAAATACAGAATTTACATGCAAGAAGGATATTGGGACAAATGTTAAGTAAAACATGGCATCAATTAAAATGTGGCTAATATGTGTAGAGGGAAAATGGAATAATTAGACTTCATTGGATTTAATCAGGCAAAGATTTAGGGATTTTACTATTATTTCAAATAAGTGAATGGATTTATTAATAAATTATTACTGGGGATGGGAAAGTGGTCAAACATCCTGAAGGTTTGTACTTTCCATTACTTAGGGATGTTTCTGAAGAGTCAAACCTTTCTGTCACTTGGCATCACCTTTAAGAAAGAAGGTACTATATAAAGATGATGTGAAATTGGTGGGTTTACATTACCCTAGTAGTCGAGCTGTGAATTTAAATGACAAGGTAATCAAATGTACTGTGTGGAAGTAAAACCAAAGAAAGGAACAGAAGCAGAAAAGAGAAGATGCCCAGCCCACCGGAAACATGGTTGTCCGCAGTCTCATTTCTGATCTACTATTCCAGGACAGAAATCAGTGGGGGGCCATGTTTGAATTTCCCACATGTACTATCATCCATGCAAAAGTGACCCAAGTTATTTCCCCTAACACTGGGAAACACTTAAGGCTCTTTCTCTCCCCCTCCCCTCCATTTCTGGCCAAGCTGTTTTGAAAACGCAGATGCAGCTGGCACTCTGATATTGTAGGCAGCCTTGCTAAATGGCTCTAAAAGGAAAATGTCTATCTGATGTCTTAGGTAAATGTAGTGGACTCTATTCACCAGTTCCACATCATTCTCTGGTTCTTCAGACCTGAAAATTTAGGTGACAGAGAGCAGAATCGCTGCTGCCATTTTGTTTAAAGAACATAGAAACTACTGTGACAATCATCCATCCCTACCCCCAGATAGTTCCATTACTACATACTAGAAATGGTGGTCACAAGTCACTTTTCATAGTTATTTTAGGGATGTATTCGGCCATGAAGAACAGCTATAGAAATAAGTGCTATGGTGTCATAATTATTCTTTCTTTCTTCTGACTTGCTTCATTTAAATGCTTGTGATACAGCCAGATGTAGTTATGATCTGTGAATGAAGCAGAGTTTCTGTTGCTTTGTACAACACTTAACCACCTTAACTTCCATACAGTACATAGGTAGTGTAAGATAGTGTTAAGAGGGTGTGCTCTAAAATCAACCTGCTGTGGTTCAAGTCACCGTTCTCAAGCTTGACAGCATCTGAATCTTGAGCATGTTACTTTCACAGGAGTTCACTGGGGTTCTTAGAATAAAATAAGGCATTTCATATAATACACTTAGTACTGTATTGGGCACATAAGCACTCAGAGGAAATGCTTGTGCTCAGGTCTGGAGGAATTCAGGGCTTATGCTAGCTAGATAATGCTTTATTATTGGTAAAATTAGAAAATGATCTACTATGGACTGAATGTCTGTGACCTCCCAAAATTCCTATGTTGAAATCCTAATTCTAGTGTGATGGTATTTTTCTGGCTTTAATGAATGGAAATCTTTCCCAACAAAGGGATAATGTGAGCAATAATATAATACATTAGTTTCCTAATGCTGCTGTAACAAATCACCACAAACATACCTGCTTAAAACAACACGTTTATCATCTTATAGTTTTGAAGGTCAGAAGTGTGAAATGGGTCCCATGGTGGCCAAAATCAAGGTGTCTGCAGGTCTGCATTCCTTTCTGGAGACTCTGAGAGGCATTTTCTGCCTTTAAGAGGCCGCCCTCATTCCGTGGCTCCAGGGCCCTTTCAGTCTCCAAAGCCAGCGAGTCTCCCCTCCTCACTGTGATGCGGACTCTCCTGCTTCCCTCTTCCACATGGAAGGCCCCTTGTAATTACACTGGGCCCATGCAGATTACCCCAAAACTCTCCTTATGTTAGTGTCAGCTCATTAGCAACCCTTATTCTATCTGCATCCTTAATGCCTCTTTGCTGTGTAACCTAACATGATCACAGGCCCCAGGGATTAGGACTGGACACCTTCCAGGAATTAGGACTGGAAGCCATTATTCTGCCTACCACACAAACTATCACAGTGCGTCTAGCATGTATGGGCAACAACGTAATTTCCATAGAAGTGTTGTGTGTTAACTGTAAGTTTAAGCGCATTGACAGGGTTAGATGAATGGGAGCCTATTTTTGAAAATATTGAATGCTCAAGAAAGAGATTGGGATTATTTTTATTATTTTTATTTATTTATTTATTTATTTATTTATTTATTTATTTATTTATTTATTTATTTATTTATCTATTTATTTATTTATTTTTACTAAGGTATCATTGATATACAATCTTATGAAGGTTTCACATGAGCAAACATTGTAATTACTACATTCACCCATGTTATCAAGTCCCTCCCATACCCCATTACAGTCACTGTCCCTCAGTGTAGTGAGATGCTATAGAGTCACTACTTGTCTTCTCTGCTATACTGCCTTGGATTGGGAATTTTTAAGTAATAATTCTCTTTGTGCTAAATTAATATTGTTTGTCATCCCTTTTCATTTGTTACATATGTAGAATGACATGTTTATAAAGTAGGATGAACTCACAATACCACATCTTTTAAAGATAAATAAGACCTCACTGAACTTTTTTCAAATGGTTAATGAGAGACTGGAAAAACACATCTTAGTATTAGCTCAAGCAATTGACTCTTCAGAGTTTGAAAGTAGAAAAGAAAGTAATAATAGCATTAAAAAGGCATCTATTAAAAGCCTAGTTATAGGTGGTTCTAGAGTCAATCCCTTTTACTCCAAGACACACTGATATAAGAGCAGCAGGGTGTAAGTTAAAGTAGGAATATTTCACGTTGCGCTTAAACAGGCAACAGAAGGTTAATGTACAAAGCAAAAATATATCAGAGAACAAAGAATGTGAAGCCCTATCAAACAGCAGAATGGATTCAGGAAGACAGTCATGAAGGATAGTGAATAGGAGGTCTCAGAGGTCCAGATATGAACATAAAGTAGGAACAGTTAGTAACCATATCCTATAGGCAGAAAGATATGCAATCACTTTAGAAATTTTATGTAATAGAAGGAGCAAAAGTTAGTTAGAATTTGAATGTAGAGTGGAAAAGAATGTTACTCAAAGGTAACTTAAAACATTTGATGATGAAGATGCATCAATATTGTCAAATATTCTAGTGTGCTAGGCTTACTTTCCTTGATGATAATGCTATTATTCTCCTAGCAACACTATATATCAAAAAAGGGGGGTTGAGTGGGAATCCCTGCACTGTACTGAGCAGAGAGTGCTGTAAATGCCTATGTACTATCTGTTAAATAGCCTCACCTTTACTTTTCACCCTTGATTCTTCTGCTACAGCAGAGGAAACAGGTTCTAAAATGATCAAAAATAATAACCATGATAGGCATTAGTTTTTAATCCAATATCTTCCAGCTTTCTTGATTCCTTGTTTTTCAGTGACTCCCATGGACAACAGAAAATATAAATGTTCATAATCATAGCAAAGCATTTAGTCTTAGAAAGAACCAGGAAAGACAAGGGAAAAAGTAATAATACGGCAAACTGTGTTTCCAATTACCAGCAGATGCTTCCATTTATTCTAAGCGTTCTTACTTAGTTTAACTGTACAAATTTTTAATCATATAAATGTGGTAGTGTTCTAGCCTCATGCTCTTTATTACCCTCATCTTCCAGTTGATTTCACATGCCTCTTCCTTCTGGTATCACTTTCCCATGAATACTGTGCTTGGAGCTGCATGAATTGCAGGCAATACCTGATCAAGCATACAGCTGTTGCAGAGTTTGTTTGTCTTTGGTGTTTTGGGTCGTGGTGTGTTTTGCGGAGTCTGTGACACTGCAATACATTTCTCTGAGTCAGCAGCACTGCTGGCTGCTGCCTCTAGTGCCACGAATGCCTACTTTTTTTTCCCCCATCTTTGCTTTGTTGAATCTGGTCACCATTCATTCATTCCTGGAATATTTCAGTGGGAAAGATTGCCCAGCTTCATCCTGTAAAGACCACTTTACATCGACTCTTAATAGGTCAAAAGAAGCACCAGGTCTTGGTGAGAGGTTTCCTGATGATGGAGATCAAAGACTCAGAGCCTTGCCTATACTCTGATCATTCTGAAAACAGCCGTAGGAGTGCAACAAAATGCCAGGAGGAAGGAAGAATGGCCAAATCGGTCTAAGTAGATTTTGTTAGACATTTGATGACTTCCAAAAATAGCCGTTTGGTTTTGAATTAAGACATCATCACACATATTGTTCATTATATTATATTTTTACATTACATTATATTATATACAAATATACATTATATTTATATTTGATACTCAATCTTATCTTTAAAGTTAATTCATAAGGGAAAAGAAATGAGTGAAACAAAATTTAAAAGCCAAGCAGTGGCTCACTGTCATGAAGGTCCCTGGATGCAGCCACTGTTTCTTGTGGCCTATTTGCAGTTGAGAGTGTTTGACCTCAGCCAGTATTGATAGCTTTCTAGAGTCCTAATATGTGAATCTGTAAAGATTAGGACTTTTGCTGTACTTTCATGAACAGCTAATACAGAAAAGGCAGAAAGTATCTACTACATGGAGTCGTCTAGCCTTGCTCTTTGGAGGGTGGTCCACCATCAGCAGCCTTGTCCTCCCCAGGGAACCTGATAGAAATGCAGTCTCAGGTGTTCACCCAGACCTTCCCAATCAGACTCTGCATTGTAACAGGATGTGCAGGTGATCTTTATGCACACTAACATTTGAGAAGCATTGCTCTAGAATAGCATCTGAGAGAGACCTTTAACATTGATATTTTATGTAATTCTTAATTACCAAGAGGTATTAAGTGAAAGAAAGAAAAGGGAAAAATAAAGAATACTTTGAAGATGCAGTAGGACTACACTCCCTGCACATGTAGCAGTTGAAAGTCTCATCTTCCAAACTGACTTTGAACTCCATAAACATAAACATACATGAATGCCAAGGGAAAAAAATATGTGCTATTAGAAGGTTTTGTTCTTTAGCATCTTCTCACTTTCTTTTTATGTTGTTTATATTGATAATCTTTCTTTACCTTACTAGTGTTCTAGTTTATTTTGATTATGTTAAAAGGGGGAAAGAAAAACCTCATTCAGGCATATCCCAGCACTTCTTTGAGGATGTCTGGATAATATCCCCTTCAGCCCACTTGAGGTCTTCTCAGTCTGGCCTAATTCTTGAAAGCTCCCAGAATTCATACATTTCACTTGCCAAAAAAAGGTAGAAACATATTTAGACTTTGTTTAGGCCACTTTTTAAATATTATACTTGGTTTTTCACACTGTACTTTTTTAAATTAAGGTATCATTGATATACATCTCATGAAGGTTTCACATGGGCAACATTGTGGTTTCAACATTCACCCGTATTATCAAGTCCCCCCACAACCCTTTGCAGTCACTGTCTATCAGCGTAGTAAGATGCTATGGAGTCACTACTTGTATTCTCTGTCATACTGTACTTTTTTAAAAAACACATCAATTAAACAGATCAGCTAAGAGCAATCAAAATTTTTTAAATGTTTGAGGAATACAGACCCCTAAGCAAAAAAATTTGAGGCCCACAGAAGTGTGTCTAGGGAAATGAGGTCAGTGAGGGGCCTGAAGACATGTCTGACACAAGGCTGTACCCCTCATGGACTTCAAACACACCCATTAGTCATTTCCGTGGAAGGAAACCTATACACCAATAACCAAACCACAGAATAACCTCTGGTAAAATCATGCAGGCTTACAACCTAGACATGATTTGGGGGCTGTTTTCACACCTCCAAAATGTAGTTACAATGAATATTTATCCTACTGAGCCACTTCTTTTAACACATAATTTGTCCTTTATCTACCCGCTCTCATTCACACTTCATTCATTTGCCTACTTAACCCCCTCTGTACCAGCATATCTCTCTCTCTCTCTCCCATTGGGCCACTCTCTAGTCCTCTATCTACCACTGCACTTCGGATTTCCTCTACTCCTGCATCCTCATGGCAAACATGAATTTCCAAAGTGGGACCAACTTCAAGTGTGGGGACATTGACTTTACAGCTTTCTAGTAGATTCCAGAAAAGTATAGTCAAAATCTGACTTTGGGTTAATTGTCAGTTTTGATTTCTCATAGCTTAAAAATAATCATTTTAAAATTTCGGAGCATATCATGGTTTACAAGTAACTCATATTTTAATCTTATTTTATTCTTACAAGAGCTTAGTGTGATGAATAAGGTCATCATTGCCATCATATCCATTTATAGGTAAGTCACAAAGTTTGAAAGAAACTTCAGTGGTGAGTTCCGATCAAAACATAGTTTTATGACCCTGTGATAAGCAATCTTAGAGATCTACTTTGGAGATTTCATTGTTTTGCTATTATTTTCAGAAGCTAACATACCCAAATATGAAATTATGAAAAGTATGTCTACCACCGCTTACAATCTTTCACATCAGAAATAAATCTTAAATCCTAGAAAGGCTTCAGCCAGAGGATGCCGTTGTCACCGCAAAGCAACAGGTGTTCATTATGGAAAGAAGAGCAGGGGTTGGGTGGGGTGAGTGTTTGTTTGCTTGGTTGGTTTTGGTTTGGTTTGGTTTGGGTTGGGTTTTTTACCATGCAATGATGTCTTTTTACGTGTGAGTTTTTACATCAGGGACAAAGAGCAAAGTGAAAAAAATCAAGGAAGCTGCCATTTCATCCACAACCCCCGTGTTGTTGGACTCATTTGCTGTGGGTTAACTGTCAGAGACAGTAAACCTTGGCATTAGTTAGGACATGTGAGAGCCAGGATAGAGGCCTCATGCCAACAAAAACCCTGGTTTCTCTCTTTAAATGTACAAAGAAGAGTAGTAGACAAAGTGGAGACTCAGAACGAAAACCAGAATCTAGGTGGGGGAGGCCAGGCGGGTCTCCAGTGCCTGCAAAAAGACCCAGGGGCCGGCATGAGAGGGCCTCCCCTCTGCTGCTGCTGTGGCTGTTACACATACTTGCAGAGTGAATAAGAGAATGATGGGTTGTCATTTAGACACCTGCTGTGAAATCAGACTATGAATCTGTCAGCTGAGCCCCTTCTACTTCCCCTACCTCATCTTTCCCTCTGTCGTCCCCCGTCGCCCCTCTCCACGTGACAATGGAAATATGTGTTGCCTTGTATGGTTGGTCTGTAGACCAAGTCCTTTTTCCTACTTGCTGGCATTGTGCCTTGAGATTAGTTAAGGCCAAAGTTATTACATTTCTATTTCTACTGAAGGACACTGTAAATTGTTTGAGCTTCTCTACTTAGACTACATTAAACAAAGTTGAACGATCTGTTTTTTCCTTCTTGCTCATTTTGAATTGCATTTGAATTGCATTCGTGAAACCAGAGTGGTCATGTGTGTGTCTCTGTGAGTGTGTGTGTGTGTGGTTACACATCCATATTTGAACTGATGTAGAGGAAAGGCCAGGACAAAATGAATAGACTCCCTCAATAGTTAGAAGTTTCTCTTTAAGACAGAAGTAGGACTGAGGTTATTGTATAAAGTACTTTCAAAATATCTGAGTGAGATGATTTTCACTAAAATGAGGTTTTGTGAGAATTTATGGGAAGACTCAAAATAATAGAAAATTGAAATGAATATATATTTCTAAGATTCCATTTATTAAAAATAGACATTCTTTAGAATGATAAAAATACTTAATATTATTAATATTTTATTTTTAAAATCACAGAGAGCAAGGACTTCTCTGCCTAGTGACTAGAGCACCTATAATCTAAGATTTTCACATAGCCCCCAGAACACTAGAAATTCTTCAGATTAATCCAGGTTCGAAATCTTTATGTCTCTGAAATATTTTTCTTGGCCATGTACTTGAGGATTGTGGATGTCAGTTCTTTCTTTTCAGCTGCAAACACACAGCGAAGTACCAACAGAATCAGGTACCCATTAGAACAAGCTTTTTTGACTGTTCATTCTCATTACATTTCTTTCACACAAGAGAACTACTCTAGTTTCCTCTTGATGGTAGGTTAGGTTGGCTCACAATGCCTGAAAAAAAAAAAAGAGGTTACTTTGAAAGCCTATTTTGAAAATTCCTATCTGTAGCATATTAATTAGGAATATTAAGATTTGTAGGAGTCCTTACAAGTCACAGAGATGAGACCTCTTGGTCCATGACTCCTGTAGGCACAGAACCCCCTCACCAGCCCTTTGTTTCCCACCCCCGGTCATCTAAACTACTGGCTGTGGACGCTATCTTAGGGTGAATGATGCTCCTAAGTTTAGAATCATGGGTTTACAGGCACACTCCTCTAAAGTAGCTACTTGAAAGACAAAAGAGATCACAGCCTATGAGATGCTAGCTCTGAAATGAAAAAGAAAAAAAATGCACCTTTTAGAGAATGTGTATGGTACAGTGATTTTAGTCCAGCAAGTACTAGCGTCTTGTCCATTTGTCCCACTCCTGAGCCTGCAGTTGAGCCAAAAATCTCCTGAGCCAAGCTTTCTCGCAAGATTTCCTGTACTTCCTGTTTCTGTGTGAGCCAGAAATACCATGAGAACGACCTTTCTTGTGGTATTTTTGCACTTCAACCTCGGGATGAAGATGATCCCATATTGGGGAGACTTTTCCCAAATGGAGCAACATTTTCAATTTTCAAACCTTCAGACAAAGTAGGCTCCTCCTTGGGAAAGAAAATTTGAGATATTTGCTTGGCCCTAACTCATCTCCACTAGGAAATATTCATGTTCAGTGATCCAACATTTTGTAACTTCTCTAAGGTATTTTTGTAAGGAAATATGTAACACAATATAAAGAATCCAGTGGAAACTTGTATTTTTTAAAATGTCACTCTTGAAGAAATGTGCAGTGCAGGGTTGTATTCTTAATAGATTAGCTATGTGACATATTATATCATATATTTGTTTTCTTTGTTCTTAACCCCTTTGTTCCAAGGGTCAGGATATCCTGATGCTAAGTACTATTGCAAAATAACTGAGCAAAAATAAAAATAGTCAAACACTTAGGAAACTCTCCAGTTGTTATGTCAAGGAAGTTTGTGACTGAGGGGTGAGTTTAAGACATTATTCAGGAAACATGCTAATAGAGTGCAACAGCCTACATGTGCTTATTAAATAAAATCATCTCAGTTCTAGAGAGCTTTAATGCCCCTAGTCTGATGGAAGGGTTAGATAAGAACTGGAAGGGCTGTGAAAGTGTCAGACTAATACTTAAATCCATTCATCTCTTACAAAGAAAGAAGGGGGAAAGGACCGTCTTTCTCATACGTGGATCACTGATTTTTCTCTAACTGGATTCAATGAATACCTGATTATTTTAAGAAGATCTGTCTGATCAATATTTTAGTATTGATATTCATGAGCAGTAGTGTCTGCAATATCTTTTATTGTTGCTTTACACCCTCAAAAAGTGTTGACCCTTCTTCACCTATTAGGAAAGGGAGTAGGTTTGCCAGTGTATTTTTCCATCCAGAAAAAAGACAAGCCACTGAATTCAATGCAGAAAACTAAACTTTTAACCATGGGTATAGAGGAATAATAATAACAACAACAAAATTACAGTGGCCTCTGCTGGTTTCAACTTTTTAAAAATGAGGTGAAGGCAATGAAAATAACACACACCCTACAATGGTCTTTCTCGTCTCTCTTAAGTCTCCTCTTCTCCCCCCTAAAGAAACATTAAATGATTGTGTGATAAACCAGCCCCGAAAGGAATGTAGAGCAGGAGCAACAGATTGTACATCAGCAAAAGAAAATGCCAAGCAAAATAAAGCACTTTGCAATGCAGAGATGTGAAGAGGAGAGAAAGATGGGATTGTTACAATGGCCTCCAAGAAAACAGCAGCTATCCACGTGAATGTTCAAGTTCAAATTGTTCCTACCAACCCAATTTGCTGGCAAAAATGCCAAATACAATACCACCCCACTTTCATTTATGTCCAGGGCTTTTCATATAAGCCGCAGGGGACGTCCCCTTTTGTTATGTGGGTCAGTACCTGCATCTCTGAGTTTCAGGACCCAGGTCGTGTGGCCCACAATTGTCCTCAGCTGACCTGCTTTCAGGTGGTGGCCCAGGAGTTAGCGGCCCAGATATTAAGACCCCAGTGCTCTGTTACCTGGAAAGTGAATGTTCAACCATCTCTTTACTTTCTTTTCACTGCCATTCATGCTTGCCACACACAAATATCCTTTAAAACTATTAGCACTTTTCTTTGAAATGGGTTTTTAGCAGTCTCAAGGTCTGTGTGCAAACTTGGCAATCCCTCTACATGTTTGCACGAGGATCTTGATGGTTCACTAATTCACTGCTCTGAGTTAGCTTTGGAATGTGATTCAATGTTATTTCCCTTCCAGCTGAAGGGCAGCTGAGGTTACAAAGAGATTTGACTAATAGGTCAAAACCCAGTTAGGTTTGCTGAGAACCGAATGACAGCAAAGGGGGAGGGGAATAGAGGAAGGGAGTGTGTGAACTGTGGGGCTGAGGATCAGTCCGAGGGCCTTGTGACCATCCCATCCCAGTGAGACCGTAGTGGACTAGCAAGACGGCCCCCACCAGCTCTTGTAGAGAGCAGCAGCCGCTCAGCTGCCGTGTTTCCCGTGAGCTCCTTGGGCTTATAGGGCTGGAGCAGGGGAAGCTTCTGGGCTTCCTGCAGCACAGAGGCCTCTCCTTACCTGACACCTTTGGATAGCTGGCCTCTGGAGGACCCCTCTGAGAGGCTGGCAAAGGGGAGCCCTGCTTCTCTGCCTGAAGCCCTGAACAGCTAGACAAGCCCTTGACAAACTTTGACAGGCACCAAAAGAGGATTGAGAACAAATAGATCAGAAGAAGAGGAAAAGCCCATGCTAAAACCTCGATGGCTTTTTTCCCCAGCTGTCGTTCCAGCTGTAGCCTGGGATTAATTAAGTGCTGTGAAGTCAGTGCCTGAGAGAGAAGGGGGAAAAAAATGCATTCTCTCTCTAAGGAAGGAGTACAGTAACAGTTCCCACCAGTGAGAAACCTTGGGAAGGGAATCGCCCTCGTCGCCAGTGTTTGTGCAGGGACTGGAGGGACAGGGCGGCTGCGCCAGGCTGGAGGACGCTTGCCTTTCCGGAGCTGGAGAGGATTTTACGGGGCTTCGCCTTCCCCTGCCTGGGAAGAATTTCCCCTCGGGTGGCGGCAGCAGCCGCGGCAGGGAACAGGGCAGAATGCCTGTGCTGGAGCGCTGTTGCCGCTCGGCGGAGCTAGGCAGGAGGTGGACAGCCCCAGAGGGGGTGCTGCCCTCCTCCGTGGGCAGCCGGCTGGGGTGCCAGCAGGGGCCGCTGCCCTGGAACTTGCCAGAGATGATCAGGATGGTAAAGCTGGTTTGGAAATCCAAAAGTGAGCTGCAAGCGGCTAAACAGAGAGGCATTCTGGAGAATGAAGATGCTCTGCACAGCTTCCCAGGTAAATTGACATAAGGAATGAAAGGTAATAGGGCCAAGTCTGATTACTTTCAGTCCCTTCCTTGGAGAGCCCAAGGCACAAAAATAGAAAAAGGAAGGAAGATAAACTGTGCAGCAGAGGGTTTCAGAGGGCTGTGATTAATGAACGTGTGCTCTTATATAGAAACGCATCTTAAAATTAAGAGTGATGTGGTCAGAGGAGCATTAATAGCCTAGAAATCAAGAAACCTGGGTTCTGGGCTCACCTTGTCACTTGCTTGCCTTGTGCTTGAACAAGCAAAATTTTCTGAGCCTCAATCCCCCAGATAGGGGAGGGGTAGAATTGGATGCTCTTTAATGTCCATCCTGTCTTGCAATTTCTTGTCAACAGGTCAGAGTTATCTCCGAGACAATATTCTTCCTGGGTTGCTTTTTGTAATACTTTATATAAAGTAAAATGTATGTTTCAGTTGTGAACTATAGAACTACAGCATGTATGACAAACCCAGGACTGAGTTTGGCCAGGAAGGTTTTTTATGTCCTGGGAAAGTTGGTAAACTTCCTTGCCTTGGTTTCCCCCTTTGACAAATGACAATAATACAGATCCCCCGCTGATACCAGGGGAAAATCAACTCACTCACAAATGTGGAAATGGTGATTCATGGGGACTTTGTCATGTTATAAGAATGTGCTGTGTTTGGGACAGTGTGGAGAAAGAACTTTGTTGTGTTTCTAGCAGTGGGCACTACAACCACAGCTACCTAGGACCCCTGTGAAGGATCCCAAGGTGCTGTGATCACACCACCAACTTAGGAGACATAACTAACTGCAGGCTGCCCTCTTCCTTCAGGGAATGTGTTAGTAGATATTTTCAAAGTAATGGTTTGCTTTAGAAGAATGAATATGAGCATGTGTTTATGCATTTGAAAGGTTGATCAGCCCCATACAAGGGAATCCTGACATACCACTGGTGCTGAGAGATGGGATTTGACAGAAAAGATATACCCAAAATTACCTCTCTCTTTCTCATGGAACAAGACCAGGAAATCCAAATTCAGACAATTCTGTTTTTAATAATTTATGTAGAAAAAATGTTTAAGTTGCCTAATAATCTAAGCAGAATATTATTCAAAAATAATGCTCTAGGAAAAAAAAGATTCTTAAGAAAGAAAAGTTAGTGGTGTTGGTCTCAGGAAACAATGAGTTCTTAGTAAAGCAAAGGAAGCCAGTGGGACTAAGGATTATGTGGCAACTGGGAGATAGATGCTCAGAGAAATGGGTCTTGGTCAGAAGACATGAGGTGATGTTGAAGCCATCCCATATTTCGTGTGGGTAGTACAAGAAAAATGGGGAAAAAACCCTGGGCAGAAAACTCATCCACAACACTTCAACTGTTACTACTCTTTGTTTATTCCAGTAAGTGAAATGATTAAAATTCATATTTCAAATGACATCTTTTATAAAACTACCTAATTCCACAGATGTTAGCATATCTGTAGGGAGAGGAATAGATTATTTATATTACATGCTAGTGGGTGTCTAACTCCTGAAAAAGCAATACTACAGAGAGAACACAAAACTCCTAAAACTGTTTATCACTTGAAAGGTCAATTTTTCTGGATGTTATACGGTTGAGTTGGTTTAGTTTTAACATGTCCCTGGACCCCTGCCTCACTCTCAATGGGCTACATCTCAGGGAGGCTTCCCCGTGGTCGGCCGCCCCCTCTGTCCTGCCCTGGAGGAGGCAGGCTCTATTTCAGCACCACTCCAAAGGCTGTCAGTTTGCCTCCTCTTCTTCCGGTGCCTCCCCGTCCTCAAGATGAGGGTCTTGTGCTTTCTGGCATGGACACGAAACCTTATCATCCTTATATGCATCATGGGGCCGTATGATGAAGCCCCAGAGACAGGCTGCTTTACTTTCCAGACTGTCTGATATATGCTCCTGTCGTGTTCCCGCTGCTGCATGTCTTCCTCCCATCAGGTGTTCTGTGCCTTTCTCACTACAGGAGCGTGACAGCAAGGGCTTCAGGAACACTTGTAGCAGATTTCCAAAAATCTGGCCTTTTTCCATTTTTAGAAGGAGATGGTTTAAGCTCTCTTCAGGCTGTGTCTGGAGCTTTACAGTAGAAAGCTCCTCAAAAAAACACCTAGACACACAGTGATCTCTTTCTCCTGTCTCTCAAATCTGACCCTGGCCTCAGAACCCTGAAACAATTTATACCTCAACCATCCTAAACTTGCTATTCCCCAAAATACATCTAGTGGTGCCTGCCTCTGAGCCTTGCCTGTTGCTTGGAATATCTCCCTTTAACTTTGCCAACTGAAAATGTTTAATTCAAACTACAAAGTCCAGCTCAAGTATTCCTTCCTTTGTAATGACTTTCCTGATCTCCACCTATCCACAAAATCTTCCTCCACTGTCATTTATTCCCTCCTCTCTACTATTTTACTTGTAAGAACCTAACATATTACATTGATACAACATTCTTGCCATGCTACTAACTAAAAACAGGAAAATTAAGTACTATAACATTCTATGTATATATACTTCAACTGTTTGTGATAACAGATGAATAGGTTTATTTTTTTTTAAGCCATGAATTGCAGAAGTAAGTATGAATAAAACCCACAGTCTAGAGGACTTTAGAAGTGGGTGTCCCTGTTTCCTAATAAGTTGAACTTAACCTTCAAAAGTACAGCTTTTCTTTTCCTTAGTGAACGGCATGATTATTTTCACTCATGCTTCTTAGACAAGATTGGAACTTTGTTTCTTATGAGTGAGATAGAAAAGTGGTCTAAGATCTTGCTAAGGTAATAAATGGAAAGAGCAAAAGAATCAGTGGGAAAATGAGTGCATAAATGTGTATTCATCGGTGATTTTAAGATGAAATTCACTGGCTTGTGAGTGACGGAAGATGGGAACAGAGTAAGTGCTAAGAAGGAGGTTATCTGTGTGAACGTCTTCCTGTCACCTACAGACAGGCCTTCACTGAAGATTAATGGAGACTGTTCAAAGCAATAACCCGGAGGAGGGAATGGGGACAACGTGGGGAAGGGACTCATCATCCTTGCACGTGGTGGGGGATTGGCATTAGCAGTGGCAGAGGCAGCGTCTGCCCTGGAGAGGGGCTCCGGACGTCGTGAGCGTGCCCAGAATGGGAGCGTCAACTCAGTTCATCGACTTGTACCCAGTTATTTAATTCTACTAATGCTCACATCATTTTCCCTTTATGAAGCAAACAAAGGATGGTCTAAATATCCAGTTAACACAAATGAGGCAAACAGTAGACTAGAGACTGAACAGCTTGTCCAGGGTCTCACACTGACACTGGGTCGGAACCCAACCAGGATCTCCATCACCCAACTCTCCTCCCAAAACTGACATGAGCGGGGCACATGCTGGGTAATTCAGATTCAAACCAAGGCCTTGCTTTAATAATTATATGTAGGTGGACAAGCATGGGGACTCATGATACAATTTAAACCTTGCCCAAACCAGAAAAATACTATTACCATGCAAAATAAGTCAAAGGACTGTGCCTCCTTTACATTTCTCTGCTTATTTTATGGGCGTTGTTTGAAATCCAAGCTTAAAGTTCAGGGAAGGTCCAGAGGAAGATTCCCATTTCTTATCTCTAGAAAGTAGGCTTTAAAGCCTGGTGGTGAGAGCATGCCCAGAAGTGGGGAGTGGGGAGAGGGTAGAAGGACTGGAAATAAACAGGCAGTTTCTCAAATGCTGTGAGTGCAAATATTACTCTAATTGTAATTCTAGTCAGCAACCTGTCTAAGACTAGACAGCCCCTAGGAGGACTCGTTTTTAGTTGAATAAATAATTTGATTTCATCCCTCAACCAAATAACTGCAAACTCTGTAGCTATTGAACTTTCATTTTGGTGTCTCTGGTCTCAGTTTTACACTGCATTTTACTTATTTATTAGACTTGTTTTTATTTCAGTAGTCTTTGTTTCCAGAAAAATATTTTTTTAAAAAACAACTCCCTCAAAAAAAATTCATTTTCCCCATAGCCATGGTAACTTGTCGTGTCTTTCAAAGAAAATACAAATATCAGAAATTTGCTTTATACTCAGCCATGAAAATCAAACAACTTCAGAAGAAAAAAAATCTCTAAAAGAATTCTGATTCCGAGTTCTACAATTTAAATTGCCAAAGTATTTTTAAATATCGCAAGAATCAGATGTGACATAAATTAAATATACTGAAGACTGAACACTTCTCTCATTATAATTCAAGGATTATTTATTGAGTACTTAGTGTATACCAGGGACTATGCTAGACACCAGTTACTCAGGGAAGAGAAAATGCTTAATGAGAGAATAACAATTAGGAATTTCTGAATCAGAGCTCACTCTACAATTTCAGTTTAAAAATAAGCATTTGTTAGTCTAAACCTCTATGCCAACTCAAAGCATTAGCTAAAAGCTGGTGAAATTCAAAAACATTCGTAAAAATTCAAACCCAGGTTGAAATTCTCATCAATATTACTGATTACATTCAGAGAAGGACAAATTGCTTTGAACAAAGAATCAATTAGTCTTCACAGTAGTGACATTAATTCATAACATTTTTCTAACACTGCTTCTTCTAGACATTAGTCTGCTCTCAATCTGTAACTGTACTGGATAATAATCATTGACACTTCATCCATCCTTTAAGTGTAAATGCAAAATTGAGTGAAAATTGGGACACATCAACTTATAATGAACTAAACCTGACTTCCTTGTTTTCAGAATGACATGACCCCTGCAGAAACCCAGGTTCAAAACTGCTCTCTCCAATTGTTCAATTCCAAAAGGTTCCAAAAAGATAGGTTAAGAGTACCAGAACATAGTTGTAACGTTGAGATTTAAAAATGTTGAAGTCTTGCCTCTCTATTACTGAACCGTGTGAGCCTGGGTACATCACTTCTCTCTGTGCCTCCGTTTCTTCTACTATGAAAAGGGAGTTAACAGTAGTACTGTCACAAAAAGTGGGGACTAAATGAGACAATACCCAAAAATAAGTGCCTAAAAAGACCTTAAGCCCTACTTACATTCTCAGTAAATGGTAACCATTATCATTTATTGGTATTATCTATTTTCTAGATGATTTCTCTCACACTCACTGCCTTCTTTCTGTTCAGCCACATGGCCCTTAGGCAAACCCCATATTGTTTTGTCTATCATCTTGCAATTGCCCCCAATTCCAGGACCCTGTTTGTCCTTTTCCTCTCTACTCTGTGATTTAGATCAATAAGATTAACAGGAAAATCAAAATAAGTCTTGCCCCTCTTCAGAATCCTTCAGTGATTCATTGTCTTCAGAGAACTCTCCAAATCTTTTTACCCTGCATGCAAAGCTTGCCACACTCTGGAACTAGCTTTTTTTTTTTCCTACTTATTTGTCATATTGTCCACTAAATACTTACAGTCCATCCGGACAGGACAAGCATCCCACAGCTTCCTGCTTGCTTTCTGCTCATTGTCCCCAATGCCTAAAATGACTTCCCACCATGTCCCCAACTTCTGCCATTCCCCATTTGTATGCCATTCCCTGCATGAAGCTTTCCTGAGATTACTGAGTAAGGCTGTGACTTTCTCTTCTGAAGCCTCATGGAACTTTGTGTTCATTTCACAGGCAAGTCATTTTATTACAATTAATGTAATTTTCTTTCTCCCCACCTAGATTTTCAGCTTTTGGGGACTCTGGAGAGCATTCTATCTTCTTTGTGTTCTCCCTAGCATCTTTGACTTGGCAGCCTCTCAATGCACCTTAATAAGTGAAAAAAAAAATTATCAGAAGGAATAAAATAGCTTACCAGTTGCCATTAAAAGCACAAATGAACATTTTTGCTAGGCACAGATTACTCAAGAAATATGAATTCTGGTCCTTCCTTTTAATGGAATCTTTTTTAAACTGATATTCTGCCAAAAGGTCAGGATTAGTCATTATAGCTTTTAGAGTAAAAGAAAAGAATACACAAGAGTAAATTTCAGAACTGTTAAAAAGGTGTAAAGAGTGTGCAAAGCTAATATGAGACAGTTCTCTCTTCATAGAAAGAGATTTAAATCTACTGATAATTATGCAATTTTAGAACTCATGCATAAAATTATGCCTGCTTTTATATACTTTAACAAAATTACTCTGTTCCTGCATTTGGAACATGTTACATCAACCAAAGTTTCAAAAGTGGCTTCTCTTACAGATAACAGTCGGTATATCCCTCAATATAACTTCAAAAATAGAATGTGGGAGGTATGTGTTTACACAGTCCTACAAGTGAGCTTTTGAGAGGACAGAACTGAATGGAGGATGTTATTCCCATGTCCTCTGCTCTTTGCCTGGAAACAATTTCTTCTTTTTTTCTTTTTCTTTCTTTTCCTTCTTTCTTTCTCTCCTCTCTCTCTCTCTCTCTCTCTCTCTCTCTCTCTCTCTCTCTCTCTCTCTCTCTCTTTCCTCTCTCTCTTTCTTTCTTTCTTTTCTTCTTTCTTTCCTTCTATATTTCTTCTTTCTTTCAACAAACCTGGTTTAACTGGACAACAAAGCATTGACTCTTGCATCTAACTAATTTCTAAAGGGAAAACATTAGAAGTGTTATTGTAAAAAGACCAAACTACAAGTTAATTTTTAAACTCAGAGAAGCAACTGAAAGTGTGTGCTCTTTTCTACTATCTGATTTTTTTCACACCTTAATTATCAGACACTTCACAGTACATAGTAAGTACATATCACCATATCAGAAATAGTGAGCAAAGCTCAAAGTACTTGTGATTTAATACAATGCTCTAGCCTAAATGTACACACAGTGCAGACTTTATTCTTTCTTTTTCTACTTATCTCTCTCTACTGTTCCATAAATTTCTCTGTAGAATTAACTTCCATCTCTCAAATGCTAAGAGACCACCCCAAGAAATGCCTTTTGTATCTTTGCACTTGTGTTAAATTGCCTCAAACTACATTATCAGAGACCCTCCCTTCAGAATATTACTTCTTGCCTTAAAAAATCCACATGGCATGATATTTTATAGATTATAAGCCAAGCCCCCAGACCTGAGCATTCTGTGACTTCATCATCTTGCACACAAGTGCTGAGGGGGTACTACAGAAAAGCCCGTAGATCATGTTCCTTATCACTAGCAACAAGAGAAAACTTACACATTGGCCTTGTGGGCAATTGAAAGGCATAGCTGACAAAAACAAAGCAGGTACAGTTGCGTATGGGCTTAAAGGGGAGTCCAAGGGGCCATGTTTGTTGCAGAAAATTAAAATCCCTAGAGAGAAGAACAAATTTCAAGAGAAATTAGGTAGCAGTTGCATTTACCTTGCAGTAGCAAATGAAAAGTGGAAAAGTCTGAAAATTGTAAAATAAAATCAAAGTGCAAGATATAATGTGAATGAATATAAATCTTTGGTCAAGTTATTGAAAAGAAAAATTAAATAACAAAGGGTGATAAGTCATATATAATGCAGTAATTAGAACTTGTCCCATTGAATCCTCAGCTGTTTCTCAGCTTCTGGAATTAAAGCCAAAGCATGAAGATTCTCTTTCTTGCTTCCTTCTCCATCTTTCTTTGAATGGCGTCCATATCTCACTCAAATCTACAGACTGGATGAACACTTCTGAAAACCCAAAGACAGACTCATTTAAAGGGTCTGTGACAAAAAGTCATTCAAAAAAAAGAGATGATTTAGAAAGAAGGCAAAAGGCCAGGTAGACTGCTGACCACAGAGCACCAAGTGGAAGAAAGTAAGGCTGGGTCACTACAGAAAAACTGAATTCAAGTACAAGAAGGGTAACCAAAATACCCACACAAGTGGCGAGGAAGTGGTCACTGTGGAAAACATTTGTAACAGAGATTTTAAACTTCCACACTCAAGTGTGCAATAAAAGATAGGCTGTTTCTCCAACTAATCAAATCTTTCCACCCTAATGGAGGATAAAACAATTTATACTTGCTAATTAACAAGGCAGTGGTCAGTCTCTTGAAGATTAATTCACTTCTTTTGGATACATACTTTCCCTCAGCAAGACGGAATCTGGGTGAATGTGTGTCTTGGGCTCCCACACACTTATCTGAGCGTTTCTACTGTGCGCGATGCGAAGTGCCAGTCCGAGACAGGGAAGCAAAGGCATGTCCACCTGACTGCTGGGTTCTGCCTTTGACTCTTGGGTCCCCACAATTCCCCAGGGTGT
Source organism: Manis javanica (assembly GCF_040802235.1). NCBI lineage: Eukaryota > Metazoa > Chordata > Mammalia > Pholidota > Manidae > Manis > Manis javanica. Next base: position 54,985,711 of record NC_133168.1, read on the forward strand.
CAGGAGTAGATGTCCTTATCCTGTGCCATCTCCTTCCCAGAAGAAGGATGCCTCAAAGTGAATGGGGCAAGAAACAATACCTGCAGGCCTCACTCTCACCATTAATGAGATCTACAAAAAGAATGTAGAGAGTCCCTTTATCTTTCCACAAAGAATATTTCCCAACTTTATGTTGTGCTGTAAACTCACACACAGCCAAACGACAAATAAACAGAAAAAAGCCTCTTAACTCTGAAGATCAAGCAATGACTATTGACGCCCTCTTTCTCTTTTCATTATTGCTGTAGCATCCTTAATTGTCCCCGGTGGATGACTCTGGTGGGGTAGAAAGGGAAGATACACATAAAAGAGTGCAAAAAGAAAAAGCACACAGATCTATTTCAAAATACATTATCTCCTTGCACATTGGTGGGGCTACCACGTGCTGGACCCTATACTTGAATACTGCATACACAATATTGTTTATTCTAGTTACATTCCCGTGCGTATGCTGAACCCAATTTTTCTACCTTATCATCCCTCTTTTTCCTCTTAAATACACACGTACATTTGAGCAACCAGCTCAGGACTCTAACTCTGAAAAGTTCCACTGAATGACTGGGAGGCATGAAACAGGACGTGTACAAGGCACACCTTTCTGGTCAGTTTTCACACTGAAAGCTGAGGTTTTATACTAAATACAAATTGGAATCGTCCTTATAATCATACCGGGCACTGTACTCTGGTCAGTCATGCATCTTCATTGCTTGAATGTGCTAATTGGACATTTCTAAGAATTATCCTTCCCCTGTCTCTGCACTCTGGCCCCTTGTGAGAGGATGGGTGGGAGGCCCTGGGAGGGGTGAGGAAAACACTCCTGCTGGCAGCACTGTAACTGGGATCATATTGCCTCTTCCATGGCAGCTGATACAGAGAAACTGCTGCCTCCCTCCCTGCCCTTCTCGAACTCATTGGAGGTTTAGGTACACCTATCTTCTGCCCGTCTTATCTCCTTTGAATATTAGTTGAATTCCACACAGTATCTTGGATCAGTCCCTAATGCTAGAGTAGAACAAAAGATTTCCTTGTCAATTGGTATGTAGAATCAAGAATTGTGACCACCAGATTTGTAAACTCTGAAGCAAATTATTCTACCTTCTTCAGCCCTGAATGCCCTATTGTTTGATTTGATGATAAATGCACTGTAGAATGTGAACAAACAAGCTGGATTAAAACCAACTTTGTTATGAAGAAAAAATGCTTAAATGTCTCAAACTCTCCAAAAATAATTAGAAACACTGTAGGTAGGAGGTCACAGATTAGAAATTTATGTTTTAATGTTAAATACAAATATTTATACTTACTAAGCAATAAATATCATTTGAATGGGGATGTATTCCCAACTTAGAGAAGAAATTGAAACGTATACTTAGTGGTTATTTATTCAAACTATTAGGAAAGAGAAATACATAATTCAAACTTCTAGGTATCTCTTCCAAAGCAATTCAATTAAATAATTACCTTGTGAGTGTCTACTCAGTGTATAGCACTGTGCTATGTACTTGGGAGGATGGCAGAAGGAAGGAGGTTATGAAGAGACAAATACATAAACAACCTACTGATATCAAAGCAGAATGGCACATGTTTTAAGACACAGTAGAAAGAATACTCTGTGCAAACATCAAGGAAGAACCGGGACTGCTTATTCAAATACATGCATTTACTAATGATCATGTGCAAGAACCTGTCTTGGTTCCTTAGAAAATAAAAATTCAATAACCAAGGAAATAGAGGTTTTAGGAAGGGATAGATGGATGATAAACAGATGATAAACAGATGATTGATAGATAGATAGATAGATAGATAGATAGATAGATAGATAGATAGATAGATATAGACAGATAGACAGATAGATAGATAGATGATAGATAAAGAAAGCTAGGTAGGTAACAAATGCTGTCCTAGAGTTACATACACAAAGTCTATGCCAACACTCAAGGGAGTGATTAATTCTGTCTGCATGAAGGGTGTTAAAGGAGTTTCCAGAGAGGAGGTGATTTCTGAAGTACAATTCAAAGTAAGTTACATTTCTCCAAATGAAGAAGAGATAGAGAATATTACAGGAGGAAGAAACAATAGGAACAAATGTAGGAAATTTTGAGAAATGCCAAGTTGTTGGATATGGAGTCTATCAAGAGCAGGGATAGAGGTAAGACTAGAAAGGAAGGCTGGGGACTGGTGTACTGAGGGCCTCCTCATCTGGCTTTTCAAGAGTATATCCTTCAACAAGGAGAAGGCTTTGAATAGTTTTGGTGGGAAGTGACATGATAAGTTTTACAGTTTAGAAAGATCACTCTAGCAACAGTGGCTGATGGAGAGTTGGACTTGAGGTACCAATGGATTTCCAACCATTGGTTTGATTTCACCAACCATGCTTAGTGGATATTGAGAATTTTTAGATGAAGAATGTCTTCCCTTGAACTTGATAACCAGTTTTCCCAAGTGCTATAGTATTTTATACAGAACCACAAGAAATAATATGCAAACCATTAAGCCAAAGCCCTTTACCACTGGACACCGCTGTCCTAAAAAATATATATTCTTAATGTTCTTCCATCCAGACCTCCCATTCCAGCTATGCTCTTCTTTTCCCCCAAGTCAAGCCCTGAGACAATTTATCATCAGTCTCAGAACAGTCTATCCCTCCTACTTTGCCAAGTCATGTTTCTTTCTTCAAGTTGTTGGGCTTTCTTAAGCAAACAATTCTATGAAGGCTAGTTGCCATTGGATGGATGAGAAATACATAAGAAAAATACAATTTATTCTATAGCTTATAATGTAGTGAGTTTGATAAAACCACATACTTGAACACAAACCAAGTGTGATAGGTACTCCATGAGGACTGGAGATAGAGTGACCCAGAAAGGCTTTGTGTGGTCTGGTCATTATAGCTATGTCTTTAAGATGGTTAAGATCTCAACACATTGTGACAAGGTGACCTTGAATGTGCATAGGTACAAAGATGTAAAAACATAAGATTGAGAAATGGATATTAGTCAAGTTAACCTGTGTGGCATTTGGAGTAAAGAATAGTGGGAAACAAAGAGATATTAATGGAACCAGCTTGCATATGGACAAGAAATCTTAACTTTTGTAGAACCATTGAAAAGTTTTAAGTAGAAAAGTAGAGAAGTCTTTGCATTTCATAATAGAAAGTGCCTTTAAGATCATCTAATTAAACCACTGCGTTTTTTAAGATGACAGAACTTAAGACCCCACAGAGGTTACACAAAATACTTGGAGCTGAATTTGAGGTCCCTTCATGCTCAGCCATGCTGTCTTCCATGGTCAAACCCCAAAAATGCCCCTCTACCTGATAATCCCTATAAATCTAATTTTCTGTTCTCTTCATTCCCAAGAAGTAACATATGTGTGATTGCTTATGAATGTGTGGTGTCCATCTGACACAAACAAGAATTATATGTGTACCTACAAATGCATATGTGTATTTATATACACATATTTTTCTTGTTTTCAAACTTAGATTATAAATTGTTCTGGGCAAGTCCCAGGCCCACTTTTTGTAAATTTCCCCATCTAGAGTGCCTGCAGAGTGCTAAAAGGGTAGTCATTCACCAGAATAGAATATGAGAAGTGAGAATTTAAACAGGATTGTGAGGTTAAAGGAAGTTATACATAAGAGAAATAGAGATGGAAGCTGCTGGTCACTAAGCCATCATAAATGGAATATTGCTGTGATCCTGTCCTATAGTTCTGCCTCTTTCTGCATTGTTGCCTGGAAGTAGAATTTCAGGAAGATGGGCCAGACAGGCCAATGCATGTGGTTGTTGAAAGCTGGAATCTGAAGTACCTTTGCACATAAACCATTGAGGATTAATTTCTCAATCCCTCAGCCTCTCTGCAAATATAGTGCTGAGCTCAAAAGCAAGTTGAAGATTTAGCAACATTTAGGCAAGATTTTATAAAGCTCATCCCAATGTTTTTTTTTTCTTTCCTGCTTCTATTAGATGTTTGTGTCCCCAAAGGATAAGTGTGGCCTTTGGTAGCCACTTTTCCCCCTTCCTCCTCTAGAACTATCTTCCTCCTCACAGAAGCCTTTTTGGCTGCCTGCATTATGCCATTCACACCCTGCCTGCTTATTACCACCCAAATAAGGTAATAGTTAGAAATACAATTGAAGTGGCCTCTTCTTTTTAATCAACAATAGACCTTGTTTCATTGAAAGTAAGATCCCTCTCTGAACCATTACAGAAACTTTTTTTGATGTTTAAAAAGAAATGTCAGTGACTGTAAGGGGAGGTGGGGGCAGACAGAACTTTCTGATGTTGTTCTTAATGATTTTTACTTCATGCTCCCTGTACCTCTGGCTCTAGCTGAGGCAGAAGCCATGAAATGCCATAAAATAACCCTCTCTCGAAGTATATTTGGCCTGACAGGAAACAGGAAATACCAGAAAAGATCACAAGAAAAGCTGTAATCATAAGATTTCTAGCCTAATTCTTTTGACGTCAGCAGTTTAGATAAGTCAGATAAGCAATCACAAGCATCCGTGAGCTCTGGAGTGCCAATCCAAATACCCCAAGTGCATCTTCAACCCTTTTGAACTCACACATTGTTGTTCTGTCCCTGCATCCCCCACCCACCCCGTCTTCCCCCCAAGAAGCATATCCTGAAATTGTGAATTATGGATTTAGTGTCAACATTCAGGTACTCAAAGACATTACACAGAGCTTCTAAATTGGTCCTATAGCCAATTCAGCTTGCTAGGTGCATTATAAACCCCAAATGAAGCTGACTGTTAGTGAGACATAAGGAAACCAGCTCTGGTTTATCTCCAAAGCAGTTTGCTTCCTAAAGTTTAACTTTTCCAATATTGACAACGAAGCTATGGCTGTGAAATGTCCTTGATAATATGCTACAAGATGCATTACTATATGCAAAGTGTGTCACAGTATTCAGTAACTCCAATCATCATTATTATCACCTTTTCTTGGCCACCACCACCTCCACTGCCCACCATAACAAAATGTTTATGAGTTGCTTAGATATAAATGACATGGGGAATATGCTCCCCTCTGCGAAGTTTTTGTAACTTCAGAGCCAGAACCATGGAACTTGACCATTAGATAATGAGCAGAGAGGCCCATGTATGGGCAGCTCAGAGGATGAAGTAGGAGATTAAAAGAAGATTTAGTTTGATATGGCATTACATATAAATTCAAAATAAAAAAAGTTTGAAGATAAAAGCTTATTTGTACAACATCTACCTACTTCCAAAAAGATTTGTAAACTCCTAAGAAGGTTACAATAAAACATAACTACACAAAGATATAAAGCCATTCTATCAGGATGAAAGACAAAAACCACATAGTTCCTAAAAGAGGAGGGAGGAGAACAATTGTGCAAAGAAATTGAGCAAAACTGAGATGGGACCGTCTTAGCAGGCCAGGCAAAGGGGAAACAAATTGATTACATAATTATTACCTCCAGGAAGATGCACTGAGAAGAAAAACGTTTTTGCTGGCTTTGGGGATGTGCAGCCAGTTTTGATTAGGGCTCCCTGCACGGTAATAGAGGGCGTGCTTCCAAGGAGTGCAAGCAGATAAGCAGAGGTGTGCCACCTGGGGAGTTTTACCGACTCTCTCAGTGAAAGATGGTTCCACAGAGATGGCACAACAGGAAGCCAAAAGTGAGGCCACCCCAACATGTAGCTTGGGTGGTCTGACATAACAAGGGGTCTGATGTGATAAGGGGTCAAGAACACGTACAGAACCACAGGGAGTGAGAATGGAGGGGTGCAGCCTTGTGAGGGATGTGCAAGCCTCAGCTCTTGTGAATGTGTGGAGTTCTGGGATGGGCCATTGGAAGGTCACGCTCACATGGTTCCACTAATCTCATAATGGGCACACTGCCACTGTGATCTCTAAATGGGAAAAGAAGAAGTAAGAGGCAAATGTCTCTTCTTAGATGGAAGACATATTTTTATATTTGCCTCTGGTTGTGCCAGACACTTGGATCTAATTAAATATACCTTGGTGAGATATCCTGATGAACTCATAAGGGAGTCTTGTGTCTTCATCTCACGTTTTACCTGATATTCTTCACTGTGAATACCACAACTGAACCCTTTACTTCCTTGGTGTTCTCTCAGTGCATAAACCCATGTAGGGACTCAAAAAATACCTGTTGTATTAAAGTTCAGAATACCTAAGAGTTGAACATATTTTTCATTTTATTTGAACCCATTTCCCACACTTTGCCCAACATTCTGCTTGGTGAAAACCCTTTCAGTATTTCCCAAGGATTCAGAAAACTGGGAAGAATGTATGTATTTAGATTAAAAAACAAATATTATATTCAAGGCAGTACCATATGTCTGAAAACAGGTGGGTTTATTCTTATTCAGTACAAAGATGAATTTTGAGTGTATTGAGAGGTGCAGTCCAGACAGCTTTTCTGAGACCGCTTCCAAATAAACTTACCAAGGAGGGTTACCAGTGTGTGTGTGTTGAGGGAGTTGGGGGCTAAAGGGAGCAGATTAGCATCAGAGAGAAAGCAGGCTCTTGCTTTGTCTAAGTATAATATACTGGGCAATGATCTTGCAAAATAAGCAAGGGAAAAAATGGGAGACTAAAAGAGGAGGCATAAGTGGGCAGGGTAACACATACTTTCTAAAAAGAACAATGGAGTTTAGGAAGGAAAATGGAATCCCAAGCTAGATAGTGTCAAAAGTGGCACAGGTAGAAGGAGAGGGGTCTGGACGCAGGAAGATTTGTTGCTAGAGGAGAGACTTCTCACTTAGAGCTGAACTGCTCTTCCCAACAGCTCACCAAGGTCAAGGTGAGCCCTTAAGTACCAACAGTTGCTCTACGTTTCTATCTCCAGCATTCGCCACACTAACCAAGTTGAATAACTTCACCCTTTAGGTGGAAACCAAGCTTGAATTAAGAACCAACCGAGATACATGCAAATACGGGCGTTTTTTTTACTCAATACTGTCAGTTTCCTTTGAACCAGGTTAATGTGCTTTAAAGGCTTTTAGGGCCCCCTTAGAGGTCATTGAGTTCTTTCTTTTGGTCATTGTTTGCTGTTGCCCTGCTAAGCTGCAAAGCTAAAGGATGTAAAGACCTGTGCTTCTCAGGAAGCCTTCCTTCAACTCTCAACTCCTTTGGGAAAAGAATCCATTTTTAGAGGGTTTGTGGCTCTGGTTTATGTTGTATTTTTTTAATCTTATGAAAAAATTAGTAACCTCCTCCTTTCCTACACCCCTCTTTTAGCCCTATCATTGGGGATACTTCTCTTTAATTCAGAATTATCATGGTTAAATGATAGACTCTGGAGCCAGACTGCTTTGCAACTTTTGGGACCTCACTTTTCTTATCTGTAAAATGGAAATAACAGAAACTGCATTATGGTGTTACTGTAAGAAGTCAGATTATCCACATAAAGAACTTAGCACACTGCTAGTACATAGTAAGCATACTATAAGCGCTACTAAGTATTATCCCACATTATTCTCATTTCTAGTAATTATCCAGAATTATTAAACTACCTTTTTAGCTTATCCTTGAATATGAGGGAGTATTTATTCAATTCACATTCCCTCATCCAAGTTTCATTACTCTGAGTCCTGAATTAGGTCCTAGAACAAAATTACAGCTTAATTATATTTGCAGTTCCAATGGTACAATCTTGAAAGTACCTTTTATTTCTAATTTTTAATCAAACTTTCACTGATTATTCATCAGTATGGACAATGAAAGCTTAATACCTCTAATCATACAATTGCCAAAATGTTCTGATTGATTTGGGATAGAAATATGGAGTTTAAGGTTTGGTTGAGTCAAAGCACATGCAAAAGTAATTTCTAGAAGCATGTTGAATTTGCCAATATTTGGTTGTCAATGAAATCTTGGTTTAGAAAAAGTTAAAATATGAAAGACTTGTGTTTTCATTTTTGAGTGGCCAATTAGTTAAAGTATGATTTTTGTGAGAAATCTATTTAATCACAATAAGTTTTTTCCTTGGATCTAGTCTCTGGGTTACCATTGTGTTAGGACAGTATCTGCTTAGTGTTACTAATGCAAAAAGCCAATTCATAACATGTTGTCATTAGCATTCCAGCCACAACTTTTTAGGAATCAAGACTGATCACTCCTGACAAGCAGCAGACCTTTCCAAAACACCACAGGGAGAGGAACTTCTCAAAAACCAGGGTTTTTGTAAGAGGATCAAAATAATAGCTCATTTCCTAAAGAAACTGGCAGGGGTCAATGTCTTTCAGTTATGGGTAAAAAAACCATTAGATTTCCTCATGAGATTTCAGACTCCAGATGATCTTCAATTGGTGACAAAGATACCCTGAAAACACTTAATATCTGCTCACCCCAGAATGTCAGGACTACCAGGATGTTCCCTGAACAAAGACTGTGCTTCCAGTCCCCCCTCCAATGTCTGTTTTCTGGGAACTCAGCAGCAAGGTAGAAATAAAAAGCAAAGAGAATTAAGAAAAATAATATCTGGTTACTTTCTTTTAGAGGACTAGGACAAGTAAGAATTGTCCTACTTCAGAATCTACTACTCGTTAGCAGCCCTAGTATATGATATTCCAGCATTGTAAGCAATGGTAGATTCAGGAAGCTCATATACCTCATCTTTAATTAACTCAGGTGTTGGTTGGTGTGCTCTTATGCTTTAAAACATGTGGATTTAGGAAAAATGACAAGTAAGGGAACAGAAAAGGGGGGATTTTCACAGGTGGTATTTTACAGGATTCAGGGAAATACTATACCATGCCCATTTACTTTAAGTGCTACTAGACCAAAAGGAATTCCACTGAGAACACTGATATGAAAAAAAAAGTGATTTATATGAGGAATAGTTTAATAGAACATAAGGCTTTTGGGTTCTGCTATGAAAATATCAAAAATAGGATTGGGAAGTCAGCAACCTAAATACACATATTATACTTTTCAGATACATGAATTATGAATGAGCCACTCAACAGTTATTCAGCCATGAGCAGTGTTGACATGTCAGGTTGACCTGTGCTTTGGACCAAGGATAGTTTAATAACAATTTTACAGGGTAAGAGTTAAAAGTCACTTGTTCCTGCAGTAGAGAGAAGGTGGAAAATGAATTGCAGACTCCATCCCTGGCTCTGATTTCTCAATAGTTTCTCAATGCAAATACACAGAATTAATCAAATCCCTGGACATAGAATCAAAAGGCCCCTTCCTACTTGCTATGCAGATGTAAACTTTCCTCTCTGCACCAGAGCCAGCTAAAGTGCAGCCGTGGAGATCTGAGCTGTGGTGGAACAGTGCCGGGAGGGCACAGTCTCTTGAAACAGAGCCCGCGTTTGATTTAAGCTCAGGATGACAGCTTTGGCAAGGGTGGGTGGTGACTGTGCTGTGTTTGAGCAGGAAAATCCTAGATACTAGGCATAAATTTCCAAGTTTTAATTATGCAAACTCTAAAAATATATTGGCTGTTTGTATACTATCCTAAAGTTCACTTGATTCAGCTCCCCAAAGTCATGCTGTGCAGTTTTCATAACTGTTTCACATTCAAGACTTTAGCTCTCACCTCCCCACAGTTGAGATAAGTGAACTACTCCCATAAATAAAAGGTCAGTAATCCTACATTTTAGTTAAGAAAATAACGATGATGATATTAGGAACATTGAACATCACTTAACAGAATGTAGTTGCTATAAAGTGATCAATCCCCGTCCACCAGGACTCAGACCTCTACCGAGCTTGGAGAGGGATATGAAGAAATCCAGAATTAGCCCCACTTCTCTTGAGAATTTATAATCCAGTTCAGAATCAAGGAATCAAGTGTGAACATTAAGTAACAATTCAAATCTTTGTACTCTGATGTGGAATATTAGTCTGAAAAATTAGACTACATTAGAATCAAAATGGATATTGATTTTTAAACCTAAATTATAAAAATTAATATCTAACTTATCCCACCTTCTTCCTTAACTAATCAGCATTTTGCAATGCCTTTTTTTAGGATGATTTCTAAACCTGGGTCCTAATCTCAGGCCTTGACCCTGTCCCTGACTTTGACCGATTCTTTCGCTCCTGTTTGATGTATCATTCTCCTCCCTCCTGGGTTTTCTTCTCCAGCTCTGTCTCCTCTGTCCTTTCTTTTCCACTGCTCACTTTAAGAAAACATAATATATTAAAATTCATATTTATAAATACCCAAATTAGTATAGATATTGTCTTTATCGGCAAATCATTTTATTGGCAGAATAAAAAATGCAATAAATCAGAAAAAAAAGAATAAATTATAAGAAAATCTAAATTGTAGTAACAGAAACCACAAAGTTGTTATAATAGATTCTGAGATGGAAATTTAGAGCATGCAAGGAGCTTTCACATTCACAGTCCTTCCTTTAATGCTCATAACCACCCAGTGGGCTGGAGAGACACAGAATTATTATGCCACTTCACCAGTGGGAAACTGAGGCTCATGTTGCATAAGAGACTTGTTCCAGATCACATAACAAATAAAAAAATTGCATGAGAAGACTTTGGGTATGGAAATAACCTAAAATGTCATTTGACAGATGAATGGATAAAGTAAATGTGAAATATATATAATGGAAATTATTCAGCCATGAAAGAAAGAAAGGAAGGAAGGGAGGGAGGCAGGGAGCCTTCCACTTGCAAAAATACATCAACCCAGAAGACAGTAAGCTAAGCCAATAAGAAAGACCCCAAAAGAGAAATATTGCATGATTAGAAGTCATAGAATCTAAAATTCATACAACCAGAGTGTAAGATAGCGGTTGCCAGGGGCTGGAGGGAGAGGAAAGTGGGGCGATGCTGGCCAGGGGTACAAAGTTTCAGTTACGCAGGATGAATAAATTCTGGAGATCTGATGCTCAGCGTGGTGACAATAGTTTACAACACTATTTTGTACTTGTCATTTGCTAAAAAGGACAGATCTTAAATCTTCTCAACACACATACACACCATGGTAATTGTGTAGCGGCAATGGATAGGTTAATTAGCATGATTGTGGTGATCATTTTACAATGTATATGTATATCAAAACATCAAGTTGTATACTTTAAAAATACACAATTTTTATGTCAATGAAATTTCAATAAAGTTGTTTATAAATTTTAAAAAATAATTATAAATGAGAAGGCTTTACACAATACCTGTCTCTGAATATGTGCTCAGTAAATTCCAGGTTTTTTTAATTGAAGTATAGTTGATACACAATATGATATTAGTTTTAGGAGTACAACATAGTGATTCAACAACTATGTACATCATGAAATGCTCACCATGAAATGCTGTAAGTGTAGTTACCATCTGTCACCATACAAAGTTATTACAATATTATTGACTGTATTCCCTATGCTGAAATTTCTATCCCTGTGACTTATTTTATAATTGGAAGCTTGTACAGTGAAGTGGATATTTTATCACTATGCATCAGCGCTGGGATTGTAATCCTCTGCTTCTGGTTCCACATCCAGGATTCTTTTTACTTTATACACATCCTTTGATACAATCCACTTCTTTAAAAAAAAAAAGGAAAAGTCCTTTGAGTTGTTTCGGTTGCTCTTTCAGGGCAAACCCCAGCAGGGTTGTTATACTATTTTCTAGAACATTGTGCTGTGCATGGTGACTGCTGCATAATAGATGCTCAATAATGATTTCTTGAATGCATGAATGTAAATGAATGAAAAAAATGCTATGAAGTTGCCTGCCACCCTCTGTTTTATTTTGCTCTTAAGTAAATTCAGTTATTAGCTAGTAGCATAACAAACAGCTTTATTTCCAAATGAGCCAATATTAGTGTTAATAGCATTCTTTACAGGGGAGTCCAATCAGAGGTTATAAGAAATTCTGCACCAATTCAAGGATAGTTGTTTTGGATAGAGAGGCCTGCGAACTAGTCTGGGACCGTTAATTCTTGGGCAATTAACTTAACCTTTAAAGACTCATCTTCCTTCTCCCATATAAGAAGAAAGAATAACATTACCTGCCAGACCTGAAATTAAAAAATCTGAATGTCAAAGTGAAATTATGAAAATTGGGGCAACAGTACCTCTCAGTGCTTTCAGATACTTAGCACTATCCCACACGGGTCATATGAGATGTGTCCAAACTCAACCACCCATACAGTAAAATCCACTGAACCCATTCATCAAGCATTAAATGAGCATCTACTCCATGCTGGGCATTGTACCAGGCCCAAGCAGCTTCAAAGATGACTAACACCAAGGTTCAGTAGGACAGTGGTTGAGAATGCAACTCAGTGTATGCAGCTTTGAATCCCATCTGTTGCTAACTTGTGTGTGATTCTTGGCAAACTAATCTCTCAAACCTTAGTCTTCCCATTTTAAGTTACCACAGTTCCTGGTACATGGTCAGACCTCAGACATGGGCTATTAGCATTATTGTACCAACCCTCAAGGAGCTCACAGTGAAAAGACAAAAAGAAAACAATAAAATACTGTGTGTTTTTTCCTACGACAGAGTTGGGCAGAGGTCTGTGAGAGCACCAAGGGGGGGAGGACGATCGACATTGCCGGCACAGAGCAGCTATGAACTAACCTATGTTCTTGTGCTGCACATGCAGTCCTCACACTGTCTTCCCAAGGTAAATTCCCCCTTTTCTGCCTGGGATATGTTCCAAGACCCCAAGTTGATGCCTGAAACTGTGGACAGTACAGAACTCTATATATACTACAATTTTTTTCCTATGTATACACACCTATGATACAGTTTGATTTATAGATTAGGCACAGCCAGAGATTAATGGCAATAATTAATAGTAAAATAGAACAATTGTAGCAATATACTGTCATAAAAGTTATGTGAATGTGGTCTTTCTCTGTCTTTCTCAAAATATCTTATTGTACTACACTCACACTTCCTCTTCTTGTGACGATGTGAGATGATAAAATGCCTAGTGAGGAGATGAGGAAGGTGAATGAGGCGCTGTGATGTAGCGTTAGGCTACTGTTGCCCTTCTGACCGTACATCAGAAGGATCATCTGCTTCATGACCAGACTTGATCGCAGTTAATTGAACTCTCAGAAAGCAAAACCCTGGGTAAGGGGGGTCTGCCGGGTCCTATATCATGGAAAGGAAAACTAAGGCAAGAGGTTAGGATAGTTGTCTAAGGCTATACAACTAGTCAGGCAGAATTTGAACTCATGTCTGGAGTCTCCAAAGCACATGCTATCCGCCAAGGCGGCACACAGCCTCTTCTCATGGAGGTCTCTCAGAAGATCAGAGAATTGCCGAGTAAACAAAATGGAAGACCTTTTCAGGCCTGAGTACAGTAATAGCTCTTGAGGCCTGAAAGATTACGTTCCTTCCTGCCAGCCCATCCTCTCCTCTTCCAGTGTCCACTGGTTTGACCCAATCTTAACATCCAGATGCCTCTACGGAGTTGCTGTGAAGTCGTTTCCAAAGCCTCAAATTGAACTGAAGGCTGAGTTGTCCTAGAAATGCACTAGAGTCTACCGTTGATTCTGAGCCATCCCAAATTCTAATGGGGCAGCGGGGTGGGGAGGAGAAGCAAGGGGAGCAGGGACTGACCATAATGCCTGAGTTTGGAGCAGATTTCCTGTTGTCACTCTAGATTCTCAAAACCTCAGTAGGAGCTTGAACCCTCAAAATGAGGCAGATTGAAAGACTATGAGAAAGAGGGAAAGAACCTAAAGAACCTTTAGCAGAATATCAGTTATGGCCTTGGGCAGGTGTTCTGCAAAATAAAGGTGATATTAATTACCCTGCCTACAAAAACAAGGTTCTAGAAAGGACAATGTACATGAAAGTGAATTTCAAGTACAAATGGGGAAATAATAATGCAAAGATGTGAAAACTGTAGCCAGTGGCCTGTGAAGTAAGCAGTGTTGACTTAACACCCTATGATTAACCTAGGCACATGGAGAATCTGGCTCCGTATCTGCTAAAGCTCATAGATACCACTTAAAACCACAGTTGAATATTTTGAGATTAAAATATAAACCAGAAATATCTCACAAAATCGAAGGAACTACATATACTCATTAATCTCTTTCCCATCCATATCCTCCTGCCAATTTCTTCCACCACCCTGGGAAGTCACACCCTCCTTATTTCACACTCAGACTACTGCAGCAGTCCCCTGTCTGAGTTCCCTGTTTCCAACATGTCCTAAAGAGGAAGCCATCCTAAACACAGGTTACACTTTCCAAGGCATACCTCTGCTTATGCCATTCCCCTCAAAATCTCCCAGTGGCAAATAACCCTATTAAAAAATGGGCAGAGGATATGAACAGACACTTCTCCAAAGAAGAAATTCAGATGGTCAACAGGGCACATGAAAAGATGCTCCACATCGCTAGTTATCCGGGAAATGCAAATTAAAACCACAATGAGATACCACCTCACACCAGTTAGGATGGCCAACATAGAAAAGACTAGAAGCAATAAATGCTGGCAAGGATGCAGAGAAAGGGGAACCCTCCTACACTGCTGGTGGGAATGTAAACTAGTTCAACCATTATGGAAAGCAGTATGGAGGTTCCTCAAAAAACTAAAAATCAAAATACCATTTGACCCAGAAATTCCAGTCCTAGGAATTTACCCTAAGAATGCAGGATCCCAGTTTCAAAAAGACATATGCACCCCTATGTTTATTGCAGCACTATTTACAATAGCCAAGAAATAGAAGCAACCTAAGTGTCCATCAGTAGATGAATGGATAAAGAAGATGTGGTACATATACACAATGGAATATTATTCAGCCATAAGAAGAAAACAAATCCTACCATTTGCAACATCATGGATTGAGCTAGAGGGTTTTATGCTCAGTTAAATAAGCTAGGTGGAGAAAGACAAGTATCAACTGATTTCACTTATCTGTGGATCATAAGAACAAAGCAAAAACTGAAGGAGCAAAACAGCAGCAGACTCACAGAACCCAAGAATGGACTAACAGTTACCAAAGGGAAAGGGACTGTTGAGGCTGGGTGGGAAGGGAGGGAGAAGGGGAATAAGGGGCATTACAATTAGCACACATAACATAGTGGGGGGCACAGGGAAGGCAATATATACAAAGAAGACAAGTAGTGACTCTATAGCATCTTACTACACTGATGGGCAGTGACTGTAATGAGGTATGTGGTGGGGACTTGATAATGGGGGGAATCTCATAACCACAATGTTGCTCATGTGATTTTATATTAATGATACCAACAAAAAAATCAAAGGACCCCCTTTTTGTAATTGACTGCTGGCCCTGCACTGACTAGAATTTTGTATGTCATACTTTGAGACACCCTGAACTAGAATATGAGCTCCATGAGGGAAGGGAAAAAAAAATTCTCCCAGTGACTGCCCACTAATCAGGCATCCAAGACCAATGATGAGCTGGCCCACTCCCTACATCACCGTTCTTGGCCTCTCTTTCTCTGTGCAACAACTAAACATGCCAGCTTGTGTTTCATTTACATGCTCTTACTTCCTGCCTTTAAACATTTACTCAAAGTTGTCTACCCTGGACATTCATGCCCTGCCCATTTCCCAGCCCCTCCAATTTCCAAATTCCCTTATTCTTCAAGAACCAGCAGAGTCACCATGTTCCTGCAGCTTTCCCTAATATCTCAGTAATCAAAACCCCACACCTATAATCCAGAGCATCTCTTTTCCACCTTCTAGCTCATGTTGAAGTTAATTATTATATATATCTCCATAGCTACATATGTCATATCTCCCCAGCTACATAATAAGTTTCCTTCCAACATCATTTGCCCAGGGCAATTAAATTAATAATGTTGAGTGAAGAAATAATCTTTTCTTAATACAATGTGTGGGATATCATCTAGTTTAGGGTTCTATTAATATGGGAGAAAATTATCACAATATTCACAACTTCTTAATTGCACATCTTTTTGTTCTGGGGTTTGTTTTAGTGTGCAACAGAAGACTATCAATACCTAAAACTTTTCTGCAATTGTAGCTGTATTAACATTGCAGCTGTAAAGGAAAAGCACAAACAGGTCAAACAAATGCTTTGAAAGAAGAAAAACCAACCAAATCATTTGTAATTATTTTCTGTCTGTGCTTGAGGAGCCAAAACCACCCAACAATAGGCAGAAAAACAC
This sequence comes from Manis javanica, assembly GCF_040802235.1. NCBI lineage: Eukaryota > Metazoa > Chordata > Mammalia > Pholidota > Manidae > Manis > Manis javanica. The sequence goes on from NC_133168.1 coordinate 55,001,849, forward strand.
TTCAGCTTTCTATCTCATAAACACAAAAGCTAGTCACCTGCTTCTCTGTTGGTGGTAAGTTCACTGAGTACTAGGCTAGAGACAAGGGGCTTGAGAGGAAGAACCGACAAGCCATGGGGTTCCCTCAAATGTGGGGCCTTAACAGAAACCATTCTCCTCTCGAAGCTTATGAGGGTCTCAGGCTGACTTCTGTTCGGTTCACTTGCCTGGGCCAAGCCCATTTCACAGCTGTCTCATAAGTTTTCTCCACCTTCATATCTGGAGCTTCCACCAAGACCTTTCTAATGCAGATAAGATATCCAGCCCCATTCATTTCCCTTCCGTCCAGTGGGAGTCAATTTGCAGGGCCCAGAAAGCATGGTTTTCCCTACCACTAGTCTAGTCGTCACTCTTTCTAGAACGCCTTCTCTGATGCCCCTCATAGGTTAGGCCCCTAGTATGTGCTCCTATCCTACCTTTCATTCTCCTTCACAACATCTGTAATTATATGTTTAATTTCTGACTTGCCCCCAAACACTGTAATGCCCTTACAAGCAGAAACAATACTTGTCACAGCTTTATGCCTGGCACATGGTAAATGCTAAATAAATATTTGTTGTGAATGGATGAGTAAACAGATGCATGTACAATGAATGGTCTGTAGGTTTATAAGGGTGGCATGTGTTTGTGTGTGTGCAGCTACATTTATACCTCATCCTTATAGACAACCCATAGCCCAAGTACCATGGAGCACAACTTCACATGTGCCTAAAAGTCAGTGGCAGAGAGACCTACCTGGACTGATCTGGGAACAAGAGACCCTGACAGCAGCTGCCTGGGCATGCTGCAGACACCCAGGCTGTAGGGTTTGCTCAGTTTACTTTGAAGACATTATATAATGTGAATAACTATTTCTCCTACACAATTTTGCAAATCAGCTTATCAAATTAAACACTGGCTTCACAAGACCACCTTTGAGGCTGAGTCACAGGAGTAGTATGGTATGAAAAACTGAAACTGTCATCCTTTTTTCTCTCATATGAGGAGTCACGTTAATGCTCATGAGTGTCATGCTAATGTAACGAGACCTTAAGTTTGACTTGACTGTTTAGTAAGGCCATTGCTTCTAGTGTAGCTAAAGGTACTCAGATGGTCAACAAACATCTAAGTAAGCCCAGGGCTTCAGGACCCTTGCTCTGTTAACTCCAGGTTAGGAAGCATTGCAGGATTCTGTTCAGAATCTTCCCACCCCATCCACATCCCCTGAGACTATAGGTGTTGCTTTCCAAAAGGACCGAACTAAACCCAAACAGTGAACAAGGGATCCAGGGTGCACAACTGCATATTAAATGACACAGTCTGAGAAGGCTGAATAGTGGTTACATGATGTTTTCACCCAAACATTTTTAAATGTTTGGATTTTAAAAATGTCTGATTAGGTGTAAGTTTCAGGAAGATCAGTTTTCTAGGAGAGCAGCTGTCACTGAATAGTTAATATTTCAGATTTTAACCACTGAGTTATGCTCTTTATTTTTCTAATTAGCTCTTAGTAGTGAAATGAAAATAATATTTTCCTCTATGATTTTCAGAATTCTCACTGGTGATTTACAATCAGATCATCAGTGTCACATACCATTGTCACATGGTGTCCTCCAAACTTCTCACATTCCGAGGTTTCCATAAAAGTTTCTCTTTCTGTTCTGTTTTGGTTTTTTAAGTTTATCCAGGACTGTCCATATGTGGCTCTTTCCTGATTTGGAGTCCCTCTGATTGCGTTGTAATCCAGAAAGAAATACCTGCATAGCAGCACAGCCACCCCTGTGCCCACTGAAAAGCAGCAGGAGGGTTGGCCCATGATTCTGTCTGTGGGGCAGGGAACCTGGCTCCCTCAGGATGACCCAAGGCTCGCCCTGGGTTCCTTGCTGGCTGTTTCGGTCTGGTTGGTCCTGCTCGAAGGCACCTCTGTGGTCAGAGTACGTGGGGTGAGTCTGAACTAAATCCTGGCAGAAATGAAACCTTGTTATGCTCATTTTCAAGGCCATCCTTTTCTTATTAAAACACCCCAAAATTATGGGAATACAAAGCCCTTAGAGAATGTGATATGTTAGACAAAAAGTCATAGAGTAGTCATAGAGTGGGCAGCAGAAAAAGAACAGCCGTTCAGTTCAAACCAGTTATCTAAGGGATAGCTAAAGTAAAAGAATTTTTTTAAAAAACTGTCAGGTATGCAGTATATTCTATTACATAAAGTACCATGATAAATATCCTTTAAAAAAGAAAGAAAAGTAGCACAACTTCACTTAGCCACAGAGATGGGGAAAGAAAACACAAATCTGAAGACAGAGAAATTGGAATTCTGTTTGCATCTTTGTCAATGACCCCATAAGTGCTCCTCTAGACAACTACATCTTATCTCTAGGAATTCCTCCACATTTTGGACAGAATATGTCTTTCTCCTTCATTTATAAATACATTCTAGATAAGATGACATACACATGCAAAATTTTTCAACTTGAAACATCTCCATAGTAACAGTTTACCCATTTTTCTCCAGACCAAATAAACCCAATTCTGAGGCCACATTGAGTTTATTTCAATTTCTCAACTCGAACATCTGCATGTTGCCTATTGTGCATGTCCACCCCCTCCACTGGACGACAGGCGCTATATGAAGAGCTGTACACCCAAAGCTGAGCATACATGTCTGTGATTGAAGCAATAAATGAAAAGTGAATGGTATTTAAATTATAAAACCTAATGCTATATAAGATATTCTAAATAAGATTTGAATAGAAAAATGTAAGGACTTCTTAGCACCAAGCATGACTAGCATTAAGGTATTCCACTTTTTTTTTTTTTGGTTTCATTTTGTTTTCCATTTCTACTATTGTGGATGTGATTTTGAATAGCATTTCATATTGATATCGATGTGGCTTCACATCTAAGTAAAGAAGGTGTTTTTTCAAGTTGCTGGAAGTGAGCCAGCCAGTATTTCCCACACATCCTCGGGCCCTGTTTTTTCAACACCTTGTGGATCACTAATTAGAGTCTGCATCATCTACCACCAAATTGCAAGCATTCCTTTGAAATGAGTGTGGCACACACTTCCCTTTCAGAGGCAATGAAAAGAGGTCAGGAAGAGGAAAAGCAGCAAACAATGGTCTTCTAATTAATTGAGAAGGAATTGAATGTCTGGTTCTCAATTTTTTTTTCAGGAGAAGAAAAAATCGAAAAGCAATCTGAAAGGGAAGTTTGTGATTCATGGTTTAACATTTCAAAAATTTGCTGCCACACATCGCACTGATCTGCATGGCAAAGGAAAACAATTTTGAAATAACTCAAAAACGTACTTTCTACCAAACTTTAAAGGCAGATTGCTGGAGGCAGTAAGTAGGCAAGGACAAATCATGAGTGAAAAAATGCTCTATTTATGCAATCAATCTTGAGATCGTTTGAAAACCTGTGTGTGGCTGCACCCGTGTGTGTAAATAGGGATGTGTGAGGTCGTGGTAGATGGAACTCATGGAAGAATTAGAAAATAACCAGGAGTGAGGGTCCGCAGTCAGAAGGCCATGATTTTTTCCTCCTCAACTTCAGTCCTTGAAAGTGCGATTTAAAAGTCTCAGAAATGCAAGACTGATATTTAAAAAAGCATTTGATTACCTAAATGTGCCAAGAGTTTTGAAGGCATTCAAGAATGCACTTAGTAATACACTGTCTATCTTAAATGTTTTAAATTAAATTGAATTCAAGGCATTTAAAGCAAGCAGGGTCTTTTGAATGAATAATCACCAGTATTTTTGGAAACCTAGTTCTACAATACACAATTGTAAAATATGAAAAGTCTTACCTTTTTTTGGTTTGTTTCTTTGCTTTTATTACTGTGTTACAGTCACAATAGCTTTATCAGGAAATAGCTCAGAAATGAATTGGCTTGTTAAAAATATCACAAAAATAAATGTTAAATTAGTTCAGAATGGTAAATATAATGCATAAGGATTCAGTAAAATAGGTAGCATATCTCTTTATATACCTATCTCTATTCAGTCACTATTAAAGAAAAAGTGTTATTCAAGCAGCAAATCTGAGCTAAAATGAGCACAAAGAATCCAAAAATTGAAAGAATATTAAACTGATCAATATCCCAAAATTGGAAATTCCCCCACTGACCAACTCTTTCTGAGCATATATATTAAGCTGCAGGCAATTGGGTATTCAGTTGAATAGTGCATTGTATTTTAAATAATCAAAGTCTGAAACAGCAGAATCAAGATTTAAAATAATTTTAAGAACAGTTACTTACACTCAAAAACAGTTGATAATATATCATTGTGATGTGACACCCAGAAGTGTTTAATTAGAAATGGATTGAGACTTTAAATTCCAATTAAACAGATGAGAAAGTCAATAACATTTGAAATCCTTTGGATTAGAACCAATAGATTAAGGCAAATTATTTATAATTTCACAACAGTATTCAGATAGCATATTTATTAACTGTATGACTATCCACTCAATTTGCTTTTGAACCTATTTTTTTTTACATTTCATATAATTATATTAACATGTGTTTCTCAAATCATTAATATTGGCATAATCAAGTCTCAGGAATGACAATATTGCTCAAAGAAAAAAGTGAAATATACTCTAATTTACCTTTTTTATTTAAAAGGTGCAATAATTGATCAGCACTTGAGACGTTCATTCATGCCATAATTCATTTAATTTAAGAAACACTTTTTTTATACCTTAAAGTAGTAAAAACACAAAAACAAAAACCACACACTGACAATTCAGAACAGCACTTTTTAACTTTTTAATTTGCAAAACACAATTTTATTATCATCAAATTAAAATAATATAATAGACTGATTTTCCTACAGGGTTGTATCTCTTGAACACTTATGATACGAATTAAAAAATTTAAAGTCAGTAGACAGCAAGTTATTTAGGCTTACATAGGAACCGAACCCAAACTCTTGCCCAAAATGAACAATTGACATTCCTGTTGAGGTTTGAAAAAAGTCTCCCCCACCCCCTCAAGTGTCCTACTTTTCCTGCGGCTCAGCACTTCCCAACCAAGCCCGAACGAAGAGCTCTGAGATCCCTGTGGTCGGCTGTTTCCCAAGTATTCCAGACCCACTCCTGGACCAAGAAGATCCAGAAATCTCATCAGAAGGCTTGACTCCAGGAGGTTTCTAGTTGATTTCCAAACCAGAGAGGTTTGGAAAAGATCACATTGAACCTTCGACCCACTCATGATTTGCCCACTAGTATTTCAGTTTCAAGCGCTCACCTAGGATTACTGACTTCTCTCACTATAGCTGAACAGTTAATGTGCCATTTGCACTGTAAGAAACTTGGCTGGCGACGGTCAACATGGTTCAGGTTAACAACCAAATAAATATATTGAAAATAACCAATGAAAACAAAATTACAAAGACTGTCTTGTAGCTAAGCTGCTATAGTCCCTGCAGCCAGCCTCAGCCTTCACCTCAGCATTGCTCAAAGTTTGGAATCACAGAAGCATCAGAAATTTTGCACCAGAGGAAAGGCCAAATACAAAAACAAGCCATACATAATACATAAAAGTTGCATTTCAAAATACTGGGAATTGTATTTTCAAAGTACTAAAGAGGGAAACAAAAATAGTTCATTCCACGATAATTACAGAAACTCCAAGAGATGATACCTTTCTGGGCCTGTTTTCTCATCAGAAAAAATGGTGTTCAGAGCCCATCAATCTAATGTTTTAAGAATTAGATGAGATGAGACCATGATAATACATTGTATGATGTACAGCACAATAAGAACTAAATAGATGTTGGCTTCTTTTCTTGGTGTCCATTGAATTTTTCATTAATTCAGTCATTCAACAAATATTTATTGAGCATCTATTTTGTGCCAAGGATCACAACTGGTCCGGAAAATACATCAGGTACTACTACAATTTAGTTCCTGTCCTCATGGAGGCTACATCAAATAGGGAAAACCGAATATAAATAAAGGGTGGGGGGGAGACAGACAGAAATTGTCATCTGTGCTGTGAGGGAACAAAACACATTTCAGTGATAGGACATAGTGGGGGTGGGGCACCTGATTACATTTTATTTCTGTACTTTTTTCACTGATCTTAAGAAGGAAAAAAATGTCTTCTAATAGCTGTATTTTACCTCCACCAGTTTTAACCCAGTTTCACAGTGCCATATTACCCATTGAAAAGACTGCTACCATTTAATAGGACAGAGTATGTTAAACACAGGCTGTACCACTAAAGACTTCTCTAGACACAGACAGTCTGGCTAACTCCCACCTTGTCACTGCCTTTCCTTCTCTGAGAAAGGGCACAGGAGAGGTTTTGACAGAGTGATGCCGTTGATATTTAGAATCCTGACTTCCTTGATCCTTTCCAGTTGAGCTGTAGACCAGCCTGTGCGATGGAAACTGGCCTGGTTGCCATGGTGGATAATGTCTTGACAACAGACATGGGTCAGGTGTCTATTTTAGATCTTTCAAGCTTGTCAGCAGTTCCTGATAAGCTGGTCATGTGGCTTTTATTGGCTCACCTGTACGTTCTGGTAGGAACAGCTGAGAGCTACTCAGCATGCCCTTCTCTTTTTGGAGGAGCCCCAGGGCGTAGCATGCTTGTGGCTGGCCTGCTCTGGGATCATGGCTGGCTCTTGCATCCTTTAGACCCACTTTCCTGGTTAGCAGGTGTTGGTGGAGTATCTGAGGTGGCAAAGCCAACAGGGGTGGCTGCACTTAAATCTGCCCTCTATACACAATCCAGGTCATTGTTACCCTGCCTCTGTACCGCTATATCACACAACTAGGGCCTCCACCTAGGACCTCCATCTGTGACATTAAATGGAGTGTACATTACTCAAAACATATTGCTGAGTCCTCCATATGCCAGGTACTGCTATAGGTCCTGAAGCAACAGAGAGTAAAGACACTTCCCCATTTTGCTGTAAAGAATGTGATTGGGTTAAATAAAGGTGAGAATTTTTGCCATCACAAAATTTAAGGGTATCTCTGTTAGTTTGCTAGGATGCCATAAGACTAGGTGGCTGGAATCACAGAAATCAATTTTCTCACAGTGCTGGAGGCTGAGAGTCCCAAGATCGAGGTGTCAGGAGATTGGCTTTCCTCTGAGGCCTCTCTCCTTGGCTGGTGGTTGGCTGTCTTCTCCCTGTGACTTTACATGGCCCACTCTCTCTGCCAAATTTCCTTTTCTTATAAGGACACCAGTCATATTGGATTAGGGCCCACCCTAATGTCCTCACTTTAACTTAACTACCGTTTTAAAGACCCTATCTCCAAATTCACACACATTCTGAGATACAAGGGGTTAGAATTTTAACATATGAATTTGGGGGTGGGGCACAGTTCAGCCCATAACATTATCTTTGTAGCCACATATAGTATCAATCTAGAAGTATATCACCAGAGTGTATCAGGGTATAAATGGCTATGGGTGATGATAATTTTTTATCTTTCCAGCTGAGAATCTCTGCATACTTGTTATGAAAGGAAAATGAAAATGGGGAAAAAAAAACGAAATTTCACCAAAAGTTCCATATCTGAATTAAATGAAAATTTTTAGTTCTGACATGCTATCCAATAGAACTAATTCCTTGATGGAGAATCCATTCCCATTCCCTTCCTATAACAAAGGGAATTTGGGAAAAGTAGAGAGTAGGAAAACCTAAAAGCCACTCAGAGTTCAAAGTCTGGAGTCATTCAAGCATTAGAAAAGTTGGACAAGAGGAAAAGTAAAATAGGAAAAAAAGTTATAAATAATATATAACAGTTGAATTTCAAAATAATGGGAATTTTATTTTCAAAGTGCTACAAAGGAGAACAGAGAGATAGTTCATTCTGCAATGATTACATGAGATTATTCAGTAGTTAACTCTAATGGGCCTGAAGTTCTGAAATAATCTCACAAAATCAAAGGTTTTGATTGACATTTTTGTTAATGAATAAAATGCTTCAAGCCACAGCCTCCCTCCGTGTCTCTGACAGTTTTTCCTCTCCTGAGTGCTTTTCTTTAGCCTCATAGTGAAAGCGTATTTTAAACTTTTAAACTTGAATTGTTCAAAGCGTTAAAGGACAGGAGGAATCGGAAAATTATCTTGGTGTTCTATGACAGCTGTAATATCATGCAAATCACTACTAATGTGCTAGGATTACAAAGACCCACACCTCCTGCAGATCCGCACAGAAAGAAAAGCATGTCGAACTGTACTGCTAAGAGCTGCTGCTGATCTCTCCTCTTTGTCCATAATACGTGACGTGTTGTAGAGCCGGCACAATAGCTGTGACACACTCATGCTCACGATGCCTCTTACTCTTTGCCCACCAAAATAAGGACGAGCACTCTGCATCTTCCCCCCAGCTGTACGGAGTTTTGTGTGGTCTAATTGGTGATGGTACTGTTTTATCATTTGGAGACTTAATTCTGGGTGAAGTACGGTTCTAAATTGAAATTCAGATTGCCTACAACGCATATTGCTTGCAGGATGGCCTTCTTTTCTCCCTAATTGCCCCTTCCCTTTGGTCCTTTCCCTCTTCGGGGAGTAGCTCTTACTAGAGTGAGCCCTGAGAGAGCTCATCACTGTTGAGAAGAATTGCCTGGCTTACATAACACACCCTCAGGACAGTGCCTAAGAAGAGGCGTGACTGGGTGGGGCAGAGAACACCAGCTCTGCCAACTCATCACTCCTTTATCTAGGATTTTGATGACGTATCTGTTTTCTGTGTCTCAATTTCTGCATCTGTGGATTGTTGATATGTTTTGTCTTGATTTTTTATACGACACATAAATGTGGCATGTTGAACATACCTGTTTATCCCCCAAAGCCCATGATAGGTCAGCAAAAAAAAAAAAAACCCACAAGGACAAAGAGTGGAAAAGGAGACATCAGTGAGCAAGAGATACCATTAGAAAGTGGAAAGTGGATGGGTGGGTAGAGACTGAGTTATGTTTACTTCTTTGTACCACTCAGTGCCTGAACAAGGGGGGAAACCTGAACAAAGTAAAATGAGTTGTGCCCCCAACCTTTGAAAAACTCAGGAATTGAAGGTACCAAAGAACTGTAAGAAGGAGAGCAAGGGGGATAGGGAATAACTAGAGATAACAGACTTGATTCAAAGTCTATTTGAATTGCCATTAAACACCCAGATCTCTTCCCCCAAGCCACACACTCAAGCAAATACTCCCCTTCTACTCTGGCATAAAACTGGAATTTGTTCTCTGAGGAGACTGATCCTGAACAGTTCTGGGCAATGAAACATGCACACACCTGGGGAAGGAGTAAGTCACCACCCTGAGGTCATGGGATGAAGACATAACGTGTCTGCTAAATGCTAGCACCCATATTCTTTCACTGAGGAAGGTTGCCCGGCCGGGGAAAAGACCTCCCTTCAGGTCTGGGATAGTGGGTGGAGAGATTCCTGGAAAAAATGGCCAAGTCCCTCTTGATCCCTGACAATAAATGAAGATAGAACAAACCATATGCAGATATGCAAGATGTCAACTTTTTTCTCCTTATGTGCCCTTTCTGAGGGAGCTTCGAGAGGACGTGTTCCACCAAAATCAGGATATAAAGACAGAGATGGAGATAGAGATAGAGGGAGAGAAATAAAAAGAGAGACAGAGAAAAGACAAAAAATCGAGAATCCAACACAGAAAAAGACCAGGAAGACAGTGCCGTTAGCTACAGGAAAGTCTATAAGCAGAACAGACAAGAAAAGAAAAATCTCATACCTGGTGCTGGACAGTGTTAATGTGTTTTACCATGACTTCAGATACACAGGAAATTAAGCACAGTAAAAAAAAGTTACAATAAAGAAAACATAAACATTGTACCCAGTGTGGCTCAGCTGTGAAATATAAGACTCTAATAGCAGATACAACTTAATGGAAACTGGAATGATTGGGAAACGGGAAGTATGAGGGTAAGGAGGAAGGGATGAAGGAAGTATGTGTATGAATGCTAATTTCTAATTGTCTCTAGGTGTCTCAAACTGAAAATCAAGATATAAGAATATAAATATATTATTTGGAAATCTGGAGGCAAATACCATAATAAAAATCAGGAACTGTTCAAAGTAACTACCAGGGGGATATGTTGCTGGGGCTGTGGTGCTGGGGAGAAGACAGATACTTTGTGATTATTGTCAGCTTCAGGGTATAAGCTGACTTTTTAAACTATGTATGCTATCATATAAGAGTTAAGATTAAATTTAAAATATTAGTTAGCTCATCTGAAGCACTTATTTCAACATGTCTTTTTAAATAAAAGCTATTTTTAATGAGTATTAATCTTAAAGGCTTTTAAGAGGGCCTCCAAAAGTCGAATTTTATAAATGTAAATCTTTAAAATTATTAGTGCATTGCATAATATTCCTGCAAGTATGCTTGTGAAAGAGGTTTCATCAGTCTTGGATTTTTATTTTTCAAATGGATAGCATACTTTCTTTTCTTGTTTATTGAAAAGCTGAGCTACTTAATACTAAACACAAATGCATTTGGAGGTCTAGTCTAGCTTACATAAATGCACACAGGTTTCCATGATTATTTGAAACCCTATGGAGTCAATGGCTAATTCAAACTTGGCAGACTTCATGATTCTCATCTCATCCCAGGGTGAATTGAGGTTAGCTACTGGATGGAATGTTCAGTTCAGTTGAATGTAAGCCTAGTGTCAAGCTACATGTGAACTGAGCACACCGCGTGCCAGGTGGTAAATTGAAGAGAGATCACATGAGGCTGATGTTTTAGCACAGGGGTGTGTGCAATTAACCTCTTCTGCAAGAATATTGAGTAGAGTTGTAGGTCAATTTCAAAGAGGATATGGCTTTGCACTGTAAAAGGCAGCTCTCAAGGGACTGACTCATCTAGGGAAAAAAAGGTATGCTAGTGAGGGCTGAATGTGAGCTACACTTACCTTTAGATAGTTATTTGATGAATCGTATTCTTAGAGTGCCTTCTCAACATTTAAATGAGGCCATTCATCCTCCACAACACATTTGACTGAGGAAAATGAGTGAGTGTGGACCTGATGACTTTGATGATAACACATCACCCCTTCCCCACCTACTTCCACAAGATCCATTTTAGGCCATACCTAATTGATTCCCTGAAAAGCCTCAAAGTTAATGTAGACTTGGATATCTGAGCACCCTCATTCCAGATAATGATGATACCACAATGGTATTCCAAAATGAAATCTTTAAATATCATGGAAAAAAAGAGCTGGTGTCTGGATTTTTTGATTAGCAAAAGGTACACACAACTTTGTGTGCAAAAACCTACCCCAACTCCCACATATTCTTCTTTTGGGCAGTATAGATTATATTACAAAGGGTAGCTGAATTATGTTTAAAAAGTACATACACATTTTAAAGTAAGTAATTTTGAAAGATGTACACTCTACACTCTTATAAAAGCCTTATTATTTTTAAAAATCTATATATTTTTATTATAAATATTTCTTTAAAAACAAAAAAGTGTAAAGTAAAAAGTAGCCCAAGTCCTATCACCCGGGGAAAATGTATTTTGTTTATACCTTTCCAGATATTTACATATGGACACATATGTAGTTTTTATAAATTGGGTCATACCCTTCATACTGTTGTCCAACTTGAAGAATTTACACTCTTATTGTGTAGCTAAACATCCATGGAAATACCCTGGCTTTGTTCTCCTCTTTAAAATCCATCACTTTGCAAGTTCAATATATCTGTTTTACTCATTAATACCATATCTTAAAACTGTGCTGTCCAAAACAGTAGTCACCAGCCATGTGTGACTATTTACATTTAAATTAATGAAAATTGAATAAAATTAACAATTCAATTCCTGAGTTGCATGAAGCATATTTCAATGGATGCGCTGGAATTTTATTTCTACACCTGAACTTTCCAAGTACTTTGATTTTGACTCTTGCCAACATAATACACAGTTAAATCCCAACTCTATTAGACACAAGTCACAACTCAGAGAGACCAATCATTTGGATGAAGAGAAAGAGAAAGACTTTCCCACTGTTTCCAGTGATTTCTCAAATATCACAGCTTCCAGCTGTTCTGGTGACCAGCACAACACTTCATAGCAATCTGCTCCATTGAGGCCTCATAACTCTTGCTCAAGTCAGAATGAGTGCGAGAGTTTGGGGATAGGTGCTCCCGGGGGGGTTGGGACCCATCCCACTTTAGCACAAGAAAATCACTCCAAATGCCAGCCTATAACTAAAGCAAGGACGATTAATGAGCAACAGGGTCTGGGAACTGGATCCAAACCAACCACCCAACTGCATTTCCTCTAGATTTTATGCTATAACGATGAGGGGGGAAGAATACTTGTGTTCAATATCATGTTCTCAAGCTAAGCAAATAACTCCTCCTCCCCTTTTTTTGGTCCCTGTGGCTCTAGAGAACACAGTACAAAACTGAATTCCAGGCTTATTCCAATAATTTGAGAATATAAACATTTACATTTTCAGATATTCAGTTTGAATAAGCACCTAAAGTTACAAGCTCTCCCATCTCACACAAGCCCCCACGCCTAAATCTCTGGAGGTTAAAAGTTTGGCAGCAAGAACATTCTCATGAAAGATTTCTTATCCTTCCTCCTTTCACTTACATTTTAACTTCCTCCAAATGGCCTTTAGGGTTTCATTTCAACATGTCTTCTCCTAGTCCTAGTCCTAGGAGGAGTATGGAAATATGAGAAGAAAATAACAGACATTTCCAGTTTCTGTATGTTGCAAAATGGCTCCGTTTGGGGTCTATAGCAAGAGTTGGCATCATTTTTCATTTGATGTGAACTGTTGTATCTGCTTACAGGCCATTTTTGCTCAGTGAATAGCCATTTGACATGAAGATCTTTCTCAACTCTTTATCCTAAGCAGTAGCCTTTGGAAGGACAGTTGTCTTTACTGATTAATTCATTCTTTTGCTTCATGTGCATTAGCTGATCAGCCACTATATACTAGGGAAAGAGTCCACTGTCATTTTTACAGACATAATGAGAAATGACTACTGTCCTTAAGAAGAATCTAAGGAGAAAGAGAAGCAGGATGTGACGAATGCTAAGATGGAGTGCTGCGGAGAGAAGGATACGGGTAATGAGAGGCTCTCTATTTCATTCTGAAGGTGATATAAAACTATTAAAGGGTTTTAAACATGGCAATGACAAGAAAGAGTCATTATATTCCAAAGAATTAATGTGGCATGTTTGTAGGGGTTGGGCTAGCAGAAGACACCCATGAAAAGATAGAGAGATGCCAAAGAGATGGTGACTGCAGTGTTTCAGAGCAGAAATGAGTGCTTACACTAAGGGAATGTTGAAAATCTAGAAAGAAACCAATGAGATGATTCCATCAATATTGGGAGGTAAAATTCTCAGGATCTGATAACCTATTAGACAGTGTAAGGGACTTAGAATGGTTTCAAGGCAATGGAGTGATTAAAAAATAAACTAGTCTTTTAGGATTTCTTTTGGGGGAGGGATGACTATTATCAGAATATATACCCTGGCCTCTGAAATATTCGCCAGTCTTCCAAAAACAGAAAAAGAAGAGAGAAGGGCACTTTGGGGCTTTTTTCCTGCACATCACAACTGATTCTTATTATCCTCCAAAGCCTTGCCTCTCAAATCAGTGTTCAATTTTCTAGACTTCAATGTGTCTCTCAAAAACTAAATAAGCAAAGAAATCTATGACATCATTTACCATGCACAGTATTTTGAGTTCTGGTATCAATCTGTGTGAGACCCTTTTGGTCATTTAGTCAACAATGTTTACTGAGATCTTTTCTGTGCTAACAGCAAGTGCAAGAAATGATAGACCCTCTATTCAAACTGCTCTTAATCTCAATTTTATTTGCTTCTTTATACCTAGTCATCATCATCATGCATTAGAGCAGTGGTCCTTAAACTGTAGCATGAATAAGAATCACATGGAGAGCTTGTTAAACTCGTTTCTTGGGCCTTAATCCCAGAGATTTTGATTCTGGAGGTCAGTTGGGATACAGCTCACAAATTTGCAATGCTAGCAACTGCTGCCAATATTGCTGGCCTGAGGACCGCACTCTGAGACAGTGAGTGAGAGTAACTCTAATTTGTGAGGCAATGTAAGGTTCTTCCCCTATGGTTCTAAAGTATCCATAACATGGGATTGACGTCAATGGGACCTACCCAGGCCACAAAGGTGTCACACTGAGGCCTTAAGTGTTTATGACGAATGCCTTACCACCTCACTCTCATCTCCTGTTTCTCAGCTGCATTCCCCACTGGGCATTGCTGTTGCTATTGATCCCCTAAGTTGCTGCAGTTACGGCTCTTGATGAGGTCAAACAGTCCCAGCTGGAGAGACTTGACAAATGGGAGCAAACTTGTCTTTGTCTGAACTTCTTTTATCCTACCTGAATGTAAAAGTCAGAGGAATAAACTGACTGCCTACTTGGAAAAGGTCGTGAAATTTGCCAAATATTACAAGGCCCTGGAAAGGCTGTGATGGTCAGCTCAGGGCCAGTCATGCTGTTAGCTTGGACCACAAAAAAGATAAATGGGTAAGAACCTGTCTCACAGTAGCACTGTGAATGTAATGGCTTGCCATTTGCCTCAGCTATGAATTCATTTTCTTGTGAATGGTTTCAAATTGTGTATCTCTCCCAGGTGGAGTTAAGCCCCTTCTGTTTACTTATGATATTCGGAGTTTTTCTGGCCTTTCCTTCGGGTATACATTTTTCAGCCTCACATATGGGAAAATCAAGTAGGAAAGCATTGAGTAATTAAGGTATCAGGTGAAGAAAGAGCAATGGAAATTGAAAGGGACAAATTTAAAGGATATTATAAAGCAAATGATAAAAGACTTGGCTTCTCCAACAGAGGGCTATACCAGATAGACAGTTGAAACTGACTCCCAGATTTCTAACTCTTTTGACCAGAAAAAAAGATGGCATCGATTTCATAAAAACAGAGTGAGGAGGGATTGGTTCAAGTAAAGTGCTGAGTTCTATTTTGGACATCCAGCGGATAGAGGGGCGGCCAGGTGGATGTGATTTGAATTACATCACATCACACTTGGAAATCCAGGACTGGAGTTCAGGTGAGAACAGGGGCTTAGAGGATTGCATTGGCACACACTTACTTTGAAAAGAAAACTGAAGCCTTGTCAATGATGAGTTCACTGAGAGAGGGTCTGTGAAGCAACAGAGGTGAAGGACTGAACTCTAACAGACCTTCCGGGAGGGGTCCAAATACATTCTTCTTGGATTTGATACCTTTGTTTATTTTCAGGGAGTGTTTTGCTTTATTGTAAATAGCTTTTCTGGAACACAGTACAAGGTTGTCAATGGAGAGATAACCCGTTTGCCTGACGGTGTGTGCATGTCCATCTGCATGTGTGTTTACCCGTATAGAAAATATGGCTTAATTTGCATGGTACAGAGATTGACCTGGGGGCACTTTCAGTTCTGTCAGAGAGGCATAATAGAATAGTCTGAAATGTCCTGGTATCTATTACTGAAATGTCTGTAACTTTTTTCCTTGCTGTCTGTGTCATTCATGCCATGTGATACTGACGTGGGGATACTTTTCAGCCACATTTGAAAAGTCTCCCCTGAAGTTGCAAACCCAATGGTTTGGAAGAGAGATTTCAAATAACTCAAAATATACAGTGTAAACAAACTGGCCTTTTAGTATGAAGTGTACTAAATTAGAGAAACCAGATGCTTTGGTTGGCTTGGAAGAGCTGGCTTGTGATTGGCCCTCCTTCACTGACCGTTTTCTTTGGAGCCTCTCACCTCCTCTTTCTTCCTTCTCCTTCTTCTGGCTCCCTCCTGCCCCCTCTCCTCTCCTTCTCTCTCCTCCCTCCATCCCTCCTGACCTACCTGGTTTTTGTTTTCAAATAGTCAAAAGCTCATCAGACACAGGAAACATAACTCCCAAATATCGAATGATTTCTTAACATAGAATTATTAATTTGAATTGTTTGCTTGTTCTCATAAAATTTTGCTTACCGGAAATTTAGTGGGAAGTCTGTATCACACCTTCAATCATAGTTCTTAATGTGAAGGGCTTTTTTATGTAACAGGTTTATTTGACTTAAAAATTAAGCATTAAAAGATTCCTCTTTCAAGATTACTTATTAGGACATTTTATCGGGTCTCTAGGAAATCACTTAGATCCGTAAATCTCCAACTCATCTATCCATACAAAATCATGAAGCCTCACAACCCTCTGAGAAAGGGGTCCACTCCCAAATATCCCAGTTCGTTGAGAGGTAGATGAACCTCAGTGAAATCGAGTGGCTTTCCCTGACGCAGAAGCTTCTGCTAGCCCAGTCTACACTATCTCAAGTCAGTTGATACCATGGGAAATTATTTAGTTAATGTGGATTGAAATCCACTTTCATCTGAAATATCTAAAGAACTGTACCAGAAATGTATTTTCAATTTGAACTCTGGAAATAGGATCTCAAGAAAAGTTAAAAAAGAAGAGAAAGAAAAAAGTATAAGAGAAGTTTCACACAGCCTGAAAAATCAACACTATTGCCCCAATGATTATATATACCAAATAGTTGGGGATAATTTCATGTTTCTGTAATTTAAGATAAACACCAGTAGTCTTTGTTAGAAGGATTCATTATGGCTTAGCTAATAAAGGTGGTTGTGAAACGCTTTGTAAGTATAAAGTGTTCTCCTAAGTATTATATGTAAAAAGCAATTGCCAGATACTGCCTCCCACCTGTGAAATCATATTGTGTTTCAACAGGATAAGGGAATCTTGCTGTAGGCCAGGGCATCTAAAATGTACAAGTATTTATGTTCTCCCTTTAGGGAGAAGTTTTTGTTGTGCTTTAGTACATCAAAGCTGAGGAGTAGCACTGGTTCCAGATAATTTGGGGGGTGTCATTTCATTTCGTTTCAAGGAGGTGGAAAAAAACGCTCCACAAATTCTTCACGGCCTGGTTTTTCTCCAACACCCCTCACCTCCACCCTTTCTCTCCACCTGTCTTTCCCTCCCAGGTCTCAGCTTGGGCCACTAGGACTTAGTTCTGGCACTTGCAGAAGAGCCGGGTGGAATGGGTAGGGCACATCCTGGATGTGATCGTTCCAGTGTTTTTCCCACCCCAGCTGAGCCCAACAATAAATCTTTTTAAAAATGCGCTATTGTGTTAGACACATTTTAGAGGGTCTCAAAGCAGTTAATTACTGCACCAAAGATATAGGACCTTGTTGTTGGTTAGCCTTTTATTCCACAGTCTGACTTAGCTCCCCAGATCTGAAACAGGAAAAGAAAAATAGGTCTACCACTCATTCCTGCCACATCACTCACTTCTCAGTAGCAGGAGAAAAAAGAAATTTTTTTTTTTGGTAGAATCTACACATAAAAAATAAGTCGGGAAATTCTTTTTTGTGCCTTGACTTTGCATTCTTATACTACAAGTGCTGTCCTGGTACTAGTCTGTTTTGAAATTTATGGGGATTTGTGAAAAGCACAGACAAAAACCTGAGCTGATAGGCCAGTTTGTCTTGCTTTTGTAGTACACTGGGAGGCTGGATGTTCAGAGAAACTTCCATGCCTGGCTGACTTCTGGTTGATGGAATCAGCTAACACACCCAGACAGATATGGAAATCCTGACTTGCATCAGTAGCATGCTGGCCATCCAGGGGATGCAGCGGCAAGGCAAAGAGCTGAGGCAAAATAGTGGAAAGAAAAGCCAATATTGAAAAGTAAAAGGAATTTATGAGGCCCTCACCCCTTTCCCAGAACAGCTCCGCTTGTAATACTGGGAAGTGAATATTAGGTGTCGTATTTACTGCGTATCTTTGTCCCTCCTTAATCCCTGGCCTCACTGGAGTCCACCCCACTGAGGGACACTGAGGCCACACTGTGGACTCAGCAGTATTTCATAATTCATGCCACCTTCAGGTGATCATCACACGCGGAGCTCTGAGAGATTTTTGCATTACTCATCCTTAGAATGTTTGCCCATAATATCCCTTATGGTTCTGCTTTATCAGGAAAGTTTTACAAACTCTGCCAGGCTGTGGTTGCTTCTTTCTTACATAGGTATTTTTTTAACATTTGTCCAACAGACCGTTATTCTGCAGTACTTACTCATAGGCTCCCAAAATGTGTCTTTGTCAAAAAGAGAGCTTTCCCGATTCTGTGTTTTCTAAGTTTGGATTGTGTATCTGGGTAACTGGAGTTATAACTCCTGTGCTTGGGGAAACACTCCAGAACTCTCACTGTTCTGAATGGCCTGTACCTCTCTTCTGTATCTATTCTTTCATTAGTACTCCTTTCCAGGTCTCGTATGATGCTATGTATACTTTCAGTATTCCAGTTCTTTCCTGAATGGCTTTTAAATATTTCCCATATGCTCTCTGCTTTTTCCCTTCACTCTCCTCCATTTATTCCATTTTGGCCCCTTCTTGAAACTTTTCCAAAAAGCACATATCATAATATATCAGGAATCCAGTTTCTCTTTTCGCAACCAACACAGCTACATAATTTACAAAAATCTTGACACCACCCTGCCTGTGAGTGTGCATTTCATCCTAGGTTGAATTTTCATTGCATTTCCTTTGACTAATAATTAAAGATGCAGATATTCTACTCAGAATAAAAAATATTAAAAGGAAAGTACTGTTATTAGAGACACTCAACAACAGCTTGAAAATGTCAGCAACTAAAGCTGTGTGCAAACAGTGCCAGGTTGGATGGAGCAGCAGCTTCCGAAGTCTAGTGAGCAGCCAGCTGGTATTGCCATTGGTACTGGAATGTGCCAATCACCACCCAGACTGCAGGAAGCCTGGGCCACATTCTAGGGGAAAGAGCACCGTCACATGCCAACCAGCAAAGGGCCTTGTGGTTTCTGTGTGTCAAAATGATCTGCACTTAACTTTTCTCGTCAACCACTCATTCTCCCACCATGGGCTGGAATGAGAAAGAAAAAATATTGAGGAGGAAACATCTTTCTCTTTCACTTTTACATTCTTATAACATAATTTTATGTTTTAAATGTTGATTCTGTGGCTGGGCATCTTATATTGATCAATGGTACAGACCTAAACAAATACAAGTGAATTTCAGAGGGTGGCTAGATTACCATCCCATATAGATCCATCCATTTCCCCAAGCTCTCTTTCTGGGAACAGGATATTTTGGCTAACAAAACACAGTACTTCAAAATTCCCCTAAGAAACTTTGGTTTTTACCTGTAAGCAGATTTTCCCTTAAGTTTGTTTACCACAAAGTAGGAAGAGCAAGAGACATTTTACCCCAAAATTAATTTAGACTTTGAATTTAAGTCAATTCCATAAAAATGAGGCCTAGTTAACTTCTACTTCAGCTGTATGCAAACACTTTTTTGAAATACAAAAGCATTAACTTAGACAAGCAATTACAAGGCAATAACTTCACGTCCCTACTTTTCAATATGTCTAAGGCATGCAAAGTTTCTTAAGCAGCATAGCCTTCTCCAAAAGAGAGGTAAAAAAGAATCCATCTCACATATACATACTCTTGCTTTGTGGAATACATACATCTACATATTCCTAGCTTGAGAGCAATTACATTCTCACTTGCTTGTTTAGAAGTTGTAATGCATCGTAGATATACAGCAAGCAGAGTAATTATGTTCGGCAACAGAAGTTGGTAAATCTTCTGCCCTTAGAACTATCCCAGAAATCTAAGTGAATAAATAAGCAAAACAGTTTGGTTTTCCATGGTTTCAATAAGTGAACTCTGATGGGAGAAATTCTATTTTTCTAAGTCACATAAGGAAGAGTGGATCATCGGTGGCCATTGTGTGGGCAACCCATCCCATCGCCAGTTCGCTAGTGCTTGCCGACAGTTCAATGTTTTCTGAGTTCTGTTGCCAGGACAAGCAAGTAGGCTTCTAGGGAGCATTCCTGAAAATTAGACAGAGTGGAGACAGGAGCAGTAAAGTCTCAGCACAGGAAGTGGGCTACACGTATACTATATCTGCTATGACATGTTATACTGGAGAGGAAAGAAAGAGAAGAGGCTACTCCACAACATGGGGGTGAAGCAGTATGGCCTTCTTTAGGGAGTTGCTGCAGACAAATTCTCTTGGTATTAGGAGAGAAAATAAGGAGAAGTTGGTTCAAAAACACTAATGAGAGGGTACTGGATGCATCACATTCTATTGGTGTCCCTGACTGGGGAGAACATAAACTCTGTGAGGAGAAAAGACAGGGACACATTAAGTTATCACAACACAATGCAAGACATCATGGCCATAAATGGCATAAGGCAAAATGGGATTAAAAGCCAGGTGAACAAAAGACCACGTCTTACATGATCCCATTTATGTGAAATGTCCAGAAGAGGGAAAGCTGGAGACAGAAAGTAAATGCTTAGAGCCAAGGCAGGATGAGGGGCCTAGGAGGGTGATAATGAAAGGGGTTTTTTTTGAGGTGATGGGAAGGTTCTAGAGTTGAGTGTGGTGATGGTTGCACATGTCTGCAAATATACTAAAAACTATCGCGTTGGACAATTTAAATGGGTGAAAGTACGGTATGTGAATTACCTCAATAAAGCCATTATTTCTCAAATGTAGTAACAAGTTTGCAAAAAGGAAAGCCAAGGAAATAGCAGAAGCAATAAGCGCTCCAGGCGTTGAGCGTTCTTCCTCAGGTCCCCACCCCCGAGCCTGCGCTCCTTCCCCAGCTGCCCACAGGGAACAAAACAGAGCTGTGCAATATTCTTGCTCCCCTAGAAACAGCGAACCACAGGTAAAACTCTTCGGACAACACAGGTGCCTCATTTTTCACCACATGTAAAGCCCACTTAACTGTGAGGCTTGATGGGGTCCCAGTTCAGTCCTAGGAGAATTGTGAGCTTGTGATTACTGCCCAGTTTCTTTTCCAGACAAAAGGGCTTCAGCTCACAACATAAACTCTTGGATAAAAAAAGTAGAGGTTCAAACTCTCTGAGGCCCTCTCATAAATAACAAAAAAGATTGGCACCAGGTAGGTCTTCCCAGAGACTACGGCATTTACAAAGTTCTCTTATTTGAATTTATTTCAAGCAGTCAATAAATAAATGGTTCCATGCTATTAAAAATGGAGAAAAGAGGAGACTACAAACATGTGCTTCTACCTCCTGCAATTTGGTCCATTTCCCCAGCTCCCTTCTCAGAGAAAGATGCAATTGTTCACTTGATGACCCTGGTACCCAGCATATTTTCTTTGGGGCCATCTTTTGAATATTATTTTTGTATAAAGCCAAGTGAATGAATGGGGAAGTTGAAAAACATAATCAGAATGTTATATTGACACTGTTGTAGATTTTCCGAATGCTGAAAAATAAGGCATGAATGGAAATGGGTTTGCCAAAGTGAACATTTTATGCATCTTTATATAGGGCATATTCCCAAGTGGGGAAAAAAATGTACTTGGATAAAACAAAATAACAAAATATTTATTGAACATTTTTCATTTATGACATATATTTTCATATTTAGGCAGGACCCTTACCCTCAGGGACCTGCATTCTAACCATGTACTTCTTTGTGTGTGTCTTTTTCTCCCTTCCTTATTTTCTATCCATAATGCTCAGAGTGTACTTTCGGCTCTTTAGTAGGAGCTACAAATGTTCTGCCCAAACACGGGCATATAATCGCCCTGGAACCGTCTATCTTTCCAAACTATCTATCTGATTGCTAGGAATTGTGTAGGCCCTCTAAGACACCAAATGAGATTTTTAAAACTAATCCAAAGTTGACATTAACCTTGAATGACCTAGAAATGATTGTTCTTCTGGTAGCATCAATGATACCATCAGGAATAATACCCCTCCATCAGCAGGGTAACATGGGTCACTTCACACAGCTATGAGAAAGGCTGAATGTGTGTGTAGAGAAAGAAGCTATGCTGAAAATTCTAGAAAAAAAACAATAAATCCTCAATAAAGGTGGCGATGAATTATTGCTACAGGTATACTACCAATCTAAAGGTCCTCATTTGGGAATTTGGGGAATTTGTACTTGTAGTTGAAAGGATTACAGGGAGATGAGATGGCTTCACAGAGACAACATAGTAAAGTTGGTTTTGTATCACTACCTGTATTTTTTTCCAGAACTTGTACTGTGACTTCTGTATACTAAATAGTATGAAATGGACCTCTTCTTATTGTGCTTTTTAGTCTTGTCAGTCAATATTTTTCAGCGGTAATATGTTGTATTGTTTTGTTATTATTTTGTTACTGATTTTTGTTGACAAAATTCTTCCTCAGCTCTGATTGCCCAGTCCAAGTAAAAATATGTGCCAATCACCCTTCTAAATCTGAGCCAGGCCAAATACAGAGGACCCTGATTTTTGCTTAATATCCAAAGCTTCTCATGACAATTTATGAAATGTCCAAAGATGATGCACACTGTAAACAGTTGCTTCCTATGCTATTTGCTGTCGCCTTGCTTCTCATCACTACTTTGCCAAACAGTTGTGCTTTGGGGTGTGTTCAGTTACAAAATGGGATACCCATCGGTGGTTCTCATCAATATGTCCCTATTGAAGTCACCGGGAATCTTGGTAAAAATACCTACACCCAGACTCACTCCAGACCAATTAAATCAGAATATCTGACTGAAAACAACTGATCCTATATGGTTGTAAAACAATGTAGAGCATTAGTCCAATTTCTTTTTCCCTCCCATCCTGGGATGAAGAGGGGAAATCCTGACCAGTTTAAAAATATAATGGAAGAAAAATAAGATAAAACATCCCTCTGAATCATATGACTAGAAGGTTAAATGTGAACAAGAGCTTATCTTTTTCCAGGTCACTGCCATGTCAGTTCAGAGAAATAAAAACACTTCTTTAAATGATGGTCCCCTTCCTCTATTCCAAGTTTCCATGACCCAGATCCCACCCTACCAACCCCTGCCAATGAGCAGTAAGATTCTCTTGATTGGTTCTCCAATTCTGTGAAAAAGCTGACCTCAGGAAGCATATATTCTAATAAATCAAACATATGATAAGCTATGTTTGAGAATTGTTTCCAGGTAGTGTTCACTTAATTGAATAGCTCAGAGTTTCCCAACTAGTGTACTGTGAATAGGCTTCTATGTCTGAGATGGTGATCCCCCTCAGCCTGCAGTGTGGCCAGGGGCAGCCAAGATCCCAGTCTGAAACACTCTCAACTTGCCCAACCAGATGTATTTAACCCAGTGGGAATCAAATATTATTTTCTTTGTGTGTGATGAAGTGAAACCTGGAGAATTACAAGCGGTAGAATCTTGAGTGGCTGCAATGATAAGCAACCCAGAGGAGCAGTATAGTAGTCGATATCAAAGAAATTACATACTACACATAAATCCATCCACCAGTTACAATTATACTTACAGGAATAAAGCCATAGGTAGCCACATAAGCAACTAGTACTAAAAAAATTATTTCCCTGGGATCACCTGGGAGCATAAAAATCATTAGCATTACAATTGACCCTTAAACAGAACGGGTTTCAACAATGTGGGTCCATTTATACATGGATTTTTCTTTAATAACTATATCGGAAAGGTTTTTTTGGAGATTTGTGACTATTTGAAAAGCTTTTCTTTTACTTATCTTGCTTTATTATAAGAATACAGTATATAATCCATATAACATACAAAATATGTTAATTGACTATTTATGTTACTGGTAAGGCTTCCAGTCAACAGTAGGCTATTTGTAATTAAGTATTGGCAGAGTCAAGGAGTTATATAAATTTTCAACCACGTGGGTTGTTGGTGACCCTAATCCTTTCATTGTTCAAGGGCCGTCTCTAAATTATATTGCTCACAATCATAGTCATCCTTAATATAACAATACACAAGTACAATAAACTTAAAATAGGTACTCAATGAACATTTAGAATGAACATTATTTATTTATCATCTCCAAAAGAACTATTTCAATATATTTGATCAGTTTTTCAGTTCCAGTTCTCAAATTCAAACAGATTAAAATCACAAAATTGGGTTTGGACAAGAACTGCCTCTCTGGGTTTAATTATCAGAAGAGGAAAGTGGTGTAGTGCAATTCCCAGAAAAGGGGATCCTGGGCATTGTTAGACTTATGAGATAAAGATGTTGCCATCAAAATAAGTTCTAAAAGGCTATAAGACTTGATAAGGACAAACAACTCTAAAAGACAAATTTATTATAATGTGTATTCATTCAGTTAATTCAGGCATTGTCTTCCCAATAAGAGCTAAGACAAATTCTTAAGATTCTGGGGTTTGTATACAGGAAATAAAGAAATTGTATTATATTGAAATCACAAAATATCTCAGTAAGCAAGAATAGAAAACCTAAAGAAGCCAATAAAGATGCACAGGAGGTTCTCAAATGAGTTCAAGTATTTAAAAAATATTAGTAACATGCACAAAAGGCAGACATTTTCATTTAACCAAAGACAAGCACAAGTGTGTGACATGAACAGGTAAGAAAAAATGATTTTAAAAGGATTTATAAAAAAGCTTTTTAAAGAACAAGGGTGGGAAAACACTAGCCCATGGCCAAGAAAGTGGTAAAATAGTAAGGGCAAAAGTCTAAGAGAAGGCAGTAAAAGTTCAGGGCCCAATTTTTTCTTCCTTCTTATCAAAAAAATGAATTCAAACTAGAAAAGGTACAGCTCTGTTTTTTAAAAGGGTCAGTGTGGAGGGTTAGAATCAAAGCCCTAGAAAGTGAAAAACAGACAAAATGATGACCATTTTGCAAAAATTCAAGTTTCTGGGTCTAGAGAAGTGCAGCCCCAACTGTTTGCAGATATATTTGTTTAATTTCTGTCAGTGATCCTTGTGGAATTAAGGAGAATGGGCAAAGTGTCAGAAATCTAGAAAAAGGCAAAAGCTGCCTGTATTTTACTCATTAAAAGAAAAAACATGAAATGATCTCTGTTTATAAAGTACCTCCATATCAGTTTAGTCCCCAGGTTTAGTGGTCCTGTCAGTGTGAACAAACATGGAGGACTGTGCTCAGAGCACAGCAGAGCTCGGATTGGGCCGGTTAATGGACGGCCCCGTCTCTCCTACCAGGAGTTAGGAAGGCAGCGTAGCTTTCAGGGGCTGACTCTGCAGCAGCCAATGTTTCTTGGGTTTTATAGTTTATCTGCTTCCTAAATAGTCCTTATTCCAAGTAAATTCTTTTTTCTAAGTATGTCCTTTGCAAGAACCAGCTCCATTCATTTTATAGATAAAATGTTCCAGAATACACTTCTCCATAAATAGTATATATTTGTATCTTATATACTTATAAAATTGATGAGCAACCTGGGTGAATGAAGTAGGCACGTGGCCATGTGCCATGATCCATCTTCCCCCTCTGAGAAGCCAGGAGAATATTTATTGCTGCTTAGCACCCTTTTATAGAGAGGGCCCTGCCCACATAGGCCTTATGACAGCACCTGCTCTGCTGAGTGATAAAACCACCTGTGGGCAAAGGTCTTGGTGGGGGAGGGGAGAGGGGGTGCACAGCAACAGGCCTTGGTGACTGAATAAATTTGCTGCAGCTAGGACACCAGACAGGACCTGGGCTATAGGAAAAAACAACACATTCATTGGAGGATCTATTAAATGTATAGAGCTCACCAACCGTCTATTCGCAACCCAGCAGCCAGTGTGATCATTTAAAAACATCAGATCACATCACTGTCTCACTGAAACCTTGTGCCTCCCTGTTTCTCTCTGAGTCCCTAAACTGCACTGCTCCCCTCCAGGCTCAACACCTACCACCCATCACCTCTCAGTCCCTCTCTCCCCTCTCTGCTCCAGTGTGCTGGCCTCTTCATTATTTCTAGAACATACCAGACATGTTCCTTGTGGTCTTTTACTTACTGGTCCCTGAGCCTGAAATGATCCTCCCAGATGGACTCATGGCTTCTTCCACATTTTATTCAAATCTTTGACCAAGTCACCTTACGGCAACCTTCCTAGACCCTCAACTTAAACTGAACCCCCGCCCAGGCCACCCCCCATTTCTTTACCCCTTCCTTGCTCTATTTCACCCTGCAGCACCCATACCACATCCCTACAGGCAGTTCATTAGTTGATTTTGTCTATTGTCTGTCTCTCCGCACTAGAATCTGAGCCCCATGAGAACAGCCATGTTTTATCTGTTTTGTTCACTGCTGTATTCCCAGGGTCTAGGAAAGGGCCTGGCACATAGTAGGCACTCAGAAACATATTTGAGGAATAAACGAATAAGTATCCAGCTGTTCTATAGCCCAAACAAGAAATTAAAAACAGAGTGGTAGACTTAGTCACGCAGGACAAGAATTCAAGGGGTGATGGTGCTGGCGGAGGGAAGCCAGAGGACCTCTGAGCTCTTTCCAGTACTAAGAATTTGACCTGAGTATTATACACATGCACACACACTCTTACACAAAAGCTTCACGTAGAGCAATATTTACCCAATTATTTTCCTCACAACAGTCATCCTAGAAGATATTTGAAAAACATGTTTTGTGGATGAATGTGTTTGGGAAATGCTATACAATCTCACCTTCGTGTTCACAGTAAACATCAATATGTTGAAGCATCTAAAAAATCTCACATGTATTGCTAGGGGTTCTCCAGAGAAATAGAACCTAATACAGATTTTGGTACCAAGAGTGGTTCTAAAAGAACAGAATCTTAAGGACGAAATTTTCTGAATTGGTCCTGGGTTGTCTGGAATTGGCTAATGTCACTTGATTTAAAGACGCTAATTACTCTTCTTCTAGTAGTAAAGAGAGTACTGATTATCTGTGGTGTGATGTAGTCATAGAAATACACAAAATATCAACATTGGATACTCCTAGTCAAGTACTTACAAGAGGCAAGTTTCTCAGGAACAATATGGATGATTCTTATGAGCATTTTTGTCAGTCTAACAAGTACAATGAGATTAGCTGTTTGCTCCTAATGGTGCTGGACAAATAGGGGAAGAAAAGGATGAATGAAGGCATTCAGATTTCCAGCTCAGGTGCTGCATAAATGATCTGAAAGCCTCTATGTCTGCTCTGAAAGAGATTAGCATTTCCTGTAGCTGCAGAGCTGAGATTGCTGAAAAACATGTCCAGAATGTCATCCTGCTAGTGGCTGAATTACTACACAAATTGAATTCCCGATATTGCAGGTGCTACTGTTAAAGTGAGGGCCTTGATTGGAAAGGAGTGGAATCCTTATCATTGAAATGGGGACATAAGGGAAACCCCTGGTGAAGCTGGGACACTGAACCCCTAAATTCTAATGAGTCTTCTTTGCCAGTAGAAGGAGCTTCTCCACCTGTCATTAAAAAAAACTACAGACTGGATATCTTAAACAACAGAAATTTGTTTCCTCACAGTTCTGAAGGTTAGAACTCCAAGGTCAAGGTGTCGGCACCAAGGTCTGGTTCCTTCGGAGGCCTCTGTCTTTTGGCTTGGATAAGGCCACCTTCTCACTATCTCCTCCCACGGCCTGTCCTCCATGCTCCTCAGATTGGATGAAGGCGCCCCTAAAGGCTTCATGTTAACTGGATCACCTCTTCAAAGGCCCTATCTCCAAATATAGTCACATTCTAAGGTTACTGGGCGTTAGGGCTTCAACATATGCATGGGGGGCAGGTGTGCACAATTTAGCCCATAATACTGTAATTTTTTAAGTTTAATTTTGTTAAACCTCTATGTTCTCCATACATACCTGATCATACACCCTTAATTCACAGGTTTAATTACATGGCAAGGAATAATGTGCCTCACTTTGAATATACTTTAACACTGACCTGGATTTATATAACAAAATCAATAGTAATATTATTTTTACACAATATATAGAATATAAAAATACCATATAGACTTGATATAATATGTAGTATATTATGCTTAATATTTACATAGCAATATCAGCAAAAATTTTCTTAGTTATGAAACTCTTTTCCAAAGTGAAAAGCAAAGCACTTTTATCCACATGATTTTATTTGAGTCTTACCTTCTAAGAGGTAAACAGGGCAGATATTATTATCCCCACTGAACAAAATAGAAGAGTATATGAAGACTAGAATGGTTAAGACTTACCAAGATCAAAGAGGTAGCAAATAGCTTCTCCTGCTATTGATTTCTCTACTTTGTGATGCAGTTTTTGATGCATCTCATGCATTTTAATGCAACTATATGATACTCACCCTCCCTTAACAATATGCCAGGGATGGTACCATATGAATTACGGGCACAGGACGTAGAGCCAGTCACCCTGGTTTCAAATCTGCCTTCACCCCAGTGGCCATGTCTTCATGCAAAAGTGATTTTAACACCTCTGTCTCCCAGGTATGATATTGGTAATAGTACTTATCTAAGGGAGTTATTGAGAGGATTAAATGAGTTAATTCAGGGAAAGTACTTCAAGCATTACCCAGCATAAACTAATGCTCAATAAATGTTAGCTATTACTATAGAAATGTAAATTGCTGATTTTAATACCAAAATAATATCCTGCATGGATATAATATAATCCAGTCAACCATTTCCCTACTGAGCCCAGATTTTGCCATCTCTTTCCCTTCTAAAAAACAATAAATGAACAACACTTAGCAATTTAAAAAATCCCAAGTACCATGTTGACCCAGACACCTGAAATGAAGGTCCCCCAGCACCTCCTGGCCCTGAGTAGGCTTCAGCAGTGGATGTGGTGCCTTGATGATCCTTCTGAGGTCAGCAGACTTAGTGTAGAAGTCTCCTAAGAGCAGGCTATCTCGTGGGACTTTGAGTATTTCCTGCCCATGATCAGCAACATCTTTTCTTGCAGTATTTTGGCAGATTTGTCCTTGTTCCCGGCCAGAATCAGGAAGTTCAGAAGCACACGAAAACAAAACAATACATTAAAATGCTTCTCTCAAATTATTAAAAGTTCAAAATAACAAGAAATTATTCAGTGATATTGGGACTCAGTATTTTATGTTTTTAATTATAGTCCTTCTTTCTGGTGCATTCATCCTTTTCTTCCCAAAAATACTTTTGGCAGAAAATTCCATTGGGCTTGTTTTCTTGAAGCATATTCATGTGTAGGAAGTGATTAGGCAGGGTGTCACTCTATTTTGCAAAAATTTTCAGGCATTTTCGTGACCTGGACTGTTTTATCCTCTGTGCAATTTCCAAATTATGTTTTGTTGCTCATAGCACTCTTAACAATTGCTACTGTCCTTAAGACCAGTGCGATTTTTTTCCTAAAATTTCCTTCCCTTCATTTCAATGATCCCAGTTAGATGAACTGTAAGCCACCACTCTGAAGTGTTTTTGAAATTTTATCATTTAACATCCATCTTTCTACTTGTCAGTTAAGATCCAATTTCCCTACTCCCTGTGATATCCAAATGACTCTGCTTCTGTTTCTCACTACAGTCACTCAACAAATCCAGTGGACTTTTTTCAGCCATCATTTCACTTACTCTTTCAGCACGATCCGTCCGAAAATCATTCCCTCCCTCATGAATTACTGTCTTCCATGAAACAACAACCTTCTGGATTTCCTCCCGCTTCCTTATCTGCCCCTTCTCCCTCATGACCATGTGACATATGATCAACCAGAATACTTTTTAGTGTGAAAGGGGTGCTATTACTAATTACACCAGGCCAGAAACCAGCATAAATGAAGACTTTCCAGGGAAAATTGAGACTTATGTTCACCTTCAATTAACTCTCACTCATTCACCAGACTTCAGATCAGATGTCGCCTCCTCAGGGAAGCCCATAACAACCTCCCTGGCAAGGTCAGGTTCATTATAACTTACTTAACACAATGTGCCTCTCTTTTGTTCCACTGTCCAAAGTTGCAGCTTTATGTCTATGCACGTGACTGCTCTGGGGTGTCCCCTCCAGGAGATCGTGAACTCTGTGAGGCCAAAACTGCTCCCGAGGGTCTTCGTCACTGAACTGCTTATCAAAAATACCATACATCATAAACATTATTTAGATTAAATATCTTTTATCAAATGAAGGACATGAAATAACTCCTTGAGAATTCGTTTTTTCTCTGATGGGCACAACCAACCATCCAGTTACAGAAGACAGAAATCTGGGAGTCATCCTTGACACCCCCTCTTCCTCGCCCCAGCGTTCAATTCCTCCACAAGCCCATTTTCTTTGTCGCCTCCTCTCTCTCCTCTTCCTCCTCTTCCTTCTCTCTCTTTGCCTTCCTCTTCTCTCCCTCTCCTCTCCCACCCCTCTGACCATGTACATGTATATATATTGTTTCCAGAAAGCTAACACACACATCAGATACAAAGGACATTTCTTCCTATAACAAGTGGTTTCTAAAACTAGCATTGTTCATTTAAATTGGTTGCCTGTAGGAAATTTGCTTATTGGAGACCTGGTGTAAGAATCTAAATCACACCCCCAACCATAGTTCTAAAATGTGAAGAACTCTTAAATGTAAAGAAGTGTATTTAATTTATAAAGTGAACATTAAATAATTCTCTTTCAGTTCTACCAACTGAGACATTCCAGAGGACTGATAGGAAGCCATCTGAGATAACAGAAACTTCCAAGTTACTTATCTATATAAAGTTATAACACCTCACAACAGTTCTGAGAAAGGGATCCAGACCCGAATACCCCAGTTAGACTCCCTCCAGCTTACACCACATCTGCTCATTTCTATGGCTGTCTTCTAGATTATTCTTTGAGTACCAAGATGACATCTTATGACCTTCGTACTTTCCTTTTCCTCACCTACTTCCCAACACTTTGTATAATGTTTTGCATATTTGTAAACATGAACTGCGTTAGCCTAGGCTCCCATCAGTGTCTGCCCCAGAATGGGCCCCTTTGCTGATCCATTTACCCAAAAGTGCTCCTGGGCTGCAAGATGCCTAGCTCTCCACTGGAACCTGGACTCCCTGTGGTCAATCCTGCGCCTTCAGTGACTCATGGGTTCCCATGTCACATGACAGATGCCCTTGTCACACTGGGCTTCTCATGCTCCCGGGAAGAAGCACCAGGATAAATATTTGGCTTTCCTCAGGACACAGCTTTGTGCTCACTTTTATCACCCTGGCCTGCCCAGCAGAGACAGGAGAAACAGCCCAGGGAAATCAAACAGAGCTGTGAACAGCATCGTGGTGATGGTGTCGGCCCCTGCCGTGGAGGGTGAGATGCGGGGCCCGGGCAGCCGTGGGGTCAGGGCCAGGGCTCCTGAGGCCGCTGGCTTCTCATGTAAGTGTAATCGTTTCCTAGCCCTTCATGTTCCTCAGGCAGTGGGGATGAGAGGCACCTCAGGAGGACTGTTACCATAGCTGAACCAGCCCATTCGTGTACGTTCCTTAAAAGTGTTGCTTAGAAATCCTCCTAAATACTGACTGGCAGGCTATCATGGAAGAGGGGAGATGAGGTGGCAGGAGTCTCAGAAGATAGTCACGGGTAACAACATAAGAATAAGGGCTACTGCTTTTTGAGGGTCTACCATGTATCAAGCCTTATGTGTGTGTGGTGTGGGGGGGGAGTGGGGGGAGGGCAGTTCGTTAAATATATATATTTTGCTTTTGCTTTGGTGATGTTCTGGAGATGAACTGCATTATCCCAGAAAGGAGTGAATAATGTGCAAGCTTACATTGAGGACGTAGATCACATATTCCCTAAAATGACTCCTCAGATTATTCCCCTTACAAAGAATCTTTGTAAGAAGACATGTTCTTCGTGTTCTTTTAAGTTCTTTCATAGCTTTTGGGAATTCTCTTTAGGCATTCCTGCTGTTTCTTGCTCAATATCTTTTTTTTATTAGACTCCTGGTGATTCGAACTTTTTTTCTCATTTTCCCTCTGTAAAACCATGAAACTGAAGAATGTCTAGTCTGAGTTAAAATCTACCTTACCTGCTGTAGAAAATAAAGGCACTGCCCTTTATTGAATTATTTTATATATTCAAGTCCCAAAGTGCACTTTTATCACAGAGTATTTAATAATTCTAAGCTAAAGTTGCAAAGCCATACATCCAGTTATGGTTTGGGCACTCTAACTTGGTGACATTTCCCTTTACTCTGATTCTGATATAGAGCAAGGTTTTTAAAAAGAAGAAAGAAAGAACTTTTTTTTCACATGCAAGAAAAACTTTACTTTTTTTGCTTTTGCCAAAAGTGTTGTTTCTGGATAACTAACTCTTGGTTTGTCTCTTTGGTACACACAAAGCTCTCTCAGGGACTGCCCAGGAATACACAATCAGGGCAACAGATCAATGCACAGGAAGCCTCTTGCTCAGCCGGTTCAGCACATAGTCCTTAGGGACCAGACAGGCCCAGCCTCACTTAAGAAAGTAGAGCAGAAAACTGAAGATCCATATGGTAAATTTGCTCTAATCAGCTACCTTGGATCTCATGTAAAAGCTCCTAGCACTCCGAGCAATCACCTCCGCGGGAGCTAAGCTGGCTGCCTATACTATCCCATAAATCTATGGAGTGATTAAATTGTGCAACCTTCCTCCTCTTTGTTTTGCCAGATAAACCTCTTAGGAGAAATAATTCAGGCTGCTAACTGAGAGTAGTCACCTGCAAGTTTTGAAGCCGCCAGCTGGGGCGGTTTAGCATGCGGAAGTTCCCGTCCAGGGTTTGGGGATCTGGGTTCTCTCTGCCTTCATTTTGCAAGTTTGCAGCCGTAACTTGAATTAGGAATGTCTGAGGAAGCGCAAAGGAATACCTTTCACGAGAGCTTCTGCTCTCTCACCACACTGGACTGCCCCACGATCGCCTCCCAGACTCTAGCCTCTCATCTTCCTCAGTCATAGGAACATCCCTGCTACGAATCTCTGTGCCCTGTTCCCTGTAGCTGCTCTCATCTTCTCCATTCTTCTCAGATGTACTAGGAGCAGTAGCTACTGCTCTGTCCCTTTCCTGCCCCTGCTCCCCACCCTGAAATGACCTTGACACCATGACTGGGTCTAGAGTCTGGTTCTTGTCATGTGGCCCGTGCCTCAGTCACTGTAAGTTGTCATCGCTGACAGTCTCCACCACCTTCGCCAGTTACATAAGAGTCCACATAGTGTCTGCTACCCAGCGCAAGCTTTTATTAAACAGACAGCCCCGCAGGCCAAGTGGGCAAGAGGTCCCTCCCGGAACCACATCCCCCGGGAGGGAGAGTGGCTGTCTCCAGGTCTTGGCTCCCAGAGCCACTCACCTCAGCTCTCAGCCTGTGTTTGCAGCCTTAAATGCCCGAAGACGACATGTTATGTTTTCAGCCTGAAGGGGCAGAAGAGAAGCAGCCCTTTCAAAATAAGAATTTCCCTGCTGTTTGTTTCATTTTGGAACACAATAAGAACAGACCGAGGACACGACTCTGAGCTGTCAACACTTCCTACCCTGCTTCCACAGCACCTTTCATTTGCCAGAAAAAAAAGTTGCTTAAGTGAAGCAAGGAGGGCCTAATGAATAGTCAAAATAATTGTTTAGCTTGGATATAAGGCCTTAGGTAAATAGATGATCGCCTGAGACCAGGGGCCAGGAAAAGCAGTTCAGTAGGACGCCACTTGTTCTGTTCCTCGGACATCAGCCCAGTGGGCTCTGCTACTACAGAGACTGTTGTTACTGAATTATTTCTCTCTTCCCATGAGCATATTGAAGCAGTTTAGTATCAGAAGGGGTCATGAAAGCAGAAGAAGGAAAGAACTTTCTATATTAGAAATACATAAAATTAAAATATAATTATTTGATACATATTACTGTATTGTAATATATTAGAATATATTAGAATAATATTAGAATAGATAACTGTATTGTAATATTATATTATAATATATTGTTTAAATATAATAATTAATATACATTTTTAAAATACATTAAAATTAATGTTTTTAAATTAACCACAACAGTCTTGGGTAAATAGTATCCTCAAAACACGGAATGTTAGGTTTGTTTATATTTAACTTCTATGTTGAAAAACTTCCAACGCTCCTTGCTAGCCCATTGACAATTGCCCTGCCTCCTGCTTTACTGTTATTTTAAACATGATGTAATCCTTCCTTAAAGGCCATCATTAGGTGTATCAGTAACGTACTAGCAAGACTGTACTTGTAGTAACAGACTGAATGAGACTGAAAAGGAACATTTCAGGTAGGGGTTTTGTAATTTGTTGTTATTAGTGTTGATTTGTGTTGTCTCTTTTTCCCAAAAGTGTAGTGACATCATGAAAAGTCTACTTAATTAGGATCTTGAATTTATCAGCTGCCAGGTAATTTCAGTTTTGCTGAATATTTTAAATAATTGCTTTCCATGTCTTAGTTGAAAGTAATAGATGCCTTGCTGATCCAGAACAGGATTGGCTGTCTTATTCATACAGCCCAGTTCCACTGGACTACTATTCAAATAAAGAATATCTACCTGATTGAATCTTGAATTCATGAAAGGGGTGGATTCCCTTGGTATTCAGTTTCCAGGAATCATGATCAATGTACATTTGGTTTGTTGGCAAATAGTAATCAAAGCATACATTGGGAATAAAAAATGAATGCCTAGCTGTTTGCACAATTTTTTACCCTGATAATATAGAAGAGTGGTTATGAACATGGGGTTTAGAGCCAGTTCTGAATTTGAGCACAAGCTCCACACTCAAGAGCTCTATGAGCTCAGACAAGTCATCAAATATCCACTGGCTTTCGTCCTGATCTGTAAAATGGTCTAATAATAATAATACAACCTACTTTATTGGGTTGTTGGGTAGATGATATGAGATGATGGCATGCAAAATACTCAGCACAGTGTAAGTCTTCAATAAATGGTAATTGTCATGTTATTTTCATGCCCCTTATCATTTCCTCATAACAACCCTGTGAGGTAGGCAAACTGTTGTACTTATGCTAATTAATTTAAGTATTAGAAAACTGGACCTAGAAGTGGTTATTGATTTGCCCAAGGTCACTCAAGATGGTGAAATGCTGATCCTCTCAGGAATAGAGCCCCCTAATTACTGGTGTATCGCCCTCCCTTTACCCATTCTGCATGTGGCGCTGTCTACTGAGTATTTGTCTAAATCTAAAGTCTCTTCTGTCTTAGACCTTCAAATGGATAAAAGGAATTGATTCTGGCAGAGGATTTAAAACCTATACTGATATAATACAGAACTTTTCTTGGAAATTGGTGGTCTCAGAATGACAAAGGAGGAACTCTTTGTTAATACTGAGCAGAAAATGCTAGTGGAGAAGTGATGTCCAGTCAGTGAGCCTGAAACCCCTAGGAGCTCAACTCAAAGGGTGACATCTCATCTCTGCCTAGGTCTGGAAGTGTGCATCTATCTTACTCTCATTCATAATACATCAATCATTTAAAGACAGTGCTGAATTTGTTACATCATTTTAACCTGCCGTATTTTCTCAGTGACTACTAAAAGTACAACTTGATCATGTGTGTGTGTTGGGCAGTAGGGGGAGGGTCTGTAAATAAAAAAAATAAAACTAGGTGTGCACACTCCATAAGATGAGAAACCAATGGTATTGGAGATCGTGTTCTGCCAATGCAGTTTAACAACCTGGATTTAAGGACTAGCCCTGCTCATCATAAGCTAAAAGCACCATAAACTTGGGCAGTCAATTTAAGTTGAAAGGCACTACTGAGTGCCTTTAAGGGGAGAGTAGCAATCCTTCTCTTCTCTGTGCCTCTATTTTCTCACCTATAGAGGAGAATGACAGTGACTGTCATCACAAGGCTATTGTGAGGATCCAATGAGATAAACAAAAAAGTAAATATACTGTGATGGTTGTGAAAGCGCTTTGCAAACTCTAAAGAGTCATAAACATAGGGCATTCAAGACAACTGCCAAGCAGAGGAAAACTCTTCAAATGTTTTCAGTGGCGTTCTTGTAACTACTGACCATCTACCCCCATGAACCTACCAAATGCTGACAGCATTCCCTGCTTTAAAGTCAGATTGTATTCATATTTTTAACTGTACTTCTCCATCTCTTCCCTCCTCCTTCCACTTCACTTTATTCCATAAACTGTAACACTCCTAAATATCAATCTGACACCACACATCAGATTACACAGAGCAATAAAGGAGGCACCAACATAAAATTTGAGACTAGCTCAGAGGTTCACAAATTAAAGACCAAGAACACCCATCTGCAAGGGGTACTTTAAACACTGTCATTGTCCAGGTTACAGCTGATGGAATCTCACTCAGGCCCTGTTACACCCAGATGTCCAAGGGTGTCTAAGTGTCTGCATGGAGCGTCTGGAGCAAGGCTGGCCTTCACTGAGCAGATCCTAAAGCAGATCAATGATACAATTGGGGAACAAAGAAGGTGGACACCCATCAGAAAACAACTGTGCTGGAACCAAGAGAAATAACCCTGTGGGCAATTAAACCTTCTAATAAGAATAACAGCTATAATCCCAGCACCCCATTTGCCCTTCCAGATGAAGCTGCTTCATCTTCCCAGACCTAGAAAATATGAAAATACTCTGGAAACTGTACATGACTGAAGTTGTCACAGACCATCTTCCAGGCAAATACGAGAGCGCCGCTAGGTTTGTGAGCGTTTTGCCAAGCTCATTACGCTCGGCATTCATTAAATATCTCTTCCCATGCAGGCTTTCTTAAGCAAGGTGAAAGGAAGTCATTTTTCTCCTGACATTTGGTGTTGGTTCCAGTGACATAAGTGGGTAAGAGGATTTGCAGAGGAAAAGTTTATACACTTGGCAACATTTTCAAACATTTGTTTGAATTTTGTTTTCTAGGAGATGTACGACTAAGGGGTCAGACGGGGGTTCCTGCTGAACGCCGTGGCTCCTACCCATTCATTGACTTCCGCCTACTTAACAGTGAGTAATCGGGTGTACCTGGAAAGGAACAAACGTTTTCTTAAATAAAGAAAAATTCTCACTTCCCTCTGAACTTCAAAACCCTCGGAGGTCTGCCTTCCTTCCTGCAACTGTCCCCTCCCCACCAAAACTTAACCCTTTTTCATTAGATTCCTCACTAGGGAAGCAACCCTAACCCTACCTCTTAGAGCTTAGTGAAGATCTAATGAGATCATGTCAGCTCTACAAGTGTAAATCTTAAGAACTGTGAGGCCCTATACAAGGAAGCTTTTTCTTTTCATTATCCAGCATGTTCTTGCCACCATCAGGCAGAAGTGGACTAAATGAGACTCTATTTTATTTCTAAAACCCCACAGGGAAACCTATTCACAGTCACCCTCAGTAACTAACCATTATCTAATTCCCCCATCTTTGTCTAACCTAAGTCTCTGAGATCCATTTTTGCATTTCTCATAAAACTCTTCACCATGGCAGAGTCCTCATAGTGTGCATTTGCTTCCTCCTTCAGTATGATTCCTCTGAAGTTCATTTGTTTCTGATTTCTACCTTTCCCTTTCATGTACTACTCCTCATTTGTAGTTTTGCTCAACCACTCATACACAATTCTTTTAATCTCAAGTTCCTTTGGAAAACCAAAGTAGTCACCCCACCAGATTTCATGTCTTCTATCAACATCCTTCACTTTGGACTTGGAGATGAGGGGCAGGGGAACAAAATAGATAAATTCCATGATTTGCAACAAGGTTTTCAGTGTTGGGTTCTCATAACACTTTCCATCTATAAATTTCAAAGTGCTGATTGCAGCCACAGAGCATTACTTTCCTTCGGCATGAACAACTTCAGCTAACGAGGCAATGTGATTTAGCTTGACCCCTGAAAATTACTAGGAGGAATTGGAACTTGGTATTTCTGGTCCTTAGATCCTCAAAAGGCCAATAGTCGATGGACATGCTTCTATGTCTCCTGGCTTATTAACCTCCCATATCAGCATACAGTATCTGCTTTCTCAGCTCTTTCAGAGACACCAAGACTTGGAGTGACCTTTCCATACTACAGAAACCTCCTCAACCCAGCCTCCCAAAAACATGTTCAGAAGACAAAGTTGAGACTCTAGACCAATGCACTATTAGACACAGCTTGTGGGAAGCTCTGATGGTATCCTTTGCTTCTCCTTAGGACCCTGAATGGGCTGTTCCAGCCACCATGGATGTCACCCCTTTGACAGTCGCTAGACTGTATTGATTTCTAGTTCCCAGATATATATGGTTTACCAAGCAAGGTAGGGATGAGGAACGGTCCCAGTTAGCTCACTGTCTTCACAGAGAGCAGGATTCGCCAGTGCCATGACACACTGATGTCAGAGGGAGAAAATAACCAAAAAGTTTCTTTTCAATAATAGATGAGATGTCATATCAGGGTTGCTAGTATAAGACATGAACAATAGGAATGGCAAGGAAAATAAGAAGGACTTCTCTTTATAATTCCAAGGTTCCAAATAATATAATCTTTAAAAATATATATATCCTAGTGTTAATAGGCAACATCAGATGCTAATGTGGGCTATCTTTGCAGGTGGGATTATGGAATATTTCACTCTCTACATCAGAGATTTCTGTAACACCTGGATGTTTTTTACAATTAATTTGTTTAACTTTTGTAAGCTGAAAAATATATATATAAAATTTTAGACAGAAATTCAAGGCAGATAATACTTCACTGTCATATTATTCACATGTAATAAATCCTATACAAGCAGTTTTCACCCTATCACCCCTTTGCTGTAGATCCACCAGGAACTTTCTAGTGCCCAGACTCAACCCCAGCCTCCTTTCCCTGGCCTGGGCTGCTCTCGGTCCCCCTCCCCCATCCCTCTTTCACCCCTCCTGTTGCTCATGACCTGTCCCCACTGAGTGATGGTGTTGGCCACCCATCCTGAAATCCCTTTCTCCTCTGCCCAGCACTGTACTCTGGAAAACTCTGTCACATCTCTTTATAGTCACACATGCTAAAGCAATATTAATTTACCTTCATTATATTTTATACAGTGGTCTCATGTTTTTATAAAGCTGTATTTTATACAGTTTAATAAGTAGTCTCAAATTTTTCTCCTAGATGTGTACAACACATCCGTACATAGATGGCAAGATTCTAAAGAACATTTTCTTTTTAGATACTGACCTCTTGGTAACTATTGTTAACTTACCAATTAAATTAATGGGTCCTCTCAGAAAGATTATATTACATAACGGTAATGTCAGTCATTCCCTATGTTTAA
Source organism: Manis javanica (assembly GCF_040802235.1). NCBI lineage: Eukaryota > Metazoa > Chordata > Mammalia > Pholidota > Manidae > Manis > Manis javanica. Next base: position 55,040,890 of record NC_133168.1, read on the forward strand.
CTGATGAGCTTCAGATAGGACTTTGTGGTACCATTCATTCCACTGCCTAATGCCCTGTATACTTTGTTACTGAGTTGAAATTGGAACCAGTAACATTACTATAACCACTCTCCACAATTTCCTAATGCAATCTGTAATTAAAGCAGCTTGTCACCAGGTAGCAGCCGCAGATATGTGGATATCTGTGTTACATACAGTCACTTAAAGTATCATATAAATAACATATTTACTAGTACTTTATATAAAGTCTATACAATTCTCTTTCATCTCATCCATGTTCCTGTGGTTTATCTGAGCTGTTAGTGTTTACTCTGCCTAAAGGGAAACATTTTAAATGTAACTATAAAGAAAATTTTTAATAATCCCCTACAGAACATTTCAGAGCTTCCTCCTAAAACTTTTATTGTTACCAACTGATTCCAGTGCTACACAATAAGTGCCAGACTAGTTTAAAGTGATTTTTTATATCATTTACCTGAATTTTGAGTTGATTTTTTTCCAATATAGACAGAGACTCAAGATTTCATTTTCCTCAGGGACTTGCAATTTTGCTCTCTCCCCCAAGATAGAATCTAATCTTGGATTTTTTTTTTTTTTTTGCCATTTATAGGAAAAACCAAATCACCATAGCCTCTATTCCCTGTACCTGCCTCCCTGCAGCCTTACTTCTAAAATACCTAGTGAAACCCACATGGCTGCCATTCCCTGTCCAAATTGTCCCCAGACGTTTACCCTCTGCCACCCATCTCAACATATGCCGCGAAGGGCTGGAACATGTGTAACACAAATGCAGATGAAACAGTCAGGCCCACTGCGCTTCTCCATTGTCCCGTTAAGCCACAGCCCCAACCTATCAGAGCAGAACATGAGTCGTCAGAATTAACATCTGAAATAACTTTCCTTCTGTCAGAACAAAGGTTCTAGATGTTGCAACAGATAACTAGAACCGGGGCGGGCAGACAGCACCATGCGCCGCATCATGCTCCCGCCCCTGCCTGCTTTGTAATTAAGATATCATTGGAACACAGCCAGGCCCATTCATTTTTATATCGCCTACAGCTGCTTTCACACAACAGCGACCATATGACCCACAAAGCCAAAACATGATCTTTTATAGAAAAAAGTTACCAACCCCTAAGTTAGATTTTTTAACAAAGTTAAAAGGGTTTATGGCATCTCCATAGGCACATTCAGTCCAATCTGTTTTCTTTTATGTCAGTTTGTCAGTTTGTCATTTTAAATAGACTATACAGAAAATTTTTAATAAGCCTCTAAAGAACATTTTTGATTTCCTCCTAAAAATTTTATTTTTACCAACTGATTCCAATACTACACAGTAAGTACTAGCAAGTTTAAAGTGATTTTTATACCACATACCTGAATTTTGAGTTGATTTTTTCCAATATAGGCAGACATTTCAATTCCCAGTGCCATCACTTTACTTCCAAAAATGGATTCACATTGACAAAATTTACACAAGACAGAAGTATAAACAGAAGGGGAATCTCTCTTGTTGATCCAGATTTTTCAGTTCCACAATTATCATTTTTAATTGCACAAATATACTTCTGGAAGAGGTATCCTTGTCCCCTTATTTTTTGAGGGCATAGTACTACCATGCCCATGTACTTACTGTCTACGTGTAAGATGACAATTTATATCTGGTTTACCTGGCATAGTCCTAATTTGCATCAGGGATACTTATTAATAATGCCATCTTTCACTCCCAAAGTATTCTGATTTATACAATAAATTATTAAGGTCAACAGATTGTTTAGCTTTTCTCACAAGAGTTATTTCAAGACAACACCTCTCAGATGTCACCTGCAATCCAGGAATAAAGACCAGAAAATCCTCCTCAAAAGAGATCCATCCAGATCCATCCATTTTTCTATTGAGAAATATGAGTAAGATAAAGTTACTTATTAAGAGCCAGTTTCATTTACAGTTTATATTTTATAAAATTTAGAAAAGAGGCATCTGTATGAATTTCTAGAAGGTTCTCTGGATATGTAGCAGGAGACTATGGCAGCACTATTGTGCAGGGCATGGGAATCATAGATCTTTAAAGAAGAGTTATCTTTGCACCTAAGCATGGAGCAGCATGTCTGAGTGACAGAAAAGAGTGGCAACTATTTTCATTCCATATAAGGTACTAAAACAAAGGAGGAAGGCAGTAGGGATGGGAATGGAACGGCTCTATTATCCCAATGCTGATTTCCTATAGATTTATTTCATTTACTAACTTTGGGGGCAAACGAGAGTGGAGATAATGCGGAGAAAAGCGTTCATAGAAACATGCTGCCACAGAGGTAAATGTCGCAGAAGCAATTAGAATTTTCCACTGAGCAGGTGGCTGCAGCGGCCACTTCTGCATCTCTGTCTCCTGGTTTCATGTAATCAGTAGCCTGAGTAGATAATGACTAGGTGGAGATGTTCCTATGGCAACCATTTCAGAGCAACACAATGTGATTTCCACAGTTGCTCCGCAAAGGGAGCAACGTACTAGGCAAACATTCCCAGTGACGACGGAGCTTTAGGAAAGGAGGCAGCTTCAGCTGACGGTTTTAGGGCGTCAAATCCCAGAGGGCCTGGAGCTCCAGACCCGCCCCTGGGCTTTCCAGTAGCAGGTTCATTGGCTCTCTGACTTTTCCTGTTGGTTAATTTGCTAATCTTGATCTTTAAAGTTCTGTTCCTCCAGATCTGCCTCTCCAGGTGGGGCCATTTTAGCTGCACAAGCATGAGGTAATTTTAGAGAGCTTCAAAAATATTTGCCTTTGCTTATGATTTTTGAAATAGAGCTAATATATACAGATATATATATATATATAATTTAGATTCACTTTTTTATGAAGAAGTGACCCAAAGACTCAAATGCCTTTTTAAAAGTTGCCATCTAAAACACATTACACCCTGCAGAAGTATAAAATAGATTTACAGAAGACTGTCAACCAGCATGTTACAAGCCATCTGGTGCTAAAAGATACCCCTATCTTAGAGATGGAGGGACAGTTTGCTTACAAAATCCATTTTCTGAGAGAATGCATTGCAGATGGTGACATCCTTTCAGTAATTTTCTTAAAGACCACTTTCAGTGTTACCTATGAGAACCACACAAAATGTAAAGAACCTAATCTAAAATGTTACAGGGTGAGCTGTTAAGTTTAAGGGCCATTACTAGACAAATAAGTCCTAGAGATCTAATGCACAGAATAGTAATTATTCAACATACCATATTATAAACTTTGGAGTTGCTAAGAGACTACATCTTAATTGTTCTCAACATAAAAATTAAGTGACAATTATGTGACCTGATAGAGTTGTTAGCTAACACTATGGTGGTAATCATATTGCAATGCATAAATGTTTCAAATCTACACTTTGTACACCCTAAACTTACATAATGCTCTATGTCAATTATATCTCAATTAAAAATTTTTAAAAAGGAAAAAGGGGAAGTAAACTAAAAGCATCCTTTTCAAAAAAATAAAATAAAATCATGCTAAGAGAGTAATATCCTGCCCCAAAATCCAGATCCCCAGCCCTGTGCTTCCCAAGCAGACAAGGGAGGCTCCAGTTGGGACTAAGACCCAATGTAGCACCGCCCACAGTTTCAAAGTCCAATATTTGCCCCCCCCTCTAGAAGAAAGGCAAGACGCCGTTTGTGGTAGTGGTTCCTTTCTGACTCACCTGGATCTTGCTCCATGACGTCCTCCCAGGGTTTCTGGCTGCAAGCTTCCCAGCACTTCAGATATGGAAGTGCCAGAGCATTAGTGTGGTAAGCCACTGATATGCCACTGCATTGCAGAAGACAGAGTCGGTGTCCTCACTGTTTCACTCCCTCCCTGTCATCACTTATCAATGACCATCAGTGGAGTACCACCTGGGCAGGCAGTGAGCTGGTGCTGCAGATACAAAGATGAATGAGACATAGCCACCGCTTTTGAGGAATTTACAGAGACATAAGTATTTATACTTTGATGGGATGTGATACATCCAATAATACATGTGGGTATAGTAAGGCTATACATAATATGAGAAATGTGTGTGCATACAGGATTCAGAGAAGAGTGTTATTAACTTTGGGGAAGTTGGAGGAAGGAAAAATTAAGTTTATCTTGGGTAATTAGGGAAGACTTTCTGGAGGAATTAAAAATGAACAGTTACTGAAGCAACAATGAAGCAAAGGAGGGCTACGTGCCAAGACGAGCTTGTAGGGTCATTCTCAAAAATGCTTCAAGACCTAAGAAACCAAGAAAAGGGTCATCAACAATTCCACTCTGCTAGTTATAAATTAATTTGGAGCATGAGTCATTTAAGTAGGAGCCAAACAGAGAAGTCAAGAGAGATCATTCAATATACTTGACTTTCTAGGGGAAGCCATATCCCTCTTCAAAAAGAAACAAGTGTTCACATTCTAAAGCTAGAACTGAAAACAGCCATTGCCTTCTGCTAGCCTGGTTGACATTGTTTAATGGATTTATTTTTTATCTGAGTGATGAAAAATAGAAAATTGAATTAGGGAACCCAGTATTTCCCTGGGTTATCATTTCTTCATTTAACAAATACAGCACCCACTCTATGCCAAGCAGTCTATGAGGCCAAGATGCCTGAGCCAAGCCAATAATCACAGGCTGAGACAGCCTTTTACAGGACAGCTAGCTCCTGTCTCAAACAGCAGTGGGACTAGAGTCTGCCAGAGATCAAATAGAAATATCTGAACAATTCATTTCAAGTCAACAAGGATGGAGGGGTAACAGTGTAGCACCTACGACATCCTATCTCTGGGCTGAGGACTCTGAGTGCTCGAAAGGAAACTTCGAGATAGTCCTCTCTTCTCAAAGACCTAACAACCTCATGACACAGACAAGGCAAACACACATTAAACCCAGACCCATACAAAGAGCGTGAATATCTAGTTTTAAAATAATTGACACAAACAATAAATCAGAGCAAGAAAAGGCAGAGATTACTGAAGTTGTCACAGACCATCTTCCAGGCAAATACAAGTCCTGGTATTTCTCCTGAGTAGGAGAAAGGGGCTTTCTGGTCTTGTGCTGAACCCTGAAAGATAGAGTGTTGACTGGTTAAAAAATTGCCTAGAAGTGAGACTGAGCTGACATATGGAAGGCATTATTAAGTCATTAAGCAGGAGAAGGTCCAGAAAGCAGTCAAGTATGTTGACTAGAGAGAAAACGAAAGTCTTAGAATGCCAAGATAAAGAACTTGAACTTGACTCATAAAGTAAAGAAGGTCACTAGAGAATTTTAAGAAAAGCATGGACAGCATAAAATAGTGTTTAAGGAAATTAGCTAACATTCAAATACAGGAGGGCCAGATCAATGAATCAAAAGAAATGTAATCAGGTGGCAGACTATGAAGGAACTAGAAATAAGGTACAAAATCCAGAGATAATGTGGAGAAGAGGAGATGAAACTTGATGATACTGAACCCTGGGAGCATTAGTCTGGTCATCTGCAAAATGGGAGGTGAGGTGAACAGTGAGAAAAGTTGGAAGGTGAGGTGACGGAAAGATGGTAGCTCAGGCAGACAGGTTGTTTGCAGTAGAGTTAGTAGAAATATCCAGTTGAAAGCTGAAAACAGGGACTGAAATGTCAGTAACAAAGTCCTGCTTGGAAGTTCCACTTGGGAATCACAATCTCCCATGAGCCATATGGCCAGAACAGGCATCAAAAATTCAACTACTTTGTTCAAGGGCCCCCATAATTTTAGCTTATCATCAGCTTGATTAGCAAAGCATAAGATCGTCGATCATAAGGCCCACAACAATTAAGTTTCACCAACAATTTATTGTCCTCTGTGAGAAACTGTTTAGATGCTACAGTCAGCAACCTACCCTCTATCACACATTCTTTTTGGTACAAATATGGCTGCTTATGTCAGAGCCCAGCAGGTTTGCTAACTCACCTGCACCCAACACAGAGAAATGGTAGTTTTTCTACTACTGCAACACTTCCTTGTGTAAAACCCTACCCACCCAGAGTATTTTTGGCATAGTGGCTGCTTTGGATTTCTGACAGTGAAATATAGAAGGAAGCAGAAGTAAATTAACTTTCTTTTGACTGAAGTTACTCTATGAGTCACTGAGTGAGAATGACTTGTTTGTTAAATAAAATTAAAATCAACCTCCTACCCAGAAGCAAGCACAGTCTATCTCTTGTGACTTCATTAATAAACAAAATGAGGGGTTATGTCCTCTCTGTTGCCACCGCACTCTCAAAGTTTGAGATCTAAGTGACTCACCACAGTCCCCACTTAAGTGCAAAAGAGAGAGAAAGTGTGTTCTGTCCTTAGAATGGTTTGTGTGTTTCCAAACTGAGGTCTCAGGTCACTACACACCACCAAGATCTTGTTTTCTCTCTGACTAGCAAACCAGAGTGCCTTGGGGCGCCCTGGTGGTTTATTGCTTACCTGAGGAGGGTGGGAAGAGAACTGAGGAAAGTGACAGCGATTACAGAGGCAAGTCCCCAAGGGAAGGTGGCCAGTGCCATGGTGCCTGACAACAGCCACCGCAATAGCTTTAAGATGGGAGGGCTTACTCCCAGGCACAGGATGCACGAGACCAGATGTGGATCCTTCCTGGCCAAGGCTCCCCAAGGCGGTAGGTCTCCTGAGTCCTGGAAGCACAGGCAGGCCACTGCCAATACTGAATATCAGAGCCCTTCATTTCTAATCACAAGCTGCTCCTCTGCCTGGTCAACCTCGGCCCCACCCAGACCCCTGTGCACACTGAATGCCCTTCTGTTCAGTGCACACAATAAACCACGGCCAACAGAGGGAGCTGACCTAAGACAGAGAGCTTTGAAGTTAGACTGGGATTTCAATCCTACTTCTTTTTGTGAACATGACAAAAATTTTCAAATACTCACTGCCCACACACATGGAAGGAGATTGTAACACCAGCCTCACTGAGTGGAGGTGAGAATATATTAAATAAATCAACACATCCAGCAGCCTGTCTTACTTGCAATGGGTCCTTAGTAGGTGTAGTTGACCTTTGGATATATTTTCTTCCTCTGCTGAGTAATCTCTTCTCCAAGAAGCATCTATTCACCCTTTGACCTCTGACCCATAATTATGACCTTTGTGAAGACTTCTTCAACCCTACCAGGGAACTAACTTATCATTTTATCTGTACTCCAACCATAGCTCCAAGAAATATCCAGCACAGGTGTAACTGCAAATTTATTGAACCTGAATCTCTAAATAGTGTATTTTTAAAACATCCTGAGGCTATCTGACGCAGCAAGCCCACCTCTGGACCTTTCATGAGTATTTGGGAACCACTAATAGAGGTCAATTATGCATTAACATATTGTATCATATAATAATAATAATAGCTAGTATGTGTGGAGGCCTTAACTTCTAGACACTGCCTCACATGATTTGCAGTTTGATTCATTTAATCCCCAGAAGATCACCATAAAGTGGACATGTAAAATGAGGAAAATGAGGCTCAAAGAGGAGAAATAACTCACATAAGAAATAACTTGTTAGCCAGAATTCAGATCCCAAAAGTACAATGACAGAGCACAAGCTCTTAACCATAAAGGACTGTAATTTTTCTTTATATATGAATTTTAATGTTCAAAGGCAATATATGATGCAATATATTCCTTTTACATGCCAAACATATAATAATTACTCATATTAAGTATTTTTCTTATGTTATAGTAATTATTTTCCTTTCATAGTACTATTTCCTTTTTGGTATGAAACTGCTTCAGTATCCTCAGATAAATTAAACATCTAAATTATACATCTAAATACTAAATTCTGCAACTTTCCAACTGTATATTTTAGTACTCCTACTGCTATAGCAGAAGGTGCCAAATGACAAATTGTTCACTTCATCATCTGACCTTGTACTCCTTGATAAGAAAGAGAAGGGTGTGGTGGTGACAACCAAAGACACTTGTCAGATGTCCCCAAAGAAGAAGGAAATGGAATCACTATTGTGACAAATTAAAATCAGATTTGAGGCTGCCACCGGTTGCTTTAATTTTTCTCAAGGGGGAGTTAGTTATTTCCTGTCATGCAAACCGCACATGTTGAAAGAAAGTTTTTCCAAATGTTTACAATATGTTGAACAAAAAGAAGATACCAAAGGATCAAGGGGATACAAAATTGTATCTTAAAAGAACATTCCAGTTGTGTTTTTAAAAATACACCAAAATTTTAACAGGGATTATTTCTAGATGTCTATTTTTTCCTTCTTTCAATTTTTCAATTTTTTCAGTCATAAGCATGTATTCCTCTGACAATCAGAAAAAAAATGACATTTTATTAAAAAAAAAAATTTCAGTGTTAACCAGAAATAGAATCTTTAATTTTTCCTAAATAATGTAATATCAAGGTGCAGAAAATGAAGTTGCTGTCTTAGGCCAGAGAATATTTTTTACTAGGCAGCCTTGGAAAACCAATTGGAAATTGTGAAGTTGGGTATTTATCAAAGCTTATGTAATGTATGGTACTTCACAAAGATGGCTTGTCATTTAAAGATGAAATTTATTCCAAAGAGCATGAACCAAAATTCTCATTCATGCTTCAATAGCATCTTACATTTGATGAAGTATTTAAATGAGGGCACTCAAGAGATCTTCAGCCCAGCTTCTCAGATTTACAAGCAAAATCGAACCAGAGGCCAATGACTCACTGCAACGCAGTGAAAGAGATCAGATCCAGTGGTCAGCTCTTTTGATACTGCTTTTCACTCAAGCACATGGCCTTCCTTTTTTAAACTTTACCTTAAATATAGAAAGTGAATTTCACCACTTATAATGAGAGAAAGATAGAACAAGATTTCCCCCTGAAGGTGCTGGGAGCTGGCTCCAAAGCCAATTGCCAGGGTTTGGATTCTGGCAGTTGAGGCTGCCCAGACTTCTCTGTCCTTCAGTGTCCTGGGCTGGAAAGGAAGAGTGAAGAGAACATAGCTTCAGGGTTATTGTGAGAGGTAGTGAGTAGTAAATGTGTGGCAAGTGCTAGCGCAGTACCTATCACAATATAAATTCTCAGTAAATCTGGACTGTTATTATTATATTACTTATATTCCTATTTCCTCTATCACCATATGCAGAAATGCTTAGAACAGCACAACACACTGGACCTATATTGAAGAAGAGAGTGATTTACTAGCCCTTTTCAGTTTCTCATTCCTTCACTTATTCATTCTTTCAGCAAATGTTTATTGAGCACCTCTTACAATGACAGACCCATCTCCTTCCAAAATATGGTTGTAAATAAAGTAGTAGAGAGAAAACAGTGGCTGGAAACATAGGGTTAGAGAGGGATTTTTGTTTTGTACTTTTTGGCAAGACATTTAAGCATGCTGCAGTTATGGTGAGAAAGATCTAATTGAGAAAGAACAATGGAATACAAGGGAGAGAAAAGTCATAACTGGGAATAAAGTGTCCTGCAAGGGTGGGAGGGGAGACTGGCCTTCGGAAAGAGGGCACCTTGAAAAAATAGCTTTGGAGTAGGAAGTTTTGTAGGTCTGGGAGCAGAAAAGTATAAGGAATTTCCCATCCAGTGACTTTCAGGTTCTCTATGAAGTAGGATGCAAGGTGGAGACAGGGCACTGGAGGAGCCTGGAAGCCTGACCTGACACCTGACAGTCACGAGTTGTGGCCCAGAGACACAGTTCTGGGCTCCACCTGCCATCACAGTATCAGCTGTGACACCACTGAAAGGGAAATTCCAGCAACAGCATGATGGCCCGGCCCACCTTTGTCAGCTAAGTCTGTGCCATTGCTTTCCGTTTTCCTCACAAGGTGGGACATTACAGATAAGCCCGTCACTCTTCTGGCCCCCCAGCCATGCTCCCACATCTTCTCGAGATACAAAATTTTTGAAAAACAAGGAAAGTGATACCTCAGGCCAAAGACTCACCTCTTTGTGCTTGTGCTCCATGGGCAATGTAATCCATAAGGAGTATCCAGCCATGAAAACAAGTCTTACGCCTGTCTCCCAGTGTCTCTGCCCCCCACCCTCACCCCACACCATCCACAGGGGCAATTCATCACAAGAGGACAGCTGTGGCTATGGCTTGTTTATTTCTAGGCAGGGGTTGGGAGATGTTTCCTTCTCGTCCAGTGGCTCTGGATCCCATGGCAACATGAGCATTTTTAGCACCTTTTCTCCCAAGTCCCCTTCCCTCTCCCACTCCCACTTTTTGACAATCCTTACGTGTGAGGAAGAAAAATCCCCCATCTTCCTTTCTTCTTTTCTCATTCTTTCATTTTGTGCTTTACCATATTACTCTATTTTCTGTTTGGAGATTATTCTTGGTAAAGATCAGAAATCTAAAAATCTATACAAAAAAATCTCCTCCTTGAAAGACCTGGAATAAATTCTGCCCCTGACCCCACCTTTTTTAAAGAAGAGAAGGTAAGCTAGCTTAAACAATTCATATTTATTGAGCAACTACTGCATGCCAGGCTATGACCTATAGGAGATAAAGAATAAAAAAACCATGTTGGGAAAGGCTGGTTCACAACTCAGATAAACACCAGATAAACTGACAGGTGCAAAGGAGGCTCCAATAGAGAGTACTGGACATTCCAGTGAAAGACCTTGGATTGGCATTGGCACTAGGACAATGACTGGGTTTTTGTAACTTTTTAAGTTTATTCAAAATAAAGACCAGGACAAAATGTTAGCTTCATTCAGAGGGTGAGTGTTTTTGAATCCTAGAGTGGATGTGTAATGCTGAGGGGAGGACGCTGTATGGTTGGAAGAAAGGTAATCAGAATTGGTATAAAATTAGACTGAAACATTCACTGAATGATGAGGATTGGTTAGAACAAGACCAGGGACCATCTTCAATGCCAGTTTGTTGTTCACCCTGTAAAAAATAAAACAGGGAATCACTGAAGGCTTGTGAGTAAAAACACATTTCTTTCCCTTGTATATTTAATGGCATGTGCTTGCTTCTTAATATTAAAACTAAGCTACCAAGAAATGGCCAGTTATTCCTGGGTGTGTAGTGAAAATGCATTCTCTATCACTTTAACACCTTTAGTCCAAGCTTCAAAACCTAAGAGCAAGTCTCCTTTATCATCATGCTTTATAAAAACAGAATATTCTGGTTTCAGTGTTCAATTCTGTTTCAGATACATTACATAAAAAGTCTAGAATCTCAATCTAATATCAATGTACAATCTATAATTGTAACTCTGAAATTAGCTGGTATTTATTGAAAGTGTTCTGTGTGCTAAGCTATGTGTGTATATATATATATATATATATATATATATATAACCATATTTATTCCTTTTGACAATGTGAAAGGTTCTGCTATTATTATACTTATATATATTATAGTATGTATATATACTATATATTATATATTATACAGGCACTGAGATGATGCAGAAATCCACATAGCTGTATGGAGTGCAGTCAGGTTGCAAAGCCACACAGTGGACCCCAGAGCTTATCCTCTATACCCCTCTGCTAGAAGGCTTCCCACCACCTTCCCTGATGGTGCTGTATCCTCCTCAGGCAGCCTCCAGACACACTAACCCTGCTGCGATCCTCTTTTTCATTCATGTATTCATTCAGTAGATATTTATTGAGTACCTACTACATGCCAAGCACTGTTCTAATTGCTCAGCTCCAGCAGTGGAAAAGAAATAAAATTCCTTTTTTTGAAAGGATCTCTGCTCTTAAAGTGGTTTCTCTATCACATTTATCCCCCTGGATTATAATAGTAATTATTCATTAAGGGGTGATACTAGGTTTCCAAAATGTCAGCATCATTCTTGGTTCCCCTGTCAATGTTAATATCATGTAAAAAAATCATTTTCACAGGCAAATTGATTGTAATACCTTAGAAAGAGATGTCTTAAAAGATGACGGTTGATTAATTATTGAAAGACAAACAAGTTCTACTCAGTTGAACATTCTCTTAATTGGAAATTCCCAAACATGGATAAACTGTTTTGAAAGAATTATAATATAACAAAAAATTCCTAACAAAAAAGCTATTTGAGGGTATAACTTAGTTTTTCTTCAGTGACTCATGACTTCTCAGAATCTTAGAATGCTTCAGTTATTTAAAACAGCACTTATTAACTGGAACTTCAAAACAATCTTTGTGAAAAGTTTAGCTTTCTTATTTTTAAAATTTCCATTTGCTGAAACTTTAAAAGCCAGTGGTACCACCTGAGATTTTGAAATAATCCAAAGCAGTGAGTTTTTATTTCAGCTGTTTGGAAATGACTAACAGTAATACAGTGGATGAATTTCAACTAACATTAATAGCTGAATAAGTAAGAAACACCCACTGTATAGAAATTAATAATAAGACATGTCACCACAGTCTTATGACAGGAATGTTCTCTTATTAGAGTATTTTTGAACTTTGTATTAGCAATTCTCATCACCTTAAATCACCCTTTTGTATTATTTTTTAAGTGTCTTAAATAGAGATTAAGAGAAGGAACATTTATACTCCTTTAAGTGATGAGGCTCTGCTAACCATTCACTGATGATATTAATGGCATGAATAATAAGAAAAGGTGACTCAAGGTGATTGATGTAAGGACAATGTAATTACATATGAAAAGTGAAAGCCTGAACTGAAGTATCAGAAATTCTGAAATTCCACTGTTTCAGTTGTGGAGTGGAATATTAAATTTAAATTCCACTCTAATTGTAAAGTGAAAAATATGTGCAAGGCATCAACATAATAGTGTATTGTTAGAAAAGCTATACAAAAAAAACATTAAAATCACTTTCCTATATAAAATCAGTGACAAATGACAGTATCATGCGTGCACATCCCCTGATGCCAAGCTTAGGTCATCTGATTGGTATGGGGTTTAATGCTGTATTCCTATCTCTTCTTACTTGGGACTAATGGATATCAATTTTGCTTTTATTCTCATCTTACATTAATGAAATGTAAGCTCCTCAAGGAAGGGAATGGTATTTTGTTCACTGCTCCATCCCAATGCCTAGAACAATGTTTGCACTTAAAAGATTGACAAATATTTGTTGAATGAGTAAATAAATTATTTAAGGTATTTATTCAAAAAGACTTGCTGCTCTGGATGGATATTCTATTTTTACCAAAGTTAAATTATACATAATATGCTGACAACAGTGGCTGGAGAGTTTTCCCTGTTAGAAGTTTCTCAGAGTTCAGTAAAGAATATCTTCATGAAGATTATCATTATTATGTGGTATAGGTACTATAACATATATTACATTCTACTTTTAAATTATTTATATTTGTGATAAAGCATTAATATTTAAAATGCGATATTTAGGACAGATTTTTGCAAAAGGAGACTATGTTCTTTCTAAGTAACAAAGACAGTTAAAACAAAGACTGGGTCATCCTTTGCCCTTAATTCATGTTTTCCAAGCCTGTAATCTTTGTTAGCATATATGCACCACAACCCCATTTCCCAAAGTGAAGTATCATACCGAAAGGGTACATAAGATGATCTTATTGTTACAGAAACAACCTCTTTTCTTTTACTTTAATAGTTTCTTACTTATTTTAATATATGAAACAAAATGTAACTAGCATATCCAATCTGCTTTTTGATACCAAATTTATGTAAGATATGTATTTAAGTAAAAATGGATTTATTTTATTTAAAGAAAGACATTAAGTAAATAGTGATGTAGGCAGATACAGTAAAAGCTATAATAATGTGAATGACTGATGTTGAGGAAACTGATTTCGGTTCCTGAGTGGGACAACACAGCTCAGAAAGAGCAGAGCATGTGCCCTTCCTTGTAAGGATCTTCCTATGCTACTGACAGGAATCTGTTACTTCACCACCTTTACTAGCTGTTTTTACCTAGTAGAATGGCTTTTAAACCTCTCAAACCCAATGCCTCCTTTTTATAGCATATATTTTATAATGTCCCCCTTTACTATTTTGAAAGGAAATCCATAGCCTATTGATTCACATGAGTTCCCAAAAAAATCAATCTAAGGTCCTAGCTGTATTATAAAGGAGAAAAATAAGAAAAGCCATCTGTTACTTCAGGAATATATGTTCAATACACAAATACTTGGACATACCAAGAAGGGGTAATGACGTAGTCATACACTGCACCTCCTCCAGATGCCCTGTGGACACGACGGATGCACAGATATCAGGAGCAGTCTGGCTGCTGGTGAGTTCCTAGGATGAAAGACAACTTCTAGGACAGGTCTGTCCACCAACCCTCCCTGTCAAAATGACATCCCTCCCCTAGTTCTCATATTAGTCACATTCCTGAGAACAAAGTATTAAAACAAAAGAATACTTGGTGCTTATATGAAAAACAGGGAAACAGGGTTAGATTCCAGGTCCAGATCAATGTAAGCAGGCTTTCACCTGCACAAATACCTGAACAGCCCTTGAAAAGTTGAAGACCATGTGGCAAACCGTTCATATATGCAACTTTCCCACACACTTGGGGACATTTAGCCCCCTTGGCTCCCTTCCACTGAATCCCATTTGGGCCCTTTTCCATCATTGTGACAACCAGTAATGCCCCCCACATTTCCCAAATGCCTCTCCCATTGATCTCATAAATCCAATAGCACTTTTGGGTTTGTCTCTTAAGCTCTTCACTACTAACTAACGTACAGTTAGTAATCCACTTGGGGCTTTTGATTTATCAGTAATAGCTTTTGGTTCTAAAGTATCTTAAACATAGAAGATTAGCTCTATGGCTCCCAAAGCTATTATAACAATATTCTATTTTTTTATTATTATTATAGAAGTTTTGTTGTTTATGGCTTGTTAACTGCAACGTTTCTCTTTTGGCTTAAAGTTGGAATATAATTTTTTTTTTAGCTAAAAACATCGTTATTACAATTCTTGTTAACGCTTTACCACACACATTACAGAATGGGTATCACTTCCAAAGAATGCATATTCTTTAAATAAATTTCAGAGACTTTGGCTCCTTTAAAAAAAAAAAATTTCAGAGTTGGGGGTTCCTGAAAGAATCTGAAATTCAGTATAACTGGAAATCTGGTTACTGAAAAATCAGTTATGTTTTGAATTACCTAAGCCTCCCAGGCCTGCAAATTTTAACAGCATAGCTTTAAAAACAGAGTCTTGGCATAATTTTAAGTGGGTTTTGACCAAATCATGCTGAGAAATTTGCAACTGCAGCATTCATTGGGCTGTATAAGAAAGAAGAAAAAAAATTAATGAAAATTTTCCAGGGTGAAGGACCTTAAACTTAACTGAACTTCTGAACTTTACGCCCTGTTGTGATCTTTCTGACACTTTGAAGAATAGTTCTGGAGAGTCTCCAAGTAGCACACTCCTCACTCTTCATTCTTAAACAGTGTGAAATCTGTCAACCCAACCAGGTCATCAAGAGGGCAGACTGTGACATGTCATTAAGGAGAGGGATGTTTCCTAGACATTGGAGAAGCTGGGCAGATTTTGCTTTTACCCCTAGGGCCTGGTATTTTGAGGAGGAGACCGATTTCCATTCGTTTGGAAAGCTGGCTTAGCACATATGCCTGAATCAAATATGCCACAAGTTACTGAGGTGCTGATTTGACATCCATCCCCTTAACTTTTATCAGAAAGCTGATCATTGAAAATAACTAACAGAGCTTTATTTTCAAAGATGGAAAGTTTAAAACACTTGCCCAAGCACAGGATAGAACCTGATATTTTTTCAGATTAATTCTACTGCATATGACAAAGAAACAACATCAGTTAATGAGAGGTGTGGGAACTCTTTTGAGGCCTGTTCTTCTACTTGTTAGAAAGTTCTTTTTTTTTTTAACTGAGTTCCTTAACCTTTTGGTACTCTGTTTCTTTCCTTATAAACTTGGAATAATGATATGTTATTATTAGCTCAAGTTGTTTTGTTGAGAGAACTAAGACTCTTGAGCAAAATTACCAGGTCAGTGGAGTTTTCCTTCGACTTCACACCTTCTTTCATTCATTTCATCGTGCTAAATGCTGGGAATGAAAAGGTAAATGAGGCATAACCTCTGCCCTCGAGGAACTAACACTTTAGTGGGTGAGACAGACAAGGAAATACGACAATTCTGAGATGCATGAATGACTGTTTTGCTGAATATAAGTTGGGGGTGGAGCCCAGCACAGAATACAGGCAACCACTGGGAAGGACAGGGAAGACTTTTCACCCAACCACCTTCTTTCCCTCTCTCTGCCTCTCCTGCTTCCCCAAGAGCAGAACCTCCCACATGACTTCCCTCCTGAGACAGAAACCCAAGCTTTAGACTGTTTGTTCTGCCCCCTTCCATCAGAATGGATCTATCTGCTATTGCTTACCTCATTGTAAACTAATTCAAGCTAAGGTAGTCATTAATTGGTTAAATAACTCTTCCCAGATAATATTTTCATTCTGACTGTGGCAGTCCCACATATTCCACCAATCTTTATTGAGCACTCTCTGCTCAGGTTAATTTTAATTCTTTTACGCAAAAGACTGATGGGTGGAAGAACCTAGACTTGAACCCAGTGATTTCACTCTAGGCCAAGGGCTCTTCTCCTGGAATTATTATTTTTTATTCCGTCTAATCATCATCTGTAGGCTCTATCTAGATAGACAGCCCCACCGGCTGAGACTCCAAGTAGAGCATCAGTATCATGCTACACAGAGATGTGACAGACCCCAGAGAGGAAGGCAGTGCTGTCATGCAGCCACACATGCTCCTGGAAATCCACACACACCAGGGCACTGCTCACTTTTCCAGCCACACTGCCTGCTGCAGGTCCCAAGAGTGCAGATATCCTGCCACCCACCCACGACCACTGTTTTCTGCTGTTACTGCTATGGAGGCACAGGAGCGAGCTCCGCTCTGACAGGGAACTCTCTGAGGGAAGAGGCTGTGCTGTCATCCCCTTGGATGCAGGGAAGTGAGCACTGAGACATCAGGGACTATTCTCTTTGGTCATTCCACAAGTCCTTAGCCGAGCTTACTCTATGCATACATTTCTTCTCACATTGGCTTTGGTGCAGAGACCCCCTTCAGTGGATGCTTGTATGTCCCTTCTCCTTTGATCTCCCTTCTTCATTCCTTTTCTCCGGTCCCGTCCTTTTCCCTCCCCAGTTTACAATATCCCCTGCATACATTCCAGGGGACATCTTACCTCTTTCCCTTGTGGAAAGATAAACTTCAGACTCCATAAGGGCAAGGGGCACAGTGAATTACCATATTCTTGAGAGTGGAGCCTACTAGACAAAAAAAATCTTCCTCTTGCTCCTATTTTCCACATTATATGATAATTTCTAGGCATTGGTATACTAAAATATATCTTATCCATCACAGATGAGGTAAGAACAAAAATAGTAGAGACAAGAGTCCGTCCCACCACACTCCTTGGGGAAGTTGGGACAAAACACTGTCTTGAAAATTCTGTATATTCAAGCATCACAGTATGTTTTACAGAGTAAGCCCCCCATGCATATGTGCACGTTGAGCCTTCCCAGCGTTTACCACTCTGCTTAGACCTAAGTACCGAGAGAGACTCAGAAAGAACAAACAGCAAAGTCATGCCTAACAGGCTTCAGTTTCATTCACTGACAGCTACCAAAGAGTATTATACATTTATTTATTAACCATTCATGTTTAGAATGTTATTTAACATTATAATTAGAAATATTTAGAAAACACATAAAACACATGTGTGTTTTCTAGAGGGAAGGAAAGGAGGAAGAAAGAATGCCCATGGGCCATCTTAAAGTAAGATTATGCTCTCAGATCACTCCTCAGTCAGCAGGTGCCCCTCAGGTAAAATCTTGGGTGACTTTAAGTTTTGGTTCTGAAATGGTTAAACACTAAGCTTGTGTGCGTTCTGTCAGTTTTATTTTGAGCATCTTGTTTGCCCAAATGCCTTCTACTCTTTCCCTTCCCCAGAATAGCAGTTCTGCTCTGTGCACACAACAAAAATGTTTTGTCTTTTCCAAAACTTGAGATACTAACCAAGGTCTGTGAATTTTTCTGTGTAATAACATAATAGTCAAATCCCATTAAGTCAATGTCAGTACTACATGTGTTTTCTATTTTAAAAACCCACAAGTGATTTATTACTCACCTCCTAATATTCCATTTGAAAATGTAGGGAGAGAAACAGGAAAGTTACATACATAGGATCCCTTCCAATTTTTGTGAAGGCACTTTTCTGGTTGTTTTCTGGTTGTTTTTATAAGCTGTCTTTCAATATTAACATTACAGTATTTCTCACTCTGACATTTCTGTTTAATGATACTGATTTTAATCACCAACCTTTAAATCTGTTGATTATTAAAAGCCCTGTATTTGTGAATTATGCTGAAATTTCCTTTTATTGTTTTTGCTTTACCACAGTTTTCTAAAGGAATCTGACATTCCTTGCGTACTGATACATCACTGTTACCCAGGGAAAATGGGGTGTTGTGTTCTCACATGGCCCCTACTCTTTGCCCTTACCTGTAAAGAGCAGCATATAGTGAATATAGCATCATCTTCAAAATAACAGGATGGAATAAATGGAATGGGGGAAAACTGTGTTCCTTCTAGATTAAGTGCATCAGTTATGTCTTTGGGAACAGTTCAGAGAGACCCATGCAGATGGACACTGTACTAGTCATCTAAAATAATTCTTTCTTCTCTCTGATCTAGCTCAGTGTGAAAATATGGCTTTCCATGGCCTGCAATGGTAAGAGTCTTAATGGGTACTTGTTCCTTACAAGTGACCTACACCAAAAATTGTAGATGTGATTACACCTAAGGTGCCACTATAAGAACATAGAGATGCTTGGGCCATAAGGGACAAATGTGCAGGTAAAATAAACATCTCAAGTTCTCTGCTGAATGAGGTGGATATTTATATTTAAATAGTTATACTCCAACCACTTATAATACTCACTTGACTCAATCCATTAAATCAGAAGTTTTCTGGAAGTTTTTGGAGGCACAGAAGTTTTTGGAGGCACATGTTCCTATAAAGGCCTCTACCAATGGATAAACTTAGCACTAACCTATGACTATTCTAAAGAAGTATTTAAAATTCTTTCAGAAAACCCAAAAAATTCAGAAAAGAAACAGAAGATCAAGTTCTTCTACAATGGGATCACCCCTGTTATCTGTTGTATTAGATAAATGAATCTTCCCTGCTCTGGACAATTCATTCAACAATTCCATGGTCGTACCTGTCAGGAGCAAGGTAATGTTTAACAATAGGTCGGAAGAATAAAAGCTTATACGTCAATCAACAATCACCTCATCACTTCATTCCTTCATTCAATCAACACCTTTCAAAGACAGGCACCATATGGTGTAAGACATGGTCCTACCCTGACAGGGCTCACAGTCGTGTGCACAGCATCTGTTACATGGAACAGATCTACTACAGTAGGAGAACTAAGAGTACCAGTTATTACTGCAATACCAACTGCAAAGCATTAGGAGGATGTACAAAAGGGTCTGAATGCATCTGACTGGGAGGTGAGGAGGAAATACTTGGCATGGGCTGTTGAAGGTTGGATGGCTTTTCAACAGGTGGAGAGGTACTCAATTGAAAAAAAAAAAACATGGGAATCCGTACAGCAGCAGAAGCCCTGGGGAACCCGGGAAAAAGCACACCAGGAACAGAGGCCTGTTTATCTATAAAGGAACTGGTGGGAGATAAAAATGGAAAAAATAAGTTGGCATCACATCACACTGCAGAGAGCCATGAACACCAGAATAAATAATTTAACTAAAGAGACCTTGGGGAGCCATTATAAAATTTGGAGCAGAGGGCTGACATGGCAGGAGATGTGTCTGAGGAATAAATCTGTCAGGGTAGGTGAGATAGATTGGAGAGGACAACAGGAGATAATCAAAGGGTCAGCACAGTATCCTGAGATGGGGGAGTGAAGAACTAGCAGAGAGAGTGAAGGGAGAGGAGCAAATGTGCATCACAACACACATCCAGAACGTTTGTAGTGAAATATGACAATCCAAACACGTATCTCCAGATAAAAAACCAGACTTATTTTAAATGTATGCTGAGACCTAGGGAGTTAATGCAGCAGTTTTTAACCTCTGGAGACTTCGAATCAACTGAAGTTTGGTCATTTCAGTGTGCTCTCCACAAACCATTGCCCTCAAAACTTGGGATTTGCTAAACATTTCAAACTCTGAGAAGCAGAGGATCCAATAAAACCACATTGTGCCTGCCAGGGATTTCTTCTTTAGGACTGAGGAAATTTGATCTGCTTCTTACTAATTCATTTAAATTTCATTCAAACTGAGATTTTGAAAAACCTCTCTACTGCCCAGAGAAGTCTTAAGAGATTATTTTTAAGGGCTTTCTCCTGCTTACAAAAAGGAAATAACAGTTTTCCAACCATCCCTGAACCCCGGAAGTTAGAGATTAATAAATCCGTGGCTTGGAGTGGATTTCACCATAGGCAAAACAATAGGTTAAAAACAGCACATTTTGCCAAGACCCAGTGCCCTGTGTGCCTTGAAGATGAGGATTCAACCCTCTTGAACACGTTCTGAGCATGCTTCCCAGCTCTGACACAGGTGTGGGGACAGTGAACTAAGGCAGGGGTTCATTCTATCCCCTGACTCATATCAGCTGTGTTGGTGTTCTCTACTCTGTCAAGAACATAAAAGAGAAATGGCAACTGAGCAAAGTAAACATGGTTAAATGTAGAACTAGAGAAACAATTTACTCTGCCTTCAAGAAGACTTTCCTCTTCCTCCTCCTCCTTTCTCACTTTGTGGCAGTGTTGAAGCAAAGCTCTTCTTCTAGTGACAGCCATCAAGAAGTCGTGAGTGTTTCTTATACACCAAAGAGCTAATGATGTGGGGCCTTAATACCTCTCTATTCAAGACCTGAGTATAGAAAACTTAAAATAACTTCTTAGCTCCTTTTAACTCAAATTGCTTTCCCAACTTCAAATTAAATTTTTGAGGTGACGGTGTGTTTTATTTTGGTTTAGGTTTATTTTCTTTTTCTGTCTTTCATGCCTTTTTGTTCCCCTGGCATTTTTGTCACTGTTATTGATATTAATTGTATGTATTTTTGTTTATTTGTTTTTTGAGATCACAACTGATTTTCTTACCTTTCTTTTAAAAACTAAACCTAGAAAATGGCCTAGATGTTAAGGAATTCAACTTGTATTTTATTTCAGTCCAATTGCTCAGAATTTCAAAGGTCATTAGTAATGACTTTGTCTTTAAAATACATCCTCCCATGTGAGGACATCTCCCCACTTGATGTTACAGGCCAGATAATATTGTCCATTGTCATTAGTTTCTACCCACCATTTTCTGACTGCTGGGAATATATACAGGAAGAAATAAACTACTGTGGCCATCTATGACTATTGATGACTTTGAAAGACTGGGATAGACAAAGTATTTTATTTTAAAAGGCTTTTTGGCAGCTGGTTCTTTATCCAAAAAAAAAAAAAAAGAGGCAGACTTCAATGTCTAGAGATGCTAAACCACGTATGGTACGATTTAACTGAAGTCATTGCAGCCAAATCTGAATTACGAAATTTGCTAAAAGCACATGAAAATGAATTGAAGTGTTTAATATACTGAAATGATCACAGTCCCATTCAAAGACTGATATCTTTAGCACCTCATCAAGGAGACTACAAATCCATTACATATGTTTTGGAAATCCATCAGTTCTGTTTTCTACACACGTCTTTAACTCCTAATTTTTTTTCCCATTTTTTAAGGTAGTCTACCAAAAAATTGTATCTGCAGGACTCCTGCATCTTTGAATAGGTTGTTTCAGTCTTTAAACATTTGTATATGCTTTCAAGAAAGTCGCCATGCTAGACAACTCCACTAACCTTTCAACTCTGCAGGGATCCTGAACCCTGAACTAGTAGAATTTGTAATGGGCTATGGTGTAAACCTGCTATTTGTTTTTCAGGACACCTGAAAGTAAAACTAATTAACTTTTTCTCATCTTTTTTAAAAGTACACATCTAAAACTAGAATTTCAGCCTGATTTCTCCCAAGGCTCATCATTCTTGAACTTAGAACTGAAGCACAAACAGAGGAAAGTTTATTTAATTCTGTCATCATGTAGTGAACACCTGTAACTTACAGGATGTTGTAGAAATTGAAAGAAAACTCACAGGAATCTGGCCTCCAAGACCCTATAGCCTAATAAGAAAGTCAGACGTGTAAATAAGAGCGATTTGCAATCATTCAGGGCACAGCTGGGTATCAGTAGTGGAGATCAGTCACAGCAAATGGTGGTGCTACTTAAAAGTGGGCCCTAGAACTCCATTTGGGGATTTAAGAAAATAATTTCAAAAACTAATATATGAGTTTTAGTACTTTGCACTTTATAAATTTGCTTACTATTTTTAAAAGGCATTGGATGATATTTTTGTAAACTAATTGACTTATTCAAATTAAATCAACAAATTCTGTATGGAGTGTCCCTTATGGCAAGATTATGCACTCAACACAGGGATTCCGCTGTGTGCTGGCCTCTGCCTCTCAATAACCAGTGTTGTGGTTAGACCAGCCCTTGTGGTTCTTATTATTACTGTCATGGACTCACTCTTTATTGGTGAATTTAAACATGGAACGGGAATTTATAGCACAGGAAGATAAAAAAAAAAAAAACAAGTGGCCACAGTTATCAAAATCAAGCAAAAATCAAGGAGGCACCCTGGAAGGAGATAGCCTGGCTCTATCTATTCGTGTGGCTGATGATGTGTTCATTCAAGATAGTCTTTCGAATGGAATCCTCTTTGAAGTAGACACCTTGACAGTCAAAGCCTAAGTCAGGCACTTGCAGTGCAAAAAACAAACACTACAGTTACAAAGTTTTGTAAGATGGTTTCTGACCTTGGGGGGAATAAGTTTTGTATCAGTAACTCTATGCAAGACATATTAAAAATCCTATAAGAGAAGAACAAATAAAGCATATGAATAGCTACTAACCCAGCAGGAAATTCATTATAATTACTACAATTATACATGGTTATATAATACATACTAAGTACTATAATAAATATTTGTACAGTAATTACAGAGTAGGGCTTTTATGAATGACACATTATTGAAAAGACTCAGTTGGATTAATGATCTGAAAGTATTGATATTAGGTGTATGGAGGTGGGTGTCTACATTTGCTGGAGGCAAGTTCTGCTCACTTAAGCATTAGATCATTCTTTGTTCATAGTATCACCTGTGCTACTTCTGTACAAGTTACTAACTATTCAAAGTCTCAAAACAGTTGATATAGATCTTGCTGAAGGAACCAGGTATACAGTTGACAGAAACAGCCTCATCATACAGATGTACTTTTAGCATTTTTTATCCCAGATATTTATGCTAGGTTTTAGGTTTCTCCTAGACCAAAATTTATCAGCCCCTATAAAGAGAATAGCCATGGAGAAGTTACTCAAAATGAAAATAATTTTTATTAACACTTTTTGCATTTAAGCCAACCTCAACTTATGAAATTTAAAAATTACCATACTGGCAATGCTGATATAAACTTCATAACCCTAAAATTAGAGTCTAAAAAGTGCAAAAATGTGTTAATATGTACATTTTGTGATTTTCATAAAAGAATAAGTGAGCAGAAAATTAATTCCACAGTTAGGGTCAATGCACACATAAATTAGGCAATGAAACATTCTGAGCACCATTTCATAACTGAAATGGGTGGGGACCCATAGCCCATAAAACAACAAAATCCAAACAAAAAGCACCATCAGAATAACTGTGAATATCTTTAAATAATGATTTTTAATTAAATAATGGTATTAAATAAACCTACCATTTCATTATTAGGCACATTAAGATTCTAAATTTTTTTTTTTTTGGGTTCCATCCACCATGCTTTTTTTTTTTTTGGAGAGGGCATCTCTCATATTTATTGATCAAATGGTTGTTAACAACAATAAAATTCAGTATAGGGGACTCAATGCACAATCATTAATCAACCCCAAGCCTAATTCTCAACAGTCCCCAATCTTCTGAAGTATAACGAACAAGTTCTTACATGGTGAACAAGTTCTTACATAGTGAAGATTCTAAATTTTTGCAAGCTGACCTAACTATAAAATTTACTTTAGCTAATTATTCAAATTTCTATCCAGAAGCACATATCACTCCATCCCTACTTATCAAAGTAAATATGCTATTTATTCACTGGAAGTTCTTTTGGAAACAGATGGGTCAGATCTTATTCAATAATTGTACAATACATTTTAACACTTCAAAAAGCAGTACCTAGCACTGCTATACAGCATGGCCATATATTCACAGTTGTTCCCTGTATGGATTTTTCTCCCAACTATACCTTCAGTTTATATGCTAGCTTTTCATTATCTCACACAGGACAAAGTACTCCCTAAGTGACAGTTAATAAATAAGTCATTCATACTACTTTAAATAAAATTATTTTCTTATACTATTGAAGTTCTTCCCTTTTAGAGAGCTACCTTTAAGAATAGTTTTATGTATGTCAAGTAAGAAAATTAAGCCTTATTGTCTCCATAAATGGCTATCTAACATCACTACTGAATTATTTTCTTGTCAGTTAAAGAATAACCCCAATAGAAGTGCCAATGACATAGTCATGCTTTGCCTTGGTATTTTAGAAAATACAGGCCACCAATAACAACTGCAACTTGGCAGATATCTACCTGCCTATTTTAAACAGTTGAAATTGCACAAATAAAAAATATATAGCTATAGCTAATTTGTTCCCAAACTTTGAACACCCTCACAGTGAAGGACATTATATGGTGCATTCCTTTGACCTACAGGCTACCACCAAAAATTAACTGTAAGTAGGTTTTATTGTCTAGATTTATTTGAATATTGAATATTTTTTACATTATCTGAGCTTGTGCTCCAAAGACGCAAATCAGAGCTGAAACTAGAGTAAGGGAAGCAAGACACTATGAAGTTGCAAAATGGTAATTTTCTGTTATTTCTTCTGCATTCTTGGTTGGACCTCTCTGCAGGGAAGAGCTTTCTGTCCTCCTTGTTTATGTATTTATTTGCTTACTTACTGTCAGCAAAGACACATGGATTTTTCTTTCAGTCAACAATTTATAACCCATTCCCATCATTCAGGTTGATGCTGAAATTTCCCCATATTTGCTCAGAGGAACCCCTAGTTGTCACCTCTTTCATTTTTAAATGACCCCATCATTTTGAGAAGTCTCCCTTATTTTCTGGAATTATGAGGAGTTACAGTTCATCTGGTATTTGCCTATGCCAACCCTAGATTCAGCCATTTCACCAAGGTGGTCTGGTACTCTTAGTGAGAAACTGTTTACAAAACAAAATCTAGACATGCTTGTTGCTCCTAGGATATTGTTGCTTTTAAATGTACAATGAAATGTCTCTATTAATTCAATGAGTTTTGACAGATTTATATACCCATGGTCAATTCTCAGTCTTCATTGTACTTGATCTATTAGCTGCATTTGATACGGAGGACCACACGTTCCTCCTCGCACTGTTGCCTTCGCTAGGCTTCCAGGAAATGACGCTCTCTCGGTTTCCCCCATCTCCATGAGATACTCCTTCTCATGGAGTCTCCTTTATTTTCTGTGCTCTCTCCACACCATTTTCAAGTTGGGGTACTGCAGAACTCATACTCTGATGCTTTTCTCATCTGTACCTAAGGTCATTCTTATACGGAGATTATTGATTCCTGTGCTGCTGATATTCTTGAGACACTGGAAACGCTTTCTCAAGTCTAAGATAGTGTATTCTCAACTCTTCTAATTCAGATGAGGGATTTGACCAGATGGGAGAGGGTATAGGATGAGAACCTGATCTAAATTTTTGAATCTCAGCTCCAATATCACAGAAAAAAGCTTAACTATTCTTTTCAAATACTTGCAGAAGTACATGGATTTCCCTTGCTAAATATACCAACATGACTGATAAGAAAATAAAGTTTTTAATTCATATATTTGATGTCTTCCAACATTACATTCAGAAATATCTTCCTATCATAAGGAATATAATCTATAAGAAGTATCATTTTTGTTCTAGAAGAATTTTGAATATAGAATTAAATAGACTGCATTGAAGAAAGTGTTGAGAACAACTTTTAAGTGTCTCTCCCATATAATGCATTGTATTCTGACATAGTGAAGAAAACAGGACTTCCTAAACATATAACTTCTGAATTTGGTTACTTTCCACAGACACAACACACTCAGGGGAAATTGGCACCAAGAAAAAGGTGAAAAGACTGTTAAGCTTTCAAAGATACTTCCATGCATCAAGGCTGCTTCGTGGAATTATACCGCAAGCCCCTCTCCACCTGCTGGATGAAGACTACCTTGGACAAGCAAGGGTGAGCCAGTTACCCCTCTGTCCCCTCCCAGCCGTCCAGTGGCCAAGAGCTTGGGCCTCAGCTGGTGGCACCGGGGGTTAAGTCCTGCTTCTGCCACTTACCCCTGTGACTTGGACTTTTTCCTCAACCATTAAATGAAGTGAATAGAAATACCCACCTCATAGGGATGATACAGAGGTTAAATAAGGTAACACAAGTTTACATACTTAATAAATTCATGCCTAGCACATGCTAGCTATTTTTCATTTTTATAAATGTACAAATGTGCATATTTGCACCACACTAAGTAAAGTAGAATTTTAGACTGATCAATTACCAGAAAACAACTAAACTTTTTATCTCATTTGTAACTCTGGGGGGAAAATTCCAGGGCAAAATACCTTTGAACCCGAAATCAGCCAAAGGGAGAAATAAAATGGGAGAAACCCATTTATTTCATACAAGCAGTTGTTCACTTCTGCTCTCCTGTGTCTCTCACAACAGAGCTGCAGAAGTAACTCCACCCAACCTCTCAGGTCCAGACATGCCTCACTGTCCCTTGTAGTTACCTATTGATATGGAGATGACCTACTTCTCTCCACCCCTTGGAAACACCTATTGATATGGAGATGAACTAAGACCAAGCGAGACATTCTGGAAATATTGCAATTTTACCCATACCATTGAATTATATCATTGTAAGAGCTACACTGAAATTAACCCAATAATTGCCAACACTTAATTCCAACTTTAGGCTATCAATGCGATACATTGTCCTGTTTATAATGTTTAATTCGTTCAAATAATTTTTACTAATTTTACAAACTAATTTTTGTAATTCATGGATCAAACTGAGGATAGAAATTGACATGTGACAATCTAAAGAAAGTTCACAGGTTATCTGTGACCCACACTGCCAAAGGAATTTAAATTTCAGGAATAAACTGCCTCCATTTAAACAGAAGTCCAAGGTAGTATTTTATAGTTTACTAAGCTAATAGTATCAATTAAGAAAGAAACAGTGAGTAATGTCAGAAGAAACAATTCCCAACATTCGGTGTACAAAATGAAAAAAAAAAATAAACAGTCCTTCTAACAACCCAAGGCCTCAGATTGAGTGAATATTTGGTTGGTTGGTTGGTTGGTTGGTTGGTGAGCAAGAGCAACACTAAGCTCCTCGTACTTCAGCGGCAATGACAGTCCTCTCAGTAATGCCTCCCCTCTATGTGGCCACCGCTTGACATGTAGAAAAAACAGCAGGTCAGAAATCAGGAGATCAGAGATCAAATTCTGGCTCTTCCTTCAGTATTTATGACTTGGGTTTACATGCCTAACAAATTCATGCCTAGCACATGCTAGCTGTTTCCATTTCTATACATGTACAAAGCCTATTTGCACAACACTAGGTAAAGCTTAGTGTTTTCCTGATGCTGCTGAGGTCTTTGTGTGTCATCACAAGGCCTTTGGATTTCATCATAAGACACGGAGAAACCGTTCAGGGGCAGATGAGGGCAGCCCCGTTGCAGAAGCCATAGTGAGGACAGAATCAGCCACTGCAGCTTTGCATCTGAGAGTTTTCACCATCTAATCTAAGCATGGGGTATTTTTAAAAGGAAAAATAGGGTTATAAGCCTACATTGAACAGTAGGTCTTTAAATTACTCAATATTTTCAACTGCCCACTTTTCAGTTTCCTATCTGATATACTGGCTGATTTCACATTTAGTCCACACTGAGCAGGGTAATATGCTCAGCAATCATTTTGACTCCATTTTTTAAAAATTTATAAACCTTCTCCCTTTAATGTATAGTAGATTCTTATGTAGAGACTTCACTTAACTATACTTTTAACAGATATCTAATATGTGTCTTACTACATACAAACATTGTTCTCAGCACTCTCCATATATTTATTACCTTATTTAATCCTAACAGTCCTCTGAGGTAGATAATACTATCAGTCACATTTTTCAAAGAGGAAACTGACGTACCGAGAGGTTAAAGAACTTTCCGCAAGTTTCCATAGCCAAGAAGAGATGCGGCTGACATTGAACCAAGCAGTCTGATTCCAGA
Source organism: Manis javanica (assembly GCF_040802235.1). Classification (NCBI taxonomy): domain Eukaryota; kingdom Metazoa; phylum Chordata; class Mammalia; order Pholidota; family Manidae; genus Manis; species Manis javanica. The sequence goes on from NC_133168.1 coordinate 55,069,256, forward strand.
ACCTGACCTTTTAACACTGTTGTTACTAGCGAATAGGGTAAGATTTGTCTTACGACAAACCAGTTGTACACAGATAGTAGTATATCACTATTTTCAACTTCTTAATTTTTTAATTCACTGGATTTCAAAGTAAACGTTCAAGTCTCTGATTTGATTCATTTGTGTGCTGTCTTTTGTTTGCCTCTTCAGCATATGCTCTCCAAAGTGGGAATGTGGGATTTTGACATTTTCTTGTTTGATCGCTTGACAAATGGTAAGTCTCCCTAAAGAATATTCACTAAAACATACATCATAAAGTGGGACTAATTTTGTGAAAACAAAATTTATTAAACATTGCTATTGTTTGTAACTTCTTTCCCCACTTTTGTAAGTCTACAGCCACTCAAGAAAGATCAGGGCAAGAGAAAATTAATTCAGATGAAGAATTAGGGCTGAATCGGGCCTTAAGTCGTAAGACAGTTTCCTTCTGGCTTTGATGATACCAAAGGAGTTTAGGAAAAGCAGATTAGATTCTTTCCTTACAGAATACTTTGGCCATATCTAAAAAGAGAAAATTCACTGTTAAAAACTAGAAACACAAAAGCCCACCTGGTCAACCCTGAATCTTACAGGGCAGGTATTTGTGTACTTTTATTAAGTGAGCTGGACATGCCCCATTACAGGTATTATCCAGATATGTTTGGCATCGTCAGAAGAAAACAATTACTGATGATAAAATGTAAAAATTAGGATGCAACTAAAGGGAAAAGTAGATACTCCCAATTGATTTCACTTTTTAAATCTTTATGCCTATAAAGCCTTTTCCTAAGAAAATAATAAAATCCTATTATATTTTCATCTTCTCCTTAAACAAATGCTGACAAACTTAGGGAGCCAATAAAAGACATCACATTTAAAGCTGATCTTCCTATGTCCTACCATCGACCAGGCTTGAGCTTTAAGTCATTAGAGATGGTTTTCTCATCATTCGGTTACTTGACAAAAGAATGTACAATTAAGAGATAACAGCCTAAGACCATGAAACCAAGCTTTTCACTGTGGAAAGCTCACTAGACCAGATGTGTATGGATCCCATAACCTTGTATTTCACTTTCCTCAAATCAACTGAGAAATGGGTACCCGCAAATGAAATTCACTGTGAACAAAAGAACTTGTTCAATGGTATTTGTTCAAAAGAGAGTATAATCTCATAGAAACATTAAATGAACACATACCAAAGATTTTATTTATCTCAATTATTTAGAGATCCAGTAAGATGCTACAGCTAGTTCAAAGGAGAATTCAAATAACCACATATATATAAGCAATAAGAAATGCTTAAATGAATTTATAAATAACTATAAAACTGGAAGGAAGAAATCAATTGTATTTCCACCTGAGTAACCTTGTTTGCATATATATGGACAAGAAACACTTGTAATATTATCAGTTATTGCCAACTTTGTAAGTTATGAAATAGCTTAAAACAATGAAAGCTGCAGAAACCCATAGAATCAGGTACCTTGGAAGAGTGTGCTTAGGAACACCTGGTTTTCCATTTAAAGACATCCAGTCATCTTGGTCCATTTCAAAGTCTTTCATAAACTCTATAATTCTTCTTAAATTCAAAATTATTCTTTAATAAACAATACTTATTGAATGCTTACAAGTTATTGTAGCTTTGAATTTGCATCTCTGCTGACTTGACTTATAAAATACTTCATGGTCAAACCTCATCTCAAATGACTTTTACATAGGAAGTATAGGCTGTGACTATTCAGCAATGTGGTGACTTAGATAGCCCTGTACTTATAAGAGTCGATTGGAAGCAACTTGAGACACATTTTAAGTAATCATTAAACTGTGCCTTTAAAAATACCCCTGTGGATGGGGGTGGGGGGTCCTGATAGTACAATAAGCAGATGCCTTCTAACTCTTAATGTTTCCATTGCTTGTGGTATTGGGAGAAGGTCTGAGCTCATTTTACTTGTACAATAAGAGAAAACCTAGGACCAGATCATAGTAACAATGACCTTAATACATGAATAATTTCAAATCTAAAGGGGAAAAGAAATGATCCTACTAAAAACCTTTCATTATAGAAACTTTGGATGCTATTATCAATCTTATGTTTTAGTGGTGATGAAATGAGTTTAAAAAGATGACTTTTCCTACAGGGAACAGCCTGGTAACACTGCTGTGCCACCTCTTCAACGCCCATGGACTCATTCACCATTTCAAATTAGATATGGTGACCTTACATAGGTTTTTAGGTAAGTCTTTTCTTCCATATTTCTATGTCCTTTCCCATGAATAATAGCAGTCCATAATATTCTTTAATATAAAGTGGCAAGAACCATAGTAAAGACCTCAACTTAATTTTAAATTACCTCATTTTATTTTTTAAAAATGGCTTACCCACTTAAATCAATGGAAAAAATGTTTACTTGATTAGTTATGTTTACAAAAGATAAAGGCTATGCTAAGAAAACCGTCAAAAGCATGTAATTGTCAAGGAAGTTACTGATTGGCTCACATATCCACAAAATTCCAGTAAGGTTTCAACAGCCGTTTCAACCAACCCTAGTGGATTTGAACAAGGTTATTTCAACAACCCTGTAAATTGGGTATTGCCACCATGGAGCCCACAGGTAAGGAGACGAACAAAGAGGTTTTGTAACTTGCTCAAGGTCAACACTTGTAATTGACAGAACCTCAGTCCAAGCCCACAGTATCCCTTGAAAGGAAGGCTACCACCTTTCCACTCAACACCACCATCACTTTCTCTCAAGAAGCAGCTCCAGTTCTTAGTTGACTTTCCATGCATCTTATTTATGTGCAGTAAATTATCCAGGGCACATTTTTAATCATCAAATAACTTCCTGGGGCCACTTAGTATGTATCTGGCTTCTTTACTTGTCCCAAGGCTATGCTTTGAATTTGGAAGCTGACCTGGTGCCAGCAAGAGTAAAATGACTGTGACAATGACAGCAACAACAATCGGGCTTCTGTGATACCTAGTATTCGGGGAACTCTTCGGACGGCTTGCATGTATTAACACATTTAATCCTCCTAGCAGCCCTGTGAGATTGGAGCTGCTGTTATCCCCATTATAGAGAGAGGAATTGAGGAAACCTGTGGTTAAGTAACTTGCCCAAGACAAATAATAAGTGATCGAGACAGAGCTTAAATATAATTGTAAAATAAGCCTGCTGAGTAAAAGGTATATGTGGCACAACAGAAATATTTGAAGTCAGCCACAACATGTCTTGGTTCCAGAAACGCAAATAACCTCAAGCTAATTGAATTTAGAGGCGTGAGCAAAGCAGTGGCCATGAATGAGGACAAATAATTTTGATTTGTCTAAAGAGGAAGAACACAGATACTTTGGATATGTGTATGCACCCAGGTTACATGTAAAGAATGCAAAGATTCAACAACATAAAGAACACCAGAACCCAGGGCCAAACTCAGAGTAGGGCTGAGAAAATGCAGCCATGCCTGCAAATCTGGACATTCTATACACACTGAATATACTGTATCCTAAGCATCACCTTGGGTATTAGCTGAAGCAGACTAGTGGCTTCTATAAATAGCAAACCAAAATTGCCTTAATTATGTTTCTACTCAGTTCCAAGAGCACTCTGGTCCTTAGATTGGAAGGACATGAAAAACGATAACTTAATCTAAAAAAGGTTGCAATAAAACCAAGGAGTCCTCAGTTACATCAACACATACTTTGAATTTTTGCCTGAAGAAGCCCCATATTTGCTTTGGTCAGTTTTTGCTCCTCGAGTGATAAGCCAGTCTTTGATTAACAAGAGGTTAATGCCTCTAGGGCTCTTTGAAAGGAAACCTCTTTTATGGCATATTAGTCATAGTCAGCAGCAAACAAATAATTAAAACTATAGGATGAAATAAAGTTGTCCTTTTCCTACATTTTTATTTTCCCTATGAATGAAAGCCTTCATGAATGCCAGAAATGGGTGATTTATGAAGGTGGCGGGGAATCCCATGGGTCTCCTAAATCCTTTTAGCCTTTCTCCCGTCTCCCCTCCCCCTCCTCTCCACTGAAAACAGCCCAGGAGGATTGCCAAGCTTGCATACCATGTTCTTATGTGAAGGCTCCCCAGGCTCCACATTTTGGAGACACCGATATTTTTAAGCAAAAGAAACCTTCAATAAGTCTGAGCTAGTGTGCCCTTCCTGTTTTGATTTTAGCTGATTGAGTTATCTGTTTGCCTCCTAGTCATGGTACAAGAAGATTACCATAGTCAAAACCCGTATCACAATGCTGTTCACGCAGCTGATGTCACCCAGGCCATGCACTGCTACCTGAAGGAGCCAAAGGTAAGGCGGAACCCAGCTGACCCCAGAGCCATCTGAAAGCACCAGGTCAGCTACCTGGTAGATCCCAAATCACCAGCATATCAGAACAACTGTGTTATCGGTCATGCACAATATGAATACAAATTGCTTACATTAAAGTTCCAGTATCAGCTCAGAGCATCAAATAATACTCATGAAAGGAGATGTAAATTTTCTGAGGTTTCCTTTCATACTGTGTATATTTTTCAAGGCTGCATTAGGACAAAAACAACCCTCTCTATGACAATCTCTGTTTCAGGTATCCTTATCAGTTCTGAGAACTAGCTGTTTTGCCTTGGAACTTTGCCATAAATGGTACCAGCACTGAACTTTTCTGAGAAAAGTCTCTCCCACCTTGATGGTTTTTGATCCACCAATAGAATCAAAACTCTTCAAGACTCAAGCTCCATTTCCTACTGTGCCAACTGGGCATCCTGATTCAGGCCCAAGAAATCTTGTGAATATCAAAGACTTCTTAACAAGCATGTTCTGATGCAATAAACCAATCCAAAAATTAAAAACATAAACAATAAAACTCGTTGCTTGAAAGCTGAGCATTTCTTACCCATATAAAACTTAGTTGGTATAATATACAGGATGAGTTTTTCTTAAGGTTTTGGAAAAACAGTATCACAGTCCAAAACTCTGTTTAGTTCAATCCATTTTAGCATCAACCATTAAATATACAGATGCAGGACAGGCATTCCCAAGAAAAAACTGGTAGATGCCTCATCCCTATAAAACATCCCAGAGACATTAAAGATTGTGTTTTTTAATCTCTAAGTAGTCTGAGAGTTGTAATATATCACACAGTTGTATATTTAAAGTTAGTACTGGATTCCCATTGTCCTACTTGTTTCACTAGCTAACCAAAAAAATGAGATTCTCATGTAATCCTATTTATTACACATTGAAGAAGCATGCAAATTTTGCAGTTCAGCCCACACTTGATCTCATATTCAAAGAAGTGGCAGTAATATAGTAAATGATTGAAATACACAAATGGTTTTTTTAAATATGTCCATCACTTTGTCTTCAATTTTTTCCTTCATTTACAGCTTTCTCCAGAAACAAAGCTGATTTCAGGCTCTGCATTCCCCCTACCCACCAGGGAGCAGTACTGCCAACAGGCAACACTGCTCCAGCACAAGGAAACAGTGACAGTAGAAAAAGAGAACCTGAATGATCTATATTGACTAGCTTAATTACTTTCCACACAGTCCTTTCTTTTTTCCTCTGATTCCATGTGACTATCACCTTTCTGGTTGCTCCAGAGGGTAAAGGTCTGGACAAAAACTTGAACAACAATCCTGTGATGATTCATTTGATTTGATTTAACCAAAACAAATACTAACCTACTTGTAAAAACACACCAATTACCTCCCAGTTTTTGTTTCTTTGTTTGTTTTTAACAGCTCGCCAGCTTCCTCACGCCTCTGGATATTATGCTTGGACTGCTGGCTGCAGCAGCACACGATGTTGACCACCCAGGGGTGAACCAGCCATTTTTGATCAAAACTAACCACCACCTCGCCAATCTGTACCAGGTAAGGGGGCCTAACACTGTGAGCCCGACACAGTACAGCCAACATAGGCCCAGTGCCAGAGCCTGAATCTTTCCCTTGGAGATAGCCTTTATTCCATATCAGCCACAGTGATGACCACAGCCAAAGAACATGGGTTTGAAATAGGTCCAAGATATCCCCCAAGGAAGATTAAGTTGATTTACAAGGATACCCAAGGAATTCAATTTTCTCTGAAGCAGATTTGAAATTGTCTAAAGTCAAACAGAATCCGTGAGCCTGTGCTCTCAGATCTGACAATATCCATCTCCCTGGAACTAGCTCATATATAAACAGCAGTTGAAGCCAGTCCTTGTAGGACCTCTATAAATGAGACTTCTCAGATGCAATCCTAATTCAGACTTATGTCTCCACAGCCATTTCTGAACTTTATTGCCTTCTGAGTCAGAGGTATGTTACCAAAGACATTAGGCATATTTTGTGGCTCTAAGATAGTTGAACAGCATGGATTGGTTGGCCTGGAGAATTTTTATCTGTGATATTATTTTAGATAATAAACACTGTATCATAAATGAATTACTCCCAGAATTTTCAACATAGTTCTTTGGAGATCTGTGGTTGTCATTCACAAAATCATTTCATAATAGGGAGCCACTGATCTCAATTTAATCAATCTTTTGAAAAAAATCAATGCTGAAAGAATTCCTGACAGGTCCCCATGAAATAGCTGTTATACAAGATGTTGCAGCTTGAGAATGCACTTATTTCCAATAAAGCACAATTGGAACATAAAAAAATCCTTTCTCCATCCAGTTGATTAGCTTTTGGCATAGATAGGAACTGGCATTCCAAGGTTTATGGTTCCACCTGGTATGTACTTCTGCACCCAGAACTGGGACAGATATGGCCATGTCAAGGGGACCAGATCATAGAACCAAAAAACCTTTTGAAGATGAGCTAAAAACTAAACTTTCTAAATCATCTCAGATGCTAAATTTATTGCTTGATAAAAGCAGACATTTGACAAGGGGTAAAAATGAATGACTGGCCTGCAAGCCCCCAAATAGGTTTCCATTCCTGTCAGTTCTGACTTTTGCAAATGTCTTTTATTAGACAAGGAAATAAATCAGTAAGATTGGCTGCTTGATCCATTCCCATATAATGTGAATGCTTACATAATTCTAATTTCTCATTATCAAATAAATCATACCAAAGAAGTTTGAGAGAGTGTCCATTGCTGACTGATTTGTACATGAAAATGAGGGTCATAAAACTGTACTTTGATGTGTAGCATATATAAAACAGAATGAATTCACAATTAGACATGAAGTCAGAAATATGCCAGATGTTAAAGACATAAAAACAAGAAAGTGTAGAATTTCATCAGAAATGAAGAATTAAGTACTTACTGCTAATTAATGAAACAGGATTCTCAAAAGAAAGATATAGTCCAATCTATTTTGTTCACATTCTAAAAATGTTCTCATTTTTTGATTCCTTACTCAAACTTTTGAAGTGCAGATTACTTTTAATGATTTTTTATTTGAATCTCTTTGTTAAAAATAACCATCCCAATACAATCAAACTCTGCAGCCTTTTCAATGCAAAGTAGATTCTTGTATATTTTGAATTTGCACCTGTTTATTGCATATGGCAGATGATATACTAGGATCTAGGAGTACAAAGATGAGTAAAATATAATGTCTGCCCTCAAACATTTGTTCAAACTCAGATACTCAAAATGTGCAAAATCCAAGCAAACTTAATCCCAGTTTGAAGAAGGTCTGAAGAGTTAGCTAAAGACATACATATAGATATAACCTTAAAAAATCTAAAGAGCAAATACCTATGCTGAGCTTTGTATCTAAATATGTTATTATAATAAAGTAAGATATTATTTTTTCTAGCAGTAAATTTACCCATCTGGACTATCTGGCCTGATCCTCAGGATCCTTTGATAATGTCTAGGGCAAAGTTGGGCTATAGGATTTAAAAACCACATTCAAGATATTATCTTTATCAGTCCCCTGTGCACCTGGTTTTAGGATCCTTTGGAGACTAGAAATCATGTGCTTAAGTTTTAGGGACAGTGTTGATGGCAAACCAGTATAGCATAGAAGCATATACTTCCAACATCCTAGAGTTGGCTAGGATAAAACATGGAACTTTCATCAGCCAAACTGGAACTTTCCACATTAAAAGTAAAAAATGTTAAGAGGACCTGAAAAGAATATGAGCTTTCAATTCTGTCCATGTAAAATTTGGTTCAACAAATTACATAACTAACCTTTTATTCCACATTCATTATGATTTGAATGCTATGCTAAATGATTTTCATGTATGGTACTATTTAATCTTCACAGAAGTCCAGTTAGGTGGGTACTATAATCATACCTAGTTTCCAGAAAGAGGAAAATTGATACTTAGGAAATTCAAGGTTTTTTTCTGAAAATTAATAGCTGATTAATGGCAAAGTTGGAATAAGTCTTTTGTGTCCAGAGTCAAAGTGCCTAAGCACAGTACACAAAAGTGTGTACACACAGCTGCAGCGAGGGAGACAAGAGGATTGGAGACTAATGGAGTGGCTTAAAGTGGGAAAGACTTTGCCAAGTGTTCTACAGTCAATAGCTACAGGCAGACTATGATGGGAAGACAGAAGCTGACTGCAGATGCTTTCTGGGTTGGGAGAAACCATCATGGAGAAGGAATGGCGTGAAATGGGCCTTGGAAGTGCACCGTTTTGAAGAGCAGGGCTGAGAAGAGGGCACTAGAGGCAGCACCAACTGATGTACTGTGGGGATTAAAACCTACCACTCCAGAAAAACTGGAAATGGGCCATCCTTACGGCTCTTAGCTGAGCAGAGTCCTGCCATGAACAGCCCCACTCTCAGATCAGTTTCTTGGGCACATTATGATGAGGTGTGTATTTTCTTTTGCAGACAGTGTAGATTAGCTATAGAATATGACCTGGGTCAGAAAATCTCTACTCTGCATCACACTGTACCCAAGGAATGGCTTTACTCTTCCAGTTTTCAGTTTCAAAAAAAAACAGGTCACACAACATATAAATGGACTAAGACTATTCTTAACACATGGTATTTACAAGTCTTTGGAAATGTAGCCTTTTAGCTGACCAAGGGTCTGTTAGTTGAGACATGAATGAGTTTTTGGAAACTACAGGCAAATTTTCAGAGGCTGTATTTGTGCACAATTTTCTAGGGAGATTATCTATAACTTATATTCATATTTTAAAATGAGTTATAGATTCAGAAAATATTAAGGACCATGGTAAATGAGTGAAAAAATACATATATATATATATACACTATAGATATTATACATTATATATATATATATATATAAAAACTGAATATATATACAGTTGACTCTTGCGCAAAGCAGGAGTTAGGCTCACTAACTCCCCAACACAGTTGAAAATCCACATATACTTTAGACTCTCCTAAAACATAGCTACTAATAGCCTACTGTGGACCAGAAACCTTACTGATAACATACATACTCAATTAACACATATTTTATATATTATATACTGTACACTTACAATTAAGTAAGCTAGAGAAAAGAAAAATGTTTTTTTGAGTTGTCACAAATCTCCAAAAAGGTTTCCAATATATTTATTGAAAAAAACCCATGTCTAAGTGGAGCCACAAAGTTCAAACCCATGTTGTCCAAGGCTCAACTGTATACACACACACACACACATATATACACACATTTATATATAATTACAAAAATTATGCACACACACTATTTGTTTGATGGGAATGCAGTAAAAAGGATGTGCCAGGATTTTTTATGTGGCTTTGAGAACACCCTGTTCGTGACTTTGCTACAATCCAGACTTACTATAAATGAGATAAAATGGGAGAGGGCTTCCTCTCCCTCCTTTTGTTGGCTGTCCTCTTTTAGTTCTAATAAAAAAGAAGATCGTTGCATAATGCCCAGCCTGTGCTTCTGCTCTGAGAGAGAGAGCCAGGGCGGCCAGAGTGAAGGCCAGGTCAGAGGGTTCTCGCCCATTGTCTGCTATCTGGGCCGGACTCACTGGCTGAACTGCCAAACCAAGTTCAATATGATGCCGTAAAGGCGCTTCCACCTGGCACCTCCCTCGTCACACTGGAAACAGTCCAGATGTCTGTGGTGGACCAAGAGGGAAAGGAACATGTGAGAGACAGAACTGAGAATTTATCTTCTGTCTCTCCAGCCTCCAACCCCCTCGCACGTGGGCTCAGCAGTTGGGCAAAGTAAACATTAAATCAGATACAAGACTGGTTATTACAATTACAAAAAGGAATCACTTATGGTTCAATTTAAAATTCCTTTTGATTAAGAGTCCAACTCCATATTAAGTAGTGACTTTCTAATGAATAAAATAATAATAGTTTCTTGAAACATTTTATTTGTTACATTCTATAGTGTTTTGCAGAAGTTTATCATCATTTTTCCTAGTCACTTATCACAAGCTTTTAGAGGAGGTCAGCATTTTTAGACACTTCTTATTCTTGACTCTGAACCATAAATTTGAAGTTGACAAAGAGAGAAGAAATGTCCCTTCCACAGGGTCCTGTGGCCTCTACTCAAGCAACCACAAAGATTATACACAATCTCACAACTCCTGCAGTATGAAAGGTGCTTTGGGCAAATGTGAACATTGTAAAAAGAAGGCTCCAATTTGATTTTCTGTTCCATAAAGTCTCACTGTTCACAGTGAGACGGTCAGCATGCGGCATGTCCATTCTCCTGATCTGCATGCATGTCTGCCCCATGGACAGCAATTGATCTCCAGGCTCCTTGAGTTCAGTAGGGTCTTAGAAGCAGATCAAACAAGAAAAAGCTACCTTCCAACAGGCAGTCAACATAGCAGTGTTATAGTTTCTTTAAGGGCCAAGGTCTTGTTTAGGACTTGAGATGCGCCTGGCCCTCTGAGGCCACCTAGGCTGGGGCTCCAGTGGTTACCAAGGAGACCATGTAACTTGTTAGGGGAGAATTCAGTGACTTCATTTTCTCTCAGAGTCTTGCTTCCCTATTTTGTAAGCAATTAAAAAATGAAAACACAGACTATGTACCTGTGGTTGTTTTCTCCCTGTATCCTTCGGTTTAAAGGTATAATTAGCTCTCATTCCTATTGTATACCAGACTCAGTTTATCAACATCATTCTAAATATTTTAATCAAAGAAAGTCTCTAGTAAACAGGCAGAAAAACAGTTTGAAGCTGCCTTATATGATTGCAAATCTGCTCTGCCAGAACCTTTTTCACAAACAGACTCTTGATTTAATTTGAAAACTTGAGTTGGTGGTTTATTAAATGCCAAATGTGATGTTGCTCAGGAGCAAAGGGATTGTTTTGTTCTTAGGGTGGATAATACTTGATAATACAGCTAAAAGGGAAATAAAGGGTTTACCATAGATTTTTAAGGGTTTTTTCCCCCAAATAAAAAGAAAAATTCACCCCCAAAAAATCACCTAGTTGCCACAAAGGTGGATATTTATTTACTCTTTCAACTCTAAGATAGAGATTATTCTTAAAACTACAGATATGAAGAGTTAGTGACACATTGTCACTGGGATAATGTGAAATTGTTGGGCTGATGCTTCTTAAGGGTGGACAGATTTGCTGCATGTGGAATTCCAAAACAGTGCTGGGATTTCAGTGGACATTAAAGTGCTATCATTTCCTCCTGTGTTCAGATCTCCATAACATGTCAATGATATTCTTTTTTTCAATGTGCCTTTTACTGAAATGGTCACCAAGCCACTGTGATTCAGAGCCACCTTCCTGTGAGTGAGGGCACAGAATCTGGCTGTCCCCTCCAAAACACCAGTCTATGCCAGCCTGCTCAGCCAGCCTCCCCGCTAAGTGCATGGCACCATCATCTTCTTGTCTGCACTGAGCTTTGTCCGACTCCTAAGCCTCCCTCCACTGTGCAGCCAGGATGAGTTCCCTGAAATTCAAATATGACCCACAGATGACTGTTTAAAACCCCATCGCCCTCAGGATTAAGTCCAAGTATCTTAACACAGCTTACAAACCCTGTCATGATCTGACCCAGCTACACTTTCTAGCTTCTTTCCAACCATTAATTATTCAGCTAGGCCTCCAGATATCATCCAGGCTGAACTATTTTCAGACTCCCAAACATCACTCATTCCTTTAGTCATTCAATAAATATTCACTGAGTCCTTAACATGTGCCAGGTGCTGGCAATACAGAAGATAAACAAAACAAAAATTCCTGCTTTCTAATAGAAGGGATTTTTCTATAGAAAATAATTAATAAAATAGTAGTATATTAGTGATTATTTATAATGATAAAAAACAAACAAACAGGGACCAAGACATAAAGTGTCCCTCTTGCTTATAGGTCTCCACACACATGCTCTTCCTTCTGCCAGTTTTAATAAAATAAATTCCCTCTGCGATGCCAGTACTCCCTAACTCTTGTCTAACTCATTCATCCTTTTGATGTCAGTTTGGACATATCTTCCTCCTGAAAACCTTCCTTTCTTTAAAAGTCCATCTTCTATGCCCCTCCTAGATGATTTCTCAGCCCTCTATCACATCCCACATCCTGTGTTTGTCTCTCTAAACTGCCATTGCCTGATTAGATGTCCATATGCCCCACAGTCTAAAACTAGGTGCAGTGAATGCACCTAGTTCATTCACTGCAATATCCTCAGCATCTGGCACAATCCTGGTGTTCACTGAATATTGGTTGTTTGATGGGACATTTGCTGGATGAGTAAGTGGGTAGATGGATGGGTGGATGAATGCACAGACTGGACACAGGAATACTGGCAACTGTGAGTACACACCGAGGCCCAGAGTAGAAACCTGGCAAGCAGAGATAGCAACATGCAGACCAGGGAGATCACCACATCAAGGCATGCCAGGTACATGTCCACTTAGCAACTACTCCTGCTGGTTATTACATTCTTACTACCCTACATCAAGAGTACGTCATGAAGAATGATAAGCACTTATTGAAAAATTCTTTATGACCTTATTTGTTTATCTTGGAACTGACAAATGCTATCTGATAGATGTTATTTCTGGAGTCATTTTCCTGACACCAATTGTCTGTGAAAGAGTGGTGAGAGAGAGCCCAATGCTATAATGACTTAATCATTCCTTTGGCTCTTGCCTAAGTCTAAGGACATCATAAGAGAAGATCCCAAGTCTGACTTCTATCAAATATTGACCAAAAATTTAACAGAACTCTTTTTCTTTCAACAATTAACTTAAACTTTTGCAGCTACTGAAATTTTGGGTTTTAGAAATTAATTACTCCATATCCATTCAACAAATACTTATTTAAGTGGCCCTGAATGACATACTAGGGCACAAAATGAATACAGTATGATCCCTACTTTCAGTGGCAATCATGTACAGCAGCAGTTTTCAAACTAGGCATGTGTGCTTGTGGACATCCACAGAAACTTTCCTAAGGGACAGTGGGAATGAATAGTGGGTGGATGGATGGATGGAAGAATCTATTTTCAGGCTCTTAACTGACCTGCCTAGAACATGCTTGCAGAGCAGTCCAGACAGTTCTACTTTTCCACTACTGTTCACAATCTCCCCATTCCCATTTCACAAAAGAAAGACATATCTTTTCCTCATTTTGTTTGTTGCATATTGCCCCCATTGCACTAGTATTGCATATTGTCCCAATGTGAAAAATACCAAACAAAGGAACAATATTAAAGGAAGTCTCCTATAATTGAGGGATTATAATTTTCTCAGCCATCTCATAAATAGATGCATTGCCAATATATTTTTATACTTACCCATAATTTTTTAAATAAATTTGTAATATACATATATTTTTCTCAGTTACTAATAACAACTACATTGTAAACTCAAGCTGGAAAATATGTACTACTTAGAGCCTGATGCTAGGAAAATTTGTTTAATTAAAATTTCAATTGATATACTCATTTTTGTTGCAGAGAAATATAATAGAGTGACAGTTACAGAATTTCACACATAAAAATATATTACATTAAAATAAAATTCTATAAGGAAATAAAATGGAAATATAAGTTCTAGAGGCAAAAGAGTCAATGTAAAATTTCTGCCTTAAAAAATTAATTATTCATGTGTTATTTCAGCAGACATTAAATGCCATTGGTATTTAGATACCCTTAGATATGCTTACTATATAAAAGAATGATGTAATGATTTTATATTCAGATACCAATATTCACAAATATGCAGGACATTACCTACATCTCGTGTTACCATTGAAATTTTGTGATTTAGGCTTCAATTCTAAAATGCGTAGGGAGAGCATAGTTTTTCAAAATTCTTTTCAAGAGTAAATGAACAAAAGCGTGAAGATCACTGATACGTGAACAAAGTATGTAAGGTGTTTTAGACACTAGGACAGAACCTTGAGCTGGGGCTGGGCAGCTAGAAGAGGTTGCTGCTTGGAGAACCAGGTCTTTCCTGGCAAATGACAATGGTTTATCTCAGAAATAAGTGTCATATGTGTGTGTGTGTGTGTGTGTGTGCATGCACATATTTGTTTCTGACTTTATTAAGGTGATTTCTCCTCATTCTTTTGGAGTTCTAAAACTCTTTATTATTCTCATGCAAAACCAAGCATTATTATAGATCACAATACTGAAAAGGCCTTTACATTAACTCTTTCAGGATATGGTAGATAATAAACTAACTTTAAATAACTGTGTTAGTGACTTAAGGACAGTTTATTTCTATCCTTCATAAAAGAAGTTTGGAGGTTGGCAGTCCAGAGCAGGCACAGTGGTGTCACAAATTAAGGATGAAGGACCAAGGATCCTTCTAGCTCTACAATCTACTGCCACTAAGATGTGACACTTGCCCTCATTGCCCAAGATAGCTGCTGGAGCTCTGGCTATTCCTGCTGCATTCCAGAGAATGTGAAGGAAGAATGGGAAAAAGCAGAAGAGGCCTCTTTCAGATGAGTCAGTTGCCTTTAAGCAACCTCTCTGGATATTCCACACAACATTTCTATTTAGATGTAATGAATTAGAATTTAGCCAAATGATCCCACCTGCTTGTAAAGGACACTAGGAAATACTGTCTTTATTCTGGACAGCCATGAGACCACCTAAAAACTAACACTCTGTGAGTAAGAAGGAAAGGAAAATGGATTTAGGGGCTGAACACACAGGAGTCTCTGCCACACCTGATACTTAATCTTAAACCTACGACCACCAAAATGATTAATCAGCATGATCTTCCCCTTGATGTGACATTCTCCCTCTAATCCATAAATTACTGCACTTGTGCAACTATTCTATTTTCCTTTTGTTATTGTAGCTATCTGACATTTGTTGTCTGATACCTCCACTCTATGTCCATGTGTCTAATGAATATTTCCAACTCAACATGTCCAGCACTGAACTCCTCTAACCCTGCTCCCATCACAGGTGGTGGGCACACCATCCTTGTACTTACTCCGGCCAGAATCATTGTAGTCTTCCTTGCAGACCCAGAAATCACCACCGTACCACCTCCACCTCCCTCTTCTAAGCCTCTATTATCTCATGCCTGCATGATTGCTATCACCCCCAAATAGCCTTCTATACCTGCTTCTAGCCTTTCCCCACCAAATTCTATTTTCAACATAGCAGACAAAGTGGTCTTATTTAACTGTAAGTCATATTATTTCATTCCTCTCAAACTTTTGTACTTTCTTAGTTCCCTCACAGTAAAAACAAAATTTTTATAATGGTCTGAAGGCCATACGTGATCTGTTCTCTCCTTGCCTGGCGAACTTCTTATCCTAATACTTTCCCTCTCACACTGCACACTGACCTCATGGCTGCTTGCTCCCTGCTTAGGATCTTCACTCCAGCAGTTTCTTCTGGAAATTTCTTCCCCCAGATGACAGCATCACCAACTCTCTCCTACCCTCAAGTCTTTGAATTTTACCTTTTTCCCCAACTGTCTTACAAGCCCCACTGCCAAGACCCTCAAATTCCCACTCATGTCATCTCCTTTTTCTTTAACCATGTGTTTACTATCTTCTGAGATGCTATACAGGTTTTCTCTAGAATTATTTATTATGTGTATTGTTTATTATTCTCTCCCCCCATCACTGCCGCTACCACTAGTTTCTCTTCTGTTTTGCCCACTTACGTTTTCCAAGCATGTGTTACAGTGGCTGGTATATAGCAAGTGCCCAATAGGTGTGTTGAGTGACATCAAGTAATTTGTTCATTAACTTATTTTTCAAGTTCACAGAAAGCACTTTCACTGCCCAAGGCATAGAGCAGAGAGGATACAAAAGGAATGAGGCAGGCTTCCTACTTACATGCAGCTCATAATCGAGTACATGCAGAACTAACTCTAACATACGTCAATGGAACTGAGTCCAAAAGGATTCAAGACTTGAGGAATGCCAAAAGAAGACCTATAGGACTCCAAGGAGAGCAGGTTCATCTCTGAGTGGAATGATTCCAAATGGCTTTGTGAATGGAGTACCTCAAGTGGACTTGGAATGACAGGTGGTAGTTTGATAAGTAAACATAGAGAAAGAGGTGTTTGAGGAAATAAACCACCTTGGAGGGTATGAAATTGGCAAAAAGGACACTCATAGGTTAATAATTTCATAATTATGTCCATAATAAGTTATAGTCTTATTAATATGGTAGTATTTATTTGGATTACAAGAGCTTTGTAGGAAAGGACAGTAAATTTACTCTATTATTCAAACATAGTGGAACAGAATGGTGGTTAGGACAACTTTCAGAGAGCACTGCACTGCCGAGCTAAGGAGTCAGGCTTAATTTACCTGACAAAGAACCACTGCGGGGTCTGGATCAGGGCATCGTCGGGGAACGCAGGCGGCTGGAGTGCCCTGAAGCTAGGGGGGCTCCTTCCCTTCAGAGCAGCAATTTTGTTTACTAATCTTTGGATCCCTAGTGCTCACCACAGCACCTGGCATATTAGTAGGTGCTCAAAAAATATTAGTTTATATTTCAACCCATGATTGGGATGATGGTAGAAAATCTTAGTAACTGAACAAGTCACAGTCTGGCAGCTGTAGGGAGGATGGATTGAAGGAAGGAGAATAAAGATAATAGAGCCCTGAGGTAGGGTCATTTCAAGGAAAGGAAGGGCTGGGATGAGAGAAGAACCAACAGGTCTCAGAGACTGTCAGGCCCGAGGGCGAAGAGAGGCTGAAACACAATTTCTCCCCCCAGCACAATGTAAACTACTCAATGCCTAACATTCAAACTAAAGGACTTTTTGCGGTGAAATCAAATCTAGAGATAAATGCAAAGATTCCAATGTGGGTTTAGAAACCAGCATCTAGTTAAAATGATCAACCATAAAGTTTTAAAACAACTACAAATGATTTTTGGAAAATTAAGTATAGCTGCAGGCACTCGTCAGGTTATAAATCTGAATGCTTGGATGTGGGAGGCAGCAAAGAGTGTACGCAGAGCTCTGGCCTTAACAACCGGCAGGTGTGGGTTTAAAGTCTTCCTCAGCTACTCACTAGCTGTATAGCCTCTCTCACGGAAACCTGAAATCTTACTATTTATTAGTTGATGATAAAAACAGTAGAGAGTTATGTCAGGATTCAATGAGATCATGTAAAGTGCCTGGCATGGAGTCAGAGCTTCATCCATGTTAGACCCCCTCTCCAGGCTGCCCTTCTTCTCTTTGTCTCTGGAATCCTCTGAAGCACTCTTACTTCCAACATGGTTCTGGCCAAACCATAGTTTTATTTATAATGACTTGCTGCCCCACGAGAAGTTGTGTTTGTAATTGTGTATAAGATCTATTGCCTTTTACACTGTACCAGCTTCAAGGCCCACTCAATTTCCTTCCATTTTCCTAGTGTTTGTCTCCAAATACAGTTTCACTAGCAGATTTCCCAAGTACAGTTTTATTCTGTCTTCAGAAAGATTATTAATGGAGATGTTAAATCAGGCTGGCATAAATAACAACGGTTACGGCAATCCTCCAGACACTTTTGTTCCACTCAACAGGGATATGGTATCATTTATCATTAGGTCTTGTTACAGTTTTCCGGCCCCTTGAAAAACTCTCATCAGGATGCTCGTGTCCATGTCTACTTGAATTAATCTGGCAAATGAACGTTCATGAGTGACTGAATTAAATGTCACCACAAGATAGAACATCTGTGACCTCACACTAACCTAGCACTCTCTGCTTTCATAAATCTTTACAATCAAAACAAATTTGTCTAGCATGTTATTTCTAAAAAGCATTCTCTTTTGTTGTGTGTGGCTCATGCCCAAAGAAGATAACAGACAGTTGGTAAAAGTCACAAAATCTCATCACTGGTTCAAACATGGTCAAGTGATGAATAAAGAATAATGATTCCTTGGCAGGCAGAGAAATGAAGAGCAGTAGAACAGCCTCTGCAGAGGATTGGCGGAAGGCTCCTCCTCACAAACTCATTCTACAAAGTCCTGGAGAGAAACCATTGTCTGGTTTTAGAATAAAAAATAGTTGCAGTTTCCTTGAACTTGCTTTTTCTCAGCATTCCCTGGGGTTATGTCACTCACAGGCCTTCTCTTTTCCCATGTGCTGAGAAAGTTGAGCATTATTTCAGTGGTTCAGTTAGAAGGGGAGGCATCATGATGGAATAGTTTGGCAAAATACACATAATATAAATTTTACCATCTTAACCATATTTAAGTGTACAGTTCACTGGTCCTAAGTACATGCACACTGCGTTGCAACCATCACCACCATCCACCTCTACAACTCTTTTCATTTGCAAAACTGAAACTCTGTACTCATTAAATAGCAACTCCCTCCTCCCCGAGGCCCTGGCAACCACAATTTGTCTGTCTCCCAGAATTTGACTACTCTAGGTACCTCATGTAAACAGAATCTTACAATTTCCCTTCACTTTTAATGAGTGCTACTTCCTGTACGTTCTGAAAGTTTTTAACCACTCTTGAAACAAAATCGAGAATAAATAAACAAACAAGAAAATAGAGCAAAAAGATTTCCCAGGGGCCGGAGGGGTTCTTTTCTAGATGCATCAATGTCAGTGGTAAGACCTTAACATTCACTAATTAGAATAAAACGCAGTGGATTGTAAGAAATATTCATTATTTAACTGGTTAGCTAGTGTTCAGACAAGCAGCATATTTCAGATAACCGTAAGTCAAAGGAGAGATTGGACACAGTAAAGGTTCCCAGAAGGAAAGAAATACTAAAATAATGGAACAAGGAAGCAATTGCAGATTCAAACTCAGACATCATGGGCTAAATGCCAATATACTGGGCATGAAGGTTATTGACAGTGCTGCTTCCCTGGCAAGCTTCTCAAGCTTTAGTGTACATAAACATTAACCAATACAAAGCTAACAAGTCAAAACTGTATTGACTGGGACTCGGGAGTGTGAACCTATCACCAGCTGCCCAGGTGGTTCAGACACAGAAAGTTCTTACCAGTGTTGAGGAACAATGGTCAGTGCAATAGATCAGACCGATGTTGTAAGACCTGCCTGTGTTCAGCTGAGTAGTGTAATCTTGGATTAAGGTATGCACATAGCCCCAGTAATGTTGTCCATTGCTTACCTGTTTTTACCTGCTTCATTTTCTTTCCTCTGGATTGTTGCCTGACCATCTACCAAACAAGGGGGCAGGGGCAGCAATGAAAGACACTGGAAATCAACTGTCATTCAACCCTCCAGTGGAGGGTCAGAAAGGCCTTGCCACTATCCCAACATCATTACAGCTTTGAGACTGGGCTTCTGGTTGTTTTTTTTTTGCGTATTTCCTTCTCTGGTTGGCTTCTTCGTCATCAGGTACAAACTGCTTGGAGGGAAAACACTGGTCTCAGTGAAGCTGTGTTCAGCCTGAAAGATCAGTATCTGGCTTCCCTCTCATTTGTGGCTTAAATTTTCTTTCTTTCTAGAATATGTCTGTGCTGGAGAATCACCACTGGCGATCTACAGTTGGCATGCTTCGAGAATCAAGGCTTCTTGCTCACTTGCCAAAGGAAATGACGTAAGTGGCGTAGAGATGAAACATACTGATGGCCACACACTGAGATAAGCCACCCTCTCTAGGGCCTGTTTGAGACCCCCCGGGTCTAATGGCAGGGAGCCAGCCGGCTATGCTTCCCTGCCTGTGCCTCACTGTCTCTCAGAGGAGATGGGGTGTCAGTTACAGCAACAGAAATCAGAATCTCTCTGTGAGCTTTGAAAGGCCCTTGGATAATTTATGACCTACCATCAGAAAAAAGGCTCATAAACAGCTCTCGGTTTTCACACTCTGCAGCATCAACGCTCCGCTTTGCCAAATTCCTGTCTTTCATGTTAGCAAAATTGTCCTCCTGTGTAGCTCCAAATAATAAATATTTATCAAGAAGGAACACAGGATTCCTCAAGCTAGATTTAAAACCCCCTCAATAAAGTTTGTTTTGTAAGTTCCAGTCTTAGCAAAAGTAGAAGTCAGAAATTCTTTCCTAAATGTCTTTTGTGAAGTAAGCAAATTGGCTCCAGAAATTTTTTCACCAGTCATATACCTATGTCTCTTGCATTTGAAGCAGAAGGGGAGATACTAGTTTCCTGTCCCTCTGTTATCCCGGGTATTCAGGCCAAGTCCTACTAAATCCAAGGCTATTGCCTCATTTTCCACATGGGCCCTAGTGAGCTGCTACACAGTCTTCCAAGGCTGCCACTAATTCTGATGTTTAATTAAAATGCACAGAATCTGACGTAGCTAGATGAGTATAAATAAATAGATCCCTTTCTTCAGACAGTCATATTACTTAAGGTCACGGGCCAAGTTGTGTCTCCCCGGTGAGCAGGCAGTATGTGCTGGGCTCAGAAGTTTATTCCTGGCCCACTGATACTATCTCTCACTGTTTCCTAGCACCCAGAGGAATGTGGAATTTGCAGGAGGAACTTCAGTTCTGATAACATTTTACCGCCTGAACTAAATAAAACCTTTCCTCATTCCTGGAATAAAAATGTGTGCCTTTTGCTAGAGCTGCAAAGATCAAACGAATTAAATACAAAACGAGCTAAAACCTAGAGCAAGAAATCAAGCAAGGAGAACAGGAGGTAATTGGCAAGGGCAGCCGAAGCAAGAAGGAAAGGAAGGAGAGTGAGGGCAGGAAAGAAGATGGAAAAGGGAAAAGGAGGCGAGAGCTCAGGTCTGACCTGTCCCTGTAACGCCCACATTAACCCTGCTTGGTGCTCGATCAGTACTCATTTCCTAAAATAATCCATTCATTCCTATGGATTCCAAATTAAAATGCCCTATTTTTATGTCTCCGTGGGACGCAGTGTTACAAATTGCTTTCGTTAGAACAATCATAATGCAGTAATACACGTGAACAACTTTATAGTGAAGGTTATCATCATCCTTCTTCCTATCTTCATATAAATGCTTTAAAGTCACTTTACTGGTTTTAAAAGTAAGCCAGGTTAACTGTACAAACTAAGAAAAATTCAGGAAAGCTTTAGTTTGAACCATATGAAGTTGCTGTTTTTGAGGGTCCAAAACACTAGAATAGGTGGCAGTTTCATGTGATTTCAACCTAAAATGAAGAAAACTGAAATGACTGGTAATCCCGCCTTCCACGGATAGTTAATGTTAGGCTAGCTGGTATATTTCCTTCTAGTCTCTTTTCAGTATAGCAGTATTTTAACAAAATGGAGAATTTATTTGTATGGCTTACATCCTGATATTTTCACTTACTGCAAAAGCCTTTTCCATATCATTAAGCCTGCTACTAAAATAAAGTATTTTAATGTTAATAAAGTATTATTGCACCAAAATGTATTAAGCATTATTTATTGTTTGGAATTTCGAGGATTTCTAAATTTTTGTCATTATAAATAATGTGCAACAAGCATTATTAAACATATATGTTTATCCCAAACCCTGATACTCAATTTTCTCAGAAAATATTTGTGGATAGAAATTACTGATCAGAAAGGAGTTCATTTTTAAAATTCTTGTTGTAAATAATCAAACTGCCTCTCTAAAAAGTATCTACTTATATTCCCACTAGTGGGTTGTGAGAAAATCTACCAATATCATCACTAAAACTGAGTTTTATCTCTAATATATTTTTTATACTATTTGCACATTTGACACACACACACACAGATTGATTGATTGCAGCTGAGACTGAAAAGTTTTCACATATTTACTGGCTATTGTTATTCCTTTAAAGAACAAATTTTTGTGTCTGACCTTTTTCTACTTTCCCAATTAGTATTATTCATTTGTAAGAATTTGTGTATGACTACAGTAAGCATTTGTTATATGTTATAAGTATAATTTGAAGTTTTTAGTTTGCCTTTTAATTTGCTTCATGAAACACTTCATCTAACATAGCTCTATTTTCTGATTATAAATTAAATATTCATAAATTTTAAAGAATTTATATAATATTAAGGAATATAAAAAAGAAATAAAAATCATCCATAATCCCACTACATAGCCTTTCAAATTCTTTTCTATGGTCATAGAAATCATGCCTTTTGTGCTTTGAATTCTGTTTTTAACATAATAAAACATGACATTTTCCCATGTCAGATATAGCTGTATGTTATCATATGGCATAGTAAGTATGCAACATGTTTTATTTAACCAAACTCCTACTTATGATTTTTTGTAACTTTTTTCTCCCCAAGATTTTTCATTATTATAAACAATAGGATAAATATCCATATATCTTGACTTATTACATCTTTACTAATATGCTAATATAAATTTGTAAATGAACTGTTAGATTATTTGTATTCATCGAATGCTTTAAACCCTAACCTCTAAATCGCCCTCCTGAAATGTACAAATCTACACTCTCACTAGTGGAGATTGTCATCAGTAGCATTAGGTGTCACAATCATTATTAATCCAGCATATTGGTTAGCAATTATTTTCAATACTTGAGAGTTTGAGGGGAATAGTATCACTTAGCTGTTTTTATTTGCTTTTTGTTATACTAAGACTATTTAATATTTTGGGGAATATTTTGTATTTCTTTTATGAATTTCCTATTTTCCCTGATTATTTCTAAAGTTCAAAAGTAGACTAAAGATGTGCATATGGCTGAAAAATGAAATGCAAATGGTGTGACTATACAGCTTGTAGAATATAGAGGAGTATTTCCATCAGAGGTGGAAAGGATTTCTTAAATAGGAAGGAAAAAAGTAGCAACAGATAAAATTTGCAGATTAAGCCATATTAAAAAGTAGTAGTACCTCCTTTCCTCAAAAGACATCATAAAGAAAACAGAAAGAAACTACAGAGTAGGAGGAGATACGTGCAACACATAATTGACAAAAATCAGTATTGAAAATATATTTTTAAAAACACCTAGAATCAATAACCAGAAGAGAAATAACTCCATAGACTAATAAGTAAGGACCAGAATACAATTTCACATAAGAGAAAATACAAATGGCTAATAAGTAATGAAAATATGACCAACCTTGTTAATCGTCAAGGAAATTAATATTAAAACCACAATGAGTTGCATGACATACCCCTCAGATTGGTAGAAAAATGTAAAAGGTAAGAATGTACAGCAATAAGAATTTCATCTATTACTGTTCAGAGTGTAAATTCATACAATCATTTTGTAAATAATTGGCAATATCTAGGGAACTGAAGATGAACAGACTATGTGATCCAATAATGTCATTCCTGGATATGGACACTAGAGAAACTTGCAGGAGGTATATAAGAGAGTCCATTATGCCATCTTTTTCACAGTAATCAAAAACCATAAACAACTCAATTGACCATAAAAAGTAACATGGATAAATACATCGTGGTATATTCCTGCCATGGAATATGATACCATAATGAAACTGGATGAACACATCACCATGGATAACTTCCAAAAACACAATGTTAAGCTAAAGAAGCAAATCAAAAATTAGTTCAAACTATGTAAAGTTAAAAAGCAGTTGTAATTAAACCATATTGTTTAGACATGCATGCATAGGTGGTACAATTACTGTAAGAAGCAAGAAGATTATTAAAAGATCAGGAGAGTGGTTACTTCAGGGACGAGGGGAAGAAGGAAGTGGTAGGAAAAGCAATGGGAGCCTCGTGGGGCCCTGGCAGCCAGTGCTCTGGGCCTGAGTAGTTGTAAACAAAGATGTTATTCTATATTTTCTCATTAAACTATATATGTATGCTCTATGCACTCTACCAAAAGATACTTCACTTTTAAAGGTGAAATTTAAAAACAGTTATGGATTTTTCCTTCCATTGATTTTTGTGTGTATATGAAGTAAAGCTCAAATTTGCTTTTTTTTCCCTAAAATATTCCAGTTTCTTTATTCCATTTGTTGACTAATATAGTGCTTTCCCACTGGGTTCTAATGGTGCTTGAATCACCCATTATTCTTTTTTAAGTTAGAGTATCTTTTTTCCAGATATTTTCTTCTACTGATAAATCTTTCTACCCCATAGTATCAGTCGCTGTTATTGTCTTTATTATCATTACTATTATGCCCTTTTCTCTCCCATGCAAACGGTAATGTTTGAGATGGTTTGAGCTCTTTAAAAGCAAAACCCAAACTCCTGTGATTCTGAGTCTTTTTGTGTCTTGAAAGCATGCATTTCTAGTTAGCTTTCAGTTTTTCCACCCCTAGGGACCATGGTAATGTATAATCTACCACAACTTGGTTCACCCAAGGTTTTGATCATTCTGCAGGGGTCATGGCATACCTCCTGTCCAAAGTCAGAAGTGATGGGGTGAGAGGATCATTCTTGGGCTCTGAGGGACTGGGACTGTAATAAACAGGATCAAAGGCAGAAATGAGATTACAAGCCACCTGATGATGACAAAAATCAATCACCCTCCTCAAAGGGATTTGCTTTGTGTGTGTGTTTTTTGTCTTTCATTCTTGTGAATGCAGACAGGATATTGAACAGCAGCTGGGCTCCTTGATCTTGGCAACAGACATCAACAGGCAGAATGAATTTTTGACCAGATTGAAAGCACACCTCCACAATAAAGATTTAAGATTGGAGGACGTACACGACAGGCACTTTATGCTTCAGGTAAACAACAACGTGCCATTATTCCATGCGGGGTAAAAACACTTAGGGTCATGATCAATAATTATAGCACATTTGAGAAGGGGTATCTGCCGGGGCAGAAGTCAGAGCAGTGACCTACTTTATTAAAAGCTTTGAGACACAAAAGGATTAAAAAAATCTCCAGAGTGAAAAAAAAAAAAAGCTTTGAGACGTGAAGTTTTTCAAGTGGTTTCCAAGCAGCAAAATCTGGGTTTCATGTCGCTAAGTTGATAATATCACATTTGTCCTTGTTTGGGAACTGCTTCACCGCAAGGAATTCCTGTTGGGCAATTGCATATATTAAGAATCTACCACATTTTGTGGCTTGATGTAAAACTGACCGTGGTGAAAGCTGTGCAATTTAGAAAGACTGTTCTTATAACACAAAAGTTTTCTATGCTAACTACAGTAAAAAAAAATTGAAAAACAAGTAGCCTTCTTTTATCTAAAACCTACTCAATCAATTTCTGCTTTCCTTCTTTTTTTTTGCTACCTAAGCACATATCTTCACCTGAGGCTCAAACATGTTTACCTAGTCTTGCCATTTTTAGGCACTGATAAATTATTTTAAGTTTAATTGAAAGAACTGAATCCTATCAAGTCCAACCCTTTCTGCTTCATTCCATGGCAAGAAGGCATTTGTGACATGAGAACAAGATGGAGCATGGATTTCAGAAATAGAAGTCTGACCTGGTATCCAAACCAGAGCCTTTTTCTTGATCCCCCATTTTCTCTTGTCTTCTGCCTTTCCTTTTGGTGCAAAAGACTGAATGGTTTAGACCATGGTTCATCTAGATAAACCAGCTTTAACCAGGAAAATGGGCTGCATATGGCAGACTGAGCTGTAGCGGCTTTCTGCTCCATGCTCCCATGTTGCCCTCTGTAGTTGTCCAAAGTGCTCCATCCTTCCCAGGAAATACCCTCCTCCCAGCTATATCTCCCTCCAGCTTTCCTCCCAAACTAGTCTCCTAGTTCCCAAGTGCCACAAAGATCCACCAGGTGTCTGCTTTTAGTGATTCAAGTCAATTTGGGAGTAGCTGAAAGATTTGGCCTAGACACTTGCTAACACAAATGAATCCCTACAGGGCAGAACCTAGAGGGCACTTCTGCCCCTTGCCGACTCTGACATGTACTGGTGCCTCATTAACCAGGAAATAGAAACAACCAAATTTGCAACTTAATATGGTTGGGGTTCTCCCAGACCGCAGCACTGCTAGCAGTTCTGTGATTCCAAGAAACTGGGTCAAAGCAAACAGACATTGATGGTGGTCAGGGCACAACCCCAAGGGCCCATCCCCGCAGTGGTTCCTGAGCAGTTGGCAGTCAAAGGAGAGAATCTGCTTTTCTGGGAATTCAAGGTAACCCTTCTAGGGTCAGCATTATTGACAAAACCTGGCATCTCATTTCCAGACCTGTGTGGGCTAAGCTGTGATTTAGTTCTGCAAACAAAACACCCCTAGGTCTGATATGACTTAGCTCCCTGGTGGGCAATATGAGCTTGCTTACAGACAGACACAGGCACGTAAATGCAAACACACATAATTTAAGTGATGTATGGAGTTAGTCAGTGTGGTCACTGTGAGAATGAGGTCCAAATGACCTCACTTGAGCCTGGCTGGGGCCCCCGTGGCTTCCCTGCCCATGAAGGGCAGGGCAACAGAAGGAGACAGGCCACGGCTTTCCTTGGCCTGCCCACCCCAAGTCTCCTCCAGGAGGCTATGTCCTTGGATGATGGCTCTTCTCTCCTCACTGCTATAAAGTGGGAGTACTGAATGAAGGTTTTGTGTGGTGGTGAATAAGTGCTATTTCCGGAAGAGGCACTCCATAAATAAGGGCCTGGTACCACGAGGCCCACTGGCGGGTTGGATAAGCCCTAGGGCTTGGGTGCATTTGCTGCTGAAAGAGCATTCTCTGACCACCTCTCCCTGCTCTGTCATTTCTCAGATTGCCTTGAAGTGTGCTGATATTTGCAATCCTTGTAGAATCTGGGAGATGAGCAAGCAATGGAGTGAAAGGGTGTGTGAAGAATTCTACAGGCAAGGTTAGTAATGATCGACAGCTGATTTCATTGCCCCTTCCCCTTTTAGGCCTTTACCCTAATAAAACAGGAAATGGCTAATCTATTATGACACTTGTTCTTTCATCCACTCTATTATCCTAACCTTTCTCTTTAATTCTTTTACAAACCATCTGGCCCTTTTCGGAAATAATTTAAAAATAAAAAATATTGACTTACCACAGAAACAGGTAGTACTGAAGAAGTGCAATGAAAAATGAGCAAAAGCAGGAGATAAATATATAAATAAATGGTTTTTTTCAATTGCTTTCCTCAGTGGCTATAAGAATGTGAGGGGTAGTTTGATTTTTCCTCTGACCATTGCAATGAGCTGAGTGCAGCCTAAAGGCTAAATGCCATTTGGGGTCAATGTTTTCCACTCTGACAGAAGGGCTTCAGACTCCTTTTGTATTCCCTCCCTGGCTTGTTTAAATAAAGATAAGAATGAAATAGAGCACACCCTTTCAAACATATACAGTGAAAAGACAAACGGCCCCAAGTTAGGGTATAATTTTTTTCAATTGAAATGTAGTAGACATACAGGGTATAATTTTTAAGAGATTAACTTCATACAGAAATAAGGTAATGAATCAGCGAGCAGGATCTTGGCGTTGGGTGGGATACTGGCCTTTAAACACTGCCTCACTTCTTCAGGCTGTGGGTGTTTGTTCACTCACAACAGTGCCCTGACGTTAGTGATAGGATCAGGGTTGAGCCTGAGAACAAAAACAGCCTGAAGTGGCCCACAAGCAGGTTCTGTGGGGAGGTCAAGTAGCAACAGTGAGCATTTTGGAGAAGCATCCATTGAAAGATGTGTCAGCAACATTGAGATGTTCCAAAGGACAGGAGACAGAGCAGGATGAATGGGGTTCACGTGGGGCCAGAAGGCTCTGCCCACCGTCTCTTTCACTCACAAGAAAAGTGGTCACATGACTCCCACAACGCTGTACAGTTTCACTTCAACCGAGTGTGAGTGGTTAGAAATGGAAAGATCAGTCGTAGTGCCTATGACAGAAAATCTCTACTGAGGGAAAAACAAAAGGAAAGATGATAAAATTGGAGCAGGGAAGTTTTAGATGAGATAAGATAAATACTTTACTGTGTGATACAGAAAATACTGAAATAGCACACATGGGATGAGGGCTAGAATCTTCATGATTAGGAGTCAGTGGGAGAGAGAAAAGGGCTGTACTTTGCCCTTCTTGGTTTTGACTTAGTCATGTGCTCCTGTTGATTGATGGCAGTTTGACCCTTTCATTTGCTATCTTGCATCCTATTTGGATTAAGAGCCACTTGGGGCAGGGACAATGTCATTTGGGCAGATAGTAAGGGCAATAGAGTTGGTGAATTGAAGTTGTTAACAAAGTGGAGTGAATACAATCAACTAGAAAGGCAATCTGTAAAATCTCTTTGCAAAAACTGGTTGTCCTAATAAAATATGCACATGCAGTGTTATAAAATGGAACAACCTGGAACATTCGTAACTCTGATCAGTAAAGGTGAACTCCCATGCACTTAGCTCTGCATGCCTCCTTGAGGAGAGAAAATAGAGAAGGTGTGTTGGTCCTTTGTATTAATACCATTTTGATCTGCAGTTCTACCTGTTGAAGAGAAGACCTGACTCTCTGCTCATCCAAACAATTTATCCTCCAGACTGAATTAAATTTTTTTTAAAGTTCTATAAACTCAACTTGTATCATTTTGGTTAGTCAGATTCTGGTTTTCAGTTTAGAATTTGGGCTTCTACAGACTGCTGGTGGTCCCAGCCAAAATATCTTTCATGGTTCATGAAGTTGAGAAAAGGAAAAGCCTAAAATCAAGATTGAGGACGAAGGAGGAAAGGAAGATGAGATCTCTGAAAAGAGTGTTGAGTTCTGAGACTAGAGATTAGGATTCTGAACATCAGGTAGCCCCTCCCCTTCTCAGTGCCTTAAGGAGGCAGATCCTACAAAATGAGCATCTCTTCAATCAACCAAGATTCCCAGAAGTTTTTATTGAACATCTGCTTACAGCCACATCTAGTCCTCAGCGAAACTGATTTTCCCTATATACAAAGCTCCACTGGAGACGTTATGAAGGATACAAAGAAGTATAGTTAATTTATTTCATAACCTCAAAATATCAAGCAGTAAGGTTCCGGGAGGAGAGAAACTATGCAGTTTTCCTCTTTGTATTCTCTACATTGGCAAACAATGTGTCTGAAATCTACAGTGCTTTTTAAAAACATGTTGAATAAATAACTGTATTAATGATCTAATTGAATGACCTCTAATGGAAGAGGTCCCAGGAGAAGACCTAGTGTGAGGCAGGTAGAATCCGAACTAAGTATGGAAGGCTGTGTAGTGTACTGTACTCCTCCTAGGAGAGCCATGAAACATATTTGACTAATAAAATTTAAATTAACTAAATGAAATAAAAATAAAATTAGTTCTTCAGTTTTATTGGTTATATTGCAAGTGGCTAACCTAGTGGGCAGTGCAGAGAACATTTCCGTTATGTTCTATTGGACACTGCTGGTCTACCTAGAGAGGAGTAGAAATGGACAAAGGCCCTGAGGTGGAGACCATCCTCCTGCCAGCTTTGTCCCATAGGAGGTGAGAGTGAGAGGATTTGTGGATGCCCCTGGACACCAGGCTAAAGTAGAGAACATCACAGTGGGAGTCATTTTAGAAACTGCAAGTAGGGCAGCCCTATATAATTGAAGTGGAAGAAAAACTGAAGGAAGAATACTAGCTAAGATGCAAAAACTAATGATGAGTTTTTAGGAAACCAGACTAGAGTCACACAGAGTGAAAGTAGGGGAAACAAAAGTATTCCATCAACAGGAGTTGATGTCTCTGTATGAAGGGTGCTGGGTAGGGAAAACTCAGATGATTCCTCCAAAGAGTCAGGCTTAACTGAAAAATCTCTATTGATAGAACTATAGATGTGAGGAGTCAATCTGGCTTTAGGAGAACTCATTTATTGAATGGTGTCCTGCCCTGTCCTCAGGAGACTGTCATCATCTGTCTTCCCTGGACTCCGCAGGTTAAGTCAGAGGGGTTCCTCACATTAGTCTGGAGAACCACCAAGACACCATGCGAGGCATGGCCACAGTCTTAGAGAATGTGTGGCTTCTCTAAAGTGTAGTTCATAGTTAAGTGCAGACACTCTGGAGCTGGACTTCCAGGTTGGCATCCAGGTCCCCCCTCTTTACTACCAGTGTGACCTTGGGACAATGTACCTACCTTACCTTCATTCAATTTTCTCATCTGTAAAATGGGTACTATAGTGAAGTCATTATGAGGACTGAATTAATTAATATATGTACAATGCTTAGAACAGTGCCTGACACACAGCATGACATAATTGTATATTTGATCTCTAGTTTAGAGGAGTTACATTCACAACTGTGAACTCAGCTAATATTTCTGAGGATCACCTTTTTTACTGATTAACCAGATTGTTTTTCCAACATAAAAATTAACCACAATTTTTCACTTATAGGAAGGATTGATAATGTATTTTGATAAAGCTTTGTATGATGCATTTTCCTTTGGTCTTCTAGCTGGCAAAGGCATTAGAAAAGAAATATCACTCTAACCTTTATGCTTTTTAACCTTTAGTCATATTAAGTAAAACTCTAAGGAAATCAGAATAAAAGACAGCAAATCCTTATTTCCAATCAAGTTTGTACCTAAAGACTGAGATGCTCCTCAAACGAGACCTTCTTTTCCTCGTCCCCTATTTCTTTCTTACTTAGTATTCCTGGTTGTTCAGGAGAAACCAGACTAGGATCAGACAGAGGAAAGAGGTGGGAGGGGCATAACAATCTGTTTTCTCAATCTGACTTAAATCAGAATTTATATTTCATGCTAGGAAATTGCCATTAGTCATGTTCATTTTCAAAGATCTTGTTCAAAGTTTATTTTAGTCCCAGAGAACATCTATTTACAATAAGCCTATTATAAATGGTCATGGACACACTGACATTGTAAATTTTCATGGAAGCTACCATAGCAAATTGGCGCTAAAGGTTCTCTATTGATGACAAGGCAGTGAACAGTAATTCCTAGAATCACTTCTTCCATCTAAGTTGTTAAAACTATCAACACTCATTTTTATGTTCTAGATTACCAATGTGCTGCTTCTTCATTTTTCTTAGGTGACCTTGAACAGAAATTTGAACTGGAAATCAGTCCACTCTGTAATCAGCAGAAAGATTCAATCCCTAGTATACAAATTGGTGAGTTGAATTCAATTTTAATTTTTTCAGATGCATTGTTTGGGCTCTTCTGCCAAGAGTCACAATGAAAAGAGGTGCTACACACAGTCTTTGAAAGATCCAGACTGGAGGGTAATCAGTGCCTGGGGGAATGTCTGAGTCCAAATAAACACTCTAATTACGACCTATGTACTAATTACCAATTGAGAAATCATGAAAAATAGGGTAAAGGCTTTGTTATAGACCCTTAACTAACCTGTGTTAGTAGTTCAGAATCAAATCAAAACAAAATAGAGTAGAATGAGAAATCACAATCAACTATCTGCTGCTGAGGACTGGATTAGCTCACACTCTCCTTAGGTCTTAAAAGATGGGAAGTCAGCAGAATCGGCCTTTAGGACCCATCCAGTCTGGGTCACTACCATGCATCCCCAATATTCTGTCCCAAGGGCCCAAACCCCAGACGCAGGCCATGCAAGCCATACTGTCCCTTGTGGCCTAGAGTCGCATTCTGCTCTGCTCGCCACTTCAAAACTTACTTTCAGTCTCATTCTCTTAGGACTACATTCTCAAGTGTCAGTGGCAGTAAACTGTTAAACTGTCATGTTAATGCATCTGAAATAATTACTCTAAATTATACAGAAGATCATTAAACCAAATCAGTCTGTGGATATTTCAGGCACTTTAGTGGGGGGAAATAGTTTTGATTCAGTAAGTATTTCTATCAGTCCTCAAAACACTCCACCAATTCCACCTACATTTAAAGCAAGTCTTTCTTTCCCCTGCAGTTCCCTCCAATTAAAATAGCCAAACTCGGAACTCTAACTCTTTTGCTTCTAAGCTCTGGCCCTTATGTGTAACAGCTCATGTTCTTCACCAGTTCCCAGAGGGCTCGGACAGCCTAAGGCACCACAATGCTGCAGACCCCCGCAAGGCTCAGGGCTCTTGCCTTGACGTTAGGAGGGAAGGAGGCAGCTGAAAGGATAAGCAGACATTTAAGAAAACCAGAGCAAGTTAGCCAAGTAGTGATACACTTATAATCACTAAGGGTCAGATCTAATCCACAAAAGAATCCTAAAATCATCATAAGAAAATAGGGATAAAGTTAATCTAGTTACAAAGATGTGAATGAAATATATAAATATTAAATAGACATATTGGAAGTATGAGATTATTGGTGATCCATTTTTTTCCCCAATTGCCTTATGTTGTTTTTACAAGGAAAGTGGTTCCTCCACCCAAAAAGGAAAGGAAGCGGGGTGCCATGAAAAATAGGGTGACAAAGCTACAGAACTGCTGGGAGAGGAAGGGGGAATAACAGAAACAGAAACACAGTCTCAGTCTCCTTGAGACAACTCCCTCCTATTAGGCTGCTTTAGTTATGGACGTTCTGCAGAAAATATTCAAAAGAAATAGACCCAGACCAAAATCTTAATCCTGAGAGTGTGTTTGTTAAACTCCGACTAGAAAGAAATTTGCCAGGCACCTGTTAAAGACATTTTGAACCACCCAAGAAAATCGCTCATACTGTTCAGCACACAACCTGGATTTACAAGACAGCCCTGATTTCAGAGATTCTGTCCTGCTGTCATGAGAAAACACTTATTTTGTCAGATCATATGTCCTGGTTTTCAGCTCAGGAAAATGTGGTTACCATAGATACCTGTTTTTTAAATGGGATGGGGAGTGAACAGAAAAATCCCTTGGATGCTACACCAGCACACAAATAATAAAGAGAAAGAGAAGGTGAGTATAAAACAACCTTTAGTACATAAATCTTTCTTGTCTCTGTTCCACATCTCCTAGCTTCATAGGTTCAGGGTTGGCAGGTTGGGTGTGAAGGGGCAGAGCAGGCTAAAGTGGAAAAATCCAAATAGATAAACAGAGTCTGATGGGAGTTGCAGGTTTCAGCCTCCCAGACAAGAACTTTTTTGCAATGGGTCCTCACTAACATCGCTATTTCCTCTGTCTTGACTCCCCTGGGACTGAAAATGTCCCTGCTCTTTTCCTGTCCCAGTCCACAGTGAAAATTTCCTGAGTGCCATCTCAGGTTTAGATGTGATTTTCTGTTCTAAGTAATTCATTAATGCAAGTGGAGATGGAAATTAAACTCCTTTTCCCTCACCCATAAAATTCTGCATTTTAAAAAGAAGATCTTAAATCCAATGAATCTGTAATTATTGAAATCTATGGAAAGATGACAAGAGGCTTTCCTTCATTCCTTGTTTACTCTGAGGCCACCATTTCTGCCTCCACCACTCTCAGCCCTATGTCAGCCCTCCGGGAGATCCGTACCCCAGCAGTGTGAGTCCATCACTTGAGGAGAAGAGGAAGTAGACACCATGCCCAGGGACCTGATGGATCAGGTTCCCAAATCTGATCATGCAGAAGCCTTCCTCCCTCTGAAAACCTGCCTCCCTCCTCATGTCCATTCACACTTTAAAATGGCTTTTCCATCTACTATAAGAGGTCTTTAAAGCTGAAAAGTAGAAATAAGGAAGTTATGATTCCAGAGTAACTTCAGCAAGAAAATGAGTTGAATTTTAAGTATTAGCTTTTAAATGCTGGATTTGTAACTTTTTAAAATATATTTAGAGTAAACTTCATAAATATTCACACCTTAAACATTAGAATAGTATAATTTTGCAAACTACCTTTTTAGATATCTAACATTTAACCTCCTCATAAGGTGAAAGATATTAGAAATTAGATATATAGATCATGAAGGAGGTGAAGAAAACTCAAGAATAGCAAGCTAGGCAATTCAAGAAGGAAATCCTTACTTGCTGATTCCCTATATAACCTTACCAAAAAACAGATATACAGTCACTGGCTTAATTTTCTTCCTCAGGTTTGGGTTACCTAAAATGATCTCATAATATTTAAATACTTCATATAAGATGAAATATGCAGAAAAGTACAACATTTTGCCTTGCTACATCCTTTGCCCATCTCTATAGCAACCTGCTGTTTGTCCAATAAGATGACACTCAAATCAAGCTTCTAATTCACGTGCCTGTAAACCCAGGGGATTAGGTGTTGGAAGAATTTATTATGCTGAAATACATTTGCCTTTTCTCCCCCACACCTACATTTCAAGGAAATATTATAAAACTTAAATATGTGTGTGTTTGAAATGATTCTAATAATTCCAGCCTAGCCTAAAAATTGTCTTTGCTTTAATGAATCATGTTTAATATGGAAAATGCATTAACAGTGAGGCATGATTAAAAAGCAACAAGTCTAAAATAATTAAGAGAATAGACAAGTTTGATATCAACCAGTCTTATCAAGTCATTAAAACAGGACTTTTATGCAGGTAAAAATCTGTATTGAAGAAGAAAGAAATTTTATTTATCTAGTTAGTTTTTTAACATAATTGAAAGCAAGAGAAAACTATGACATCTTGAAAAAAATGATGAATTCATCAGATGGTCTAAATCAATGATGTGCCCCTTCCTGGTATCATTTGCTCTTTCCTTTCCCCCAACCCCCCACCTTAGTTCCAGCATAGACTTTTTTTACTTTTCTGTTCATGTCTTTCTTCCTCTGCAAATAATAATAGCCAACATTTATTGAGTGTTTACTATGTGCCAGCTTAAGCATTTTGCTGGTGTTAAATGATTTCATTTGTCCTAACAGCCTTATGGGATTGGTACTCTCCTTAGCTCCTTTTTTACAAATAAGTAAATTGAGGTGCAGGGAGGTTAAATAACAAGCCCAAAGAGAGATACCTTAGGCTCCTGCCCTGAGGGGGACGCTTTTGCCCTCCTACACTGGGCCGAGTAGACGAGAGGGTCGCAATCGCGCTGTGAGGGGGAGGGAGGAGGACCCACGGCCCTCCTGGTGATGAGCTGACCTTGCCTGTTCCAGGTTTCATGACCTACATCGTGGAGCCTCTCTTCCGGGAATGGGCCCGCTTCACGGGGCACAGCGCCCTGTCTGAGAACATGCTGAGCCACCTCTCACACAACAAGGCCCAGTGGAAGAGCCTACTGCCCACGCCACACAGAGGCCACGGCAGCGCGGGCGGCGGCGGCCAAGGGTCCGGGGGCGCGGAGCAGACTGTGCCCGAAGGCAGCGCCCCATAGCGCCCACCAGGCCCGCCCCTGCTCGGCACACTGCGAGGAGGAGAACCCCCTTGGGCAGAGGCCTCCTGGGAGGATGGGCTTCCTGCCGATGAACACCGCCGCTCCGGGGCTGCGTCCTGGGGCTCTTCGGAGTGCCGTCCTCCTCCTACTTACTGGCCTCCCCTCCTTTTTCCAAGTGTACAGAAGCCATTCGTCACCTCAGCATTAGCTGCCGCAACGAGCAACTTCATTCAGGAACGTGGGAGCTGAT
Source organism: Manis javanica (assembly GCF_040802235.1). Classification (NCBI taxonomy): domain Eukaryota; kingdom Metazoa; phylum Chordata; class Mammalia; order Pholidota; family Manidae; genus Manis; species Manis javanica. Next base: position 55,104,787 of record NC_133168.1, read on the forward strand.
TCCAGGGACAGGCCTGCCCCTCACCGAGAAGACTGGGGAGTAAGAAAGAGGTGCTTCTGCCATGTCCCCCCGGGGCCCTGGGTCGTACTGTGACAGGCAACAGTTCCATCGGAGCATTCTAGCGTCCACCATTTGACTGCTGATCTGCATGACAAAAACACCAGCATATTTGGAACTCCAAGGACTTTGGTCTTATGTGCAAGAGCACACATGAGAGTGTGAGAGAAAGTACCTTCTATTTTAATAATAATTATTATTATAAAAATAATAATAAATCTTTTTAACTTTTATATTTTATGCACTAGACAATGGATCTAAAACTCTGGACTAAGATTACTCAATGTACCCAAACTTGAACAGGGGGTTCCTTGTTTTGTTACAGACCTTATGCCACTTTGGGTCAGAGATTTGGCATCTTCTCAATTTAAGAAACCACGTTTCCTATCCAATCCGAGGGGAAGGTGCTGTACAGTTCATTCCTTTGCACCATTAACCGATCTGTCTTTTATCCTAACTCAGATTCAGTGACATGTTCATATTCACACATGTACATTTTCTGTAAATACCAAGCGCTACTGATTCCCATGCCAAAATACATGAGTATTATGGGATTGCTACCTGTATACACAATGGCACTGTGAACAGAATACTGTTAGTTTTAATACAAGAGAATGCATTTGTAAATATGGTATAGAGTTTATTAATATACTATTGTTTGCAGATAAAGGCCTTAACTTTACACATCTTTCATCTTCTGAAAGCTGCCCAACTTAGATCCTCACAGATACCCTTCTGAACTGCCTTCCCATATCCATCTTTATGCTTTCCAAACGCTTTCGCAAACCAAAACTGAATAGTCTTGGAGGAAATATTTTGGAAACTTCACATGCATTCCGCTTGAGACCGTAGTGTTTAATCTATGGCAGCAAGCATCGTTTCCTCAGATTAATGAGACCCTTCGGCAAGCCTGAAGTCACTTTTCAACACAACGATGTTGCACACTGCTTTAACAAGCCACCAGATAAGCTTGCATTTATGTGACTGTTGTTATGGAACATGGCTGTGTGTCAACCTTACAGGAGACATAGCAGTTCTCGAAAACCTTCTATGACCCTGTCATCTAACCATCAGGGAATTCCCTGCTCCCCATCACACTTTTGTCTGTTATGGCTACAGTACCAAAGTACCTTTGGTTTTTGGTTGGCGTGCATTTCTTTGGTGTTAATACTAACTGGATTTTTCTTTTTCCTAATTTCATGTGAAAAACTACCCAACTGTTTAGCGGAAGTTAACATTATTTAAGTGAAGAAAATATTTCAGTTTTCTGACAGAACTTACCTTCCTGGCAGGTCACTGTGGTTATTTATGGCTCTAGCTAGCAAAGTCACCTTGGAATTTTGTTATTTTTTTCTGCAGACACTTGGTCACAATATCAATTTGTTAGAGCATTCTTCTCTAACCGGCTAAGCTCTGTGCACTGAACATTTGCTTTAGAAGTTCTAGCATAACTTATGTTAGATGAAAATTGGTGATGCCCCATTCTTTTTACCTTAAACAATGTGATAGCAGGAGAATGACATGATCCTTTCTGCCACTGTTAAGTTGTTTCTCAAGTTGATAAAATGACAGCTGACTCGTGTTTCCCAAGTGCAACTTTTTTTTCTCTGAATATATGAATGAAATGTTAGAAACTTGATTGGATTGTAATAAGTTCCTGTAGAGAGATTGAGGTTTGCAGAGTTAAAGTATAGGGGAAATGTTGGAAAGTTGGTTATATTTTCATTAAAATAGAAGAGATTGTCAGGTGGCAGTAAAGAAAGTGTGAAAAACCTCATGAAATGGGTGGGTCATAAGTTGAAATCGTTGATATGGGTAAGAAGGAAGTTGTGAAAACCTAACACTAACTCTTTGTTCTTTTTCTGTAACAACTATGAACTGACATGATTCTTTATTGCTTTAATCCTCTGAAATTCTGTTTGGTGAGGACCCAAAGGAGAATATGTTGAATGTATTTCTGCTTCCAAATCTCTTACTTTGGTTTGATGATACAGAGAGAGGGCTTTTGAGTAGTCTATTTTTAACAGACATGAGATCGAATGAAGGAAAGCATTTGGGGGTGATATAGTAGAGATAAGAAAGAAGATGCTATTTTAGCTACTGGGGCCTCTACCTTGAGTTTAGGAAATGGACTTTGTTGAAATTATATTTATATTGTAACTTAAATAAATAAGGCTTGAGGAATTTTTAGTAGTTCCAAGTTTAGAGAACAGAAGTGTTTATGTTACAATTAGGTCTTTAAAAAGAGCTCATAGAGAAAACTACTAAATATCCAATGGTTAAGGCTCTGAAACAGCTACTAGTAAAATAAAAATCTGAAGTAAAATGAGACACAATGCATAAACTAGAGGCATTTATGCCCTTTCAACTATCTGGAGACTTCTTGAGTTCCTCATTTTTTGGCAAAAAGAGAAAGAGAATGGGACAACTTTTTCTTCTTGCCTACTGGTGGCTCTCTGACAATATATTTCAACAGGAGTCCATTACTAGTTAAGAAACAGCCGTTGCATCATCTATGGACTTTATCTTTACATTTCTTCTTCTCCTAATCCGTGGACCATCAATAGCCGACTTATCAAGTTTAATAGTTATTGCTTGAGAAGCAAGAAGTCAAAGGGCTACTTTTAGGAAGCAAAATAAAGATTAAATTAAGAGAGAAGAGAATATATATCACTGCCAGTCCTGATAGGCAAAGCCTGATTTTCCTTTTAACATTCGTGAATAGTCAGAACGTTGTTCATGAAACCCTGACGTACGCATAACTCCCTGCTAGGCTGAGTAAAAATCCTGCTATTTCTACCTGCTTATGGCTTCCCGCAAAGGGACTTGGAGTGTGTCCTGCAACGCTGTCTTCAGGTAGTGCTTCGTACAAAACACAGACTTGTTTGTAGCCTTTTCTCATGTTGAATCAGATACGCTCACTGATTTGAATTTGGTTATGAGCTTGTATTACACTGTATTTCTTATGCTTTGTTCCTTTAAGCAAATCCTTAAAATTGTGCTGTTTTGTGTACACGTGAGGTTTGAAGAAAAACCACCTTGTGAGTTTTGCTCAAAATGTGGCCTAAATACCCATTGGCATGTCTAGATGAACAATTAAAAATAAAGAGAATTTCTTAAAACTCTCACAATATGAAAATATCCTGATACTCACCAGGTAACATGTTACCAGGAAGCCAATCAGATTCAACAGAAGAGGACCCACTGCTCAGGAGAAGAAACCTTCAGGGAAAGAGCACGGGTGCAGACATGGTCTGTGTGAGTCATTTCTCATAGGGCTGCAGAACTAGCCATGCCTGGGGAAGGCATCACTTGCCAGGTAGCCCTAAGTTAAGGAAAGAGGGCTCTCTTTTTTCACCATTTAGCTCTACATTTCCCCTGAGTCCTGATATGAGTCCTGATATTTTTCTGATTCATGCTTGTCAAACTCAGATATGAATGAGAATGAGGTACAATGTTTTACGCTGTGAAAACATAGCAGACTCAATTCAAAAATTACTTGTGAAAACTGTGGTCTTGCATTTCATGATTGGAAGCCACCCAGAACAAGAGAACAGTTCAGGCAGGACCACTGAGTATCCTAAATCTATCTGGAAATAGAGGAGGAAAAAAAACACCACTCATGTTTCTCAGAAACAGCCTGTATCTTTACATAGTCTCTTTGAGGCCATTTTATTAAGATTTGTATTCAGAATCTCATGGAGTCCTGAATACAAATGCTTCTCAATGTCTGAATGCAAAACCACTTTTTCATTTCCAGGCATTCTATACCATAAAGTCAAAATCAAAAGTGAGACCCCAGCATTTTTCAAGATCACACGTGACTTTCAGATGTACCTGAGAACCTATATGAGACATTGTCAGACAGGACAAGCCTGCATGAGCAGTGGAATTTCAATTCCACAATTACTGATTGAGGACCTGCCATGTGACAAGGGTTGTGCCAAACACCTGGGATATGAAAATACCCAGGCCCTAAGGAACAATCGGTCAGAGACTAGCATTACCAGGAAACACTCCTTCATGAATTCATAGAACATCTGTGAAGGTTCAAGCACAGCCAACACTCTCTCTTGGAGTCCATAATAGAACACAGACAAGCTCTGGAGACAAAAGTGGGTCCCAATCTTGATCCCATCAGTAACTTATTCTGTGACTTCAGGAAAGTTACTGAACCTCTAAAAATTATTTCTAGACAATAATAGCTTTTATAGTATCATTGTGGCAATTAAAAATAGTGCATACAGAAAGCACCAAGTACTCTGTCCGATACATGGTAGGGCTTCAAGAGATGCAAGTTCTCTCCTCTTAAATTACAAGAAGCCCCGCAGCCATTCACACATGGGTAACAATGTGGAAAATACATGGGAAAATACAGTAAGGAAATGCTGGTGATTTTATAACAGGAAATCAGACTCATTTTTACATTTTTTAAAACAGATAGGTTAACTTAAATACTTACTGATATGCAAGGTTGAGTAAAAAGATTACCCCTTCCGTCAATGGCCTGGGTGAAACTCTGCCTCAGCTACAGATTCCTTTTGTATAATCCCCTATATTCTAGAGTAGAAGAGAATGTATCTTTTATTTGCCATTCTCTCAGAAATTTCTGTGAAAGAAACAGCTCCTTCACAAAATGAGAATCATTTATCTCCCTTACATCTCTGCCACCAAAGTCCTAATTCTGGCTGGTGATGGCTCTGGCCCTCCATGTAAGGCCCTGAAAAGTCTGCTGGGCTTGCACAGGCTCCAAGGGAACAGGCATGGGTTGGTGCCCCCAGGACGTACTGGGTCACACCACTCACACATTTCCCAATGTGTTCTCGGGCTAATGCTGACTGTCAGTCCTAGAGCAGGTCAAAAAGCAGAGGAACTTCTTAATGTCCTGTTAGAGAAGGGAGAAGATTCAACCCACCTGCATAGGCATATAATAGGCAAACATTTGAGCACACGTGTCCAGTAACGACTAAACAAGGAGCTTTTAGCTATGAACACTGCCCATGATGGTTTTTACTTTTTTCAATTAAGTCAGAGAGATTATTATATTTTACATGTTAGATGACACGGTTTGAAGATACATAATTGCCTTGTGTTAGTCATCTAAGCAACAGTACATCTTTGATTCAATTGCCTGAAACACTTGAATTTCAAGCATTCCAGGTGCTGATTGAATCGTCAGTAGTATCTTCCCTGTTTAGGAACTAATGCAGGATTTAAAAGGTGTGGAATTTGGAATCAACAGACCAGAATTCCAATCTCTCATTATCATTTGCAGTTAACCAACAAGCAGTTAATTTAATCTCACTGAGCACCCTTTTCCTCATGTTTAAAATGAGAGTGACACCTACCTCCCAGGATGGTTATAAGGTCAAAATTAGAGAAGCTACATAAAACAGATGGCAAGGTTTCTAGCAGAAAGGGGACACCCCACAAATGAAATTTTTGCATTGTTAAAGGAAAATAAATCAACAAAATGGGAGTTGGGATATGTCTTTCACTTTCTTTAGGCTGGACAGTTTTTCTACAGAAGAAAACACAAGACCCATTAATAGATGTTGAGCATGATCATATCTGCAGGTGACCAGCTTGACCATAAAATAATCCCCATAAAACATGAACTTAATGTTGTAAAAGTGATTTTAGAAGAAGACAGTGTTCTTGGGAGACTAAGGATAAACTGCTAAGACCAGGGAAAATAAAGAACTGTCTTTTCTGATTTTAAGTAAATACTCCTCAGTCCAGCCAGAGAGAACCACTCTAAGCTTTCATATAGTTCAGGATGATACAACGTTGGCTAGATAGAAGATTTAGTTAATAGAGAAAACTTGATAACCTGTCAAGTTTTCTTGAACTCCGCTCAAATCCTACAAATCCTATCCCTAGAAGTTTCTGGTGGCCCTTCCACTTGTAATTTTATCAAATCCTTTCTGGCCAGAGAGTAGAGGCAGAGAAGTCCAGGGTAGTCACTGTAAATAGATGACCCTAAAATAGATTCCATTTTCTCAATTAACATTTTCAAAATTGCTTAATAATATGTGTGCCAAAAGATGTTTATTAAGTATTCCCTGTAAAAAAAAAAAAAAAGGCTTCATAGCCAAAGAAGCTTGAGAAACAGTGGATTAAGCACACACGTTTCTCTCCTGAAGGTCCCTCAGAGCTTCATATGCCAATGAATATCTCCAACAAGGTGATACAGAGGATGCCATTTGTTTGGATCTAATTTTGGTTTCACATCATGAAGCCTTCCTGGACCATACCAACCCAGGATGCTCTCTCCCTTTATCATTTTGTTGCCTTAGTATTGTTAGTGATTATTAGTCATTTGTTATTACATGTGTGTTTTCCGCCCAACAGGAGATGTAATATAACATTGTGGTTAACGTGCCTGAGTTTGTGGCTTGATTTTACCACTCACTAGATGTCTGACCTTAGGCAAGTCTCCAAACTTTTTGTACCTCAGCTTCTTTCAGTAACATGTTGGTAAAAATACTACCTATTTAACAGAGTCTCTGAAGATTAAAACTGCGACGTGTAAAGCACTTCAGATGGTGCCTGGCACATGGGAAGCAGTTACTAAGTGCTGGCAAAAACCAACATCTCTCCCTCACCCCCACATCACCTTCTCAAACCTGATTTGTAAGCTTCTTGATAACAGGGCTATCTTTTTTTTATATATTCTCTTAAATTGTAGCCCAGAAGGCACTGAATAAATACATCTTGAGTGAAAGAATATATTTTTATTTAAATTTAAAATCCTATCAGAATAATATGCTAACATTTAAATCGAAACAAGTTCCAGTTGCAACAATGAGTGTCCCAATAATTTGAGTGCAGATGTTTTTCAGGCACAATTTCTGTCTAGCAGACTTTTCTTGTTTCTAGGAACATAGTTTAGAAAGACACTAGGTTTTCTCCTCCCAATTAATGAGCCTACTCTTCCGAATGGTGAGGGCAAAGATAATTCCCCTGAAGGACCCAATGTCCAAAGACCTCTAGGTTTTTTTCTTTCCAGCTGACAAAGAAGCCTACAGAAGGACCACTAAATGCCTTCCTATACAAGGACAATAAGAATCCCCTATTATAATACATACATGATCCAAGACAGACAAATCCTAATCCTCATCTTTAAAAAGGAACAAGGGACTAGCAGATGAATCTCATATTTTATCCTTGTTGCAAACACTTGAAATTACACACAACCCCTGCTCTTCTTCCCAAGAAGCAATTACCTGTATGTTTTTACAGTTGTCAACAAAGTAAGCCTGATGGACCAAAGAAGGGCCAGTTACCCAGATTATTTATTTCTTCCTACTTTCCACTGCCACCTTTCTAACAGGAGAGTCAGGCCTTTCATTTCAATGGACTTCCATCAAACACATTTGAACTTTCAAACTTGCAGTGGACTTTCATCCACATTTGAAGAAAAATAACCTATATATGAAAAAAAATACTCATAGTGTCATGTACTAGCATTAAGTGAGAAGCATATTCTATAACTACAGGCACATTTTCAAGTGTCAACCTGACTGAGATAGAGGGCAACAAAAATCTCTGATAGAGCTTTCAATACTTAGGTTACATAATATGCTGTGAAATATTTCTTAGACACCCCACTGACTTAGTTATTAAAGTATATTAATCGTCTCACTAAGAGCTTATCAAATGATGTCCTTTAGCACCTGAAACCTATCTTTACCTTAAAATCGAATGTGAAGGTTAAGGTTCCATTCTGATCAACTTTTTCTTGTTTTAACAGCAGGTTTCCAGTACTTAAGCATGATTTAGTGACTGTCCAGCTCCACTAAAAACCGTTGAAAGTGGCAGCAGGCCCAGGCCATTTCCCCGACATGACTGACTGTCTGGTCACTGCGCAGTGAAGTGAGGAGTCACCAGTGCCGGACTCCAAGCAGGCCAAGATTAGAAGGGCCTTGCTGGCACAGGTGGGCCACAAAGCACGGGCTGTGGTGCCAAGGCCTCATGCTGCTGAGGGTTGGGTATGTACATGTGTCATGGAAAAGTGCCTGGGGATTGCAGACGGAAGAGAAGAAGCCTGACTTCAGTTATCTAAAATGTCTATTGCATGTTAACAAAGCTCAGTTTGGGCTAGCACACAACCACGGAGCAGGCGATCACAGAACAGGATTGATTCTTCTCTGTCATATTCAGAGTTGAGTGTTTTAGGGACACTACTTTTTTTTTTTAGGTGGTTGGCTCAGACCAGATGTCAAGTACGTTGTTAAACATCCGTATAAATCAGATCACTTTTAAGAAGTGATCACTGAGGCTTAATTTCACTTCAGAAACAGTAATAATACAGCCTACTGTGCAAATCTGTAGTGAGAATTAGAGCTAATATAGGTGGAGTGCCTTTCACAGAGGTTTGCATATTATTGGCACTTGGTAAATAGGGATTATCCACCAAATCCATTGGCAGTGCTGTCTACATTCCACCCGCAGCAAGAAAGCATTCAATTCTTCTTCTAACTCCAATGAGACCGTCAGTGAGGACAGGAGGCAAGGAGGAGAAATGACAAGGGGAATAAGCCTATATTGATTTTTCTTCAAATGTGAGGGAAAATAAGTGTTTAAGGAAGAATAAACCAAAATGAAACAAAATTACGACTCTCCTTGTGTATTAGTTTTCTAGGTTTACGGTAACAAATTACCACAAACCAACTGGCTCAAAACAACAAAATTTATTCTCTCACAGTTCTGGAGGCCAGAAGTCTGAGGCCAAGATCATCTCACTAAGAGCTTATCAAATGATGTCCTTTAGCACCTGAAACCTATCTTTACCTTAAAATCGAATGTGAAGGTTAAGGTTCCATTCTGATCAACTTTTTCTTGTTTAAATAGCAGGTTACCAGTACTTAAGCATGATTTAGTGACCGTCCAGCTCCACTAAAAACCAACGCTCCCTCTGGGCCATGCTCCCTCTGAGGTCTCCAAGGGGAGACTTTCTTACTCTTCAAGCTTCTGATGGTTGCCAGCAATCTCTAGTGTTCCTTAGGTTGTGGCAACTTCACTCCACCTCTACCTATGTCTTCACATGGCTGTCTTCCCTGTGTGTCTATGTGTGTCTTCTCTTTTTATAAAAATACCAGTTGTGGAATTAGGGTCCATCCTGATCCAGTTGGACCTCATCTTAACTAATTATACCTACGAAGAACATGAATGTTTAGGATGGGCACCATCACACAGCCCAGTACCCTTAACCCCTCCCACTCATTCACCCAATGCTTAGCCTCCTGTACACGTACACGTACACACACACACACACACACACCTTCCAGATTTCCCCTGAAGAGGATATTGGGACAGATTGCTTCAGGTTTGAGATATGGTTGTTTCTGCGTATTTGGGGGTAAGGTCTCTAGAAGTCTCACAGGAAGGAGGATCAAAAACACATCTTTGTTTCTTTCTTCTGTATTCTTTCCTTACTAATTCAGATCTGCCTCAGAAAACAAAATCTTCAATATTCCTCTGGCATCAACCATCTAATGATAGATATGTAAGTTTTGTTCCACATTTCAACTTCTTCACCCTCTCATCTTCATTTATGTTCCAGATACTTCAACCCATTCATTCATTTATTTGACGAATACACATGAAACCCCAAATCTGTGTTAGGCATTGGGATACAATGACTACCATTTTCTCTGTGCTTACAATTAAAATAAGCAACTAGACAAAATACATAATCAGTGAATGGTAATAGGCAAAATAAAAGAAGAGTACGGTGAAAGGTCATAGAAGGAAATCTTAACCAATTCCAGGGTGGGAAGAGAAGGGAAGTTTGCTTGGACAAAAGGATGCCTAAATTGAGATCTAAATGCTGAATGATAAAAGGAGAGGAAGAAATGATCCAGACAAAGGGAATGGCAGCTGAAATGTTTCAGCGGGTGAGGAATATCATGGTACATTTGGGAAACTGATAAACTGGGGGTGGGGGCACTCAGAGAAGATATTTAGGCATTTGTTCAAATAAGGAAAAGTTAAAGGTAGGCAAAAATGACAGGTGGCCCAGTTTCTCAGGAGATTCAAAGAGCAGAAGTCCTTGGGGTTGAGGGTGGACTCGTGGTTGCTGTGACAGGAGAGAAGGGAGAGGCAGGGCGCAGCTAGGTTTGTGCATTTTGCAGCAGAGAGTTGCAAGGATTCTCTGTGCAAGGGGGCGGGGCCTGTATATTCTGGCTGAAATACTATACAGAGGCATCTGCTGGAATGAAGGCAGGTGATGGCAGGGCCAAAGGTGTGAGGAAGAGAGGAAACCCATAGAGTGTCTGTGGAGCAGAGAAGAGTTGACTGAAGAAACCTCGTACAACCAGGGAGCAGCACCAGGGTTAGAAATCCTGGATTTATCGCAGCACCAGCCTAAACCTTCTGTGGCATCTGTAGCAGTTTTCAGGCCCCAGGGAAGGCTCAAGTCAGATCCTTCCAAGGTTTGGGTCTTGCCAACTGGGAACAGTGAAGAGCAACAAGACAAGGGGGTTGGTCAGTTGTAATTTAAGCTAAGTAGAAAAGGCTGTGAAGATAAGCAGCTGCTGGCAAGGAGGAAATCAGGAGATAAAGAACCTTAGGAGGCATGGTGAGAATGAAGCACCAGAGAGAGGGGGAACGTTAGGAGTTCACGGTCTGAGGCTATGAGATGTCAGAATTTATTATTTTGGAGTTAAAGCAAATTGATGTGAGGATAGGCCCAGCAGGTTGGCCATAGGAATGGGTAGCTTCAGGAACGTGAAGGAGAAAATTATTGTATGTATGAAACAAAAGGGACCTGGTGGCAGATAATTTATCTGCTCCCTTGCTGAAGTCACATCACCCAGGATGATGGCAGGACTTGGGATGGGAAACCCAGAGCTCCTGCAGTAAATGAAGTAGAGAATGTGGAATGTCAAAAGATGGCAGAGATAGGAGGTGATAACACTTCATGGCAAGAACTTCAAAAAGAAGAATTTTAGAGTTTTTAATCTTTCAGTGAGAGTACAGGACTAATGGTCTAGAAGTGAAAGTAAGACATGAGGAAACACCGACCCCACTTCCCAACACTGATGTCAAGGACAGTTGGTAACAAGTGGCGTCCAGGAACCAGTGTCCTTGGGACAGATGTCAGTTAAAGCATGGAGGCTAAAGGAAGGTCTGGTGCAGAAACAGAGGATGTAAGTGTGTTTATCACAGGCTGGAAGCTCCAGAGAATTTAACAGAAGGGTCAGGAAGGACTGTGGCAGCGGAAGATTGCACTAGAACAACATGGGGCCTGAGGACATAAAATGAATGGAGTAAGCGCACTCTCACCCGGCAAACCAGGAGGAGGGCGTATTGAGCCCAAGGAATCGGCCCAACATTCCCTTCTGGCTGGGAGCAGATTCTTGGTGATTCGTGGAGTCCTCCTAGAAACACTTCCAAACCTGAGGAGAATGAGGGAACCCTGACCTCTTGGACTGACTGTGATGGTCCCAGGCATGAGGCAATTCGCATGCAGGTACCCAGAGAGAGGTTAGGCATACTGGAACCGGAGATCCTGGGCTGGGAGGGATTGGTGGGAGCAGCCTACATAAGGAGGAAGTGATAACTAGGTGATCTTGGCGTACGCCCAGCTCTGCTTCATCCTCGGGACTCCAAGCCCGGCAATACTATTGCTACAGATTCTGCATGTAGTCCGGAGGTACTGATAGGGTCTAGAGCTAATACTTTTCAAACCACCTTTGTACTGTGTCCCTAGAGGTCAACTGAGAACCCAGGTAGCTGCTGTGACAGGGAGGGCCATCAGAGCTGTCAGTTTTCTGGATGAAATGGAGAGACATGATATATTTGAAAAATGGAAAGAAATCTATCCCCAACCAACCAAATGGGCCACTCCTTAATGATGGAGAACCTCATGTAGTATCAAAGGCCAAAAGGGGATATTAAAAAGGTAAGTGATTTTTAATAAATATTTCCAAATATACATTCGAAAAGCAGGCAATCTCTCTATAAGGTATAAACCAGTAATGTCCAGATTTTAATCTAAGTTCAGGGTGCTGTGTCCAGTGCCTGGCCATACTCAATTCACAGAGAAAAAGAGGCCCTAGAAAACAGCTAGAAAAAGCAGCTCCATTCAAGCCCTCTTACATGTGATCAGAGTTGGCTCTCAAAAGGCAACAGAGAACATGAAGAAAAAAAAGATAATTTGACAACATCCCCATTGTAATTTCTTATTAAAAATTTTTTTATACAATTTTTACTTTGGAATTTAATGTATTGCATCATATTAATGGTGTCAGTGAATTGTTATTAAAATTTAAGAAAGAGATCATTCTTAGAATTGGAGAATTTGCTAGAAAATAAAATATCTTTTTCCCTGAAAGTGACCTTGCTTCCCAGAAGCCTCCAAGCCTTCCTGGAATTTTCATTTAGAATTCAAGAGAGTTCAGTAAAGATTTTCAAATGCAACCATGTCTCCTGCTAACATTATATGCAGAGGCCTTCTTCCTCCTAGAATCACATGGTACATAATCCAATATTCTCTAGAAATAAAAGGGTAATGTGTGTTCATTCTACTGCAAACAGCAAGCACCAATTTCAACCAGAGTTTAATTTCCAAATCAAGACCCAATTCAGCAGTCATTGTACTGAAACGTACAGCTTACTGGAGTTACCCTAGTACATTTGGTTAGGCCAAAAAAGACTTGGAAGGAAAACAGAGATTGGCATGGTTTGGATGGTTACTAAAACTTCTCAAAGACTTTTCACCAAAAGAATTCAAAATTTGAGATTACTCTTTTCCCCCTACTTTAATACGACTAACTAGCAATTTTCTACCAAGCAAGTTTTTTCTATCAGAAATCCATGGAGGGAGTAACATCAGAGTGGTTACAGACAGATTGCCTGCAGCTGAATTCTGGCTCAGCAATTTAGTGGCTGTTTGTCCCTTATCTGGTTTCTTAATCTCTTTGTGCCTCTGTTACATCAATGGGTTAGCAATAGTACCTCTCATGGAGTTGTTATGAGAATTGAACGAGTAAAACTGTGCAGGTCACATAGCTTGATAATTTCTTTGATTTTTAAATGGTCATATGAACAGGAAACATGAAAACACGCTCTCCTGACCCTCTCACCTTGCTCAGGGTCCAAGGAAGGTTGATAACTATATGCAATGTTTTCAGCACACATTTTCCACTTGTATTTCAGTATGAACCCAGATGTACTTAGAGAAATTTTTGCTCTCATGATAGGAGTTGCAAGATTATTGTCATAACTTTGGAGTTGATGCTCCCAGACACAGACTTCTCTGGGACTGAGTAATTTCATCACGCCTAGTATGTATCACCATATCTAGCAGATAATAGGTCATCCATAAATGATTGCTCAACTAAACTAAACCTCAGACAAAACAGATACAGAAGCCTTAAGTTAAGGATACAAAAGGAGATGGAATGCCAAAAATGGAAATATCCAGTAGTTGAACCAAGGTGTGCACAGAGTGGCCTGGGAGAAGTCTAACTCCGCACCTCTGTCAAGTATCTCCTACTCAATCATGCTCCCGCCATCATAATTTACCCACACCGGTAAAGCAGGCCAATAACTAAGCTGCTTAGAACAAAGCCATGAAAGCTATGAGGTATAAGTGAGGCAGTGTTCCAACATCTTGGTGAGGTGGAAGCAAAAACACATCTGGAAGAGTCCCAAACAAGACACAGACAGCAACAGAGAAGGAAAAGGGAGCCCTCTCTTTAGGAAGGCAGACTCTCTCCAGCATCTTACTTCTCCCAAAAATTCTGGGCAAAATTCCCTCATCTTTTCTCCAGTTCTCAGCACATCTTCTCATAGTTTTCCTCCAGTTACTAAAATGTTTAAATGCCTATTTTTTTCCCCCAAGGACTCAAACCTCTCTGTACTGCAATTATTCTTTCTCCAATCATGTAGAAAACATGGAGTGGAAGAAAATCCATCATAGGCTTCCAAAATTTGTGGAAGAGAGAATGAGGAAGAGCTACTTTCTAATCCAAACTTGACGGGATTCCAGAGCTAGGTTGTCTAGTGTGGCATCAAATAATTAAAATATGTTCACTGAGGGAACCAGAATACCTTAACAAAACATAATCAGAAATAATTTGGGCTTAGAAACAGCAGAAAGCTTACCTTTCCTTCACCCAGGAAACTGAGATTATTTTCTCTTCTTGTGTTCTTTTCAGGACACTTGGCACGGTTAATCAAGACCACAAAACAACTAAATTCTCACTGTGTGAGCCTCTCCAAAAGAGCCCGTCTATCTGTCTGCACTTCTCATGGGCTCATAATTACTGTGGTCCCACTTTCACCTTAAAAATGTCGTGAAACTTTTCATCCTTCCAAATTCAGATGATATTTTCTATGTTCATCTGACATGGTTTCTGCAACCTTTGCCATTTGAGGCCACTATTTCTTCCTTTAAGCACTGTTATTCACATCATATTCTGCTTTTTCTTCTTACATTTTCTAGTGACTCTTCTGTATGATGACCATCCCTGTTTGTCTGGCACCATCCTGCTTTTAGCACCAAAGGTGCCACAGCCTGAAAAACCCTTCACTCCAGAGCAAGCTGGTGGTTGGTCAGCCTGCTCTTAAGTCTCTTTTGAAGGCTTTCTGTCTCCCACTCACTACTAGAAAGTCAGTGTTCCCAGGACTCCATCGTTCGCCCTCTGTCTTTTTCACCCGTCTCCTCGGTGCCTTCACGTAAAGCAAGACTTCCAAACCATGGATAATTCTGCCTGATGGTTATCAGATCCATGTCTTTTCCAAACCCCCACTGCCCATAGAGCTGAATGCATCAAAACAGAAGCCATCTTCTCCACAAAACTTGCTTCTCATTTGCTATCTTGGTAAGTGACCAAGTATATCCGTCCACTTAGCCAAACCAAGCCCATCTGAGGATCGTCCTTAATTCTTCCTTCTCCCTCACCCCTATTTATTCCACCCTCTAGATATCCATCCCTTGTCTCCGTTTCTCACTGTTACGCCATAAGATTTCAGCTCCTAGCAAGTTCACCCTGGATTCGGTGAGAGAGAATAACAAAAATGGAACGTTGGGGGTGAAGGGTCTAATACCAAGCTTTCTTCTCATGGTAACAGGTGTAGCACTGGAGTCCTGCCCGCAGCAGGCAAGTCCACAACTCCTCTTGCCTCAGCTTTCATTCGCAGAGCACTGGGCGGAGCTTTTTATTTAGCAGCACAGCTTATAAAGACTCATTGCCAACACGATCATGTGCGCACGCAGTAGGCCAATTACATCACTGCACCTGCGCAGTGGGCAAGTAGATTAGGGTCAGCTGAGCATCCTGGCCATTGGAACTTCCGTTTTCCCTTTACTCACATACAGCTTTTGTCCACACTTCATAATTCCCCATCTGAAATATTACATCCACTCTGCCAACCCAATAGTCTTTCTAAAATGCTAACCTAACCAACCTCTTTGCAAAACCTAACTAACCTCTTTGCAATTATTTAAGGCTCCTTCTGTGGCTTTTCAGAGTAAAATTCAACTCGTTAGTTTAGAGCACTAAGATCCTCATAACCTAAACCCTGCCAATCTCTATAGCCTTCTCTCATCCACTATCTCACCTGCTCTCTTGCCACCCCTGACCTCCAGTCGTGGGTCCAGTCATTGCAAATACCTGCAGATCCTGAAGCTCACATGCTATTTCCCACCTATAAGCCTTCCCACCTGCACGTCCCTTCTCTGGGAATGCTCATCCCCAACTCACCCTTTCTAGACATTTCTGGGTGGGCTGTCCTCCTTCAGACAACCTTAACCCCTTACCATAGCACTTATCCTTGGTTGTGTGTATAGTTCTCTGACTAGACTCTGAGCAAAAATACAAGCGATGTATTTTTGCCATTGCAAACCCAATAACTGAAACACCAGTGCTCACTAAAAGTCTGTCAAATGAAAGAATGAAGGAATGACCCACGGGCAAATGATTTAATTCCTAGAAATCTTATGGACTGGCTGTAAGTGGTTTCATGAGCTATATTCCTTAAAGTTGATGTTTCCCCATTCCCCCACACTATAGAAGCTAGACAAGTTTCCGGTGATGAGAGTGAAAGCCATCTTCCCACTGATGAGAAAAGGTGTGTAAGGGCACTTGGTTAAAAATATCTATGAATTCATAAATGTGTTGTTAGAAGGGTTTTTACAAAAACCTGTTCAATAAGTAAATAAAGCAATAAAGCCATCATGGTATGACTGTCTTTAACCTTATGTCAGCTGAAAAAGTGAGCACACACCGGCGTTCTGTAGACAAAGAAGAATAAGACATAATAAGTCTTGCCTTCTGGGAGCTCACGGTTGGGTTGGGAGACAAAACATACAAACACAAGACATGCAAGATAGCATCCGATAAGGACTCCACAGGAGAGAGACTTCTGCCTCAGACCAAAAAAGACTGCAGAGGATGAGATCCTTGGAATTGACTTTGGTGGGAAATTGAAATGAGACTGACAGTGAGAAGGAAGAAATAAATGCCAAAGAGTGGGAGATTAATTTACTACAAGTCAGGGCCAAAATTTGCTGTCATGGTCACTGGGTGCTGAGGCCATCAGCCAGATGAAGCCAAAAGTAAGAATGAGCTGGATTCTAGGGCCAGCCAAGAGCTACCACAGGCCCAGCTATGCTGCTCTTTGAATGCCTGACTATGGCCAAAGAACGGAGGTCCTGCTGGAGTGAGTGCTCAGGATGGAAGGGAAATGGTACTGACTGAGCAATTAGCTCCCAAACCTCCTGAAAGGTAAAGGAAACAGAGAAATCAGGAGAAACTGAGAATTCAAAGTAATGTTAGAACTAGCAGGGAGAATTGGAATGCTTCATTTTCTAGGAGTTCTCATTGAGCAAGAAGTCTCAGCAGTTGGTAGAAAAAGGGTATGATAGAGCCAGGGATCCAGAACAAACACCAGCAAGCCAGAGGATGGGATGGCACAGCAGAGCAAATCTCCAAGCAGAGGAAATCCACACTCCATGGGGAAAGTCCACATTAATGGAACACATTTTTGTGAAAGACGTAATTCATTCTCATATGATCAATAAAATTAGACCCAGTTAGCAATAATTAGATTATAGAAATGATCAGGTAGTAATAAAGGGAGACTTTGATATTGCACCAGGGCAGAGATTTCTGAATGAAATGGAGCTTTGCATAGGCTTCACTGCCACAGCAGGGACTAGAAGACGCCTGCTCACTGGGGCAGGACTAGGTCCCGTGGCAGCTTGCAAATCAGAAAGGCTTGCGAGGCAAAAAGCCACTTGCCCTAAGTTTAATCATGCAGAAAGTGTATTCTGAAGTGCAAAATGTTTAAGTTCACATTTCTTCATGATTGCTTTCACATACATTATTTCACTGGAGTCTCAAAATGACCCTGTCATGTAGATGTACTAGGAATTATTATCCCTGTTTTATGATCAAAGAAACCAGGACTTGACATTAATAAATTACTTGCCCAAGGTCCCACAGAGAGTAAAATATGGAGCTGGGTCTAGACTCCTGATTTCAAGTACAGTTCTCTTTCTACTATAACAAGGGGCTTCTCTGATTTAAGCCTTGACCTAGAGAAATAGAAAATAAGAGGTGGTGAGAGCTTGGGAGACAGCCTCGCAGGGCTGGAGAGCAGGGCTCTGTGCAAGAGTGTGGGGTCAGCCTGATAGGCAAGGAGCCCTGGGAAAATGCCGGCAACCTCAGTCACCTGGTAAGTGTCCCTTGGAGCCATAGGGAGTAGAAGGGTGATGAACATAGCCAGGTTTGCCCAGGTCCTCTCCATTTTAAAATGGAAAATCCTGCATCTTGGGCACACTGACCCCCAGTCTTAGGCAGCCCCAGATGGTTGGTAGCCCTTAATGAAATAGAAACTTTGGCATTGGAAAGAAAGCCTGGGGTTCAGACTGGGCTCTGTCATTTGACAACCTGCATGGCCTTAGGTGTGTCATTTAACTTTCTGACTTGCAGTACAAAAATGGAGTTGTCATTAGCACCTGACTTTTCTGTTTAGTTAAATCCATTGAAGTTACCTTTTTTTTTGTTATAAAGGATTACATAGTAGGACAAAGGAGAGAACACTTGGTAAGTAGAGAGTTGATAAATATGAACTGTTGTTGTTTTGATTATTACTATTATTATAAAATGACCCTTTATTGTGAATAGCAAAGTAGAAAAAGGTCTGGAGTGACCAAAGGCTTCACTCAGTGGGAAACCCTTGTTTTATAATGTTTTCTAAACTTCTAAGAAAATTACTTCTTTTAAATTTTCTCAAGTAAAATTATTCCTGGCCAAGATTACTGGTCATTCTGATGTCCACCAGATAATGTGAGAGCAAACCAACAAAGCCAAAGGGTTTTGACATCTGGTTTACTCTAAAACAAAGGATATATTCCTACAATTGCATTTTAGATACGTATCACAATGGAAATAAATACATACATTCACAACAAGACTAGTGAAACCAGAAGCAAACCACAGAAGACCCCACTTAGGTCACAGAGCAATATCTAGGGAAATTGAAAGCAATGAGAGCGCTGATCACTGCCGACCATATTAACTATGTGCCATCCAGAAATCTTTGTTGTAATTAATTGGGTGAGAAATGTAATGACACTGCTTCAGCCCCAGAGGCATGCAGATACAGGAGACAGGGCTGCACTCCTTAAAAGAAAAAGAAAAAAGGGGTAAGAAATGAAAGTTCTACAGAGAGGGCACCATCTGTCACCTACACCAGACATGAGCTCAGTCAGGGAGAGGATTTAGAGCCACTGAAATAGGCTGCTTTGGCCAAAGACAGCTCTGTGAACCTTCTCTGACTTCACAGAACACTCACAGACTATCGATAACAAAAACAAGGCTTCCAGAAAATCTGACCACTTCAAACCCCCCACATTGATTTTGCAAACATGACATAAACAAAAACTACAAATGGAAGTGCAGGGCCCCAAGCGAGTAATATTGGCAGCCAACACACCCACGTCTCTATGTGGAAAAGACAGACCATAGACCTTCTGTCTGCTATTTGAATCACATTTATAGGACTCGGTACTGATGTGTTAATTTGCCAATAATGCCTTTGTTCCCTTTGTATCACTGGAAATTGTTATTACCTTTAGGAAAAGAAGTTTTCCTCCAGCTCTGACAGAGCAGCAAACTGTTTTATACACATGCAGCATTCAACGAACTTTGGGAGTTAATACTGCTGCCCAAACACTTTAAGAACGTGGAAAATGAGGTTGAGAGCCAGGCAGATTAGGCAGTTAGTGGGGACACCTGCTTTCTCCCACCATTTGTGTGCTGGCGGCACCCTGACAAGGTCCTGCAAGTGGACCCTGGCTGCGAACTGTCCAGAAAACAAGGAACACAGCTGCAAGCAGCCCACACACAGGGGCATGCACTCATGCGTCTAGAACCACCCACACTGCTGGGGTCTTACTCGGCGGCAGAGGACTCTACCCTGGAGAGATGGGACCAGCATTAGGCCAAAGGAATATCAAATTTTGGCAGCTAGTCAATGGCAAGTTTTAACAGGAAGCAGCATGAGAACTCATCACAAAGGTTGGTCCTAACTGAAATCCAGTGACTTAAGATGCCACCTAAACCAAAAGGACCTAAAATCTGAAAGCTTCTCAGGCCCCCTGAGGTTCTCAGAAGCCCAGTAATAAGATGCTGATGATGATAGCAGCTAATATTTATGAAGCACTTACCAAGGCATTGTTTTAAGAGCTTGTATGAATTAACTCACAAACCTAGTATGATTTCTTCCAGTCTCCATATGAGAAACTGAGGAGCAAAGGGTTGAATCACACTGCCTGCGGTCAGTGAAACCAGGCCAGCTGGCTCCAGAGCCTGACAATGTTGGTCAGCCTTTCAAAGACTCCCTGAAGAGCCCTCTGTGCTTGAATGTCTCCAAAGCAGGCACCCCTGTACATCACCAGCCATTTCCGGTCATTACAGTCATCAGCGTGCATGTGCAGTCTTGCACACAAATGTGCATGCAGTTATTTACTAATGTATGGTTGTAGTTTATACAGGAAATAGCCCAAGTTTCCATAAAGAGATAACTAGTTAAATGTATCTATAAAGGATAGACACCCAGTGCACTAATCTATACAGCACATTCCTCCGCTCTGGTCCCCCTGCAGCCCTGCAGGCGCATGGCTTAGGAAGCAGCCAGGACCTTGCAGGGAGGTAAACTCTCCCCTTTCCTCTGAGTGAAAGCAGCCCCAGGGCAGAGCATCTGTAGAAACCACACACTGTAGGCAGTAACCCTATAGTCTTACCATAAATCACCACAAAGCAGTAAAAAAAAAAAAAAAGGTGGATGTATATCCACACTTAGAGTGCATCTAGACCACCTCTGGAAGAACACACAGGACCTGGGGACCATAGTGTTTCTGAAGAGAGGACCTGAAGAGCTGTGAGAGATGTGCTTCTTACTTCTAAGTCTTTTGTGTGCATTGTGACGTGTGTCTATAAACAAAGCATACCTTAAAAAAAGTAAAAGTTAAACTGAAAAAAATTTAAACCAATGAAAATAAAATATTCTTTATTGATCAATCACAAACAAAAGAGCAGAAGAAACAATCTAAGTGGCCAGCATTTAGGAGACTGGATAAGTAATGAGAAGGTTCACCTTCAGTGAAAAGTTGTATAATCATTGAAAGTTGGGAATGGAGATGTGTAGTGAAAAGGAAAATTGTTTAGATGATAATTTTAAATAAGAGCAACACACCACATTGTATATGCAGTGCAACTGCACTCATAATAAGGTGAAAGAAAACTGTCTTCTCTTAGCTGCTGGAATGAGCATTTCTCCTAACGGTGGGGATGGGGGCCTATCTGTGCTGGGTAAGGTGGTTCAGTAGGCTCTTTGGGGCAGAAGCAGAGCCCTTAAAGCTTCTCCAAATCCCCAGGGGTTTGGAAAGTGTGGGTAATTTCTACTTTGCTCCCCCAAGACACTTAAAAGTGAATGAATTCTTAAGGGGCATTACATAATGTGGGGGTGGGGGGGACGGGGAAGGCAGTATAGCATGTAGTGACTCTATAGCATCTTACTACACTGATGGACAGTAACTGTAATGGGGTATGTGGTGAGGACTTGATAATGGGGGGAATCTAGTAACAACCACAATGTTGCTCATGTAATTTTATATTAATGATACCAAAATTTTAAAAAACATAATACATACTTACATTTATTTCTATGTAAACATTATTCTTGAATTATTGAAGTTTTGAAATGTTCAAGGTCTTTAGGACCAATTCCTTTTATAGAAATTGGATCCTTACATTTTGATGCAGATAGGTAAAAAATCATTCCAGTCATATGAATAAAATCCTTCAGAAATTAAAAAAATAAAATACAATAAAGTGAATGAATTCTTTTCACAAAGGATGCATGGAAAGAAAGGAGGCAACCAACCCTGCACTATCCCCCAGAGCCCAAACAAGGAAAAGAAGGGCTGGAAGAAAACTGGTTAACGGCAAAGTAGTCATATTAGCAAGGGGCTCCCAACATTCTTTTTATTTCCTAATTTGGAGTAAAGTGATCTTACTGCCTCTATACTTATATATATCTGTATAAAGAAGCAATGAGAAGCAACTCTGTTCCAGCTGTAAAAGGTAGCTGGAAGTCTCACAGAAAACTTTAGTAAGAAGGCTTAGTAATGGAACCTCCATCTTTCTGAAATCCTCAGGGTTTCCGGTTCTTCCCGTCCTCATGCTCAGAAGGGAGTCTGAGCTGCAAGGGAGAAAGGATGGGTAGAGAGCAGGAGGGAAGGTTGCACCTTGGAAGCAGAAACAATGGATATTTTCTCTTGGTTTTTTAAAGCGCCTTACCCTAGGCGTGCATCTCAGATAGATAACCAATACAGTGCTGACAGAGAAAATGGGGTTCAGTACAAAAATAACAGTGCTTCCCAATTATATCCATTCCATGGAATATGCAACTAGATAGTCTTGAAGCTGGTGTCCCTAAAGAGCACACTGTATGATCACACTTGACATCTAAGTAGGTGGATAACTAAGAGCTGATAATGTTTTAGAAACCATGTTTTTAACCCTTTTACTTCTGATATTCTTGCCAACACTTAATGATCCTTCATACCTCAGCCCATGCAACATGGGACTTGCAGTCAACAGTTAAGCCCCACACCAGCTACTTAAACATATCAGAACTTCTCACCTTGCTTAAGCCCTGTAAGGCTCAGAATCACCATCTATAAAATAGGAATGATAACAATACCTACCCTTCAAAGTTATTTTGAGTATTAAATGAGATAATGGATGTGAAAAGGCCCTTTATAATTTTAAAGCACTCTGTAACATAATTAAAATAATGGATATGAAAAGGCCCCTTATAATTTTAAAGCACTCTGCAACATAATTATGCAATGTGAACAAAGCTTATGCTTTCAGAAAATACAGAAAATTTCCAAGTAATATAACAGACTACAAGACATGATTTTTGGATATCACATAATTTTAGAGCACTAGCAATTTAAATGTTAATAAACTTAAAACTATATATTGCTTTGTTCTTATTTTTAATTTATTTTCATACATACTTATAAACAGAATCTATCTTCAAGGAAAATGGGTGAATTTACCTCCTCTCCTTCCTTAAGTCCCCTTTAAAAGTAAAAACAAAATAAACAAAAGACCTTTGAAAGGAAGGTTGTCTAAACAGGAAGGTAATGTCACTTTCTTGAAGTCACTTTTCAAAATGTAGCAATGCTTCAGGCTGCAGACTGAATTTAATGAACAAGTCAGCCATACTCCCTGAAAATTCCACACAGCTTAATCAGAGTATTTCCCCTTGCTCTTCAACTGATTTTGCTAGGTAAAAATATTATAAGTCACCTTTCTTTTTCATTATATTGAATATGAGTACATTCATGATATTAAATGATAAACTGCTGTGCAGTTATCATTACTATTATGACTATAAATAAACACATTAATCAATTGAAAGTGAATATTCTGAAATACAACTTACTGTCAAAACCAGGTCACAGAGTGACTGACGGGCTGCAGACTGTAAGGTTGCAGCATGCAGACAGGGAGCCAGGCTCATGGCACATGACTCCAGGAGGAGCAGCTTTCTAAGCCGGAAGGATCTCCCAACCCAGAGCCTCCATCTGCTTTTCTTTAACTTCCACCCACAGCAATGCCTGAGATCAATCCCTCTCCATATGAAAGGAACTGCCAGGCACTCCATTACTCTCCTCTTCCAAATTAACCACATCTGCATGTGTGAACTCCTTATAAAATGGTGTCCTGACTCCTCACCATCCTGGGCAAACTTCTCTGGATGGACTACATGGAGGCAACAATCCCCAGTGAATGTGCTATCCCAAGCACCCTCTAAATGGTTCAATATACCATGGAACTCCTCCTGTGAGCAGATTACTTCTATTATTTGTAATTTAAATTTATGAGCATTTTATTATGTGCTTATTTATTTGCAGAAGAGGTGTTTATTTAGGGATGTTTGTCTCTTTCCAGGTGTATATATTGAGCTTGTTTCCTGATAGTTGAAATTTTTATGGTTATATGAATGTTCCCCCTTAATTTTTCAGAGAACATCTTAATATTTTTTATTCAAATTCAGTACCCTTAACATCCCTTAAGGTCAAAGGAAAAATAACTACATGCATCTAACTATTAAGTATTTTCAAAAGATAAACCACAAATTTCTGCCAAGAGCAGGAGAACTCTGAAAAATGCTATGCAGTCAAAACTAGAATGATCAAGAGATCTTCAAAATATATTATAGTAACTAAGTGTCCAAGAAATACATCGACTGGGTCCTGTACAGTCAGATAAGTCTTGAATGAGAAAATCATTTTGGCTAAACTTTTGATAATTATAAGCAAGAGTTGCAGGTGGAGTGAGCTTTGAAGCCTTTTATTCTATCTCAAGGACCTAGCATGGTACCTGGAACATAGTAGGCATTTTGAGATCATACCATGTTCTAGAACCCAGGGATATACCTGTAAATAAAACAAACACAATTCCCTCCATTCATGCAGCTTACATCTGCACACACACTTGTAAGAATTTGTATAATGGCAGTATACATTAATGAATTAATAAAAGCAAAAATACAGAAATTCACATTCCTACCTCCTCACCTTCCACCCACAAGAACTGTTATGATTATAATCTTAAAAGCATGGCTATAAAATAGAAATGTTTCATGGTTTATTGCCCTTAAGGGATCATTGATGTGCTATGATTTAAGTGAACAAAAGAAACTATGTCAGGCCTTCAAATAAAGTAAGTAAAAGAGTGGAAATGTCATCTTACTTAGACTTATCTACTTGTCAAAATAGGGTCAACATACTTAACCATTTGTTCTGGTACAATAATAGGTAAGTGATATAGTCTTTAAAAATACACAATTTGTAGCCTCTAAGTATCTAGACATATTTTTTTTTACAAGTCATCATTTTATAGAGGAGAAAACTAAATGACTTTGTCAATATGCAATAAATTAGGATCACAGCAATGCCAAGCTCTCCAGTCTCCCAATGCCCAGTCCCTTTATTCACCACAGCTTCTCTCTGTCACCTCTGGACAGAGGAAAAGGAGATGAAAACTATAATAGAATACACAGGAGCCCATTTTAATGTTTTCCTAAAATTTTAGATCTGAAATCAGGGTGAAAGAGGCTAAAACTGGAATTCTTAAGAAATAAAACTTCCACTAGAAACTATGAAAGTTACACTCAATACAGCATACGGTAGGTGAAATGATCAAAGACTGGTAGAATTCAACAAAATAATGTTTCCATTCACTTCAAACTGATTATCACCAATGTCAACAATTACAGGGGCAGGGATTTCTGAAAGCAGTCATAATGCCATTAAAAGCAAAGAAATTAACATCAGTGATATTTTACCTTCCATCTACTTTTTTAACAACTAAATTTGATAATAATACTCAGTTTGAGTGGAAAATAACAAATATGCATACAAGTCCCATGACTATCTTAAAGAAAACAGGAAAACAGATGTATATATGAAAAAATAATTGGGTAGCTTTTTCAAAACTAACCTTTTGACCTAAACAGACAAGCATATTTTTGTCTAAAATTTTACTCTGTCATCTGTTGAAACCAGTTCTTTAAATCTTGGATCCAAACACCTATCCAATGCCAATCACAAAACATACTGACAACTTTGGAGTCCAATGACTGATTTATTGACACTTCTGCCAAAAATTCTATGTTTAAAATGAGTATTTCCTTCCAAAAGTCATTCCAGGTAATGCAACCAATGTAGCCACTGCTCAAAATGCTTTTGGAACCAGTCTTTGGGAAGTGCCCTCAGAGCCACACAACAATCCCTGTAAGAAAATCATTTGTTACTTGAAAGTTGTACCTCATATGTGACCCACTGTGATTATCACCCAGCTTGATCACCCAACTCATTCATCAGATTTGGCACTTAGTTGGCTACTTTCAGAAATCAAATTCATCCTCAAAGGAGAAAAGGTTCCTTGCTACAGTTTTCCAAACACTGAGGCAATTCTCAGGCAGGCTGTTCCATGACACATGTTGGGACACAGAGCTAGCTGAAAGGGGAAAAATCGGCCCTGCTCATGTGGGTCCACAGTGCAGTCAGGGATGTTCGCCAAGGCACCAAGGTTGCTGGTCCTGTGAGAGTGGAGACCTTGCCATGGATGGTTCAGGCAGTCAGTGGTCCACCCTTATGTTAGGGAGATCTTTCCTTCCAAAAAGAGGCCACAAAAACTGAGAGCAACAGTCCTGGCCTTAGTAGCCTTAGTTTAAATCTGAGTTCTGAAACCTTCTAGTTCTGTTAATTTGAGCAATTAATCTGCATTGTATTTTACACTTTTGGATAAAGTCTGTTACTAAATAACAGATGTAATTTTAACTCAGAAACTTTACATCAAGTCTATTTTCTATCACATATTAATGGAGGACGCAGAATCTAATAGTTAGATGCTCATGCTCTAAAGTAAGACAAATCTGGGTTCAATCCCAGCTCTCCCACTTAGTAGCAACTGACCTTAGACAAACTACTGGAGTTCTATGAGCTCCATTTGCCTCTGTAAAATGGGAATAAAAATATCTCTCTTGAATGGTTGTGACTAAATGAGATAACCTATATATTGGCATTGTCCTTAATACATCAAAGTGCTCACTAACTGTTGGCTATAATTATTGTTTGGATGTAGGAAGAAATAAGATGAGTAAGAGCCAGTTTCTACCCCCAGGTTGTTCAAAGGAGCCCAGTGGAGTTGGGGAAGAACACAACAGGAAGCATTATGTCTTCAATAAATCAGCAGCAAAAAGAAGTATGTGGTTCCACGTGAACCAGAGTGGGAAACAGTCCAGTGTACTGGAGGATGGATGAGGGAGAGCCAGAAAGGCTCCTGAGAAAAATGCTCTTTGAACTGTGTTTTGAAAGATGAGTAGGACTTCCCACATGGTGGAAACAGCAAATGCTAAGGCACAGAATTATGTCAGCATGGCACTCTGGGGACCAGAGGTTGCATGCTGTCTTTGGAAATCAGACGCAGGGTGGTGGTATCTATTGGGAGGGGCTGGCTTATCAGTCAAGAACTCAGATTTTGGAACCCAGAGTCTGAATGCTGTCTTAGTGGCTTACTATGAACTGCATGACCTCAGGTAAAGTACTTAGTCTCTCTGTTCCTGTTCCCTCATCTGTAAAAAGTATGATTTAACAAATACTTGCAAAGCACCTAGTGCAGTGACTATTAGCACAAATTAAGTTTTCAACAAAATTATCATCATTGACCATAAGCAGCAGGACCATGGAGGGCAGAAAAGAAGGTCTGGTTTCCAGGGAAGAGGGTTAGCAAAAGCAGACACAGCACAGGTCTCCTAGCTACCAGCTGTTCAGGGCAAGGATGAAAATCCACTGAGAGGTTCCTTGGTGGTGGGGGAGGGTGCGGGACAGGCAGGCGGTATCCAGGCAGAAACCTAGTCAAAGGCTGAAACAGACAGTGCCATCCCACAAGGATCCTCCTGAGCCACACCGTAAGCCCATGCCCCAGCAGATGTGCCTGAAAGCAGTATTTCCCCTCCAGACTGGCCTTTGACATGGTTTATCTCAGCTGCAGGGAGATGCCGGGCTAACACAAAAGGGAAAATTAATGAAGGGAGGACGATCTTTTAAATAAGTATCTTTGGAAACACATATTTGCATGTATAAATTACAGTATACCTAATAAAAATTCCACCACTTTAATACCAATCTCAGTGGGATAAAAGTAAAACCTGTAATCCTATTTTTCATATGCCTTGTGCTATTCTCTAGTAGGGAAATAGTTCTACGCAAACTGAAGAAGTTATGCGAATTTCACTGCGATCTTTAAAATAAGGCAACAGTATCCCCTACTTTCATCACTGAATTTTATAGAGTATTTATTATTGCTGGGGAGAGTTGAATTAACCTAATGAGTAATCTCAGATCTATCAAGGATATGGCCATTTATAATTCATGAATACTTTTTAAAACAATCTGCTTTTGCAAATAATACTAAATCTATCCCCACTGTCTATAACTTCTAAAAATTTGATATCCAAATTTTTTATATTTGTGGTAACAGGTTACAGGCTTAACATCAGCCTAGGGGCTCCCTAGTGCTATACTGCTCCCTTGTGGCGAGCATAGAAAGCTGCAGTGTGATTTTCTCGCCTGTTCCCAGTTTCTTGGTGTCTTACTTCCTCACTGTGCTTTCCATTTCCATGTATGCTGCCTTAAATACTTTCTGGAATAAGACAAAGATCTAAATAAATAGGTAAAAAAATTTATAAAGTGGGTAGTGTTTCCTAAGAGTTGAAAGCATGTTTGAAAACCTACCTGCCTAGATTCAAATCCCAGCTCTCCCACTTACCAGCTGTGAAAACTGGGAGAGTTACATAGGCTCTTTACGCCTAATTCCTCCTCTGTTAAGTGAGGATAACAATAGTACCTTGTGTTGTTATGCGGATTAAATGAGTCAATATATGTAAAGCAGGAGCCAATACAGCGTAAGTGCCATTGAAAATGTGAGCAATTGCAATCACCCAAAAGGTAAATTACAGCCCATCCCCACTACAGTGTAACTGAAGTTCTTGGGGACCCACAGACCACTTCCCCAGAGCGTCCAGCCCAAGACCACATCTCCTAGTAAGAATATTTGGCACAAAATACAGCAGCTGAAATGCGGCCATGTTGAGCCATGATTATGCCTCATTTCACTGGCTTGGAAGGCGTAGTGCCAATACTGGACAGTGGACTTCACACATTCCACTTGGTCTCTTCATTTTATGGTTGAGGAGGTTGGGGCCCAGAGAGTGGTAACTCTGGCTTCCTGGCACATTTCCTGCACTTCTTTCATTTGCCCCCAAGTCTGCAAGATGGGTGATAACTGCTGACTGCTTCTGAGTCCTTGTAAATATAATCGCCATGAAGAGAAAAGGACAAACTGGCTGACCAACCCTGGGTCACCCACACAGAAACCTGGGGATACCAAAGGGGAATAGATCTTTGGAGACTGAAAGGCTTTCCTACCCATCCCTACCCCCAGCTTTTAAAATGCAAATGTTTTCAAGAAAATAAGTGTAAGAACTCTCCTGGTTGGAGGACGTCAGGACAATGGGTACCTGGAATTCTGGACAACTCATACTACCCAAGCTAACTGCAGAGTAAGGCAGGCTGGGCACTGCAACGTTTTTGAACCCGTGTTCTCTGTAACGGACTTCGAGGCACCACCATGATTAGAACTGACGAACTGTGGAAATTGCCCTTGGCTACGAAGGCTGCCTTGCTCAAGGCCATGCCCCCTTGCCCAGGGTTTAGTCATGCCCACACCCTCAGAGCAATGGGAGACAACTCTGAAAGCCACCCCAGCTGCAGAGCTCCCTCTGGAATCTGCTGAGGCCTCGGCAAGACTACAGCACCCAGGCCTGCTTCCTCCTTTGCAAGGTATTATCCTGAGAACACACCGAGACTTCCTGCACATTACCCTCTATCTCAGAGGTCTGCTTCCCAAAGAACCCCACCTGTAACAGTCTTTTCTATTTCATTGCCCGAACCTGTTTTTGTTGTTGTTTTCAATTTAAAACAAATCCAATTGCATACTTATCCTCTCAGATCTAATGAGAGTCTATGCTTAATATCCAGCAAAACCTACTTAAAATCCTTTCCCCATTGCTACCATTTATAAATGGCTGCCTCTCCCCCAACCAAAATTCTATTTAAATTTCATAATTAAAGAACAGTTATATTCTCATGGCAAAAGCAAGGCCTTTTGATATCTGCTCCCCACAACAGTCCTGTGCCACTATATTCAATCTGTGGCCCCCCAGGTTCTGTTGCATATACTGAGGAAGCCTAATCTCCCCTCCCTGCCCCAACAACCACTGCTGTCACCACCTGCATGTCTCAGTCAAGATTTTGAACAGCATTCACTTCCTGCAGTCTCTATTATAAAACCAGTATTTTTTCATCATTTTCAAATGCAAAATAGTATTAGAATGCTTTGTTAAATGCCCTTGCTTAAACACCTTAATTAGCTTCTAAGGGGTAAATAACAGCCAACTGGGAAGGTGAATGCAACCCAGTTTAAGGCATCTGAGGAAGAAGGAAGAGAGGAGGGACTGTCTTCACAGGGCAAGTGGGAGAATACTTTAGAGAAAGGAGAAGCAGCTAGTATTTATGTAACTTCACAAAGAGAAACGTTTCAGCATTCATGGTATGTTTAGACAGTTTCAGACGTAATCAAGTAAGATTTCATGAAGGCCTACACAGAAACTGCAGTAAACACAATCACCAGGAGCCCAAGCTCAAGCCTTTCTGGAAGCCTCCTGAAGGAGAATTTCAGGGCATGTGGTCACATCTCCAGGGACACAGGACTCAGAGACGAGCTCAACATCAACTCGGTCCCCATGGATGATGGTGCTAAAAGGCACTCTGCGCAGGCAGGAAATTCATTCTCAAACAGAACAGACAAGCAGCCCCCCACCAAATCAAGTTGAGCTTTGTCAAAAAATGTACTTCACTTGGTTGAAGATGTTATCTTCAAAGGTTCCTCCTGGTTGTTGGGGAGAGGTTGGTTTATTATTTATTTTTGGATAAGGAAACTATAAAACTGAAACTGCAAGACTGCCTTGGTGGTTAAAAGCAGTTATTTCAGAGGAAAAAAAATCCAACTGCAAGGGCAACGAAAGAGGAGAAGAGGCAGGGTAAGGAAAATGTACAGGAGGGGCAGAATGACTGCAAGAACAAACTACTGATAACAGGATGGGAAGTACCAAAAAACTACACAGAAGGACTAATAGGCAGGTGTCAAAGCTACACTGCTATGCTTGCTGTTGTGAATGCTTTGGGCTGCAATGACACAAAACCCACAAGACCTATTTTTCTTGTTTATCTTTCTCATATAAGAAGTCGGCAGGCAGCTCTTGCTGGGGTTGGTTCAACAGCTCATCGATGTCAGGGTTCACTTCTCTGATCTGAAGCCTGTTACTCATGGTCATAAGTGGCTGCTACAAGGCCACTCCTGATTAAAAGGTAGTCAGGGAAAAAGGGCTTGGAAATGGAGGCGAGGCAGGCTACCAGTTCCCTACCACAGCAGCAAGAGAGCTGCAGACAGACTGGGCTTTTCCAAAATGGGAAGAGTCTGGCCAGATGGGTGGGTGCTGGGTCCACTCAAATGGAACAGAAGGCCCCTGCCTGCTGCACAGTTAGGAAATGTAAATTTCCATCTCACATAAGTTTGTGTGCAAAGAGGGACAAAATACCTATTCCAAACTCATGGTTTTATCTGCATTACCCAAGAAATTCTACCTACAGAACTCTTTCAGAAAAACAAAGTTGAAACTTTATGAATGTCATAAGAAGAAAACATGAATAAGAATTGCTATAACACACAACAAAGTTCAAAAGCCACATTTGTTTACAACGGTAAGAGACAAAGGAAATAAAATGCTAGGTTTTACATATTTGCATAGAAATGAGGGAAAACTTGGGGAGAAGATTCTTTAAATACTTCTAATATTTAACAATTAAAATCAGTTTCTAAGATGAATTCTTTATCACTTCAGGAAGAATTTTTAGGAGGCTCAATCTATGTGACTCAAACTATAACTATTCTAATGAAAAAATTTTAATTT
Organism: Manis javanica; assembly: GCF_040802235.1. Taxonomy (NCBI): domain Eukaryota; kingdom Metazoa; phylum Chordata; class Mammalia; order Pholidota; family Manidae; genus Manis; species Manis javanica. The sequence continues at coordinate 55,135,984 of NC_133168.1, forward strand.
TACATTCTTCGAAATCTCCAAATTCCTGGAGGCCAAATAAACCAGATTACTACCAATTTTTAAAAGATTTCAAAGGCTCTTAAATTAGAAAATCACAACTGCTTTAAGAAATTGTTTTTAAAAACCCAAATATACTATCACTTGCTGACTAGTACAATATTTAGTTTACATTAATTATTGACCCATTAAAATGGTTTCTGTTACTGTATAGTAAAACCCCACTGGTCTCAATAAGAAACATTAAGCCATTTACTATTTACCTCTTAGGAAAATCATTCAAAGTATGTATTCAGCTTTTAATAACATTAACATACATACACCAAAGAAAATCCATGCACCTATCATCAGTAGCCAGATGCTGCTGGATCTTCCAAAACCAGACAGATATTCTTAAGAGTCAAGACCCTTCAGACCCCAGCACTAAGATATCCCAGTGTACAGACTTCATTTAACTTCATTAACAGAAGATGCGCTCCTTTAACCTATAGTGAAAGGCAGGTTGGCACATTTCTGCAATCTTTCCTTTAAGGTGTAGACACAGCTACCTTTTGTGTTTATCAGTTCTTTGTCTTCTGTGATCAACACCTTTTGTGTTTATCAGTTCTTCCTTTAGCTCATTATCCTTTCGACTATGAACTGTGAGATCCAAACTAAAAAAAAGCAAATGTTTAACATAAAAATTATTCTACTGTAAAAAATGAATGGCAACACAAGCATCAAACAACCCCTCGAGGTTTATTCATACAATAATAAATATTTGAGAGTGGGCTGTGTGTCCAGCACTGTGCTGAGAGCTGAGGACACAAAAGTGAGCAAGACAGTCTCAGCTGCACAGACTGAGCTCCCAGTCAACTTCAGGTTGAGTGTCTATGTGTCCAGACCTAATCTAGATGCTATATTATACACAGAAAGAGATAATTCTTTCTCTAAGATGCTCATAGCTGGCTGCAGAGAAAATGCTAAGAACAGTGAACAATAATAATACCTCATTTATTCACTATTATCAGAAATCAGTGTTCCACCCAAGTGAATTTCTTAGGTAACTAAGTTTTCAAATATCCTAGATTTTTAATAAACCAGGTTCTCATCACTGCTCTTGCTCTGCCTATTAGATGTGGGATTATGGGCAGTTACTTTAGCACTATAAGGCTCATTTTTTTGTGTGTGTGTTAAACAGGTAATATTGGCCTAGTTGGTTTTTTTAGGATGTTGCTGTGAAGATCAAATGAGATGAATAAAAAAGTACTTTGCAAGTTATGACCTTGTATATAAACACTAAACATTTATTTTCAGGTACATTTGCACTTTTTTATTGTAACAGTTCTAAAGTAAACTCTATACCTTTTTGTCTTCTTAGAGTTAAGAATTTTCTGAGTCAACATGATAAACATAAGATTTGTAACTACATACACACATGCAACAGTAACTCAGAAACTGCACACCCAGCACGTGAGCAGGACAGCCTCCCCCAGGCTGTTACTCTCTTGGAGCTGCTGTCTGTTTTTTACTTTTCCCATCTCCCCCTCCACTGATGACCACCACTCCTCAGCACCATCCCCCTGACCTCACACACTGTCCCTCTTACACAGTCCTCTTGTTCCCAAGGCTTATGTTTATGTACAGCCTCAAATAAATTACAAAATGGGAAAAGCACCCCCAAAATTAGACTTACACCCAAATAAAAAAGACTTCAAGTAAGGAACACTCTTAAGGGTCAAGGATTTGAAATACAGTGTGTGTTCTTTTAAACAACCAAGAAGAACTGTCATCAAAGATAATTATGATTCTACTTGTTTTAAAGACACAGTTAACATTCCATTTAACCACAATAATCCAAAGGCTTTATATCTGACTGAGGAAAATACTGGAGTATTCACATTTAACTCTGGTTAGGTTGAAGCTATCACTTCTTCTCTGGTCCTCTCAGGGTTTCAGACACCCAGTTCCTTCTGCACACAGCAAGTCAGCACAAGTATTTTTCAAATCAAGTGTTTTATGTCAAAAAACTTCATAGTAGGCTGAAAGCTAAAATGAGCATGTAAAAGTTAACAATAGAAACACTAGCAGTGTCAACAAACAACTGTTAGCCCATTCTGCGTTCCTTCAAGAGAACTTGAGGGCAAAGATAGATCATGAACAAAATGCTTTAGAAAAACTGAAAAATTAACCTTACTCACCCTTGAGGTTTCCGGACTAGAAAATGGAGACGTCTCACAAGACCTATTTTCTTTCTCAAAGGAATCATCTTCTTGGAATGCAAATTTCTGCTTAAGTGCATGGGATATTAAAGACACTGGATCCCAATGTGAATTCTGTCTTTTCCTCTTATGAATGGGTCTACCTCCAGGTGACCTATTTTTTTTAATAGAATAAATTAAAACTGTGTTATTTAAGCTACTTGTTGACATACAGCAGAAATATGAGCAACATAGATTACACTCTAATTAGTCTTAAAGAGATTAAAATTTTTTGCCATGGGATAAGGAATTGGAGGACAGAATGAATTAGAAATCAGAAAAACAAGAAAACATGTTGTGGGGCTCTACCACAATCTTATATGACCTGGGATTTATCAAATATCTCTCTCTTTGCTGAAGATCTTTATTTTTAATTTTCTAATTTTCCAGTGGAACATTTAAAGAAATATTTGAGAACTTTTAAAAGGAGTAAAGAGTTCATGAGAAAAAATTTCATCAGGCTAATTGTTCATTCAATCTTCAGTTAATGCCTACTATTATACCAGGCCCTATTTTATGCTTTGAGGATAGAGCAGTATCTTGCTCCTACGGATCATTCTGGTGGCAGATCTTCAGCGAACAAGTAAGCAAGATCACTGTGGACAGTAATAAGTGATGTTAGGGTAAGGATATTAGTGGCTACGACGAAAGCACTTTAAATGAGATGATCAGGAAAAGTCTCTTTAAGAGACGGTATTCTCTTTAAGGAATGACAAGAAGTCAGTTTTAGTACAAACATCTACTGGATGCAACAGGAAGGAGTGTGGCACGTGTGAGAAAAGAAAAAAGACCAGCAGGTACAGCTAGAGTGCAGTGAGTAACATGGGAAGCAGGACTGAGATCACAGAGATGCAAGTGCTGCATCCTGGAAGGACTCGGAGGCAGAGCAAGGTGTCTGTGTATTACTCTAAGCACAAAGGAAAACCACCAATGGGTTTTAAACAAGGAATGGCATGATCTAACTTCCATTTTTAAAGGCGCTGTCCAGTTACCATATGGAGAAAAGCTACGGAGGAAGAGTGAAAACAGAGACCAGTTAGGAGGCTAGTGCAGAAGTCCAAGTGAGATGACATGGTAGCTTAGCCTGGAGGGTGGCAAGTGGATCCTGAGGGTCCACAGATTTGAGCTACGTGCTGAGGGAAAGGATATGAGACAGAAAAGAAAAGAAAAAACAAAGATGATTCCTAGATGTTTGGTCTGAGGCACTGGGTGCTGGTTTTGCCATTTATTAGACGCAGAAGACTTGGGGAAGAACAAGTTTTCAAGTGGAGGAAGGGAACACATAGGAAAGAAGAATTCTGTTTTGAACATGGAAGCTTGAGATACCTGTGAGACAGATAAATGAAGAGGTCAAGCAGGCATGGCCGGAGAGGAGAGGTCAGGGATAGAAAAATAAATGTGAGAGTCTAATGACATAACAGCACATAGCTGTTATGTAAACCAAAGGAAGGGATGAGGCCACCAAAGGAGACAGTGTGGATGGAGAAGAGAAGGGGGCTGAGGACACAACGATATTTAGAGACCAAGCCCAAAAAAGAAGAGTAAACAAAGGAATAAGAAGGAGTGGGCAATGATATCAGAGAAAGACCAAGTGTGATTTCCTCAAAGCCAAGTGAAGAAAGGGTTCCAAGGAGGAGGGAACCATGGACTGTACCGAATGCTGCCAAGAGGTCAATTAAGGGAGGCAATGAGAATGGCCATTAGATTTGGCGACACAAAGTCACTGGTGAGCTTGAAAAGAATAGTTTTCAAGAGGGTGATGGGAAGAAACACCACATTACAATGGGTAGAAGAAAGCAGTGAGAAAGTAAACAAACTATAAACATCAAGAATTTATATCAGAAAGGGAAACAGAGAAACAGTAACAGCTGGGAATACACTGTTCTGAAGATGGGAAATACTCAGGAGTGAGGAGAAGATAAAGTTAAGAAGGAAAATTTGATTCTGCAGAAGATAGAAAGGATAATCTTAAGTGAAATGCTTTAGACAAGAGAAGGGGACTCAGTAGCCAAGGGATAGCCTGGATGTGATCAAGTATACTTCATTCACAATAACGAGATGGAAGGCAGAGAACATGGGCAGTAAGTTTGTAAATGTAAAGATGTGGGAATCTCATCTGACTTTGCAGTAATATATAATACACTGCCACTTGTAGAAATTGAGGGAACAGGGGGATGGAGGGAACAGTCTGCTTGCCTCATAGTTGCTTCTCCAGTGTGGTGACCAAGCCACCATTTTACAATGACTGGACCCAGTGATACCAGTAAGCAATCTAGTTGGGACCAAGTGTGCACATACAGCCATAATACTTTTCTCTGTACTAGCTGCCTCATACCAGGATTGAATCATAACCTAATAATGAGATGAGTTATGTCCTAACACTATAATGTAAAAAACGTATTTACTATCTCACCAAAAACCTCATTAGGGATTTCCAGGTGAACATGACACATCTCTGTGAAATCCTATCAAAATGAGAGTAAAGAAATGAAAAATATGTAGACTCACAAAGACATAGAAATGAAGAGGAGAGAGTAGATAAGAGTTGCAACAAAATGTTGAAAGCCAAAAAGCTGATAAGCGAAGAGAGTATTGGCGGTGAGCTGCCTTTCAGAAAACAGAGAGATTAAAGAAAAGCCCACATATGGACTGATACGGTCCTCCCTTTTTCTTTCCCCACTTAGCTCTCAAGTTGCCTGACTTGCACCTCCTGTGTAATCCCCAATTCTCCTGATCAAGAAGGAGATTGAAGTATATAAATGTTCGATCACTGTGTTGTACACCTGAAACTAATGTAATACTGTGTGTCAACTACCCTACAATAAAAAATAATTATCTGAAACAAAAAAAAGGAGATTGAAGAACTTTCTAGAAAAACCCTTTAGCTCCAAAGAAAAGATATACAGCTACCAAAATATGGTCCTGTCCAACAAACAAAATCACTCTAGTCAATCACTAATCTGTGAACCTACCAGTTAACAATTCTACCTCACATAAAGAACTTTCAATCAGATTTTCCTTGTGTCACTACTAAATATGAATGTATAGCCAAGAATCACCAAATACTAAATTCAGGCTCCAGAACTTTGGAGACCAAAATCAAGAAGAGGAAAAAGGGAATTCAGGAAAAAGAGAATTCCAGAGCAAAAGAAAACTTAAAGCTATAGTTAATATTTTCAGGAGGACAAAACAAAGCAAGAAGATACAAAAAGGGGCATTCAAAGAAAAATGGCTCTTATACATTAAAAATATAATGGCAGAGAAAAATGCAAGAGGAGAGACAAAGAAAAGCAAGTGCTTTTTGAAAGTCTTAAAGGGACAGGAACCCCACAGCTGGACAGAAGCGTCCTGGGACAGTTATCCCAGCAGCTGGGAATCCCGGGGAACTCTGGGCACTCTAATCCCCTGGGCAGCAGGGCAGCTTGGAGACCCCTCAAGGAGATAAACAGCCTCCCGACCGTTTCCCCTCCAACGCAGCTCCGCCATATCATAGCAGCGCCCCAAGGCAGGCCACGCCCACTGCAGCATGGAGCTAAACTCCGTAGAGGCCAGGCAAGAATCAGAAACCCCATCTGCGCACTGCTAGAGGTCACTGTTCTCCAAGGAGAGGAAGGCCACAAACCAACAAGAAAGGACGTTCTCCCAGCCATCACTTGCACCAGCTCCGCAAACTATCTCTATCACCATGAAAAGGCAGAAAAATTTGATACAGACCGAAATCATGACCCCTGAGAAGGAGATAGACCTAACCAGTCTTCCTGAAAAAGAATTCAAAATAAAAATCATAAACATGCTGACAGAGATGCAGAGAAATATACAAGAGCTAGGAAGATTACAGAAGTGAAACAATCTCTGGAAGGATTTATAAGCAAAATGATAAGATGCAAGAGGCCATTGATGGAATAGAAACCAGAGAACAGGAACGTATAGAAGCTGACACAGAGAGAGATAAAAGGATCTCCAGGAATGAAACAATATTAAGAGAACCGTGTGACCAATCCAAAAGGAACAATATCTGCATAATAGGGGTACCAGAAGAAGAAGAGAGAGAAAAAGGGATAGAAAGTGTCTTTGAAGAAATAATTGCCGACAACTTCCCCAAACTGGGGTAGGAAATAGTTGCTCAGACTATGGAAGCACACAGAAATCCCAACAGAAGGGACCCAAAGAGGACAATACCAAGACACATAATAATTAAAATGGCAAAGATTAAGGACAAGGAAAGAGTACTAAAGGGAGCCAGAGAGAGAAAAAAGGTCACCTACAAAGGATAACCCATCAGGCTATCATGACTTCTCAACAGAAACCTTACAGGCCAGAAGAGAATGGCATGATATATTTAATGCAATGAAACAGAAGGGCCTTGAACCAAGGATACTGTATCCACCACGATTATCATTTAAATATGAAGGAGGGATTAAACAATTCCCAGACAAGCAAAAGTTGAGGGAATTTGCCTCCCACAAACGACCTCTACAGGGTATTTTAGAGGGACTGCTCTAGATGGGAGCACTCCTAAAAAAGAGCACAGAACAAAACACCCAACATATGAAGAATGGAGGAGGAGCAAAAAGAAGGGAGAGAAATAATCATCAGACTGTGTTTATAATAGCTCAATAAGCGAGTTAAGTTAGACAGTAAGGTAGTAAAGAAGCTAACCTTGAACCTTTGGTAACCACGAATCTAAAGCCTGCAAATGGCAATAAGTACATATCTTTCAATAATCACCCTAAATGTAAATGGACTGAATGCACCAATTAAAAGACACAGAGTAATAGAATGGATAAAAAAGCAAGACCCATCTATATGCTGCTTACAAGAGACTCACCTCAAACCCAAAGACATGCACAGATTAAAAGTCAAGGGATGGAAGAAGATATTTCATGCAAACAACAGGGAGAAAAAAGCAGGTGTTGCAATACTAGTGTCAGACAAAATAGACTTCAAAACAAAGAAAGTAACAAGAGATAAAGAAGGACACTACATAATGATAAAAGGCTCAGTCCAACAAGAGGATATAACCATTATAAGCATATATGCACCCAATACAGGAGCACCAATATATGTGAAACAAATACTAACAGAATTAGAGAAGGAAATAGAATGCAATGCATTCGTTATGGGAGATTTAACACACCACTCACTCCAAAGGACAGATCCACAAGACAGAAAATAAGAAAGGACACTGAGGCACTGAAAAAAAACACTAGAATAGATTGACGTAATAGACATCTAGAGAACTCTACATACAAAATCAACAGGATACACATTGTTCTCAAGTCCACATGGAACATTCTCCAGAATAGACCACATACTAGGCCACAAAAAGAGCCTCAGTAAATTCAAAAAGATTGAAATCCTACCAACCAACTTCTCAGACCACAAAGGTATAAAACTAGAAATAAATTATACAAAGAAAGTAAAAAGGCTCACAAACACATGGAGGCTTAACAACATGTTCCTAAATAATCAATGGATCAATGAGCAAATTAGAATGGAGATCCAGCAATACATGGAAACAAATGACAACAACAACATAAAGCCCCAACTTCTGTGGGATGCAGCAAAAGTAGTCTTAAGAGGAAAGTATATAGCAATCCAGGCATATGTAAAGAAGGAAGAACAATCCCAAATAAATAGTCTAACGTCACAATTATCAAATGTGGAAAAAGAACAAATGAGGCCTAAGGTCAGCAGATGGAGGGACATAATAAAGATCAGAGAAGAAATTAATAAAATTCAGAAGAATAAAACAATAGAAAAAATCAATGAAACCAAGAGCTGGATCTTCGAGAAAATAAACAAAATAGATAAGCCTCTAGCCAGACGTATTAAGAGAAAAAGAGTCAACACACATCAACAAAATCAGAAACAAGAAAGGAAAAATCACGACGGACCCCACAGAAATACAAAGAATTATTAGAGAATACTATGAAAACCTATATGCTAACAAGCTGGAAAACCTAGGAGAAATGGACAACTTCCTAGAAAAATACAACCTTCCAAGACTGACCCAGAAAGAAACAGAAAATCTAAACAGACCAATTACCAGCAACGAAATTAAAGCAGTAATCAAAAAACTACCCAAGAACAAAACCCCCAGGCCAGACGGATTTACCTTGGAATTTTATCAGACATACAGAGAAGACATAATACCCATTCTCCTTAAAGTTTTCCAAAAAATAGAAGAGGAGGGAATACTCCCAAACTCATTTTATGAAGCCAATATCACCCTAATACCAAAACCAGGCAAAGACCCCACCAAAAAAGAAAACTACAGACTAATATCCCTGATGAATGTAGATGCAAAAATACTCAACAAAATATTAGCAAACCAAGTTCAAAAACACATCAAAAGGATCATACACCATGACCAAGTGGGATACATCCCAAGGATGCAAGGGTAGTACAACATTCGAAAATCCATCAACATCATCCACCACATCAACAAAAAGAAACACTAAAACTACATGATCATCTCCATAGATACTGAAAAAGTATTCGACAAAATTCAACATCCATTCATGATAAAAACGCTCAACAAAATGGGTATAGAGGGCAAGTACCTCAACATAATAAAGGCCATATATAATAAACCCACAGCTAACATCATACTCAACAGCGAGAGGCTGAAAGCTTTTCCTATGAGATCGGGAACAAGATAGGGGTGCCCACTCTCCCCACTGTTATTCAACATAGTACTGGAGGTCCTAGCCATGGCAATTAGACAAAACAAAGAAATACAAGGAATCCAGATTGGTAAAGAGGAAGTCAAACTGTCACTGTTTGCAGATGATATGATATTGTACATAAAAAACCCTAAAGACTCCACTCCAAAACTACTAGAACAAATATCGGAATTCAGCAAAGTTGCAGGATACAAAATTACCACACAGAAATCTGTGGCTTTCCTATATACTAACAATGAACTAATAGAAAGTGAAATTAGGAAAACAATTCCATTGACAATAGCATCAAAAAGAATAAAATACCTAGGAATAAACCTAACCAAGAAAGTGAAAGACCTATACCCTGATAACTACAAGACACTCTTAAGAGAAATTAAAGAGAACACTGACAAATGGAAACTCATCCCATGCTCTTGGCTAGGAAGAATTAATATCGTCAAAATGGCCATCCTGCCCAAAGCAATATACAGATTCAATGCAATCCGTATCAAATTACCAACAGTATTCTTCAATGAACTAGAACAAATAGTTCAAAAATTCATATGGAACCACCAAAGATCCCGAATAGCCAAGGCAATCGTGAGAAGGAAGAATAAAGTGGGGGGAATCTCGCTCCCCAACTTCAAGCTGTACTACAAAGCCACAGTAATCAAGACAATTTGGTACTGGCACAAGAACAGAACCACAGACCAGTGGAACACATTAGAGACTCCAGACATTAACCCAAACATATATGGTCAATTAACATTCGATAATGGAGCCATGGACATACAATGGGGAAATGACAGTCTCTTCAACAGATCGTGCTGGCAGAACTGGACAGCTACATGTAAGAGAATGAAACTGGATCACTGTCTAACCCCTTACACAAAAGTAAATTCGTAATGGATCAAAGACCTGAATGTAAGTCATGAAACCATAAAACTCTTAGAAAAAAACATAGGCAAAAATCTCATGGACATAAACATGAGTGACTTCCTCATGAACATATCTCCCCAGGCAAGGGAAACAAAAGCAAAAATGTACAAGTGGGACTATATCAAGCCAAAAAGCTTCTGTACAGCAAAGGACACCATCAATAGAACAAAAAGGTACCCTACAGTATGGGAGAATATATTCATAAATGACAGATCCGATAAAGGGTTGACATCCAAAATATATAAAGAGCTCACACACCTCAACAAACAAAAGGCAAATAATCCAATTAAAAAATGGGCAGAGTAGCTGAATAGACAGTTCTCCAAAGAAGAAATTCAGATGGCCAATAGACACATGAAAAGATGCTCCACATCACTTGTCATCAGAGAAATGCAAATTAAAACCACAATGAGATATCACCTCACACCAGTGAGGATCGCCATCATCGAAAAGACAAACAACAACAAATGTTGGCAAGGTTGTGGAGAAAGGGGAACCCTCCTACACTGCTGTTGGGAATGGAAATTAGTTCAACCATTGTGGAAAGCAGTATGGAGGTTCCTCAAAAAACTCAAAATAGAAATACCATTTGACCCAGGAATTCCACTTCTAGGAATTTACCCTAAGAATGCAGCACTCCAGTTTGAAAAAGACAGATGCACCCCTATGTTTATCGCTGCACTATTTACAGTAGCCAAGATACAGAAGCAACCTAAATGTCCATCAGTAGATGAATGGATAAAGAAGATGTGGTACATATACACAATGGAATATTATTCAGCCATAAGAAGAAAACAAATCCTACCATTTGCAACATGGATGGAACTAGAGGGTATTATGCTCAGTGAAATAAGCCAGGCAGAGAAAGACAAATACCAAATGATTTCACTCATATGTGGAGTATAAGAACAAAGAAAAACTGAAGGAACAAAACAGCAGCAGAATCACAGAACCCAAGAATGGACTAATAGTTACCAAAGGGAAAGGGACTGGGGAGGATGGGTGGGAAGGGAGGGAAAAGGGCGGGGAAAAAAAAAGGGGGCATTACGATTAGCATGTATAGTGTTGGGGGGGCACAGGGAGGGCTGTGCAACACAGAGAAGAGAAGTAGTGATTTTACAGCATCTTACTACACTGATGGACAGTGACTGTGAAGGGGTATGTGGGAGGGGCTTGGTGTAAGGGGGAGCCTAGTAATCATAATGTTCTTCATGTAATTTTAGATTAATGATACCAAAATTTAAAAAAATTAAAATTAAAATTAAAAAAAAATCACTGATAACATTTTGGTTCATTTCTCAAACTATAACAACATACCTACCGTTCAATGGCACGAAGCTTCACTTTATTCATATCCTTTAGAACATCCATCATGTTTGGAACATCTTTACTTTTCTTGTTTTTTGAACGACAACTATAATTGGTTTTACTAGCACCTGGGTGCTGCTTTTTCAGGCCAGCTGCTGAATTATCTGAGTCACAGATATTGTCAGATACTGGTTGTACGAGAAGAGAACATTGAGGCTGCAGAGCAGAAAACTGAGGCGGCAGGGGTGGAGGAGGAGGACAGAGAAGAGCTGAACCTGATAGCAGATCTGGCCCGACACTTGACTGAGCAGTCGCTGATGATGGCAACTGTCCCAAACCACTAGGCCCATCATTCAAGTCAAGGAAGCCTAAAAACAAGTAGTCTGCTGAAAAATCATGCAAAATTCTCTCCAACATAACACTAATTAGAACCAAAACAGGAACAATTTTCATAATGCTATGAAAATAATATGGTAGCCAGGAAGGAGACGCAATCTCATCTGTTTAGTAATTTCTATAAATCAAGCTAAATAATAAATTTGTTTTTAATCCAATTAGGATTATCTGTGTAGGCCCTTAGAGGGAAGAAAGGAGAGAACGCATTTTAAAAATAAAATAAAAAGTGCTTTTTCAGTAATTCACATACAATTTGAATTTCATTCTCTATTTAAAAAAGCTAAAACATGATCACCAGCTTCTAGTTAGAAACACTCAAACTGGTATATTCACTCTATGAAGACACTGTAGAAACACCCAAGCATAAATTTTCTAGGCAAGAGCCCAAGATAACTACTGAATATTTAACTTTTTCATAATGGATTTGCTCCTAAAAGGCTGTGTGTAACATGATTGCTTAAAAAATGTGTGTATATCTCATTTTAATTATTATTATGCAGTAATACAAATATAATATTTATACATTATAAATACACAAAAATAGATAAATATTTTATTATATTTAAATTGTATGTGTGTAATGGATATATATACATATATATTATATTTGCATATATGAGTATTGTTTAAAGCAAGTCATGTCTCGAAAAATTTAGAACAGGATCATACAGAAAACATCATTCACCTGATTTGGTAGAAGTACAGCAGCAATAACTTCAAACTACTAATATATAAAGAGTCATACTTAAACTCTTCTTTCAAATTAATGCATTCTTCCTCTTAAATTTCCAGTGCTTTACAAAGGACTAGAAAGGCTTACTCAGAAAACAGCCTTTTTTTAAATACAAAAGTACAAGCTTTGGTAGCATAGATAGCTCTTTAAACCAAAGCCATCCCTCTCACCACAAATGTGTCTTAATTTATTCTAAATAAACATTAGGCATAATTTTATATACCCAACATCCTTTTATATTTAATGTAATTCACCAGATACACTAGCATCAAAGATTCTTATTCAGAACTGACTTAAATACTAGATGAATACCATCTAAAGGAAACAAAAATCCAGTATGTTACTTACCAGCATTTGTACTGTTTTTCAGTTCCTGCATTTCCACAATTGCAGCAATCTGAGAGCGAAGAAAAGTTAGCTCATCTTCAAGGGCAGCAATTTTTTTAATTGCAGCTTCACTTACGGGCTGATCATTTTTCATTGGTTTATTATGTCTTACAGCAGGTGACAGTGGATCCCAAACTAATTGCAAAGAATTGAGAACTGCATTTTTCTCCTCTTCTTCATTTTTCTGTATACTGTTTCTTTGGGTTCAGGGAAGAAGTGGAGAGGGAGAAAAAGAAAACGAAGGAGGGAAATTTTCCAAGAGAAATTAATTATTTCCATTAAAGAGGAATAGAGACAACTAAAGAAAATCAGAGTGGCTCTCTTTATCCCGTGACTGTCTCTACACTCACTGAGAACAAGCCCAAAATTCTGTGTTACTCTGAATCCTCAACAGAATGTTGCCTTTAATAGGCAACCAATAAGTGGTCAGTCAGTGAAGGAACAACTCTTGCTTTCAGATTATAAAACAAAAATAATTATCCAATAACAGTTTTACCTATTAGCTTTAAACAGTCAAATTAATTTATTTAGAAATAAAGTTGATTTATTTAGAAATTCTACATAATCTAAATAAAAGATAGGGAATTGAAGGACCTTACATTCACTGTTATTTTATGGGTAAGTTATGGTATTCTAACTTTTAAAAAATTGATAAACAAGTTTGATACATAATAAATTTAATGAGAATATTGTAATAATTAACCTTTATTGTACATACAGCCTGTATCTGATATACTAATACCTAAGTTAGTACTCTCGAGCAGTAATAGATCCAAATTTTGAATATATTCAACAGCAATACCAGGCACACTATAAATACTATACAAGTTTTGGCTAAATGTATAAAGTAAATCCAGTATCTAGAATAGGAAACAGCTTTCTCCTAAAAATGAACATAGTGATTCCAATATCCTTTTAATATGATTCCTTCCTAGGCCTGGTGTTAGGTTTAAATGTACAGGAAGGAAACTTGGCTAAAAATGAGAAACAACAAGTCATGCTTATTAGGAAGATACCAGTAGGACACAGGCAGTGCCCAATGAAAAGGGATTAGTTACTATGAACAAACTTCAACACATGTAACAATTCAGATTACAGACCATACCGTACTTTCCAAGACAAGAACATAACATTACCGAAATCTGAGATAACTGGCTTCTTCATCATTTGCCACACACAAAATATCAGCAAAAGATGGAACTACAGACCCACAGCTAGTAGAGTCTCCAGAGTTCAATAGTGGGATCAACTAAAGTAAAAAAGAAAAAAAAGTCAAAGCTCAGCTGGGAGTTGGGGGAAGACAGATGTCCAGGGAAATTAAGTCAGTTAAAAACCCAAAGGCATGAAAAGGAAAAAGGATGTTCAATAGAAAAACACGCACCTATTAGCAAGAAAAAACACTGAGGAAAGTATTATTCTAAATTCTAAACATGTAGCAATATTCTCTCTCCTGGTTAATGTCATCTATCATAAAGCACAAACTAGAATAAAACAAGCTATGCAGGTATTGCTTTTCACCTGCCTATCTTTGAATGTAATTACTTAAATAAACACAAAAATATGCCCCAAATGACTTGTCTCCAAGAATAAACTAAAGATTTCTGTCTTGCAGGAAATGCTTCTTCTTTTGTTCTATTCTATATCTCCAGGAAAGCCTAGGATTATTTCATACACAGTGCTTAAACAATGCATTCTGACTGACTTACCTCAAAATTAGGCCTTGCACAAGGTTCTAAAGGCAGAATTTTCCCAATAATACGAACAATACTCCGAGCTGATCCATAGTCTTTATTTTCCCAAATCTGCAAAGCCTGTTTAAACATAAAGCCCTGTTTTATAAGTACTCTATTAAGCATGTTTATATATTTGTGAAAAAAAGAAGATAAAAAGATGCAGTAACATCTTTTTAAAAAATACATAGAATGCCATACTCTTAAAAGGGGAGGATGGAATTAACATATATATTTCCAAGAAGAAAGATTTTTTTAAGATAGCACCACAAATTCATTTTGTTCTATATCTCATAATGGCCAAATACCTTGGGAAACTATTCAGAAAAATTTCCTCCCTCCCCTCAGTTGATAATCCCATCATTTGGCCCAAAGATTGACAATTTCAATTTCTCAAGCAATGGGGTAATGCAGAGGATATTCACGCAATTTCTTTAAAGAAGACATAAAGAGGGGAAATTAAGGAATCAGGCCTTAGGCAATTTAAGAATTCTTTACTTACTGTAGAATGTCCTTGCTAGAAGTTAGTTCTTAAAAAGCTAATTAAAATGAAATGGGCTACTATAAATTTACTTTGTCCTTTAGCTTGCGCCTCCCACACTGGCATAAACTATTCCCACAAGAACCTCCCCAAAAATATGACATAACATTTGCTCACTGGCCAGAGATTTCCACAGGAAGAAAGCATTTTCTCTCTTTAAAGAGAATTAAAAATTAGATTTTTCATTTTTCCTAGGATACCATAACAAGGACAAGTTTACTACAGGTGACAGACATAGATAGCATTCTATTAGCATCCTCATGGAAATATCTAATAAGCAAATGAATATACAGTTCTAGAACTCAGGAGAAAATCTGGGATTAGAAATTTTCATCCTGACAAAAACCTCTGTCCTGTCTCATTCCTTTACTCCATTGACCATCCTCATCGTTCTTATAATTTCACCTCCTTCTTCTCTTCCTAGACCAGCACCCTAATTTTGACTTCACTGACTTTCCTACCTCATAGGAATTTTCAAGCTGTTTCAACGATATGCTCATTAGCACTCAAAAATGATTCATCCTATTGATATTATGTGTTCTCTTATTACTAATGGATAAACTACCCCAACCACTGGAGAGAAAAAAAGAATGCAACTATTTAGAAAGACTACACATTGATGCTGACTTCAACTGGGTATTCTATACAGGTATTCTGCAACCCCTTCATAACATGTTTTGTTCTCCACTGTGTCACTCAAAGCAATGCCAATCTCTGAAATCCCCAATGCCATCATTTACATTACCTGCTCTTGGGAAAACCAAAGACTCCAATTTGACATACCTCAATTTTCATTTCTTTCCATTCGAAATTTTCTCCACCATATCTCACTTTTAGTCTACTCTTGACTGCCTATCTTCTTTCCAAAGCTTATTTGTTTATATCCTCTGCCCACCTACTTTCTCCAGGGCATTGTTCTCTTAATCTTAGGGAGAGGCAATCACTCTCTCATTTTATGTTAAATCTTTTCCTGTCTATGTGGTTCTTTCCCAGTACTTCCAAACATGAAGTTACCTCTCACATTGAAAAGAAGATAAAAGAAAATTTAAATCTTGTTGCCCCTTCAAGGTGATGGCCCCTTTCGATTTCTTTTCACAAACTTTTCAAAAAAAGGTGCTACTTTCCTTCCTTCTACAATATGGCTGGCTGCCTCAGAAGTTTCTAAAGACATCAATACGCTAATGATAAGCAGATCTTCAACAATTACTCAGTCCTCATTATCTTCAATCTCACTATTTCTGAAATTAATAATGCTTTAATAACATCCAGTGACATCTTCCATTGTATAATCCAAGTCCATGGATTCAAATATCAAAAGAATGCAGATAATTCAAAATCTGAATCTCTTTTCTTTCCAACATTCTAGAACAATGCATCTGATCAGCTGCAGGTTATTTGTATTTATATAATCCAACAGCACATCTTGCTCATCTTATCTGTGTACTCAAACTAGCTCCTCATACCAAGTTGTCTGTTTCTAATGGCACCATCATTCTTCAACTTACTTTTAAAATTTTGAAAATAATCCTTGACTTTCTTTCCTAATACACTATAACAAACAGCAAAGATCTGCCCATTCTTTAAGCCTCCCTATTTTGTATCCTTCTTAAATTCAGTCTTATGTTACAGTTATTTGTATGTTTCTTATTCCTCATATTATATTTTAAGCATCAGGAATACAAAAGCCATGTACCACTACTCTGCATCACCTGCAGGACCAACCATTCTGTCTTAGATATACTAGATGCTCACTGAGTAGACAAAATTGGATTCGCTTATAATTCTCAGACCTAAGTCATCCTCTTTCCTGAGGTTAATTCTGAATTTGGTTAACTATAAGTTGGCATTCTATATCCAAATGTCAAACTCTTAATTGCCTTAAATAAAATCAATATATAATTTAAAATATATTTTATCTATGAAGGTCATGTCCATATTTTGCTTCACTTGTATCTCTTGTTGACATTTTGACTTATCAGGTAAATAGGTTTCTAATCATCTTATCCCTTTTTTAACTCAAACTATCAAATTTATACCATTGCAAATTCACCATTGTTACACCTAAAAAGTAACAACTTTGCCTTAATTATTTATATAAATCATTTTCAGAATGAGACCCAAAAACAAATGCAACAGGTGCCTTCAAATTCATTTAAAGATATTTACCTGCCCAGTGGGAACACCAAAGTATTCCAGCATCTCTCTTAAAATATTCAGTATAAGTGACATTGATGAAGCATCAGAGGCAAATTCAAAGAAACATTACTGGTTTCTTGATACCTTCAGAAAAAGAAGAAATTAGAAAACATTACTCCTGACAACTGCCACATAAATTCTATTAAATAACCTGGAAGAATCCTTTTGTTACACATTACACCATCAACAAATCTCTTCTGGCCAGCATTATTTTGAAGGAAGCCAAAGAGAAAGAGGAATGGAGGACTGGAGAAGGGCCTGTAAGGGAAACTTCAATTTATCAGTGAAATTGCATTAAAAGTTCATAGAATGTTTGAGCTTACCAATGGGGGTAGTTAATAAATATCATCAATACACTAGACACATAGCACAGAAGCTTTCAAGTTAATTGCAAAAGCAAAACTCCCTCTCTTCTGAAAGCTTTTATAACAGGGGAAAACTGAATTACATCTTTGGTTTTAAAATTTAATACTAACATTAACTTGAAAATGAACTCAAGTAGCTCCCAAAACCTTGTAAGCATTAACAGGTGGCACTTTCTTTTTATCCGTGAAGGTCATGTCTATATTTTGCTTCATTTGTATCTTTTGTTGATATTTGCCCTAGCAGATAAATAGCTTCCTAAAAATCCTATCCTTTTTTTTAACTCACTATTAAAGTCATACTATTAATATTATAAATAGAGAAAATGGAGAAAATTCTCCCTATTTTCTGAGACTCAGGGTCAGAGATAATGCAGAAAGCTGATTTTGCAGAAGCCAAGACCATCCTGTCCCAGAGTACCGAGGAGAAACCGATAAGGTAAGATAAACAAAAAGCAACTGAATCTTCAAAAGAATGTCTGCTTGGATTCTTGCAATTTGCTACTTTATAAGTCTGTGGTCATGAACACCAACCACAGCCTCTCTCCCACTATTTCTCCTTTAAAAGCCCTGCTGGTGATTCAGGACACTGTCTCAGAAATCTGCCACTTAATTTGCTGGCAAGTTAATAAACTATTCCTTTCCTTTCTTCAAAACCTTGTCATTGTGTTTTGTGACTTGACTTCAGTGACAAGGACCGGTTTTCAGTTAACACTTCGGTCTGAGACTCAGGACAGGGATGGGTTTGCCCACTCTTGAATGTAGGCAGGAGGCCGACTCAAGGTTTTAGCAAAATGAATGGTAGCTCTTCCTTACAAACAAACGTATTAGGGTACTATTTAAAACAACAACAACAACTTAATTTAAAAGAATATAAACCCCAGAGAGATGACGTGACTTACTTTGCCAAATAGGTAACGGGCGAGATAAGCGCCCGGTCGTTTCACTCGCTTTTGCCGCAAGCTTCCTTGGGGGCAACTCAGCACGGTCACCTTGCTCAGCCTCCTCCGAAGCCTAGCCTTTGGCAACCACGGGAAGGTCAAGCTGCGGTCGTTAAGGAACCCCGACTGGGGATTTTGCAGCCCACGAAGTCCGCTACGCGCTCTCCTAGGTCCAAGAAAGCTCAGACATCAACCAGGGTCAGCCAGGCAGTAACGACGCCCCCAGCGACCGGGGCTGGGCCTTGGGGCCCCGCGATCAGCCCCGGCAACTCCGCAAGAGGCGCGGCGCCCTCCTCCCGCGCCCCACACACCTGCAGCTTGCTCACTCGCTACTTACGCGGCCCTGACCAAAATCAAACTCCGCGGGCCATGACCGTGCTAGATCTCATTGGGTAAGGCTGAAGATCCTGCTTGTGACTGGTTGCGGAATGACGTCAGGTCAATTACGGTTCTTTGGACAGGCTACTGGGATGGTCCTCCACGGGGGCGGGCCTTCCGCGAAGCAGCCAATCGAGTCCTATAGGCAGTTGGTGGGCGGGGCTAGCTGCGCGGGGATGACGACGCACGCGCAGAACTTAGGTTTGGTTTTTCCCCGCTGCTTTTAAATACTGGTGTCTAACGCCGAGCGTTATGGAACCACTATGAGCCGGGAGCCGGGCCTGTGGTCCTGAGCTCGTTCCCCTCACAGATCCTCAAAGGTAAAGTGTGTCGCTCCTTCCACCCAGACCCATGATGGGGCCGCCCTCCTAAGTACGCTTACCGTGGAAGCTCGCAGGTTTTTATTTGATCATCCATTCGTTCACTCAGCGAACATCTTATTCTATGCTGATGGGGCTAGCCGAACTAAGCACTGCCCTCGAGAGACCTGCGTCGTAGCAGGACTTAGATTCGTTCACCAAACGTTCAGCAAACGCTCCTAGTTATCCCGACTACCAGTTATGGCCCGGACGCTGACCTGACGTAACAGAATGGTAAAGTGACGGCTAAGTAGTAGCAGGTGTTACCCCAATTTACAATTCCGATCTGGGATTACTGGCTTCATTAAGAGACAACAGCTTTCTCTTCTTGTATTTCAGCAAGGGATGCACTGGAGTGACGTGACAATTTAAGATCGGCTGTTGCCTGCTAATTTACATAATATGCAATTCTTTAATTACTTTAGTCTACATCGTTTATTCACTCAATATAGAGTGTCAGACACCATTCTAAGCAGGAGGAATGCAATAATGAGCAGACCCGTAAGGTCCTTGCCCTCCTGAAGCTTACCTTACATTCTAGTAGAGACCTCTGACCACTGCATATAAATAGCAACTCTCCACTTTCCCTGACTTAACATTTATCAACATGAATATTTATGCTCCTCATACTGCCAGACGAAACTGTAAACTTCAGAACACTAACTTTGTTTTGACCCATGTTGTATTATAGACAGTGCTTTAAAGAGTGTCTAGTATGTAATAGGCATTCAATCAGTATTTGTTGAGTAAATGGATATGGGATGAGGGATAACACACACCAAGAATGATTTGGAACTAAGCAACTGGCAGAACAATCGTGACTACAGTGACAGGCCCAATAGTCTAAGCTAGGTAAGGATGGAAGACGACAGGAAATAATGTGTTGGATAATGTAAAAGTGGAAGGCAAATGATTCAGTAACTCTTCATGGAATTAGTCACAATTTTCTCAAGTTCCTTATCCTTCCCTTTTACCCAAAATAAATGAATTTTGATCTCATAACCTCCCTTTCCAGTCTGATATAAGATAGCATGTAAAAGGACCGTAACAAAAACATTCCTTCAGAGTGGGAACCAGTACTAAAGCCTCCTTCAGACTCTACCCTCAACTAGATAACAGGGTGGACCCAAATCAAATGCCACACCTCCTCATGGACAGTGTTCCCTCACTGTTAATGACAACATTCCCTTAAAATTACGCAGAGATCCTTCCTCTATTTTATGTTTGGTAAAGTAGTCATACATACAGTTTGATAGCTTTGGAGATTCGACATTAATTTTTTTCTATTTCTCACCTTTATGTGAAATTATGTTCCTGAACATTTAGAATGATGAAGAATTCAGGAAACTCTTCTGATGTTACCTTTTCCATTGTTTTTGAGTAGTGTTCAGAAATACTATGGCTTGCCTTCTAAGATTTCTGCCTGTGGTACTCTCTGTTTGATCTATGCCTCCTCTTTTGGCTGTTCTCTCTCCAGCTCAGTATGATTCTACTCTCAGTACTTCCTCCTCAGCATGGGATCCTGGCCCTCAGCCTTCGCTCGGCAAGTCTAATTTGAGAGTTCACAAGGGTAAACTGCTCCAGACTTTCCAATCCTTACGGGTCCTTGCACTCACTATTGGAGAGAATATAACCACAAGTTTCCATTGGCTAAGAGATTCTCCTTTTCTGAAGGAAATCAGATGCTAGTTCTTCCCTTTATTTGCATATAAACCAGTATCAGTGAGATTGATTCCTGGTAACTTGTGATAAAAGCTTATCACCTAGTTTAATTGCACATGCTGTCCAAGGCATTTGGTTTTATTATCTAGATCTATTTTTTCCATTTCTCCAGAACTATTAACATTATGGCTATTCATCATACTACATTCTGGATCCCCAAAACCAAGAATTTTTTTATGCCAGACATAAATGCTAAGCATACTTTTTCAGTGAATAACTGAGAGGCTGAGGGCTGGTTGGAACAAAGGCTAAAAAGACATGTACTCAATCTTGCCAACTGCCCAGTAAACCCCATTAGCCTTTTAATCTAACCCTAAATTTTAGGTGATTAGGTGAACTTAAATTTCCACAGATATCTTAAATAGGAAGGTAGAATACAATATAGCACTCCACCAAACTACTTAATAGCCTCTCCAAACTGTACGAAGTTTCACGAAAAGGTCGCTCAAGATTGGAATGTACATGTCCATGAATTTCATTTAACTTTTATGTTTCAAAAAGAAAAAAAATACTTAGGGCCTTTTCTTTCTGTTACACCTTTGCTTGAAGTCTCCCAAGGGGAGCAATAATGCAGTACACTTAAATAAGCAAGTGTATAAAAGATTAAACAGACACAGGTGGAGCCAAGATGGCGGGTGAGTAGAGCAGCAGAAATCTCCTCGCAAAACCACATATATTTATGAAAATATAACAAAGACAACTCTTCCTAGAAAAGAGACCAGAGAACACAGGACAACATCCAGACCACATCAACACCTGCGAGAACACAGCACCTCACAAAAGGGGGAAGATACAAGCCCCAGACCGGTGGGACCTGAGCGCCCCTCACCCCAGGTCCTGGCGGGAGGAGAGGAGTTGGAGCGGGGAGGGAGAGGGAGCCCAGGTCTGCTAAACACCCAGCCATCTGGACCAGAGCGCAGACACAGTGCATGCATGGGGTCCTGGATACTAGGGAAACAGGACACCAAGACCTGTGAGCAGGTACCTGAGGCCGGTGTCCAGGGACAAAGAAAAGCAAGTGGCTTTTTTTTTTTTTTTCGAGTGCTTTTTGGAAGTCTTAAAGGGACAGGGACCAGAAAACTGGACAGAAGCATCCCGGTACACTTAGTCCAGAGGCAGGGAATCTGGGGATCTCTAGGCACTCTAACCCCCTGGGAAGCAGGGAGCACAGAGGACCCTCACGGAGATAAATACCCTCCCAGCCGCTCCCCCTCCAACACGGCACCACCATATGGGAGCAACAGCCTGAGGCAAGCTACGCCCAGAGCAACAGCGGAGATAAACTCCATAGCGGCTGGGCAGGAATCAGAAGCCCTGTCTATATGCAGATACCCAGAACAAGCCACTAGAGGTCACTGTTCTCCCAGGAGAGGAAGGCCACAAAACAACAAGAAGGAAAGAAAGTTCTTCCAGTCATAACTCATGCCAGCTCTGCAAACTATCTCTATCACCATGAAAAAGGCAAAATTACAGGCAGACAAAGATCACAGAGTCAACACCTGACAAGGAGACAGAACTAACCAGTCTTCCTGAAAAAGAAATCAAAATAAAAATCATGAACATGCTAACGGAGATGCAGAGAAATATACAAGAGCTAAGGGATGAACTCCGCAGGGAGATTACAGATGCCCCGAAAGAGATTACAGAAGTGAAACAAACTCTGGAAGGATTTATGAGCAGAATGGATAAGATGCAAGAGGCCATTGATGGAATAGAAACCAGAGAACAGGAACGCATAGAAGCTGACATAGAGAGAGATAAAAGGATCTCCAGGAATGAAACAATATTAACTGTGTGACCAATCCAAAAGGAAAAATATCTACACTATAGGGGTACCAGAAGAAGAAGAGAGAGAAAAGGGATAGAAAGTGTTTTTTAAAAAATAACTGCTGAAAACTTCCCCAAACTGGGGAAGGAAATAATTGAACAGACCACGGAAATACACACAAACCCCAAAATAAAGGATCCAAAGAGGACAACACCAAGACACATAATAATTAAAATGGCAAAAATCAAGGACAAGGAAAGAGTTTAAAAGGCAGCTAGAGAGAAAAAGGTCACCTATAAAGGAAAACCCATCAGGCTAACATCAGACTTCTCGACAGAAACCTTACATGCCAGAAGAGAATGGCATGATATATTTAATGCAATGAAACAGAAGGGCCTTGAACCAAGGATTCTGTATCTAGCACGATTATCAGTTAAATATGAAGGAGGGATTAAACAATTCCCAGACAAGCAAAAGATGAGGGAATTTGCCTCCCACAAACCACCTCTACACGGTATTTTATAGGGACTGTTCTAGACGGGAGCACTCCTAAAACTAAACACATGTCACCAGACAAAATAAAATCACAGAAAAGAAAGCAGACTAACCAAATACGAACTAAAGACAAAAAATAAAATCAACTACCCACTAAAAGCACTTAAAGGAAACACAAAACAGCACAGAATAAAACAACCAACATATAAAGAGTGGAAGAGGAGGAATAAGATGGGAGAGAAGAAAAGAATCTACAGACAGTGTGTATATAACAGCTCAATAAGTGAGCTAAGTTAAGCAGTCAGATACTAAAGAGGCTAACCTTGAACCTTTGGTAGGCACGAATCTAAAGCCTGCAATGGCAATAAGCAGGTAAATTTCAATAGTCACCCGAAATGTAAATGGACTGAATGCACCAATCAAAAGACACAGAGTCTTTTGGATAAAAACGCAAGACCAATCTGTATGCTGCTTACAAAAACTCACCTCAAACCCAAAGACATGCACAGACTAAAAGTCAAGGGATGGAAAAACATATTTCAGGCAAACAACAGAGAGAAGAAAGCAGGGGTTGCAAACCAGTATCAGACAAAATAGACTTCAAAACAAAGAAAGTAACAAGAGATAAAGAAGGACATTACATAATGATAAAAGGCTCAGTCCAACAAGAGGATATACCCATTCTAAATATATATGCACCCAACACAGGAGCACCACGATATATGAAACAAATACTAACAGAACTAAAGGGGTAAATAGACTGCAATGCATTTATATTAGGAGACTACAACATGCCACTCACCCCAAAGGATAGATCCACTGGGCAGAAAATAAGTAAGGACACGGAGGCACTGAACAACACACTAGTACAGGTGGGCTTAATAGACATCTATAGAACTATACATCCAAAAGCAACAGGATACACATTCTTCTCAAGTGCACATGGAACATTCTCCAGAATAGACCACATACTAGGCCACAAAAAGAGCCTTAGTAAATTCAAAAAGATCAAAATTCTACCAACCAACTTCTCAGATCACAAAGGTATAAAACTAGACACAAATTCTACAAAGAAAACAAAAAGGCTCATAAACACATGGAGGCTTAACAACATGCTCCTAAATAATCAATGGAACAACGAATAAATTAGAATAGAGATCAAGGAATATATGGAAACAAGTGACAACAACAACACAAAGACCCAACTTCTGTGGGATGCAGCGAAAGCAGTCTTAAGAGGAAAGTATATAGCGATCCAGGCACACTTGAAGAAAGAAGAACAATCCCAAATGAATAGTCTAACATCACAATTATCGAAACTGGAAAAAGAAGAACAAATGAGGACTAAAGTCAGCAGAAGGAGGGACATTATAAAGATCAGAGAAGAAATAAACAAAATTGTGAAGAATAAAACAATAGCAAAAATCAAGGAAACCAAGAGCAGGTTCTTTGAGAAAATAAACAAAATAGATAAGCCTCAAGCCAAACTTACTAAAAAAAAAGAGAGAATCAACACAAATCAACAGAATGAGAAATGAGAATGGAAAAATCACAACAGACTCCACAGAAATACAAAGAATTATTAAAGACTACTATGAAAACCTATATGCCAACAAGCTGGAAAACCTAGAAGAAAGGGACAATTTCCTAGAAAAACACAACCTTCCAAAACTGACCAAGGAAGAAACACAAAAGATAAACAAAGCAATTACGAGCAAAGAAATTGAAATGGTAATCAAAAAACTACCCAAGAACAAAACCGCCAGGCTGGAAGGATTTACCTCTGAATTTTATGAGACACACAGAAAAGACATAATACCCACTCTCCTTAAAGTTTTCCAAAAAATAGAAGAGGACGGAATACTCCCAAACTCATTCTATGAAGCCAACATCGCCCTAATACCAAAACCAGGCAAACACCCCAACAAAAAATAAAATTACAGACTAATATCCCTGATGAATGTAGATGCAAAAACACTCAATAAAATATTAGCAAACCAAATTCAAAAATATATTAAAAGGATCATACACCATGACCAAGTGGGATTCATCACAGGGATGCAAGGATGGTACAACATTCAAAAATCCATCAACATCATCCACCACATCAACAAAAAGAAACACAAAAACCACATGATAATCTCCATAGATGCTGAAAAAGTATTCGACAAAATTAAACATCCATTCATGATAAAAACTCTCAGCAAAATGGGTACAGAGGGCAAGTACCTCAACATAATAAAGGACATATATGATAAACACACAGCCAACATTATACTGAAAAGCGAGAAGCTGAAAGCATTTCCTCTGAGATCGGGAAGAAGACAGTGATGCCCACTCTCCCCACTGTTATTTAACATAATACTGGAGGTCATAGCCATGGCAATCAGAAAAAACAAAGAAATACAAGGAATCCAGATTGGTAAAGAAGAAGTTAAACTGTCACTCTTTGCAGATGACATGATATTGAACATAAAAAAACCTAAAGACTCCACTCCAAAACTACTAGAACTGCTATCGGAATACAGCAAAGTTGCAGGATACAAAATTAACACACAGAAATCTGTGGCTTTCCTATACACTAACAATGAACCAATAGAAAGAGAAATCAGGAAAACAATTCCATTCACAATAGCATCAAAAAGAATAAAATACCTAGGAATAAACGTAACCAAAGAAGTGAAAGACCTATACCTTGAAAACTACAAGTCACTCTTAAGAGAAATTAAAGGGGAAACTACCAAATGGAAACTCATCTCATGCTCGTGGCTAGGAAGAATTAATATCGTCAAAATGGCCATCCTGCCCAAAGCAATATACAGATTTGATACAATCCCAATCTAATTACCAGCAACATTCTTCAATGAACTGGAACAAATAGTTCAAAAATTCATATGGAAACACCAAAGACCCCAAATAGCCAAGGCAATCCTGAGAAAGAAGAATAAAGTAGGAGGGATCTCACTCCCCAACTTCAAGCTCTACTACAAAGCCATAGTAATCAAGACAGTTTGGTACTGGCACAAGAACAGAGACACAGACCAGTGGAACAGATTAGAGACTCCAGACATTAACCCAAACATATATGGTCAATTAATATTTGATAAAGGAGCCATGGACATACAAGGGGAAATGACAGTCTCTTCAACAGATGGTGGTGGCAAAACTGGACAGCTACATGTAGGAGAATGAAACTGGACCATTGTCAAACCCCATACACAAAAGTAAATTGAAAATGGATCAAAGACCTGAATGTAAGTCATGAAACCACAAAACTCTTAGAAAAAAACATAGGCAAAAACCTCTTAGACATAAACATGAGTGACCTCTTCTTGAACATATCTCCCCAGGCAAGAAAAACAACAGCAAAAATGAACAAGTGGGACTATATTAAGCTGAAAAGCTTCTGTACAGCAAAAGACACCATCAATAGAATAAAAAGGTACCGTACAGTATGGGAGAATATATTTGTAAATGACAGATCTGATAAAGGCTTGATGACCAAAATATATAAAGAGCTCACACACCTCAACAAACAAAAAACAAATAATCTAATTAAAAAATGGGCAGAGGAACTGAACAGACAGTTCTCCAAAAAAGGAATACAGATGGCCAACAGACACATGAAAAGATGCTCCACATCGCTAATTATCAGAGAAATGCAAATTAAAACCACAATGAGGTATCACCTCACACCAGTAAGGATGACTACTATCCAAAAGACAAACAACAAATGTTGGCAAGGCTGTGGAGAAAGGGGAACCCTCCTACACTGCTGGTGGGAATGTAAATTATTAGTTAAACCATTGTGGAAAGCAGTATGGAGGTTCCTCAAAATGCTCAAAATAGACTTACCATTTGACCCAGGAATTCCACTCCTAGGAATTTATCCTAAGAATGCAGCACTCAAGTTTGAAAAAGACAGATGCACCCCTATGTTTATCGCAGCACTATTTAAAATAGCTAAGAATTGGAAGCAACCTAAATGTCCATCTGTAGATGAATGGATAAAGATGTGGTACATATACACAATGGAATATTATTCAGCCATAAGAAGAAAACAAATCCTACCATTTGCAACAACATGGAAGGAGCTAGAGGGTATTATGCTCAGTGAAATAAGCCAAGTGGAGAAAGAGAAATACCAAATGATTTCACTCATCTGTGGAGTATAAGAACAAAGGAAAAACTGAAGGAACAAAACAGCAGCAGAATCACAGAACCCAAGAATGGACTAACAGGTACCAAAGGGAAAGGGACTGGGGAGGATGGGTGGGTAGGGAGGGATAATGGGGGGGGAATGAAGAAAGGGGGTATTATGATTAGTATGCATAATGGGGGGGTGGGAGAAAGGGGAGGGCTGTACAACACAGAGAAGACAAGTAGTGATTATACAACATTTTGCTATGCTGCTGGACAGTGACTGTAAGTGGGTTTCTGGGGGGGGACCTAGTATAGGGGAGAGCCTAGTAAACATAATATTCTTCATGTAAGTGTAGATTAATGATAACAAAAAAAGAAAAAAAAGAAAGAAAAGGGGGATTACTCCCTGATAGGATAAAACTATTGGTAAATCAAAGGTTAACGCATGCTTTAAATATCCTTAATTTTGACCATTTAAAGGGTGTCAGATGATCAGCTATGGAAGTACATTTTTCTGATAATATTCCTTTCTCTTAATAAAAAAAAAAAGCAGTTCCTGTGTCGTGATCTCCAATAAGTTTTTCACAATGGTATAAAGGGCATATCAAAGTGTGGGCAAAGGGTTTGTTTGTGTTTATATAGAGGACCAAAGACTAAATTGGGTACCCAGAAAACAAATTAAGATACGATATGAAGAAGAACTTCCAACATCAACATCCTCTGGAAGAGTCATTCCAGAAGATGATCATCAAAAAACTTCACCAAAGATCCTGGTGCTGTTGCAGTTGTAGCTGCATTCATCCCACCAGTTCCTGGACTTGCCATTGGAATGAAGAAGGAGATATCTAAGCTGGCCTGTGCATACAGTAAAACAACAAATTTGACCGGATCTGTACTGTCAGAACTCAACCAAGAATTAGGAGAAGTGCAAGTTGCAGCGCTCCAAAATCTTGCGACTACAGACTATCTACTGTTAAAAGAATATATGGGATGTGAACAGTTCCCAGGAATGTGTTTTTAATTTGTCTGATTTTTCTCAAAATATTCAAATTCAGTTAGACAATATCCATCATATCATTGATAAGTTTTCACAAATGCCTAGGGTGCCTAACTGGTTTTCTTGGTTTCACGGGATATGGCTGGTAATTGTAGGTCTGCTTTGGTTATGTAGCTGTATTCGTATTATGTTAATGTGTGCACGCAATTTAATTAGTAATTTAAAACCTATACAAGCTTATGTTACACTACAAGAAGATATGTCAAAGAAATAATCAATCTTCCCATGTTTTCTTCCATCTACTACTTCTATAGCTTCTCTTCTTCCTTCATAATTACAGCGCCTAAGTAGAATTCGTGCCTCATATCGAAATTACTGAGTATCATAATTCTTTCAAGTGGTAAAGATACCTCAAGACAAATGCTGGGCATAGAAGCCACAGGGCATAAATCTGCAAAGAGGTAAAAAGCTAACCTTTTCAAACAATATTGCTTCTCTCTCACTTACCATCTTTACATTTCCCTGTATGGCCCCAGAAGATGACTGTTAGCCAGAGACGGGTAAGATTCCTCAAGGGAGGAACAACCTAACACAGGCACAGTCGCAGGGGGGCCATCAGGTGAGAAATTGGGGATCAACAGAGGTGAGGCTTAGAAACTCACCCCCCGTTTTGAGAGAAATCTTCTGCATCGTGGATGTTTTGTTCCCCTTGTCTAGCTTGGATTAATACTTAATCTATAGGCACACACCTGATCATCTACATTTGCCCTCTTACAGCACTAAACTATGGTTTCCAGCTTTATCTTGCATCTACCTACCACTTCAGCATTTTATTAAAAAATAATAATAATAATAATTAGGGAGAAATGTGGGATTCACATATAAATCAAGTATAACAATCAAACGAATAATCATAATTGACCTGTTTATAGTTCATAATGCGTGATCAAAACCGAAAGTTTCTGTGTTGACTGCCCTTGCACTGTTCACCATGTAAGAACTTATTCACTATGTAAGAACTTGTTCACCATGTAAAAACTTGTTCGTTATGCTTCAGAAGATTGGAGACTGTTGAGAAGTAGGCTTGGGGTTCATTAATGATTGTGCATTGAGTCCCCTATACAGAATTTTATTGTTGTTAACAACCATATGATCAATAAATATGAGATGCCTTCTCAAGAAAAAAAAAAGATTAAACACTTAACGGCTCATTACAATTTTTTTATTAAGGTATCATATCTTGGCTATTGTAAATAGTGCTGCCATAAACATAGGGGTGCATATGTCTTTTTTATTCTACTAAGGTATAATTGATATACAATCTTATCCTCAGATTTCACATGAGCATCACTGTGGTTACTCCATTTACCCTATTATCAAGTCAACACCACATACCCCATTACAGTCACTGTCCATCAGCATAGTAAGATGCTGTAGTCACTACTTGTCTTCTCTATGCTATACTTCTTCCACCTATGTGTCCTAATCATAATGCCCCTTAATCCTCTTATCCCTCCCTTCACACCCACCCTCCCCAGTGCCTTTCCCTTTGGTAACTGTTACTCCTTTCTTGGATTCTGTAAGTCTGCTGCTGTTTCGTTCCTTCAGTTTTTCCTTTGTTATTATACTCTACAGATGAGTGACATTATTTGGTGCTTGTCTTCCTCCACCTGGCTTATTTCATCAAGGATAATACCCTCTACCTCCATCTATCTTCTTGCAAATGGAAGGATTTCTTTCTTCTTATGGCAAAATAATATTCAACTGTGTATGTTCCACATCTTCTTTATCCATTCATCTACTGATGGAAAATTAGGTTGCTTCCATTTCTCGGCTATTGTAAAAGGTGCTGCGATAAACATAGGGGTCCATATGGCTTTTTAAATCTGGGATCATGTTTCTTAGGGTAAATTCCTAGGAATGGAATTCCTGGGTCAAATTTTAAGTTTTTGGATGAACCTCCATATTACTTTCCACAATGGTTGAACTAATTTACATTCCCACCAGCAGTGTAGGAGGGTACCCCTTTCTCCACACCCCCACCATCATTTGTCGTTGTCTTTTGGATGTTGGCCATCCTAACTGGTGTGAGGTTATAGCTTATTGTGGTTTTAATTTGCATTCCTCTGATGACAAGCGATGTGGAGCATCTTTTCATGTGCCTGTTGGTCATATGAGTTTCTTCTTTGGAGAAGTGTTCAGATTCTCTGACCATTTTTTTATTGAATTATTTGCTTTTTGTTTGTTGAGGTGCATGAGCACTTTATGTATTTTGATGTCAAACCCTTATCGGATATTTCATTTATGAATATATTCTTCCATACTGTAGGATGCCTTTTTCTTCTACTGATGGTGTCCTTTGCTGTACAGAAGCTTCTTAGTTTGATATAGTCCCACTTGTTCATTTTTGCTTTTGTTTCCCTTGCCCAAGGAGATCTGTTCATGAAAAGTTCATGTTCATATTCAAAAAGCTCATGTTCGTATTCAAAAGTTTTGCCTATGCTTTCGTCTAAGTGTTTTATGGTTTCATGACTTACATTCAGGGCTTTGATCCATTTCAAATTTACTTTTGTATATGGGGTTAGACAATGATCCAGTTTCATTCTCTTAGACATAGCTGTCAAGTTATGCTTCAACACCACTTGTTGAAAAGGCTGTCATTTCCACATTGTATATCTATGGCTCCTTTATCATGTATTAATTGACCATATATGCTTCGCTTTACATCTGGGCTCTGTTCTGTTCCATTTATGTATGGGTCTGTTCTTGTGCCAGTACCAAACTGTCTTGATTACTGTGGCTTGGCTTTTTAGTAGAGCTTGAAGTTGGGTAGCATAAACCCCCCAACTTTATTCTTCCTTCTCAGGATTCTCTTGGCTATTTGGGGTCTTTTGTGGTTTCATATGAATTAGAACTATTTGCTCTACTTCATTGAAGAATGCATTTGGTATTTTGATAGGGACTGCATTGAATCGATACATTGCTTTAGGCAGGATGGCCATTTTTACAATATTCGTTCTCTCTATCCATGAGCACAGGATGTATTTCCATTTACTGGTATCTTCTTAAATTTCTCTCATAAGTGTCATGTAGCTCTCAGGGTATAGGTCTTTCACTTCCTTGGTTAGGATTTTGCTAGGTATTTATTTTTTGATGGAATTGTTTTCCTGATTTCTCTTTCTGTTAGTTCATTAGTTCATATATAGGATATAGGAATTAAACAGACTTCTGTGTATTGATTTCGTATCCTGCAACTTTGCAGAATTCAGTTATTAGTTCTAGTAGTTTTAGGGGGAGATTCTTTAGAGTTTTTTATGTATAATATCATGTTATCTGCAAACAGTGACAGTTTGACTTCTTCCTTACCAATCTGGATGCCTTTTATTTCTTTGTGTTGTCTGACTGCGGTGGCTAGGACCTCCACAACTATGTTGAATAAAAGTAGGGAGAGTGGGCATCCTTGTCTTGTTCTAAATCTTAAAGGAAAAGCTTTCACCTTCTCAATGTTAAGTATGATGTTACCTATGGGGTTGTAATATCTGCCTTTATTATGTTGAGGTACGTGACCTCTATAGCCATTTTGTTGAGTTATCACGGATAGATGTTGAATTTTGTTGAATGTGTTTTCAGCCATCTATGGAGATAATCATGTGGTTTTTTTCCTTCTTTTTATTGAAGTGGTGTACAATGTTGATCGATTTTTGAATATTGTACCAGCCTTGCATCCCTGGAATAAATCCTACTTAATCATGATGGATGACCTTTTTTTTTTTTTTTTTTGAGAGGGCATCTCTCATATTTATTGATCAAATGGTTGTTAACAACAATAAAGTTCTGTATAGGGGGGTCAATGCTTAATGCACAATCATTAATCCATCTCAAGCCTAATTCTCGTCAGTCTCCAATCTTCTGAAGCATAACAAACAAGTTCTTACATGGTGAACGAATTCTTACATAGTGAATAAATTCTTACATGGTGAACAGTAAAAGGGCATTCATCACAGAACCTTTCGGTTTTGATCACGCATTATGAACTATAAACAATCAGGTCAAATATGAATATTCATTTGATTTTTATACTTGATTTATATGTTGATCCCACATTTCTCCCTTTATTATTATTTATTTTTATTTTTAATAAAATGTTGAAGTGGTAGGTAGATGCAAGATAAAGGTAGAAAACATAGTTTAGTGCTGTAAGAGGGCAAATGTAGATGATCAGGTGTGTGCCTATGGACTAAGTATTAATCCAAGCTAGACAAGGGCAGCAAAACATCCACGGATGCAGAAGATTTCTCTCAAAGCAGGGGGGGTGAGGTTCTGAGCCTCACCTTTGTTGATCCCCAATTTCTCACCTGATGGCCCCCCTGCGACTGTGCCTGTCTTAGGTTGTTCCTCCCTTGAGGAATCTTACCCGTCTCTGGCTAACCAGTCATCTTCCGGGGCCATACAGAAAAATGTAAAGTTGGTAAGTGAGACAGAAGCCATATTGTTTGAAAAGGTTAGCTTTACTTATTTGCAGATTTATGCCCTGTGGCTTCTATGCCCAGCACTTGTCTCGAGGTATCTTTACCACCTGGAGGAATTGTGATACTCAGTAAATTCGATATGAGGCACGAATTCTATTTAAGGGTTGTAATTAGGAAGGAAGAAGAAAAGCTATAGAGGTAGAATATGGAAGAAAACATGGGAGGGTTGATTATTTCTTTGACATATCTTCTTGTAGAGTACCTTAAGTATGTATAGGTTTTAAACTACTAACTAATTTGCACACACATATTAACATAATAGGAATATGGTGACATAAACAAAGCAAATCTATAATTCCCATCCATCTCCAGTGAAGCCAAAGAAAACCATTAAGGCACACTAGGCATTTGTGAAAATTTGTCTATGATATGATGGATATTGTCCAACTGTACTTGAACAGTCAGAGAGAAATCAAACAAATTAAAGCAGACCATTTCTGGGATCTGTTCACATCCCATATGTTCTTTTAACCGTAGATAGTCTATAGTCGTAAGATTTTGGAGTGCTACAACTTGCACCCCTCCCAACAACTGGTTGAGTTCCAACAGTACAGATCCGGTCAAATTCGTTGCCTCACTGTATGCACATGCCAGCCTAGACATCTCCCTCCTCATTCCAATGGCAAGTCCAGGAAATGGTGGGGTGGATGCAGCCAAAACCGCAGCATCGCCCAGATCCCTGTGGAGGCTTTTTGTTGATCATCCCCCTGGCACAAGTCCTCCAGAGAGTGCTGATGCCGGAAGCTCCTCCTCTTATCGTATCTTAGTTCATTTTCTGGGTATCCAAGCTAGGCCTTGATCTTCTGCATAGAAACAAAGAGACCCTTTGCCCACACTTTGACATGCCCTCTATGCCACTGTGCAGAACTCATTGGAGGTCAGCACACAGGAACTGCTTTTTTTTTTTATTAAGAAAAAAGAATATTATCAGAAAAGAGTACCTCCATAGTTGATCATCTGACAACCTTTGGGTGATCAACATTAAGGATATTTAAAGCATGCGTTGATCTTTGATTTACCAATAGTTTTATCCTATCAAGGAGTAATCCCCCTTTTCTTTCATTCTTTCTTTTTTTTTTTAATCTTTAATCTACACTTACATGAAGAATACTATGTTTACTAAGCTCTCCCCTATATCAGGTCCCCCCTAACAACCACATTACGGTTACTGTGCATCAGCTTAGCAAAATGTTGTAGAATCACTATTGTCCTCTCTGTGTTGTGCAGCCCACCCGCTCCTTTCTCCCTCCCCCCCATGCATTCTAAACTTAATACACCCCTTCTTCTTTCCCACCCCCTAATCCCTCCCTGCCCACCCATCCTCCCCAGTTCCTTTCCCTTTGGTACCTGTTAGTCCATTTTTGGGTTCTGTAATTCCGCTGCTGTTTAGTTCCATCAGTTTTTCCTTTGTTCTTATACTCCTCAGATGAGTGAAATCATTTGGTATTTCTCTTTCTCAGCTTGGCTTATTTCACTGAGCATATAGCTACTCTCCAGCTCCATCCATGTTGCTGCAAATGGTTGGATTCTTCCACTTCTTATAGCTGAGTAGTATTCCATTGTGTATATGTACCACATCTTCTTTATCCATTCATCTACCGATGGACATTTAGGTTTCTTCCAATTCTTGACTATTGTAAATATTGCTGCGATAAACATAGGGGTGCATCTGTCTTTCTCAAACTCGATTGCTGCATTCTTAGGGTAAATTCCTAGGAGTGGAATTCCTGGGTCAAATGGTAGGTCTGTTTTGAGCATTTTGATGAACCTCCATACTGCTTTCCACAATGGTTGAACTAATTTACATTCCCACCAGCAGTGTAGGAGGGTTCCCCTTTCTCCAAAACCTCACCAACATTTGTTGTTGTTTGTCTTTTGGATGGCAGCTATCCTTACTGGTGTGAGTTGATACCTCATTGTGGTTTTAATTTGCATTTCTCTAATAATTAGCGATGTGGAGCATCTTTTCATATGTCTCTTGGCCATCTGTATTTCTTTTTTAGAGAACTGTCTGTTCAGTTCCTCTGCCCATTTTTTAATTGGGTTATTTGATTTTTGTTTGTTGAGGCATGTGAGCTCTTTATATATTCTGGACGTCAAGCCTTTATCGGATCTGTCATTTTCAAATATATTCTCCCATACTGTAGGGTTCCTTTTTGTTCTATGGATGGTGTCTTTCGCTGTACAGAAGCTTTTCAGCTTAATGTAGTCCCACTTGCTCATTTTTGCTGTTGTTTTCCTTGCCCGGGAGATATGTTCAAGAAGAGGTCACTCATGTTTATGTCTAAGAGGTTTTTGCCTATGTTTTTTTCCAAGAGTTTAATGGTTTCATGACTTACATTCAGGTCTTGGATCCATTTGAGTTTACCTTTGTATATGGGGTTAGACAGTGCTCCAGTTTCATTCTCCTACATGTAGCTGTCCAGTTTAGCCAGCATCATCTGGTGAAGAGACTGTCATTTTGCCATTGTATATCCATGGCTCCTTTATCAATTATTAATTGACCATATATGTTTGGATTAATTTCTGGGGTCTCTAATCTGTTTCACTAGTCTGTGGCTCTGTTCTTGTGCCAGAACCAAATTGTCTTGATTACTATGGCTTTGTAGTAGAGCTTGAAGTTGGGGAGTGAGATCCCTCCTACTTTATTCTTCTTTCTCAGGATTGCTTTGGCTATTCGGGGTCTTTGGTGTTTCCATATGAATTTTTGAATTGTTCCAATTCATTGAAGAATGTTGCTGGTAATTTAAGAGGGATTGCATCAAATCTGTATATTGCTTTGGGCAGGATGGCCATTTTGACGATATTAATTCTTCCTAGCCATGAGCATGGGATGAGTTTACATTTGGTAGTGTCCCCTTTAATTTCTCTTAAGAGTGATTTGTAGTTTTCAAGGTATAGGTCTTTCACTTCTTTGGTTAGGTTTATTTCTAGGTATTTTATTCTTTTTGATGCAATGGTGAATGGAATTGTTTTCCTGATTTCTCTTTCTATTGATTCATTGTTAGTGTATAGGAAAGCTACAGATTTCTGTGTGATAATTTTGTATCCTGCAACTTTGCTGTATTCCAATATCATTTCTAGTAGTTTTGGAGTGGAGTCTTTAGGGTTTTTTATGTACAATATCATGTCATCTGCAAAGAGTGACAGTTTAACTTCTTTTTTACCAATCTGGATTCCTTGTATTTCTTTGTTTTGTCTGATTGCCGTCGCTAGGACATCCAGTACTATGTTAAATAACAGTGGGGAGAGTGGGCATTCCTGTCTGGTTCCCAATCTCAGAGGAAATGCTTTCAGCTTCTCGCTGTTCAGTATAATGCAGGCTGTGGATTTATCATAAATGGCCTTTAATGTGTTGAGGTACTTGCCGTCTATTCCCATTTTGCTGAGAGTTTTTATCATGAATGGATGTTGAATTTTGTCAAATGCTTTTTCAGCATCTATGGAGATGATCATGTGGTTTTTGTCTTTCTTTTTGTTGATGTGGTGGATGATGTTGATGGATTTTTGAATGTTGTACCATCCTTGCATCCCTGGGATGAATCCCACTTGGTCATGGTGTATGATCCTTTTGATATACTGTTGAATTCTGTTTGCTAATATTTCATTGAGTATTTTTGCATCTACATTCATCAGGGATATTGGTCTATAATTCTCTTTTTTGGTGGGGTCTTTGCCTGGTTTTGGTATTAGGGTGATGTTGGCTTCATAGAATGAGTTTGGGAGTATTCCCTCTACTTCTATTTTTTGGAACACTTTAAGGAGAATGGGTATTATGTCTTCTCTGTGTGTCTGATAAAATTTCGAGGTAAATCCGTTCGGGCCCGGGGTTTTGTTCTTGGGTAGTTTTTTGATTACTATTTCAATTTCTTTGCTTGTAATTGGTTTGTTTAACTTTTGTGTTTCTTCCTTGGTCAGTCCTGGGAGGTTGTATTTTTCTAGGAAGTTATCCATTTCTTCTAGGTTTTCCAGCTTGTTGGCATATAGGTTTTCATAAGTAGTCTTTGATAATTCTTTGTATTTCTGTGGAGTCTGTCATGATTTTTCCATTCTTATTTCTGATTATGTTGATTTGTGTTGATTCTCTTTTTCTCTTGATAAGTTTGGCTAGAGGCTTATCTATTTTGTTTATTTTCTCAAAGAACCAGCTCTTGGTTTCATTTATTTTTCCCATTGATTTATTATTCTCAATTTTGTTTATTTCTTCTCTGATCTTTATTATGTCCCTCCTTCTGCTGACTTTAGGCCTCATTTGTTCTTCTTTTTCCAGTTTCGATAATTGTGATGTTAGACTATTCATTTGGGATTGTTCTTCCTTCTTCAAGTGTGCCTGGATTGCTATACACTTTCCTCTTAAGACTGCTTTCGCTGTGTCCCACAGAAGTTGGGGCTTAGTGTTGTTGTTATTTGTTTCTATATATTCCTTGATCTCTATTTTGATTTGTTCATTGATCCATTGATTATTTAGTAGCATGTTGTTAAGTCTCCATGTGTTTGTGAGCCTTTTTGTTTTCTTTGTAGAATTTATTTCTAGTTTTATATCTTTGTGGTCTGAAAAATTGGTTAGTAGAATTTCCATATTTTGGAATTTACTGAGGCTCTTTTTGTGAGCTAGTATGTGGTCTATTCTGGAGAATGTTCCATGTGCACTTGAGAAGAATGTGTATCCTGTTGCTTTTGGATGTAGAGTTCTATAGATGTCTATTAGGTCCATCTGTTCTAGTGTGTTGTTCAGTGCCTGTGTGTCTTTACTTATTTTCTGCCCAGTGGATCTATCCTTTGGGGTGAGTGGTGTGTTGAAGTCTCCTAAAATGAATGCATTGCAGCCTATTTCCCTCTTTAGTTCTGTTAGTATTTGCATCTCATATGCTGGTGCTCCTGTATTGGGTGCATATATATTTAGAATGGTTATATCCTATTGTTGGATGGAGCCCTTTATCATTATGTAGTATAATTCTTTGTCTCTTGTTACTTTCTTTGTTTTGAAGTCTATTTTGTCTGATATTAGTACTGCAACCCCTGCTTTCTTCTCACTGTTGTTTGCCTGAAATATGTTTTTCCATCCCTTGACTTTTAGTCTATGCTTGTCTTTGGGTTTAAGGTGAGTTTCTTGTAAGCAGCATATAGATGGGTCTTGCTTTTTTATCCATTCTATTACTCTGTGTCTTTTGATTGATGCATTAAGTCCATTTACATTTAGGGTGACTATTGAGAGATATGTACTTATTGCCATTGCAGGGATCAGATTCGTGGTTACAAAGGTTCAAAGTTAGCTTCTTTAGTATCTTACTGCCTTACTTAGCTCGCTTATTGAGCTGTTATATACACTGTCTTGAGATTCTTTTCTTCTCTCCCTTCTTATTCCTCCTCCTCCATTCTTCATATGTTGGGTGTTTTGTTCTGTGCTCTCTTTAGGAGTGCTCCCCTTTAGAGCAGTCCCTGTAGGATGCCCTGTAGAGGTGGTTTGTGGGAAGTAAATTCCCTCAGCTTTTGCTTGTTTGGAAATTGTTTAATCCCGCCATCATATTTAAATGATAGTCGTGCTGGATACAGTATCCTTGGTTCAAGGCCCTTCTGTTTCATTGCATTAAGTATATCATGCCATTCTCTTCTGGCATGTAGGGTTTCTGTCGAGATGTCTGATGTTAGCCTGATGGGTTTTCCTTTATAGGTGACCTTTTTCTCTCTAGCTGCCTTTAAAACTCTTTCCTTGTCCTTGATCCTTGCCATTTTAATTACTATGTGTCTTGGTGTTGTCCTCCTTGGATCCTTTCTGTTGGGGGTTCTGTGTAATTCCATGGTCTGTTCGATTATTTCCTCCCCCAGTTTGGGGAAGTTTTCAGCAATTATTTCTTCAAAGAGACTTTCTATCCCTTTTCCTCTTTCTTCTTCTTCTGGTACCCCTATAATACGAATATTATTCCTTTTGGATTGGTCACATAGTTCTCTTAGTGTTGTTTCATTCCTGGAGATCCTTTTATCTCTCTGTATGTCAGCTTCTATATGTTCCTGTTCTCTGGTTTCTATTCCTTCAATGGCCTCTTGCATCTTATTCATTCTGCTTATAAATCCTTCCAGGGATTGTTTCACTTCTGTGATCTCCTTCCTGACATCTGTGATCTCCCTCCGGACTTCATCCCATTGCTCTTGCATTTTTCTCTGCATCTCTGTCAGCATGTTCATGATTTTTATTTTGAATTCTTTTTCAGGAGGACTGGTTAGGTCTGTCTCCTTCTCAGGTGTTGTCTCTGTGATCTTTGTCTGCCTGTAGTTTTGCCTTTTCATGGTGATAGAGATAGTTTGCAGAGCTGGTACGAGTGACCGCTGGAAGAGCTTCCCTTCTTGTTGGTTTGTGGCCTTCCTCTCCTGGGAGAATAGCGACCTCTAGTGGCTTATGCTTGTCAGCTGTGAGCAGACAGGGCTTCTGCTAACTGCCCGTTTGCTATGGAGTTTATCTCCTCTGTTGCTGTGGGCTTGGCCTGGCTGGGGCTGCTCCTCCAAAGTGGTGGAGCCCCGTTGGAGGGGGAGCGGCCGTGAGGCTATTTATCTCCGTAACAGGCCTCTGTGCTCCCTGTTGCCCAGGGGGTTAGAGTGCCCAGAGATCCCCAGATTCCCTGCCTCTGGTCTAAGTGTCCTGTCCTACCCCTTTAAGACTTCCGAAAAGCACTCTCTAAACCAAAACATCAACAATGAGAGAGGGAACAGAAAAAAGAAAAAAAAAGGAAATAATACGTGATTTATTTTTTGTCCTCAGGTGCCGGTCCCAGGCACCCGCTCACTGGTCCAGCTGCCCTGCCTCCATAGCACCGGGGTCCCTGTCCCTTCAAGGCTTCCAAAAAGCACCCGCCCACTGGTCCCACAGGGAAAAACGTGCAATATTCTTTGTCCTCAAGCGCTGGTCCCAGGCACCCACTCACCGGTCCTGCTGCTCTGCCTCCCTAGCAGCAGGGTCCCTGTCCCTTTAAGGCTTCCAAAAAGCACTCACCAAAAAGAGGGAAAAAAAGGGGGAAAATGCGTGATTTCCTCCATCCTCAGGCACCGGTCTTAGGCACCTGCCCTCCGTTCCCGCAGGGAAAAAACACGGGATATTCTTTGTCCTCAGACGCCGGTCCCAAGCACCCATTCACTGGTCCCGCTGCCCTGCCTCCCTAGCACCAGGGTCCCTGTCCCTTCAAGGCTTCCAAGAAGCACTCGCCAAAAAGAGAAAAAAAGAAAAAGAAAAAAGGGGAAAAACGCGCGATTTCCTCCATCCTCAGGCACTGGTCCCAGGCACCCACTCACCAGTCCTGCTGCTCTGCCTCCCTAGCAATGGGATCCCTGTCCCTTTAAGGCTTCCAAAAAGCACTCGCCAAAGAGAGAAAAAAAAAGGGGAAAAACGTGTGGTTTCCTACATCCTCAGGTGCCCGTCTCAGGCACCCTCCCACCGGTCCCGCAGGGAAAAATGCGCGATATTCTTTGTCCTCAGGCGCCAGTCCCAGGCACCTGCTCACCGGTCCTGCTGCTCTACCTCCCTAGCACCGGGGTCCCTGTCCCTTTAAGGCTTCCAAAAATCACTCGCCAAAAAGAGGGAAAAAAAGGGGGAAAACGCACGATTTCCTGCATCCTCAGTCGCCGGTCTCAGGCACCCACCCACCGGTCCCGTAGGGAAAAACGCGCGATATTCGTTGTCCTCAGGTGCCGGTCCCAGGCACCCACACACCGGTCCCGCCGCCCTGCCTCCCTAGCACCGGGGTCCGTGTCCCTTTAAGGCTTCCAAAAAGCACTCGCCAAAAAAAAAAAAAAGAAAAACCGCTCCAGTTTCTTTCCACCCACTGGGAGCCGGGGGGAGGTGTGCTCGGGTCCCGCCAGGCAGGGGCTTGTATCTTACCCCCTTCACATGGTGCTGGGTTCTTGCAGGTGTGGATGTGGTCTGGATGTTGTCCTGTGTCTTCTGGTCTCTATTTTAGGAAGGGTTTTCTTTGTTATATTTTCACAGCTCTATGTGTTTTTGGGAGGAGATTTCCACTGCTCTACTCACGCCACCATTCTGGCTCCGCCCCCCTGGATGATCTTTTTGTTGTATTTTTTAAATTTGATTTGCTAATATTTTGTTGAGTATTTTTGCATCTATATTCATCAGGTATATTGGCCTGTAATTTTCTTTTTTGTGGTGTCTATGCCTGGTTTTGGTATTACAGTGATGCTAGCCTAGCCTCGTAAGGTAAGTTTGGAAGTATTCCCTCCTCTTCTATTTTTCGGAAAACTTTAAAGAGGATGGGTATTAGGTCTTCTGTAAATGTTTAATAAAATTCATTGGTGAAGTCATCTGGTCCATGGGTTTTGTTCTTAAGTAGTTTTCTCATAAACAATTCAATTTCATTACTGTTAACTGGTCTGTTCAGATTTTCTGTTCCTTCCCGGGTCAGTCTTGGAAGGTTCTATTTTTCTAGAAAGTCCATTTCTTCTAGATTATACAATTTGTTAGCATATAATTTTTCAAATTCTTTGTATTTCTGTGGTGTCCATAGTGATTTTTCCTTTCTCATGTCCGATTCTCTTTGTGTACACTCTCTTTTTCTCTTGGTAAGTCTGGCTAGGGGTTTATCTGTTTTATTTTCTCAAAACACCAGCTTCTGCTTTCATTGTTTCTATTGTTTTATTCTTCTTTTATTTCTGCTCTAAGCTTTATTATGTCTCTCATTCTACTGACTTTGGGCCTCATTTGTTCTTTTTTTTCTAGTTTAATTGTACGTTTAGACTGTTCATATGCGATTGTTGAGTAAGCCTGTATTGCAATATAATTCCTCTTAGCTCAGCCTTTGCTGCATCCCACAGATTTTGCAGTGTTGAATTATTGTTTTCATTTGTCTCCATGTATTGCTTGATATCTTTTCATTTGGTCATTGATCCACTGATTATTTAGGAGCATGAAATTAAGCTTCCATGTGTTTGTGGGCTTGTTTTCTATGCATAATTTATTTCTAGTTTTATACCTTTGTTGTTTGAGAAACTGGTACAATTTCAATCTTTTTTAATTTGCTGAGGTTCTATCTATAGCCTAGTATGATCTACTCTTGAAAATGTTCCATGTACACTTGAGAAGAATGTGTATCCTGCTGCCTTTGGGTGGAGTGTTCTGT
This sequence comes from Manis javanica, assembly GCF_040802235.1. Classification (NCBI taxonomy): domain Eukaryota; kingdom Metazoa; phylum Chordata; class Mammalia; order Pholidota; family Manidae; genus Manis; species Manis javanica. The sequence continues at coordinate 55,177,932 of NC_133168.1, forward strand.
AGCTGTCTGTTAGATCCATCAGTTGTCTTCTTATTTTCTGTCTGGTTGATCTGTGCTTTGGAATGAGTGGTGTGTTGATGTCCCCTAAAATGAATCCATTGCTTTCTATTTCCCCCTTTAATTCTGTTAGTGTGTTTCACATATGTAGGTGATCCTGTGTTGGGTGCACAGATATTTATAATACTTATATTCTCTTGTTGGACTGCCCCCTTTATCATTACATAAGGTCCTTCTTTGTCTCGTAACTTTGTTTTGAAGTCTATTTTATCTGATACAAGCACTGCAACTCCTTTTTTCTCCCTATTAGTTGCATGAAATATCTTTTTCCATATCTTTACTTTCAGTCTGTGTATGTCTTTTGCTTTGAAGTCTCTTGTAGGCAGCATAGACAGGTCTTGTTTTATTAATCCATTCAGTGACTCTATGTCTTTTGATTGGTGCATTCAGACCATTTACATTTAGGGTAATTATTGATAGATATGTACTTACTGCTATTGCAGGCTTTAGATCTGTCATTACCAAAAGGTCAAGGGCAGCTTCCTTACTAACAGTCTAACTTAACTCAGTATGCTATTACAAATACAATCTATTGGGTTTTCTCCCCCTCCTTTTCCTTCCTCCTCCATTGTTTATATATTAGGTATCATATTCTGTACTCTGTCTATCCCTTGACTGACATTGGGGGTAGCTGATTTGATTTTGCATATGCTTAATAATTAAGCAGTCTACTTTCTTTACTGTGGTTTTATTTCCCCTGGTGACAGCTATTTAGCCTCAGGAACACTTCCATCTAGAGCAGTCCCTTGAAAATACACTGTAGAGACAGTTTGTGGGAGGTAAGTTTTCTTAGCTTTTGCTTATCTGGAAATCCCTCTTTCAAATTTAAATGATAATCTTGCCGGGTAGAGTATTCTTGATTTAAGGCCCTTTTGTTTCACTGCTTTAAATATATCATGCCACTTCTTTCTGACTTTGAAGGTTTCTGTTGAGAAGTCTGATGGAAGCCTGATGGATTTTCCTCTGTATTTGATATTTTTCCTTTCCCTGGCTGCTATTGATACTGTCCTTATCCTTGATCTTTGCCATTTTAATTATTAAATGTCTTGGTATTGTCTTCCTTGGGTGCCTTGTGTTGGGAGATCTCTGCACTTCCATGGCCTGAGAAATGATATCATTCCTGAGATTGGGGAAGGTCTCAGAAATTACCTACTGAAAGACACTTTCTAACCCTTTTTCTCTTCTTCTTCTTGGTACCCCTATAATGCAAATATTGTTCCATTTGGATTGGTTGTACAATTCTCCCAATATTCTTTCATTCCTAGAGGTCCTTTTTTCTGTTTCTCAGTTTCTTTGTACTCCTGTTCTCTAATTTCTATTTCATTTACCATTTCCTCTACTTTAACATGCTTTTAAATCCCTCCATTGTGTTTCATTTCAGAAACTGATTTCTTCAACATTTGTATTTTATTCCTGAATTCTTCTCTGATTTCTTGAATATTTTTCTGTAGCTCCGTGAGCATGTTTATGATTTTTATTTTGAACTTTCTTTCAGGAAGATTGATGAGTTGTTTCACTTGGGCCTTTTTCTCATGTTTGTGAGATTTGGGGTTGAGCCAGGTTTCTTTGATGTTTCACATTTGTAGGTGGTGCCCTCTAGTGCCCAGAAGTTCTACTCTCTGGAGCTGTGCAGTCCCTGGAGTGGTGGTAGGCGTCACAGTTGAGCAGCACTGGGGTCTGTTAGGAAGAAAGAGCTCTTTTCTGATTCCCAGCTGCAGTGTCTGCCCCCACTGCCAGGACCAGTGGGCCAAGTGCACAGGGAGAAGCCTCTGTGCTTTACACCTGGTAGAGGCCGTACGGAGGGCCATCCTCTTGCTGGCCTGGTGCAGTCGCGGGTGTGGCCAGTTTGCGATCTGGTCCCAACCAGAAGGCGCTTGGGGGAGTGGGAGGGGGGGTCTTGTAGCTATGTAGCCAGCCAGTAGGATGGAGCACCTGAAGCTCCTGATAATTCCCAACCTGCAGGACAGAATGCCCCCATACAATTTGTCCACTTGTACTCTCCTGAGAAGCAAGCTCTGCACAATCCTTGCCCCTTTGGCAGCCCTCTCGCTGTTAGGATGTCTCTCAGACTACCTACCTTTTTGTCCGTGATTGGCCAATTGTAGATATGTTTCCCACAAGCAGCTGGAATCTGTCCCTCCGGGTATTCCATGTTTTAGCTTTCCAACCCTTCTCATCTCCCGAGCACCATGTGATGTACGTCTGTGCTCCCAGAGAAGTACTCCATAGCTGGGTGTTCAGTAGTCCTAGGCCTCCACCCCCTCCCCACTCCATTCCTCTTTCTCCCTCCAGTGAGCTGGAGTGGGGAAACGGCTTGGGTCCCTCTGGATCATGGCTTTGGTACTTTACCCTTTTCCTTGAGTACTATTTTCCCCATGTGTAATCAGTCTACCACAGCCTTCTTTCCTATTGCTCTTTCAGAATTAGATGTATTTGCTAAATTTTCATATATGTGGTTTTAGGAGGTTTCTGTCTCACCTCTCACGCCGCCATCCTTAATCCAATCTCCCCTCATGCTTTTCAACCCACAAACCAACACCGTAGAGCACAAGCGATGAAGAGTGGTTTTAATAGTAAAGGCTGCCAGGGCAGCAATCTACTCCTCACCTGCTCAGGCCTCCATGAGTCCCAGGCTTGTGTACAGAGCTGAGGCCTCCTAAACACAATTTTACAATTACTTTAAAACTTTAAGTATTAATACTAAGAGCAAGATTTTCCTCGACATTAGTTGAAAATTAAATTCTCCTGAAAATTTTTGTACAATAAAATTATGTAAAAGTTGAGAGCTACTACCTACACATTCGACATTTGTAAATTGCCATTTACCAGCAGTGATATATTAAAAAATAAGTTAAATGTTTATAGTCTCAAAACATTTTTGTTTGAACGTTTAATTTATATAAAAAATCTGTTATGCTTAGTGTTTGAACCCAAAGGTATTAGTTTTCAACTACTCATACTCATAAAAATGAACTGCTGCTTGATCTTTCTGGCTTCATAATTTTAGGATTCATGACTTGATTCTGTAATGTTTGGATACAACCATTTGTTCACAAGTAGGTATGTCTGGTCTCTTATCAATCACTTAAAAAGAGTTGTTAAAAAGAACAACTAGAATAGGGATTTTGGGAAGATGGCAGCATGAGTAGGCCAGCGGAAATCTCCTCCTAAAACCATGTATATTTTTTAAAATACAACAAATAAAACTACTGCTAACAGAGAGAGCAGAGGATACAGTACAACTGCCAGGCTACATCTACATCTGCGAGAACAGTTTCTCAAGAAGGGGGTAAGATACAAGCCGCAACCCGGTGGGACCCATGCGCTCCCCCCACCCGAGCTCATCAGCAGGAGGAAAGGAGTTGGAGCGGAGAGGGGGTGGAAGCCCAGGACTACTAAGTAACCAAAGCTAGTAATCCGCACCGGGAGTACAGACACACATTGCATGCAGTGCTGGGTATTAGGAAAACAGAAAGTAACATCTGCGGGCGGGTTCCCGCAGCTGGCTCCCCTGGAACAAAAGAAAAGCAAGTGCTTTTTCAAAGTCTTAAAGGCTCAGCAGCCTCACAGCTCCATGGAATAGTCCCGGCACACTAAGCCCAGCAGCTGGGAACCCTAGGGAACATCAGGCGCCGTAACTTCCTGGGAGGCAACAAAGCTCTGAAGCGCCTTATGGCGATAAACAGCCTGCCGTTCATTCCCCCTTCATTTTGACCCCAGCAGAGTAGCCGGGGAGTGGCTGCGCCCACAGCACCCACCCAGAGCCTCCTCCCAGCGCGCATCTGCCCAGGCCACCGTCGGCACGCACATGCACAGGGCAGGCAGAGGAAGCAGGGGTAAGGCGAGAAGCAGTGCTGTTCTCAAAGGAGAGCACACCAGGCATACCTGCCTCTCCCTGCAGGGTTCTGGGATGACCCGCCTGCCACGGCTCAGGAAATTAACCCGGAGCCTGCTCCTGGTGTGCAGGTAACCGGCACAAGCAGCGGAGAAGGGCAAGGCGACAAGCAGGCAGGAAGGGACTTTGTTCTCCCAGCTAATACACGCACTACCTGCCTATGACTACCTCTATCACCATGAAAAGGCAGAAGAATTTGGACCAGTCCAGAATTACCCAGACAACCCCTGAGAGGGCCTGGGGAGACAGATACAACCAATCTTCCTGAAAAAGAATTCAAAATAAAGGTCATAACCATGTTGATCGACCTGCAGAGAAACATGCAAGAGCTAAAGGATCAACTTAGGAGGGAGAATACAGAAATAAAACAATCTCTGGAAGGACTTAAGAGAGCAGACTGGATCAGGTGCAAGAGACCATAAATGGAATACAAATCAGAGAACAGGAATACAGAGAAGCCAAGGCAGAGAGAGATAAAAGGATCTCCAGGAATGAAAGAATTTTAAGAGAACTGTGTGACCAAATGAAATGGAACAATATCTGCATTATAGGAGGTACCAGAAGAAGAGAGAGAAAAAGGGAAAGTGTCTTTGAAGTAATAATTGCAGAAAACTTCCCCAAACTGGGGGAGAAAATTGTCTCTCAGTCCATGGAAGTCCAGAGATCTCCCAACACAAGGAACCCAAGGAGGACAACACCAAGACATATAATAATTAAAATGGCAAAGATCAAAGACAAGGACAGAGTACTAAAGGCAGCCAGAGAGAGAAAAAAATGTCACCTACAAAGGAAAACCCATCAGGCTATCACCAGACTTCTCAACAGAAACTTCACAGGCCAGAAGAGAATGGCATGGTATATTTAATGCAATGAAACAGAAGAGCCTTCTAAAAACCAATACTGTATCCAGCACAATTATCATTTAAATATGAAGGAGGGATTAAACAATTCCCAGACAAGCAAAAGTTGAGGGAATTTGCCTCCCATAAACCACCTCTACAGGATACTTTAACAGACTGGTCTAGATGGAAGCACTCCTAAGGCAAAATAGATGTCACCAGAGAAAATAAAATCACACCAAAGAAAGCAGACCAACCAAATACTAAAGGCAAAAAATAAAATCAATTATGCACAAAAGCAGCCAAAGGAAACACAAAAGACTACACTTTAAAACACCTAACATATAAAGAATGGAGGAGGAAGAATAAGAAGGGAGGGAAATAAAAAATCATCAGACTGTGTTTACAATAGCTTAATAAGAAAGTTAAGTTAGACGATTAGATAGTAAAGAAGTTACCCATGAACCGTTGGTAACCATGAATCTAAAGCCTGCAATGGCAGTAAGTACATATCCTGAATGCACCAATCAGAAGACACAGAGTAATAGAATGGATAAAAAAGCAAGACCCATCTATACCCTGCTTACAAGAGACTCACCTCAAACCCAAAGACACACACAGACTAAAAGTCAAGGGATGGAAAAAGATATTTCATGCAAACAATACAGAGAAAAAAGCAGGTGTTGCACTACTTGTATCAGACAAAATAGACTTCAAAACAAAGAAAGTAACAAGAGATAAAGAAGGACATTACATAATGATAAAGGGCTTAGTCCAACAAGAGGATATAACCATTATAAATACATATACACCCAATACAGGAGCACCAACATATGTGAAACAAATACTAACAAAACTAAAGGAGAAAACAGAATGCAATGCATTAGTTCTAGGAGACCTGAACACACCACTCACTTCAAAGGACAGATCCACAAGACAGAAAATAAGGACACGGAGGCACTGAACAACACACTAGAACAGATGGACCTAAAAGACATCTACAGAACTGTACACCCAAAAGCAGCAGGATACACATTATTCTTAAGTGCACATGGAACATTTACCAGGATAGACCACATACTAGGCCACAAAAAGAGCCTCAGTAAATTCAAAAAGATTGAAATTCCACCAACCAACTTCTCAGACCACAAAGGTATAAAACAAGAAATAAATTGTACAAAAAAACAAAAAAGGCTCACAAGGACATGGAGGCTTAACAACATGCTCCCAAATAATCAAAGGATCAATGACCAAATTAAAAGAGATCAAGCAATATATGGAGACAAATAACAACACTAAGCCACAACTTCTGTGGGATGCAGCGGAGGCAGTACTAAGAAGAAAGTATATAGCAATTCAGGCCTATTTAAAGAAGGAAGAACAAACCCAAATGAATAGTCTAACATCACAAGTATCGAAACTGGAAAAATAAGAACAAATGAGGCCTAAAGTCAGCAGACAGAGGGACATAATAAAGATCAGAGAAGAAATAAATATAATTGAGAAGAATAAAACAACAGAAAAAAATCAATGAAACCAAGAGCTGGTTTTTTGAGAAACTAAACAAAACAGATAAGCCCCTAACAAGACTTATTAAGAGATTAAGAGAATCTACACACATACACAGAATCAGAAATGAGAACGGAAAAGTCATGACGGACCCCACAAAAATACAAAGAATTATTAGAGAATACTATGAGAATCTACATGCTAACAAACTGGAAAACCTAGAAGAAATGGACAACTTCCTAGAAAAATACAACCTTTCAAGACTGACCAAGGAAGAAACAGAAAATCTAAACATACCAATTACGAGCAACAAAATTCAATCAGTAATCAAAAAACTACCCCAGAATAACAGTCCCAGGCCAGATGGGTTTACTGCTGAATTTTATCAGATATATAGAGAAGACATAATACCCATTCTCCTTTAAGTTTTCCAAAAAAAGAAGAGGAAGGAATACTTTCAAACTCATTGCATGAAGCCAGCATCACTATAATACCAAAACCAGGCAAAGACCCCACTAAAAAAGAAAATTACAGACCAATATCCCTGATGAACATAGATGCAAAAATACTCAACAAAATACTAGCAAATTGAAATAAAAAATACATCAATATCATACACCATGATCAAGTGGGATTCATCTCAGAGATGCAAGGATGGTTCAACATTCGAAAATTCATCAACATCACCCACCACATCAACAAAAAGGACAGAAACCACATGATCATTTCCATAGACACTGAAAAAAAGCATTGGACAAAACTCAACATCCATTCATGATAAAAACTCTCAACAAAATGGGTATAGAGAGCAAGTACCTCAACATAATAAAGGCCATATATGATAAACCCACAGCCAACATCATACTTAACAGTGAGAAGCTGAAAGCCTTTCCTCTAATATCGGGAACAGGACAAGGATGCCCACTCTCCCCACTGTTATTTAACATAGTACTGGAGGTCCTAGCCACGGCAATCAGACAAAACAAAGAAATACAAGGAATCCAGATTGGTAAATAAGAAGTTAAACTGTCACTATTTGCAGATGACATGATATTGTACATAACAACCCTAAAGACTCCACTCCAAAACTACTAGAACTAATATCTGAATCCAGCAAAATTGCAGGATACAAAATTAATACACAGAAATCTGTTGCTTTCCTATACACTAATGATGAACTAGCAGAAAGAGAAATCAGGAAAAAAATTTCATTTACAATTACATTAAAGAATAAAATACCTAGGAATAAACCTAACCAAGGAAGTGAAAGACCTATACCCTGAGAACTACAAGACACTCTTAAGAGAAATTAAAGAGGACACTAACAAATGGAAACTCATCCCATGCTCTTGGCTAGGAAGAATTAATATCATCAAAATGGCCATCCTGCCTAAAGCAATCTACAGATTCATTGCAATCCCTATCAAAATAGCAACAGCATTTTTCAGCAAACTGGAACAAATAATTTTAAAATTCATATGGAACCACCAAAGACCCCGAATAGCCAAAGCAATCCTGAGAAGGAAGAATTAAGCAGGGGGGATCTTGCTTCCCAACCTCAAACTCTACTACAAAGCCACAGTAGTCAAGACAATTTGGTACTGGCACAAGAACAGACCCACAGCCCAGTGCAACAGGCTAGAGAGTCCCGATATTATCCCAAACACATACAGTCAATTAATATATGATAAAAGAGCTATGGACATACAATGGGAAATGACAGCCTCTTCAACAACTAGTGTTCACAAAACTGGACAGCTACATGTAAGAGAATGAAACTGGATCATTGTCTAACCCCATATACAAAAGTAAATTCGAAATGGATCAAAGACCTGAACGTAAGTCATGAAACCATAAAACTCTAAGGAAAAAACATAGGCAAAAATCTCTTGGACATAAACATGAACAACTTCTTCATGAACATATCTCCCCGGGCAAGGGAAACAAAAGCAAAAATGAACAAGTGGGACTATATAAAGCTGAAAACTTCTGTACAGCAAAGGACATCACCAATAAAACAAAAAGGCATCCTACAGTATGGGATAATATATTCATAAGTGACATATCCGATAAAGGATTGACATCCAAAATATATAAAGAGCTCACACACCTCAACAAAAAGCAAATAATCCAATTAAAAAATGGGCAGAGGAGGTAAACAGACAGTTCTCCAAAGAAGAAATTCAGATGACCAATAGACACATGAAAAGATGCTCCACATCGCTAGTCATCAGAGAAATGCAAATTAAAACCATAATGAGATATCACCTCACACCAGTAAGGATCACCACCATCCAAAAGACAAACAACATGAACAGTTGGCGAGGATGTGGAGAAAGAGGAACCCTCCTACACTGCTGGTGGGAATGTAAATTAGTTCAACCATTGTGGAAAGCAGTATGGAGGTTCCTCAAAAAGCTCAAAATAGGAATACCATTTTACCCAGGAATTCCACTCCTAGGAATTTACCCTAAGAATGCAGCAGCCCAGTTTTGAAAAAGACATATGCCACACCTACGTTTATTGCAGCACTATTTAGAATAGCCAAGAACTGGAAGCAACCTAAGTGTCCATCAGTAGATGAATGGATAAAGACGTGGTACATATACACAATGGAGTATTATTCAGCCATAAGAAAACAAATCCTACCATTTGCAACAACATGGATGGAGCTAGAGGATATTATGCTCAGTGAAATAAGCCAGGTGGAGAAAGACAAGTATCAGATGATTTCACTCATCTGTGGAGTATAAGAACAAAGGAGAAAAACTGATGGAGCAAAACAGCAGCAGACTCACAGAACCCAAGAATGGACTAACAGTTACCAAAGAGAAAAGGACTGGGGAGGATGGGTGGGACTGGGGAAGATGCTCAGTGAAATAAGCCAGGTGGAGAAAGACAAGTATCAGATGATTTCACTCTTCTGTGGAGTATAAGAACAAAGGAGAAAAACTGATGGAGCAAAACAGCAGCAGACTCACAGAACCCAAGAATGGACTAACAGTTACCAAAGAGAAAAGGACTGGGGAGGATGGGTGGGAAGGGAGGGAAAAAGAAAGAGGGCATTATGATTAGCATGTATAATGGGGGGCACAGGGAGGGCTGTACAACACAGAGAAGACAAGTTGTGACTCTATAGCATCTTACTACACTGATGGACACAGACTGTAATGGAGTATGTGGGGGGCACTTGGTGATGGGGGGAGTCGTTAACATTATGTTCCTCATGTAATTGTAAATTAATACTACCAAAATTTAAAAAAAAATTTTTTTAATCTAGAACGGAATAAAGGATGACCTTTCAGTCTTATTCTTCTTCTGCCATCCAGATAGTCCAGCTACACATCAGTATGCATGTTCCCATTTAATTTTTTAGCAATAATCACCTTACAATTTTCAATATTGTCATGGTGCAAGTATCAGTAGTAAAAGAATTATAAAACTTCTAAATAACTGATTTTGATTATCTTACAGCTAATAGCAAATTATTTGTCATCCAAAGATTTGGCATATGGCATAAGCCTTAAAAAAAGTCTAAGTTCATTCGTATCTCAATGTTGGAAGAAGTGCAGCAATAATGTGGTGTTTCTTTTTAATTATCACTGGTAATTTCAGTTGCTAATATACAGTTTAATAAAGCAAGCACCTGAGAGTAAAACGTATCTCTCAATCTTGAACAAGTAATCCAGAGAAGTAGAACAAGTTCAACTTCAAGTAGCAAAGCGTTCCTCACAGGGAGATAACCAGATTCTCTCTAGTTCTTTAAGGAAAACTTGCTATTTACAGGGTGCCTTTTCTACTCTTTAAACACCTAGCTGTCAAATACCAGCTCACTCTCAGTCATCTACATAACCTACGATTTTTTATCTACTGGCTCCTGTTCTGTCCTCTAAATATGGAACATGTTAAAATGCTGATGCTAGAGTATGGAGGTTCATCAAAATGCTCAAAACAGACCTACCATTTGACCCAGGAATTCCACTCCTAGGAGTTTACCCTAAGAATGCATCAATCAAGTTTGAGAAAGACAGATGCACCCCTATGTTTATCGCAGCACTATTTACAATAGCCAAAAATTGGAAGCAACCTAAATGTCCATCGGTAGATGAATGGATAAAGAAGATGTGGTACATATACACAATGGAATACTACTCAGCCATAAGAAGAGGGAAAATCCCACCATTTGCAGCAACATGGATGGAGCTGGAGAGTATTATGCTCAGTGAAATAAGCCAAGTGGAGAAAGAGAAATACCAAATGATTTCACTCATCTGTGGAGTATAAGAACAAAGCAAAAACTGAAGGAACAAAACAGCAGCGGAATTACAGAATCCAAAAATGGACTAACAGGTACCAAAGGGAAAGGAACTGGGGAGGATGAGTGGGCAGGGATGGATAAGGTGGGGGGAGAAGAAAGGGGGTATTAAGATTAGCATGCATGGACGAGGATGGAGAAAGGGGAGGGAGGGCTGTACAACACAGAGAGGACAAGTAGTGATTCTACAACATTTTGCTATGCTGATAGACAGTGACTGTAATGTGGTTTTTAGGAGGAACTTGGTATAGGGGAGAGCACAGTAAACAGTATTCTTCATGTAAGTGTAGATTAAAGATTTAAAAAAAAAGGGGGGGATTACTCCTTGATAGGATAAAACTGTTGGTAAATCAAAGATTAACACATGCTTTAAATATCCTTAATTTTGATCACTTAAAGGGTGTCAGATGATCGGCTATGGAGGTACTCTTTTCTGATAATATTCCTTTCTCTTAATAAAAATAAAAAAAATTAAAAATTAAATAAAAAAAAAAAGAGCAGTTCCTGTGTGCTGACCTCCAATGAGTTCTACACAGTGGTATAGAGGGCATGTCGAAGTGTGGGCAAAGGGTCTGTTTGTTTTTATGCAGAAGATCAAGGCCTAGCTTGGCTACCCAGAAAATGAACTAAGATACGATATGAGGAGAAGCTTCCGGCATCAGCACTCTCTGGAGGACTCGTGCCAGGGGATGATCATCAAAAAGCCTCCACAGGGATCCGAGCGATGCTGCGGTTGTGGCTGCGTCCATCCCACCGTTTACTGGACTTGCCACTGGAATGAGGAAGGAGATGTCTAGCCTGGCCTGTGCATACAGTGAGACAATGAATTCGAGTGGATCTGTACTGCTAGAACTCAACCAGGAGTTGGGAGGGGTGCAAGTTGTAGCGCTCCAAAATCTTACGACTATAGACTATCTACAGTTAAAAGAACATATGGGATGTGAACAGATCCCAGAAATGGGTTAATTTGTCTGATTTCTCTCAGACTGTTCAAGTACAGTTGGACAATATCCATCATATCATAGACAAATTCTCACAAATGCCTAGGGTGCCTAACTGGTTTTCTTGGCTTCACTGGAGATGGCTGGTAATTATAGATTTGCTTAGTTTATGTCACCATATTCCTATTATGTTAATATGTGTGCGAAAGGTAGTTAGTAGTTTAAAACCTATTCATGCTTAAGGTACTCTACAAGAAGGTATGTCAAAGAAATAATCAATCCTCCCATGTTTTCTTCCATATTCTACCTCTATAGCTTTTCTTCTTCCTTCCTAATTACAACCCTTAAATAGAATTCATGCCTCATATCGAATTTACCGAGCATCATAATTCCTCCAGGCGGTAAAGATACCTCAAGACAAGTGCTGGGCATAGAAGCCACAGGGCATAAATCTGCAAAGAGGTAAAAAGCTAACCTTCTCAAACAATATGGCTTCTCTCTCACTTACCAACTTTACATCTCCCTGTATGGCCCCAGAAAATGACTGGTTAGCCAGAGACGGGTAAGATTCCTCAAGGGAGGAACAACCTAAGACAGGCACAGTCGCAGGGGGGCCATCAGGTGAGAAATTGGGGATCAACAGTGGTGAGGCTTAGAACCTCAGCCCCCCGTTTTGAGAGAAATCTGCATCCGTGGATGTTTTAAGGCCCTTGTCTAGCTTGGATTAACATAGTCTACAGGCACACACCTGATCATCTACAATTGCTCTCTTACAACACTATGTTTTCTACCTTTATCTTGCATCTACCTACCACTTCAGCGTTTTATTAAAAAATAAAAATAATAATAATAATAAAGGGAGAAATGTGGGATCCACATAAAAATCAAACGAATATTCATATCTGACCTGATTGTTTATAATTCATAATGCGTGATCAAAACCGAAAGTTTCTGTGATGAATGCCCTTGTACTGTTCACCATGTAAGAACTTACTATGTAAGAATTCGTTCACCATGTAAGAACTTGAACTTGTTCGTTATGCGTCAGAAGATTGGAGACTGACGAGAATTAGGCTTGAGATGGATTAATGATTGTGCATTGAGCATTGACCCCCCCCATACAGAATTTTATTATTGTTAACAACCATTTGATCAATAAATATGAGATGCCCTCCCCCCCCAAAAAAAAAGCAAGGCACAGGTAAAGGACTGTCTTAATATGGATTTTGGTAATTTTATAACTGCTGATAGTTTGAATATGCTCTTATATGATCAAATCCTTGACACCAACATTTGCTCTAGCATCTTAGTACCTGCTACATATTCCTATACTGTGAACTCAGATACTGCAGTACAGTATTTCTAAAGAATACCTGAGCAGCTGACTAGCCTCTGTGGCCTCCCACATATTTGTACTTTTAGTTCAAATCCAGAACTGTTATCACGGCTGCATTCAAACTAGTTGTCTTTGCTTTGCACTTTTATTTTTTGACTAAATATTTTTATTTGCTTCCTGTCCTTGAAACTTGAGCTAAATTAAAGGAATATTCAGAAAAAAAAAATGCTGATGCTAGGCAAAGTGACATCAAATGCCCTTCCGGTTCCTACATGATTAGTTTAACTATTTCCTTTCAAAGGGAAGGCCCTTTAAGTACTTTGATGACTGCTATCAAGGACCCAGCTCAGTCATCAGTTTCCTATAATAAACAAACCTTTTCACAGGAAACTATTTAAGACTTCAAGCTCCTGGTTCCTCTTCCTTTAAATATATGATTAAATGTTTTCTTAAAAACACGGTACTCCAAAACAACACTAAGAGGTAACTTGAGCCACGTGTAAAAAAGATGAATGACATAACTCTGCTGTTCACTGCAATCTGAACCCTCTCTGATTCAGAATATTTTTAAATCACCTTAAACTGCTTTAGCAGTGGCCATCAAATAAATTGTCTTATACTAATCAAACTTCTTATACATATGCAGTTATCATGCTATCCATTTATATACTCAAGGGGAATTTATTACACACTTACGTATATGTGGACACAATGCACAATGCTAAACATTTATTCTGGCAAAGGAAGACACACAGGTAGAATGAGTTGCTAGCTTGAACAATGTGCTGCATTCACTGAGGACAAGAGCAATTTGTAATTTTTTGCAAGTGTGAAAGATTTTAAGATAGGCTAGTGAACAAGGAATAGGATATGCCATTAAGGCAAAAGCAGCTCACAGGGAATTCCTATAATTCATCTTAAGGTTTAGGAAGACATTAAAGGGTTTTTAGCTGAAAAATGACATTAATTTTACAAATGAAAAACTTTCCATAGATGACAATTGAAGAATGAAACTTAGGGGTCACAGAATCCAAGTTACAAGACTGCTGCAGTAGCTGAGGCCTCTTTACCACAGTATCATAGAAGCAAAGCCACTTTGCCTCTGAAAGTTGAATATAATCAGAAAATGTTTCAAAGATAATTGTATATTGACATTAACCAGTTAAAGTCTCTATTTTATACCTATCTTTTCATGCGTACATTTGGTGATGATTCACTTACTTTCAAAACAATTCAAAGATACTGTATTTAACATTCCCCTTATAGAGAAGCCTTAAAGTACCCTGGAAGCTTAATAAAAAGTTTACAGTTTTCCCTTGCCAGAAAGTAAAATAAAAATTATGACCGTCCATAAAGTAAACAATTATTCTTCAAAGGTGAGAGGGGTCTTTTTTTTGTAGTTCTTTACACTTGATGAAATTTGCAATTACTATCACAGTAACAGAAGTTATCATTTCATTGCCAAATACACAGTAGATACTGTGAATGTGAATCCTTCCAAGTCACCTAATTATACAGTGTACTATCATCTACTTTTATTACATAAAGGGCTCATTACTGTTAATTAGAATGTTGAGTAACCCTAAGAAATTACTAAGAGAAAACTGATTTCCATCCTTAGAGCAACAGCATTAAAACACACATGACCAAACCTTGTTTACTTGCAAGAATCTTATCTTCTGTATTTTTAAATGAGTGCAGCATATCAATTCACTGTTATTAAGACATCTAAAATATCCACAGGAAAAACATTTTTCTTACTTTTAATTAAGACACATTAAGTTTTTCTTCTAGTAGTGGTGAAGTGCTTTCCTAATAATGCTTATTCTGCCTCTCTTTTTTAAATAGTGGTATCTATTTTTAAAGGCTAAAGGATCCCAAGGTAACAACAATGTAAAAAGAACTAGCACCCTTAATGAAATGTACAATTTGGGCTTCATTCACATGACTGATGCATACTTTCATTACTCAAAGTTTGAAACATAAGGGATCCAGCTCCTAAACCTATACAATCTCTAAGGCTCTCAAATAAAATAATGAAAGACAACAACTAATTTTCATATTCTTAGATTCTAAGAAATTGAATACTAAGTAACAAGCCTTGATCATTTAAAACTTTACTAAAATAGACTCTTAATTTTTAATATCTACCTCAATAAATTAAACCATTTAATGATGATTTCAACCATCTGAGAACTCTAAATGTTAATAAACACTAAAATTTTGTTAATAAATGTATCACATCTACTACTCTAGACTGAGTCTAGTCAAATACAATCCCATGACAATGAAGTTTACTTCGCCAATTGCTGTCACTATTTAGCAACTTCATAAATTGAGACAGATCTCTGTACTTCTCTTTCTGAATGCGAAAGGAATATTGTTCAATATGGAAACAAGGTATAACCCAAAAGGATTCCAGTTGAAACCCAAAGAGACAAAAAAAAAAAAGTAAGTTAAATAAATGTCCCTAATAAATAAGTTTTATGCAGAACTCTGGTATATAACACTAATATTACCCAGCATAGTTAAGCATACACACAAAAGTTCTTATTCCTCTAACATAGTTTTAAAAGGATAATTTGCCATTTATATTAAGTCAAAATGCATTTATTTATCTTAGCACACAAATTTGAGTGAAAATGCTTTTGTTTAAAGCTGAAAGAACAGCCCACTTTACATTTCAAATAACTTGTAAGGGGCATGTAAGAATTACACCGCATCTACTCAAAATGAATGAACAAAGAATAACTTTAAAAAAAGCTTTTTAGTTACTGACTACATTTTTAGAAAGTAGTAATGCTGCTTCCCCACCACAGCATTATGGCCTACAAGTTTCTGTATTAACATAAACATAGGAGGGCTAGACTAGAAATCGGAATTCCTTATTCTCTAATAATGGTTTGGAATTAACCACAGTAAAATGTCCCATCTCCCCAGGGGAAACAAAACAGTAAACAGGAGTTTGAGAAGTTTTATAAAGTATTTATCAACCCCCCAAAAACCAAACTATACCAGTAATTTACTAACAGATGAGTTGATATTCTTAGATCTAGAAATAAGCCACAGAAATCAATCGTATAGAACAGACACAGAAATAGTCTCAAAATCAGGTAAACAAACACCAGCTACTACCACTTAATGACATTTTATTGGCATGACAATTTACAAGGGTCCCTGTTGCATTATACATCACACTGAGTAAGAATCGTTCAGCCGTCTACATTGATTTGTATTGGGGAGTATCTTTATTCAAATTGTAATTTAATGCCCAACACTTAATTTCAACTGTGACAAAAGGGAATAGTAATTCCTTAAAGTAGGCTGCAATTGGAAAACATATTTTGCTTTTTCTATCAAAATTCCTAAGATGTTGAAAGGTATACACACCTAAGGACTGAGTCATGGCCTTAAACAATTTTCAACCCTTTCTGGAAATATCCTTTGGTTCACTTTTACTTTCCTTCTTTAGGCAAAAGGAAATTTGTTAATGCAATTATCACAGAGTTACTATTTTCTAGCACTTTTAAACAAACATCCTTACCAAGAGGAACCATTCAGCTTTTATAACATGTCATGAAGTGTGGAGTTAAGTTGTGGTTTAAAAAAATAACACACAGGTTACCTTTCATATACTTGGCTCCGAAAAAGAACATCCACGATGGCATTCTATTGCAGAGTTCTATCACCCTTCCTAATTATGTTCTGGTAAGATACTCTTTCCTCAATTATGCTTAAGAGAATAAAAGTAAACAAATCACGTATATATTTGGGTTAAAGCAATGAACTGCATTTAAAATATAACTGGCTGATAGGACTTAGGCAGCTTTTATTCCCACTCCTTATTAAATAATTTCTCAGCAAATTCCTTAAGTAGAATAGCAAAACTGCACATTTATAATAATGCACAGAGATTCAGTATCTAACCAAGTAATAACTGTTAAAAGCTAAATTTGTGTGAAATAAAATGTCATGAAATTGTCCTGTGTTGGGGAGATCAAATCTATGTTGCTTTTAGCATGTAGTAGTGGTATTCTGACTAGGAGAAAACTGTCCTGATTAATGTTAACACATACTTGCTTTGACAGTTATTTCCTTTACTGTAACAATTTCAGAAAGACAAATTAAGAGAAATCATGCAACACTAAGAATCTTAGGGCCATAAACATCAGATTATTTGAGGTTTGTTTTTTTGTTCTCCCTCTAATAGCTCTTAGCAAATTCCCCTGGGCTGCAATGAAGGAGCTAGAAGCACTGTAAATCATCCAGTGAGAATGAAATAACCATACAATTTAAGATCCTTAAAAGCTTACATTAACAGAATAAGCATTATCTCCTTTTAATTCAAACATATACAACTAATTCTGTTGCTGGATTAACAAATGAAATTTGACTACTTTTATATATGCTCACAGAGCAGACAGACTTAACAATGAAATTTACTATTTTGGATTTTCCTTTGAAGAGCTATCAGCATAAACATAAAGATATTTCACATTTGAAAGATTATCTACCTGAAGAATAGAAGAACCCTTGGGAAGAAAAAGGCATTTTACAAACTGCAACTGAAATAGGGCAAAAAAATAAAAGCCAAGTTACATCAATGCTACAACAAAACTTCCTGTCAAAACTTTTATTGGTAACATTTGAAAAACAAGTTACTTAAAATACTACTAACGAACAGTATGTTCTGGTTGCCTGTTTTTGCTTATGGTTAAACTACAAACTAATGTTTCAGCTGCCCAAAAGCTCAAATAAGTAAGATATGAAATCAGGTACATCTTTTTAATGTATCAAGTTGTTCTGAAAGATAATCCTCTTCCATACCAACACCAAGACTATAAATTTTGTTCTGTTTTCTTTTAGTAAGATATTTGGTAGGAATGAGTTTTTTGTATTTATTGTTACCAACCAGCTTCCTTTCTCAAAGATTACTTGACATCTAAGACCATGACTCCAATTTTCAAATAAGAATAGAAACACTGAATTTTGTACCCAAATAATAAAGGCTTCCTATGAATGGTTTTTATAGGCCACTGCTTGCTTTCAGTAAAAAAAGATTTCTCATACTTTTCAGCTAACTTTTAATAGCTTGTACTTTTTAGCTATTGGCAAAGCTTTTTTTTCTTCTTGAACATTTGCTGAAGTGTTAAACTTAGTTTAACCAAAGTAACAACTTTTTCTGTGGTACACCTCAAAAATTAGTCACCCTACAATGTAGTGTGTTTGAATTAATGAGAATGTTAAACAGATGTATACAGTTAAAATAATTAGTGTGGTCTCTATAAACAACTTCTTTGGGGATTTGTATGTAGAGCTAACGTTTACTTCAGAATAAACATTAACAAACAGGGAGGGAAGAGAATCAGAACTTTCACAGAGCTGTACTTGACCATATCTTATAGACAAAGCAGAATTACAATGCATGTAACAAAACAGTAAAAGTATTTTTTTAAAAGTTGGTAGTTACAAATATGATACGTAACAATTTTCTACTTTATTTCAGTACAATTTTCAACATACAGTCTACTATTTTTCAAGATATTTGAAGACTTAAAACAAAATTTCTAGACTACTTGCAAACAGTAAAATTTAAGTAAAATGCTTACATTCTTATTTGAAAACAAAAATCAGGTAAAAAAATGGTGGGTGCAAGTTCTGCTCTCTGCTGCAATCTCACTTCAGATTTTCTATTCCTAAGAAAAAGAAAAAACAAAGATTAGCAAAAATGTGGAGAGTAAAAATGACCCATAAATAATTATTGTTCCTAAAAATTTAATAACTAATTGGACAACCAAACCCATACAGAAGAAAATCTGTTAGAATCAGTAACAAGTTGAAACTTTTTACCTTTTCTTCTTTGCGTCTGTCCTTCTTTTCTTCATTATTTTCCATGGTCTCTTCTTCATCTTCAACAATCCCGTCCCCTTGGTATTTGTCGTGAGTCCATTTTGGACTGCTACCTGATTTTTTGAAGTTAAAGCGCCCTCTGCCACGTTGAAAAGTACCACGACCTCTTCCTCTTTTGGCCCAATAATCCACACCATCATCTCTGTCATCATGCTACAGAAAGGTTAAAAACAAACACCACTGAAAAGTCTTTCTTAAAGGAAGACTGTTATACTCCCCCAATCGTAAGTCATGGTTTAAGTCTTCAGAACACTGGCCATATGAGACTTACTTTTATAAAACAAAAACCAACAAAGCTGAATTTTTCAACAAAAATATATTCCATTGTCAAAGCGATTAATTACATCCTACTGCTTAGTGACCCAAATATTGAGAGCTGCCCAGTTTTTGGGAGATCTGAACTACTAAATTACTGCCAATTTTCAAAATTTTTATCTTTTTTGCTTTCCATTATTTCAATCTAAGTCCACTTGTTAATATATGGTATGTAAATGAGATCAACTAGTATTTTTCCCAAAATAATTATCTTAGTCATAGAGAGTAACAGTCATAGAAATGTCTTTACATTATTACATTTCTAAATAAAATAGCTGGTACAAATTATACCTGAAATATAATAACAGATTTTAAAATCCTACTGAGACTTAAATCTAAGTCAATGTATGTTACACATCGATCTTCTAGGTTAGGGAATCTCACATGCCAAATCATGATGGTATGGTCACTGAAGAACTTACTCCTTCACCTGAAAATACTATAGCTATTACATTTCCCATCTTAATTTCTCATTAACTGTACCCAAATACAGATGTTTCCTGAATTACAAACTGTTCTTTTAAACAATCTGCATTACTGGGAAGTATCTGACTTTATAGGTAAGTATTAGATTCTTAAAAAAAAAAAACAAAGTTTTCCTGTAATTTAATTAACTGCTGCCCATCTCAAATTTGAAACTTTTTAACTCTACCACCTACAAAAATGAGAAATAAAGCAAAAATGACCCTTTATGAAAGGCCATAAGGCAAACAATGTTGTATAACACAGAATACTGGTCAACTGTTGCAAAGTTATTGAAACTTTTCCTCATGTATTATGATATAAGCACCTTTTTTAAAATACAGAATGTGCCTTGTGCATATTAATACATATCACCCTCCTGCATGACCTGAAAAGCTGTTACATAGATGTAATTAACAGACTGTATGAAAGAGCATTTATCAATTTCTAAAAATCTATCTTTACTAAACCACTAAAAGGTGACTAGAGGTGTGCATGACTCCATAATGAATTACCCAAGTATGAAATTACGTATGTCAGAAAGTTTAAATGTAAACCCAAAATAAACTATTTTAACATAGTCTGCTACTCAAAATAATGCCCACGCAACTATGTAACTTCAGGCTACCTTTCGGTAGCAGCACACCCAACTCTGGAGTTTGTGTTTTTTTGTTTGTAGCATGTACACAATATTCCTTGGATTTGTGGGAGAAAGCAAACGGGTTTTGGAGTCAGAGGCTTGAGTTTACATCTAAACAGAAACTGTGACTCGACATCCTCATTTTCAAAAAGGGAAATAGCCTTGAAGGAACAAAGATGACCTGTAAAACATGCCCAGTATGTAACATGCAAGAACCCAAATGGTAATAATAAGAATGTTTTTATTAGTAAGGATAAGGCATTGTTCTAAGCACTTTCCATGTATTCACTCATCTGATTCTCACAACTGCCCATGTAAAACACTGTTACTAATATCACTTTAGAATAAATAGAGGCACAGAGAAACTGATTAACTTGTCCAAGGCCACAGAGGTCCTCCTTTCCACTACCACTTATGCCCATCACCCACACAATATATATCCCTTAGATATCCTGGTGACAGTAAATGATTACCACATGAGGCGGCTTGGAGAAGAAATAGAAAATGGCAAACTAGACACTAGTTAAAATAGCCATTAATTTTAAATATAGAATCACCTGAAACTGAACAAAGAAAACAGTAGCTAGAAGATTGTTATTTTTCATATCCTGGAAGCTACCTAAGTGACGTTTTGATGCTAACCACACTAGCTCTTAATCTTCAACTTCTTAGACCCAAGAGTTCAGTCTTATTAAAATTTTTTAATAATTACTTCACATATGACAGAGGGCCAGACAAGTTAGATATTTATAATTATCTAACAGCCAAAAATGTTAACAAGAGAGGCCATATCAGAATCAAGACCTGTTGAATCCTCTTTTCTCTTTTACACAGAATGACCAAATATCAAAGAGTGTATGCATTAAAACTCCAACCCCACAGAACTCTTTTCTACCCGGGATTTTCTCTTCCTCAGAAGATACCAACCCAACACTGAGAACTTACCCATTTCAGTACTTTCCCACTTCCTCCAACTCTTCATATACTCACCCCTCTACAGAATTTTAGGTTCTAAGACTATTACCTTTCCTAGAGTACTTAGAATTGAAAACATTACTGTATCTTTGCACAAATCGAAGTTCTGAGATGGGATATTTCAGAAAAGAATTAAACAAGTGTTAGTATTACCCAGTAATGGAGGAAGAATGATACGGTGCCTTCAGAGCCCTGGCTCTGAAGCCCAATGCATGGGTTCAAATCCTGACCCCACTTCTACTAGCTATGCAACTTTGGTCAAGCTGCTCAATCTCTGTACCTTAACATTTTTTCATGTGTAAAAGTAAGTGGCAGCTCTACCTCAAAAGTATTTCCTTAGCACAAACTAAGTTAATACATGTAAAACATTTAGAATGATGCCTATAGCACAGTACACATGCTCAATAGTTATTACTGAGTACTGTTTAATTAATATGGACAAAATTTTTATGCTTGTCAATTATTCTGAAGAACCTAGGGGAATGTTTATATTTTCAACCAATTTTCTATTCCCAACTCCAGCGATCTAATGTTGAGTATCTCTTCAGATGATGCAGATAAATTCCTTTTAAATTTAAACATCCATGTAAAAGCCAAAGTTGTCAATTAAATTGCTTGTTAATTAAGAACTAAAACAATTAACTGTGGGAATTGATTTATAAGGAAAAAATGTATTAGTGTTAATTTTTTATCTAGTGAATATCAGCCTGTAACAAATGCTTGTGTATGTTTTATAAAGAAATAAAGAGCCCAGAAGAGCAACATACAAAATGTTACTGCTACTTACTAAGTACTAAGTGGCTAAATTCTTAAAATAACTCTTCTTGAATAGTGAAAAATACTGCCTAATTATAGGCTAACCTAAAATAATTATATTCCAATTAAAGGTAGTAACTATGATACCAGATTCTGAGAAAATGCCATAGGAAAGTGAAGGTCTGGCCTAAATTATTTTTAAAATGTTAAAAGAGATAATTAATTGCTAACTACTTGTCCACCTCTCATGACCCTCTTAACTTCTGACCTTTCACATTTGGTCTACTTACATGGCATTTTTACTCCAACTTTGAAAGGTTGGCCTTTTAATCTCCTCTCTTCTGACTGAGTGAACTCATCATGTCTTTAAATTGTGGCGTGTAAAATGATTTTTTTTTCTTTGTAATATCTTTATTAGCAGACTTCCCATTACACATTTCCATTTAATTTTTACTGGTCACTTCAAGAACAGAACTTAAATCTTCTTCTCGTATCGGCTTCTTTTCCCTGTATTCCTTATCTTAGAGATTCCTTCTTCTCACTACCCACCCCAACAAGAAGGTCCCTGTATAAGTTTCATAAATGTTACTTTAACTTTTCTCAGTCCTACCTCCTTAGTCAGACACTCACTATCAGATCTATTTGTTTTCCCAAGCATGTTCTTCTGAACTCTGGTTAAAACACAGATTTGCCAACTATCTAGCCATCTGAGTACTGGAGCCTCTGTACCATGTTTTCACTCCTGCTATATGCAGTTCACCGGACCATCTATTAGGTGAAAGACTCAAGTCAAGCTCCTCTATGAAGTCTCTCCCAACCACACTCTCCTTTGCAATAACCCAACCATATGTATTAAAATGTTTATTTCTTCACTACTAGTCTCCAAGCCAAGAACTAGAATCACATTTGTCTTTCCATGCGTAGTACTTAGCATAAACAGCAGTCTGTTAATACATAAATTCTCATATCAAAAACATGAGTTTTTTAAGTTTTTCCATAACTGAACAAAATGAATTTTACTTTCCAGATTGTCAACTCAAGCAACTCAAAACAAGCAAAAACTTCTCCTCAGAGGAGAGAGTATGGTGAGCAAACATTATACATAATGTACTTTATAAAAACTTAAACTCCTGGCCATTAAAATACCCAAGAGGCAAATGGAAATTTAATTTTTGTTAATAACTAAGTGCCCATTCTTTAAACAAAAATATAGATCTACTTCAGAATATAGCTCTGTCCTCTAAATGAGTGTTTCATGGACATTCAGGTTTATTCAAATATATTCATAAAAAGCCAAATGAAAGACATAATTCTACAAATTCATTACTATTTTCCTCCTTGATTCAAAAGTCTTCAGAACTAGTCCCTGAAACATGACTTCTGAGAAGCTATGACAAAAATGAATGTTTTTGGTAACAGTTTTGGTTACCAGACAACAATTTTGGTTATGCAACTAATAACCAATCTGATACTGAAGGTAGGAATCTGAATCTAGAAATCAAGTGTCTGTAAGGAAGGACAAATCCTTTTCCCCCATTCAAAACTGCAGAAAATTTCTATCATTATCCAGATAATCTTTCAGGACCCATCTTTTCTTGCTTCATCCCTTAAAAAACTACTTCAGAGAGAAAAGAATTTGAGGTGCATCAAATTACTATATCTATCAACTTCTCTATGTTTCATGTTTCTTTTATTCCAGTGAAAGTTAACAGCCTTCCTTGAGATCCCTGATTATATGTACTGTGAAAGAATTATTCTCCTTGTCTTTCACTTAAGCAAGAGCTGTGATGAAAGGTAAAATCTTAAAAGTTCCTACAACTGTCACTGTCTCACGGACAGATATGAAACATGTTAATGTTCTTCTTTGAATGTAGCTATCAAATCAGGTACATTTTTAGTTTACCCTGATCTGCCTGTGACATAAATTAAGTAAAACAGCACTAAAGGGACTCACATTTTCAAAACCTCAAATCATCTGGATAAGAATTTTTAAAAAGACCTCCCACATTATAGTGAAATCTTCTCATAGTACTGGATACCTGTACTCAAATGTATTCACCCAGTATGCTTTGAAAATTAATGCAAACCAAATAAACACAGATTTCTAACACCCACCAAGAAGTACTTCTTGCTCTTTGGGGTATATTCTGGATCCCATTCCTCTTCCTTCGGTCTCTTTTGAAAAGTAGTATTTGAGTTGTTTGGACCAGTATTTGTCCCAGCAAAAACTCCTCTGGCTCTTCCTCTGCCTCTAATTCGAAACTGATTAACATTAATAAAGTGGTTTAGTGATGCAATCACAAGATTTAGTTCATGCAAACTCTAATTTTACTGCAGTAACAGAAAACATATTCCTTCCTCAATCTCAATTTCGTAGCCACTGAGGACGGATCACAGGTGAAAAATTATACCAGAAAGCTGAGCACAGTAAGAAATGCAGTCAACTTAAACATTAGAATACTGCACTTTCATGCCCTGAACTAGTATTTTTTAAAAATCAAGTTGGTTCTTTTTCCTTTCACTAGTCAAAAAGAGTTGTCTAATTCTTTGAATCCCTAGTGTTCAACTATACGTATCAACATATAAGCAAAGCTTTTCTCTTTCCCAAATGAGCTAATGAACCCAACTAATAACCAATCTGATACTCAAGGTAGGAATCTGAATCTAGAAATCAAGCAGTCAAGATGTACTACTGTGAAGTCATTAAATTTACTCAAATTAATGTAAACATGGGAATGTGTATGCTATGTCGAATAAAAAAGTTACATGATTTATGATTGATATATAGATAAAAACAAGGTCTTGAAGAAAATAGGAAAAAATGAAAATAGCTGTAATACAGAGAGGAAATAGGAGTTTTCTTTTTAATTTTTGTAAGATACCTTTCCAAACTCAGTGACAGAAGGGATCTCAGTAACTTTCCCTGACTCTTGGGTTTTCAAGTACTATGTATAGTTATTGACTACAAAGTTAAGGAAGTATCTAAGTTTATATAGATGTTTCTAGATCTCAAAATGGCATTTATTTTTCTTAAATCAGGCAAAAAAATTTTGTTTACTGTTTACAAAGAAAGCATTGTCCCAGCTCCAACAACCCTTCCTTTCCCTGAAATGGCATTTATTATTGAAGATGGTATTCCAAACACCATTTCATTTTTAAAGACTAATTCTGGCTAGGAGTAATGACTCACAACAGATATTTTCTAAATCACACTATTTTACTTTCGTTATGTACAGTACTCTAAAATTCTACCAAATGATCAAAGATAATTTTCTTACGAAGGTTCCTCGTGGTCGACTAACTCCTGCAAAGCCTGAATATTCTTTGAGTTCATGATGAGTTTTAAAGTCTTCTTCTCTTTCCTTCTTACTTTCCTTTTCTTCTCGAGAACTGGGAGAAGAAGGTGATGCTGAAGAGGATGAAGATCGTGAATGATCTTGTTCTCTACTTTTGTGTTTACTGCAAAATAAATAAAACAAAAAAAAGTGCTATTTTTAAAAAGATAAAAGCCCTGTTGAATCTTATAATAAGAGGGTATTTTTCAAGTTAAAAAAAAACTATTCCCTATTAAAAGTATTACGTAATTAAAATAGAGTGGGTGTTAAACTTTGACACAGTCTGTTTCCATTCTGCTTCAGTATGTGTTTTACATTACTACTGAAAAACATGCTATAACCAGCCAGTTAGAAACTAGCAGTCTGGAAACTTCGAAGATTAAGGTTCAGTTCTTCAGTGTTTTTAACATTTTTTTTTTTTAAAGGAAAGGAAAAAGAAGAGTAGGAAAAAGTAAGAATGTTCTTAAGGCCAAGTTTCATAATGACTGCAGTTTGTATACACCCTAGGTGAGAACAGATGGTATGGTTTGGGTCGTAACACCATTATAATAAAAAGCATATAACACTACAAATACAAGTATAAATTAAAAAACACAAGTAAAATCCACCATTTACCTAATGAATAGCAAGAAAAACGATTATCTATGATACTTATACTTATTGACTTTATGATGATCAATTTTACATGAATCTAATGCAACACCCAAAAAGGTCATACCTGCGATAACTCTTACCACTTCTAACAGTATCCATGGAAACATTACTTTGAAAGACACATTGCTACTTCATGAAAACTAGTCCTTCCTCCCCCCATCTCTCCCATGTTAAACCACTAGATAGGTTTACAATTCTTGTACTCTGGGTGTTATGAGTTGAAAAAGTGCGGAATCAAGCATAACGAACCAAAGTTCTTACACAAACTGTTTCTAGAAATGCACTGCATTGAAGTCCAACCTCCTGATGTAGCCTGGATAATAGGACACATTAATTTGTCATTTTTTTTTTCAGTGTTAGCTTGCTATTCCAAAGTTTTTGTCCTCATCCACCATAAGCCGTGTAAAAGACAAATACATTTTTGCTGTAAAACAAATAATTTTAATTGTTTAAATTTAAACATTCGATTACACAGTCAAAATTGAAAGCAATTAAGCTGACAATTATTAAAGGCTAATTAGAAGCTAAAACCTAAGACAGACAGTTTTAACAATTACCTGTCATCTTTGTAAGATTTGTATTCCTTGTAATCTTTTGGAGTTTTTTCCTGCTTTCTGGATCCACTGGATTCCCTGGAGCCCTTGGAATCCCCCCGTTCCTTACTTCTTTCTTTTCTCCGACGATCAATGTCATGCCGAAGATCAGCAGAATCACACCTTAATTTTTTATCTCCCTATAAAAGACAATGTAAAATACAGATTTCAGGGGAGATATAGAAAATAATATATATACATAGCCAAATTTTATGACAGTAAACTGGCATTTTAGAAAAGACTGGATCATAGCATACTTCTATATTTAGTTTTTGTTTAAAAAAAGTATTTGATTGTTTATACCTAACATTTGTATATACAAGTGCAGTGGGACTGTGGAAGTTATTAAAAGCTAGTTATCTTGAAAACATCATAGGTTTTTGTTCAGAGAAATCCATAATGAACTTTTGTACAATAAAATGGTATATTATTTTTCCACTCAGCACATCCTCATCCTTCCAAACGGCATTTTTAAAGTGTAAATAGTTGAACATTAGCAGTTATACTCTATGGTTGTAATGTGCCCATCTGCCTATATAAAGTTAACAGATCCTAAAGTAATGGTTCACATAACTTAAACCTCATTATCACCAAGACCTTCCCAAGTAAGTTGACCAACCCAATCAAAACCACTCTGTAAGTAATTCTGTAATTTCCATAACATGCAAGTGGCTTATGACTAATAAAACCAGTAGAGGTTGAACAAGGGTAGAAACAAAGCCAGAAAAGTATTCCCAATCCTGTAACAAAGTATCTGGGGCCATATACTGCCCTTTCTCAATTCAGGTATTGCAACGGACATTAGTTTAAACTGGGTCACAATTCACCTCCTTCTTGTTCCATTGCTTTTTCAAATACTATATAATTTAGGAAGATGGAAAGAGGCATCTAGGAATGAAGAAAAATTATACATGAGTAAGATGCTAAGCAATGTGGACATCCTTGCTAGTATTCAACAATAAGAAGTACTTACTCTGGGAAGTCTAGCTATAATAACGTTCATAAGCATTCCTAAACCTGGAGCTATAAATATATCTCCATATGATATCCGCTACTCACCTATTTGCTCCCAGGGTAAAAAGAAAAAAATCTAATCAAGAGCAAAAACCTTCCTATTCCCCTAGATATTAACACGCCCACAAGTTAACAAGATGATGTAAGTGAAACTACTTTGTAAATTCCAAACTATATATACATTAACTATATAGTAACATATGTTAACTATTCAGATAGGAAGGTGAGGATAAAAAGCAATGTCATATCCTCTTGTCCATCCATCAGTAATTCACTATTTTCTCTCCTCCAGATTAAAATATGGTCTAATTAAAGAAGCAAGATACTCACTCTGTCAGAACAAAAGGACAGACTAAATTGGCAAAACAGAATTTATCACATTCAACACAGGTATTCAAATAGAAGCCAAAATTACTATTTACTTCTCAAAATCTGTTTTTCTAAGATCAATATGCCCCAGAGAAACCACTTTCTTTCTGAACTCTGAATTTCATCTCATCTAATTAGTTAATAGCATGCCCTATTTAAAAATTTGTATACTATAACAGTTAATAATAGATTCTAATGAACTACCAGTGCTTTCATAATAGTCCAATTATTCAACAATTCTACAAAAAAGACATACCCTTTTTTTTTTTTAAGAGAACAAATATCCAACAAGCTAATTATTTTCCAAGAATCATGGAGATAATACTTATACTTGGTAATGCTCGTAATTATAACCAAGCATTACTTCCAAGTCCCCTACCTTTTCATTAGAACAGTTGCTCATTCCCTTCTACTTTTCCCCACATTTCTACTAGACTTTTATGGCCTAACTAAAAAACACCCATTTCAAATTATCAGAGTACTACATCAGAGTCCCCTTAATAACCAAATTCCAATCTCATGGAGTTCTCTCACACAAGTCACTCAAGGCTTTCTCAAGTTTAAAAGCATTCTCCCCCTAATCCACTAAGATTCCAATAGTGAAAGTTTTTGTTCCAAACATTAATTTGTGTATCAGTTCTTAGAATGCTTATTTCTTAGTCCAGATCAAAAATGCCCAGTAGCATGGGGATTACTGCTTGTTCTGTGAAAAACCTTGAGATATTAATTTAGGCACACATAAATCAAGGTATATTTTACTCCGGTTTATCCATTTCACCTAAAAACTTTATAGAAATCCTAATATAATTTCTATCTTTGCTTTTAAAATTTTCCCCTGTCTACCTACTGATTCTTTACCCTCTTCTTAAAACAAATTTCTTCCTTTCATTAGCATTTCTTAAAAATTCTTGGTTTTAACTTAGATAACTTAGATACATACTACACAGTGTCAGTTAAATTTCTTCTAGGAAGGAACACAACATACACTTCCATAAATATGTGTAATTTATTTACAAATTAAAAATAGACTGCATTTGTAAACATTTTGCCTAAACTATGCTTAGTTGAACTAAGCTGAATTTAACATGAAAAAAATTCTCCATTCAAAACATACCTTTGGATTTTCTTCTTTAAAAACTCTCTCTTCACCTGCTAAACGGGTATGCTTCCTCAGGGCACTTGGAGAGATGTCAATTCTCCTTAACGTAAGATAAAATCTATTTGTAGTTACATTAACTTTATGATTCCAAGTTCCTCAGAACTGTCCATTTTTGAAAAGGGAATACTAGTTGTCTCCCAATCAACTAATTTAACATGGTAAGATTATTAATCTAACACCTAATACCTAATAAACAATTAATAAAAACTACATCCAACCCATGAAAAATGAATTAAAATGCTTCAACCAGATTATTTTTATATATAAGTGAAGCCTAACCTTTTAAAACATCAACCTTAATCACCAAAAAAGGAAAAACAGGTTTTAAGCTGAGTATTATAATTTTAAGTGTTAATCATACAATTATACATCCATCTCCCTCAATGAACCAACAGGATTATTTGTTTCCAGGTATCTCTCACATTTACATATTCAGTGGACCTTTAGTTTCATTATGTGCTTTTCCTTGCCTTTGCAAGGCAGTATCAGTTTCTACTTCTCAATGCTTCTTAAACAGTCACCACCAAAACCACACCTACTATACATTTAGAACTGAGTTAGACATTTATAACCATAATTATACTACTAATTATCACCACCAACCTGCACAACAGGCATTATTATCCTTATTTTGTATATGGAAAAAAACTAATGTTCAGAGATTAAAAGTAACTTATTCATCACACTGCAATGAAGTGACAGAGCCAGATTTAAACATAATTGTCTACTTTAACTTTCAGGCTTTTTTCAAGAAGAACTGTTCTCTCACACTGAGTACTTTTATTTTACAAACTTACTGGGAATACTAAAGGGTTACTCTAGGCATCCAGCCCCTCCCAAAAAAACAAATGTGGTAACTATTCAATTCCATACTGGACAGTAATAAATGTTAGTACTTTAAAAAAACTTCTAAAAACTAGTTTAAACCAAACTGAAAACTAAAGAAAAGTATTAATTATAAACTTTACAAGACTGGAAATATATTTATTCAAGGTACAAATCATGAATAGAACCAAAGTTCATTTCTATTATGATGACATAGTCCAACATGATCCTGTTTAAGTACTGTCTTTCTATCAAAACATTTTTACATACCCATTCAATAGTGCACATACCTGTGTATCTCAGGGCTCTTTTGCCGGGTACTATGTTCTTCGGTAGCTTTTTGATATGAAGTGAACCTCTCATTTAGGGTCACTGCAGGTGATTTGAAGTATTGCTCTGTTGATTTAGGAGAAATACTGCCCAGTTACCTTTACTTTAAGGGGGATTTTCATTTGTGACAGAAGGGCATGTAGCAGGTGAAAATAAAATAAAAACACTCAAGAAACCTACCAGAAAAGAATCAAGTGTTACAAAGAGCTCCTACCCATCCCTTTTAACTTCTTGTACCTTAAAAGGTTATCTGATGCAAAGTTCCTCGCAGGTCCCTGTCAATTCTACTTATAATCCACGAACAATAAATTAGATTAAATTGAGTGTTTAATTCCATTTCAGTAATGTATTACTACTTCCTCAAAAAGAACAGTATGTGAATGTCCTATACCTTACTGATATGAACCAAAGAAGTTACCAAGTAATCATTTGCAGAAAACAAAAAATCCTGAAATAACTACACAGCTGGTTTTAAATTAATACAATTATTTCATCAAGAACTATGTTGATAAAAAAAACTGAATTTAAGGAAAAAACTGAATACTGCCATTTCAATGGGGAAAAAATTTTAAGTCAATTAATACTCACTAATTTCTCCAATAATCTGGCATCTTGGCAAACCTGACAGCATATTTATATTGTTGTCTTTTAGCAATTTTAATATTAATAATATCAATACTGACTAGTTTTTAAACCATTTCAAGATATGCTACAAATGTTAAATAGAAAGACGTGTAAAATCATGAAATGTTACATTATGAAGCAAGCTATCTGCTTAACAGGTCAACATACATCTGTGTCAACTTACCGCCCAATATCCAGCACATGTCTCATAACCAATCATTAAAACTTGAAACGGCCACTACAAGGGTAGTGCCTCAATCATAATTCCATCAAACCCAGGAATTTGAGCTAGCAACTCAGTTTTTATGCCATTTTTGCCAGGAAGACAGAAGATTCAACTTTGCCTGTATCTTTCAACAGCTATTTTACTTTGAAACATGGATTTTGCCATTTCAAAACATATTCCAGGACCTAGTTATAATGAAAAAGAAAACATCACTGGGCATTTTCAGCTCTGTATTAGGTAAGAGCTGTTCAGATCGGTTGCACAATACCAATAATGAAACATAACTACAGTTCTTTAAAAAAAAAAAAAAGGAAAAAGGTAAAAAGGAAAAATTTTATCAAAACCTGATCTCAAAATTCAGCAACAAACTGTAAAATGTGGAGACAGGTCAAAAAAAGATGTAAAAAGAAAAAACGGTAATGTTTCATGTTTTATGTACCACAGTATATGGTCATAAACTGATTAACAAACCCAGTTACAGCCAAATAACTAAACTTTTGTCCCCATGTTTAAATAATTCATCAAAAAGAAATGCATTACCTATTCACTGATTAGAAATATCAAGTGCATGTAGAACTTGCTAGTGATAAGTGTCAACCATTACAATGAGTTGTTCTCATTTCAAAAGACAAACTTTAAAAACAAAAATAATGGCTTCTAAGACCAACAGCCATGGAGATTCCTGGCTAAGAACCTATTTCATATTAAGCTGCCTTTTAAACACAAAAGTAAAATAACCTAATTGCCCAAAAAAGTCACACCCTAAAACCCCTGAAAATTATTAATAACTCTGAAACTAGAATTGCATATTGGTAAAAATAGACCATCATTACTTTAACTGAACGGAACATCCCTAATCATCTTTAGGACCTAATGAAACATTCATCAATAATTATCCTAATTAGTCAATGTTTATGTAATCACTATTTATCCAATACACCTTTGTATTTCTTGAACTTTTTTCCCCTTTAAAAATCAACGCCATTTTTTTGTTTACTTATTCTTAAGAGTTAAGTATTATAACAAATTAAGTAATGCAAAAATAAGAAATTAATGTTTTCCCACTGTTTCAGGTTTTTTAGAAATTCTCAATAAATATTCGGTAACAATACTGCCTCACTTTGTTATAATTCATGCTGATTACATTACCACAAGTCATACAGGTGCAATGAAAAATATTCTGTAAGCATTCTGTACTTCAAATACAGTACAAAAGCACATTTCAAAAAACATTAATATACACGCTTTATCATACACGTTGCTATATGTTTTAACACCATTTAGCATTTCACTTTTTATTATACATCTTCATGGGTCTCAATGCTAGCAAGACTGACAGCTCTTTCATGAAACTCTTATTTTTTCCAAAATTTTAATCATATCTATGTATACCTGCTAGCCCTGGGGTACATTATTAGCATGACTTTTTTTATTTAGAAGGAATATTTCATTCACAACACTAAACATACCTTTAACATGATGAACCAAGGACACAATGTGCTGAATAAATGACTCTGAAGTGCTTTTGCTGGCTTGTGGCAACTTAATGTGGTCAAAGATGGATCGGAATTCTTGCTCCTTCTTGACAGAATGGACAAGTGTACTAGCAAGTAGCCTGTCTTTAGTCAAGGAAGCAGGTCTGGAGCACATCGGTAACACACACACACACACACACAAACAAAATACACCATTGGTTTGAATATGAAAATGGGAGTATGCTCAGAAAATAAAATAATAAACTAGAATATTAATCAGATTGTTAGTGGGCATCAATGTGGAAGTACCTGTTAGAATCATCAAGAGGAACAGGTGCCATTTTGAGTTTGACTTCAGGACGATGAGAATCACTGGCTATCATTTTGATCCTAAGTGGGCTCTCCTCTCTGAAGGTAGACTTTTCTCGTGCATCCAGATTCTTGTGTAGAGGGGGACTGTAATCAAAGAGGTCTTTGAGCTTTTCAGACTTTACCTGCTCAGGTGACTGAGTTTCTTTCTTTACTGTTATTCTCTCAGAATTTTTGTCATCTTCCTTGTGCTTATCTTTTGTAGTGCTAGGCCTTTCCACTACATAGCCAGTCTCTTTAAGTTTATAGTTTTTTTCTTCTCTAAATCCATCACTTTCTCTATTGCCTTTCAGTGAAACTTTGGACTTGTACTTGGGTCCTTCCTCCTCAGTATTCCGGTGAGATGCAGTAGCAAAATTTTTACCCTGATCTGCAAGGACTGACTTCCTGAACTGTCTATAATCCTCTGTCTCCTCTGTGTCATCCCCTTCCGAATCATTAAACTTTTGTTTTCCAGACTCTTTATCACTGAAGTAATCTAGAGCTTCCTGGTCTTCCCATTCTCCCTCTGCCCTCCCTTTCTCTGATCCTTTCTCCTTTGGAGCCTCTTTATCCCTGGTATTACCCCTATCAAGCAGGAATACTCTAGACTCTTCATCTGTGAACCTGTGAATAAGCAAAAAGAGGATGGTAACTCTGGATTGCATCAACCGTACAGCAGGTGCATACTTAAATAGTATTGCCCAATACCATAGGATCAGTAATAAGAGGAAAAAACCCTATACTGAAAAGTGCTTTTTCAGATTCCACTTTGAAGAAACATTAAAAGAATCCATGCAGCACTTCTGTACTGAGTTTTTAAATAAATCTACATAATAGGTCTTCCTGAAGTTTAAGAAGTAAAGCCATTCTCAAAAAACTTGTTCTATCAGTCATAGTCCACAATTCAGCACTAACAAATCCAAATTTCCAGATTCTATAACATACCACACAGCTTAGTTTTTGAGGTTAAGAATCACAAATATACTTATCTATTAGAATTCTATATAAGATTACACTAAAAATTCCAGACTATTTCACTTACTTATCTACTAATAGAAATGAATTCACAAAAGTGAACTTCAATGTAGTTGATGTTAGTTAATACACTATTTGAATCACAAAATATTTTATATACTTTACTGTAGAAAATTATTTTTGACAATACTAAGTAGAAACTATGCATCAGTTCAGTAAGAAAATCAATCCTAGGTTGTACAGCACTGTAAGTATGCTTGCACTATTTCCTCACTTAAAAGTCAGTCACACTAGATTAGTGACCAGTTTTCATTATGTTTTTTAGCAAATCTTAGCATGCTTAGAGAAAGTACTTGTTACTAGAGTCAGTAATACCATCTTTTCTATAGTCAGATTTATTAAAAGTTGGTAGCTGGACTGCTTATATTACCACACATGTAAGAACATGTAATATAACAGCATTACTTAAGCAGGTTACATTATAATAGTGAAGAGAACACAATAAGCTTTCAATGCTCTAACATTTACAAAATTAATCTCTAAGTTTTTATTGTTTTCATGTGGTAGCCATTAGTTATGCTGTATATGCTACTCTATTTATATTCTTAATCCTAGACTGACAACAGGCAAAATTAGAAGCTTATATTACAAACTCATTTCTATTCATATACAGGTTACACTATAATACAGTTCCTCTTAAAACACTTAATTTCCAAAACCAAACAGATGTTAAAAACCATTCTGAATTATAAAGAAGTCATGAGCAAAAATAGCTAAAACATATCACAAGGCAATTTTGTTTTATAATCCAAACAATTCAAAGAATGGAAGTATTAAGATTGTAATCTAAATTCTCTGCATTAGTGCTTACCTTTTTAAGAATTTTCCTGTCTTTGCAGTTTCCTGATCTCCACCATCAGGATAAAATGAGGAACGTCCCCTAGCCTCATCTCTTGGAGCATTCTGTGGTGTGATTGTCTTTGCAGGGCTTCTTCGTGAAGGGACATGATGAATTGGACTATTCTGAGAAGGACTGTATCTACTAGATCCATTTCCAACAGAACCAGACCCAGATCGTTCAGGACTATGCTGAATGGAATGTGAATGCTGAGAAGGGGTATTTTTTGCAGAGTGGGCTGTACTAAGCATAGGGGCATCAGAGCAAGATGAACTCTGACTAGGTGGTGTAGCAATCGGTGAAGGACTATGGGGTGATCTGGGGCTGTTATCATAAGCTGAAAGGCCAGGCCAAATATCACCAGATGTGGCTGATGATTTATTAAACTCATCAATAGATTCAGATGGGTCATGCTCAAATGTATCTTTTGGTTCCTCCTGTGATTTACTTTTCAAAGGGCTCTCTTCTTGGGGCTCCCCTTCGGCTTTTTTGGTTTGTTTTTCCTGAGACCCTCGTCTTTTAGAGACAGGAGATTTGCTATATGGAGATGAAGAACGAGAAGAGGATGATCTTGGAGACCTAGAGGATCTATATGACCGACGAGATCTGCTTCGGGATCTTTGAGAAGAAACGGATCTTCTTTTTGGACTCCTGGAACGTGAACGACCTCGTCTAGGACTCCTAGAGTGTCTTCTATTCCAGACAGGTCTATAACCACCTCGATGATATCTACCTCCTCCTCCTTGGTAATATCCTCTACCCCTTCCTCTGTACCCATAAGGTCGTCTCATTCCTCTATTATTTCTGTAATCTCGGCGGTAATCTCTAGAATACATACGATCTCTACTACGAGATCTTGAATATGTCCTGGAACGAGACCTAGAACTAAAAATGAAATAAATATCAATGCAAGAAAAATACACTATTCCATCCTACTGTTCTAAATACTTCTGGTTGAATATAATGTAAATAAATTGTCAAAACTAAAAATACATATTTCAAAAAATTCCTTATTTATACAATGTAAAAGTTTACTGTTTTCAATGAAAAGTCTAATTAGTAAGTGAATATGGACAGAATAAATCAAAGGCCTTAGGAATGAAGGCACAGAAAACAGGAAAAAAGTAGTGACATACCCAACAGGATATACTAATAAATTACAGTACATTTATGCAGGCACTTAGAGTGATAAGGTAGAAAAATATTTAATGGCATGGAAAAATAAATCAGTAAAACAATGTATACATAATATAGAATTAGGCCTAGGAAAGTAATGCAGATAAATCATAAACTAGTATTAATAATTAATGAGATTGCAGTCACTTATTTTCAACTTGTGGCTTCTATTTTCTATGCTAAGTATGTAACACTATTTAAGACGACCAGAGTTAATCATTTTTTAATTAAAGAATAAACTGACTGCAACCTCAAAGTCAGAAATAAGAAACTATGAAACAGTATGTAAAGACTGTGTACTACCAAGTATGTCTTATTATTATCCAACTCATCTCTTACCATTATAAATACAAAGAAATCCACAATATAGTACATAGTATAGTAAGAATATAAAATCTGAAGCCAGACTAACTGGATCCAACTATAAGCTCTGCCATTTACCAGCTTCTAACTTGGACAATTCTCAGTACCTCCAACACTAAAATGAGGATAACAATAATCCATTTCACACGGTTATTTAAGAATAAAATATATTAATGAGTTTAGCACTGTGTCTGTATATAATAAATGCTCCATGAATATTAGCTGATATGATTACCACGTTTAAAGAGTTAAAAGCACAGTAATTCACCTGTATCTCTTCTTTCTCGAGTGTGATCTTGATCTTGATCGAGAACTAGATTGTGATCTAGACTTTGATCTTGAAGAGTGTGATCTAGAATTGGAGCGACCCATTTCTTTTCTTCTAGTCAAATGAAAAACAAGAAAAGGTTAAAATCAGCAGTATAACTGAGGAAGTTTCACACTATTATTTAATTTATTTTCAGATACAAACTGAATTTTACAAGACAAAAGCTTATCAAGGGGTATTTTTCATCATCATTATTTTCAAATGAGTACTGAAAGTTAATTATCCCTGATGAAAGCTGTATTTTCCACTGCATGACAGGCACCATATTTGAATACACAACAGAAGATCTCTATGGACTGCCCCATCTAAAGTACCTCAATCCACAAGTCAGCAGCTGCAAAAGCTAAAAAGAACAATGATACCAGACTGCAGCATCATGTTATGTGTTATTCCATGCCCAATACAATGCCTACCTCTCCTGTAAAAAAGATAAGTTATCATCAGAGTGTAAAAGATTAGGAACCTAGAACAAAATAAAACTGGCATAATTCTAAAGAAAAACCTACCAGACTGTCGTAAGTACTTTATGGCTTTGAAATAGGACTAAATTGACCTTTCCATGTATACCATACTATCTGGAATGGTGGATATAGTTTCTTAGTAGAATAAAAGTCACTAAGTCTGTGAACTGCTGGAATCATGGCTCTGCTCTCAACAATCATGACTGCAGAATAAAAATGGGCTTATGTGACAATACCTTAGTTCTCAGGTAGCTTTCTGGTTAAGTACACTAAAAAGGATAAAAGAGAAACTGGAGAGATTGCTGTAAAAAGAGATACCAGAACTACAAGAAAAGGTAAATTGGGCACCAATTTTCTGATTTTTCTAAACACTACTTATTATCTAATACAATAATCAGACTTCATTGGTGAAGACATCGGTAATACACACCTGACTTAGAAGATCAATGCTTAACAAAATTAAATGTGTAACACCTATATATATAGCTCTCAAGTTTATTTCTGCTATTAACTACTTCCAAATTTTCACTTACTATTATTCAAAGTAATTATTGCCATAAAAATCAACTCACTGAATTTTCAATAGCCTGCAACTGCCCTAAATTTAAACCATTTTCCTACAACCAAATATATTTGAAGGCATTTAATTTTACCTACCTAGGCTTTGCTCAGTATTCATATTTGTAGTATTTACAAGTATTAAGGCGAGTTGAATTATAAGAAGAGACAATGTCTGCATACTTCCTCATCATAAAACACAAATGACAAATTCAAGAGGTCTTAGATAAATATTTATTTCAAAATAAAACAACTATCCTCAAATTACAAGCATCAGTTTTGTCTAAGTAAGAAATACATAAAGCACGTTCCTCAGAGATGCATTAAGGACTAAATGAGTTGATACAGGTAATACACTTAATATAATATTCAGCAAATAATAAACAATCAACTTAATTACCTTAACACCAATGTAAAGGAGAAAAAAGCTAAGTTATGGAACTCCTCTTGTGTGCTTTAAGGGAAGATGAATTAAACAGGGTTATTTTGTCTTGTTTATTTTAAACAGCTTTGTGTGTTCTCAGTCTTTAAGTAGATGTGTTTCTAGAAGTAAAAGCAAACATACAACCTAGAAGCAGGAAAGATAAAGAATCTTTTCCTTAAAGCTGACTTAAAACCTGGCTTCCTTCATATAAGAACCAACAAAAACATCAACAATAAAAGCTTCAAACCACATGACTTTAAATCACACTGAATTGTTGAGTTCAGTAGTCACATTTTCTCAAGCCAAAACTGAGAATTGGAAAAATGAATGCTACTTACCTTGGGTTTTATGCAGGATCAAGCAGTCAACTGAAGTCTTTGAGGTACTGTAATATTCTTCCTGGAGAGAATGTTCTGAGAAATTAAACTCTGAATTCAAATTCCTAGCAAAGATAAAAAACATGAGTTTGATTTATGATAAATTAAATGCCCAATGTTTATAATGCATCACACTAGGGACTGCAATAAAATCTTAATAAAGGCACTAATGACTTCAGAGAAGGAGAAACTGATTTAGGAAATAACTATAAAAGCTTAAGAAACTTTGTTTTAATCAGAATGCAGCACTGCATCATCCAACTGACACCACCTTTACTTTTTAATACTTGAATTATAACTTTAGCAATCTGAGCTTCAGAAAACAGAGGCTATGTTACCATCCTATCAGAAAATTCCGAAGTGACTAACATAATGCCATCTTCTCTATCATGTCATGTATGTGTCAGTATTCACAGCATGGCAATTCATAACTAACCTACGATACAAGCTTATTTTAATGCTCTGCTACTCATCTCTTGGACAGTTCCTTTCAAACAATTTAGTTTTATCCGAAACTGATTTTTTAAATTCATGTACAGCCATCACAGTAACTAAGCATGTGATTAAAATCATTTTGAAACATGTACAGATATTCCAATAAAAGCACATCCAGTAAAGGAAACAAGTATCTTCTGGAAGCTGATACTCTTCCTAAACCAATTTACTAATGCTATGCAAATTAACTTAAATTTTGCACAAAATATTATCATCAGTTATCAACACTAAAAAAACCGCTTTGTGAATAACATTCAGTGATTAATGATTACTGCAAGGGGGACAGCCAAAAACACTGAAGGAGCAGAAACTAAATTAAAAAACACAAGATAGATACAAGCCTACACTCAAGGGATTCATAAACAAGCTTAAATGAAAAAAAAAAACACATTAATATGAAAATCTGTGAATCTTACCAAGTAATAAACCTAATTTTAAAATGCAATGAAACTGGAAATAAATGATAAGATTAAACTGGTGAATCAAGAAAAAATGTCCCCTAAATAACGAGGGTCCTTAAACTGGAGAAATTAAGAGGTTTAAGGTTCAAGCTAGGAAGAATAAGAACCTAGTAATTAAGAGAAACACTAAAACAAAAAGTTGCAGAAACAAAAGACCACGGATACAGAAACAAAAATATTTCTAAACTGCATACATGTTTAGTTTTAAAAACATTAAATCCCCCAAGTGGGCAAGGGAAAACTAAATATCTAAATCACTGTATTGTTATAAAACTCTATTCTGACCTAGAAGTACAACACTACTGATTCAATTTACTGCTGGTAGTGATATTGGCTCATTTTAGCTAACACTTCCCTAAACAATTTTAAAAGGCTCATTTTAATTTCTATATATCCAGAGAAGAACCAACTGCCAAATCCCTCTTTAATCCAAGTCATGATTTTTTGAAGCTCAAAGAAAACACGCACTAGATATAGCAAAGTAAAGGAGGAGGGGATGTAGGCTATTACAGCAGAACAATATATAATGTTCACAATCTACAAATATTTAAATACCCAAACCAAGAACTCAATGGTCATATGTAAAATATAACACAATATATTTACTTGTATTTAACAATATTTAACATAAAATATACTTAACATCTAACAATATTATTAATATAGTCAGTATAAAGACTATAATAAACCCAACTAATTTTTTTAAATGAAAGTCTATGTACAAAGCACTGTACTAGGTATTATTACTGGCAACATGGCTACGTAAAAGGTTCCTGCCCTCCAAAAATCAACTACAGGAACAGAAACCAGCAAACCATAGCAAACTAAACATCTAAATACCAACTATGTGCAAAGAACTGTGAAATGATTTGATTTTAAGTGCTGCATGTTTAACTTTAACAAATCATCTCATGTAACCCTCAATCGCAAATCATCTCATTTAGTCCTCATAATCTCCTAAACTAGGTATTAATAATCCCATCTTTCAAATGAAGAGAACTCATTTTCAGAATTTGTTTGAATTTATTTGGTGCCCATTACATGCCAGACACCATTATTCTAGCACTGGCATTTTAAGTAACTTAAGTTCCCAACTTTCTTGGAGCTTATGTTTAAGGGAGGGAAGAAAGAAAACAAAAAAAACAAGGTGATATGGTAACAAGGGGTGGAAAAGACAACTATTAAAGTTGTCCCTGGGCCCTCTTAAAGAAGGCAACATTAAATCTAAAGACAAGGAACATTGCAAAGATCCACAGAAAGAAGAGGATTCTAAACAATGGACACAAACTTAGCAAAATCAGGACAAAAGATCAGTGGGAAGGCTAAGGTACTATGATAAAGGAGAGAGTATGCGATAAGGTGGAAGAAGGATGGACCAGATCTAATAGTATCTAGTAAGCAGGCCAGAATGATGAGTTTGGATTTTATTCTAACTGTAATGGGAAGGCCCTGGAAGGTCTGATACAGGAATTCACACTTGATTTACATTTTAAGATGGATGCTGTGTAGAGCATGGAAAACATAGACAGGAGAACAAAGAGACAAATTAGAAGGTTGAAGTTCAATATAATGGTTGCCTGGATAAAGTGGTAGCAATAAAGATAGAAAAAGAAGGCTAATCTAGAATTTGGTCTGGAAATACAGTCAACACTACTTGCTCAGACTGTTAGCGGAGGGGAGCAAAGGGAGAGAGATGAAAACAAAATCAACAGTGTCTCTGAACTCTAAATTTTGGGCTCAACCATCTACAAGAAGTGCAAATCTGGGGGAGAAAATAGATTTCTCGGCCCTGTTAGGCTGTCCATAGTCACAGAACATAAAATGGCTGATCCAGAATTTGACTGAGGATCTCCTGATTCCAACTCTTGTGCTGTCTCCAATACTCAGACAGGTGCATGATGTGGCCATAACCTATATATAGAATTCAAAACGCCAAATCAAATCTTCCCTTAAGAACAACCAAGATCACTTACTAAGATTGTAAAAAGAGATGTAAAACGAGACAGGGAATAAATTGCTTCCTGCATCTTTTTTCAACTGACTCACCAACAAGTGAAGAACACAAGAAAATAAATCAGGCTTTATTTTTTTAATAAAATAACAGAGCCTATCTTTTATGGATAATACATTATGATCAGGTACAACACAGTGATAAAGAGAGCAAAAACAACTGGGCTCAACACAATATGGAAGATCAAACTCCCTAAAAATGGATTCTTTAGGTTACCCTCTATCAAGCATACTTGAGCCAAGTCTTCATATTAGCAGATTTGGGGGAGTTTAGGATCCAGATATTTGTAGCTTAATTTATTCACATCCGTAATAATTTTAAAAGTAATATCCCATGATTATTATCTCAATAGACTAGGTTCAAAAACCTGGCCTGTATTATTAACTAGCTGTCCAACACTAAAGTTGTCTTAAAATCTTTTCACTTCAATTTTCACAGGCATAAAACACGGCTAATAATGGTACTTTAATGATAACGTTTAACAAACTGAACTAATGACTATAAATAGCTTAATACTTGGCACACAGTTACACTCAAACATTAGCCATCATTACTGGTATACCTGCTTTGTGAGTCTTTCCTGCAGGTTATCTATTAATTCTGCTTCAAAAAGTTCTGTAAGATTACTCTAATTTTTTGATATTGCATTAATCATTACACGAAAGTCTTTCAAGAAATGATAATGATGAGAATTCTGCCTTAAGACACTTCCAAAACAAGCAAAGAATATTAAACAAAACTGGTAAATGTTGACAATTATTAAATATAGATGATGAAAACATGGGAGTTTATTATTTTCCCTACTTTAGTGGCTGAAAATTTCCATAATTAAAAGCTTTAATTAATGACATGTTTAGACAAAAATTTTTAGTTTTTTGTCCAGCTTGTCACCCTGCTTCAAAAAAAAAAAAGTATGGAGCTGAGGAAAGAATACCTGCACTCTAAACCAGGTTGTGCCACTCCCTGGTTCACGTGGCCTTAAGCAAGCTTTCTGCCTTTCTGGCCTCCACCCAATGTAAATGGAGAAATACTGAATCGAGTAAAATTAAAGTGTCTGAGAACTCAAAAATATTAAACAAATATAGGCTAGTATTATCACCACCTTACTGTCTGTAGATTGGCTGTTTTTTTCAGTCCTGGGGGCAATTAATCAATTAATTAAATATTAAATGATTAAGACTCTTGGATAACCTGACCATTAGTTAAGCTGGATGTAAAAAATTAAATTCATAACCTGTAAGTGTAACCTAAATATTTACACTTACTGCCCAGAGATATTTGGACTTCTTGATTCCCTTCTCTCTACTGGTAATTAGCTAATCAAATCACTAGTAAATTACACAGAATTTAGCTAGTGTTCAACTAATGATTTTGAATGTAGTTTCGGGAAACTCCCAATCCAAAACTCTATGTAGAACTGAAGAGACTTCCTCCATTTTCCAGGCCTTCTCTAATACGCAGCACAGCTAGCTCCCACATAAGACATTCAATAAATTCGGCTAGCCCTGATCCTACCAAGTGGCAAGTTTTCAGAGGTCTGTTTCCAAGTTCTAAAATACTTCTATTCTTCCAAGTCAATTATCAGCTTTAGCTAAAAAAATTAAAATCTCCTTTGCCACCATTTTAATTATCTGAATTAGGAGGAATTCAATGCTTACCACAATGTAACAGTGAAAGCATGACATCCTTTAACGAAGATGCTACAGAACGAGAAAGGCTTTATGTAGGTTCTTCCCCGAGAGTTATTTCAGACACAATCCTTTCTATCAAATTATCCTGAAATAGCTAGGATCACATACAAATGCAAATAAACCTGCGGCGGTTTTTCCTATGTAAAGGTTCTTTCTTGTCTAACAGTAGCCCAATTATTCCACCTAGAGTCCAACTGGAATGAAAATTCACAGGATGGATAGATAAGGAATTTTGTTTTTTTATTACCAAAAAACAAAAGGATGCAAGTCTCAGCAGCTAATTGTTTACATCCGTTTGGTCACATGTGCTTTCAACTTTAGCCATAGATTTTTTTCAACTATTAAACGCTAAAAAAAATAAAAGTTGGATGTAGAAAAGTAGTTGCAGATACTGCTGCTTGCCTCTGTTAAGAAAAATCTTCAAAGAAAAGAAAATGTGGGCAAAGTCCCTGACCTCAACGCACCACTCGCACCCATTTATTTCACAAAAACTCTCTACCTATCAGTTACATTTCTGACCCAACAATGTATTCATTTGGGCTGAATCACTTGCCCAAAGGACGTGACTTCGCTGGTACTACTGCACAACCAGTGCTCTTTAAGCCGGTGTGGCACGGCCACCCTTAGATCCATTAGCAAAGGTCCGCTCCCCATGATAGGAAATGATAAAGAGGCACCAACTCCTTAAAATCAAGAGCGCACGTTTGCTTCAAAACAGAGTGGGTTGCCAGAGAGATCCGTTAAGATTAACCGCGGAGAAAA
The DNA here is from genome assembly GCF_040802235.1 of Manis javanica. Classification (NCBI taxonomy): domain Eukaryota; kingdom Metazoa; phylum Chordata; class Mammalia; order Pholidota; family Manidae; genus Manis; species Manis javanica. The sequence goes on from NC_133168.1 coordinate 55,221,817, forward strand.
TTTTCCCCAAACACCCACGCCCAGAGGAGGAAGCCGGGGTCAGTTATGAGGGTCTTAAGACAAAAGTAGAGTAACAAAAACGGGGCGTAAACCGATGGTAGCGTCAGGTCGGGGAAACTGAGTTTAAACACGAAGCGAAAACGGGTGAACCTACTACCCAGTGTAGCCTGCTACAGGTCATAGCTTTTTTTAATTAAAGCCCCAAAGGTCGGGAAGAAAGGTGGCGATCCCAGGCCATTGAGAGGGGAACTCAACTAGCACTTCCACCCGCCTCAGGAGGCGAAGGCGGGGAAGGGAGGAGGAAGCGCGCGTGCGCAGGGCGAGCGTTCAGTCGGACGCGCGCAAGGGTCCGGACGGAGAGAATGGGGGAAGGGTTGAACAGAGAAAGATGCGCACGCGCACAAAAAGGCCGCGCGGTCGCCGGGTCTCGAGCCAGGTTTGCAGCCGCGCGCGAGCGCGCGCGCACCAGTCACGCTACTCACCCCAACCCCCATCTTCTTGGCCCATAAGGCCTCTCAAACCTAAGGACAGAGAAACCCAAGAATAACGGCGCAACGTCTCTTGGGTTCTTCTGTTGCCGCTAATCCGTCACAGCCCACAAAAGACTCAAAAAATATAAACTAGCCTTCAGTAGGCACTCCCCTCTGAGTGAGCTGAGCGCAGCGCGAGGCCTACCTGACACTCCGAAGCGCCGTTCCCGGGACTATCTCTGTTGTAACTACACAGCGGCCATTTCCCGACTCAAGAACGGGAGGAAAACCATAGAGGTATCTTCGACGCGCTAGCTCGACTCCGTCACTTCCGATTCGGGCGTGGCCTCCAGTGCCACTAAATAGCTGGACAAGCCCCGCCCACCCTTCCGCTCAAACCGGCTGCCAGGATGCTATTAAGATATTGCCTGAGGCTTTCTGGGAAGTCGCGTGGCTAGTCTCGCGCGAAGATCGGGCGGCCTCGCCTTCTGGCTTTCAGAGGCTACCAGGGCCGAGAAAGTGGAGGGTGGTGGGCGGGCTGTTTTGTTAGGCCGTGAAGCCCTCGCCCAAGATGGGATTAGGTGGTGTCTGCCTCGCTTTGAGGGGACCCTCCAGGCCTTTCTTTCGCCCCCACCTTTTGCTCCTCTGGACCATTTTTTTCCGTAGGGCCGACCCAGACCGGGACAGAGAAGCTAAGCGACAGTCTCACGGAGGGAAAGACTGGGAAGCAGGAGGCGGCTGTTAGCATGCCGCGACTCCCTTCTCACCAAACGCCGCCTGCCTTTGGACGCCTAACTTGAAACTAGGAAGTGATGCTTTTGCTTTGATACAAAATGGGTCAAACGCACTTAGATATTAAGAAAGTAACCACGATCTAAGCCCCTTTCCAGAGCGTCAGGCCGACTGTCGTACCCCTCCCGGAGTTAATGCCGCAGTATCCCGGAAGGTTTCCGGCGGTTTGCGTCAGAGGACGCTTCTTTCCTCGTGACGAAGCTAAAGCTTTGCCTCTTAGGCACTTGAAATGTTAGCCATAAAAATAAAGCAGAGCACGAAGCGTAACCATCATTTGTGCCGGCCGAAACACACAGCCCACATAGCCTGGTCTGCCAAAAATATGTCATTATAATATAAATAGGCAAGCCACATTTAATTTAGATAGAATTTCAAGTGAGAGCCATAGCACATTTTCTATCAGTACTTGAGCTGTACTTTTTTTCTTGGGGCTTAAAACCGTTAGTACTTTGATGCTTGGGGGACATAAACTACCTTACAAGACTTAAAAGTTGTAATTAGCAACCAGTCTTTCATCGAAAATGAAATCACCTCTCCATCTGAAGCACTGTAAATGATTTTAAACAACCTGAATAGTAATGAAGATACATTGGGACAAATCCTTTAATAAAATAAAAGAGCCATGCAGACTTCTCTTTGAACTAGTCCATTTGATACATGATACTTGCTTTTACCACCTATGAAACTGAAAGTTTCTGAATTCAGATCATTCATGTTTTATGCATATTCACTGTATTGTCTTATTTTATTTTCACAACCTGAAATTCCACCATTATAGCCCCAGTGTTTTGTAATGAAATTTGTGTAACTGTTGAAAATACAAATAACATAAAAAAGAACATGGATAAATCCAGAGCCCATTGAACAAATGGCCAATAGATAAAAATAGAAAATATCCCAAGAAGAAACATAAATTTTAAACAAATGACCACCCTTACTAAAAAAGATAAATATAAACAAGAGTCATAGTGAAATAGTAATTTAAATCTAATGAATTACTAAACTAATTTTAACTTAAAGATCATTGACAATTTACTGTAAATATGTTTGTAAAACTTTCCTTTGAGGTATTTGCTTCATCTCATTTTGGTTTGTTTTAAAGAACAGGAAAAGACTGGATAAAGTACAAAGACAAGTAGATAGGAAAGAAAATGGCATTGAAAGGCTAGACCTCTAAAGCAAGCTTTGTCATTCTACTGTTTTGTTATGTTTTGTTTTGTTTTGTTTTTGTAGGCTGAACAACATCTGAACTGTTCTCCTAATGGGGTAAATTGAAACTGAGGGTGGATTTGGAGTCTCCCTCTTCCCACTCCCTGAGAATAGTGACATCTGGACCCCCACAGTAGTAGTGACAAGCAGGCAACAGAGGAAATGAAGCCAACAGATATTCCTTAACTAGACTGTCATGGTGTGATATTGGCTATCATTCTGCTGCCTCCTCTGTTCCTTTCCTTCTCTAGGCTTTGCATTGATTCTTTTATTACTATTTTTTAATTGTGGTAAAATAAGTACCGAACTCACTGATATCTTTCAGTAAAATTCCTTTCTGGGTGAGTTAACCAGAGTTGGTTTCTGTTGCTCACAAACACGAATCCTGAACTCCACGTCACAGTTTTGAGTAGAGGCAGTTCCTGTTTTTGAGGACAGTTTCCCAAATGGTCTGGCACTTTTCCATATTTGTACTAGTAAAACAAGGGGTTACCCTTGCCTAATCATTTCCTACTGGTGAACACAAGTTGACTGGGCTTTTTACCCCCTTTCTATTCTCTTTTGCCTACTAAAAATGTGGAGCTATTTTTAGTTTTCAAGGTTTGAAATTACTAAAATTATGTATTAATTATTACAGTATTGTTCCTTAATATTCATCTCTCCATTTTGAAAAAGATTAAAATATCAAAATGGGACTGTTAACCATTGTGACTAAGTCCCACCAAGATTAATGTGCATCTTTCTCACAAAGAGTATTGAAACAAATAAAAAAATGTAATACTTTCAAGGTTTTCATAAGATATTTTTGCCCAAAAATTATACTAGCTTGCTGCTTAAAGTAACTACTAAATAACAAAAGGGAAAATCCACCTAAAATGATGGAATGGTGTTATGATTAGATTTGTCACCAAATCTAATGATTTCATTACAAAACACTTCCTTAAGAGAGGTAACAAAAGGAATAAAACACTCCCCTCTTTTAAAGCAGTTATCCAGTTGCACACAAATGTCTCTGTGTCTGTCCCTAAAAAGTCTAAATGCTCTACCAAAAATTTAAAAACCAATGTATCTCACAAGCAGAGGGCTAAACCTACATAGGCAAAGAGCTAAAATCATAGTGTTACTTAAAAATAGTGAAATTATGAGGGTGAAAAGTAGAGGGCAATAACCCTTTGCTCTCCAGATTTCTTTGGGTATTGAAATTCAACCTAATTGCTTATTTTGAAAGAACTAAAAATTAAGCCTGGCATAGAGAAGAAATCACCATTGATACTGACATGCCGTATTACTGTTTTTTCTCCAAGTGTGACATGTAAGATCCATCTCATGAAAATAACCTGGGTTGCTTGTTTCAAAATCACTACACACACTTACAAGTCTCACTTCACACTTGCGGAGGCAGAATCAAGTTTGAGAACCACTGATTTATTGAGTGCCTATAATATTCCAAATATTATGGGACTACAAAGCAAAACAAGACCTCATTGCTGCTGCTTCTCTGTTGGAACTCAAAATCTAGCAGATAGGGTAAAACTCCCATAAAAGAGAAACAGAAAGAAAACTTCATTGGCATGAGTGCCAGTGGTAAAAGAGGTAAGGCATAGCTTTTAAAGAATTAGTGTGACTTCACCACTTTTCAATCATTCATTCATTCCTTCAACAAATACACATCAAGTATACTCAATGTACAGGCACTGAGCCAGGTGCTTGGGATGGCCATTGATAAAAGCTAACACTGACACTGCTGTCAGGGAGGCTGCCACTCTAGTGACGGAGACAGAACACACGTTAACAGCAAAACACAAAAGTTGATACTATTAAGACAGTGACAGAGAATTAGAGAGGGAGACTTATTTTAGAGAGAATGCTTCGCTGGGAAAAGTCCATGTGAGGAGACGAGATTTAGGAGAAGACCTAAAAGATAAAGAGCAAGGAAAATAGGAAGAATATTCCAGGTAGAGAGACTGACCTTTGCAGAAACCTGTGGAGCAGAAAAGCCTCCTATGTTTCTGGAACAGAAAGAATAGCAGTGAGCCTAATGAGGAGGAAGGTGGTTAGAGATGAGGGAGAAAAACATAGGGAAAAGTCATGCAAAACCCATAAACTACATAAGGGGTTTGGATTTCTTCCCAACTGCATGGACAGTTATGGAAAGTTTTTAATCAATTCAAAAAGATCATGCAAGCTGCAATGTGAGAAATGAATTAACACTTGGCAGGGAGACCAGAAAGGAAGCCATTTTAGTAGTTTAGGTGAGGTAACCGATTATGGTAATAAAAGGGAAGCACAGATAATTGTAAATGTATTTTGGAAATGGGATTGATAATTCTCACTGACGGATTAGATTAGGAATTTAGGGAAAGGGAGAAAATAGTGTTGCAACCTAATTTTGGTCTTAATTAACCAGGTGGGTTTTGATATAATAATAGAAAAGACTGGAGACAATGATAGAGAAGGGAAGAATGAATGCATTGGGAGATGGAAAGGAAATCAGGAATTCCATTTTTAGGTTTGAGATGTATGTGAAACACCCAAGCAGAGAAACAAGGTATTATTTTGAATCTGTAGATTTGCAGTTTGAAGTAGTTCTGAGTTGGAGATAAAATATAAAGATGATACTTAAAATCGTAAGGTGAAAAACAGAGAGAGACAAGAGACGACTCGTGACTGAAACCTGAATCGCAACATGTGGAGATTTGCTAAAATAGGAGGAAGAGCCAGTCAGTAAAAGAGAAAGAACAGCCAGTGAGGAAATAAGTGAAATCACGTGTATTAGTTGTCTATTGCTGCATTACAAGTGACCCCAAAATTTAGCAGCTTAAAACAGTGAATGCTATTTCACAGTTTCTGGGGGTCAGAAACCTGGGAGGGTTATCTGGATGGTTCTGGCTTACGGTCTCTTCTGAAGTTGCAGTCAAGCTGTCAGTTGAGAATGCAGTCACATGAAGTCTGTGAATTTACTCCCAAATCACTCAGGTTGTTGGCAGGGGATGTCAGTTCATTATCACAAGAACCTCTCCATAGGATGTCACCATATTTTAGGTGCTGGCTGCCCCCAGAGTGAACGATCTGAGAAAGGGAGAGGCCAAGACAACAGCTGCAGTATTTTATAACCTAATTTCAGAAATGACACACTATCACTCTCGCTTTATTTTGTTGGTCACACAGATCAACACTAGTTACTCCATCCTGTAGCCATTCATAAAGACAACTGCATTAGAATTTTGTTTTATAATCAACTAGTGAAAAATTATATGATGAGAATATGCATATATAAACATTCTGTAACTGATTTCATGCAGCACAACATTTATTCTTTTTTTCTGGAAAAGACAAGGCCTTCCCTTACTACTTGATCTTATTTCTACTATCATAAGCCTCATGTTTAGCATATATATATATATATATTTACCACAGAAACAAAATTGTACTTTTTTTGTTCTATGAAAGAATTGTTTTAGCATATTTCACCAAATGTCGAAAGCCAATTGTAAGATATACTATTATTTTAGTACCAGTAAGAAAGAAAAAATCCTGCACATTAATAGGGTTCATCAGTCATATATACATCTCAGTTTCAGAATTGTTAATAAGTACAAAAATGTGCATCAATGAAGTATGGCATTTGATTATATTGTTAGTTTAATTTATAGTGTTCGTATAATAACTACAGCAATTACAGATACAGCATTTTCATTGCAAATTTATCACAAGTTTAACTTATAAATTTCTTTTAGAACAAGTTTTCCATTCAAAATATTTTTAAAATCTTCCAATTAATTGATAATTATTAATACATGCTATTTAAAGAAGAAAACAAGTGAAAGAAGTGAGCCAGGGAGAAAATGCATGAACTGTGGAAACAAATGCACAATGGATGACTCCATCTTAAAATAGAGTAACCAGAAAGTTGTCAACTCATTTTACACCTTGGAAATGGTTAAGAAGTAAGTGGCAAATTAAAAAGCTACAAAATTAAGAAACTAGACCTTATTGAAATGGCTTTTTTTTAAAAAAAAAAAAGAGTCTCTTAAGCCAAAGAAACAATTAGAAAAGTCTATTTAAAATGTTTGAAGAAATATAACTAAATGGTTAGCTTTCCTTTGCTTCTCTAGATAAGTAAAAAGAGGTCAATTTGAATAGCAAACAGAATTATTCCTCACATTAAGGATTGTGGAAATGAAGGTAAATGGAAATGATAACTGTTAAATATCTACTATGTGCCACATACTGTTTTAGTAATTTTATTCAACATTCACAAATGATCCTTGATTAAATGAAATGTATTATCATTTCCATTTTACTCATGAGGAAACTGATATTTTTCAGGACTAAAACATTTGCCCAACAGCTAACAAATTGAAGAGCCAGGGTTTTAATTCAAAGTTAAATTCAAAGTTTAAATCAAAGCCTTCTTTCTACTGTTTTTTGGTTGAGAATTCACAACATTGGAGTGGGAGATTATAAACTCTATTCTTCTGGATGTGTTTGAGATTAGGTCAGAAAACACTTTGGGGAAATATTTTGTGAGCAATTATGCTTAGTAGTCTGAATGTATGTCTTTAAAATTACTAGGCAACCCTAACCTTTCAAAACACTACCATGTCAATTGTTCCTATATTTGAGTAGTTTAGGAGAAAGATAGGTTGAGCTCAAAAGGTCTGGATTTTTCCCTTGTAGCTGAAGGTCACTTGCTTCCTTATTGTTTTGTTTGAAAATGGCCTGTCTCTGAAAGCAAAGGCAGTATTTGTGAATTGTTAGGTAGCGGCTTTCACCTTTGTTGTCCTCCTCAACATGTGAAAAACTGGAGCAAAGGTATTTGCTTAGCTCTAAAAAGGCAAAAGTTTAATGGCTGCTCAGCTACTAACTTTTCAGGAAAACAATCACTAAATTTAAGACCAAAGATAATATATGCTTGGTCCCAGTGAAAAATGACAAAGAAATAAAATACAATAACAAAACTTTGAAAAACTGTGAAGACAAGGTTGTCTCTCTTATTTTATCTAGTTGTTAATCCAAGGAAGGACTACTAAAAAAATCCTTAAAAAAAGTCTCATTAAAAATATGAAAACCAATTAAATATTGCATATCAACAATACTTCAATAAAAAATAAAAATAAAAACAAAGTTGAGAAACCAGTATTGGATATATCTATACTTCAATAAAAATTAAGTTGACATTCTTATAAATTTTTTTAAGTGTGTATTTGTATATAAATAGACAAGAAGAATAAACCTCAAAATCATATTGTGTTTCTATTTGGATAGCCATATAGGTGATTTTTAAACAATTTTCATCCTTTGTTTTTCTGTATTTTATATATTTTCTAAAATTTCTACAATAAGTATTACTTTTGTAATACTGAAAAAAAACTTTAAAAATTAGGCCATTTAAGTTTATTTGAATTGTGTAAGATAATGGGGAACTAAGAACGAAGCAAAGATTTCTTTGTATGTGATTCCTATAAATCAGGTGTCAAAACTCTACTTTAACAAAGAATAAAGTATCCATTACTAAATCATGTTCTTGATAAATCTAAATTACTGCTAGGGGAATATTTACTTTCAGAGAGGATATTTGAGTTTGTTTTTTGATCTTTCTTCCTGGTGTGCCCTATAGTCTTCCCTTTGCTTCATAAAATATACAGTGGCTCACATTCAATAGAAGCTTCTTGAGCAATGAAGGGGAGTACTGTACTTCAGAGAGAAAACAATATATGTTAAGTTCTTTGCTTCCATAGGAAAGGGACCTATATACTGAATTCCAGCCAACCTTGAAAGCTATGCTTAAAAAATGGCTTGATCTTTTTTTACAAGACAATTATTTTCAAAATTCACTTTGTCATATCAAGATCTGGCTAGTTAAAAGTTAATACCACTGGCTCATTTTTAAATGCCATTTTAGAAAGGACTGTGAAACCATGGACTCGACTTTGTTGTTCTACTGTTCATGCCATTTTTTATTGTCTATAATAAAGAAAAAGCTTAATATTGTACCGTAACTAGATAATTTTTGCCAGAACAAACCCGTCCAGTAGCTTTGCCTAGACACATTCAGTCTCCATCACATATTCCAGGGAGATATTTCTGGCAATGGCATCTGAGATGATCTGTTGCCCCTACAATGAGATGCTCATTATTTGAAAACAAATTCATTAACATGCTTAAAATTCCTTTAGGAACAGGAGACATACAAATATTGTCATTATTGGTCATTTACAATTTATTCACAGGGATCCAGCTGGCGACCATCTGGTGCATAAAACTGACAACTGAAGGAAATACAGAATAAAAGTCACTGGAAAAATAAAATTTAGTCTCCATATGTCTTTGACACATACTAAGTTAGTGAATTAGTGGCAAAAAATGGATGCTCTACAGTAACAGATACATATATGAAATTTAACACAAAAGCAAATTGAAATTTTGTTCAATAGTTTATGTTGAAGGAAAAAATGAAGCCAGTGGCAACAATCTCATAATTAATTGGCATATAAGGAGTATATGCTAGGCTGTAGTAACAAATAGACTCTAAAATATATAATGGCTCACATGCAATAGAAGCTTTTCCTCTCTCAACAATTTGAGACAATTGTATTAGGTTGGTAAATATTTCCTCAAGCAGTGATTCAGAGCTCCAAGCTCTCTGTGACTCCCCTATCTCATTGGGCCCATGAATAGAATTCAAGGGTCCACCAACCTTCAAAGGATCCATGGGTAGAACTCAGGGCTGTATATTTGCATGGGAAATATTATATATCAGTATACTTGTATGGGAAAAATTACATCGCACTGTTAACTTTGAATCAAAATTTATTGTTTCCTTTAAATGGGAATGTAGTCAAAAACCACAGAAGTACTAGTGGCACTAATACTTTATAGCAAATGTAAATCAGAGATTTTTTTACTATTATTATTGCTGCAGATCTTTCAAATAACCATTTATACTCAATACTCTTTCAAAATTAGTCTTTATGAGACCTGCCTCTAGATCTTATAATTATATCAAATACAAAATCACACTGTGGCAGGCAGGCTTTAGGATGGTCCCTACGTCCTATAATTCATGCCTTTGTGTTATTCTCTTCCAGCAAAAGGGATTGTATGCCATTTCTGAGATGGATTCTGTGCAATCTCTTGGAGCACTTGATCTGGGGGAAGTCATGCTACTTTGTCATGAGGCAACCCTATGGAGAGGTCAGTGTGATGAACTGAAGCCTGTCTACAGCCATTTGAGTGAGCTTGGATGTGGACCTTCGCCCAGTCAAGCTTCCATATGATTGCATCTCGTTGTAAACTTTAATGTAGTCTTTCAAAAGACTGAGTCAGAACTACCTAGCTAAGCTGCTCCTGACCCACCGAAGCCATGAAAGAATGTTTTAAATGCTAGTTTTATGGTAATTTGTTATACACAATAGATAACAAATATATACATGTATATCACTAATTTTATAAATATCTTGATAATTATATTCAATACAATTTGCTTCTTTTATAATTTTAGTTTTTTAATGTATATATTTTAAAAACAACTAAGAAGGGATCTAGAGGTTTCTTCAGTGTGCCAAAATTATGCATGACACAAAAAAGATTAACCCTACCCATAGCTTCATTGTTATCTTGCGGGTAACTAGTGAAAGGAGGAAAGAACATGGAGGAGTGTACCTGTTTTTTATATCATTGGCCCAGAAGATCAGATCATCATTCTAATCATGTTTTATTGGTGGTATAAACTAGTCACATAGCCACACTGAAGCAATGGGGGCTGGGAAATGTAGTCCTTGGTGAAGAGCCATTTGCTAGCCATTACTCCATATATGTTTTAATGGATAGTCCCAGAGCAAATGCCCAAAAATAGTAGCTGCTAGAATAGAGTCTTAAAGTTCATTTGAAAAATAAAGAGTCAAATGAAAGAAGCAGTTGGTAATCACATAAACCATTTCCTGTGAAGTGATTTTTATTACAAGCAGCAAGATTTCTGTAGATCTGAAGATGTGGAGAAATAATTTCGGTCCGGCATCTAGATCAGAAAATCAGAAATCAAACTCTTCTCTAGCCATCCTTAAGAATAAATTTTGTGAGGTTAAGAACAGAGAATCTTAATTTTTCTGAAGAAAATGAACAAAGAACAGGGTAGGATCATTGGTGTTTGTGTGTTCATTCATTTGATAAACTTTGCGAGGGCCTACTGTGTAACAGAGAGTATAGTAAATACTGGGGAAAATGAGATCACCAAAAATAAGACAAGACCCTTGTTCCTAGACAGCTTATGATGAGGGAAACAGCTCTGCCAAGTAAATCCATACAGTGTTCTCTGCTAAGTACTGTGACATACACAACCACAGCATGCTAAAAGCAACACACTAGAAGCAAAATAATTCTCAATTTCTTTTTTAATTTCAATGTTCCTTGGGCTAAAAAGATGAAATTAGAATGTCAGTCTCCAGTTGTTAAATAGGGTTAGATTCCTTTGGGAATCATCAGTCCTTCCCAGGATCTCTGATTCAACAAAGTAAAGCTGCGCTTCAATGTCCACAGAAAGCTTCCAGAAAAGATTCCTGATGGGAGAATGGCAAGAAGAAATTCTTGGAAGTCCACCATGTGGTCCCATACATGTAGTGTCATGTGAAAAAAGGAGTTCTTCTATGTTTCCTCCCATATTTACAAGCAGATGGATGACTAGTGACTCCTGGGAAAAATCAGGACATGGGGAGGCTGGGTTGCCAATTGCTCATCAGATGTCTTTGAGAAGATCAGGCAAACCAACTCTTTCCTTGGACTGTGGCAGCCCGTGCTCAGGTACATGGCTTGACAAGCAGCAAACAGAGTGCAGGCTGGATCTCAGTCCCATTTGACCCCTAGGCTGCACACTCTGGTGCAGACAACAATCTGTATAGCCATCAGTCATAGGCAGAGGCCCTGTTGGAAGTTCCTTAGCAAAATAGCACCTCTCCCCCTGCACCCCTCCTTCTGAATGCCTGTCGTTTTGTCCTCCCCTTGACAACCTGAAGTCTCCAGCCCTATGTCTGGTCTCCTACTTAGCCAACAGCATTATGCAGGGTAATTATTGTCAACTTTATAATGTTGAATATTATTCTTCAATCAACAAATATTTATTGATAACTTGTTCCTTCAGTGAAGAAATGAAGTATTATACATTTATGACAAATAAGTGATAGGGAATGAATTGTTTCATTGAACACAAATAACTTCACATCAAGTAACTTCTAAAATCTATATTTCATTGAAACATCACTCTGTTATTGCTTATAACCAAAAACATAAGGGAATGAGTATTATTCCAGTTCTATTTAGAGAAACATTTCATTTTCAAGAGCTCTTCAAAAAGTCGGACAGTCTCTTAGAAAGATACTGATCCTGACTTTCTGCCTGGCTAACAGTGTTTTGCCTCTGTGATAGGTAATCCATAACCCTCCCTTCAGTCAACAGCTTAAAGCCATGGTTCTCAAGCCTGGTGTCAACACAATGGTGAACTGTATTCAATTGTGCAGCATTCTGAATGCAACGTTTTTTCTTTTCAATTTTTTTTATTAAGGTATCATTGATACACAATCTTATGAAGGTTTCACATGAGCAATACTGTGGTTACTATATTCACCCATATTATCAAGTCTCCCCCTCCCAGACATCCCGCCCCAGTCACTCTCCATCAGTGTAGCAAGGTGCCACAGAGTCACTACTTGTCTTCTCTGTGCTGTCTTCCCCATGATCCCCACACACACCCCATGTGTGTCAATCATAATAAATGCAAGACTTTAATTACCAGTTTAGTGATATGAACTGAGATGCTCCTTCCTCCTCCTCCTCCTATCAGAAGAGAGAAGGGCATCACCATTCATACCAGGTGATTCTAATAGAGCAAGTGGTCCTGGGACCAGCAGCGGGAGCCTCACCTGGGGAGTTACGAATGCATATTCTCAGGCTCCACCAAGAACTCCTGAATCAGTAATTCTGGGGTGAGGCCCAGAAAGCCATGGTTTAATGAACACTCCAGGTGATGGTAATGTACACTCAAGTTTGAGAACCACTATAATAGACCCTTACCCAGTTAATTAGATGGTCCTTACATTGTAAATAAGCTCAGGAAAGAATCAGATGCTCCTTAACACAATAGGCTAGGGCCGTTATTTCACAGATAGAATAAAAAGTCATGTTATAGGAAGAATATGGTGAATCTGGACAAGAAGAGGAAAAATGAATACTTGCAGTTGCAGTTATATGTGCCCCTAGGTAACCTGAGGCAAGGAGGGAGGACTGGCTGCAGCCCTCACTGGGGGAAGATTGAACTCAGTCTGAGCACCTGCTTATCCCCATCCCCCAACATCAATATGAGACCACAGCTCTCTTCTCTTCCCTTTAAAAGCCAGTAAAATGTAGAAAGAGGAAAGCTGTTCTCAGCATCCATCAAGGTTTAAAGTTAATGGCATAAGAAGAAACCTGTTTTAGAAAGTTCTCCAGTAATGATAGGCAGAGGGAGGGTGAGGACACCAGATAGCACACCTTGAGAAGCTTTGAGCACGGGTGGGGAAGGAGAGCAGTTGAGAATAAGAGGTTTCTGAAGCAAAGTGGGAAACTCTCAAAAACCTGGGGGATTTTGCCTATTCTTGTAAAGCTCTTGTAAAGTCACAAATCCCAGTTCATTCATCACTTTAGGAATGATTTTACAGTAAAAACACACTGCTTCAAACACCCTTATAATTCATTCTGGGAAGACAGGGGAGGTGACACTCTATCTGGGAAGACAGCTCCACTTTCTGATCATAGACAGCTTTCACTCAATTCATATTTCAAGCTGAAAATTCATCAGTTAACTAACCCAAAGGGCCAGAAGACCATTGCCCTTAACTGACCATTGTCACCAGCGATGTCTCTTTGTTCTCTGTGAAGGAAATGGAATAAACGGAGCACGCCCCCATGCCTTTGCCCAACCAACCACTCACTTGTCCTGCTGTCTCAAGACTAAGCCCCTTCCACTCTGCAGAAAGCAGTGCTCTCTAGAATTCAGTGACAACCCAGCATGGGACTGGGTGCCCTCTCAAGGGGGTATGCCTGGGATTTGTTATTCTTGTCAGATCAGGCTTTCTTATAACTAGAATGAAGTGAAAGATAATGAGAATTCCCAAAAAGAAAATATTCACACATAAAGTTAATTTTAGGCTAGATGTTGCCTTAAACCAGGGGTGGCAAGCTGTGGCCCACAGGCCAAATCAAGCCCTCAAAATTAATAAGTTTTTGTAATTAAAGTTTTATTGCAACACCTGCAGGCTCATCCATTTGTGTATTATCTGTATCTACCTCCTACAACAGCAGAGTCAAGTGGTTGCAACAAAGAATGTATGGCCCACAAAAACCTGTAATATTATTATCTGGCCCTTTCCAGAAAAATGTGCTAGCCCCACCTTAGACCCAACTCTAACTCTTGGGTCTTGGGAGTCACCAAAGCCCTTCACTCTGAGGGCCACACTTGTATACTGCTGTTACCTACTAGTTGATCCCTACATTTTAGCCAAAACAGAGTATCTATCTCTCCTTACCTATTCTGCTCTTTCTTTGCTTTCTTTTAAAAACTACGCTTGATGTTCACATTCCAAAAGGAGGCTTTTTCCTGCTCCTTTGCCTGCTTCCAGCAATGGTTCTGCCTTCCTTTGGGCACCTCCTTTCTCTTCAATTTGCAGTTTCTTTTTGCTCATTCTAGGTGCTCTTCTTGGTATCCATCTGCTGGCGGGCTCACCTATCTTCCTCATCCCCAATCACTGAGGAAATATTTGTAAAAGCAGAGGCCTGTGACAACTGCCTACAGTATAGATCTTCATGTCTTCATCTTCTCTGCCTTTGTGATCAAGGCTTGTGGCTCAGCCCACCTTACATGTGCCCATATAAACACATACACTACTTTCTTTTTCTTTGAGACCAATCATTTCCAGCCAATATGAAGTCTGCTTTATTGCTCCACATATTTTAGGGCTTGAATTTTTTCCTAGCTGGAAAATGCTACAAGCTCTAAAAATGCTCTATGTTCTAAAAGTACTGTTTCATAGCCATGTGTTTCCTCTATTCTGGACACATGAGCAGCAGAGTAAGTAAGTAACTCGTATCTGCTATGTGTTTTTTTTTAAATACCTTTATGATGTCCAAACTATGTAATTAAATATTTTAAATATTTGATAAATAATTTAGGAGTGCATACCTTTTTAGAATGCATTTTTATAGGCAACATGGAAAGATGTTGATGCAGAAAATTCTAAAACATTGATTTCCTAGTGGATCTCAGATCTGAGGGAACTACTTCTATACCTGCTTTTGTTTTTTGCAATAAGCCTACAGCTCTTCACTAAACATGTGAAGAAAATACTTTATACTTTGCTAAAATTTAGCGTACTAGAAATTCTGCAGAGGCCATTTTGCCTCTAGTCAAATTCTTGCTAGAAGAAAGTCATTATTTTTCTACATTGAGATCTATAGTACAAAAAGAAGATCAATATCATATTAGTTATATAAGAAACTGTGCATTCGCTTAGGAAATCATGCTAAAAAGAATTAGGGATAAAGGAGTAGGATATTGCAACTTACTCTCAAATGGATAAAATAGTACTTGTTCAGTAGAACTATAATTCAAGGCATATGTATAATTTTAAATTCACCAGTTAGCCACACTGAAAAAAGTAAGAACAAGCAGGTGAGAAATTAATTTTTATCATATATTTTATTTAACCCTAAATATCTAAAATATTTTAATTTAGCATGTAATCAATATTTTTATATTAGCAATAAAGCATTTTACATTTTTTTCTCACTAAGTCTTTGAAATCCAATGCATATTTTATACTTACAGCACATCTCAATTTGGAAGGTAAATTCTTACCAGAAATACTCAGTCTATTTTTAGATGTTATTAAATTAACATCTTGAAAAAGTAGATTCACATAACCAAGTTTTTCCAAACATACTTATATTTTTTTCCAGTAACTGAATTGATTATGACTTTTAAAAATTAGTTAAACTAAATTAAAAATCCAATTCCTTAGTCACACTAGTCATATTTCAAGTGTTTAACAGTCTTAAGAGGTTGCACAAGGTTAGAGAAAGAAAACAATAGGCTAAATATAACAACTGTCAAATGCTGAATTGTTGAATCTGGAAGATGGACACACAAAAGTCCTTTGTTCAGTCCTTTCAACTTTAACTTAGGACTTATTTCAAAATTTAAATAAAATCTATATCCACTATGCAAATGATCGATTATCCCAAAAACAAAACAAATATTTTCTATTAAAGTCTTTCAAACTTTCAAAATTAAATGGGCTGTTTTACAAATAGAATTTTATAAGCTGTACTTTTCTTTCTGGTCCAAATTATAGAGTAATTCTCGGCTTAGCCAACTAGTTGCTGCTTTCTCCCAAGTCCATATATAAATACAAGGGAAAGATTCTCTTTGGCCCAAATTGGGTCACATTACTTCTCCTTGGACAAATTAATGTGGCATCTATGACTGACAAGACTGAAGTCACATGCCCACCTCTGCAGTCAGCATTTCTAGATAAGGAGAATAAAATATTTAACCACACAGAAATTGAGGTAGCTCACAGAGTCATCTTGCTATTCTATTTCCAAATCTTCGACACTTTGTATGATCTCTTTTAGGAATATGCTTCCATATTCTGCCCATTTCTATATCCTCAGTGTTTGTCTTAGCAGAGAAATAAAATATAATATAATAGTTTATAGTGTTAACTCTACAGCCAGGGTAGTAAGATTTAAATTCATGCTCCATTACTTAATAACAGTGTGAACTGGAATCAGCTATTTAAGCTTTCTGGACTTCAGTTTCCTCATCTATAAAATGGGGAATCATAAAACTAAAAAGTTGCAAGCATATTAATTCATTCAGTTTTCACAGTTAATGGAGAAAGAGAAGATAGAGAATGTAAGCAGCCAATTCAAACTAATATCATTCCTAGGAAAACTCTGATTGTTCAACCCACGTGACATGCCCACCCCTGGGAAGGGACTGTGGGGTATCTGGAATGACAGTTCTAAAAGTTCATGTGGAGTGAGAGAGGAATTCTACCAAATGAAACTTCACCAAAGGAAGAATGGAGGTGGGAAACATGCTGGGAGACAAAACCTAGACTTCTGTATGCTGCAATGATGGCTCTACCATTGCCAACAATTGATAGAAAAAGAATTAGAATGGGATTCTGTTTTCATCAATCCATTGTGGACCAGGCAATTTGGATTAGTTTTCCCACTAAAAGACAAACAAAAAAAGCTGGACAAAAATGTATTTGTTTGCTTGCTTGGTTGAAGACATTGAAGAAGCAAAAGACAGAGAAGAACCAGTGGGCCAAGATCTGGAGAAGATGATGGGCAAGGAAGTAAGCCAGGCATTTTTACCCTCAATGATTTTACCTGTGGGTGGTGGGGGCATTTGTAGGTTACAGAGGAGGTGGCTAAGATGATGAGAGGTGTTTTAGACAGCTTCTCAGAGAAAATGATTAGAGTCTAGGGTTCTATAAGAGGGAAGGGGCTGACAGGTACCCCTTACTTTGGGCTGGGAACCCAAAGGGCTTCACCCAGGACTAAGCATGAATCAGCAGATAAGCCCTCACTGAAACTGCAACTCAGCTCTGAATCATCTTATTCTCTTATTGAAGAAGAAACTTGCCAAAGTGCTAGCTTCCCAAGTATTCAGAGTCTAGTCACCCAAGACTTTAGATGGAAGTAAACATAAATCTCTGGGGAAGAAGGTAACACCATCATAAATCTCAAATAGTTTTTGCCAACAATTATACAAATACAGTTGCTGACATTTAATCAAAAACAGGTAGGCACATGGAAAACCAGATATTAAAAAAGCCAGCAAAAAGTAAGACAGAGAGATTTCCAAGTGTTTCAGATTCTGAAGTTATCATACAAAGATTTTACACTTATCCCATTCAAGGTGATAAAAGGCAAAATTAAAAGTTCTGGCAGATAATTGTAAATAATTTTAATAAATGGAATTTGAGAATTGGAAATACAATACATTGCTCCCATACTACCATTGAGAACAAGCTACCTGAATTGCAAAATCATAGTTTTTAAACCCCACAGACTGAACACAGCTGAGAAAGGAATCAGTAAAGCTGAAGACAAGTCAACAGAAATTACAGTAAAACACAAAGAAAATAATGAAAGAGAAGAAAAGAACTGAGGTCTGTGAGTCAAGGACAAATGGCCTAATTTACTGGTAACTGTGGTCCCAGAAACCTAAGAGAGAGAACGGAGCAAAATAAGTATCTGAATTTTTCAAAATTGATAAAAGACATCAATGCACAGAGCCAAGATGCTCACACACAAAGAAAACTAAGGATTCTAGAACCACAAACACAAAGAAAACAAAAGATTCCAGAATGACAAACACAAAGAAAACTACACTGAGACACATCATAAACAAACTGCTAAAAAAAAAAAAAAAGGGGGAAATCTTGAAAGCAACCAGAGGGAAAAAAGATACACTACGTAAAGGGAAACAATTATACAACGACAGCTAACTTCTCATCAAAAAATACAGAAGCCAGAAGACAAAAGGGTAAATGCTGGGTAAAAAATTACAGTTTTTTTTAAGTATTGCCAAAATCCCCTCCAAGAGGGTTGCACAAATTTGAAATCCCACCAACAGTGTTGGAGAGTGACTATTTCCCCACAGCTTTGCCAGAAGACTGGATTGTTAAACTTTTCCAATATGGTAAGTAAGAAATAGTATCTCAAATGTCGTTTATCTTGATTTCTTTGACTATGAGCAGTAAATATCTTTTTGCATGTTTTAGGGTCTTTTTTTTATGAATTTGTCTCTTCATATTTTTGTTCATGTTTCTATCCACTGACTTGAAAAAAAAGTTTTTAATACATTAAGTACATTGGACCTTTAATGTGACACGTATTACAAATATTTTCTCCCAGCTTGTCAGCCTGACTTTAACTTTATGGTATTTTGTCATGAAAATGGCTTTTATTTTTATGTACTCAAATGTGTCAGTTTTTCTTTCACTATATCTGGGCTGTTATTCATAATTAGAAAGACTTCCTTCTCACTGAAGATAAAGGTTAGTTCACTCAAGCTTTCTTCCTATACTTGTATGGTTTCATTCTTTTTTACATTTAAATCACTGATCCATTTGGAGTTTATTCTTATATGTGGTGTGAAGTATAAATCTAATTTTATCATTTTCCAAATGGCTAATCAGTTGTCCTTTCACCAGTTATTAAAATTCCACCTTGGTCGTAGTGACTTGAAATGCCACCTTTATTGCATATTAAGGTTTCATATGATCTTGGACCTATTTCTGGACTTTTTATTCGGTTCCACTGGTGTACCCGTATATTCATGTGCTAGAACCACACTTTTAATTATAGAGCCTTTATGTATGTTTTCAGTGTGGGAGGACTAGTGAACTAGTCCCCTCATAAATTTTTTAGTGCTTCTCTGACTGTCCTTATGTGTTTTTCCAAATGAAGTTAAACGTCACCTTACCTAGCTTCATGAAAAAGCTAGAAATTAGGGGGAGAAGGACTGAGTTAAATTTATATATGCATTTAGGGAGAACCAACATCTTTTTGTGGTGAGCCAACCCAAATATAAGATGTCCTTTCTTTTGTCAAAATTACTTTTTTATCTCTTAAGAGAGTTTTAAAGTTTTCCTTATATTTGTGCCTTTCTGATTAAACGTATCCAAAGATTTTATTTTTGTTGCTATCATAATTAGGGCTTTCTTTGTCATATCTCTAGTTGGTTATTATTTATGTCTAGGAAAGCTATTGTTTTCCATGTCAACTTTATATTCTACTACTCTATTAAATTGTTTGAGTTAATTTTATCATTGATTCTCTGGAGTTTTTCAGGTATATCATTTCATCTACAATAGCTAACAAGCTTATTTTGTGGAAACTGTGAGGTTGAGTATAACATTTTTATAAAACAGTGAACCTAGAAGAGTCAAAACAAGGAGAAAAACAAATTTGATGGACTTAACACTACCTGATTTCAAGTTTCACTGGTAAACCACAGTAATAACGACAGAGTGAGATTGGTGTGAGGACAGACAAATAGACTGATGGAACAGAACACAGGCTAGAAATGGGCCTACCTCTATGTTCAATTAATTTGCAACAAAGTCACCAAGATAACTAGACACAGAAAATAATGTCTTGTTGAACAGTGCTAAACAAATGAATATGCATGTGGAAAAAAAATTCACCTTATTACTACTTCCTGATCCTTACTGATCTTCTGTAGTCTTAATTTTGTCTTCTGAAGAATAATTATGCCGCAGGTCCACAGTTCCTCACCTGTGGTTCCAAAGTCTAAAATTCTCTAAAAACCACCATTTTCACGTGAACTCTTTTGGTGCCAAAACCCAACCTAACCTAAATTTATGTGACTACAAATCGAATATGAAAAGATTTGTGGTTACTTATGTAACCTTTATGGAATTTACTATAGTCATACATTTCATTGCAGATGTATAAATTCATTTAATTACAAATTGTTACCCAGGCCCTGCTCATTGTATTCCATACTATATGGTATATATAATATATTACCTTACGAAAATACAAAGAGTTCTGAATTCACACATATACACAAACAAGATAATACATGTAAAGCACTGAGTATATTGTTTGGCATAGAGTGACTCCTCAGTATATGTTAACCACTGCTATAACTACCATCACCGTTATTGTTATTATTATTATTACTGTTATTATAAATTGTAGGAGTAGCTGAAAAGTGATTAAACACAAGGAATTAATCAAGTAATTAATAAGAACAATAGTGGTTTAAAGGACTGGTACATAGTGAGTTAAGTCTCGGGTGTCCACAGGGAAATTGCATTGCTGATTCAATAGAGATCTCATGAGCAGAAGAAACAAAGCTAAGAGTATGTCAGGAAACCTGTCTCCCTTCCCTGGTGGGGATTCTCTCTGCATTGCTAATTTCAGAGAACCTGAAGGGATTAGAAGGGGTGGCAGGTTTCCTGATAGAGCACCATCAGGAAAAGATTATCACCATCCAAAAGTATTTACTTTTCAAGGAGAGAGAGCCAGAGGAGAGAGAAGAAATACAGTAAGAAAAAGTAAGGCAGGGAAAGAGAAAGGGGGAGCACACAAGAGAACAGCCCCTTTCCAGAAACAGCTCCTCTTCATGGGCCACAGATAAGAGTGAGTATAATTATGTGATATTTGGTGCAATGAAAAATTTAAAGAAAAAATAACCCATAACAAAAGCTGTAAAAGTTTATTGTCTCAGAATAGTAAGAAAAGTGGTGGCTTGGATTTTGCAGAGTTTGGTGAACTAAATAAACCCACTTAGCTGTGGTGTAATTAAAATTCTATTTTAAAAAGATGTCTGAGAATAGGTAGGAGCAAAATAAAATCTCTTCAAGTAATAAGGGCCTTGATAAAGGAATCCTCCAGATACAGGACAGATGGCATAGCATAGAAATAGGCTCAGACACACAGCACAGGGTCAGCGAAGAAAAGTCCAGATTGGACCAGAAATGTGTCAGTTCTTTTCATTAGGGCTGAAAGGTTTTACCAGCTCCTTCTTGAGTGACTTTGTATAGAGCTATTGCCATTTGTTGTTGCTATGAACTAAATGTTTGTATCCCCCAAATTCACATATTAAAGCTCTAGCCCCCAATGTGATGGTACCTGGAGATGGGACCTTTGGGAGAAAAATCCGTGTTAAATAAGGTCTTGAGAACAGACTCATGAAGGGATTAGTGCCCTTGTAAGATGGGCCCTTCTCCCCCTCTCTGCCATGTGAGGTCACAGAGAGAAGGTGGCTGTCTGCAAGCCAGGAAGGGGGTGCTCATGGGAAGCACATCACCAGCTACCTTGACCTTGGCCTTCTCAGCCTCCACAACTTGGAGCAAATACATTTTCTCCTGTTAAAGCCATGTAGCTATGTCATTTTGTTACGGCAGCCCAGACAGATTAAGACAGTGTGGAACAATACACTTACATCTGCTTACTCTTTCCAGGGTGTGAGTTTGGTCATTTAAATGAATCCTATTGTCATTAGTCCAAAGTTAAAGAACCCCTCTAGGTATTTTTTTATTTACCTGGATCAAGCCCCCTGAATATTATAGGCCAGTGAGATCAAACCAGGGGAGTAGCACCCCTCACCTAATACTGCCTTAGTAAGGATTATTTATGTGTGAGAAGAGTACAAGTTAAACAAGTGAATGAGGACAAAATAGTGGACAGGCCAACTTCTCTGCACAATTCAAATTGGTAATAGGCTGTGCAAGGCAGGAAAAATGTTAGGCGGTTATCATCTTTGTGGCTCGTTGCTGCCACCTTCTGGATATTTAGAGACATAATGGGTTATTGGTTAGGTATTTTTTCCTCCATTAGTTCCTTATCTCCACTCTTATTACTGAAAATTAACATTGGGATAAAGACAATAAAAAATCCTACCATATCAATATCTTGTAGCTTGAAGATTTTTTAAAATTTCCCATTCTTTTAAACATGTTTTTATATGTAGGAAAATAGAAAACTACCTAGTAACTCTTCCTGCTCATACAGCTTGTCCAGTTTAGAAAACGTCTTCTGTGATCAACAGTTCATTTTAAACTAAGGGTGTGCCCCCCATGATGGGATTAGGGTCCAGAGCTCTTGTTCTCTTCTGCCATGTGAGGACACAAAGAGAAGATGGCCATCTGCAAGCCAGGCAGGGAGCTCTCACCAGGAACCCAGTGCTAGCACCCTGACTTTGGACTCTCCAGCCTCCAGAATTGTAAGAAATAAATATCTGTTGTTTATGCCATCCAATCTACGTACTTTGTTATGGCAGCCTGAGCTGACTGAAACAAGGCCTACTTGAGAAAGGCAAAATAATAAAGATATTCAAAAACAACAGGTTATCTTCATGACCTCAGCTTTGGGAAAGTTTTTAAACAGGACACACAACAGAACAAACATAAAGGAATAGGTTGATAACTTGAACTATATTAAAATTAAGAACTCTGGTTCATCAAAAATGCACCACTAAGAGGGTAAAAATGAAAGCCTAAAATTGGGAGCAGACATTTGCAATATCCATAAGCAATTTAAAAAAATCACCTGCAGACTATATTAAGAACTACCAGTCAATAAGGAAAAGGCAAAACCCAAAAGAAAAATGGGCAAGGGACATCATAATCAAATGGCCAGTAAAAATTTGAAAAAGTACCCAACCTCATTAGTAATCCAGGGAATGCAATGAGATACCTTCTATACCCACTAGAATGGCTTCAATTAAAAAGTCTAACAGGATCAATTTGGGGTGAGAATGTGGAGCAGCAAGAGCTCTCATCACTGTTGGTTAGACTGTAAATTGGTACATTTATCTTAGAAACCACCTTGTACTACATTTGAACATTCGTATTCCTGTCATCAAGCAATTCCATCCATGTATATAAAATGTGTATGAGTTTTTAAAACGTGTGTGTAGAACAGCAATGTGTTTAATAGTCCAAACTGGAAGCAACACAGATATACCCATCAATAGCGGAAACAGTATAAACACTGTAGCATATTCATACAGTGAAATACAAAAATAAGTAAAATATGGAATTGTAAAAATGTAATGTTAATCAAAAGAAACAAGACACAAAAGAATATACACTGTATAATCCCACTTATGTTTGCTCTAAAGACAGCAAAACCACAACATGGTGTTTAGGTATGCTTAGGTTAAAAGAGAAAAAAAAAGATTATATTCAAGTAGGGATAGTGGTTACTGTTGAGAAGGGAGGAAATTGTGTTTTGGAAAGAGGAGGCAGAGATTTTCTGGGGTTCTGGTAATGTTCTCTCTGATGTGGTAGATGTTCAGGGACATTAGATTTTAAAGAATTCTTTAAACTGTTATTTATATTTTTCCTATGTTTCTGCATGTGTATTATATATCACAATACAAAAAGTTAACGAATATTTCCTTCTAAAATCAGGCAGAAACAGGAAAGGAAAAGATAGCAGTGTGAGAAGTGAGGCAGAAACCTCCTCCCCAAACCACATATAACTTGAAAAATCAGCAAATACAAATAATCCTGAAAGAGCAACTCAAAGCCTGCAGAACAGACTGCCTATGTCTGGGGAAACAAGAAGACCTCACAGAAAAGGGTAAAGTAGCAAAGCCTTGATCTGATGGGACCCAAGCCCTCCCCCAACCACAGCTCATAGGTGGGAAGAGAAATGGAGTGGGGAGGGATTAGAAGCCCAAGACTGCTAAATACCCAGCCCTGGAGGTATAATATGGGAGCATGAACCCACATTACATGGTGCTCTGGAGATAAATGGGGTGGAAAGCAAAGACAGGCAGAATACTTGGAGAACTGAGATTCCAGCCACTTGTGGAGAAAAGGTACACACAACCAGTGGGACAAAAGAAAGGTGGGCATGTTGAAAGACTTCCCAACAGTGAGAAGGGTGCTAAAGGAGCAAGGGTTACACAGAGCTTCCTGCTCAGGAGAAAGAGCAGGTGGACAAATTCGTCCCAGCTCACAAAGCTCAGCAGGTTGGGAACTTTCAGAAGCTTCAGATGCTCCATTCCCCTGGCTGATAATGCAGCCCAGAGGGACCCCACTGCGATATGCAGCCTGCTGCTTCTTCCTCCTGAGAGGCACTGGTCTACACACCTGCTGCCCCCGTCACTGCGCCAAGCAAAGCCAAGGGTGGCCCCACCAATGGAAGCTACAAGGGTGTAATGCAGAGGTTCCTCCCTCCCTGCTCAGCCCAGTGGACCTGGTAGTGGAGGCACTGCAGCCAGGAAGCAGGAAAGTCACTGCAACCAGCAGGCACTGGTGCCTCTTACCTGTGACTGCTGCCATTGCTCCAGGTGCTTGGTAGGTCAAGAGACTAGAGCTTCTGGGCACTAGAGGGCACCACCTACACAAAGTTATTATTTTGTAGGAATCACTAGAAAAAAGAAATGGCAGAAAAGTTTTGTACAAACAAAAATGTAACAGAAGATGCCAGAAAGAGGGCTAAGTGAAACTGAAATCATCAAATCTTCTTGATAAAGATTTCAAAATAAAAATCATAAACATGCTTATCAAGCTACAGAAAAATAGTCAAGATCTCAGGGAGGACTTCAAGAAAGACATAGAAACTTTGAAAAAATAGAGTATCTGAAATGAAACATACAATGGGAGGGATTTAAAAGTAGACTAAATGAGGTAGAGGAGATGATAAATAGAATAGAAATTAGACAGGAACACAAAGAAGCTGAGGCAAAGAGAAAGAAAAAGGATCTCTAGGAATGAAAGTATAAGAGAACTGTACAACCAATCCAAATGGTATTGTATTATATTATATTAGTATTGTATTAGTATTATAGGGGGTACCAGAAGAGGAAGAGAGAGAAAAAGGTAAAGAAAGTCTCTTTGAGGAAATAATTGATGAAAACTTCCCCGACTAGGGAAGGAAATACTCTCTCCGGTCATGGAAGTGCAAAGATCTCCCAACACAAGGGACCCAAGCAAGACAATGCCAAGACATATAATAATTAAAATGGCAAAGATCAAAGACAAGGAGAGAGCATTAAAAACAGACAGAGAGAGAGAAAATATCACTTATAAAGGAAATCCCATCAGACTATCATCAGACTTCTCAGCAGAAACCTTCCAGGTCAGAAAGAAGTGGCATGATATATTTAATGCAATGAAACAGAAGGGCCTCCAACCAAGAACACTCTTCCCAGCAAAATTATTATTTAAATTTGAAGCAGGGATTAAACAATTTCCAGATAAGCAAAAGTTGAGGGAATTTACCTCCTATAAACTGTCTCAACAGGGAATTTTAAAGGGATTGCTATAGATGGAAGTGTGCTTAAGGCTAAATAGCTGTCACCAGAGAAAATAAAACCACAGTAAAAGAAGTAGACCAATTAATTACTAAGCAAATGCAAAATTAAATCAACTACCAACAAAGTCAGTCAAGGGATACACAAAGACTACAGAATATAACACCTAGTA
Organism: Manis javanica; assembly: GCF_040802235.1. NCBI lineage: Eukaryota > Metazoa > Chordata > Mammalia > Pholidota > Manidae > Manis > Manis javanica. The sequence continues at coordinate 55,247,312 of NC_133168.1, forward strand.
TATAAAGAGTGCATGAAAAGGAGAAGGAGAAAGAGAAGAAGAAGGAGAGAGAATGAAAATAACCTTTAGATTGTGTTTTTAATAATGGAATAAGTGAGTTAAGTTAGACTGTTAGATAGTAAGGAAGCTGCCCTTGACCCTTTGGTAACCACAAATCTAAAGCTTGCAATTGGCAATAAGTACATATCTATCAATAATCATCCTAAATATAAATGGATTGAATGCACCAATCAGAAGAAACAGAGTTACAGAATGGACAAAAAACAAAATCCATCTATATGCTGCCTACAAGAGACTAACTTCAAACCCAAAGACATACACAGACTAAAAGTGAAGGGATGGAAAAAGATATTTCATGTAAATAAGAGGGAGAAAAAAAGCAAGACTAGTAGTACTTACACCAGACAAAAAAGATTTCAAAACAAAGAAAGTAACAAGAGACAAAGAAGAACATTACATAATGATAAAGGGGTTAGTCCAACAAGAGGATATAACCATTATAAATATCTATGCAATATAGGAGCACCTAAATATGTGAAGCAAATACTAACAGAATTAAAGTGGGAAATAGAATGCAATGCACTCATTTTAGGAGACTACAACACACCTCTCACTCCAAAAGATAGATCAACCAGACAGAAAATAAGTAATGAGATAGAGGCACTGAACAATGCATTACAACAGATGGACCTAACAGACATCTACAGAACAATCCACCCCAAATCACCAGGATACACATTCTTCTCAAGTGTACATGGAATGTTTTCCAGGATAGATCACATACTAGGCCACAAAAAGAACCTCAGTAAATTCAAAAAGAATGAAATTGTGCCAACTAGCTTCTCAGACCACAAAGGTATGAAACTAGAAATAAATTATTCAAAGAAAACAAAAAAACCCACAAAAACATGGAGGCTTAACAACATGCTCCTAAATAATCAATGAATCAATGACCAATAAAAACAAAGGTCAAGTAATATATGGTGACAAATGAAAACAACACCTCAATATCCTGTAGGATTCAGTCAAGGAAGTTCTAAAAGTGAAGTATATTACAATACAGGCTTACCTCAAGAAAGAAGAATAATCCCAAATGAGCAGTCTATACTCACAATTAATGAAACTAGAAAAAGAAGAACAAAGGAGATCCAAAGTCAGTAGAAGGAGGGACACAGTAAACATCAGAGCAGAAATAAATAAAACAGAGAAGAATAAAACAATAGAAAGAATCAATGAAATCAGAAGCTGGTTCTTTGAGAAAGTAAATAAAATAGAAAAACCCCTAGCCATTCTTATCAAGAAAAAAAGAGAGTCTACACACATAAACAGAATCAAAAAGAGAAAGGAAAAAATCACAATGGACACCACAGAAATACAAAGAATTATTAGAGAATACTATGAAAAATTATATGCTAACAAATTGGATAATCTAGAAGAAATGGACAACTTTCTAGAAAAATACAACCTTCCAAGACTGACAGAGGAAGAAACTGAAAATCTGAACAGACCAATTACCAGTAATGAAACTGAATTGGTAATCAAAAAACTACCTGAGAACAAAACCCATGGACCAAATGGCTTCACCAATGAATTTTATTAAACATTTAGAAGACCTAATACCCATCCTCTTAAAGTTTTCCAAAAAGTAGAAGAGGAGGGAATACTTCCAAACTCATTCTATGAGGTCAGCATCACTCTAATACCAAAACAATGACACCACCAAAAAAGAAAATTACAGACCAATATCCCTGATGAACATAGATGCAAAAATATTCAATAAAATATTAGCAAGCCAAATTAAAAAATACATCAAAAAGATCATCTACCATGATCAAGTGGGATTTAATCCAGTGATGCAAGGATGGTACAATATTTGAAAATCAATCAACATCAGATACCACATTAACAAAAAGAAGGACAAAACCCACATGATCATATCCATAGATGCTGAAAAAGTATCGACAAAATTCAACATCCATTCATGATAAAAACTCTCAACAAAATGGGTATAGAGGGCAAGAACCTCAACATAATAAAGGCTATATATGACAAACCCACAGCCAACATTATACTTAACAGTGAGAAGATGAAAGCTTTTCCTCTAAGATCAGGAACAAGACAAGGATTTCCATTCTCACCACTTTTACTCAACATAGTACTGGAGGTCCTAGCCTAAGCAATCAGACAACACAAAGAGATAAAAGGCATCCAGGTTGGTAAGAAAGAAGTCAAACTGTCACTGTTTGCAGATGACATGACATTGTACATAAAAAACCCTAAAGAATTAACCACAAAACTACTAGAACTAATAACTGAATTCAGCAAAGTTGCAAGATATAAAATTAATACACAGGAATTCATTCCATTCCTATATACTAACAATTAACTAGCAGAAAGAGAAACCAAGAAAACTGCTCCAGTTACAATTGCGTCAAAAAGAATAAAATACCTAGCAATATGGAGGTTCCTCAAAAAATTAAAAACAGAAATACCATTGACCCAGGAATTCCACTCCTAGGAATTTACCTAAAGAAAACAAGATCCCAGATTCCAAAAGACATATGCACCCCTATGTTTATCACAACACTGTTTACAATAGCCAAGATACAGAAGCAACCTAAGTGTCCATCAGTAGATGAATGGATAAAGAAGAGGTGGTACATACACACAATGGAATATTATTCAGCCATAAGAAGAAAACAAATCCTAACATTTGCAACAACATGGATAGAACTAGAGGGTATTATGCTTAGTGAAATAAGCCAGGCGGAGAAAGACTAGTACCAAATGATATCCCTCATTTGTAGAGAACAACAAGAAAGCAAAACTGAAGGAATAAAACAACAGCAGACTCACAGACTCAAGAATGGACTAGCAGTTACCAAAGGGAAGGGGTAAGGGAGGGTGGGTGAGGATGGAGGGAGAAGGGGATTAAGGGGTATTATAATTAGCATTCACAATATAGGTAGGTCACAGGGAAGGCAGTACAGCATAGAGAAGACAAGTAATGATTCTATAGCATCTTATTATGCTGATGGACAGTGATTGCAATGGGTTGGGAAGAGACTTGATAATATGCGTGAATGTTGAAACCACAATGTCGCTCATGTGAAACCTTCATAAGATGGAATATCAATGATACTTTGATTAAAAGGCATTAAAATTAATAATTAAAAATTTTATAAATAAATAAATGAAATAAAATCCTAGGCAAGACAATCAGGTATGCATACGTGCCCAAGTTAATGAACTTTGCAAGACACTCTCACAAATTCAGACTCTGTATCTCTAGGCCTGGCAGAAGAGCTTCAGTCTTCCTTTTGTTGTCATAACAATATCACATCACAGTAGCTGCAATATTCATAGCTAATGTTAATGTCGAACACTATTGTGAATGCTCTCCACGTCTTATTTCATTTAGACTTTATTTGCCCTATGAAGCAGGTACTCGTATTACACCCATTTCACAAATGAGAATACATGAACATAGAAGTTAGCAGACAGCTCATCAGAATTCAAATGCAAGGGTCAGAACCCAATATTCTGCACTTTTAATCAAAGCATGGTTGCATCCACCCTCCTCTTGCCTCAACATTCTACAGGATGCTTACCTCTGTCACTTTGATTCTAGGCTTGGAGATCTTTTAGATTCACAGCATTAAGATAGGGAGGCACCAATGTCATGCTTCTGAGCTGCTTTGGCCCCACTGGGATCTCAGTTACTGGTCCCAGATGCGGTGATACCTGCTAGTGAGAGAAAATAAGAGCTCTGCTTTTTGTGTCCCAAGAAGACTATTTCCTGGCCAACAGAGAATAAACCATTTAAAATTTGTAACCCTTAGTCTTAAGTCCTCAGTGAACAACAGTTGTATTTTCTTTAGAGGGAAAATATATTGTACCTCAATAACGCTCTAATAAAACTCGCTTTCTGTGTGGATTTTTAAAAACTGCTTTTGCAATGAATTCTGAAAGTGTTTAGAGTTGTGCTAAATGTTATGAAGCAGGCCTTTTTCTCTCTGAAATAAGATTTAGCATTTATATTAATTTAAAGTACTGTTTTTAGTTAGCCTGCAGAAAGTCTTAATGAGATATTCATTTGTGAGAAGGTATAAAAATGGAGGGACAAATAGGAAGTAATGGGTATAATGCCACAAACTACGATCAATAAACATTAACTGCATGGTATAAAGGAGTTAAATAAAATTTGAGGTAGAAGAGAAAAAAGAAGGAAGAGAAAGAGGAGGAGGAGGAAGACGAGGAGAAGAGAAGATGGTAAAATGAATAAACGAGGGACACAGACTCTTCCTTGGAAAAACCATCAGAAAACAATGGATATTTCAAGTGACAAATCACCTCTCAGAACTGTGAGAGATATTAGAGGCCATATTGGATTGGTTTTTGGTACTCTGGGGTCTTATTCATGACTAGAACAAAATAGTGCTTATTTAGAAGTTTTAAAGGTCCTCTGAATAGTACACATCTGGTCTTTGAAAAGCACACACATTTTCATAGCAGGTGATTTGAAACAGCCAGTATTTCCTGATGTAATTATGGAAGCTTGGTTGTTTTTCATTTAAGCTGAAGGCTTGAATAATACATTTAGCCCATTTATATTCTTTCTCATTCTGCTCTTTGTTACACATTTCCTGAGAGGATAAATCCCAGTGCAGAAGGAGTCATAAGGGCATGAGGTACTTAATAAAGATTATATGCTGTGTTCAGAAAATTCCCAGGGTTAAAGTGAAGGTTAGAAAGGATTTCTTTGCTGGCTGTTTCCTTTAATCCCCTTTTCTGTGGCTTTGAACAGGATTACCGCCCAGAGGGAGGCCTAGGAGGAGGTCGGATAGAGGGTAAAAGCAGGGCAGTGGATAGTATTTGCGGTATTTTCCAGAATTGCTCTGTCAGCCTGTAGTGAGGAGACATTCAATCCTGTGGAGCTGTAATGTTAAAATAACATTATATCGGTGGAACTTTCTAGTACAAGTTAAGTTACTCTCCCTGATGGAAGGAGTTAAGTTTTGCTTCACTCCTATTTTGTGTATGATCCTAGAAGAAAACATTCTAAATCTATTCCTCTTAAACATATCTGGTTTAAGGATTTAGAAGAAACATTTTCACCATGTGTCTGTAATTGCCCAGTTTTTAATACTTTGGAGGCCCAATGAATACAGTTGAGAAATAGCAAGGTAATAGCAAAAGGTTAACTTTTACAATGAAGCACACCTCAGTTCCAACACTGCCTCTGGCTCTTACCAAATGTGAGACTAGGGTAGGTTCCTTAATTTTTTACTGAGCCTCAGTTTCTTCATCTGCAAAATGTTAAAGGGCTCTACTTTTACCTGTCCTGCAAGAATATTGTGTGAATTCAATAAGAAATGCAAATGAATAGTTCAAAAGCCTGGCTTGTGGTAGACACATCATTTAACAAACATGCAGAAGTTGTTATTATTTTTAATTTTTGTATTCAATAATATATTTATATATGAGGTGAGGACCTCTTTGAGTCTCAATCCTTTTCCAATTTTAGGTGATTTATCCTATTGGCAAGGCAAAGAAGGGGACCTTAATCAAAGATTCATAAAATTCTCTGTAGGATTATAAGGACAAGAAAAAAAAAAAGAGGAGCCAAAAAGAAAAATGAAGACAGGAATGAGTTTTCCTTAGTTTTTCTTCTTTCTCTTTTTCAAAATAATCCAATTTGACTTTTATTAATCATCATTAGGTTTTACCTTTGAATTCTATTGTTCTTATCCATTGACTCTTCTATCAAGATATTTTCATATTCTTAGTATTGACCCTTTGAGGGGCAGCAGAGTTTATTTTTTTACCTCAGCATTTTTTCCTCCTAATACCTATCTTGAGAAACAAGGAAGCAAATAGTGAAGCGTGGCCAAATTAAAAACCCCATTTGAGATGAAGTACAATGCAGAATTTGGCAGCATATTAGATCATGTTTTATCTGAAGGTGATTTCTATTACAAGAATCCCTGTTTGTGAAAATCTGAACAGACCAATTACCAGCAATGAATGAAATTTGGTAATCAAAAAATTCCCCCCAAAACAAATTCCAGGTCCAGTTGGCTTCACAGTGGAATTCTACCAAACACTTAAAGAAGAGCTAATACCCATTCTTCTTAAAGCATGCCAAAAAGTAGAAGAGGAGGGAATACTTCCAAAATCATTTTATAAGGTCAGCATCACTCTAATATCAAAAACAAAGACACCACAAAAAAAAAAAAACTACAGACCAATATCCTTGATGAACATAGATGCAAAAATCCTCAACAAAATATTAGCAAACCAACCAAAAATACACCAAAAAGATCATTCACCATGATCAAGTGGGATTTATTCCAGGAATGCAAGGATGGTACAATATTAGAAAATCCATCAACATCATCCATAACATCAACTAAAAGAAGGACAAATGCAGATGACCACATGGTCATCTCCATAGATGCTGAAAAAGCATTTGACAAAATTCAACATCTATTCATGATAAAAACTCTCAACAAAATGGGTATAGTGGGTATGTACCTCAACATAACAAAGGCCATATATGACAAACCCACAGCCAACATCATACCTTATAGTGAAAAAACTGAAAGCTTTTCCTCTAAGATCTGTAACAAAACAAGGATGCCCACTCTTACCACTTCTTTTTAACATAGTACTGGAGGTCCTAGCCTCGGCAATCAGACAACACAAAGAGTTAAAAGGCATCCTGATTGGTAAGGAAGAACTTAAACTGTCACTGTTTGCAGATGACAAGATATTGTACATAAAAAACCCTAAAGAATTCACTCAAAAACTACTATTGACTAATAACTGAATTCAGCAAAGTTGCAGGATATAAAATTAATACACATAAATCTGTTGCATTCCTATATACTAACAACAAACTAGCAGAAAGAGAAACAAGGAAAACAACTCCATTTACAATTGCATTAAGAATAAAATACCTAGAAATAAACCTAACCAATGAGGTGAAAGACTGATACTCTGAAAACTACAATACACTCATGAGAGAAATTAAAGAAGACTCCAATGAATGCAAATCTAACCTATTCTCATGGATAGGAAGAATTAATATTGTCAAAATGTCCATCTTGCAATTTAAAGATTCAATGTAATCCTATCAAAATACCAACAGCATTTTTCAGTGAACTAGAACAAATAGTTCCAAAATTCAAATGGAACCACAAAAGACCCCGAATAGTCAAAACAATCCTGAGAAAAAAGAACAAAGCTGGGGGACTTCAAGCTCTATTACAAAGCTACAGTAATCAGGACAATTTGGTACTGGTGCAAGAACAGACCCATAGATCAATGGAACAGAATAGAGAGCCCAGATATAAACCCAAGCACACATGGCCAATTAATATATGTTAAAGGAGCCATGGATATACAATGGGAAAATGACAGCCTTTTCAACAACTGGTGTTGTAAAAACTGGACAGTTGCATGTAAGAGAATGAAACTGGATTACTGTCTGACTCCATACACAAAAGTAAATTCTAAATGGATCAAAGACCTGAATGTAAGTCATGAAACCATAAACCTCACAGAAGAAAACATAAGCATAAATCTTTTGAACATAAATATGAGTAATTTTTTCCTGCACACATCTCCTTGGGCAAGGGAAACAAAAGCAAAAATGAACAAATGGAACTACATCCAACTAAAAAGCTTCTGTATAGCAAAGGACACCATTAGCAGAACAAAAGGCATCCTACAGCATAGGAGAATATATTTGTAAATGACTCATCTGATATGGGGTTAACATCCAAAAATATATAAAGAATTCATATACCTTAACACCAAGAAAACAAATAACCTGATTAAACAATGGGCAGAAGACTTGAACAGACACTTCTCCAAAGAAGAAATACAAATGGCCAACAGGCACATGAAAAGATATTCCACATCACTAATCATTAGGGAAATTGCAAAGTAAAACTACAGTGAGATATCACCTCACACCATTTAGAATGGCTACTGTCCAGAAGACAAGGAACTACAAATGCTGGCGAGGATGCGGAGAAATAGGAAACTGCCCACACTGTTGGTGGGAATGTAAATTGGTGCAACCGCTGTGGGAAGTAGTATGGATGTTCCTCAAAACACTAAAAATAGAAATACCATTTGACCCAGTATCCCATTTCTAGGAATTTATCTGAAGAAAACAAAGTCCCTGATTCAAAAACACATGTGTACCCTTATGTTTATCACAGCACTATTTGCAATAGCCAAGACATGGAAGCAAACGAAGTGTCCACCGTCCATCTACTGATGGATGGAAAAGAAGATGTGGTACATATACACAATGGAATATTGCCATTTGCAATCCTGCCATTTGCAACAATATTGATGGAGCTAGAGGGTATTATGCTCAGTGAAATAAGGCAGGTGGAGAAAGACAAATACCATATGACTTCACTTATTTGTGGAATATAAAAACAAAGCAAAACCAAAGGAACAAAACAGTAGTAGACTCGTGGACACTGAGAAATGACTAGTAGTTACCAAGGGGGAGGGCCTGGGCCAGGTACAGGGCAGGGGGCAGGGGAGAGGGAGGGGAATAAAGGGGCACAATAATTCAAATCACAATATAAATCAATCATGGGAACTGTTGAATCACTGCGATGTACATTTGAAACTAACATAAGATTGTAAAAAAAGAATTCCTGTTTGCAAGGAGTGGAATATAACTCAATGTTAAAATGGCAGATAAGTGTTTTAATTAAGCAAGTGTTCAGAATGGGTGTGGAATGCCTAATTAGACGCCATTGCATCTGAGATGTCTACCAGATCCAGAGATGGCTCCTGGGCCTGAGAAAACAGCTTTTCAGCAAGTGGTGGGGGGCAGCCACTTGCCTACAAGCAGCCAGTTATCATAGAGGTTTCTTTCTCCCCCTCAGAATTTTGCAAATGGAGAAATATTTTATGGGGTCCATCTCTCATTACGAAACCCTTCTTATTGTCAGCTTTTACTGAAACTGGGAAGGGAGGAATGAGAAGGGAAAGGCACGAGTCTGCTCCGGCAGCGTGGAGGCATTTCACAGAGCCTGTCTCCCCAGCAGGCCAGTCTCAAAGCTCTCACAGTCATATCCCTGAGGTGGTTCGAATTCCAGATAAACTGAGGAGCTGTATCTCCATGGGAACAGCATAGAGAGAACAAAATGGGGAATGAAGTTAATATTTATAGCCCATGATTATTGATTTTGTGTGGCAGCTTTATTCATTATCTCAGGGCTGCAATGCATATGGGAGTGGAGGTCTCATGGATGCCTTAGTTCCAAATCTTTTTTTTCCATTTCCTTTCCAATCCACCCTCAAAATGTCAAGCACAAATTGTTACCATTACGTAGATTTGCATAACACTCCTTGGGCTGTGTTTGGTAGCTGGAACACGGGCTTTGGAGCCGAGCGGACACGGGTTCAAACCTCAGCTCTGGCACTAACCTGCTTCCGCATCTCTAAAATAGGAATAATGATTCTTGCTTCTACCTCCTACTGCTGGGAGAATTCAAAGTGATGCATATAAAGTCCCTGAATTTGGTGCAGAGTGGGGCCTTTAAAACAAATGATAATTGTTCTTCATAGTATTGTTGACCCTCTGCTTGCTTAAATGGTTCATGCCACATGTTGATTAACAGAAAAATTAAATAGGGATAAAGAACAGAAGGAAAAAGTATGTTCTTTAGCAGAGTTCAATGTTATCAGTAGAGCTTGTAACTAAAATTAGAAGAAAATAATGAACATCTGGATTCTTCAGGCCTAGGAAGCATCAATAACAACCTTGTTGTTGAGACCTGATTGTCTTGATGTTTTAGAAGCATCTTGTTATGTTGCCTGTGATTTCTCTTTTCTACTGTTATTTCCAGGCTGTCAGGCAGGCAGATTTCATCCCTCTGAGAGCCAAAGACAGAGGATATCCACAGCCACATTACAAACCCTCTGCCAGCGAAGCCTACTTGTTTTGTCATAGCAACCCGTGTTACTTCTAGCAGAGCACAAGTGATGATGTCATTAACCGGAGAGGACCAGGGAGCAGGCTGAAAACCCAGCTGAGCTGCAGGATTACAGAGAATTATATGCCACGGTGAAACGATGATGGCATGGAGAGAAGCCGTCAGCGCAAGGGGCTCAGGCTTTACATAAACAAACAGATCATCTTTGACAAGGAAAGAATTGGGTTTGAAATTTGACATTAAGAGTAATATCTGTATGTTTGTGATTTTAAGAGAGAATTTATGAAGCTCCCTCAGTTTGCAGACACATCTGTACTGGTGTTTAGTGCAATTATAAATGACTCTCATGGTCTGGTGGTTCTTTTAAGTCTTAGGGACCAAGTACAGCATAGTCAGAGATCTGCTGGCTAGAGGTGGGGACAAACTGTCTTTGGGACGCTCTAAAAGCCAGAACCAGAAAAGAGGGTTCGGGCAGCCTGATGATAGAATCTATATTCAAACACAGACCCTTTGAAGAGTAAAAAGGATGCTAGTGGTGCTTATCCCAGGTGTAAGTGGGTCTGTTCTGCAAACGGGGAGGCATGGTCATTGCACACAAATCACGGACACACTGTCGTTCTCTCATAAGAGAGCAGCTCCAATGTTTTAGCTCTAAAAGTACTGCCATACAATAAAACAGGGCACCTACACATGGGTCAAAAGAACATACCAGGCTAAGGGTCCAGATGTCACCCCAAATAAATTAGCCCTGGTTGAAGTTTCCCACACATGACCATAGCAAGGGAGAGGTGTTCCTCCCCAATGTCTGAGTTACTTGGGACACCACTACACCAATGAATGATGAGCTCCAGAAAAGAGACCTGGAAATGTATTTTACAGAGCTTTAGTGCTAAGGGGAGGTTTAGCAGTCACCTAGTGCAATTCTGTGTCTTTACAACTCATGTAGCCGAGCAGTAGTCAGCCTGAGGTGCGCATGAGGTAGGTCTGAATTCACTGCCTGCCTCTGTCCTGTTACCAGCTGTGTGGTCCTGGGCAAGATGTTTAGCTCCCCTGAGCCTTGTGGCTTTGTTGAGGGGATGGTGGAACATAGGTAAAGTGGTTTGGGCGTTGTCGCCACACAGAGTAAGACTTCAACAAATAGAAGCCACTGCTACTGTTTGACCGGCTCAAGGTTGTAGTACTGGTTTATGGTACAGCTTTGACTGGAGTTTTCTGTGCTGATGGCAGGTAGAAAGAACAGAGATTATTCCAAATGTGTGGAGATGTGTTTATAAGCTTTTTATTTTGGAGTAATTTCAGATTCTAGAAAAATCACAAGAATAACACAACTCCCACACACCCTTCATGTGGATTTCCCAGTTAGCTTTTTGCATTTGCCTCATCATTGGCTCTGTACACACACACACACACAAATACTTATCTATTACATATTATACATATTTCCTGCTAACTTGAGGACTAACAGACATGCACCCTATTATCACTGATGATTCCTTAGAAGGGCACTCTCCCACTTAATGAGAGTGTGATCTGGAAATTAATATTGATACATCCACACTAATTATTTCACAACCCCACCCCCTGACTACCATTTGTTTTGCCTATTGTTCCAATATTCTTCTGTAGACAAAGGAGCCAATCCAGGAACAAAGGTTGCATTTAGTTCTTACATTTTCTTTTTAGTCTCCTTCTGTCTGGAAATGTTTCTGTCTTTCCTTACTTTCATGGCCTTAACATTTGTGTAGAGTGTAGGCGTGTTACTTTGCAAAGTGTTCTTTACTTTGGGATTGACTGGTTTCATCATCATCAACAGGTTATGCATTTTTGGCAGGAAAACAAAAATGTCATTTTCCTCAGTGTATCAGATGAGGATGCACATGTAGATTTGTCCCATGACAAAGACTAGTGTTGCTAACATTTATCAACTAAGATGGCATTTGCTGGTTTCTCTAAAGTTAGTAGGTATTTTGTACTCTTAATTATTTTAATGGGAAAATGCTTTAAAGCTATATACATATGCTGTTCCTCATCAAATTTCCATGCACTATTTGTCTCATTGGTGATTGTCTGAATCAATTATTAGTATAAAAATAATGACTTACTATAGCATCTTACTATGCTGATGGACAGTGACTGTAATTGGGTATGTGGTGGGGAATTGATAATGGGGGATATGTAGTAACCACAATGTTGTTGCTCATGTGAAACCTGAGCATAATATTGTATATCAGTGATACCTTAATTAAAAAAAAAACCCACATAAAAAGCAAAAAAAAAAAAAATTAAGGGCCTTAAAATTACATATTCTTCCTATATTACCTGGAATCCAACTGAGAGAGCTTTGCCTTCTATTTTTTTTTTCCAGTATGGCCTCATCATTTCTACTTGTATTTGATGGGTCATAATCTATGACTATCATTATTTTGATGCTCAACTTGTCCTAGACTTGGCCAGTGGAAGGCCATTCAGAGTGGTTCCTGTATCCTTTTTATATGTTCCCGTAATTTGTTGGGCACTTGCTGACTTTCTAGGATAAGATACCAAACTCATCTTGTACTTTCCCTACCTGTGCCCTGTAAGCAGCCATTTTCCAAAGAGCCCTGGTTCCATTCCATGGAGGATGGCATTTAGTTACTAGTATCTAGACCCTAGGTGAGTTAATTGCTAGTGGACTGTCATTGCTTCCAGGTCCTCTCAGTAGGAAGAGCCTATATATATGCATGCATATATATGTATCATATGGAAATCTACATTCATATATATTAGGAACTGTATTCCTATCAATACCTCTAAACCTAACTGAACACCACTGGGTTTATTCCAGCTTCTCCTTTCTCCACAGTCGTAACTATTCTGAGAATGAGAAACTTCACTGTAATTATCTCCAAATATATTTACTTATTTGTCAATCTCTCTGTGTTTAATCAAAGACAAATAGATGCAGCCTTTTTTTCCCTGAGTCCATTAAAGTTCAGGTTACTCTTAAACTAAAGCAAATCCCCTCTTCATACACAGAGCACATAGGTTTCAAATAACTCATTTTGGAGGTCACTTTGTAGATGGAGCAGTAGTTGTGAACTTGGACCCTGGAAGCAGATCGATCTGGGCTCTAGTCCTGGCAATGTACTTATGAGCTGTGGGCTTTCACAGGATTCTTTACCTCTCAGTCTCAGAAGACAATACTAGTGCCAACCTCAGGGGGTTGTTGTGAGGATTATGGGAGCTAATGGATAACAGCTGTTAACACAGTGCTTAGCACACAGTAAATGAATGATAGCTTGTTGTATTTTCTAAATACAAATATAGTTGTATTTTCTATTTATTACAGGATATTTCCTCCAACTCCCTAGGCCAGGATACAAATTTGGGAAGACAATTACCAGTAAATTTCAAAATTCACTAAAGCTTGGAGATAAAACAAATGTTAACATTTTTATTACTCATATCTCCACAGAAGGAAAATTTTACTTAATACATACAAACCTGACTATTCAAGTTTTACAAGCACCTTTTTGGTCTCTGCTGAATGGAAAAGGAAAATTGGGTTAGATGTTATTTCACCTTTTCCTTTTCTGATCTGGATTAATCATCTATCTTGAGTCAAAATAGTGTTAATGGATTGCTTTTGAAAGGTTTTCATCAGCTGTCAGCTATGGGCGAACAACAAAAGTTTTTGAGTATGGTCCGTACATGAGATGATAAGAGTATGACCAGAAAATCAATGAAGATGGTGAGAGTGGGAATTAAAGGTAGATTAACATTTCAAAAGTGGCCAGCATTCAGCTAGACAGAATGGACATAAGACAACAAATGGGAGTGTATTTACTGGCACAGGCTCCCAGATGCCTATGCCCCATATTTTTTATATTCCCCCATTGACATGGTAGAGGAACACAGGCAGTAAAAGTAACAGCCAAACCATAATGAGAAAAACTTCCTGACTGTGGGCATGAGGGCGGATCTTTCTTACATCTTTAGGATCTGAATGGAGATTAGTCATGTACATTCCCACAACAGGTGGTCAAAAACAGGCTGACAAAACCTCAGGGTCAGGGTACCACCCTGTTGGTTTCTCTATTGGCCCTGTATGACAAACTGAGTGAGCCTTCAAAGAGAAGAGGCAACCGCGTCTGAACAATCTTTTAAGGCAAAAAGTGTTTTCAGCTGTGGTATGCAATTGCAAGGGGCAGCAGAAAAGAGAAGAAATAATTCAGAGAAAGCTTCCTAACAGTGGAACTTGGACCCTGAACGTGGGATGGAAAATTTTTTAAATGTGTGATGTTTTAAGCATGGATGGCCAGAGTGGTGGTGGGATAAGATAGGGATGTCAAAAGGTATTTCTCTTGGGGGAAGAAATGGGAAGGTTAATTTTGGACAAGTGCTGGCAGGATGCTTGAGTTGTATCATCTGACTGCAAGATGGAGCAACAGAACAGCCTCAGGAGGGAGGTCAGGCCCGGAAATTAAGATTTGTGGTTCATCTGCCTGAAGTAGGAGGTGAATGTGGGTAAGATCACTGTTCAACTGTTTCAGGAGAAACAGAAGATGGTTGAGGGCAAAGAGAAAGATGACTCAGTGAAGAGCAGAGTTGGGGCTCAGTAGGACCAGGACAGCAGCCTGGGCACAGGAGCAGTGGAGGGTACTGTGCACTGACTTGCTCAAATCAACACCCAGAGTCCAGAATGTCTTTCGGTGCTGTAGAGGCTGGAAGGCTGAAAACTACATTGCCCAGATTTCCTGGCAGCTAGAGGGTTTGGATGTGAGTTATGTCCTAGGAATCAGATGCATTTGAGATTTGAAAGATGTCTCTTCTGGCTGCTTGGGCTGGCAAGGAAGGTCATGGAATTGTTGCAGCTTTCCCCCCAACCCCTGAAGTGTTCAGCATCCAGGCACTAGCTGCATGAGACAGGAGACAAGGGTCAGGGCATGTTTTGTTTCTGTAGTTCTAGAGAAGGTTCAGTTGCGGTGCCTTCCTGATCTTTGGATCTCAGCTAAGGCAATATATTCCTGTGGTTTCTCTTTTCTGCAACTAAACTCTGACTGATGATAAAATCCAAAGGACAAAAGGCATTCAAGAATAATGGGCTAATCAATAACTCAAAAGCTGCCAGAAAATTTAGATGAGGATTTCATTCATTCATCTATCCCTCAGCTTATTAAAACAATTACCATTACTGACTCCCTAATGTGTACCAGGTACCATGCTGGACATTTGGGAATACTGTACAGAGAGGAATAAAACACACCCTTTCCCTTTAAAGATTCAGTCTAGTCGGGGAGAGATTTGTACATATCAAGGTAACAAACTGTGGCAAGCACACTGATGGAACTCTATTCAGGGAGTTAGTGTGAGAAAAGAGAAAAGGTACCTAAGCTGGAATGAGACTTTGGGAGGAAAGCAGACTACTTGGGAGGAAAACCTTAGCTCAGTATGGAATGATAGTATTTTTATTTAGCTAATAAATATTGAATGCTTACTGTAGTTAAGATCTCTACATTGCAGATCTCAGGTAATTCTCCAAACACTCATATGAGGTAAAGAGCAGTACTAGCATTTTACAAATGAGGAATCTGAAGGGCATTCCTTCCGTCACTTCGTGAAGGGGGAACAGCATGCACGAAGGCAAGGGTGAGAAACATGCTCTGTTCTAGCCAGCACCCAAAGATGCAGGCCCTGTCTCCCAGCCTCTTGGGGAGGGCAGGAGCCTAACTTTAAATAGCCAGTCAACAAACCCAGCTGGGTTTCACATGGACCAACCCCAGCTTCCAGCTTTTGCTAACTTTTCACTTTCCTGACTCTATGGAGTGCCTGTTCAGCTCCCTCTCTTCCTTCATTCTCCTGTTAGAACACCCAGTCACTTCAAGGCCGAGAGCAGTTTACCCTGGATTCTTTCCCCTATTTCAAAAGTATATTGTGATTAAATCTGTCTTTACCACTTTTAACTAGTATGGGGCTTTATCTTTGACAGAAGTCCCACAGGCCACTCTCTGGGCAGAGTGACCTCTTGTCTCAAGGTGATTTTTATAGTTTCTGTGACTTGGGAGTTTGAGTCGCATTTTGATGAGAACCTGCACCAAGTGTAAAAGAGTCTGTGATAGGTGACAGCTGCAGCCTTGGATGGCGTTGCGACAGAGAAGAAACAGTAGGAGTGGAGTTAGCCAGCCAGGAGCATGCACGAGGGCCCCTTAGTTTAGACACCTGGTTTCTTTCTATAATTTGAGCGAAGAGCCAAAAAACGTTGGCTTGGTTATGAGAAGGTTTTCTAGGTTCAGCGAAGCATAAATGTATTTGGGTGACCTGGTAGCTCAGATGAGAGATCTGAAGGCAACATGAACCTTTTCTGGACATATTCGATGGGTTAAAAAGAGGGCGATTATCATTTGCAAGAAACCTAGAAGTTATTTAACACAGTGAATTGTTACTTGTTTCATCTATGTTTTTAAACCACATTCCCATTTCATTCCTTCCCATTGAGAACATGAGCAAAGATGATTCATCACAAAGAAGGCTTTTAAGGTTTTTGGCCTTAAATTCTCAATTCCTGAAATACTACTTAATAAATAACATTATATATTTAAATCTGGAGTTTTAAATACGTGTAAAAGAGACAACTGGTTCAAAATAAAAATGATATCAAAATAAAAAAAAAGAGACAACTGATGGGTCATCTCTGTGTTTATAAGTGTCCCAAATTAATGTTTAAAAAACTTTTTTAGTTAAAAATATCATGTTGAAATGACCTGTCATGCTATTCTTTTTTTGTTCTGTAACTAAAATTTGCTTTTAAATGTAAATTAAACATTTTGATATGAAAATTACAAAATGTAAGGACCAGTTATACACAATTTCAGGAATTTTATGTGCATATTTATGTAACATTTTCATAGCTTTCATATATATATATATATATATATATGTATGTGTGTATATATATAAAAAACTCAGCATTTATTTCATCAGCTATCCATATTTCCTTACCGCTTCAATTTGGACCCCATGAAAATACCTGAAAAAAATACACCCTCCTGACTGCCCTGAAGAGCAATGTAAGCAGCAGTAGCAATGTATTTTTTTAAAGTAGTTGATAATACTGGTATAGCACATTGTTAGGAAGGTTGTCTATTACACATATAAAATTACCTATTTTTTCTTCAGAAAATGCTACTCCATACTCCAGCTTTCCCAGAACTTGGCAGAAGCAGGGCAGACACACTGCCATGGGGAGCAGGGGTGGTCACACCACGCACAACTTTGACTGTGAAGAGTAGGGTTTTTAAAAAATTGTAGAGGTCTCACTACAAAGGATCCGGGACACAAGTACAAAGGTGAGAGAAAGCAGAATCCAATAGCTGGGAACCATTGGCCTGAATATACATAGTAAGATCATGGCAGGAATATTTGGGCGACCACAGACCCACGTACACCCGGAAGTTAAAGTACGTTCACCATTGTTCATTCATGGCTGGTAAGCATTGAATTATGCTGAAAACATTTTTCACTGTCTGGTTTATATATGTGACAAAATGAGAATGACAACACTAGGGTGGATTTTTCCAGTTAAATGCACTGATTTATTTAAGAACAAGAGCTGTGTTCTTACTTTTTAGGAGATAAATTGTTACTTGTTTTATAAAGTTATGCTAAAAAGACCTTAGCGTAATAGTCATAGTTCTAATTTCTTTGGAAGCAGACCCTAAAGCAAGGATTTGCCTACAAGTCATTTATCTGGATGGAAAAGGGAACTCCCCAAGGGAAAGGAGAAGTGAGACCAGAAAGAAAAGGCAACTCAAAACTGGGGTGCTATCGAGACAGCTACCAAGTGAGTGACAACAGCTGAATCCAGTGAGGAAAAGGTGTATAACCTTTTCCAGTCTCCTCAGGTATCATCTCAGATGCATGGCCTGAGGGAATACGCCACTGAGGGGAACCTTGAGAGCAATTTGTTCTCACTATTCTTACCTCGGGCAAAATGATGGCAGCCATTGGTGCCAGTTCCCCACTTACCTTTCCAACTCTCCCCCAGTGAGATCCAAATATCCAAAACTGGGACACTGACCTTCCCATTAGAGGTCATGGCACTTGGCAACATCAATAAAAGCGTAGGGCAGGTACAGGTCAGACTGAAGGATGACTCCAGCAAGAGCAACAGAACACGCACCAAGGGATGTCCTCCCTGACCCTCAAATCCAACAAGGGCCTCCAAATTCTTGCCTTCCTGATCCATCTCTTCTCTGACATCTTTTGGTAAGGCAACTCCATTTAAGGAGGAAAAGGAATTGTTAAGACACAGTTTGACCATGACCTGCCTAACTCTCCTCTCAGCAAACGCTTTAGAACTGCTTGCTGCTCCAGCTTCCTGAAGCACCTCCTCATGGATGGTTGACAATTAACCTTTGGAGAAACATTTAATTATTCTTGACTTTACAGCCAACAAGATAACTCTGATTGTGCCAAAGGATGTCAAGAAGTGCCTCCCAATATATAAAAATATAAAAGTATATTTTTTGGGAAGAAAACATTTTAGGAGGGGTGGAGGAAGAAGGGAATATGAAATTAAAGGGTTAAGGTAATGACTCAAAAATGATTAGAATCCCTAATCATGTAATACTGTTCTAGAGAATGAGTTCACATCTCTTTAGCTTGCTTGGTATACCTAGAATGGGCAACTTATTTAAAAAATACTGGCACTCTGGGTCCCTCTTAGAAAAACAGTTCCCACCCTCTTTAGGGCAGTGTCCTGCTGGCCTTGCCAGGGGGCCCTGTCTTCCACAGGTATCGCAAACTAAAGACAAAAAAATGTTTAACGTTTATTGAACAATTACTATGGTCGGAAACTTACATTTACTCTCATGTAATTCAACCTTGATAACTCCTAAGACAACACAATGAGATGGGTATGATTCTCCACGTTGAGAGAAGGAAATCCAGACCTGGCGAACACAGGTCACTTACTGAGGCTCATACGGCTCAGCAGTGGCAAACCTGGTGTTCAACCTAAGTCTATCACCAGTGGCCGGCTCTTAACCACGTTTCCATTGCTTCCACCATCAGCCTTGTCTTCTAACCCTCTCCCTTCAAATCTTCTGCAAAGTATCAGAGATTCAGTAATTC
This sequence comes from Manis javanica, assembly GCF_040802235.1. Lineage (NCBI taxonomy): Eukaryota > Metazoa > Chordata > Mammalia > Pholidota > Manidae > Manis > Manis javanica. Next base: position 55,266,397 of record NC_133168.1, read on the forward strand.
AAAAGTGATTGCCAGTCCTAATATTCTTTGTAGTGTATTAAGCAATTTAAACATTTTTGCTTTGAATTTCACTAATCTTGAACTTTAACAACTAAAAGCACCTTTGACCCCTAACATGTAATCAAACCTACAAATATAAAAACTCAAGCAATAGTCATCAAGGAAATAGGTACTAACAAAGTATTTTATTTGCAACAAATGTAAAATTTCACCTTCTATTCTCATGCTGATCCTTGTCTTCCTTCTTGCAAGGCCTTTAGCGCTCTTTTCCCAAACCAATGAGGTGCCAAAAGTTGTGAGAAAATAACAACCTAGAGTATTTTTGAGCAGGCTTAAGGTATTCACTGAGTAAAAATGAGATGGGGGAGGGGAGCGATGTTTCTTTGAAGAAAGGGCTGTTTTTAACCTGATCTGATAGCTCTTTTGTCTTTTAATATTCCATGCACAAAACAGATGTAGACCAACAGCTGAATAATTTCCTTCAGTTAAGAAAAAAGAATGTAAAAGACAGAATTTATTGGTGCCTATTAAATTTTAATACGCAGTAATTTACTTGAAAATGCTTTGGTATAAACTTTGTGATATATGTGTACATGTGTACCTTAATTTTAATCTTACTCTGGGGGTAGCTCAGACAGCATTTGAGGGACCCCCTCTAGCTGAGTGCTTTAAATACTGTCACCTAAATCTGTACCAGTGTTAATCAGCATAAGGGATGTAATTTGTTATTACTGAAGAGAGCTCGAAAGGTAAATGGTTGCCTACAAAGACTTTTAGAGGCAAAATGCATGAGAAGGGGGATAAGAATATGGCAGAGGCTGCAAGCTGATTTTTGATTAGTATCTCAGGTCTAGAGTTCCGTTTGCTCCTGTGCTGTCTTCCCCAGAACCCTACACATTTAAGACTGTGTTGCCTGATCCAATCTGATACCCAACCCTGCCTTCAGAGTATCACTGCTGATTCACTGTGAATCTTTCAGTCAAGTGCTTGTGAGATTATGAGCGAGAAGGAACTTCACCAAACTTTTCAAAGGCCCTTCTCGCCGCAAGTATTAGCTCACATGAAAAAACTCTGTTTTACATTTTCTTGTTGTAATATACCACCAGGTACTGAGGTTATGCATGAGGAGACATATAGCTTTACCTTCCTGTAAAAGCTGGAGACTAGCTACCAAATGAACCTGTGACTGGTGACAAACTGGCTCAGACAGTCTACAGTGGTGTGGAAAGGGAACTAAAAGGCCCATTGGCTCTCATTCACGGTGAGCACTGCCTTTCATGTGGTGGCTACTCAAGGTGTCTTTCAGACCAGCAGGTGAGTACTGATCTTCAGGAACTGGACACAAAACAATCTCCCCATTGTGAAGGTCAAGGTCATGCACTGGTAGTTATGGTTCTTAAAATGTAGTTAACAATTTTATACCACTTCCAATTAAAATCCATTGCTTAGAAGGCTTTCAGTTTGCTAATGATTACTGAACAAAATATAAACAAAAAAAGGGAAAACCTAGACAAAATAGAACTACTGCTCTAAATTTTAAATAAATCTATTCTATATGCCTGTTTAGAGAAAGCTGGGAAAATGTCACTGAGGTTCAATGAAAGGCAATTTGAAAACTCAAGAATGAACCTGAGTGAAGTCATAGCATATGAAAAACCTAAAACTATATCAAACACATTTTATCTGGTGTTTCATGCTAGGTCAATTTAAACAAATAAAAAACTTTGTTGAACAGATTTCTTTTTTTAATATTATATTTTGTGTACATGGACAACTGGGAATAGGGGAGCGCCTCAATGTTTTTAACAAATTACAGCTGTTACTAAAGAGGATATGCTTGCATTTTAAAAGGAAATAGTCCAATAAATGAATAGTCTGTCATTCAATATAGTAGATTAACCAATCCTCTTTTAATAGAAGCAACACACTATACCAGTAGAAGTTTACCTTTAACACTCCACATAAATCATGGGTTCCCTCTCCTTCAGTATTTAATTTTTAGTGGTTTCTAAAATGGTATAATAAAATTGAATTTATATCAGCAAATGGAAGTACAAGTTTGTACAACTAAGCTCAGCAGCAAAGTGAAGAAGGAGGATGAAAAGTGAAAGCTGACAGATACCATGAAGAATGAGGACATTCGTGAAGGTATTTTGCACAGTGTCCTGTATGCCAAACACAACCAGCATTCCATTTTTTCATTGCTCTTAAACGAGCAAAACCAACATTTTTTTTATTTCAAGAAATATTAAATTAAGTCTTTATTCTCCCCAACCCCCACATAATTTGAGACCAGGTAAGGCAAAGGTAAGTCCCACCATTGCTGGGGACAGCAGCAATACACAGACGAAAGAAAGAGCCCTGAATCATCAGTAACATTCTCTCATGGCAAACATAAGGAATCCATCTAAGAAATCAAAGTTTGCAGTGTTGTCACATTGTTCTAATTTATTTGATTAGTTTATCTGAAAAAAACCTATAAATACCTTAAGTAAGAGGACAGTAAATTATTTTCTTGCTCTGAAAAAATAACTTTTTTTCCCACATTTTAAAACTTTAGTACACTTTTGCAAAATGAGATGCCAGAAGAATGTGACAGCTGGGTTTGCAGAATGTCCATGTACAAAGTTGCCTTTACAAGAATGGTGATCTGCCTATAATTTGCCTCCACAAATAGAGCTCCTTGTGATAATTTTTAAACAAAAAGCCTTAAACACCTCTCTTGTTCAGCTGTAGAGCAAAGAGGTACTTATCTTTCAAGTATAATATTGTAAAAGGTAAATCTTTTGTGCCAATTTTACATGTTAGCTTTTAAAGACCAAAACATCTACGTGAAAAGTCATGCCTAGTCAGCCCATTTCTTACATAGCCAAATGCTCTCATCTTTTAGAGGATGCAGAAAAATATTGTTTGCTAAGAAGGAGCACACCAGAAAAAGCTATTTTAAATATTGAAGGATAAGGAGCATTTCTTTTTCTCTATTGGTGAAAATTATTAGAAAAGCTATCCAGTCTGTTGTCTTTAGCTGGTTTTAATAAAGTCTCTTCAAAAATGATAGTCAAGAAATCTTTAGAAAACTGGAGGTGGGGGGATGCTCCTTTATAGCATGGAAGGAATTCCATTAATCGTAGAAATTCTTATTAAATTCCTGCTTTGGTTCTTCAGAAGAAATGCTCACACAACTTCTATATTAGGAGACAAAAAGAAAAGCAGATTAATATGACATTTATCTAAAATCTTATTTAGGGAATAGTAGTAGTATCTCATCTTTCTAAAACTTTACCAAGCTTTTATATACATTGTTTTCTCTAAAAGAGGCAATTTTATCAGGATCCGTGGTCTTATATTTAAGTGCATTCTACCAGTGACAGGAAAACACATGTCTTTTTCTTTACTATTCTAAACTGCATAAATTAATTGCACTTTGCTTTGAGGTTAGGGTTTACATTCATTTCTCTTATATCCCTAGTACCTCATGCTTTGGGCTCCAGACACATGTGGGAGGTTAAATAAATGCTGATAAATAGTAATGACTCCATAAGAATGCTTTTATCATTTAGGATCAGACACTGGACTTTGTTCCTAAAGAAGGTATGGAAGGGTAGGAACAGTGAAAATGACATATAAATTAATTGATTAAAGCTTGGCAAATCAAGCAGAAAGTCGTTTGGATGTCCCTTCCCTCTCTCTGAATCTGCAACTTGAAAAAATAGGAAGCTGCATCAGGACTGTTTCCACCAATATCTGTGTAATCAGATTGCTTCTGATGCCTTAGAATCAGAATGTCAGATCTGGGATGGATTTCACAGCTTCCTGAAACAGTCAAGAAAAGTGGATCAGTATAGTGAAGTTATACTCCCAAGCCCAGCACACTAGAGATGGGAAAAAAACTAGCGTCATCTGAATAGGTGGTTCAATGCTGGCTTTTTCAACCAGTTAAAGTAGAAAATATTTGTTACAAGTTCACAGACAATCTAAAAGACAAAACAGTATGACTACTAAGAATTCTTTACTGATGCCATTTAAGCATATGCTGTGCTTGGCCAGCTCTGTGCATCATGGGATGAGGAGAGGCTGGTCAAGACCTGAAAGCGATCTGCTGGGAAGAGAACCTGGCAGGATTCAAGTTAGCCTGAAGAGAGATGGAGCTGTGATTATCCCACTAATTCTTGAGATTTACGGAACTGGGCTGTCGACTTGCTACGACTACCGAGGTGGTCATTTCTGAAGCTGCTCCTTATTTCTTTGGTTCCTGTGAAGCTATTCTTTCTACACAAAGATTTCAGGTGACGTGTGAGTCCCAAAGCCAGGGTATGAGAGTCTCTGGCAGTTTCAACAAGGGATGGAAGTCACTCTCCCAAAACTACAGTCACCCAGCTAGGATGGAAGACCCTTGGGCTCCATATGACAAGCAAAACTCTTCAAATATCTGAAGAGCTGAGAATGAGAAAGATGGAATAAAAACCAAACAAAGCTCTTTTCCAGTGCCAAGAACCAGGCCCAAGGGTCCCTAAGTTATGGTGAGGCACTAAGTGTCTTTCTTAGTATGAAGCACAGCCTGACAGTGAGCGCAGCTGGGCAAGGAGTGCTGCTCTGTGACAGGCTGACAGACCCCCAGTGAGTGCTGCAGAATGGATTTCTCCTGAATGGGAGAATAGGAGGGGCCCCAGAAGTTGCCCAGTTTAACTCAAATCCAAGTTCTCTGATCCACACCACAAAATCATCTCCATAGGGCTTATCTGGGCCCTTGAACAACAAAGTATGTCACAGTCACAGAGGGTTCATGCCCTCTTGGGGGGTCACATAATTCTGATGGTTACTGAAGGGAGATAGAGGCAAGCTTACCTGCTGTCTGTTGTGTTTGAACACCATCTACCTGAGGCAGGGGCCCAAGTGTCCCTTCATCATCAAAGGCCAAAATTGGATTCAAAGGAATTTCTGGGTTCTCACTGTTGGTGACATCTAATCTGGATGGTTTAGATCCAATGGGTAAGTTTATGATTTCTTCAAAAATTTCACTCTGAACAGATACTCCATTTTCATTTGGTTGTTTTTCCAAATTGGGAGTACTAGGAAATTTTAAAAATCAAAATTAAAAGTAGTATTAAAACTAGAAAACACAATTTTAGGGCAACCAAAACTGTTTCATAAATAATTTTATAATTTTACAATCAAAATGTTAGACTGACTGACCACATTATTATTAACCAAAATGGTGAATTCTGACATGTCTGTATTTTAAAATTCTTATTTTTAAAAAACTCCATTTTTTTGTTCTGAAATTTATCAAACAGAGCAATTTATCAATTAGAATAGGTCATATCATCATCTTCAACAGTTCTACACATACTTGACAATTTCTACTGCAGGCAATTTCACATTCCTTTGTCTGATACAGAGTTGCCCTTATTAGTACCTTAAAAGATGACAGGATTGTAATTTGGGAGTGAGAGGGATAATCTGCACAAAGTCACATAACCACTAAGAAGCAGTCTATACTGAATGTGTGATCCCTTGATCTCCAGTCTGGTGTTTTACTCATTATGCCATTTTGTACACTGCCAGCTATTCAAATTGTAGCCCTTCCTGGATATCTTCAGCTTCCTAAAAATTGTGCATAATTTTACAGGTAAATCATTCAAGACCAGCCTACTTATCTTTTCCCCTTAAATCTGCCTCTGATTCTACCTTGATCTCATTAATTCATGCCTAACATCTCAGATTTGTTGTTTTGTTTTTTTAAATTTAAATTAAATTTATTTATTTTTTATTAAGGTATTATTGATATACACTTTTATGAATGTTTCACAAGAAAAACAATGTGGTTATTACATTGACCCTTATTATTGACTCCCTTCCATACCCCATTGCAGTCACTGTCCATCAGTGTAAGATGCCAGACTCCCAATTTGTCTTCTCTGAGCTGCACTGTCTTCCCTGTGACCCCACACACACCATGTGCACCAATCATAATACCCTTGAATCCCCTTCTCTCTCTCTCCCCACCAGCCCTCCCCCGCCCACCTTTGGTAATCACTAGTCCCTTCTTGGAGTCTGTGAGTCTGCTGCTATTTTGTTTCTTCGGTTTTGCTTCGTTGTTATACTCCAAAAATGAGGGAAATCATTTGGCATTTGTCTTTCTCTGTCTGATCTATTTCACTGAGCATAATACTCTGTAGCTCCATCCATGTTGTTGCAAATGGTGGGATTTCTTTCTTTCTTATGGCTGAACAGTGTTCCATTGTGAATATGTACCACATCTTCTTTCCCCATTCAGGTACTGGACAGTTAGGTTACTCCCATATCTTGGCTATTGTAAATAGTGCTGTGATAAACATAGGGGTGCATATGTCTTTTTGAATCTGAGAAGTTTTTTTTGGGTAAATTCCTAGGAGTGGAATTCCTGGGTCAAATGTTATTTCTATTCTTAGTTTTTTGAGGAACCTCCATATTGCTTTCCACAATGGTTGAACTAGTTTACATTTCTACCAGCAGTGTAGGAAGGTTCCCCTTTCTCTGCATCCTCACCAGCATTTGTTGTTCCGAGTCTTTTCTGTGTTGGCCATCCTAACTGGTGTGAGGTGATATCTCACTGAGGTTTTTATTTGCATTTCCCTGATAATTAGCGATGTGGAGCATCTTTTCATGTGCCTGTTGGCCACCTGAATTTCTTCTTTGGAGAAGTGTCTGTTCATAGCATCCGCCCATTTTTAATAGGGTTATTTGCTTTTTGGGTGCTGAGGTGTGTGAATTCTTAATATATTTTGTATGTTAATCCCTTGTTGAATATGCCATTTACAAATATATTCTCCCATACTGTAGGATGGCTTTTTGTTCTGTTGATGATGTCCTTTGCTGTACAGAAGCTTTTTAGCTTGATGTAGTCCCATTTGTTCATTTTTTATTTTGTTTCCCTTGCTCAAGGAAATGTGTTCAGGAAAAAGTTGCTCATGTTTATATTCAAGAGATTTTTGCCTATGTTTTCTTCTAAGAGTTTTATGGTTTCATGACTTACATTCAGGTCTTTGATCCATTTTGAGTTTACTTTTGTGTATGGGATTAGACAGTGATCCCGTTTCATTGTCTTGCATGTAGCTGTCCAGTTTTGTCAGATTTGCTTTTGAGGTCCATTTAACCAGCCATCAAACCCTTAATTTTCTACTTATAGTTTTCTCTTAGGATTTTCAAGTATCTTCACAAGCTCCACAACCACACTGGCAGCCCTTTGTATGATCTTTATTATCCTTTACAATGCAGCAAAACAATGCCCGTGCACCAAATGAATGTAGATTAATTTTATTATACACTTTATCTGACTGTAGCTGTAAACATATTTGCAGGCTTCATAATTTGCTCAGTGCTCAACTCATATGTCAAAAATGATCCTCTCTGACAAAATTCTAGAGCTAAGTTTTCAAATGGAAAATGAAAAAGACTTAAAAATATGAAGCAAAAATTGTGACTTTTTAACTTCTCATACATACTGATTTTAAACTGACCGTTTAGCTAGTAGAAAGAAGTCTATGGAAAGAGAGGCTAGAGGTAGAAAATCAGGTCTCTAGTGTCAGTACTGCCGACTTCCTGAATGTTAGCAAATCCATTTGTTCTTCTCAGTCTCCTTCCCAAATGGTAAATACAAAGCTAATGCACATCAATCTTGTCATTGCTTTTTCCCCTGAGGCATCTTTGCATTTTTCCCCTTATTGAGGAAATAGTTTTACTTTCCCTGTTCAGCAAGAAGAATTAACTTTGTGGGACACATTCTAAAGAATTCTTATTTGGACATTTTGGTACATTTTGTTAATCATTAAACCTTTTCTCCTTGGAAAAAAAAAAAGGTGCCTGTCCTAAGTGTCTCACAAGGCACCCTGAAAATATTAGTTGTAAAAGCGCTGTGAAGAACATAAATATATTATACAGACTGAGAGCATGCAGGTGCTTTGCTGCTGTGACCCCAAGGAGGGGAGAGGAATCTGGGCATCACAGTTGTCTGCATGGGCATGTGCAAGCACACGCCCAACACCTTCTGTTCCAGGTGCTTGAGCTGCCACACCCACCCTCCTGTTCTTTCTCAACATCAATGGGCTTTCTGTAACCTGGGAAACGGTTTGGTTTCCATCCCAAAGAGATTTTAAGTAGAAATTTTGGCAAAAGATGAAGATGAAGAATGTAGCTCTAAAGCCCTTGGCCAGCTCAGCTTGCATCCCCTGCCAGGCCTGCATGTGCTAGCAAGTTGTGGACCTACAACCCTAGACCTGAGTAAACAGTTGACATCATCTTCCCCTTCGCTCCTACCAGACCACCCCACCCATCCTTACTTGTTAGCAATTGTAGGAAAAACTGTGCCATATACTTTGGATGACCAATTATTAAACATTCATAGGACACTGTGACCAGCAGAAACTATAATACTGAAACTGAAATCACTAGGGTTAGGGCTTATGGACATGTGTGTCCTTTCAGGATAAAGGAATTTTGAATTCCCTTTCTCTGGCTACACTCTAGAGTTTGAAGCTGGATACAAGATTCTTGAAGACTGTGTACTTCACTGGGTCAGTCCAAAACCTCTTTACGGAAAGGGAATCTGAAAATCCATGCAGCTTATCCTAGTCAAAACCATGTATTCCCCTGATGTTTATCATCATGTTATAACAAATAACCATAAAATTAAAAGAGATACATCTCTCTCTGCTTGAATGATAGGGGTTTGGGACTGTTACTTTTCCTTTAGGCAAAACTAAAACAATGATAAACTCCTAAGATTTGGAGGAAAACCACTAAGGTCAAAAACCAAAATTATTACAAGTCCCACGTTTAGAGAAAAGGAACATTCTAGACAGTCTCCTTGGCTAAGAATAGGCATAAAATGTCTTCTGAAGATTCCTATGGGAATTTTTAATCTCTTAGGAAAAAGATTCTCAGGTGAGAGTGGAAGAATGTATCAGATAGGATGACCTGACAAACTGCAAATTTCCTCCTTGCATGCTTTCCACATACTTGTACTTACACATTTATCTGTAGCCTCTGCTTCCTCTTCCAAAGCAAATTTCTTCTTTCTGAATAAACACTCTCCCCCTATCCTATTGTCACCTCTCTCTATAAATACTCTCTCTCAAAAACCAAATATGGCTTTTGGAGTAAGAATCATCCTGCCCAGGCTCATATATTTCTTTGCACTTCTAAAAGCTGGTCAGAATTTTGGATAAATAAAATGGGATACAAGATATAACACAAAAGCATTTTTCTACAACATCACACTGCAACTATGAATGTACTCTGGCATAAAATAAATAACATCTAACATTTATATGGTACAACAGTTTCCAGAGCTTCTTCACAGATAATATTTCATTGGGAGCTTCAATACCTTGTAGGAAAGATATATCCATGTCCAGATGAAAAAACTAAGTCTTATTTAGTAGGTTAATTCCAGAGTTGCTCAACTTCTCAGAAACTAGAACTCCAGCCTGAGACTTTTGGTTCTAAAGCTCTTCTTCCTCAACCCCACACTCATGCTGAAGAATCTCTAGAGAAGTAAGACTAAAATGATCAAATAGCTGGAGAAGGAGCCATTTAAAGGTAAGGTAAACCTGTCAGTTATTTTTTTTGGCCTCTCAACTCCAAATTCACCCTTCATTCTTGCTCTCTAAAACTGGATCTGGGCCCTTGAAATTATTTTCCCTTACCAGCTGGTCCAACCTTGAGCTTTGCTGATTGAGGCTGCTGGAGAGATACTGCAGGAGGAAAGAGTTTTGCTTCCTGGTTTGGGTGTGCTTGCTCTGCAGGCCCCTGCAACACACCATCATGGCATTCCCAGTATCTGGCTCCTGCAGCATTAGTCTTCCTGGGCATCCAGCTCCAAGAGCATGGAGGGCTTCTCCAATGTCCAGTCCCTGCACTGCATTGTGGCCAGCACCTTCCTCAAGCACCCCTTTGAGGGCAAACTGGCAGACTGCCTTCAGTGAGACACCTTCCAGTGAACTACTTTCCCAAGCCTTCTAGAGGGTAGATATCTGGCAAGTTCCACCATCTAGTGAGTCACAGCTATACTTCCTCCAACAAAGTCTGGGTGGAAGCCCTGGGGACAGGCCTCTTTCTTGCATATGACCCAGGGGATGTGACTGCTCCTTATATCTGCTACTCCTGTATTCTTTAGCATTCTCTACTTCTACTAGCCAACCTCTTGTTACTCCATTCCCAAGTAATAGTTAATTATTCTTGATATTAAACTTTTCTGTTTTTTTTGTTCAAATTAATCTTTGGTTTTGCTGTCTTAATTGGACCCTGACTGATACAGTAAACATAATTGGAATATCCAATTTATAAGATGAAAGCAGAAAGGGAATAAAAGCAAAATCTATATAATTATGAAAGGTAGGGAAATTATGAAAAAGGATTTATTCTCTAAAACCTAGTTTATGAAAACGATGGGTCCTAATTTTGAAATTGCAAATAAGTAGCCATAAGAGAAATAAATGCACTTCTTTATGCACTTAGTGTGTTGTACTTGTTACTGTAAGAGATGATGCAAAAATGAAAATATAGATTGTTTTGAAGTTGGTGTGGAAAAATTCAAGGAAGAAAAATTTTTAAATATTTCAAAGCAGAATTTCTTAGGCATAAACTTTGTGTATCATGCAACAGGGAAAAAACTTAATAGTACATTAAACATTCTATACACTACGGTCATTTGATGGATTATGTTTCTCAAGCTGAGGTCCAGTTCTCCATATGAAATTTTACAAATTTGTGTTTTCACTCTGATAAAAATTGTAAAAAATCAGTAGAATAGTCTGGTTATCTATATGGCTGACTATCACAAAGCTGAGTTTGACATGATTTGAGCATTTCATTTTGCATTAGTATTTCAGAGCATACTTGTATCACATAGAACCAGCCGATGTGACAGAAGACTAATGACAAATGAAATAGGTTGAACTGGGTAAATAAACATTGTGTTAGTGCCAAGTCAAAGCCAAGGGACCTCATAGTGTACTGTTTGAAAACAGATTTGAGGTTTTAAAGCCATTCAAATAAAGAAAGCAATGGGTGACATAAATCACCAGCAACTCGTAGCATCCTAAGAGTATCCCTAATGCAAAACGGGTCAGTACCACGTGTATACTGTCTACTTAATTTCAAGAAATATTTCACAATGACTTGTTTAATTTGAATGTTCTTGGTTTAGTAGTGTTGTTAATTAAAATTTGTGATTTCTTTTTTAGTTTCATAGATAAATAAGAGTGATCAAAACTTAAACCTAAGTTTATATTTGTAAAGATAACAAATATAACTGGTAGAACTCTGGGAATCTGCTAGAATTTTTTTTTCCTTTTAAAGGGGAGATATACTAGGGCTAATGGATTTAATATTTTAGAATGATTATTTTATTATTTGATTACATTTATATTTAATATTAACTTGGACCTGCCTATACTGTTAGGTGAAAGAGTAGAAAAAGTCTATCTTATATTTTTCCTCATGGTTTCACAGGAATATCACTTGTATGATAAAGGACAATTTATCACTTGGGTAAAGTGAATGACATCAGTAAGTTTGCAGTGTTATGCTTTTTACTTAATTATAAACTGTTGCTTTTCTGTGTGTGGAGGCTAAAAGAGATTACAATTTAATTATTTATCCCAGCTTCCATAGTAAAATTATGTTTCAGATTCTTATATAATAATTACTTGATGACTTTACCACTGCAAAGAGTCAGCTTATGTATAAACCAAAATTATTGATCAGACAGAAGTAACAATGGCCTAATACACCTGCCTCTTATCATAATGGTGGTGTTTCCTCTGTGGTACATCTTATTTTTTCCTAAAAATCTTTGAAGTCAACAAATTAAACACCATAATGTATAGCAATTGAAAATGAGTATTTTATTTGAAAATCAAACTGTAACTAAAATAAAATATCACTTACTATGTATCTAAGGTAATTATGACAGTAAATTTATTCAAAATAATTGAAAGCTTATTTTAAGCCAGGCGGAGAAAGACAAGTGCCAAATGATTTCCCTCATTAGTGGAGTATAACAACAAAGCAAAACTGAAGGAACAAAATAGCAGCTCCGAAACTCCAAGAAGGAACTAGTGGTTACCAAAGGGGAGGGGTGAGGGAGGGGGGGAGGGAGGCAGGAGGGGATTGAGGGGTATTATGTTTAGTACACATGGTGTGAGGGGTCACGGGGAAAACAGTGTAGCACAGAGAAGGCAAACAGTGGATCTGTGGCATCTACTACACTGATGGACAGTGACTGCATTGGGGTAGGCATGGGGACTTGATAATATGGGTAAATGTAGTAACCAATTTAAAAAAATAAATAAGACAATTTAAAAAAATGCTAATTTGCCACTGTCAAAAAAAAAATTGAAAGCTTATTTTAAGATTTCTCTTAGGAAAGTCATTCTCTTCAGTATTACAGTAGGGAAAAAAAAATAATTTTACTGTCCCAGAAAGATATTAATGGGTATCTCATGACTTATAGAGGACCTTAGGATGTCTGTCTTGGGATGATTTATCTTTTCATTGCTGTTAATCATAAAATGTGTAGTGTGTGGTTTTAGATGAAGAAAAAACTTAATTTGAGGACTTTAATTCTCTGATGGGAGCAAAGACTGGCATTAGAGACAGGAAAAGACAAAGCAAGCAAATACTGAAGATTAAAAAGAAAGTTATAACTGAAAATTTTAAACATTATTTCAAATATTTCTACAAGTTCTCTATGACTGGATTTTTAGGCTCAGGCTATGATTACCCTTATTTTTGATTTCTGAAAGTGCTTTTTTGATACTGTCAATATGAATGCAAGGGAAGAGATAGGCAATCTTTCTTTAAGGCACTTCTTGATTATTGTTAGCAACTGTTTCTTTACTAAGCCCTACTACTAATGTAAGAAACATTGGCACCTAAATTACTTTTAATAGGGAAACTGTGAGTCATTATAATAATATGTATGGCAAAAATACGAATGTTTTATACCACTGAAAGATATGAATATGGCCTAGATCACATTAAATATATACAAAGAAAAGTAACAAATTATTCCCTGTAATTTGCTTTAATAGTCGCATAAAAACCTTACCATCATAGTTAAAACTCAAAAAGGAAAAAAAGGATATTTTCCCTTTCTCAGAGTGCAGAATTACTAGCTCTACCAAAAATTAATGAACCTGAATAAAAGTAAATCTTAATGTTAAAATTCTATATTCCGTCAGGCCCAGGAAATTCTGGTGGGATGGGTGGGATAAAAACAGTAGGGCTTTGCTCTAATGAGTGTCAGCAAAGAAGGTCCCAGCTATGTAACTCACGTTTCCATAGTCACTTCCGATTGGTGTGAGGTAACCACGTGTCGGCTAGCTGCCGGGTCTCCACTTCCTGGAGAGTTCGTCACATATGCAAGTTCAGATACTGATGGACAGAGCAAAAAAGAGGGAACAAAGGGTTACTTACTACTATTCCATTATCCAACCCAAACCCCTGGAGCCACAATGCCTGGGTTTATGTCCTGGTTCTGCTACTTACTACCTGTGTGACCTTGGGCACACCACAAACTCTATGCCTCAGTTTCCTCATGAGGAACAGTACCTACCCTCATAGGATACTATGAGAATTAAAGGTATTAACACAAGCAAAGTACTTAGAACAGTGCCCAGCACATTGTAAGGGGGAAAATCAGTGTTGTTATTACATTTGCTTGTACCAGATTGACTTTGGACAAAAAAATATGTAACATTGAAACCAAAGCAACTGAGGAAGGTAACACTGAGCTGACCTGATCAGGCTGAACATCTTTACCAAAGGATTCAGAACAAATCACCATGAAATACCAGTAAGTGAAAAAAGTGTTTTTAAAACTCAGTTTAGTTCTAGCACACTCAGAATTATAAGGATTTCATGGAAGGAAGGCAGTGAATTGTTTCCGTGTCAGCTTGTCATTCAGTATGTTCAGTGTTGGAGTCCAGCACAAGCCAGCAATATCAATGGCTGACTCTAAAATCTGGGCCAGGGTTACTTAAGTACTTAGTCTTGTTGACCTTCACATGGGTTAGGGGTTTCCGGGACCTTTGTGACAGTTTATGGCTTCAGCTTGATGGGAGAGAACAGCTGAAATAAATCCAAGGTGTTATTTCACAGCCTGACACAAATTCAATAAAACTGCCAGAGGTACAGATTCTGATAACTGAAGCAAAGAAGTGATGGACAACTTTAAAACTGCCCACATTTGCAAAGCTGGTGACAGCCAGCCTCTGAGAAGATTTCTGATAGGCCTGCCTGCCTGCTCTAGAATGCTCTGTGGAGTCCTGGTAATATCATGCAGGATGGATATGCAGGCTAGCCTTTTTGCAAGCCCTCAGCCACATGTGGGACCAAAAGAAGAGGAATTTGTGAGCCAGAGATCCTCAAGCCTCTTTTTAGCAGTATTAACTCAAACCAAATTTATTTTAAGGGTTGAAAAATGCAGGTATGACAATCAACAAGCTTGATGCTCCTTTGTTCACTCTAGGATGGAGGCTCAAAGAATACTGAAAGAACTGGTAGGGGACTAGCAGGAAGGGGAAAGACAAAAAACAAACAGAGAACCTGGCCATGTACAAACTTTAGTATCAACCCCTCAAATAATCCTGAGTTGGTGCAATTTACAAAGATGCTCATTCTGCTAACTCACTGGATGCTGCATCTGCTTAAAGCCTGTATGTATGACAACATTTTTGAAGACAACCTGTTAAAAATGCAATGGGGTTCTTAAAATGCAATCCTGAGGGCCATTCCCCACACAAATATAATTAGGACATCTTTAAAAGAGCAAGAAAACCCCACTTTGAAGGAATCTTGACACAAAGAAACTAGGATAGCTTCTGTTGAAATAAAACCAAATCCCAGAATACTGGGATTTTATTTTTGAAAACCCCTAGTTTACAGAAATGTTCTTTCACATAACTCATTTCATTTGATCTTTACCCAGTCTCAAAAAAAAAAATCCCAAACAGCAAAAGTATCTTTTGTCCTTTCTTTTTATATTGGTAATGCAGAAAGGAGGATGCCTGAACGATGAACGATCTGCCAACCACCTGTGTGTACAATCACGAAGACCCCATGGAATCCCAGAACAGGTGGAAGCACAAGCTGGTGAGCTGGGCCTGGCACTGAGTGTTCCTCAGAACAGGGGTTTTGCCTGTCCTGTCCACTCTGAATCCCAGCACCCATGACCTCACAAGACTGCAGCAGAAATTAAGTAAGAAATGTATGTAGGATGTACCTGACACAAAGAGGGCATTTAATAATTATTAATTGAATCTGAGTACTAAACATTAAGGTAAAATTTATTTTTATTTAAATCAAATTGGGCTTAAAATCACCAAGAAATTAACAATCTCTGTCTAAAGCCTATAGCATATGAATAACTTTCTAATGAAATTTCAACAGATTTTTTATTTTAACTCTATTCTGAAGCCTAAAAGATGTTTAAATCCTCTTTTGGAGAACTAGCATAAGTTATCAAAATATGTAAGTTTAGAGTCTTTGAGAGCAAATATAAATACATGCTACTTTGGCAGACAGTAAATATAAGTGATCTTTAATTTTATAAAGGTAAAGAATATTCTTCTGTCATGTGTATATATATGTGTGTATTGGCATATATAGATATACACACACAAATATATACACATATATGGCATAAAATTATTTAAGCTATCAAACATTCCATTAGAGTATAAACAAATGTGAAAAACATCTCCCAGAAATTGTAGAGTTTAACATAAGGGAAAATTTGTGGACTAGAAGACGCAGACCTAAGCTTCTATGAGTCGATGGCCATCTTTTTTTTCCCAATCATTTGACGAATACCTTGACATCTAAAGAGTCAATTCTAAAATCCTGTATTTGAACTACTGAAAAAATTATACTGAAAAACGGAACTGAGTTCACTAAAGTAAGTAAATACCTGTTCCTCCAGTGAGAACTCCCTTGGTAATATCTCCATTTCTCTGGTCGACAGTTTTCTACCAAAGGCAAAAATGAAAAAGACTTTAACATTAAAGTTACAAGTGAAAGTAAAGAAAACAAATAAAAGCCATTAAGAACAGTTTTAAAATGGCCATCTCAATACCTTATCCGTAGCTTCTGTTCGCCTGGTTCTTTTCATAATCTCCTCAAGTCGCTACACGAAAGGAAGAATTGAGGAAACGGGTCAGATACAGAGAGCAGGCCAGCTCGGCACACTGCACTAACTCAGCAAGAAGCAGGCCATTAAAACACGTGTGCCATTTTGGGAAAATATAATACCCACTGCTATGTCTTAATTGGAGTGATTTAAAAAAGTGGGAACTGGCTTCAGCCACAGGAAGTGGAAGAAACTGTTTTTGGTGAAGGCTGAAACACCATGGGTGATTTCTTTGGGGCAGGTTATTCTTACTGAGTGCTGCGATTGCTTCTCCGGAATGGCAGAACACCTCTGTCTCCGGATGGCAGCGAGCCAGCGGTCTCCTGGCCCCCGGGCCTTCCCAAGGCTACGGAAGAACCCAGAGCTCCCATACTAGCCGCAATTACCTTCTTCCTTTCCAGGCGCTCCTGCTCTTCTCTCTGGAAGTGCTTCTCCCGTTCCTGCCGAACCCTCTCTGCTTCTTCACGAACACGAGCGTCGTCTTCTTTCTGGAAACAAGGAGTTGGTATCAGCTTCTTACAAACAGGCTGGCTTTGCCTGCTGCCCCATCTCCTGGGGCGCCCAGAGGCACTGGCAGTCAAGGAACGTGTTGAAAATGAGAGCCCTCAGAGTACTTCTACCGATACGCTGAACATTTTCCTCTACTCACCTGAGATGACCCTCGGCCCGTCTTGAGCAAGTGGCTGCACTGAGCCTTGTCTGGCCCCTAAGCCCTGACCCCTACCTGCTTCTGCAGGCGCTCCATCTCCTCCCGCTCGCGCCGTTCCTGCTCCTCCGCTTGCTGTCGCAGCTGCTCTTCCTTCTCCCTGGCTTGCTCAGCTTCCAGCTGTCTGGATTCTTCCTCCCGGCGAGCTCTCTCCTCAGCCACCTTTTGAGCCAATTCCTCTCTCTTTTGTCTGGAAAAAAACAAAAACAAAGACATATGAGAAGAGTTCCTTGAAGGGAGGCTCAGTTTTGTAGTTTTTGCAAGGATAGCTTGTTCAGAGGTCTGTGCAGAAACATCTTCCCTGGATATATTCAACATCTTTCAGGGACAAAATGTGAATCCGCCCTGTATTCTTTCTCCTCCTCTTCTCAATCTCATGTTGCCTCAGGGTAAACAGGCATAATGTAACCACTACTATTTTGAAGGGAGCTTATTTTTTAAAAAGATCTACAATCTACGTATCTTTAATGGCTGAGACATATTTAATCTAATAATGTGACCTTTTGGCAATGAATTTGAACCCCTCCAAGGAAATCTTGGTGAATAAATAAAGGCTATGACCTTCTGCCATAGGACAGGGGGAAGACAGACCATGTAAGCTCCCTGTTGGGACCAAGGGTAGGGCCTGTAGAAGACAGTGGCTCAGCCCTGGGGCTGCAATCCTTCCCTAAGGTGTACTTCTGCTTATCTGAAGAACAATTATGTTGACATTTGCCTTCTTAGCTTCAGAAGGAGAGCAGCTAAGCAACCTGTCCCTGGCATACCGTCTGGTAGGCAATCATGGGGCACTTAACTATCCTACCCAGCTACCCTCTGAGAGGTATTCTATCAGGAAGAAAACAAGAACTCTTTCTATGCAGCTTTAAAATGGTAACTAGAAAGATAATGAGGAAACATGAAGATCAGAAGTACGCTAAGTAAAAAAGATCAAATGGTACCATTGTACCTATGTTGTGGTTATAATTATATATAAATATGTGTGTGTGTGTATTTATATATTCCCACACACTCTTCAGAGACTGGAAAGGACTACCCAAAATGTACGCAATTAGTGAAAACTGGTAAGATTGAGGCTAAATGTTTTTCATTAAACTTTTCTCTATCAATGTTGTAGGTCATTATAATAAGAAAATGTGACTTTTAAAGAAGCCACTCAATGGTCAGAGGAACACCAGGTAAGAGTAATTCTGAAACAACTGATTCATTCACTGTCTCCCAGACTGAGGACTTCATCCATGGTCCCACTGGGCTACCAGCCATGACATGTCCTCAAGCTACGCCACTCCTGTACCTTTCCATCTCCTCGCCCCTCTCCCTCTTCTCCCTTTCCTCCTTGTCTCTCTGCTCTCGGGCCAGCCGCCTCTTTTCAGCTAACAGCCTGGTGGCCTCTTCTGGGTCCGTGGTGCCTGCAGAGGCCTTAGGAGAAGCGCTGGCAGTCACCAGGGCTGCTGGGACTGCGAGTGGGGCCGAGGCTGGTACTGGTGCTGGTGCTGGAGAAGGGGCCGGAGCTGGGTCCAGGGCTGTGGCTGGAGCAGCTGTACAAACAGGTACAAAGAGAAAACCAACTGGAAGCAAAACCCACAGAACAAAACAAAAACCAGCATTCCCCACACCCAGGCCTAGAATTCATCATTATAAAAGGGAATGTTGATCTCTGTGTGTTCTCACGGTTCCACTGTATTCTGTTTGTATCCAAGCAACAGATAACAAAGAGCTGCATGTGTAAGTGAGACATCCACCAAGGCTGATACTCTGTCACCAAGTCCTGTTTTTTATACAAGTTAAATCAGTTACCATGTATGGAATGTGTACGGAGTACAGAGCCTTGGGTTAGGTTCTGTGGGAAGTTACACCCCAAGCAAAAAGGAGACGAGCTCTTCCATTTGCCTTTCATTACGTTTAAAAAATTCCTTTGTTTTAGTGACTATTCAGTACTGGAAGACCAAAGCCTTTTCATGACCATCCTTAGCATCCATGCCCGATGCCTAGATTCGGGCTGGGAAGATGACACCCAATGAAGAGGTCTCTGGTCTACCTGGAGCTACCTCCAGGTCTGAGATGGGAGACGCTATGGGCCCCTTTATGAGCTGGTACACTCATCTTCCATATAGATCCCGGATCTCCACTGTCAGTCCTGATGCCAAGATGCAAAATGGGAGAAGTTCTCAGCCTTGTTCAGATTCCTGAAAATGGCCTAGAGACTGGTGCAGGGAGCCGTACAAAGAGGCACCAGGGTGGGGTGTAGTTTCTGGCACTGACCATTCCAGACCCTCCCTTCAAGATTTACATTTTTGCTCCCACAGATTTTTCTTTGCCTTCAGAAGGCTTTCTGGCCTTTCTCTTCTCCTCCTTTCTGTGCAAACTCTTCCACTGTCCAGCAACATTATCATTTGTCTTGAGTCATCTGGTCTTTCTTTGCCCCTACCCCTCTATCTTCAAATTAAGTCTTACGGAGGAAAGTTTGGAATGAAGACAGTTTTCAACAACAAACACTGAATTCCTAGTTCCAGGTGATTTTAAACCTCCAAATAGTATCTAGTTAGCCTGAGATTCAGTGGGTCTTTGGAAAAAATTCTGACTTCCATCAAGCACATATGTGAGCCAGTGGTCCTTAGACGCCAATATGCAGAGGATAACTGGCCTCTCTGTATTTCATATGGCGATCCTGAACAGGGCTCAACTGATGAGCTTAGTATCCTTCAGAATCCTTGGGTCCATCACATACAATGACTCAGCAGGTCCGAGGGAAAGCCAGGATTCTCTAGTTTGAAATATTGCAGATGTGGTGGTTTCAACATATTTCCATTAATTCTTTGAAAAATCCTCTCTTCAAAAGGTAGAGAGAAATGCCCTCCACTCGAGTTGAACCCAGTGACCTGCTTCTCATGAACAGAATATGACAGGAATTGTGACCTTTGTGTATGTGACTTTCAGACGAGGCATAAAAGATACTGCAGATTCCTTGTGATTCTATCTCCCAGTTCACTCACTGTGGCGGGGGCCAGGAGAGAAGGCAGGCAGCTTACGAGGGCACCAAGCAACCCTCCAGAGAGGTTCATGTGCCATGAAAAGGAGGCTACCTGCCGGCATCCCATGTGCGAGCTATCCTCCAACAAGCCGGCTAAGCCTCTCTCAAATTCCCGACCCAGGAATTTGTGGGATACACATGCTTGTTGGTGTTGTAAGCTGCAAAGTTTTGGGATAACTTGTCGCACAGCAACAGATAACTAATATATATGATTCTGATGCAGGTGCTCTGAAACCACGTTTTGCAAAACACTGGATTCAGCCAATAACAGGAACTGTAAACCATACCTGAATTAATATGCTGAAGCTCCAACAACAGCCATTTGGATGTACGATTCTTTATTTATTAAGAAAACTGCACTTAAGAAAGATCCCCAGATTAGCCTTGGAGTAGCATTTTCAAGTCCTCAGTGAGCATTTCCAAATCACAATAATTAGATTTTTTCATGAAAAAAAAAATCTAAGAGAGGCAGCACAGGAGAAGAAGGGAGAGCAAATAAAGAGAGCAAGCAACCTAGTCTATCACAAGCCAGCTGATTCTTACCAGGGGCAGCCTCTGGTTTGACAGGTGTCCCCTCTTCAACTGTGGCTTCTTCCACCTTCACTAAGGGTGCTCTGCCCTTTAGTGAGGGCTCATTGGCAACTTTCTGAGGTACCTTCTCGGGATCTTTTCTCTCAGGCTCCACTCTGACTTCTCTCTTGACAGGGCGAATGTTGCCAGGGGATGGGGGCCAGGCCTGAGCAGGGGCAGCTTTGACTGATCCAGAAGGCAAGGATGACGTTGGTCTGGGTGTGCCAGGCAAGTGAGGGAAGGACTTGGAGGGGAGCCTGCCCAACAAACAAACAATGTAAATAGAATGGGGCACATCAGAATAGGCTTGCCAGAATCTTCCTTTCCCCATGCCGCTACCATGTAATGTCCCTAAAACATCAACATGGAAAAGAAATGAAGATACGTAGCTATGTATTTCTTTTATGTGGCAAATAAATGCAGAAACGGTCACTTTAAAGACTCATTCCAGTTTTCTTTTTTCTTTCTTATAAGGAAAGATGTTATTCTCTAAGTCAAGGCCCAACAGTGTGGGGAAAACAGTTTCCTTTCAGAGGACAGCTGCTAATTCTCCAAAAAGGAACAGCCCAGCCACACTCTTAAATTTCACTTACCAAAGTCGGGAGGAAGCTGTTGATCTTGCTTTGGGATGAGATGGAGATAGAGCCCTTCGGAAGCCAGATGTAAGGTGGAAGGGTACATTTTCTCTCTCTCTCTCTCTTTTGTAGCCCTAAGTTCAGAGAAACACAATAATTAGATTTTTTCATGAACAGAACAACCATATTCAGAGTATTCAACAGTGGAGCTGCAATCCGTTGAATGACTTTTTGGAAATTTTCCAACCTTTGTCATAAATATCCATTCCATTCCAACAAAAGACCCTTGTTTTACTAAAATTGGAGATTATAAGTGAATTAACACACCTGACACTGTGTTCTGGATGTGTGATCTGGAGCTGTATTTGTCTTAAAAAAGTTTACTTATACCTGTAGAAAGCACCTTTACTTTGTGTCTAAAATTACCTGCAGCAAATCTCTTAGTCTGGTTTAATCCACACAAATGTCAAAATAAGAGCCACTTTGAGTTTTTATCTTCCTCACTTTTAACTAAGATACACCTTTATCTCTTTTAATTCATTAGCATCTTTTTCCCATCCTGGAACATTTTTTTTAAATTTACATGTCTGCTATGTCAGATGATAATTCATTTTTCTTTGTACTGATGTTATACAAACAAGTCTTTCACCTAGTATCCTCCTGCTCTCAAAGGAAAAGTCAGGTGCAAGGTGAGGAATTTTAGCTCCTTTTAGTTTTCTTCATTAGGGATGAAACTGAAATCTGAGGGTGGCCAAAATTCAGCCAAAGAGATGATACCTTCCTAAGTCAAAATAGGCAAAGGGAAACTCAGAAGTGTTCTTATAGTCTCAAGTCAACCAAAACAAAAAACTATACAGGGGAAGAAAGACGCCTTCCAAGTCTCTGAAACTTGCAGGCTGGGATGGGAATGGATGCTTGCTGGAGGCATCCATGTGCAGATCTGCCAGCCCTTCATTCTGTGGGACCCTTGCAAGAAAGCCGACAGCAGGGGTGCGAGGAAAGGGGCAGAGTATTAGCCAGTCTCAGGCCGATAAGCTGGCAGTGTACCTTTTCTGCCTGGCTCAAGCATCACTATCTTTTCCCTCTTCAACCCCTTTTTTTCCCTTCAGTGCTCCTTCTAATTGCTCCTTTCCATTTTCCTTACTATCATCCTAGGTGATGGACTGGCCTACAGGTGGGGGGAAAACATCTAAGTGTCAACTAATATTATCTTCCCAGAATTTCTGAATAAAGTAAATGAGGAGTGGGGCAGAAAAGAGCTTTACAAGGTGTGTGCAGCTCCACGTCACTTGTGGCTGCATGACCACCCTTTGCCCCCATCTCTGGTCCCTGATGGTGGGAGGTGGGACTCTGGAGAGCAGCTGTAGTCTTGGGTTGCAGAAGTGGCAAGGCACCATGTGGGACCCTCCTGGCAGGTGTGCAGGGTGGCAATTATGCCTCTGACAGATCAGTCCCAGAGTGGAAGGCCAAGAGCTCTTCCCAAGGGAAGTTTTGGGTTAAGTACCTCAAGCAGTTATCCTTTTTCTCAAGACATTTTAATTTGGCTGAAGTCAGATTGAGAAGATCTGAATGGGAAACCAAGTCGGGAAGGGTAATTTGTGATGTGGAAGGTTTGTGGACGAATTTTATCATCCGCACTATGATAAAACAAGCATAAGGGAATAAACCTACAGGAAAGTGTATCATCCTTGGATAGTCTTCTTTTTGTTAAAGTCATCAAACCAATTCTTTCTTTCCTAAAATCGACCTCCCTTTAATCACCTTAAAGGAGTGAGGGGAACAGTGAAGGGAACAGTTTAGAAAGATGTTCCATACTTGAGATACACCCTCTCAGGCAGGTATATGCTTTCACCTTCTTAGTTCTTTTACATGTCCTTTCACTGGTCTTGTACTCGATCACCTCTTTGGGTACGTAAAGGTGCTCCTGATTCTAATTCTGATCTGAGTTAAAAGCCAGTGGTCTGTACAATAATCTTTCCTGTTACCACTTTCCAAAACACTAAAGTGGAATACACAGAGCAAGCCATCCACTTCAATAGTCTGGAAAACTTACCAGCAGGACAGACTCTAATTTTACAATTAGAGTTAGGTTTAGAATATAAATAACCCTCAAGAGAGACAAGACAGAGACTCCGAGGCAGTGCTTCTAACAGAACCTTCTGGGATCAGAGAAATATTCTTATCTATGGTGTCCAAGATGGGAGCCACGAGCACATTTGGCTATTTGAATTTAGATCTAAATTAATTCAAATTAAAAATTACATTCAGTCTCACAAAACACATTTCTAATACTCATAGTAGTCACTTCAATTTAGATCTAAATTAATTAAAACTAAATAAAATTGAGAAGGAAATTAAGAAAGTAATCCCATTTACAATAGCTTCAAAAAGATGTTCTTAGGAATAAATGCAACCAAAGAATAAACTTGATCAAGAAGGCACAAGACCAGTTATGCTGAAAACTGGAAGACACTGCTAAAAGAAATTAAATACACAAATAAATGGGAAGACATTCTGTGTTCATAGGCTAAAAGACTTTTTTTTTAAGATGTCAATACTACCTGAAACAATCTACTGATACAAAGCAATCCCTATCAAAATCCAATGTCTTATTTTGCAGAAATAGAAGAATCCATCTTAAATTCATATGGAACCTTAAGGGATCCTGAGAAGACAAACCAATCTTGAAAAACAAGAAGAAAGTTGACAGTCTCACTTCTTACCTTCAAAACATATTACAAAGCTACAGTAATCAAAACAGTATGGTAACAGCATAAAGGCAACATACAGACCAATGGAACAGAATAGAAAGCCTGGAAATAAACCCTTGTGTATATGATCAAAGGATCCTCGACAAAGGTGACAAGACCCTTAGTGGGGAAAAGTCAGTCTCTTTAATAAATAGTGCTGGGAACATTGAATATTCCACACACAAAAGAATATAGTTGGACCCTTACCTTATCTTTAATCAAAATGGATTAAAGAGCTAAATATAAGACTTAAAACTATAAAATTCCTAGAAGAAAACAGGGAATGCGTCATGACAATGGATTTGGTAATGATTTCTTGGTAACAAAAGCAAGAAGAGACAAATGAGATTACATCAAACTTAAAAACTACTGTGCATCAAAGGATACAATTAATTGATTAAGAAGGCAACCTACAGAATGGGAGAAAATATTTGTAAATCATATATCTGATAAGGTATTAACATCCATAATATGTAAATAACTCCAACTCAACAACAAAAATAAAATTAAAGAATAAAAACATAAAATTAAATACTAAGATTTAAAGATGGGCAAAGGACTTGAATAGATATTTCTCCAAAGATGATATGCAAATGCCAGCCATCGCATAAAAAGATGCTCAACATCACTGATCATTAGAGAAATCTAAGTCAAAACCACAATGATATAACACCTCACACCATTAGAATGGCTACTATAAAAAAAAAGGAAAACAAAAACAGAAAATAAGTATTGGCAAAAATGTGGGAAAACTGGAACTCTTATGCATTATTGGTGAGAATGTTAAGTAAAATGGGTGCAGTTGCTATGGAAAACAGTATGGCAGTTCCTCAAAAAATTAAAAATAGAATTACTGTAAGACCTAACAAGTTGACTTCTTGGTATATATCCAAAGGATAGGATCCTTAAAAGATACCTCCACACCCATGTTCACTGCAGTGGTACTTGCAATAGCCATGAGAAAGACGCAACACAAATACTATCGACAGATGAATGGATTAATAAAATATGGTGTGTATATAGACACATATATATACACATACATACAATAGATTATTATAAGCCCTAAAAAAGGCAGAAATCCTGTCACATGCTACAACATGGGTGCATCTTAAGGACATACTGCTAAGTGAAACAAGCCAGTCATAAAAAGACTGTGTGGTTGCATTTATAGGGAGAATCAAAAGTAGTTAAATTAATAGAAACAAATTCAAATGGTGGTTGCCAGGGACTGGGGGGTGGAGGAGGAAATGGGCAGTGTTGTTTAGTGGGTATAGTTCCAGTTTTGCAAGATTAGAAAGTTCAGGTGATTGGTGGTACAACAATGTCAATATACTTACCACCTCTGAACTGTACACTTAAAGATGGTCAATATGGTAAATTCTGTTACTTTACTACAATTAAAACATTTTAAAAAGGAAATTAAATGTAAACTTTGGTCTGTCAGTCTCACTAGGCACTTTTCAAGTGCTCAGTAGCCACATGTGGCCAGCTGCTCAACAGAATTCCACAGTGCAGCTCTGAGGTATAAATGACTGGTGAGTCATTTTCCAGGAGTAGGTATTTGCCAAAATATTTAGCAGTATAGAGGTGAAAAGAAGGCCAAGAGGTCAAATACAGAAAGAAGAAGGCATTAAAGAAATAGAACAGGTAAGAAAGTGGAGGATCGTATGGATCACACAATGACAAATCCTATGATTTAATCTGTTGGCTAGTGGTCAGCTCTTAACCCTTCTCCTGCAGTGTTACTTTATGTTTTTGTTTTTCCTTAACAAGATATTTTCCCTTTGGTGAAAGCTTTTCCTGCTCCAGTAAGTACCCAATGTTTAGGGCCAAATCGGTTATGCTGAACTGAATCTTTTTGTCCATGGCTAGGATCTCTGAAGCACAAATGTGCTAATGATGGAAAATTTCCCAGACTTCAAAGGTAGTTTCACCTTTGGCTTTAAAGGCTGGAGGTCTGAGTCAATCATAAATGCTGATTCGTGGAAGCCACAAGAGCTTGAAAGAAAAGTGCCTGTAGGTAAAACCATCAAGCTCTCACAACCTTCAGATTTTCCTCAAAGCTTAAGCAAAATCCTTTTAAGTGTCTATTATCGTTATAAATCTGACTTGCTCTGGGAAATAAAGATTTTAAAAAGGGGTCATGGTATTACCATGGGAGAGAGGCAATGAGATCTGGCTGACTGGAGGGTCCTTCCCAACTGAAGTACAAGTCTGGGGACCACAGAACAATGTGTGCATCTTTCAGCAGGTGCCAATTAACAGACAGATGAGTAAGATTTCTGGAGACATACAAGTTACTTCACTGCATTTACAACATGATGAAAATTAATGTTAGCTCAGCCACCTTGCCAGTAATAACAAGTACAAATTACATTCTTCACTTGCAAAATTTGAGTCTGTAACACAGTCCAATGGCCTTGCAAGAAGTAGTTACTTAGTGAATAACTACTGTTTTCAAAATACTTTGTCACTGTATTTTAAGATCTGGGTCTTACCAGGGATTAGCTAAGCAGATGAAAATTCTTCATCCTGCTTTTCAGTGAACCACAGTTAAGAGTTCAGCCAGCTTCTGAATAGGGTTGGAATAAAATGCAGAAACGGCAGTCCAGGCTCACTTTTCCTTCAAACTTCAAAGGCGGTAGTTTAGCCACTCTTACATGCTTGAACAATGAAGTTTTCACTTTTCACTTTTGAGTGGGAGCAAAATTCCCGAGTGGAGAGAAAGTGTGGGGACACTACCGCCTGGCCACCAGATTTGAGGTTGGTGGGAATGGATGGGACGGTGGGTGCCGCCACTCACTCTCGCGTCCACACTGCCCCTCGGGGTGGGGCCCACTCTGCACACAAACAGCAGGCTCGCCTGTCTGCCCCGACAGCTACTCACCGCTGTGCCATGAATAGTCCTCCTCCGTGCGGGGCCCTCAGGTGGTGTTACCCAGAATTTTGGTCGATCCATCGTATTTCTAGAATGGGCAGCTTTGTAGGGCGTGATGTTGATGGGGCTGCAAGATGCTGAACGAGGACAAATGGGGATAACTAGGGTGCAGGTGATTGTTTTACACACAAGAGTGCCAGAGGAGAAGTTGAAGAAAAGCCAAAAGCAGGATCAGGAAAAGGAGCAAAGCAGAGATAGAGAGAAAAGTAGGGAGAAGATATTATTACCTAAAGGTGTCCAGAACCATCATACTCAACTC
Organism: Manis javanica; assembly: GCF_040802235.1. NCBI lineage: Eukaryota > Metazoa > Chordata > Mammalia > Pholidota > Manidae > Manis > Manis javanica. The sequence goes on from NC_133168.1 coordinate 55,293,400, forward strand.
TCCTCATAGTCCTATCAGTTTGTGGTATGTCCAAAGGAAGGAACATTCAAATGAAAAATCTGGAATATATAAGCTATTTGGCTATTTAAATACTGATTAAAGTTATAGGTATAATCTAATAATAATGGAAAGCAATGGCATTATATTCCTATAAACTGATGGTTCTGGTAAAATGCTACATTAGTGATATAATTTTTATATGAGAACTGTTTAAAATCAGATTTCTTCTAATTAGCTTAAAGATGGAACAAAAGGTGGAAAGCAGGAAGTGAGCAAGCAGGCAAGCAAGATACACTCCAGGTATTTCAGGACTAAGTTCAACAGCCAGTGGGAAAAAAAGCAAGTGAATTTTTAAAATGTTATGACCAAGTCTTACCAGATGTTAAGACTTGTTATAGGATAAGTAATAATTTCCAAAAAAAAAAAAATCCTGTTGCTGTTTTGTCTATTTAAAGGCAAATCAAATGCATGCTCTGGGTTTTCCCCAAAGCCAAGGCATTTGATGGTTCATAACAAGCAGCAGAAGAACAAATGGGGAAATGGGAATGTGATCACTTAAAACAGTGAATAGAACATACATATGTTAGAATTGCGAAAAATAAAGTTGAACCATGAATAGCTTTTATAGTTTTACTCAGGATGGAATATTTTTTGAAAAACCACAGTTTCTAACCATTCACCTTCAAAGGAACACTGTCATTGATCAAGTGATTCTAAGCAACAATGGGTTGAAAGAAATTCATACAACACTGTGTAGGTATCAGAAGAGTAGGTACTAAGGTTCCATGGTTCTTTTACAGGTCTTACCCAGAAATCTTGTTTTCCAGCAAAAAATAAGACAAACTGAGGAAAATACTATGTATTTGGATGTTATAAATAAATACACAAACTTTACCCAACTCTAGCCATCATAGCAAATGCTTAAATTTAAAAAACTCAAGAGTTTACAACTCTTGAATTATGAAAATACTTAAGAATTACAGCTCTTAATTTCAGAATTATAAAGTATTTGCTGTTTTGGTTTGACCTATAGACAGAAAATCAATCAAGTTACATCTTTAATTCATGTGCTCACTTTCATTAAATGCCTAGCAGAATCTTTTGATTATAACTGAATGGTCAAGGTAGTGAATAGACTGGAAACTGCATTCTTTTCCCATCAACTGAAAACAGAACTCTACTCAGGATAAAATACCATACTTTGCATTCCCTCAGTTCTCTTTAGGAGAGTACGTGATATAATGGTTTGCTATGGTCCTTAATGGTGAAGGAAGTTTCCTTTGTATTGTGAGAAAGGAGAACCTTTTGTCATTGTGCTTGTGATCACAAGGGTAACTATATGAAAATAATCTTTTCTCAAGTGCCACAACAAAATATTTGTGTCCCCCAGAGAGGGAAAGAATTCACTAATGCAAAATTCTTCCAAGCCCATCAAATGCACTTAAAGACCAACATCCTGGCACAAGGCACTCCTGTGGGATGAATGACAAGGAGAGGCATGGCCAGCGGCCATTACCCTTGATCCATGATCAGGAAACCCCAGACAACAGGCCTACTCTGAGGCTACTGGTCTGGCTCTGAAAAAGGAATGAATCACGCAAGTATGATTTCTTCTTCCTCTAGTGGTAAATAATAATTTCAGAAGGCATCTATAGAGCATTTCTGGAGACCATCCTCAATGTAAGCTAATTTCATCATGTCTCTGGTTCCATCATCATTATTGTGATGTGGTAGAATTAAGCAAAGGAAGAAAATATCCTTAAACTTATCTGGTGTAGTGTATACAAAATCCTCACATTTCATTGTTCAAGGAACACTGTCTGGCTAAAACAAACACAAATTCCTTTTAAGGATATTACATTTCATGGAATTCATTATTGTTTCTGCACAGCAACTACTGAAAAACCTGAGACCTTAAACCAATTATTTTAATAATCTTGTTCTTCTGAAGAAACAGTAAGAGTTATGTATAGTTATTTTTCCCCCCAGAGTGCCCTCCATGTCCTGAAATAGGTTTATTTAACATGAAAATTCTTTTACGAATGTCTTTGAGGAGGTCTTCCACAATATCTGTATTTCCTTCTCTTTTTGGTAGCAAGTCTGCATTAGTATAACTCATTCAAAACTTTCTATAAGATAATGGGTAGAGAGAAAAGATACTGCAGTTCAAGTGGTTGGGGGATTGTATAGAGAATAGGAAAATTATGTAATAAAATAATAATATTAATAATCGTTATTGATGTCTACTATGTGCAGGTATTATTCTAAGGATCTTACATGTATTAACTCATTTAATCCTGAGTTCTAATAATCATATGGACTTAAAAAAGTGGATATGGAAAAGTCAACCCAAAGCAGTGGCCAGAAATGAGAGGTATGGGACTCTGATTTCCAATTTTCAACTGCTCCTATTGCTTGTTCTGGAAGTTTGCAATCATGGGGGAAGGATGGCTGTTTGGATCTGCTATTGTAACCCTGGCTCTGGACAGAGGTCATCTTCTTGCCAGTGGCAACTGGATATAAGATGAACCCAAGGGACAACAGTGAAATGGGGAGAAAGAATAACCGGAAAACAAGTGGAACAATATAAGTGATGAAAAAGGTGTTTTTGACAAGAACATGTAAGAGATGTTTATATATATAATTTCAAAGGGAGATTTCAAAAAACCAACAGTGTGGGTTCCTTAAACATAAGCTTATTGTCAGTACAATAAGAGGTAACAATGACCTAAGGAATGTATTAATAAAACAGGCAACTCAAGTAAAGGCTATACATTGCTTACACTAAAATAATTCCAGAAATTTATTCATTTGTGAAAATGATAATGGAGAAGTTGCAAAGTAAAGAAGAGCCAGTTAGCAGATACAACATACTTTGATTGAGCAGAACAGTGAATAAGGAAGATGGAAATGTGGGCAAATAAAATGAGTGGAAAATGAGGAAATGGTGTTGGAAAAGACTAGAGGAAGAATGAAAAAATTGACAAAAGTTAGTGATGAAATAGCAAAGAAAGAATTTTTTCTGTGAGGCAGGTCCTTTACTATGAAATAACATACAATGTGGAGTTTCAGAAGCATGATAGCCATAAATTATTTAGATCCTATGAAATAGGACTGAAAAGAGCTGTAAAAGTTCTTCAGTTAGCTGGACATAAAGATGACTTGTGTAAAAGTGTGACACTCATAGGCAAACAAAAAAGCAGTACTTTTTACTCCAGAAAAATCTCAGATGCAGTGTGATAGTTGACAGGTGAGTTACCTTACAGAGAACACAGAATACTGTGGTTCAGCTAGTTGAATGCACAATTGCAAAGAGAATCATTCAGGGTACAAAGCATGGAGAGATAAACTCATTTAAGATCCAGTCCTCCAGTTTTCTAAGTGACTCTGGTAGAAGTCACTGTCACTGTACTTAGTTTCTACAGGCAGGTGGTAGGAATGCCCACACTTGTTTTCTTGACTATCTCCCAGGGTATTCTGAGAATTAGGGTTGATAGCTCACTGGGCACCACAGATGAAAGACATTATAAAACCACTAAGAATTATTATTTGTAAAGAAGGTTAATGAACATGAAAAGGCTTGGTGAGGCACAGCATTTTAAAAGGGAACTTTATGAAGAGGCTATGCAATTTCCTAATGCCAAAGATGAGGGCTGGCAGACTGGTCACATAGATACACCAACTGTGCCCAGAGATATTTGGGAAAATCCAAATAAATTCACCATGAGAGATGTTACCAAAAGCCATGTTTCCTTTTAGCTAGCTTTCAGCTCTATACTAACCTCTCATTAAACTAATTGATTCATGAAGGCATGTTTTGCATTTCAGGAAAGTAGAGGAGTTACATAACTAGTTATAATAACCAGTACTTGGCACATTTTAGATATTTTCAAAGTATGTAACAAAAAAAGAGCAATGTAATTAGCCTTCTCTACAATTCTTAGAAATCTGAAAGCATACCATTCCTAGATTACATACAAACGACTGGTGCAGGGAGGATAAGTAGTAGCCCACAGCCACATCATGAAACACTATGCTTAAACTGGCTTGTGCTCTGATTTTATTCCCAAGTCCACATGTTAGTATTAAACTCAATTATTTTTACCTCTGATCATCTGCTCAAATACAGAGGCAGAAGGAAAGGTAGGTAAAGGATAGCCTTTTTTGGTGATGTTATAAACAGACAGAAGCATCTGAAGCCATCTGATCATGGGGAGGGGCATCCTTTGCCTGTCTGGCATCTGGTGTCCAGATAAGATGCTGAGGCAGATGTGAAGAAACAATACCAGGGGCATGAAAATGACACCAACAGACACGTTTCCAAAGCCATTCCACCCAGAAGAGAGAGAAGCACATTAACAGGAAAATCCAAGATGTGATTAGATGGATGCTGGCGGCTTAGACATGCTTCAAAGGGAGGACTTTACCTCACCAAGGAAGTTGCACCTTGATAGTTTTACCTGTATCTCCAGACAAGGCAGCTGTGCTTTTACTTCTGGCCAGGAACGAATGTGTGGGCGTCAGCAGTCTGTTAACAACGCTGCTCTCCCATGGACTGAGCTGCAGGCGGCGAGCTAAACGTCACCACATAAGCGAGATGTTAGAAGCAATCTTTCTGGGAGCAAGAGAGTGCAGAGTAACATACCTATCGCTTCCACATGCCAGGCCTTCAAGAGACCAGGCTCTCCAGGGAAGACAGCTGGTGGAGAGGCAGGGCGACAGGAACTCTGCCCAGAGGAGCAGCTATTCTGTAATGCTGCCTTGTGTCATGATGTTAAGTTTGTGGTGACTCTATATTAGTTTTATGAATGCAGATTTTACTAACTATTCTCCTTTTAAGCATCAACAGATGGCAAAGAGAAATATCATTTCAGCTACAGGTGTGGCATGTGTCACTGACTAATCAGGATGGACAGTGGGTTGATGGCACACACCTCAGCCACCCTGAATAACCAGCTTTAGCAGAGGCTTTCACAGCTTAATAAAAGACTAAATTCCTGTTTCAATGAAGATATAAAGCATCTTCATTAAATTTTGCTGGCTCTTGGGGCAATTGGGGGAGATTAGATATAATAAAATGAAAAAGACTCATGCAAAGTTCTGTATGGGATTTCCTTTTGATTTTCCATTCAGCAAACTGGGTTCATTCAGGTCCCTGGTTTGGCAACATAAAAGTTCTGGCGGAGGATGAGGGTAAAGTTGAAGCAAGATCAAATTAATAAGAAAAGCCAAAATCTAATATAAACTTATTAGGTTATTACTAGTGGATATATAAATAACTTGGAAAATAAATTTAAAATAATGCAATGAAATATAGTCCCAAATTGTATTGGGACATGGCAAGACCACTGTTAGGAAATGCATGCTCATTACAAATTAATTACTTTGTTTATAATGTTAGCTTCCAGTGATGGTCCGTGAACATATAGTACTACTTTCCAAAAATGTCAGGAAAGGGGCTCACAAAATCCTATAATATCACTAAAGTAAAGTGATCATGTATGTCTATTTTAGAACATACTCCCAAGTCACTTATAAAAAGTCTTTAAAAACTGTCTAAACCAGACAAGGCCACTTCTGTTCCACAAGCAGCAGGTGCAAATCCTCTTGGCTCTGCAGCAATTGTTTTTATCATGATCTTTATATATCTTATCTTAAAGGAATGACCTTAAATTCCAGGAAATTAGTTTTAGTTACTAGGAGCCATCTGATGGAAAATGTTGTTAAAGAAAACAACCTCTCCTGTTTGAAAGGAAGTACTGAACTCCATTAAGTACCTTAATTATTTGACTTTGAGAGTGGCTGTTTTGATCAAGGTTTTGGTGAATTTAAGAATCAGTGAACTATTTATTAGACTTTCCGTTTATTAGGAGAGTCTTCATGGTAAAACGATCATATCTGACATTTAGACATAAATAAAAAGATCTGTAATAAAAACTACTGTAATAGTTACACAGTTAGTAGAATGGCAGTAGGGTAAGTGCTATTATAAACAGTAGTATGGCAGTGTGTATCATGTATCGACAATGAAGTAAATGTAACCAAAAATTAAAGTACATTCCCAGAATAAAATCAGTGGGGAAAAGTGATTAGGATTAAATGAAAATCTTCAACAGAACTATGTTTTCAATAGACAAGAAAGGGAAGAAGAGAGGAATCCTCCCTTTTCTTAGATAAAATTCTGTAGGATGATTGGTTTAGAAATACAGAGATGGTTTATCATTGAAAGGACTTCATTCCCCCCTCGATTAAGAAGTTCAATTACTTTCCTTCTGTGAGTGATTAAGGCATCAATGAAGGAATATGTCTCAAATGAAGATCATTAAAAACTCTCTGAGTTGTGTTTAATACAAATTCAAAGAGATTTGTTTTATAGCTCCGACAGAGTAAATGAAAGATTTCTCTAGGAGAAACAGGACTCCACTTCCACCACATTCATAACCACACCCTGAGCAAGAGAGAGATTTTTTTTTTAGTAAAGGTTAGAATAGGAAAATTAGTTTATTGTTTTGTTTTTCATCTAGAGAGGTTTGATGATGACAAACTCCTGTCAAAAGAGGTATTAATTTTCATGAGACAACTCTATCGTGCTGATTTATTTAAACAGTTAAAAATGAGATACTGACAATTCTTCTACTAGACCATCCAAGACCAGGGGAGACAGATATTACAGATACTTGCACTACCACACATCCCCATACGCAGGAAACCACTATTCCGTTCTAGATAATGGGTGCCATGCAGACATCAGGCAACTGTTGCCAGAACCTGATTTTACATAAGAAGCAGGAAACCTAAATATTATATGAAATCTTTGATTTTTTAAGTGATGGCAATGAATTCCACTGAAAACAGGAAAACAATGACAAGAACTCTGCTCGGGTCAAACAGAACATGCCTGCGGGACAGAATTCAGCTTTAGGTCTACCAGCTGCTCCTTTTCTAGAAAAGAATGTATGGACTAATTTTAAGCAAACATAGGCAACTTGATTAACTTTTTGCAAACTCCCTATTCTTCCTTGAGAAAACAGCCAGTTAAGCAGGTAGCTTAACATTAAGAAATACACACTTTCAGTGCAAAAATTTCAGGTGGCAATATTCTCTCTATTGGAGCAAGTATAGAATCTCTTGGTAATCAGAGGTTTCCTTCAGCTTGGAGCATTTTCAGTCTATGTGATACTATATCCAGGTGTGATGATCAAAATATTTAGAAACTGGTAGGGCACAAGCACAGAGACAATGGATGCCACTTCTCAGCTCTGGAGGGCCTGGAGAAGTGGATATTTACCAACCAGTATGGACATACTTTAGTATTCTTAATAACCAGCAGAGCATTCCAGCGGAATGTCAACCTTGATAGTGTCAGAGCCGCGATTTAATACCAGCTTACGGCCTGTGTTGTAGGGCTCAAACAAATCTAGTAATGGTGTAAATCCTTTTAACAGATCTGTCTATAACAGCCTCTAATTTAATAATTTGATAAGAATGCCTTCTCATTTGATAATAAAGCATAGCCACCAGCTTCAAAAAATAGGTAGCAGAAAATAAACTAAATTACTTAAATTTCTAAATTAGAGAAGTACAAATTCAAAAGAATTTCTATTCTCACTAGCCCTCTCACTGTCCTACTGAGGATTTTCCTAGTTAAAAAAAAAATTCCTGGTGTATGGGAGCCCTTGGATAAGCCAAACCATTCTTCCACGCCTACCTTGCCCATCAGACCTGGGAACTGGTCACAGTTCTTTTGATCAGGGAGCAGTGAAGCAGAACTCCCACATTTAGTGCTCTCTCGCCTATCCTATTAGTCCAGCTTAGTATTCGATTTTATAGACCTGCAGTATGATTCAAAAGGCAGTTTCCTGATCCCAGATATGAGTAGGTTATTGAACTTCCCTTGACCCTTCCCTCACCCAAAGGAAGAGCGCCTGGAGTCAGCGCTGGTCTAAGGAAGGACATCCATGAGATTTGTTACTTTCAAAGAGCATGTGTTTTTATATTGCACAATAATTATTTTTTTATTTAAAATCATTTCAGTTATGTAAAACAAATAGTTTATCTTAAAAAACTTGATTTTTCCTTGATATATAAATATGTAAAATAAAACTTTCATTTTATAAGTAATTCAACATTCCATGAGAGTAAGACCAGGAGATGCAGTGCAGCCACATGGTTTAGGAGCAGCTATCTCTGTCCTAGTCCCTCTCCTCCAATAATTAGCCTGTAGCATAGTTAAGTCAAGCCCTTCACCTCTAGAGACTCTATTACCCCAGCTGGAGTAAATGAGCCATCCAACATATTTTTCCCAGTTCTAAGATCTTACTACTTAAGAATACCCAATCAGATACTATCATGCAGAACCTATAAGAGATCTTATTTCTAGTTGACACAGTGTGGTCATTCTATAGAAGCATGAATAGAATATTATCCGGTCATTGCCCATCTCCCTACTTCCAAACTTAACCCAATTTCAGTAATGGGACTATTAGGAGCAGTAAGCAAGGTTTAACTTAAAAGTACTGTAAAATCCCAGTGGTAGTTTGTCTTAGAACCAGGTTCACAGAAGTGTGAAATTAAAGTGCTGAACAACTGTCCAATTCCAAACAGAAGATGAATGGACAACTTTAAGAACAGCAGTCACATGCTCTATTTTACTATATATTAAGGAGATGGGTTTGAAAATTAAGGCTATTTATGAACGGAATTTTAATTCATAATACTTTTCTCTAACATATAAAAGACCCCTAATTTGACTATGTGTCTAACACTGACATAGGCAAAAAGAAAAAAAAAAAGTAATGGTTTAGGTTAAAAGGCAAGAGGAAGTTATTCAAACATTTACTGCTTTACGAGATTAGTTATAAGATGACATCAACACATAAAGTAACATGTTCTTTACAAATTGGCATAACTTTTATACAATACAAAATACATAAATATACATACACACATACAGAACATGCACACATTACATTCTTTTTAAAGACTATAAATACTGAATCTTTCCCAGTTTCTAAATAAAGCATTCAAAGTAACCATAATTTGTTACTTTCAAAGAGTATGTGTTTTTATATTGCACAATAATTGTTTTTTTATTTAAAATCATTTCAGTTATGTAAAACAAATAACTTATCTTAAAAGCTTGATTTTTCCTTGATATATAAATATGTAAAATAAAACTTTCATTTTCTAAGTAATTCCACATTCATGTACTGTAAATCCATGGGATGAATAAAACTCAAAATTCAAACAAAACATTAATTGGAGGACTATGGTTATTAAAAATTTTTTTAAAGGCTTAAATGATAATATTCTTGAAGTTAGGTCAAATCCCTTATGAGTAAATGAGTGGACAGCAAAAAAAAACCCAATCACACACATAAGAAATGCAGTAAGAAAGGTTTGTTAAATTAGAAATAAATTAGCAAAATGAAATCTACCAACATGAATCATGTAAAAAGATTTTTTTAGAAAGTCAAAAGCTGGAATTCCCAAAGTACAGATAAAAAGTCAGAAACAGTAAGACAAAAGTAAAATAAATGTTCATAACAAAGATTATTTGCATGTTGGTGGATAAGTGGGTGATTTTTGGAGCTGTAAACTCATTTATTAAAAAGTTGAGAGAAGCACCGCTTCCATCACTGCTAAATGCAAATCATTCAGCCAAGTTCTACAATGAGAAATGTTCTTGTTGCAAGGAAAATGCTGCTCAGCCGTTTATTGCTTTTTTAACTCTGAAGTTTTTTCTTCCTATTGAAGAAACGTAGGGAAAGCAACTTCAGATGCTTATTTTTAATCTGTAGACATCCACAAAAAAAAAACCATTAAGTAAATAACAGAACACTTTTTCTTGTTTTCCTTTTGACTGTACCTCTATCTGGAGAATTTAGCAAAGTTGCAGATGAAGAGGAGAGCCGCTTGCTAATGACGGGATCAACATGTTTCGAAAGATTCATGGTGGAAACTGACCGCCTGTCTGGATCTAAAACAAATGGAGATAATGCTAATTGACAGCCAGCATGCAGGATTGCAATTTCCCAGTTCACTGATGGAAGGAAAATCTAGGATTGGATGCTTTCAGCTCTATTACTAGATCCTTCATAATAGCACAGTGTTCTAAGTGGACATTTTAAAGGTAACTTAAAGGCTAGAAATAAAATTCATGTCTATAAGACAAAATAAATAACAACAGGGAAATTCAAGCATATTGTTATTAATACAACAAATGGATTGAAGATTAAAGGCAGGTCAGTGGAGAACAACTAAAAGGGTGGAAGTGGACTGTGAAGCAAAGAGGATCATCAAACGCCAACACCTTAATTTCCCAACATGGGAACAATGTGGGTAGTAATGGTGTTGGCAAAACAGAATGCAAACACTAGAATAGCAAGAACTCCAGGCTTTTCTCTAACATATAAAAGGCCCCTAATTTGCTGACACTTCTGCTTGTTGAGTCATTTCACTCAGGTTGTTTCATTGCTGAAAAATAGATGAAAAAGTAAGAAAGAAAAAGCAGCACCCTAGGCATGGAAAGGATGGCCACTACAGTATTTCTTTTTTGATACTTTACTTTTTATCATACCTCTGTCCTCTAACATAAAGTTTAGGATGCCAAGTATAGAATCAGCCCACGAATTTGCACAACACCACTGATAGCAATAAAAAGAAAATCAGAATTCTTTAACTTTGTCCATCCTGCAGTCGAATAATTTTAGAGTAAATCTTACAGGTTAAGTCAGAAGAGAAATGATAGCTATATAAAAGGCAAAAATCAGTTGAACTTGGAATTTGTACAGCAGAACCAAGTTGTGACTATGCTTGTTAGCATCTAAATCATGTTCCCTGAATAAAAAGGCATACATAAAAGTCTAAAACACTTCTTTAAAGAAGTAAAATAAAAATTAAAACCTATTATATTTATCTAAGAGGCTGGTAGATAGGTTTTGTCCTATAACAGTCAAAGTCAAAGGGGATTTGCCGTATTTTATTTTCTATTGTTAACTTCTTCTAAAACTAAAAACAAACAAAAATATTTCTTGTGATAGGTGCTCTCAAAACCCAGTTTCCATTGGTCTAATTAACCTTGGTAGTAAAAAATTTCACAGTAAACTTTTCTCTACAGCATAACCATTTCTGGCCTTTATTTACAGTGTACACAGATAAACAAGTGTTTCAGGGGATAAATAAGTGTTCCATCAACATTGGAAATTCCTCTCTTCTACTGGGACTCATGTTATAGATGAGGCAATTTGATCATTAAAAAGAGAAAATCCAAAACAATAACAACCAAACATTTCTGTGACTCAAATTTACACTTAGCTGACAGGTTCTTAGGACAATCCTAACATAAAGAAAATATTTGGGATAGAGTATCAAAAGGAAATCCTACTGATGAAATATGAAGGTCTACGGCACAACGCAGGATATCAAAAATCATTTCCAGGTGATTTTATAGCAACACATTTTCTCATACTGTTTTATATGCTAAGATTTGGTAGTGGTACACTGTGTCTACATGCAGGTCAAACCTGTGTAGTTAAGGTCATGGAGGCATAATGTGTATTAACATGTATTTACTATATTACTTAAGATAATTTTTAATCATTTTTTTTCTCACTGAGTAAAACAAATTCACAAAAGGATTTATAAAGAATTGGCTTAGAGTATAAAGTTTCATAAACCAGTTCTAGCTGATATGCGAGCAGTCAACACACTGATTTAATGTGGGAAAATTTCTTTTCTAGGCCCTCTCTGTTGCTCAGCAAACACTGACTGAGTGAGTTCCCATCATGAGTCAGGCATTGCTGTGAAGTAACGGGTATTCAAAATGAGGAAAAGACCTGGTCACCACTCTCAAGATCCAAACATCTCTATTCTAGTCTAACAGCAATTTTCTCTAATTTGCAGCCCTTGTAAAAATGGATTTTATCCAACATCTCACAAATACAACACGTTTCTCTTGCTCTGAGTTGCAGTGATAAAGGTTCTATGTTAAACTCTTGAGAGTGGAAGTAAGAATTAAAGCTAAGCCACTTTACTTTTCCCTCAAAAATGTTTCAAAAATCTGTGAAAGTATAATTCTGCCATATACATGTAAAATGTGATGCCAAGAAAAAGAAAAATAAGTTTATAAAAATATATACCATGACAGATTTTCTGCATGGAACACATATGTAAAACTATCCCTAGAATGAAAATGATTCTTATGATCACAGATGTGATATGTGTGCCACAAGGACCTCTGAGTCAAGAAAAAAAATCCTTTCAAATTTCATTTATTGTCATAGGAAAATAAGTTGTGGTAATATGCTTTTAGATTCTTTAAAATAAGGAGGCTATAGAAAATACTGAATTTTAGGAATGAAAGGGAATAGAGCAAACAAACCAAACGCCATAGTTATTTCGATTAAAACTAAAAGCACAACAGTGGTACTGACTTGGGGATGGGGTAGGGGAGTCAAATTGGATATCCTTTGGTCCCAGGTAATTTATTAGCTACAAACATTTTTTAAAGGTTTTATCCAAATTATCACTTGAAGAAAAAGGAAACACATCACATGTATTTATTTCAACACCTTTAAGTCACTGGAGTTGTACTATCACACTTAACAAACACTGTGCCATGTCCCAGATCTAGGTCTATGCAACAGGATATTAAGCATGCATTATGCTAAGGTACTTGAAGGCTCAGCTATTCATGAAGTGGCCTTAGGTCTGAGATGCTAGCTACAGGTCAGGCAATCAGCAACCACAGAGATGTCTGTACCAGGTTTTTTAGTACCACCAAAAGTTGTGAAGTGGTGGTCCAGGACTGCTAAATCGAGAAAGGTGAGTGATGATTCAACAAAACCACCTGGGGACAGAATGTAAGACAATGATTCTTCAAAGTAAATTAAAAAAAAAAAAAGGTTATTCGACTCACACAAATGAAAAAGGATTGACATACTAATTCAAGGTGTATTGAATTTACAGTACAAAAAGAAAGGCTTTCACTAGATCCCAATTTTAGTAAGATTTGATATCCATTCAAGATCAAGGGAATAGCTTTGACATCTACGACTATTTCTAACTTCAGAACCTTCACCTTCTCTTGCAAAGCACTTGTATCACACTTTAGGGTGAGAATACACAAGCTCATAGTATTGATTTTGTGCAGGCAATATTGCTATGATTCTTTCAGAGAAAAAGAAAACCTGTTCCATAATGCTAAAACCTTTATGCAAATGATTACTTAAAGTAATGTAGAGTTGAAACTGGCATGTTTATTTAGAAACACTGCATAGATTCTTCCTCTTCAAGGAATTTTTTAACAAAGAAAAGCAGCCTGGGTTAAGGGACAGAACCTCATCTTCTTACCTCCATCACCCTCTTATCCTCAAACAGGAGAAGCATCATTGGAGTTTATTTCAGCAGCATTTTTATTTTGCAAACATTGACTTAGAAAAAAACTAAATGCAATTTTACCATCCAGGGAAGAAATAGTGATTTTAAAAGAGTCACTGTTTACCTGCAGTGTGGATGTTGGGGCTTCCATGGAGCGGGCCTCCCCATGACCACCGGTTATGCTTCTGTTTTGGCTTCTGGCTCCTCTCCATTGTGCGCCGTACAACAGCTTCATGGCGCTCCTTAAATGGAACAGAGGAGGTGATGATAAGGTTCAACCTGGTTGTGTGAGGCTTCTTCAACTTAAGGCACAGTGGAGTGAGAGGTACTACTGAAATTTTGACCTTAGCACTCCTAATCTTTACCTTAAGGTCAGAGTAATACCAACCTGGCTCGGTTAAAGATACAACAGGCGCTTAAATGATCCTTATTATTACTACTGAGAGTGGCTTTCATTAACGCACATAAGCACAGCGGTATAAGTTTTAGCTCAAACAGATGCTAAACACAGGTGGTACCACATCTAAAATACAGAATTTAGAATCTGAGGATGTGGGAAACCCTAATTCCATGACTAAGTTGTATAACCTTGTTCAACTTGCCCATTCTGAACCTAAATTTCTACTTCTGCAAAAACTGATATAGAACACTCAAGGATTCAGTAAAGGTTAAATGAGACAATCCACCTGAAAATGTTTGTAAAAGCCCTACAGGGACCTCATTACATGGAGTGGTCTTGATACAGATGAACCTGAACATAAATAAGTTATAGGTCTAAGGTTCCATCAAGCCCGGGCCCTACGTAGGGGAATGGCCAATGTGAAAAGAACACGGGGTGCCCTTGATGGATTGTGTGGGACAGAGGAATTTAGTAAGGGAAGTTTGGTTGCCTGCTTTATGGTGCACAATGTAAACCTTCTCTTCTTTATGAAATCTTCAGTAAATTTTGTACTGATTACTAATAAAAAAATAAGTCTTGAAAAAATACGTCTATAAACTTTTCAAGTTTCTGTGGCAATAATCACCACCACCACACATTTTCTACCTGCCTTCCACACCCAACCTCCAACAAACTGTGACTATCTGGAAAGCTGACCCCTCCATTTCGTTGTGTGTCCGTCCCAGCACCTCCATGGGAGGGTTCACAGTAAGCGTGCGGCATTTCTGGGACAGACAAGCCTCCTGCTTCTGCCCCGGGGCCGCACCTCACCTTATCCTCCTCGAGCCTCTGCCTCCGCTTTTCCTCCACAGCAGCCCTCCTCTGCTCCTCCTTCAGCCTCTGCTCCTCCAGCTTCTTCTTCCGCTCTTCCAGGTGCTTCTCATAGTGCTGCCTGGCTCGCTCTTCTCTTTCTAACCAGATTATTTCTCTTGCAGCTTCATGAAATCAAACACAGGCAGGTGTAAAGCTTGAACAGTTAGGGCTATAAAAGGGGCCTGACACTGAACAAATATGGGTTCTTTCGTTTTGTATTAACCAAGCCTGGCCTCTGCTTCGCTCAGATTTTCAGGAAAAATGTATGCCTGTTAATTTTTAGGATAACTTAATATTGCACACAGTGAGATCAAAGAAGATGGACTGAATTCTACTCTTTGGGAACCCCTTACCATTCTGTAGTTTCAGATAGTACTACATTTTGTATATTATTACTATAGAATAATGCATATATCATATGCTCTGCTCTCAGTTCTCATATTGTTAGGATGCCCTCAAAACCAACAGTACCACATCTGTCTCTTCCTTTTTAAAAGATGTGATATCCTCCAAGATGGAAAGTCTGTTGACTACATTCATTTCAACACACATTGGTTCTCTGAAAGCATTCGAAGAATTTGAGAGAAAATCCCAAAGACTGATAGCTTAAAAGATACATGCCATGCCTCACAGATGTATCACACTGATTAGCTGAGCAATGTGAGGGACCAAGTAAGCATATTATTCACATGTGCATAGGACCTTGGATCTGAACAGCTCACCATCTAGTTAGATAAGAATATCTACAAGCTGGAAGAAAACACACAATTCAAAATGTATTGCTCAGTGATGGATTATTTCTTTTCTTCTTTACATATGCATGTTCCTTCCTCATTTTAGGGGAAGATATACCCCAGAAAACTATTTTAATAGGTTGCTTCCTTGAGCTGTGATAACACATCTTCAGTATTATCACACACTGCAGGCAAAAGCATCCAAATAAAGTTCAGAGCATAAACCTTGAGGATGTTAAATGGCATATAAACAAAAATATAACTTTTTAAGAGGAAAAATAGAAATTGAGAATATTTCAGCTTTCTCTGAATGTTTAATATTGAAGATTCTGAATTTCTGCTACCATTAAGTCTTTCCAAAGTTATTTTCTTGAGGAGACAGCTCCACTGAAAGGGCTCTTAATTGACTTCAGTTTCCCAGAAGCAAGAGGATGAACACAGTCCAGATGAGTCTGTCCTCCGACACCACGCAGGGTGCTGCAAAGAAGGCATGGGACGTGCGGGGAGGGGTCTGGGTTCTCCCAGCAGCTCCGCCCAAACGGCGGGTGAGACCTGGGACGTGTTCATTTGGGTTTCAGACATCAAAACAGGAGAAAACTGATCTTCAAAGTTCCTTCCAATTTTAAAAGCCCATCATTCTAAAGAAACTCTCAGGGCCAAGTTAAAAATTTAAATAAAAGCACATAGAATATGCACAATAAATATTTGCTGACTAAGTGAAAAAAAAAACCACTATAAGAACGTATGTTGAAAATAACAAAAGAATGTAATTCTAACACTTTCTTAAGATGCACTTACTGTGATCACACACCTCAGGCACCAAGAACGGATGGGGGCTACAGGCAGGGTAAAGAAACTGATTTGGACCCTGAAACCTGGAGATAGGCAGTATGATTCACTTATTTCTTTACTCTTGGCTTTCAAACACATAGTGTTTGACTTTTGTACCCTGTTTTGAGGAAAAGTTCAGATTATTTGAGGACACTATGTAGTAGTTCCCTTTCCTGTAAGAGATCCAGAAGCCAAAAAGATGAAATGTTTATGAAGTATTAAGAAAATAACTGGTAAGGTTAAATTTATAAAGTAAGAAGAGTTTATCAATTCACAGATTAATCTTCCTTTTTAAATAATGTTTTTCATCAGCTATTTTGATGATTATGAATATTTGTGATCATTTCCTTATTAAACTGAAACTCCACTGACTTCTAAAATCCTACCTAAACTTGGTCTTAATATCCTTATTTGGCCTTACTCTGTATTGGCTCCCCCAAATAGCCTTTCAGTTCTAATTATACCTGTCTCCTTACTACATCTCCCAAACAAACTACGCTCCCCCAGCCCCTCTACTCCCATTGTTGCCCTGTTAAGAAAGCTGCCATCATTTTTTTATCTAAACCAATCCAACCATTAGATCAATAGCCTCATAATAACAGTATATTTCTGAATCACCTTTGGAGGTATGTGTATGTTGAGATACTGGTTCAAATACAGATTCTTGGGCTCCAACCCTTATATTCATGTCTACTAATTCTAGGATGGAACCCAGTAATCAGTGTTTTTAACAATCCTCCCAGGTGACTCTAGCTGGTCTCAACTGGTCTACTGATGGCATGTGGAGGAACACTGCCCTTAAAGTCTTTTGTAGAAGCTTTGTCTTTTCCAGGGGCCACTGCTGCTCTTATGACATGTACCACAAACTTCAGCTTTCTCATTTCCATGTAGCAAAAGTCTCCTGCACCCTTTTTTTCATTCATCACTGTGCTTTTCACAACTTGAACCCATCCAAGGGTCATAATAATTACTTCCTGATTCATTCATTTCTAACTGTGGTCTTGGGCAAGTCACTTAACCTCCCTATACCTCACTTCTGTCAGGATAAACTGTGGTCAAACATAGGACCTTCCTCATAGACTTACTGTTAAGGATACAAGAATAATTACACTTAACATAGAATAGTTCTCTGAACTTAATGAACAGTCAATAAATATTAGCTATTATCACCAAGATTGTCATCATAATTTTGAGTCAGTTCTTAAGGTTGTGCTATATACATCGCAGCAGGGCTAGATATTATTACAATAATAGTTTTACCCCAAATAATCTTTTAGAAGAGGAATATTTCTTTAAATGGCAAACTCTTGAGTTCCACTTCTATTTTCTACCAGGAAGTGGAGGTCTTACTGCAGTGCCTTTAAACAACCATCTACTTTAAATAGTCATACAGAGAGTAGGCAAATGATGGTGAAACAGCAAACATGTGCATATTATTCAGAGTATGCTGGTGAATGCTAGGATTAATACCAAGTATAGATCATGCAATCTTTTAGATGCTTTCAGAAGCATAACACATAAAATATTTCAATTATTTAAAAAGAATTGAAAGTTATTTACTCTAAGAGGCTTCATTATTTAAAATATCCCTATGAATGATAGATAGTGTCAAAGTCTTAAGTTTTCTCATTAAGAAATGAAACCTTGGAACACAAGAAAAAAGTCAACTGCTACAGAACACATTGTGTCTCCTCCAAAATTCTTATGTTGAAGCCCTACTGTTCAGTGTGCCTATTTGGAGATAGGACTGTTAGGAGGTAATCATGGTGAGGCCCTAATCCAACAGGATTCCTGTCCTTACTAAAGGAGACACCAGAGAGCCTCCTGTTCCCTCTCTCCATGCTCCAAGGAAAGACAAAGCAACCATCTGCAGGCCAGCAAGAGACCTCTCATCAGAAACTGAGCCTGCTGAGACCCTGACTTTGGAACTCATCACCTCCAGAACTGCCAGAAGATAACTTTCTGTTGTGCAAGCCACCCACTCTATGGTATTTTTTTAGGGCAGCCTGAGCAGACTAATACCACGATTCATTATTTAAATTATTAACAATCACTAATTTCATAGAGGCAGTTCTATAAAAGAAGAGCCTGTCCATAAAAAGGAATCATGATGAATATTATCAACCTTTACTCTTGGGAAGTTATCACTTTCCCTGGAATCTGGGATAATACAAAATGAAATGAAAATCCACTGTAGTCCCTGACATACTGAACATTAACAAGTCAGTCCCATCCCTGAGCTGCTGCCACCAGGATTATATTTCAGTGACACCCTAACAGTGTATCGGTACCACATACCTACTCAATAAATGGAGGTAACTGTAGTGAGTGAATCTTTATGACAATCACACCAATCCCAGTCCTAATGCCACAGAGAGAACGCATCTAGCAGGAAGCACAGGGAGCACAGACTCTGCGGGCAGGGTACTCATGGGCTGCGTGGACTCACCCCACCAGCTGCATTCAACTGCCTGGGGCCCAGCCTGGCCTCTCAGCAAGCTTACATCTGTGTGCATGGAGCACGTGTTTCACTGCATATGAGGGGAAAAGAATGTGACATTCCAAGAACTGAGCAATGAACCTCTGAAACATACAGAGGTGTTATGTCAGTGTCTCATTAACATAAGGAAGGGCTTTAAGTGTCCATCAGTAGATGAATGGATAAAGAAGAGGTAGCACATATGCACAATGGAATATTATTCAGCCATAAAAAGAAAACAAATACTATCATTTGCAACAACATGAATGGAGTTAGAGGGTATTATGTTCAGTGAAATAAGCCAGGCGGAGAAAGACAAGTACCAAATGATTTCACTCATTTGTGGAGTATGACAACAAAGCAAAACTGAAGAAACAAAACAGCAGCAGAATCACAGACTCCAAGAAGGGACTAGCGGTTATCAAAGGGGAGGGGATGAGGAGGGCAGGTGGGGAGGGAGGGAGAAAGGGATTGAGGGGCATTATGATTGGCACACATGGGGTGGGGGGTGGTCATGGGGAAGGCAGTATAGCACAGAGAAGACACGTAGTGACTCTAGCATCTTACTATGCCGATGGACAGTGACTACAATGGGGTATGTGGGGGACTTGATAAGATGGGTGAATGTAATAACCACAATGTTCCTCATGTGAAACCTTTATAAGATCATATATCAATGATACCTTAATAAAAAAAAAGATATGGAAGGTTTTGAGTAGGTTCCTGGTTACACTGGGTATAAGAATAGCCAGTAATATGATGAAATCAGAAAATGACAAGTGATAACAGCTGATTTCAGGCCTTGATTCTGCCACCAACTGTGTGATCTTGAGAAAATCAGTCAACCTCTCTGAGTTCTAAATTAGAGGGTATGTATAAAATGATCTCTGAGATCTTTTCCAATTACCTTCCATGACAGTTTTTAGTTTTTTTCCTTTGAGAACATGTGTGGAATTATAATTAGGTTTCTTTTTGTTCTGATTTCTTTTTAAAAATCTATAGCTTAGTTTAATGATAATGGAACCATCTTAATTTCTTAAGATTTTATAAATGAACATGGTTATATAACATGTTACCATACAGGTAAACTGGTTGAGAGGTATACAGGAACTTCTGTACTATCTTTACATCTGATCTATAATTCTAAAATTATTCCTCAAAAAACAGTATTTAAATCAAAAACAATAAAAAAAATAAATGTATCTATGTCTGGATGCCACCCCAGATGGTGAATCAGAATCCTTGGGGAGGTGTCTGGGCATCTGTAATTTTGAAAACTTCCCCAGTGGTTCTAATATACCATGAGGGTTGAGGACTACTGTTTTTTTTTTTTTTAAAGTGTCATTGATATACAGTCTTATGTTGGTTTCAAATATACTACATGGTGGTTCAACAGTTACCCATATTATTAAATCCTCACCTGCTCTAGTGTGGTCACTGTCTATTAATGTAGAAAGATGTTACAGAATCATTAACTGCATTCTCCATGCTGTACTACTGTCCCTGTAACCAGCTTACATTGTGACTATGAATTATTGTACCCCTTAGTCTCCTTCCCTTTTCCTACCCAACCTCCCCAACCCTTCCCCCTTCACAACAACTAGTCCCTTCTCAGTGTCTACGAGTCTATGACTTGATTTTGAATGTTAAAATTTTTATCTTTATGCTTTATCTCAGCAATTATTGTGATTATAGATCCTCAACTTATGATGGGGTTACATCCCAATAAACCCATCGAAAGAAAATACCCTGAGTTGAAAATGCATTTAATACACATAACTGACTGAACATCATAGTTTAGCCTAGCCTGCCTTAAATGTGCTCAGCACACTTACATTAGCCTACAGTTGGGCAAGCTCATCTGACACAAAGCTATGTTATAATAAAGTGTTATAACAAAGTGTTATAATGTTATAATAAAGTGATGGATATCTCATGGAATTTATTGAATATTGTACTGCAAGAGAAAAATATAATGGTTGTATGGGTGTAGAATGGTTGGAAATGTATCAGTTGTTTACCCTAGGATCACATGGCTGACTAGGAGCTGAGGCTGGCTTCTCTGCCCTGCATCATGAGAGAGGATTGTAACATATATTGCTGGCTTGTGAGAAGATGTAAATTCAAAATTCAAAGTGCACTTCCTACTGTATGTGTAGTGTTTTCATGCCACTTTAAAGTTGAAAAATCCTAAATCAAACCATCATAAGTTGGGGACTATCTGTACTAACTTCAGATTTCAAAATAAAATTAAAAACAACAAAAATTTAAAAAATCTCAAGCAACCAAAACAAATATAACTAAGCCCATGCACAAAAGTCCTTCAAAAAAATAAGTAAATGGTAATTATTCTTACAAAGTTTTCCCAAAGGTTTTATCATCCATGGATTCATCTAAAATTTAGTTGATTCTACTTTCATTTAAATTTTCAAATAATTTAATTTTCACATAACTATGAAAACACTGATTGACTATACATGCTAAATAATAACTACTCTTAAAAAAAAAGAACTCTCATGGCTTAACCTAGCTCATGAACTCTATGCAGGGGGTTGTGGAATGGAAAAAGAGCAGCTTTGTAGGAAATCCTATTTCATTTAATAGTTAAGAAATGGGAATGAAAAGGTAACCACAGAAAGGATGAAAGCACAACTTCCAAATTAATTAGGGGAATTAAGGAAGAACCAGGACTTGCATCAAACCAACCTTATCCTCTATCCCTATACCACTAACCAGTAAAAAGGGAAAAAAGAGTTTAAAAAATTAGCTAAAAGGAATAAAATCAAGCCTATTGACTGAGATCTTAAACCTTAAGGACTGAACCTCAAGCCTAAGATTGAGACTTTAAGACGGGGCCAAAACCAAAACATCCAGTTAAGTTGTTTGAAAGAAACAAACCTAAAATAAAGGTGCAGAAATATAAGGAGTAAGCAAATAGCTTTGTTTGAAAACAAAGCAGCAATAAATGTGGGAAGATCACTATGAGACAAAATGGAATTAAAGATAAAATGAGGAAAAAGACAACCTTTGCTGAAGGAGTGCAATAGCTCTCCCAGAACCACATGGTCTCAAAGAAAAAGAACTGCAATTTTAACTCAGTTCTACCTCCAAAGCCTGTACACTCAGTTACTAAATGGTATTGTCTGCTTAAAATTTCTGCTTGGATTTCCCAGTCAGAACCATCACACAACCTTATTCGATGACCCATTCATCCCTGTCCCAAGCTAGAGCCTGCTCTGCCTTCTCTGTTCTGATACCAGATTCATGACCTCAAATGGTCTGCAGTTAGACACCTCAGGGGCCTCTGCAATTTGCTCTAACCAGATGCTCTAACCTAACTCAACACTTGCAAACAACTGATCCTATTGTTTTACTGCAAACATCTCTCAAATTCAGTGTCTTCTCTCCCATTTCTTTGTTACCATTGTAAGCAAGGCCTCACTCCTGTCTCATTTCTTCTGATGTTTCATTATTGCCTCTTCAGATCTATCCTGCACACTGTTCTCAGAGACATATTTTCCAGAAAGAAAATTTGATGACATGATTTTATTTGAAAATGTGTTGGGTCCCCATTAGCTCCTCTGTTCAACCTCTTAGACTGGCCATATCATCATGTACCTTACCTTACCTTTATACACTCTATCTTTTACCTAAAATACCTCCTCCCACCTGGCAACTGTTGATCTCTTTCAAGTCATAGGCCAAATGCCCCCTCCTGTGAAGAGCCTTCCCCAACAGCAAGAGTATTAAATAGCTCCACTCAGACTTCCATTACTGGACCTGTACTCCAGGTTCTAACTACTCTGCTCTTACCTGTTTGTGGGTCCTTCCTCATATTCACAATGTCTAGTTCAGCGGATGGTTAAAGTAAGCTTGATGAGTAAACAAGCTAAAGAGTACAAGAATTTCTGGAGTTCCAAGCAGAGTTACAGTCACTGAGCCTTTGTGTTAATTCAAAGCCTTTTCAACTGGTCAGTAAAACTAAATATTATCCTGGGGAGCTGCCTGGTAATAAGTGTGACCTTGCTGGATACCCACAGCATGGTCTCCCACCCGAGGGGGATTCCTACTCTGCCTTCTTCACTGTACACGTCGGCAGACAAATGGGACAGTGGTTCAAACCTGTGGAAGACCAAGAGCCTTCTTTACACATGGGCCATGGGGCTTGTGAAAGAAAGCAATACTGTCTCAGCCATTCCTATCTTCAGGGCCTGGCAGAAAGGAGTGTTTGGCTTCTCCTGGAGTAAATGGAGTTATGCTAAAGCACACAAATCAACTGTTGTCCTTCAAATCCTTTTGTTACTGCCTCAACCCGAATCCACTTTCACTCTTCAAGGAGTGTTGCCATCCCCTTCACTTGGCTGTCTTACCTCGACGG
Organism: Manis javanica; assembly: GCF_040802235.1. Lineage (NCBI taxonomy): Eukaryota > Metazoa > Chordata > Mammalia > Pholidota > Manidae > Manis > Manis javanica. The sequence continues at coordinate 55,316,454 of NC_133168.1, forward strand.
TCCTGCTGGACCAGGAAGCACAAAAATCCCTCTATCTCGGCCTCCCTTTAGCTCAGAAGCAGACTTCTCCAGTCCCAGGCATCCAAGTCAGTATCTGCGGAATCACATGACCTGCCATCTCCATCTTTATCACCCTCATAATCATGGTGAGATGTCTTTGGCTCTTGCTTTGTGCTGACACCAAGTGATTTATAAGCATTATCTTCACAGCCACTCTATAAGTTAGACACTACTACTAAATTTGTTTTATTATGCGAAGTCTAAGATAGAGAGAAGTGAAGTAACCTGCCTGATGTCTCACAGTCAGTGGTGTAACTGGAATTCAAACTCTGGACTGTCTGATTTTAGAAGCAAACAATGTGCAATTATGCTGAAGGACATAGTTTGAACACCTCCCAGTGATAAAGCTGCTGCTCTAGATGGCGGAAAGCTGGTCATCTAACACGAAGATCGTGATCTTTTAATACCACTTTAGGCCTTTTATCATCATCTATTTACAAGACCCCTTACTTCTCAGGTTTGAAATCTTTTAATCTTCAGCCTGAAAGAAAGTAAATTTAGGAGAAACAAAATTAATGCCTGCTTAGTCAGAGTGATTCACTTGATGTTAAAGCTTCAGCCTCTGAGTTACCTAATCTGTCCTGCAACAAGCACTTATTCTTTCCAGTCCTGAGCTTGACTCGTGATAGAGCTGCTTTGGTATGTGCTGAGGTACACAACCCTCCCACTAACATGCATTCAGATCCCTTAGCTGTTCATAACTGCCTGACCATCTTAGGCAGTATATACAATATATTATATAATATATTCATTAAGTGACAACTGGAGAAGATCAGGTGCCAAGATTAGTCATAGATATGTCAAAGTTTTATCCAGTAGAAATTTGGATTAGAAGGATTGCTTTCCCAAAGCTTGTTTTTTTTTTGTGGATAGTCCTGTCAAAAAACAATGACTGTCCTACTCAAATAACATGAACTGTGAAATTAGGGGCAGTTTCACTAATGACTGTACTCAGGGGCAGAGCATTACTGATTGTTTATTAATTCACCCTAATTTCTCCATCCATATTCATGAGATAAACTTTCAAACCAGGTTGAAATGATCATTTATCTCTGGACCACACTCTTATTAATAGTGCTGTCCCTCATTGGACAAGGTAGTGAGATTAGGGAGATTAAAAACAGAACAAAACAAAAACAAAAACAAAGTAAAAAAGCTATGACTGGAAGAGCAAAGAAGTTATATTCTAAAGCTTATATCCCAGTGGGGGCAGACAGACAGTAAGCAAATAAGTAAAATATATACATGCTTAGATGTTGAAAGTGATAGGGAGAAAAATGGTGTTAGTTTTGGGGGAACTGCAAATTTGATTAAGGGAGTCACAGGGGCCTCACTAAAAAGATGGTATTTAAACACCTGCAGGAGGACAGGGAATGAATTATGTGCATATTGCAGGAGAAATATTCCAGGTGCAGCTCATAGCAATAGAAGTTCCGCTAAGTTAGAAAATTTATCTTTTTCACTTCAATATACCCGGCATCCCTGGCCTAATAGCACCCAAACATTAAATATTAGTCGAATAAATATATGAATTAGAACAACATGAAATAGCTAGAGAAAAAAAATAGGGGAAGTCACTTAGTTTTACTTTAAACTATCTAGAGCCAATATTTATACTGTTACTTAAATGCTATATGCTCTGCTTCTTGTAATGGTTTTTGAGGAGAAATTAGTAACCAATATCTATTCTAAGTTCACAGAGACAGAATTACTTGTAATGGACTCCAAGGTTAACAAATGATCAATGCCAAAATATTTGCTTAAAAGATGTTAGAATCTTCTCCGACACTTACATTCTACCCTCTGGCTAGATGTCAAATGGATATTAAACACAGCATTCATGTATCTCATGTCTGTAAGGAAGTAGAATAGCCCTTCCCTATATGAGAGACGGAGCTGGGCCCAGCTGTGAAACTCCAGAAAATCCACCACCCATATCTAAAACATAGGGATTGCTCTAATTTAGCATCACCACCAATTGAAGAATTTTACCCTGGATCTTTGTTATCCTGTGCATAATAAAGACATGCTTAAATAGCTGGTAAGGCAGAAAGAAAAATAGCTTGTTAGCTTTCTGTTTCATCTTTCTAGATTCTCTCCATTCCCTTCCCTCCTCAAGCTAAATTATCACAACGCATTTTAAAAATAAGATAAATGACATTCTATAAAGTAACTTGCATTAGCAATTATGGCAGGGCCATACCATATAAAGTATAACTATTGCGTTAATTTGCCTCTAAATGTGACAATACACAGTAAAGTGTTTACAGCATTGCTTGGTCTATTAGTTGGCACTCAATAAACATTATTATTAACATTTCATTCAAGACTGTAGAGTAAGGAAACTCAGCAAGTATTTATTACATGTCTGTTTCATATTTAGCCCTGCGCCATGCATTGGGATAAAAAGACTTAGAAAAGCATGGTCATATCCTTTAAAAACTTAAAATACATGCGAGTTGTGTAAAAATCCAACTAGAAAAAGTTCAATGGAGTATAAAGCAATACTAAAATGTAAACTAAAATATGACATTATGCAAGACAGAATATATAGTGAGAGAATGATAGAATTTCCAAAAGGCGAAAGGTAATGGAGACTAGGAGAGCTTCAAAAAGGACTAGCGTTAACTATGACAGGGCCAGAGGAGTGAAGTGCATCTGTGAGAGTTTTGGTGATTAAGACATAAGTTCATTAAAACCTAGACTAGAATGAGAGCAGAGGCAGCAAATGGAAAGGCATGGATCTGAGACTTATTTTGAAGAGTCAGCTAGTCTTGTAACTAAATGGGCTTTGGGAGAGAGAGAATGTACCGACTTCCACCTATGTACTGGGCTAGAGAGAGTGAAAGCTCCAGCTGGGGCACTAGGCTGAGCCCAGACAGACCACTGGCAGCTACAAGTGGCCCGATAAGCCAGGATGGAGACTAGTCAGTGCCCAGCCCTGGGCCACCAAGGAGGACAAAATGTTTTATTCCGTGAAAGAACCAAAAGCTAAGACTAGAAGTCAGAAAAGTACCAGTGCCTGTAGCAGTATAAGTATCAAACACAGTTGAAATAAGTCATTTCTTAGGGCCAGAAAAATGTTGGTGTAATTGACTTGGACACAGAAATTATCCAGAGAAGTCAGTTTTGGGGTGGAAGTGGATGAACAAGTTAGTTGTATAGAAGCTGAGTTTCAGATAATAGGGAAACATCTACCTCCTTATGAGTAACTGAAAATGGAGAACCTGTAACATCACAAAAGAGAGTGGAAACTCTAAGAGCAAGTAAGATTTTCCCACCCCATCAGAAAAAGACAAAATTAAAGCTTGGAAGAGAGATAGTGAAAATATGTGGAAGTCAAGACAGTGAAGTGTGAAGCAACGGCCTGAATAGAATCAGATGACACAGAGTAGCTGAGGAAATTCCTTCACACACTAAGCTATTAAGGTGGAAAAACAAAGCTTCCAGAGGACATATGCACCACCGAATGGACAGAACAGTTCCGTACTTGAAGAATCATGCCTGAATTTATGTGATAAATTGAAGGACCATGGAGAAAGTGCAGGCCACATGACACAACCCTCCCATAAAAGCATTAAAGCATGACTCAGATTTAACCCACAGAAAGTTATTAATAGGTCATCCCTGTTTGCAGAGCAAACATGACCTTCCACCAAACACAAAAGACCTTTATTCTCCCTCCACCTTGTTTTAAAAATGTGGATTAAAACAAAAAAAAAACTCTTTAACGATTTCAATGTTAATTTCACCCTATATCCAATAGTGAATAATCAATCTCAATGGTCTACCATTTTAAACTTTGCTTTATTGGAATTCATGCAATGTATTCCAATTTTTTTTAACTTGAAACGCTTTCAAGTTTGAAAGCTTGGTATTACCAAATGTGCTTTGTTTCCAAAAAAGTAAAGTACAAAGATCTATTGTTAAGTGACATTCTCCTCCCCTCCCCTTTTAAAAAATACTCCACTGCTGTAAGTTTATGGGTAGCTGGGCAGGTGTGCTCTTTGATTTTCTTTTACTACTAAAGAATGTTTTAGATGTCACTCTTATGCATTCTGAGGCATAGCTTAAACTAGATCCTAGATTTTAGGTGACTTTTATAAATGTATGTATATTTGCATGTATATGTTTTTATGAAGATTGAGACAGTCTCTCAGGATTTACTTTCTACTGTGAAGGCCTTAATGGAAAAAAATAGGCAAAAAGACACTGCTTTGAAATGTAAAAAGAAATGCAATTCATGCAAAGAAAAAATGAAAATTAGAATTGAGCTATTTGTGTTTCATTAAAATTATGATTTCCAAACCAGTAAAAAAGAGATCAGAATTAAGGAAAACCATGCTACTTAACACGGCAGAGGTAAGAAGAAAAACTGTGTATTATATGCTGGCTCACCAAAGTTGTGAGAGAAGGATAATACAATAATCTGAAAATTACTTTGACCCATATAATAATCTGAGGTGCACTCTCAGCAAATGCCTTCTTCTTTCCTGTGCTTGCATCACTGCTCTACAGTCTCTGCCTCTTCCGTACCCCCGCATGATCGTCTATATCCTCTAAGTGGAAGCTCAGGCAGCATGTGACACCTCCAGGCTGGGTCAGAAGTGTCTACGGGTTTGGTTCTCATCACCCCTTGTGCACACCCTTCTGACACCACCCTGTGTTGCAAATGCTCTGTTTATTTGCCTCCCCACTAGACTGCAGCTAGCCTTTGAGGGCTGGGTCTCAATTTGTATTCATCTTTTTAACATAGTACCTGGCAAAAACAATTTCTGACTATATATAAATTAATGAGTCATGTTCTGTACCACTGATATGAATTGAAGTATGGGGCTACATCTTAAGAAAAAAATCTAGCCTCTCAACATACAAAGCTAGGCGACTTGTAGGAGAATCTGCAGGCTCAAAGCTATGGGTCTTACAACTTTATAGCATAAGAAGGGAAATAATTTTGTTTGATTAGCATATTCATACTTTCCAGAAAAAAAACAATATTGCTTGGCTTTGAAAGACAAACCTCAAATGGAAAGCTAATACGTGAAAGCTAATTCACAATGGGATTTAAAGCATAAAGGGATAGGTTCCTGAAGCTTTGGAGCTATTTCTACTCAAGCAGATATGAATCTGGTGGAATTCTATGGAGATATATAATAGTGTAAGACCTGACCCAGCTGGGATGGGTGGAGAGAGGAGGGGAGGGGACACAGTGCTAATCCTTGGATCAGTCAAAAGCAGGGCGCAAACACCAGCCATTGCACAGCAGCAGTAAGGCTTCTTCTTTCTGCTTATCTGGAGCCTTTTCCTGCTTCAGTAGCTCTGCCTTTTCCCTCTTTCTCAGTTCTGACCCACTGGTCAAACCAATCTGAACTAGGGAGCAGTGGGCGTAGTTCACAGGAGGAAGATCTCGGGACTGTGGGACTGCAGTGCTCCGGGGAACGCAGAGCCCTGATGACACAGCCAGCCTTGCTCTCCAGGAACCCCCCAGCCTGCAGGAACCCTGTCAGGGACAGGGAGCTTCAAGCCTGGGTGGAACTGCAAGGCACAGAAAAACAGCAGCGCTTGTTCACTTCCAGCAAGTCTATGAAATCTGTGTTGAAAATACCTTGGCTGCAGAGGAATGACCTCCTATGACCATTATGCCCAAGGAGAGAAAAGGCTTATGTTAAAAGAATGTAAATAATGTCAACAGACTTTTGAACACCGGCTTCCAGTGAATTTCACAAATTTGGTTTATTGAGTAAGAACAGAAAAGACTGGGTATAGGGCCTGGGTTCCCCAACTGAAATATTAACTCTTACAAAATGCAGCAGAACCAGAGCTCCTTAGACAAGTGAAGGGTTATCCACTGGAAAGACTGTGGTATCCTAAGTCAGCCCGAGTTATAAACTACCTAGATACTCTGGAAATACTGAGACACACTGACCAGACATTTCATCTTTCTAGTGTACATAAGAAGAGCATACTTTTTTAGCAACTTTGCATAAATGGACATCAAGGTAAAGGAGGAGCTGGCACCAGCATCCTTGCTCAGTGTTCTAGAAGACATTCTGGGTGCCTCATCTTGGATTCCTGATAAGGTAGCTGTGACCCAGCCCTCCAGGTGTGTTTATGGCAGATACTGTAGTAGTTAACCTTTCACAGGGGCCTTAGGGGACGAAAAAAAAAAAAAGCAAGACTCTGCAACACTAGGTCTTGTGATTTTACTGGCAGCGTACTGGAAACTTCTGTCCCTAAGTCCCACAGCAGCATTACTGTAACAAGGAAAGCAGTAAGTGCCTTAGCAGTGCTCAGTCTTATAACTCTTCACATAAAGGACTATAAGCTGACCGTCCTTGTTTGTATTAAGTTGTAAAATGTAAGCTGAGCCGTCCTGCCTCTCCTATGCATGTTCTCTCCAGTGCCACATTAAACTGGGATTACAATTTAAGAAGGGGAAACGATCTTAATCCTGGCTTGTACTTTGTTGTTGTTTAGAATTTAGTCCTATGCTTATATATTAAAGTCTGTTTTATAATCCATCTGCAAAACTCACAAAGGCATGCTAGCGGGCATGGTTATTATAGTGATGTCCATGTGCTCAATGCTAAGTGTCTATTATCGAAGAGGTGAAAAACAACATTTCAACAACAGTGTCTCTGAGTGAAAGAAGGGCAAGAGATACCTAGCTGCTTTTCCCGCTCTTCACGTCGCTCCCGGGCCAGCCGCTGCCTATCATCAACCCGTAGCACAGGAGGAGGGTCTGAAAATGAAATAAAAAACATGAGAGGAAGAGATGTTTTAAATAATGGTGCATATTGATAAATACCTTTTTTGTCCAGTAAATTAGATGAATGAAAACATTACATCTTATAATTGATACATATGACTATAACTTCAGAGATACGCTTTATTACATTTTTTTTGATAATTTCCTAGTATTTTTCTTCTATATAAAAACATTAGAGTACATCCCAACAGTTCTCATCAGAAAGAAAAACATACTTTTTTTCTTTGTATCTATGTAAATTGATGGATATTATTAAACTTGTAATAATCATTTCACAATACATGTATGCCAAATTTTTATGCAGTATACTTTAAACTTATGCATTGCTGTATGCATGTCTTAATAAGACTGGGAAAGCAATCTTAAAAACAAACTAAAAAACATAGCTAAAAACACAAAAAACATTATGTAAAAGCATAACATTAACTGTAGCCTTTTGGTTATTTTCCTCAAACAATAAATAAGATTGCTTTGTGTTCCTAGGTTACTGAACTTCTATGATTTTTGTGCTTTAAAAAAGTCTACTCCAGAGCAATCAAACAAGATGAAGTGAAAAAAGGTATCCAAATTGGCAATGAAGAAGTTAAACTGTCATTACTTGCCAATGACATGTTGTTACACACAGAAAAACCTAAAGACTCAACCAAAATACTGTTAGAATAACTGAACTCAGCAAAGTTGCAGGATACAAAATTAATCCACAGAAATCTGACATTATGCTGATACACTAACAATGAACTGCAGAAAGAGAAATCAGGAAAACAATTCCATTTGCAATTGCATCAAAAAGAATAAAATACCTAGGAATAAACCTAACCAAAGAGGCAAAAGACTTGTACTCTGAAAACTATAAGACACTAATGAAAGAAATTAAAGAAGACACAATTAATGGAAATCTATCCCATGCTCATGGATAGGAAGAATTAATATTGTCAAAATGGTCATCCTGCCCAAAGCAATTTACAGATACAATGGAATCCCTAATCAAAATACCCATGGCATGTTTCAATGAACTAGAGCAAATAATACTAAAATTCATATGGAACTACAAAAGACCCCAAATAGCCAATCAACCTGAGAAAGAACAAAGCTGGGGGGAATTATGTTCCCTGACTTCAAGCTCCACTACAAAGCTACAGTAATCAAAACAGTATGGTACTGGCACAAGAACAGACCCATAGATCAATGGAACAGAATAGGGAGCCCACATATAAACCCATCCATATATGGTCAATTAATATGCAATAAAGGAGCCATGAATATACAATGGGGAAAGGCAGCCTCTTCAACAACTGGTGTTGGGAAAAGTGGACAGCTACATGCAAGAGAATGAAAACTGGATACTGCCAAACTCCATACACAAATGTAAACTCAAAATGGATCAAAGACCTGGAACCAAAAACCTCTTGGAAGAAAACATAGGCAAAAGTCTCTTGAACATAAGTATAAGCAATTTTTTCCTCAACACATCCCCTTGGGCAAGGGAAACAATATCAAAAATGAACAGGTAGGACTATATCAAACTAAAAGCTTCTGTACAGCAAAGGACACTATAAGCAGGAAAAAAAGGCAACCTAAAATATGGGAGAATATATATATAAATGACTCATCTGATTAACCATCCAAAATATATAAAGAATTCATACACTTCAATACCCAAAAAACAAATAACCTGATTAAAAAATGGGGGGGGGGGAGCTGAATAGACTCTTCTCCAAAGAAGAAATACAGATGGACAACAGACACATGAAAAAATGTTCCACATCACTAATCATAGGGAAACACAAATCAAAAACCATAATGGGTATCACCTCATACCAGTTAGAATGGCCACTATCCAAAAGGCAAGAGATAACAAATGTTGGGAAGGATGTGGAAAAAATGAACCCTTCTACACTGCTGGTGGCAATGTCAACTCATGCAGCCACTGTGGAAAGCAGTATGGAGGGAGGTCCCTCAAAAAAACTATATGTAGAAATGCCATTCATTCCAGTAATTCCAAATCCAGGAATTTATCCAGAGAAAATAAAATCCCTGATCCAAAAAGACATGTGCACCCCTATGTTTATCACATTATTTACAATAACCAAGATACGGAAGCAACTTAAGTGTCTATCAATAGATGAATGAATAAAGAAGATGCGGTACATATACACAATGGAATATAATTCAGCCATAAAAAGAAAAGAAATCCTCCCATTGGCAACAAGATGGATGGACCTAGAGGGTATTATGCTCAATGAAATAAGCCAGGTGGAGAGAGACAAATACCATATGATTTCATTTACTTGTGGAATATAAAAACAAAACAAAATGAACAGAAAAGCAGTAGACCCAGAAACACTTAGAAGTGACTGGTAGTTACCATGGTGGGTAGTTACCATGAGTGGATGGGTGGGTAGGGTGAAGGGGGTAAAGGGGAACAAAAATCTCAATCATAATATAAGTTGGTCACAGGGATGGAAGTGCAGCATAGAGAATATAGACAATTATTCTGTACCACCGTCTGTGTTGACAGATAGTAACTACACTAGTGGGGGTGAGGATTTAATAATATGGGAAACTGCTGAACCATGTACTGTATACTTGAAACCAATAGAAGATTGTATATCAACAATACTTCAATTTTAAAAAAAGGGAAAAAGAAAAGGTCTACTCCTTAACAAGTAGAACTGTAAATGAATTTATACTGAATAGATGTTCACCAGTTAGATATGAGGAGCCTGGCTTTGGAGTCAGACAGCATGAGTTCAGATCTTGTTCTGTCACTCAGTCACTCTATAAATTTGGCTGAGTTCCTTATACACTTCCTGAATCTCAAGCTGTGTATGACATGGGTTTTCCTGTTTTTGTTTTTTTTATTACCTATGAAATGAGGATAAAAATAAAACCTACCTCACATTATTGTAAGGATTAACTATTAGCTATAATAGCATCAGTACAGTGCCTAGCACATAAGTCTCAGTGAATTGATTCACACACTGAACACATACTGAGGATCTACTAAGCACAGGCACCCCTCTATGTGCTGACAACAAAAAGAGAAAAAAATCTCTTCCCTTGTGGTGTTTACATTTTACTCAGGGAAAATTTCATAGGATAAATAAGTAGGATAAAATACACAGAATGAAAAAAAAAGGGGAAATATATTAAATGTTAGACTGAGATAAATGCTAAGGAGACAACAAAGCAGTAAAGCAGATTGTGAAAAGGCAGGAAGGGGATGTTTAACATTTTAGACAGGGGCCAAGGGAAGCCTGACTGTGGAGGTAACTGTTATATGTAAAAACCTGATGGAAGTGACCGAGCTAGCCATGCAGATAGCAGGAGATGGAAAGCAAGCACACAGGGCTTGAGGTGGCAAGCGCCTCATGTGTTCAAGAAACAATAGGGAGACCCCAAGCCACTGGAACAGAGTGAGATCTGTAAATGATGGGGAGAGACTAAGGGCCATGCATGGGGCTCATTGGTCATGGTGAGGAACTTGGAATTATACTCTGAATAAAACTGGGCAAGGATTGGGGGATGCTTCCAGCAGAGGGCTACACTAACAGGCTCACTGTGCTATGATATAAAAAGCCAAATAAAAAAAAAAAAGCCAAATAATAATAATAATGATGATGATTACTTAACATCAGGTTTATTTTCTCTTCTACTAAACAGACATCACATTAAGTTAAAAACAGAAACTTACTGGAATAATACTTTACTGATAACAGGGTAGTGCTTCATGAACAAATTTAAAGGCCTTGCATCCTAAATGCCTCTTAACCTCACAGAATTTGTACATTTAGGGGAAATAAAAACTGTATAAAAGCCCATTAGGAGCCAGTATAAACCTGGCAGTGTATACCATGAGCAAGACCAGGGGATATTTTATGCTTTTCCTTTGCTTTAAGGTATGGTTTTTAAAAGCTGGCAAAATGGACCCCTTACTAGCTTGCACATATTATAATTATTTTTTTCAGATTTACTAATCATTTATGAGGTTTCAAATATTTTTTGTGTGTAGGAAAACATGGCTCCTGGCCCCAAAAGGCTCTACTTCTGAAATCAGAAAAAGGGCAAGTGGACTCCCTGACTCAGGCATTTTGTTAAAGGCCACACCTATGGGCATTTTGCTCTCATATGTTTTGAGTGAAAAGAAATGACATCCATAGCAAATGGTATTTTGAAGAATTATCTGAGAACAAAAGTCAAAATGAAGTTAGAAGAAAATTTCAACGATTACTTATCTACTTAAATAATATTCCTTAAATAATGAGGTTTACTCACTCATAAAAACTTATTTTAACTATAAAACTTGAAAATCAACTTTACAAAAGCCATATAAGCCCACCATGGAGAGTTTATAAAACAGAGTTGAATTAAATGTTTAACTGAACTTTTAAGTTTCATCAACAAATTCTGTTAACAGACAATACACTAATATGAAGGATGTGATGTTTCTAGCTTACTTTCAGGTACATGTCAAATGTCATGCAAAATTTTTTAGAAATATTTTGAAAAAAAGGTTTTAATAACATACAGGTCACACACGCTTACCTTCACTTACCCTCTTTCACCCAAAGCAACCCAGAAAGCCCCAAATCAGTAACTGGTGTTGCTGCAGCAATGAGGCAATACCTACTTAGGCAATGTAACGTTTGCCTTGTAGATGCATAGCTGGAAAACAGCAGTCCAAGAGGTGGCAGTTTCCTCCTCATTTGTATGCTATCATTTCATAGGAAAAGTATGCTTGCTTGTGTTCACATGAAAAAACCACATCCTGCCTGATGACACAGTATATATGAACCAAGATGTATATACTGTCACCCAGATACACCCCTCACTATAAATAAGACCAATGGTTAAGAATGCAGTGGTTCCCACTCACTGTCTTTGAGATCAGTGCCAGGATCATCACTGTTCATTTGGAATTAGATTTGAGGAATTAGATTAGTATTGCAACATTTCTGAAGTATAAGATACATGGTGATCGTGATATGCTAAATGATTTCAGCTGGTTTAGGAACTTGGCACTAGAAAATATTGAACTGTAGAGTGAAAAAGGTATTCATTCACCTTATAGTGTTTCCATCTTACTGATTACTTCGATTAAGAAAGTCACTTTGCTAGAATGTCAGTAACACTGTCTGGCAGATTGAAGATGGCTGTGAATTCTGGCGGGAGGAGCAGAGCCTTGTCTGCTCAGTGCTATCTTCCCAATGTCTAGGACTACGCCTGGCAGAAAGGAGAATGTTCAATAAGTACTGCTGAATGAATGAGCAAACGACCTTAGCTAATTTCTGAAGTCTCAAAACTTCCATTAACATCGCCAATGAGGCAAACTAATAGCAATCTTGTACTTGGTAGTAGACTTTTAAAAATATAAGTGCCAGCAGTCACAATTTTAAGTTTTGATAACTAAAAACTTGTCATTTTACTTTGAAAGATAGCTTTCCAAAAAGGAAAAAATACAGTTGAGCAGTTCCAAGGAAACTGAATTTTCTCTAATTCTTTGTCTCCCTCTCAGTTTTACCCTCACATCACTTTTCCCTGGAACAAAATCAAGGTACAGAAAATGATTTTATATTATGAACATTCCACTGTTGTTTCCCAACAAATTTAACATTGTTAGAATAAAATGAAGTACTGATTCTTAGAAGGAAAAGTTTTAAGACAATAGAATTTTGGTGTGAGAAACTTGCAGCAGCTCTCTGCCTTCCCTCTGCCTGTGATGATGGGTGGGGTGACCACCCAAGCTGCGCAGGTTTACGAGGGAAAGGGACAGCTATTAATACTCTGTCTTCCATGGCGTGCACACACCTAGACTGTCTTGTATAAACTGGAACTAGAGAATGACTATCAAAGATGAAGAAAATCGACTCACATTGACAAGGCTTTTTCAAGAACTCACTAGGCCCTGACTTCTATCTGAAAGACTACCACTTATAGAATAAATAACTTCTGTTCGGGCTTGGCATTTTACAAGCCCTTTCACATATATTATTATCTTATTCTTCACAATAATCCTATGAGTGAGCCAAGCATTTATTCACTCAATGAAGAGTTATTAAGCCTAGGTTTCAAATGAGAAAAACCAAGGGAAATACATGTGACTAAGGAAGTTGGCACAGTTAAGGGTCAGAACTAGGGCTTAAAACCAGGTCTCTAGTTCAATCCTGGGCCCTTTTCCACCCCAGGGCACCTAGGGAGTCATTAGAATGGCTTGATGTAGCAGCCAGAAGAGAGCTGGAAGATTCCAAGCCATGCCATCTTCTGTGAGAGGAAAGTATTTAAAACAATAAGGCAGAGTGAAGTTTTAGTGACTCTTTCAAAGACTTGAGGTGGCGAGTAGTAGAGGGATAGCAATTAAAAGACATTTTTTAATGAACTTGAGTGTCTGCTTTTTGCAGGTACACATAGCTCATGAAGGTAATCCTATTTTTTTCTTCTAATTAGGTGAAACTCAGTCATTTGAAGGTAACTGATGGAGTTCTGAAGAACCATCTCCCACTTCTGTAGATACAGAGAGATCTGTCACCTTATAGCCTCTTTCCGTGTGTGTTCAAGTATTCTAGCTGAGCACACCGGTCCTCCTGAATTACGGAGATGTAGCATGCCCATACTTACATAACATCATGAGGACCTTCCATATGTGTTTTAAAAAATAAAATATTAACAATTTCAATGTGGATAGAACCTTTCTAAATCAAAGATATATGCTAGAGCCTTCTAATGAGTTTCAGGTATCAGAAGGTAGAGGAGGGAAGGAAATTTAATTACTATAATTTACTGGGTTAAAAAGGACCCTGAGAAATCATTTGATTGGGGCAACATTTGAAATACTCCCAAATTTAGCATGTATTCCCCCCGCTCCCTTTCCAAGTTCTAGAGAATGAAAATTAAACTGTCCTGGACAGACATCCACATGACTCATAGCTCATTAACTCTAAAGTTTTACTCAAGTCTAGCCCTCCAATGGGGAACCTCTTGTATCATCCTTCCAAGACATTCAGGAATATAACATGATGGTTTTAAAAATAAGAGTCTTTTATGTACCTTTGCCTCTCCATATGTATAAAAAAGCAGATACAGGGTGCTCAAAAGACACAGTCTAAAATGAAATGTCTCATTTAACTTGACTTTGGCAAGTAAATCAAATGGCTTTATAAAGAGATGGCCAACTGGAATAGAGAAGATTTTTTGCCCTCTGTTCTCAAATACATTCTGCAACTCTCTCTTATCACACTGGAAATTCTGTGTTAAGAATTACCTCTTCAAGTATTGGTTTATCCCACCACACTGTCAACTAGAGGGTAGGGAGTATATCTTAAGTAATACAGCCCTAGTACCTACATATACAGCACCAACACTAGATAAATAAATGAGTTATCAGGATATAAAAGTATACACTGAACAGTAAAGAATAGCAAAAATTAAAAGCGATGGCTCATGGGGAAAACAAGGGAAAAATAGTACACACCATTTAGCTATGTTCAATTTTCGTGGTAAAACAAATGGAGTTTTCATGCTAAAGAACTTCATTTCCACCAAGAAGAAGCTCACTTGAGTGTAGGAACAAAATTCCATTAGAATAGGCCCTATAAGGACAGGGGCTTCAGAGTTTCATTTTTTTAAATGTTTTGCTTAAATGGTCTCTCACAGTCCCAGGCATAGAACAACTACTCAATAAATATTAGATTTATTTACTGGCTAGGTGGTGTGTGCACAAATGAATAAATTTGAAGACAAACTGACTAAGTGGGGAAATAGCCTGTTCATTAAAACTGCTGAAACTACACATCATTTTCCACTAATGGGTGCTCATGTAATACTTGCTATGGTGCTTGCTATTCACCCTTCTTCTAAGTGACAAGCAAGATTTATCTCCTCTGTTTAAGACCTTTTCCATATGGACCCCCACCCCCCACTACACACAAAATTACACATAATAGGAAATGTTTTCTATGAGGCTAGTTATTCCCACCTTTATTCTCACTGAGTCACTGTTCTTGACTGACTTTGGCCTTGGCTACAGCAGTAAGTATGCAGGCTTCCAAGACCCCATGTGGTGTTCAGTTTGCCTTTACCTTCCTTTGACTGTTTCTTACCGTCATACTATATGTTAGTCTCCCCCAAGGACTACACAATGTGGTTGGGTATCTGGAAGCAACTGCATTGTCTACTCAATTGCTTGTACTATGTTTGCTTCTTTTTATCACCGAGTGGAACAGACCAGGAATCATAGGCTATTAAATGAAATTACTGCGTAGGTGTACAATCATTGCAGGCAATGGAGAACAAAGACTTAATTCTGTACCAGCTTTGCTATGTGTAAAGATTTCCTTAAATGGTTTTTGAAAAAGTCACAAAAGAGATATTCACTAATGCTGGGCATACTGGTACAAAAAATTGTGTCATGTCTATTATTTCAAACAGAATAGTAAAATTATTGCTTTTGATACACTGCTTGACAGTAAACAGTGCATCCACACATGCCATCTTGTTGGCTGCCAAAATGATTCTTAGAGGTAAGAAGGCATGTGCTTGAATCTCCATTTTTAAAGAGAGAAAAATCAAGGGTTTGAGAGGTTCTTTGACTTAAACTCATACAAGCCTGTATGAATGTGTGTTTTAGTGGCAGGACTGGAACCAAGATCTCCTAAATTCTAGCATGCCTTAAGATTTTAGGGGGATAACCTTCCCTTTTCTACATCACTTGAAATGCATACCTGGTTTATTTCCTGAGTTGGTACTATTTTGTCCTGAAGTAGCAGTGGAGGGCCGGTTGGAGGCAGCAGTTCTCTTATCTTGCACTTTGTAGCTGTCAGGCGCTACACAAATGAGGAAAGAGAAAAGACTTATTTAGTTTCTTAAATTTTATTCAGAAATGTTCACCGAGGCAACATTTACCATTACACCTTGTACCAGGAACCAGGCTAAATTCAGGAAATAAAAAGATGAAGTATTTACAACTCCTTCCCTCAAGGGGTATATTGTTCAGGGAGAAAGGAACACCCAAAGACCTCAGCTCAACTGACCAGTCCTACCGGGTGGCATGTTTGAAGGAAGCTGTTTACCCCAGCGGTCCCAGTTTACACATAGAGCAACCGTGTGGAAGCAGGACTGGTATCTAAAGTCTCTGATACTAGTTCGGTTCATGCATTACAAACCAAACAATTCCAAGAATATAACCAAGTAGGTTATCAAATGAGAACTAGGAAATATAATTTACCAAGATTTTGAAAAAGCCTCTGACAAAAGTTCAATAACAAAGATTATTAACGAGACTAAGGGAAATATATTCTAGGAAAGGAAGAAGGGCAGAAATACCAGGTGATTCTCTGGTTATATAAAATATAGGGTCCTATATTTTAAGCACATGACTCTTTTTCTTTCCATGTATTATTTAACACATTTTCCAAGGATATTTAAAGATAGTTGCTACTGTCTTATACAGAAAACATGTCAAAAAACCAAACCCTTGAGTTTCCCTGCCTCCTACTTCTGTCTTAAAACCTGCTCTGCCCACTGTTTTCCCATCAATAAAAGCAATTTCCTTCTTCCAGTTGGTCACACCTCAGCCCGGGGAGGTGGGGGAGGGTCAACCTTCACTTCTCTTTCTTCTATTTCTCCCCACATTCAAGCCATTAGTGAATTCTTTCAGCGAATTCTTTCAGTGAATTCTATCTTTTAAAAAAATCTTACCACTAACTTTCTGATCACCTCTTCCTTGTGTGACTGCAGTATCTTCTTCTTTTTTTTTTTGTAGTATCTTCTTAAATAGTCTCTCTAATTCTACCCCTGATCCCCTTCAGTCTATTTTCATCTCAGCAGCCAGAGTGAATCCATTAAAACGTAAGTCACATCGTTCCTCTGCTCAAAACTTTCCCACAGCTCTCATCCCATTCAGGGTAAAACTCAAGGTCTCTACCATAGCACAGAAGGTACTACATGGCTCCCTCTTAATTACTCTGCTCTAGTCTGACTTAGTCCTCTGCAGAGTCTTTGCATATACCTGGGATGTTCTCCCTGATATGAACAGAGATCTTCCACCTCACTTCCTTTGTATCTACGCTCCAATGTGACATTAGGGAGTCCCCTGGACCTGTTTAAAGTGGCACCCCCAACACTCATCACTCCCTACTCCTTATTCTGCTTTATTGTAGTCCTTATCCCTTGTCATATTACATATTTTTATCTCCTCCATTAGGCTAAAGGAATTGGAGATTATCTGGAAAACCAGAATTATTTGCTCAGAGTTTTTGAATCTAACAGAGCATGACAATAATTATGTTTCAAAAAGCCTAAATTTCAAAATGGTACCCAACATATACCAAAAAAACATGATTAAATTTACTGAAGTAACTTTTGACCTCCAAATGGGGAACAGACCAAACTTCTGGGGTGCTCTCTCAATTACATATAGTATTAGCTAGCATGGAAAAGCACAGACTAAATTACGTAAAAAGTATCTTACACAAGTCTTTTAGTATTGCCCAGTTTCAAATAATGTATTTGCTTTAAGTAACAGCTTGAAATCAACACAAACATTGATTGGCTTGTGTTTTAGCTGCTTGAACTTTCTTAGATAAAGTAGATACTGGGCAGATAGAAAATAAAAAAATTAAACAGTAAAAGGCCTCAATCTGTGGTTTCTGACAGGACTTTGCTGGCTTGAAATTGTACTGGGCAATTAATTTATCACCTAAAAAGGGCTACATTGTGTGTGTACTTATAACAGATTTGCGACAAAACAAGATGAGTACAAGTGGGGCCAGGATGGGTCCTGTCTGATCTCCAAGTGAAATCGGAAAGTGTGATGGGTTCTAGGAAGCTGTAAAATGTCCCCTCATCCCACTTGCTGAAAACAAGTTGCCAGTTACACGCTCGGAGCAGGTGAACCCATACCTGTTAGTTCTGGCCTACACTCTCAACTTTAGAGGCAGCCCCGATACACCAAAAATTGGAAACTTTGAAACTTTGTGGCTCACTATGGAAAGAACCATCTTTTTTCTTATCCTGCAAGTTAATCTTAAAACTGTTCATAGAGAAGTTAATAGTTAAAAAGAAACAGAAAGAAGTAGAGTGCCACACAGATTTGGAATACTTTGATTATAATTTTCTTTTTATATAACTGCCTCTAGGACACAGCAAGTAAAGCCTTGATCAATAAGCTGTTTAAGGACCTTCTATTATTTTTAGTTAACTGAAAGATAATTAGGACTATTTTTTCACAATATATTTCGAATGTATTCATTTCTTTTATGCCTGTGGGGAAATGGAACTTTCTGACCAGGATTTCTGCCTGGCCTTAACAGCGCCCATTGTGTATGTAAGAAAAACATATGTTTGCACATTTATGGGATGTTTACTTGTGTAGAGCTGCGGGTCAGTCACAAGATTGCTGATCCAGGGTGGGTGGTGGAAAGGAAGCATCCATTCTCTCTTCCCCTCCTTTCCTGGTAAGTAATTGGTCAGGCGCCCACCAGTCACCAGGGAACCGGCCACAGAGTTCTGCCTGGCGCCTGGCGTGGCAGTGTGGTTGAGCACAGGTGGAGGGGGAGCGCCGAGCAGCTGGAGGTTGGAGCAATGCGAGAGAGAGAGAGAGAGAGAGAGAGAGAGCGAGAGCGAGCCTGCAAGCCGTGCGCAAGGGGTTTCCCAGCTGTCCTGGAGACAACAGCCAATGCCAGAGAGGCTGAGCCTTGGCAACAAACCCAACCTCTCGCCCTTGTCCTCCTTCGGTCTCACTGAATTCATATACAGCTTGCCCCAGGTGGGGAATCCCCCCCTTCTCCCGAGCTTCAATGCCATAGTATGTTTAACATAATTTACTCTTCCACTGCTGATTATCTGCAGTGATCCCAGGTCCTGACAACAAACATTAATCCTAAGTGAATATTATATAACAGCTGAACATGAAGGAGATTAAAAAGGCTACCACACATGTTCAGTGCAAGCAACTTTTCCAAATAATCCTTGATAAAAGCTGTTTTTGGTGAGGTGGGTAGAGGACAGCTATAATTTATTGTAACTAAAATGTAAAAGATAAATTTCAATTAAACCAGAAATCTTTATACTTAAATTCCAATTATCGATAAATATCTGACTTCTATTGGATCTACTCTAGTTGAACATCTATCTGCCCACTATATTATCATCTGGATCTCAGAAATTTCTTTCTATCTCAGAAGACCTTTGGAATCTTCCTCATAATGAGACAAATTTAAAATCAATCTTAACATTTTTTAAGTTCATGTAAAACTGATAGGTTTAGTAAAATGAAAGCAATTTTTAAAAATTGTCAGGCTGTTCAGTCCAGGAGTATATACTATTAATTTCTAACCAACATCTGTGGGGTAAATGACAGAATTTCCAGAATCTCCCACCTAGCCCTAGTTCATTTACATATCAATAGGTGTTTACCACCACAGAGCCTCCCTATCTGGGGCAAGGGGTGGATAGAAAATAGCCCTTCTCTCTTCTCCTCTGTTCCTGGTACATAATTTGGCACCTGCCAGTCACGGAGGACCCACCTGCTTCCTGGAAGGAGCGGGCGGGAAGTAGAGGACCCTGTGGTGGCAGAGCATGAGCCACGGCCAAAGGGGACAGACGGTGTCAAGCCTGGCCAGTGAATTCAAGCAAGCTGTGAGCAATAAAAAGGCTTTTCTCCCAACCTAGCCTTTCCCTTGACTTATTTTGATTTCATTGGTTTCACTGGGGGTTTGCCCTGGGCCAGGAACACCCTTCCCCCAGGAGCTACAACATCTGTCCAAAGTTTCATGCTATCTTTCTGCTTTTACATCAGTGTTTTCCCTTCCACTGCAAGAGTCTTTATTTCTCCAAAACCTCACTGGCAGGGCACAGCTCAGCAGGGACACACTCTGCCCAGAGCCTCTATCCTGGTAAGAGAGAAGATCAGACTCAAACAGACCTGGGTTCACATGTGAGGCCGGCTACTTACTATCAGAGGGACCTTTAGAAAGTTTCTTGACTTTTATGCATAGGTAATGTAGGAGTGAGACTGCCTAACTCAGAGAGTCATTGGGAGGATTGACAAGACATATGTTATGAATCTACCACAGGGTTTGGCACACAGCAGGTATTCAACAAACATTCAGCCCCTTTTCTTTGGACTTCTGCACTATTCCACAGGGGCCCTAGGCCACCCACCCCATAGCAGCCATGTGCTGTAGCTGTGTGTGTGGAGGTTGTGGGGGAGGAAGTGTGCGCTTCGGAGCCAGATGAGCTGGCTCTGCCATTTCTGAGCTATGAATCTTTGGCACATTACTGAACCTCTCAGACTTTATTTCCCCATCTATAAGAGAGAAAACACTTAATTTCAGAGTTGTGAAAATTAAATGAGACTGCTGGGCCCACTGCAAGGCTTCATAAATGGTAGAAAGCATTTTGCACCCTCTCCCTATTTTCTCCACAAGTGTGGGAAACTGGGTTCCTATTTCTTCAGGGTTTGCTCCACTCTTCACTAAAAGAGAAATCAAACCTATGCATGTTGGTGACAGTGGCCCAGGGGAGCCAAGTATGGCTCAACTGTTCATTTCAGAGGTTTTCATCCCAGCTGCAATCACACCTCCTGTGGGACTTCAGGTTGCCTGGACTTACGTGTTTTGTTTTTAGAGTATAACCTGGCTTGGGAAGAGGTAATCATGGGTCCTTCTGAGGCTTAGGAAGATAACAGTTTTCTGAAATGTAATACCTTTCAAGTTATGATCACATTAAGTATATATGAGCATTAAAAAAAAAAGCCCTCAATCATATGAATGGGAAAATAAAATCTTATGACAGATTTTCTTTTTTTAACAAAGCACAGGGTATGTCACTATTTGAGTACAATCAAAACAGGAATTAATTTATTTTAATGAACATTTTCATGTTTTCCAACATTTATAAATCTGGAAATCCTAGGTAACTAGCAGACAGGATCCCATACACCATTTTCAAATTTACCATTAAAAAACTCAGCATTTTAAAGATGACTTAGGTGACTTTCCAATACTATTTATTTGAATCTCATTTTTTTAAAAAGAAAACTAAGCCATGTACTATGATGATCAATATGTCTTCACTAAAATCTTTACTTATTTTCCTGCTATCTTGAAAGCTTTACTCCATTAGTGTCACATGTAACAGTGTTAAAGACAAGGCAAAGGATAGAAAGAAGCACCCTTGCGGTCTGGGACCCCTTCTGTCTGAATCACTCTGAAATGACATACAGGTGGCAAACATTTGGAGCTTTCATCCAGTAAAAATTCTGCAGCTCCACTATGTGCCACAAACATGCCTCTATAATCCACATTCTCTACGAGTCACTGCATTTCTTGCAGTGTTCTTACTGCTTTGAGGTTCTCTTTTTTGTTTCTGTTTTTGGCTAGATGATATGGTTGAAGAATCTTTTCTCAATTGGTCAAAATAATTAGTCTAGCAAATGCTTAATTTAGGGACAGCAACTTATGCAAATAAGACATTTATGACTGAAATCATAGGGATCACCCTGACTTTAAGTGCCATGAATGATACGTGGTCTTTACATCCACAACAATAATGTATTTCTGCCACTACTTTTAAAATGATATATGGAATATCGGTTGGGAAACAGTGAAAGTTTAGCCTTCAGCTTCCAGCTCTGATGAGTTCTTCTTTGCTCTATTGTTCAGTTGGGCTTTGTGACTACACAGCCTCCAGGCTACAACACGTAGCTTTGGGAGAGAAAATTAGAAGCCAACTGGAATTTGAACACCATGCAATTGCCATTTTTATAGTAAACAGTGGCTGAATATGGCAACTTCTTACATCACAATCTCAGAGTTTCAATCTACCTATACAGAAAAGAGTTACCACAGCCAGCCTGATTTTGCTTTTACAATACATCTTAGCCACCAGGAGTATGACTACATGTTGAGTCCTAAGTCTTCCTTGGAATCACATAACTCAGGGTGGTCTCGACAGATCCCCAACACACTAAGCAAATAACTTATTTGAAAATTTGGATGCAGAATACTGTCACAGCAATTGAAGAATGTGTTAGTGGTTTAAAAAAAACATAAAGATTACAGAGTAACTTTCAGGTGATTCAGTGTTTCATCTAAAATTTTCTATCTTATAATCCTTTTGTTAATTTACTTGATTTATCTGCCATGATATTGTAGCACTTGAGTCATAGATATTAAATTTTTTTTGAAATGTTATTTATGAAATTTGCACTAGAATAAGGACATAAGTCAGTCACATAACTCCTAATGACTTTTCTGACTTGTCCACATGATGGAGAGCTTCTGATTAAAGTCCTTGGAGTTGTATGTGTAGTCTGTGTAGGAACAATCAAAGCTCATGGGAGTTTGCATCAGACAAAATGGGGCTTCATTTCCTGCTTTACTTCAGTTTTCTTTTTATTTGCATTTATTCAGACAGCACACCCTACTTGGTGGGACACCTTGCACTCAATATAGGGAAAATAATAGTAAATGAATAATGTATCTTCTTCTACCACTTTTTCCTTTTCTGGCCCTCTAATTCTAGGTTACTTACCCAAACTGTGCTTTGCAATTTGTTATTCCCCCATTAATTTCTCTTCTCTTCAGAAAAGTTATCTCCTCTTATGGCTTAAGGCACAATCTCTAATTGTCATCACTTTTAAGTCTGCTTTTATATATATACTCTCAATACATTTCCAGTCTTCCACCCCTAAGGAATAAATGCTCGTATGTCTGTACTATTACTTGAAACTATGTCAAAAGATGAACTAACTGGCCTCACAAAATCAGGCAACCTCTGATGTCAGTCTCTTTGTTGCTATCAGTGGAACCCCCACGTTCCCAGACTCAGAAATGTTAATTTTTTCAATACATACTTACAGATACTCCCATGGGCCAGCAATTGTGCTATATACTAAGAATATAAAGATCACAGGCCATAAACATCTTGCAAGTGAGATGCTATCATCCTTTGAGGAGACAATATGTAAATATGTGAAACTGTAACAACAGAAGAATTCAGTTTTAAAAAAATCAATAATTATTAGTCCACCACGGAAGACTAACCAAATACACGATACAGTGTTACAGGGTTTCAGAGGGAGGAGAAGGTGGTACAGGAAGTAGTAGTGATAGGAAACTTCATTGCATAAGGATTTTAAAGAATGGAGAGAATCTGTAGAAGTGAAGAATAAAGCAGAGAATATTCCTGGTTTGGGCATAGGCAAACTACAAAGGGAAAAAAAAAAAAGAAGAGTAACCAGGGGACTAATCAGTTAGAATAGTGGGTTTAGGCAGGCAGGCAGTTGAAAATAAGATGAGGTAATCAGGCTGCGGTAATGCCTCCTTGAGTTCTGAGAGTTTGGACTTTCTCCTGCAGGCAATGGAAGCCGCTGAGGCAGATCACATGGAACTTCTGGCTCTGAACTACTGCAGCTTCAGTGGATTCCGGATGAACAAAAAGTGGAGCCAAACAAGCCTCTGGATGTGGATAAAAAATGGTTTTATCATCTTACTGAAAACAATAAATCCAAACCAGACCAAACAGACTCTTAAGAAATCTGCTTTCGATATAATTTAATCATTATTCATATTTTTCCACGTACCCTTAACATGTACCAAGAGATAACTATTTGACTGTTAAGGGAAAATAAGTGACACGAGTGAGTATGGTGACTTATGCCTGCAGCCGAAGCAGCCAGAACCAGGGTGGAGCTCAGTCCCCGTGGCCGGGCCAAAGGGAGCCCAGGGCAGCTAGCAAGCACCACATAGGGACCCTGCACAAGCCCTCAGGGCTTCCTCTGCTTCAAATGCTGCAGGAAATGGGATCCCAGCCACGAACTCCAGGGTGCAAGAGCAGAGGATAAGATGAGAAAATACAGCAAGGAAGAAATGTGCCATTCACATTTGGGCTGGGAAACTGTGGGGTGTTTTTGAAGGTTATTCTGCAGGAAGGTCAAGGAAATAAAATGTGGGCAGAAGCTGATTGGTGTTTTTAATCTTTTGCAGGCTGTCAACAGGAGAGGAAAGCATCCCTTTCACTACACAAACTTACAAGTACTGTACCACAGCAACGTATGTAACTACAGACACTGAATGATAGCGCCCTTCCACACCAGAATAAACCCACTTTGTGGTATAGTATGATATCTTATAACTATCTGTTTGACACTATTGCTCCTTTCTAGTTGTAAAAACAAATACAATTTGATAAGAACATTAGTAACATGTATCTGAGTCTCATCTGACATTCGGTATTCATTCTATGGACAGAAATAATTAAGATTAACTTTTTCTTTGCATTTCATATACTCCAGATGGAACAAAAAGTTACGATGTGGCAGCTACAGTACACTGCACTACAGGCATGTAAGACTGTGTGGAGGTTTTGTGAAAAGGAGAAATATACATTTGCTTATTTTTTGATAGCTGCTAAGGCTGTAGAGAAAAGGTGACCAAAAAATTTGTTACATTACAGTCATATTCATTCCATGTCAGACAGAAAGAAAATATTTAATGTAATTCTAGGATGGTTTTGACATGATATCAGGCAAGACTCAAAATCAAATGGCTGTTTTTGGAGCCACATAACAAGAAAAGTCTGCCCAGTACCACTTGAGTGAGTATCTCGGAATTAGAGTGATCAACTCCAAACACAACAGAATATTGCCTATACTGCATGGGGAAAAGGCATGAGAACATCACAGCCTCTGCTGCAAACATCAGAAAGGCGACAGAAGAAGCATTTAGGCTTTGAGAGATTTGTAAACTCCATTTTTCTCCAAAAGCAATTTAATGTATTTCTTTTGATAACTGTTAAAAAGCCAAAGAAACATCCATCTTAGCTGAAATGAAGAAAAGCGTATTTCAGAAAACACATTTTCCATAAATGTTGTGCAAATCACTTCTTAAGCTGTTTTATTTACCACTAAAAGCAGCTACTGATTCATATTAAAAATTGCTTCTGATACATCTGGCTGGCAGGAACAAACCACACAGTTATGCAATCAAAAAGGCTTTGATCTGAAAGCAAACAAAAAACAAATAAAACAAACAAAAACCTTCCTCCAGTGAAGTGGCAACGCTATAAATAGAAGAGAAAATGCTGTATTTTCCACCTGTATTAATATAAACCAGATTAAAAGGCAAGCCTTTTCAACCCCACGGGTGGTGTACTTTTCTGGCGATGTATCACCAGTCACAATGCTAGCCGATACACAAATGACCTCTGCCCCGTAATATGAACAATATTAATGACTATGCAAAGTACAGAAAAGAAGGAGAAAGCCTAGCCTTAATAAAAGTTGTCCAGTTACACTAAGAAATGGTAAATTATAGAGACTGTAGTTAATTGCTTAAATTTTAACAGCTGCATAGGGAGTTTATAAAATTAGACCCAATTCAATTAAATTCAATGTGTAATTAAAAGTATCTACTTAAATGACTTGGGAAAGAAAAATAATTAGAACTCAACTTTATTACACTTTGCTTAATTAACCAACTGAAGTAAGTTCTTTTTACCAGGATAATGATTTACTTTTAAAAAAAGTTAAAATGGCTAATACCAGTATGTTACAAAATGATTACAACAGATCACAAAATAGAAAAGCTTTCATACTTAAATGAAAAATAAGATAACCAAAGTAGAAAATACACAGTTCTTAGAAAGAATCCCAAATAAAGAGCAGACTGTTTTAAATAGTCAGTTTTGAAAAGAACACATGAATGTAATTTAATCCTATAGATATCAGTCAACTACATGAGCTTAACTTGTGAAATAAACACAATATACATGGCTGCAGAATATCAATAGTTAAATCATTCCTCTTCTGCAGAAAATAACAGTAAAATAACTTCAAATTTTCTTTTGTAAACTCTGAAAAACTCTATAGGAATGAGTGGTAAATAACAAAAGTTTAAGTTTATTTCAATTCAATTCAGGTAACCATTTGACACTGAACTTAAAGGTTGTTTAAAATTATGGGCCAACTCAACCTCACCCTGCTGTCCTATGCCACAGTTAATTCTGTATCTGTGAACCCGTTCATGTTTCCTCTCTTATTGGAATACCAGCCTCACTATCTCTCTTGTTATTTAAATCCAATTCATCTTAAAAAAAAAAGTTTTTTCTTATTTCAGAGAAGTTTTAGGTTCACAATAAAATTCAGTGGCAAGTAGAGAACTCCCACGTGGTCCTGCCCCCAGGTATGAACAGTCTCTCCCACCAGAGTGGCACATTTGTTTCAATCAATGAACCTACACTGACACATGATTATAACTTGAAGTCCACAGTTCACATTAGACTTCACTCTTGGTGTTGTTTTGGGTTTTAACAAATATACACTGTCATGTACCCACCATTACAGTGTCATACAGAGCCCATTTTTCATAGGCTAGCTCAAGTCTCTTTCTCAGGAAATCTTTTCTAGCAATTCCTACCTCCAACACATTTCTTCTTCTGACTTTTACTACACTCCAAGTCTGCCCCACAGTTTAGCATTTGATTTCATTCTCTTACATTATTTTTAGAATGTTTCCAAAAGTTCTTAATACTGTAATCTCAAAAGAGGCAAGGCAAAAAAAAAAAGTGCTTTATAGTTAAAAAAAAGGAGGCAGGGTGTGGGGGTGAAATGTTTGATGCAACATTTCTCTCTTGGAAATTCATACCGCCAATCTGCATGGGGATGGCTCTGTGTAGTTCCATACTGGTTACCCAATAAATATCTATTCTCTGATGCTTGTTTTCTAAGAGAACCCTGATTGGTCACAAGGAACAGTTCTGGCTGGTAAGTTGAAAACTGAAGTTGTCAAGTACAGTTTGCAGGGAATCCTCCCTAAAGGGGATGCACTCTCAGGTTGCATGAACCTGTTTTCTCCTCATTCCTCTTTTTCTTCCTGCCTTGAAAATGAATACGATATTAAGGTAGGGCATCAGCCTTGTAACTGGAGGCCATCATGAGGGAAGGGCTAAGGGAATAACAGAGATGTGGCCCTGACAGCTTTAGCTGCTGAAAAGTACTAGCAACTGTTCATTTCCATGTTTCTTATGAGGTAAGAAAAATGAAAACTAATTTGTTTAAATTACTGGGAGTATTTTGGATTCTGTACTCACAAAGCAATCCCTAAACCAATAGAGTTCTCACTTACTACAGAATGAAATTCAAGTGCCAGCCCACCCTTCTCCATTCCATTTCCCCTAGTTCCCAGAAACCCTGCTCTGCAATCCCAGTTAGACATCACTGAGGGCTGGAGGGCAGGCTCCAAATAAGCTTTGGAGGTGGGAGAGAGATTCAGAAAAGGAAGATTTGATGTGAGGTTGGGGGATGGGGATAATAATAAGGCTGCAGAAGTACACTGCCTGAACGAGAAAGGTAAAAAACAATGCACACAAAACTAGGTGGTGGTCAAATGACAGAAACATCTCACACACTGTGCCTTAGATAATGGTTTTTCATTCAAGACATTCACAAGCAGGCACAACACACAACACACAGGGATTCTGGACCTACTTTTCATTTCAACACCTCCTTCATTTGGAACATCATGAATCTTACTTTTTCCAATTTCCTCCAGAAATCAGAAAGCAAAACAGGTGCTGGTTCATCACATTGAAAGCAGATCAGCATTTAGTTCTGAAAACAGCAGGCAGAGCAAAGTCAGGAGGAAAAAGAAAGAGTAAAAGATGCCAGATCAGGGTTTTAGTAACCTCAGTTGCAACAGAAATCAGTTGCACAGGAATTCAAAGAAGTTAGAAGCCAGTGGATTTCTGCAAAGAATGTCAAATGTTCCCTGAGCAAACCTGGACATCTAGAATAGCTCTTGATAATTCCTGAGCCTTGATTCTCCTTTCCAACTATTAGAATCCTAAGACCCTATATACAACTGCTTATTTACTGCAAAAAAGGACTTGCAAATTGGTTACAGGACTAAGTTACTTTCTCTATCAGCTTTGTATAAATGTATTAGACTAGGTATTAATTGCATACTTGCCTGTAAAAAGAAAAATAAATTTTCAAATGACTTAGCTTAATTTTATTTTCAAAAATAACATTTATTAGCTTTTCCATACTATAGGACAATGAAGTTAAAAATTTTAAAGGTTCATAATTCCTTCCCCAGAAAACCCATTTTTCTTAAATTCAAGAGAAATGTCTATGGTGAGGAAATTCAAATGGCACATAAAGCTGTAAAATAAAAAAGCCCCTTCCCTCCTTCTTTTTCTAGAAAAATAACCTTTAAGTATATATATATACTTAAGTATAACCTTTAAGTATATATATATATATATATATATTTCCTTTTTATTCAAAACATTATGCTACTTATTCTTCTCTTTATTTTCTCACTTGGTAGTCTTGTTTAGCCTATTTTTCAAGCTCCTTCTTTAACTGCACCACATTTCACCATTCCAGTACATGCCTCCAGTCATCAGATGTCCCCTATTTCACCTTCTCTGTAACTTTTAAGTTCTCTGACTCTTCATCAGTGTTTGAGACCACAACCCTGGTTGAGTGTTATTTACTTTCCTAGGTCAACAGCAGCATATGATCCCTTGCCCCAGAGTGGGTATATTAACCTCTTGCAGTTTAAGTCTCTTTGCTTCTGCCAGTCTGGACTCCACCAAGAAGGCAACCGCTGCCAAGGAAGAGGGCTACAAAGGCAACTCCAAGAAGGCTCTGCTTTCCTGGGAGATAGGATGAAGCTAAAAGGGCAGGAATGGGGTCTTCAAGAGCCACAATGTTAGGATTGAATCAGAAGCTTACAAACTAGGCCTGTTCCCTGTGGATACATTTACCACTTCTTCCCGTCTCCGTTTTGTAAGCCAAACGTATATCAGTTCAGGCTGTGGCTTCTGCCAGCTCCGATGGGAGACATTGTGGGCTGGGGTGGAAATCATGGCTTCTCTGGCATCTTCCCTGCACAGGAAAGGGAGCACAGAAGCAAAACGACAGAAGAACACTTCCTGGTCACCTTCATCCCCATTTTAAAGCCATAATCATGGGCTGTTAAGCCAGGGAAAGCCAAGAAGAGCAGAATGCTGAAGCTGCTCCTCTGATTATCAGCCAGTGGTGACAGACTGGGGAAAAAGGTTGATGGCCCGTGCGTGGAGACACAGCTGTATTAGGGCTCACACTGCTAGTGACTTTCTGTAACTTTTAAGTTCTCTGACTCTTCATCAGTGTGTGAGACCACTGGTTTGTGGTCTGAAAATACATCCGCATCTATTCAATAATTAAGATTCTCATCCTGAAATATGAAGAACTGGGACGAAACCAGGACTTTAGTATGCTCAGTTTAACAACGGGAGACTCGGCCAGGAAAAGGGATTTAAGTCACAAAGCATTCCCCCAGTCTTCATCAGGGAAGAAAAAGTGAGATTTAAAACATGCCGTTATTATGCTCTCCTTTTTATCTTTCTACTAGACATGGCATTTTATTTCATTTCAGTCATCTGCACACATGAAAGGTCTCCAAATAGAGGATCTCAAATTTTGGATCCTATTGAGTATCTACATGTAGTAACAAATGAAAACAAAACAAAGGGAAAAAAAGGGTCCCAGTCTGAAACGCAAGAAAGCAGTTTTACAGAGGACGGCCGACAGCGAAAAGCCCAAAGACACTGTGCGGCCAGCAGTGCAACCTCGCAAACAGCATCAGGCCCGACGGGAAGGCTCTTTACAGGGCAGAACACTAATGGCTTTTTGGTTTATAGACTGCAACTTATAAGCTTATTTTCCAATATCTATATTTATTTGAAGTATGTACACTCATTTCAAACAAGAGAATCCAATTACATATTCTATAAGCTATAGGTACTTCAGGGTCATGAAGAGCGAAGCCAAAACTAAGCTAAAAAATGGATTCCTTCCGTCTAAGTGCCTCTGGAATCCTTTTTATGTGACTACTTCTGACTTGACAATCTCCATTTGTGAGCTGGCAGCCAGGCAGCTGGAGAAGCCAGGAGGGTGACGGAGACTGAGCGCGGAAACTGGTGTGTCCAGAGAGGTAGCCCTCCTCGGAGAGGGGAAGGGCCCAACGCTTCCTATGCCAGGTGTGGAGGTCGCTCTCCATCCAACCCAGGGAGCCCTGTGCTGGTCACTGGCCTGGCCTGTCTCCCCAACCCTCTTCTTTATCCTAGACAACCAGTTCTGTCTTCAAAATTCCAGTAGAGTCGTTTTCACAAAATATTTAATCAACTGAGCTTTCTGATGAAATGTGAGCGAATCTCATTACCGTCTTGACTTCATAGCTGCCACTTTTCCTAGATATACCCATAGTGGTCTATGAATGACATTGAAGTATGGTTTCTTTTCAGGGTATAAATGAAGCCCAAGATTTCTACAAACGCTTTTGTGATTCCATCTCCTCTGTTTCATAGCAGCGAACAACCTTAGTTTTCAAAAGGGTGTTTGCTTTCTGTAAATACTGAGGCAGGGAGAAGTCTCCATGTAAAGAAGGAGAGAAATTATGGTTGGGGTATGAATGGGGAGAAGGGACTGGGGAAGAGAGAAAACTGGCTATAAAAGCATATGAGTGATCTGAAGGTAGATCATTGCACCGTTAGTATAGATGTTTAAAGAGTGTTAAATGAATAATTCTGGATGCACTTTTTCATAAGAGATTCTATGATAACATTACTACATATTACTATATTATCTACACAATAGGGTAAAAGGGCTTTTGTGGGTTATCAGTTGCACATGCAATATTTTTATAATGTGAATATATATTCCAGCTTTCAAACAGCCAATTATAAGTGAACTTCTAGAACACAACCGATATATCATTGGGAATTGCTACCTTTTTTGTTTTTGTTTTTAACACAATAGTCTAACAAATATATAAGGTAAGGTAAGGATAATAGGTATAGGTAGTATTTGAAAGCTAGCTGAAGAAAGGAAGTTCACTTAATATTAATAAGTATAATTAGCCATTTAGATTTTAAAAATATCATGTCTTAGAAATAGTCATTCTTATGTTCCTCCATTTTGTACCTCTGGATTTGCTATTCTATTTTCCTTAGGCAGGATTTTCTCACAAGCAGGCTGAACTTGGCTATGGAAAGAAATATTCAGTGGCAAAATATTAACTACTGATGCCTGAAGAAAACTTCATTTTTCATGCCTAAAAGACAACATTTCTCATCACCTGAAGACATGTGGACAAGCATCTACTACACTTCAGAGCAGGAATGGGATAGATGGAAGGACTGGCTGATAATTGTCCCACTAGTGGGAGATGTTTCACACAAGAAAATATCTATCTTCCCTTTCCATAAACACCAAATGCATTTTTTTAATGTCGTAACCACACAAAAAAAATCACATTAAATTAGTATGTGGACACTGGCCTTCAGAATGAGCAAGTTATTGTGTGGCCACATTAAAAATGATTATCTAGGTCTTTGCACTTAATAACCAGTTATATATACCACTTTTGCTGCATGATTATATATACCCTCTACAATAAGGCATCAGGGTAGCTAAAAGAGTTTTGTGAAATGAAGGTATAATTCCACCCTACATGAAGATAGAAATAAATACAAATGACATCATCACGTTTGTTATCTTCATCAAGGCTGATTTTTAAACCCTCCTCCTGTAATTGCACCACACTGGGCTGGACTAGGTGGGTCAAACAGGTCAAACCGATGAACTTCCGAGACCTCTTGGATACCTGAAATTTTACTTGTAGATCTGGTAGAGTAATATCTCTATAACAAAGAAAAATATTTTACAATGGCATATACTGCTGTCAGAAGTCTTACAGCCTACAGCAGAAGTAATACAGAAGGCACATTCCAGCGAATTCAGTTTCAGCAAAGAACTGCTTCTTTGCTCCTACCCCCAGGCTACACAGTCTATGTTGGAGGTGCTGCTTCCCGTCAGGGTGCGACTTCCCATGAAGACAGCCCCTCAGCCCCTTTTGGACTCCTTGGGAACCGACTGGATAAAGTCTGGAGCCCACTCACAGAGGGCATGCACCAGATAGTGCGTCTCAGCATTCAGCTGGCATGCGCAGAGGGGGTACTTCTCAACCTCCATCCCCAGAGCCCTTGGCCCACTCCACAGAGATACCCAGAAGCCAAATAGCTTGTTCCTAAGAATTTAGTTAGCAGACATACTGTGCTGCGTCATTCTTCCCCTGGAGCAGATCCAGCACCATCTCTGTGAGCAGTTCCTTAAAACTCACTACTACTTCAAGCAGTCAATACAGACACTGTCTATGTTGGGGTTATGCGAATACTAACAGTGATTTGATGTCAATCTGGCATCATTTAGCTAAGTTTGCATGTAAAAATGACAGTTCTATCTAAATTTTTAGAGATAGAGACAGAATTCACAATACCACTGGCAACCTATTTTAGTTTCTGTTGATCTGGAAATTATTTTGAACCAGCTAGAAAAATTGATCAATTCTCATTTCACTAGAAAAAAAAATCTTAGCTCTTTTATAAAACACAACTTTAACAAAAAGTTTAGGCTGCATATAAAAGCTAGAAAAGATATCGTAGTACTATTCAACGTTCAAAATGTTGATTAAAAATCTATTTTCATTTTAGATTACTATAAGCTTCTTTAGATTACTTAAAACCATGTCTCAAATTCTAATTAGAAATGTCCAATTCTGTATGTGCTGCTTCTCCTCATGCACCTCTTGCCCAGCCTCTTTGAGTCTGCTCTCTCTCAACTCTAGCAGATTAATTCAATAAGTGGCCTGAGGCGAAGCTAACAAAAGCCAAAAACACTGCTGAAAACAGTCATCAATGACACTGTACAATGGGTGAAACAGGCTGCTCATTAGAAAATCCAAGCTTTAAAAAGGAAGTAAGACAGCAGAATCACTGTAAAGGAAAAAACATATTAGTAACAATAACAAAAGCCACGACCATGGAAGCCATTCATCAAGCCCCATCTAGTATCACAAAGACTGCTACAGGCTTCACATGCACACACCAAACTCCTAGAGCTGCCTTAGGAGGTGGGCAACTTGTGTCCCCATGCTACACTGAGAACACGGAGGCACAGAATAGTAAGTGGTCAGAATGGGGTATGAAACTAGGCCGGCTTGCTTCCAGAATTTGCATGGATTTTATTCAACATGCTGATCTTGGAGAAAAGAGTTAGATAAACTCACCTGCTAAGACCTGGTCCTGGGGCTCAAGAGACCAGTGGCTTTTTTTCTCTCTTTTCTTCTTCTTATGAGAAAAGGCAATGAGAGGCCTTGTGCCTCTGATGACCTGTCCTGACCCTCAAGAGAATTTTCATATCTGCTTTGTGAAAGCTCAACTATGCATGTACAAGTACATACACAGTCACAACAGTTTTACTATTTCACAATATTTCATAATACTAAAGAATTCATAACAAAGCCACAGTTTAAAGAAAACTGAGAGGTCTCCAAGACTACAGAAATGGAAGAACTTCAGTGAAATTATAGAAAATCCACATGGGATAAAATCTTATCTTTTTTTCTGTTTCTTACCTCTCACCTCTCTAGTTTAATTAAAAGGCATAAAATAGAGAGAAAAACAATTCTTAATAGCCATCTAAGAGTAGATGTAAGATAAATATTTCAACCACTTTCTCTGCCAAAATGGGCTATAGAGTATAGTTGATATATGCAGCTGTCTTAAATTGTACTAATTTGTGTTTCATCAAAGTGAGACAGTAATTTTATTTTCAACTAACTGTACTGTTGGTCAGTTAATACCTAAAACTGTGTGCATGACGTATAAAATCTCCAGGACAAACCAGGGACCTTCAGGCTCATATTGTTGTTATTTTCCAGGAATAAAAATACCGTTAAGTACACAGTCATCCTCCATTTTTTTTCTTTTCAAAATGAGATACAACTGAATTTGGACCCTCTGTATTTTCCTTCCTACTAAATTCACTGCATTGTCAGAAGAAAGTGCTGTTTTCTAGCTCAGAATTAAGCTAGGATTATACTAATAAGTGAGTAGAGAAGTAAGTTTTTTAAAAGAAAACAATGTAGGTCTGGAAAAAGAAGCTTTTGGTAAGACCATAATAAAATGGCAAATTTGAGATTCTGAAGCTGACATACAGACATAAATAGGGAGTGGCTGGCTTAGTGGGCAGCTTCATGCCTGGTCTTGCTCCTGTTATGAAGGATAACCTGGAGCTGATGGCCAGTCTAATATTACTAGACTGTTTGGACTCAGTTTATTACAATGAGCTGCTTGTTGGGCTGGGAAGGTTAGCTTGGTTGGCGAGAGCAGGAGCTTGAAGGCTGGGCACGATCATGGCATGGCCGTGTCAGTACATGACCACAGACAAGTATGATGAATAACTGGTGAGAGGTGTGAACTGGGTGGCTATATATGTAATTACTCAGCAAAATATATAATAAGCAGGCACTGTTCCAGGTATAACAACATAAAGATAATGGTACTAGGTTGAAGGCTCCCAAAGGAGACAGATATAGAAATAGATAGTTAAAATATACCGGCAAGGGAAACAAAAGCAAAAATGAACAAGTGGGACTATATCAAGCTGAAAAGCTTCTGTACAGCAAAGGACACCACCAATAGAACAAAGAGGCATCCTACAGTATGGGAGAATATATTCATAAATGACAGATCAGATAAAGGGTTGACATCCAAAATATAAAAGGAGCTCACGCACCTCAACAAACATAAAGCAAATAATTCAATAAAAAAATGGTCAGAGGAGCTGAAGAGACAGTTCTCCAAAGAAGAAATTCAGATGGCAAAGAAGAAATTCAGATGGCCAACAGACACATGAAAAGATACTCCACATCGCTAGTCATCAAGAGAGATGTAATTTAAAACCACAATGAGATATCACCTCACACCAGTAAGGATTGCCACCATCCAAAAGACAAACAACAACAAATGTTGGTGACATTGTGGAGAAAGGGGAACACTCCTACACTGCTGGTAGGAATGTAAATTATTTCAACCATGTGGAAAGCAGTATGGAGGTTCCTCAAAAAGCTCAAAATAGAAATACCATTTGACCCAGGAATTCCATTCCTAGGAATTTACCCTAAGAATGCAGCAGCCCACTTTGAAAAAGACAGATGCACCCCTATGTTTATTGCAGCACTATTTACAATAGCCAAGAAATGGAAGCAACCTAAGTGTCCATCATTAGATGAATGGATAAAGAAGATGTGGTACATATACACAATGGAATATTATTCAGCCATAAGAAGAAAACAAATCCTACCCATTGCAACAACATGGATGGAGCTAGAGGGTATTATGCTCAGTGAAATAAGCCAGGCGGAGAAATACAAGAATCAAATGATTTCACTCATCTGTGGAGTATAAGAACAAAGAAAAAAAGTGAAGGAACAAAACAGTGGGATACTCACAGAACCCAAGAATGGATTAACAGTTACCAAAGGTAAAGAGACTGGGGAGGATGGGTGGGAGGGGAGAGATAAGCGGGGGGTGGGGAAGAAAGGGGGCATTACTATTAGCATGTATAATGTGTGTGGGGGCATGGGGAGGGCTGTACAACACAGAGAAAACAAGTAGCGATTCTATAGCATCTTACTACGCTGATGGACAGCGACTGTAATGAGGCATGTGGGGGGTATGCGGTGATGGGGGGAGTCTAGTAAACATAATGTTCCTCATGTAATTGTAGATTAATGATACCAAAATATATACATATATATATATAATGTGGTAAGTAAGTATCATGATAGAAGTATGTACAGGATTCTATGGAAACAGAGAAAAAGGTAAGGGAGGATTCCTGGAGTAGGGGACAGCCGAGGTGACCCTGAAGAGTGAGTAGGGCAAGTGGGTGGGGGTCATGTCTGGTCAAGGAGAAGGCATGATAATGAAAAGCAGGAAGGAATTTACCCATCATGGGGAAAAGGGCAGAGATGTCCACTAACCTTCAATCACACCAACTAGAAAATCTGCTAACTTATTTAATAATTGAAAGATCACTCCTTTTCTTTATTCCCTTAAAAATACTTCTCATTAAACAGAGAATTTTTTTCTCACTTGTACCAGGAATAAGCTATGTTTCATATATTACATATTTACTGCTTCATAATTTTAGAATGTGAAAACTTTAGTAAAACTTAAAGAATTAAGATACATGAATTATTACAATGAGAAGTGGGTGCGTGTCTAAGGACACAAAACTGTCAAAGGTAGGAGAAAGCCCAGCATTAAGATAAAATTATTTTAACTTAAAAAAAATTTTTTTAAGTCTTATTTTAAATTGTCATTCTGCCTTTGGATTTTGAAGCACAATAAGT
This sequence comes from Manis javanica, assembly GCF_040802235.1. Taxonomy (NCBI): domain Eukaryota; kingdom Metazoa; phylum Chordata; class Mammalia; order Pholidota; family Manidae; genus Manis; species Manis javanica. The sequence continues at coordinate 55,352,529 of NC_133168.1, forward strand.
ACTTAATATGCTTGAATATTTTATCTTTATCTCTTTTCCCCCAAAGTATAGCATGTAAATCACTTATTTGCCACTCTATGATGCTGTGTTAATGTTGTAAAAAGTAAGTAAATATTTTGATTCCAGGAGTTAATAATATAAAACAGAAAAAATAATGATGAAATTAAATAATTAGGATTATTGTTCAATATTTTCCTCATAGAATCAATGGTGCTCTTATAAATGTTTTAATACTTGCCTAATAATTTTGTCTTTTTGGTCATTTCACAATTAAAGTTCACTGTTTCACTATATGGAACACTATTTCCTGCCTCCCAACCCCTTTTGTTTAGATCATGAATACCCTTATAAATATCAGGGAAAGCAACTGGCCCTTTACTCTAAAAACCTGCACATGCAACCTCAGAAAGTTTCATTGCCCTCAAGAGCTGATGATTAAGAACACTCCGACCTCTTGCCACAGCAGCAAAAGATGTTTTAAGTAGTTCCAATTTCCAAACTACAAAGTCAATCTTCCTTATTTCTTGCCATGATTATTCTCAATCAATCATAAATCTTTAAAAACATGATATTAAAATGATTTTTATGAAACAAGCTTTCAAAGAACTTCTATTTAAAGTAGTAGTTCTCATCTGAGGGTCTGTATGAAAATCACCAATGGGACGTTAACACCAAGATGTCTGGGTCCCACTCAGACCTGCTGAAGGTCCCAGAAAAAGAAGAGAGAAAGAAAAGGGCAGAAAAGTTGAAGAAATAACAGCTGAAAACTTGCCTCCCTGAGGAGGGAAACAGACATCTAGGTCCAGGAAGCACTGACAGCCCAAACAAGAGGAACCCAAGTAAGTGTACACCAAGACAAATAATGATTACAATTTCAAAACTTAATGATAAACAGACTATCTTACAAGCACTGAGAAAAAAACAACTAGTTATATACAAGGGAAAGCCCATAAGGCTATCAGCTGATCTTCCAGCAGAAACTGGAGGCTAGAAGGGAGTGGCGTGATATATTCAAAGTGCTGAAAGGAAAAAACTGACACCCAAGAATATTCTACCCCACAAGTTTATCATTCAGAACTGAAGGAGAGATAAAAAGTTATCCAGACAGAAGTTAAAGGAGTTCATCACCACTAACCTATCTTAAAGAAGTTCCTTTAAAATTTCTTGTAAGCAGAAAAGAAAAGAAGAAAATAACCAGACATAACCAGAAGAAAATTATGAAAGGAAAAAATTTCACTGGTAAAGCAAACATATAGTAAATATAGTGGATCAATCACTAGTTAAGCTAGTATGAAGGTTAATAGACAAAAGTGGTAAAATCAATTACAGCTACAAAAATTAGTTAAGGGATACACAAAGTAAAAAGATGTAAAATATCACATTATATACATAAAACATGGAGGAGTGGAGTAAAAAATACAGTGCTTTTAGGTGTTTGAACTTATGTGACTATCAAATTATTACAGACTGCTATGTATGCAAGATGTTATATCTGAATATCATGGTAACTATGAATTAAAAACCTATAATAGATACACACATAATAAAATAAAGGAATCCAAGCATAACACTAAATAAAGTCATCAAGTCACAAAGGAAGACAGCAAGAGAAGAAAGGAACAGAGAAGAACTACAAAACAACCAGAAAACAACTGACAAAATGGCAATCAGTACATACCTAATAATAATTACATGTAAATGCACTAATACTGCTCAAATCAAAAGACACAGGGTAACTAAATGAATAAAAAAACAAAACCCATCTATATGCTGATTACAAGAGACTCTCTTCAGACCTAAAGAAATGTACAGGCTGAGAGTGCAGGGACAGAAGATATTCCATGCAAATGGAGTGAAGAAAAAAACCTGGGGGAGGAATACTTAGATGAGACAGACATTAAGACAAATATTATAACAAAAGACAAGGAAGGGCATTACATAATAATAAAGGGATTAATCCCACAAGAGAATATAACAATTGTAAATAATGTAACCAACAGAGAGCATCTACACATGTGAAGCAAGTATTAACAAACATAAGCAGAAAAATTAACAGTAATACAACAGTAGGAGACTTTAACACCCCACTACATCAATGGGCAGGTCAATCAGAAAGAAAATCAACAAGGAAATAGTGGCTTTGAATGACACATTAGACCAGATGGGCTTAAAAGATATATATGTAACATTACATCCAAAAGAGCAGAATATACATTCTTTTCAACTGCACGTGGAATTTTCTTCAGGATAGATCACATATTAAGTCACAAAACAAGTCTCAATAAATTAGAGACTGAAATCATACCAAGAATCTTTTGCAACCTCTATGAAACTGGAAATCAATCGCAAGTAAAAAAACCTGGAAAAAACACAAATGTGGAAGATAAATAACATGCTACTAAAAACAATGGGTCAGTGAAGAAATCAAAGAGAAAAAAAAATACCTGGAGACAAATTAAAATGGAAACAATGGTTCAAAATCTTTGGGGTTCAATAAAAGCAGTCCTAAGAGAGAAGTTTAGAGTGATACAGGCCTACCTAAAGAAACAAAAAAAAATATCACATAATCTGACTTATACCTAAAGGAACTAGAAAAGGAATAAACAAAGCTCAAAGTTAGAAGGAAGGAAATAAGAAAGATCAGAGCATAAATGAAATAAAGACTTGAAAAAAAAAAAAGCAGAACAGACCAATGAAACTAAGAGCTGGTTCTTTGAACAGAGAAACAAAATCAATAAACCTTTAGCCATCTCAATAGATGCTGAAAAAGCCTTTGAAAAACTTCAATGTCTGTTCATGATAAAAAAAACTTAACTAAATGGGTATAGAAGGTATGTACCTCAAAATAATAAAGGCCATATACGACAAACCCACAGCCAATATCATACTTAACAGTGAAAAGCTGAAAACTTTTCCTCTAAGACTGGGAACAAGACAAGGATACCTACTTTCATCACTTTAATTCAGTGTAGTACTGGAGGTCCTAGCCATGGCAATCAGATAACATAAAGAGATAAAAGGCTTTCAGACTGGTAAGGAAGAAGGTAAACTATCACTCTTTCAGATGACATGCTATTATATATAGAAAACCCTACAGATGCCACCCAAAAACTACTATAATAACTGAATTCAGCAAAGTTGTAGGATACAAAATTAATAGATAGAAATCTGTTGCATTCCTATATACTAACAATGAATTAGCAGAAAGAGAAATCAAGAAAACAACTCCAATTACAGTTGCATCAAAAAGAATAAAATACCTAGGAATAAACCTAACCAAGGAGGTGAAAGACCGATACTACAAAAATTACAAGACAGTCATGAGAGGAATTCAAGAAAACAGCAAAAATGGAAATCTATCCCATATTCATGGAAAGGAAGAATAATACTGTCAAAATAGCCATCCTGCCCAAAGCAATCTATAGATTCAAGGCAATCCCTATCAAAATACTGACAGTATTCTTCAGTGAACTAGAACAAATAGTTCTTAAATTCATATGGAACCACAGAATACCCTGAATGGCTAAAGCAATCCTGAGAAAGAAGAAGAACAAAGCTGGGGAGATAATGCTCCCTGACTTCAAGCTCTTCTACAAAGCTACAGTAATCAAAACAATTTGGTACTGGCACAAGAACGGACCCATAGATAAAAGGAAAAGAATAGAGAGCCCAGATATAAACCCACACACATATATGGTCAATTAATATATGAAAGAGGAGCTTTGACTATGCAATAGGGAAAAGACAGCTTCTTCAACAACTGGTGTTGGGAAAACTGGGAAGCTACATGTAAGAGAATGAAAATGGATTATTGTCTAACTTCATAAACAAAAGTAGCCTTGAAATTGATCAAAGACTTGAATGTAAGTCATGAAACCATAAACCTCACAGAAGAAAACAAAGGCAAAAATCTACTGAATATAAACATGAGCAGTTTTTTTCTGAACACATCTTCTTGGGCAAGGGAAACAAAATAAAAAATGAACAAGTAGTATTACATCAAATAAAAAAGCTTCTGTACAGCAAAGGACACCATCAGCAGAAAAGGCATCCTACAGTATGGGAGAATATATTTGCTAATTATTTATCTGAGAAGGGGTTGTCATCTAAAACATATAAAGAACTCATAAGCCTCAACAACACCCCAAAAAACAAATTACCCAATTAAAAAAATGGGTGGAGGACCTGAAGAGAGACACTTCTCCAAAGAAGAAATACAAATGGCTAACAAGCACATGAGAAGATGCTCTACATCACTAATCATCAGGAAATGCAAATCAAAACCATAATGAGATATCACCTCACACTGGTTAGGATGGCCATAATCCAAAAGATAAGAACCAACAAATGCTGGCAAGGATGTGGAGAAAGGGGAACCCTCCTACACTGTTGGTGGGAATGTAAATTTGTTTAACAATTGTGGAAAGCAATATGGAGGTTCCTCAAAAGTAGAAATAAACAAAAAATAGAAATACCATTTGACCCAGGAATTCCACTTCTAGGAATTTACCCAAAGAAAACAAAATCCCTGATTCAAAAGGGCATATGCACCCCTATGTTTATTGCTGCACTATTTACAATAGCTAAGATATGGAAGCAACCTATATGTCCATCAATAGATGAATGGATAAAGAGGTGATCCATATACACAATGGAATATTATTCAGCCATAAAAAGAAAAATAAATCCTGTCATTTGCAACAACATTCATGGATCTAGAGGGTATTATGCTCAGTGAAATAAGCCAGGTGGAGAAAGACAAATATCAAATGACCTCACTCATTTGTGGAGTATGAAAACAAAGCAAAACAGAAGGAACAAAATAGCAGTAGATTCACAGACATCAAGAAGGGACTAGTGGTTACCAAAGCAGAAGGGGTGGGGTGGTGGGGGTGGGAGGGAATGGAGAAGGGGGATTAAGGGGCACTATGATCCTCGATCACAGTATAGATAGGTCACAGGAATGGTAGTAGAGCATGGAGAATACAATTAATGACTCTGTAACATCTTATTATGTTGATAGTCAGTGACTGCAATGGGGGTAGTGAAGATTTGATAAAATGGGTGAATGTTGAACCACTGTGCTCTGCAGTGTATGTGCAACCATCATAAGATTGTATGTCAATTACATGTGAATAAAAGTTAAAAGTCAAAAAAACAAATAAGTAAACCTTTAGCCTGACCAATCAAGGAAAAAGACTCAAAATCAGAAATGAAAGAGAAGTTACCATAGATACGACAGAAATACAAAATATTATAAGAGACTACTATGAAAAATTATATGCAGTAATTTGGATAATCTAGAGAAAATGGATAAATTCCTAATAACATACAATCTTCCACAATGAATCAGGAAGAAATAGAAAATATGAACAGACCAACTACCAGTAACAAAATTGAATTGGTAATCAAAAAATCTTCTAACAAACAGAAGACCAGAAATGAAGGGCATCTCAGCTGAATTCTAAGAAACATTTTAAGAAGAGCTAACTCCTATCATTCTCAAACTATTCCAAAAAAGTAGAAGAGGAAGGAATGTTCCCATATTCATTTTATGAGTCCAATATTATCCTGATATTAAAACCAGACAAAGATATTACAAAAAAGAAAAAGAAAATTGCAGACCAATATCCCTGATGAACATTGAAGTGAAAATCCTCAACAAGAATGTTAGCAAATCAAATTCAACAATACATTGAAAGGATCATTCACCATATTCAAGCGGGACTTATTTCAGGTATGCAAGGATGGTTCAATATCTAAAAATCAATCAGTGTGATACACATTAACAAAATATATGATAAAAATATTACGACCACCTCAACAGAGGCAGAAAAAGCATTTGACAAAATTCAGCATCCATTAATGATAAAAGCTCTCAACTAAGTGGGTTTAGAGGGAACATGCCACAACATAATAAAGGCTACACATGACAAATGAACAGCTAACATCATACTCAATGGTGAAAAGTTGAAAGTTTTTCTTCTAAGATTAGGAACAAGACAAGGATGCCCATTCTCACCATTTTTATTCAACACATTGTTAGAAGTCCTAGCTGCGGCAGACAAGAAAAAGAAATAAAAGATATCCAAATTGGTAAGGAAGATGTAAAACTGTCACTATTTGCAGATGACATGATACTATACATAGAAAACCCTAAAGACTCTACCAGAAATTACTAGAATAAATGAATTCAATAAAGTTGCAGGATAGAAAATATATAGACATATATTATGTTTCTAGACACTAATAATAAACCAGCAGAAAGAGAAATCAGGAAAATGATACCATTTATAATTCATCAAAAAAAAATACCTAGGAATAAATTTAAGCAAGGACATGAAAGATCTTCATTCTGAAAACTCTAAGACATTGATAAAAGAAATTGAAGATGACACAAATGGAAAGCGAGTCCACGTTAATGAACTGGAAGAATTATTGTTAAAATGTCCATACTATGAAAGCAATCTGCAGATTCAATGCAATCTGTATCAAAATACCAATAGCATTTTTCATAGACCTAGAATAACCTTAAAAGTTGTATGGAACCACAAAAGACACCAAAGAGCCAAATTTTGAGAAAGAAGAACAAAGCTGAAAGTATCACAATCACAGATTTTAAACTATACTATATAAGTAGCTACAATAATCAAAACAGTATGGTAATAGCATAAAAATAGACATATAGATCAATGGAACAGAATAGACAGCCCAGAAATAAACACACATTTATATGGTCAATTAATCATCAACAAAAGAGGCAAAAATACACAATGGGAAACAGAGTCTCTTCAAAAAATGGTGCTGGAAAACTGGACAGCTATATGAAAAAGAACTAAGCCACTTTCATATAGTATACACAAAAAAAACCTAAAAATGGATTAAAGACTTGAATGTAAGATCTGAAAATGCAAACACAGGCAATAAACCCTTGGACATCAGCCTCATCAATATTTTTCTGGATCTGTCTTCCCCAGCAAGAGAAACAAAAGCAAAAATAAATAATTGGTACCCATCTAACTAAAAAGCTTTTACACAGCAAAGAAAACCAACAATGGAATGAAAAGGAAACCCACTGAATGGGAGAAGATATTTGCAAGTGATATATCCATAAAGGGGTTAATACCCAAAATATATAAAGAACTCACAGAACTCAACATCAAAAAACAGCAAACAATCTGATTAAAAAATGGGCAGAGGACCTTAATAGACATTTTCCAAAGAAGACATAAATGGTCAACAGGCACATGAAAAGATGCTTAATATCACTCATCATCAGGGAAATGAAAATCAAAACCAGAATGAGACTGACCTTATACCTGTCAGAACGGCTACTGTAAAAGAGATAAGAAATAAGTGTTGGGGAAAAAAAAGTGTGGAGAAAAGGGAATGCTCATGTACTATTGGTGGGAATGTAAATTGGTACGGCCACTCGGGAAAACAGTACGGAGATCGGAGATTCCTCAAAAAATCAAAAATAGAAATACCATATGAGCCAGTGGTTCCACTTCTCAGTATTCACTGGAAGAAAACAAAAATGCTAATTTGAAAAAACACATTCACCCCTATATTTATGCAGCATTATTTATGATAGCCAAGATATGGAAGTAAACTAAATGTTCACCAGTGATGAATGGATGAAAAACATTTGGTGTGTATACACACACACAATAGAAATAATATTCAGTTGCAAAAAAGAATGGAATTTTGCCATTTGAGACAACATGGATGGACCTGAAGGTATTATGCTAAGTGAAGTTAAGTCACACAGAGGAAGACAAATAAATTATTTAGTCACAGTGATGAAAGTACAGCATAGGTAATACAGTCAGTATATTGTATTTATGTTTGTATGGTGACAGATGGTAACTACATTTATCATGGTAGGAATTTTATAATGCATATAATTATTGAATCACTGTCTTGTATACTTGAAACTAATAATATGGCAGTCAACTATACTTCAATTAAAAAAAATGTTTGGCCCTGCCCATTGGTATTCTAGAGGCAAGATGCACTAACAGTTTATGTCTTTGTTAGGTCTCAGTTTTCATGTGATCAGATCAACTATCCCAAGGTCAACTCTTGGTTAAATTATGTAATTCCCCTATTAATTGATACAACAGAATGTATCTCAGAAACTTGCCAAGGAGTATAACACCTTGTCCTCAGTGTTACTCAGTAAGTAACACAAGTTCAGTTTTAAGAAGCTATATTTCTGAGGAATGTACAATAGACTATTTCTTGTAGATATTCTAAAATCTAGCCCTGTATTGTCAAAATAACACTTGTGTAATGAACCATATTGTCCTCTGTAAAACTTGCTTTTAAATTTAGTCCCCAACTTTACTATATTAGATACCCACACTGAAGAAAATTAATTTGGATTGTATACATTAAATGCTCGATCTGTTTTTAGTGTTTGAACTCTTTTCTACATAACAGCCAAGGCTGAGAAAAAGACAAAACCCTCAGGTACTTATACTATAACCAAAGTATTCATAAAAGAAAAATTTAAACTAAAATTTTCTGTTTTTTTTCAGTGATGTAGGAAAAGAAAATAAAAAGGTGTGATTAAGTGTTATTTTAACTAAGATGTATAGTTTATATCTTTAAGCTGTAATACTTAAGGGAAAATAAAGCCTCAAAGACTGGCTAAATAAGCATCATTACTCTGAAAAAATACTTAAATACTTGGTGCTTTGGACAAACTGAATATTGTCCTTTTAATGTCAGTCCATCCTGAATGTTATCACTCCAAACTTTCCTTAAGCAATAACCTTCATATGGTGCTGTGCTAAAATACAATTTAAAAAAAAATGCAAGGGAGCCCAAGCAATTAGAAATAAGAAGCTGTTTTAAGACTTCTAAAAGCATAAGCAGATTCTGGGCATAATATAACAATGTTCTGGGATCTGTGCTGGAAAATCTTATATATCTGAGCTTAACTTGCAATAAAGTGTCTTTGGAAACATTACTAAACCTTTGGATGACGAGAGTCAAGTGTTTTAAAAGGCTGTAATTGTTAAAGGACAATGAATTCTTATAAAGCATTCCCATTCTACACAATGATGTTACAGCAACCGGATAGATACAAGGTGCAGAACAGAAAACAAGTAACAAAACGATCTTTTCCATCAGTTGCTGAGAAAGGAAAACACAAATATTAATATTTTATTACCTTTAAAGGAGCTTCATGGAACATTAAGAGTAACAAAAGAATCCTTCTCCCATGCACCATTCCATTGCTACCTACGTCCAGTGTGCTAGGCACCGGGGATACAATGGTGGGCAGAAGCAGGCACAGTCCTGCTCACGTGGAACTTGAGCAAAATGACCACACTAATGAAGGTTATATACAAACTGGGAGTTGAGTCTTAACTGTTAAGTCTTTTGTCCTTCTCACCAAAACAACTCAGGACACAACTCTAGGTAGAAAAATACTATACCTAAAACAACTTAGAATCCAAAATATATCTTCAGAGAGATTTCTTTTTGTTTTTAAATAACAATTTCACCCCACCACATCATAAATGCAGATTAATTTCCACCATGGAATACTTTAACACATCTTACTAAAATTAGGAATTTAATACTTCAGTGTAAAATCAGTATCTTACTATTGAATTCTTGTTTTAAAAGGGGCTTTTTGAGATAAATAACACTTTTTTTCTAAGTGGCTAAATTTTCTCGGAAGAGGTGAGGCTATTAAATCACATAAATCAATGTTCTGGGTTTATTTTTTTGAAGGTTACTGCAAAACTAACAAGCAACTGCAAATGCATGGAGGTAAAAACCTTTCTGTTTTTCTCATGGGTATAATTTCAAAACATTTCAAAACATTCTGATGATAGCTATTGGCTGTAAAACCTGCATACAACATTTGGCATATTTCAACAAAGCTTAATAATTAATGAACATCCTATGTCATTAATTTATTATAAATCAAAGCTGCTTCAGAATTTTCAAGTGTACTGCTTAAGATTCTACCAAAAGGTAATTAGCTGATGGTGACAGTCCTAAAATTTCATGATTTGCATATGTCATAATGTTTTTGGAAATACACAGTGAATGTTCAAGGAATAAGTTTATGGATCCTATGAGCAGTCAGACCATGTAATTACTTCCCATAATTGGTGAGAGGCTCTTCCTGCAAATAGATGTTGGATAAAGAGACTTCCTTCCATTAGCCACAAATAGGAGAAAAATTTTATGTTGTGATTATTTTAGCCATCAGGATTCTTACCTCCTCCTTCCTATTGTTTAAATTCTGGTGAATTAATTGTGGTTTTTTTTATTCCTTATATCCACAAAGAGTACTTGGTCAAAAATTTTGACTGAATGTGGTAAAATAACGTGAGCTTTTTTTTTAAAGGCAACTGAGTGAAGAAATAGCTTCACAGCAGTCAGCCCAAACCATTTATTATTGGGACTTAAATCAACAAAACAGACCACCGAATTAAGTGTTTGCTGAGAGAAATTAATGGGTCTTGTTTCCAATGTGTTTTTTGGTTTTGTTTACGTGTGTTTGCATGTATTTTCTTCTTTTAAGGTTTTTGTTTTTTAGTTTTGAAACTATGGAAAAGATCAACAAAATTGTTAATTTTCAAATGCTTTTGCTCCATAAGTTATGAGTCAGCCTCTTGGCCCCTCCCTATCTACCCAGGCACCTGGACTTCCTAGGCTCTTCCCAAACTGCTAAGCGCTGCAACAAGATTTACCTAGTGGGTCTACTTAGTGCTAACTGAACCACAAATGCTGAGCCACACCCCAGTCATCAGAATCCATTCATCATTTGACACAATAGGCCCACTGGCATTCAAATGCTCATTTGGATTTGGGGGTGAATAGCTCAAGAGGATTCAACCCCATGGAAATCATCTATTTGCAATTACCCCTGAGATGTTAAATTCAGCTGGGCTGGGGGATACCTGTAGACAAGCAGCTGCTTCAGTTTATGCTACCTGTTAAAACCATAGCACACAGTCATGACTATTGGAACTAGCTTCACTCATGGCTAGAACTATCCCTTCCTGGATCCTTAGGTCAGACAATTCCTCATTTTTCATCTAGTATGTATCCTGTAGAGGAATATTAGACATGTGTAGCACTGAGAATATGAGAAGCAGGAGGCTCTAAGAAGCAAGGTGGCAGGATCAAAACAGGGTCACGGTATACTGACACATTGGCATAATTCTAGGAAAGGAATTTTGCAATATTTGTCTGCTGCCATTAAAAAGTCCACAATTGTTGACTTCACAATTCCACTTCTGAGACTCTACCTTAAGGAAATAATCTAAAATACAGAAAGAGCCTTATACCTAAAGGTGTCCATTAGAGTACTGTGAAGGGAATCAGCATACGCCACTCTAAAAGATGCTACTGTGGTCTTCAATATGATTTTGAGCTGAAGGTAACTGAGAATCAACAGATGCAGGAAGAATTCTCTGCCCATCCCCACACTCCATCCCCTAAAATCAGGGCATACATTTCCCCTGTGACAGGATCCCCTACTCCTGTACCAGAAAGAGGAAAGAGATTCTTATCCCCAGAGATGGTCAGAACTGAGATGAGTTTGGGTAAACAGACCTTACTACATTAACTCTTTCCTTCCTTCCGTTCTCTTTCTATATTTCTTAGTCACTTTCCCACAATTTATGGTCCCCTGAAACCCCAACTCCCTTTCCTTTGTTAAAATGGTATGTAAGACCCTCCTTCAGTTTAAAACTCACTTCAAGTTTCACTTTTTCTGCGAACTCCTGGGCATGTAAAAATTAAAATTTTGTGCTTTTCTCTTGTTAATGGGTCATTAGTGTAATTCACAGGCCCCCAAAGACTTAACCTAAGAAAGTAAAGTAAAAGTTTTCCCTCCCCAACAACCACTTACAACTGTAAAAAATCAAAAGCAACAATAGTCAAAGGGGGAATATTCCTGCTATGATTATCTAACCAGTAAAAATAAAAGTACTGAAAGTACTGAAAGTAAGGCAGTATCAGGCACAGCTGCTCATAAGACAACCCTTAATAAAAATAATTACTTAGATTCACATTGATGTTGAAAGGGAATACAGAAAAATTTCCTAACATTGCCTTAATGTGACAGGATTATGGGTGATTTTTCTTTTCCATTTTTGCCAGGTTTCTGTAGTGCTATGGTACACTTTGGTAACTTAAAATTTGGTAACAAAAAAAATTAAGAAGCATGTTTATAAAAAGGTGATGGAAAAATAAACATATTTTTGTCACTAGTAATTAGTTTATGTCCCTAATTCTTCTCTAAAGAAACCATTTACATATCACAGAAAGCAAAAGGAAATAAATCATGCTGCTGTTCATTTGCTATGATTGTCAGATTGCTTCTCTGTGGAAACAGTCTTCTGTCACATCCCCACCTCTCAATACAAATAAGTTTATAACTTCCTGGGTTGTGACCTGTAGGAGTCGGCCTCGTCTGCCATCATGGGACCATTTAGCTCATCTGTTGCTGTGAGGCAGCTGTGGAATTTCTGTTTTACTTGCAGTCATGACATACACACCACACCAAAGCAAAATCCAAGATCCATGCCAGGATTAAAAAAAATAAAATAAAACAAATTATTTTTAGGCCTATCGCATAGTTAAATAGCTCTTGAAGAACACAGCTTTCCTTTAGATCTGGTGAAACACATAATTTCTATTTCATACATTCTAAGTGTGTACAGTTCTTAGGTTCCCGTAACAGGATTTCAGTCAACTCAGTTGCTATTGGTTACGGGTGGCATAGTTTATAGGAAAAATCTAAAACACTATACAAAATTGACATCACTGAGAGCTATGGTGGTACAAGGGCCCCATCTTATTCCTAAAGAATATTTTTTTAAATGCATAAATATTTAAGAATATACTTAAGAATATTTCAGAAATACGCTAACCTCCAGGTATTTGATAACTAATAAAACTCTCACGTAAATACAAATATAAATTCATGAATGTAAATGGCTTTCACCTAGTTCTTGATTGTTTCTTTAATTCAACTAAAATTCCTGAAGCACTTGTTTTATTTTTCACCTAGACCATGACTGTCACCTAGCATTGACAGCATACTGTTATAAAAACATCATACTTAAATGCTTGTGTATTTACATTATATATTTTGATTATCAGAAGTAAAATACAAAATTCAAATAATCAAAGCAAGAATTCTTAATAAAATGTATAAAAATGTTAATCTTTGACTCAGTACTTTGTAACTGCTGTGTTGCAGAACAACAAAAACTTTGCATTGTTAATATTAAGTGGGAAGCTTAAATATTAACTTTTACCTTCTTGGTCATTCATCACATGTTACTTGGTATTCAGGAAATGTTATTTTATTATGTCTGTGATAAGATACTAAGAATACATTCATATAACCTAACAGATTATGATCCAGAAATGGATCATTACCTTTTTTAATAGAATAGGGCTTGTAGAAAAGTACCTCCTAAATAAGAATCATTCTCATGTATTAAAAACTTAAGTTTTTTAATTGGGTGATAGTTCAATAAAAATTCATTTCTTCACATCACCATGTTTATGTACTGCTAAGAAAAATTATATTGTCAAGACAGTAACACCAAGGCTCGCAATCCAGTAATAAAATTTTTCAGAGACTATTCACCAAACAATGACTCAGGGAATTGCTCTCAGAAAGGACTGCTGACTTTTAGTATGTGATTTGCATCTCTGACTATAAGTCTTGATCTTGGAATTTAATCTTAGAACTTAAACATCTTTATGTGTGATAGTATGCATTACTACCTTGATGTCCTCCTTGGGTTAAAATTTTTCCCTGTTCTTTCATTTTATTTCATTTGTAGAGTATATCCAGCAGATTTTTATCTTTAAACTTGAGCAACTCTGGCTGGACAGCCCAGAAGATTCCCAGCAACACCCATTTCCTAGAAAGAGAATGTTTCATTTCTGTCCTTAATCTGTTCCTGCTCATGCTCTTTCCTACCTGTGTGTTTTGCTATGGAGGGGCAAGTTAAACTCCATTTAACCTGACATACTTTGAGATCTCAGGAGCTTTAGGTGAGTGAATGGTGGTATTTGAAAGCTTTGGTAGTATTGATGCTTATTTCCAAGACCACCTAATCTAAATATCATCAGGCTTACAAAAGTAAAAGTTAGGGAAAATCAGAGAATCATTTTCTCTGGGGAAATTCTACCAGATTTTTATATAGAGTTATAGTGGATTATTAATATATTTTAAAAGTTTGGTATCATTTCATTTACAAGGCAAATCATATATCCAATGATATTTATACGGAATTAAGATAATAGTCACAAATACAATTGCCATTTATTGAACATCTATTATGTTCCAAACTGTACTGGATGCTGAAAGCACTTTGTCTCATTCAATTTATTCCTCACAGTAAGTCTGCATTTAGTTAATACTTTCCTTACTGTACAGACACAAAAGTTAAGGCTCAAAAATGTTAAGAAATTTGTCTAATGTAAATGGTTAAATCATGAATGAAATCTACCTCAATTTGACTTTAAAACCTAGTATCTTAGTCACTATGCTACATGCAGTGTTTTCTAAAATTTTCCCCAAAATATGGCATTAAAAACTGTACCTTGGTCTTTTTACTGTTTTGGTGTGTTGGCCTCCCAATGATATTTTGGCAAATATGTAATATTTATAAAGTCAAGAAGCATTTACATTCTCACCTAAGGGAAGAATTTGCATTGTTTTTCAGTATATATTCAAGTAACACTATAGTTTGCTTTATGGATTTTAAATCACCACCTTGTGTATAAACTCATTTGTCCATCTTAACTGGATTGCAGTAGGTATGATTGCTGCCATTTGATAAGGGAGGTGACTAAGGCTCCGGTTAAATGGGATTTGCCTGTGGTCATACAGACAGGATTAGAACCAGTGCTGAACTCTGGTCTTTTGGCTCTAAAGTACAACATTCTGTCTTGAGAGAAATACAGAGTCAGTGTAGCTTTGAGAATAGCTAGTGTTTTGCGAGAGCCTTGTGTAATAAAAAATATACTAACATAAAGTTCCTGGTAAAGGAACTGGAGTCTGCCAGGCTGTGTGACCTTAGCTGAACGTGTGGAAGAGACTGCCCCTCCTGAGCACAGCACCAATGTAGTCCATGTCTCAGAGGATGAGTGATCTTATTTGGCCTGTGATGTGGTATTTTATCACAGGATTTTTTTTCTAGGGTTAATTCAGCTATTTTTCACAAAAGAAGTAAGCTTTTGGGTTTTCTGTTGTGGCTGGCACATGGTTAATCATCTGTAATGAAAGATAGCTAACATTTCCTGCTGACATTTTTTTCTTCTTCCAAAACTTGGAACAAACCACTAGTGCTTTGTCAACCCAGAAATAATTAGCTTGCTCTAGTGCAGTGAGACTCCTGATTTTATATAAAACTGTATCTTGTTATTTTGTGTATTTTATAAAGAGAGTAAGTGTAGCCTTTCCTACTTTGTTGCCTTTTTGAAGACTATGGATTCATTAATTCAATAAATTGATCAGGTGCCTACTGCTGGCCAGGCACTGCTGTCGGTGCTTGGGAAACAGCAGTGAACAAAACAGACCGAATTCTCTGCCCTCACCCAGGATACATTCAAGTGGGGAAAACCAGACAATGAACATCATTGCATCAGCTAGTGCTGAGCACTAAGGTGAGACTAAGCCAAATAATCAGAGAGCAGTTCTTATCTAGAGGGGGTCACTCCTACACTACTCCAGTTAGTCCGGAGCAGATGGGTGATGTAAACAGGTCCGGCTTCCACAGCTGAACAGACTTCCACGGATGAGCAGGTGCCATGTACAGAGTATAGAGCACAGCTCCCCCTTCATCTTCACCCAGAATAAAGTTACAGCTATTACACTGAAATTTTAGTTTACGGAAACATGAAGTTTGTATGTTTTCTACTTTTGTAAGGTCTACTCAACACTAAAGTAAAAGATGGAAAGTGGAAAGTTTAAGACCAAAATCCAGTGTCTTAGAAAAATTAAGTGTTTTTAAATCACTTGTCTAGGATTTTTTGGACCAATTATCTAGATTTTTTGGCAACCCCCCTCCCATTTAGAATTTATTGGTTATTTATCCCATTTTCTTACTGAGCAACCTATATTTGATTCAAACAGCCTTATTTTGTCATAATAAAATAGTCCATTATGAAACACAGTGATTATGAACCAACTATGTCTCATCCTAATACTTGAATACTGTGTGGACATATGCTTTCTGCATAGAAATATATCTCTATAAAATAACTCATTAAGTACAAAAAGAATGTGAAAGTGAGCTAGCTGAACAAATAGGTATAAGAATGATGCCAATTTTTTTTCTAGATAACAGGGCTAATATTGAGGCATTTTACCTTTTCTTTAATGTATATGGAACCCTGCATATTAGAGGTTATCCCCATTATATATAGTAATGATACTAACACACTTAGAGAACAAATAACTTGTCTGAAGTCACAGAACTATTCTCAGACCTGAAAGGATAACTCAGATCCAACTCCAAAGACGTTTCTAACATGCCACTTGGACTCCATATTTTGTAATCATAAAATACCAAAAGCAAACAACTTAACTGTACCATAATCCATCTATTATGTTTACTGGATACTGATACTATATATATATAAGCATATATTTCCTAGATCAGATGTGCTTTTATTATAAAATTTTCAAATATTACTTATGGAAATGAAGATGTATAATATTTTTAAAGGGCAAATAATTTAGTGAGCATAGCACCTTTATTACTTTTAAAACTTAAAACTTGATGAAATATACACATAAATAAACTTCTAGAGAAGAAAAAAAGGTGATAAAAATAACTCTCTAGAAATCTTCTGCATCTGTGGATGTTTTAATGCCCTTGTCTAGCTTGGATTAACACATAGTCTACAGGCACATACCTGATCATCTACAATTGCTCTCTTACAACACTATAAACTATGTTTTCTACCTTTATCTTGCATCTACTTACCACTTCAGCATTTTATTAAAAATAAAAATAATAATAATAATAAAGGGAGAAATGTGGGATCCACATATAAATCAAGTATAAAAATCAAACGAATATTCATATTTGACCTGATCGTTTATAGTTCATAATGCGTGATCAAAACCGAAAGTTTCTGTGATGAATGCCCTTGCACTGTTCACCATGTAAGAACTTATTCACTATGTAAGAATTTGTTCACCATGTAAGAACTTGTTCGTTATGCTTCAGAAGATTAGAGACTGACAAGAATTAGGCTTGAGATGGATTAATGATTGTGCATTGAGCATTGACTCCCCTATACAGAATTTTATTGTTGTTAACAACCATTTGATCAATAAATATGAGAGATGCCCTCTCAAAAAAAAAAAAAAAGAAAGAAAAAATATAAAGAAAAAGGGAAGGAAAAAAAAAATAATAACTCTCCAGTACATAAGATTCCAATACTTGTAAAGCCCATATGTGATTCCCTGTTTACACACCATGAAAAGGAAAGCATTCCTGTGAGAAAAAATGTGAGAGGAAAAGGCAGGCAATGTTTCTGATTTAAAAATAAAAAACAAACCTAAACAAAAACCCAAGAGGCAGGCAAGACAAGTATGACCTTTTTTTAATCAGCAAAAAATAGCACTTCCCAAATATATCCACCTAAATAGAAAAGCAATCACTTATTAAAATCCTCTTGGTCTGATCCAGATAAAAATATTATGAACCTTAAGAAACCATCAATAGATTACGCTCTAAAATTTTCTGTAGCCAACAGCACCAGTGTTTGTGTAGCTCGCTACTGCCTAGATCCATCCCTTTCTTTAAGGAGACCCTCGGAGTTGTCAGGGTTCTCAATTTGGTTTTTGCCAAAAGAATAAAAGGAGGAAGATAGAAAATGGAGACAGCAATGGTTTGCCTTTGATTTTCACAGATGTTAACACATGGCTTCAGGACAATGAAGACAGCACAAATCCACCATCTACAGAACAGTACAAAGATTGTTTCTTTTAATTAAAGCTCCTACTCCTTTTTCTAAGAACATTAAAACCAACAAGTTTGCATTTCAAACAAAATGATCTATGAAAAGATTTCCTGCTTTGTACTTTTCACCTGTTGTATTAATTTGTCAAACCTGGTTTAAAGATTGCCTGATCCCTGTATTGCCTTATTAAGTTTTGAAACACATGGTGCTCCATGAACTTACAGTCCAGCTTAGTGTCTTCCATCCTAAAATTCTTCTTTCTTGAATATGCTGCAACATATCTGCATGTCTCTCTCTCTTCTTGCTTTGCACCAAACAATCAAGGAAGAGGCCTTTGAACCATCCTGAGTATTCTCTCTCACCCAGCTTGAGGTATACTCAGGAGCAAGGCAAAATGGTGATGAGACACACAATCCTACAGCCACTGTTTTTAAACAGTAACCTTGTTCACTGAACCAAGTAAAAACTGAGAAAAGCTTCTGTTCAAAAGAGCCAGTGAAGCTCAAATGGGTGTGGGCTGTGAGTAGGGGAGGCCTTTCCTGGTTAAGAAATGGTTGCTAAAACATCAGTTTGATCTCCGGGATTCAAACTCAGCTGGAGCCCCAAACAGGATGTGCATGAAACACATTAAAAACTTCATTGTTTACCAAAATCATCTAAATGTTATTTACTATTTTCCTGGACTCTCCTGCCTTTTGGTTTCCTGATGTATTAAAAATGACATTCAAAACCTTAAAGATTATGGCTGATTTGTTTCTCATACCAAAATCATCTGACAAAAAGGATCATTTAGAATCAGTCAAGCAGACAGACCTCTGTTCTTCCCCCACCGCCCCTAAGAACAGACGTGGAGCTGTTGAACAACTGCGTGATACGAAATTTCACCTCCCTTCAGAAGGTCCAAAGACTGAGCTGCCTTAGCAAATTCTGAAAAATTCTGAAGGTCTTCAGAGAGGAAAAATCAATGAATATAAACACTAAATATTTAGAAATTGTTTCTAGATAAATTAACCATAGGTCCTCAAAATGTATGTATCTTTTTTTTTTTTTTAGCCAGTGATCAATTGCATTGCAAACTTTGAACTTCCCACTTCTATTACAATTTTCCCTTAGGCTAGTCTTGTCTAGGGGCACAGTGAGGAAACAGGAAAAAGGATCGTGCCAAGTCCTTGCTGGGCCTTTATACAATTTAAACACATGTGCCAAGGGGGCCAGAACACTTTGATTAAAGACAATTAATGAGTTTGGATGAGCAATGGGCCCAATTTGGAAAAGGAAATACAATGTTTAGAAGAAAATCAAACCTTTCAAGCCTGAGTGGTAGGACTTGACTGTGTAACGAAACTGGACACACAGGATTTCTAAGATATATGAGGGTCAAGCACCACTTGGCCGTGAACCTTTTTAATGCCCTCGGAACTAAAGACTACTTAGCAGGAGCCAGTGGATGCCAGCTGCAGTCCAGCACTACCCCCAAAACCCCAGGGAGCCAGGATCACAGCCACCCAAGTACCATCATTCACCCCAACTAGTTGCTTTAACATTTTCAAAAGTAGCCTGTGTAAGTACAGACAACACCTCCAGCCCAGGGTTGGCAGTGCTGACATTCTGGATGGGACCACTCTTGGTTGTGAGACAGGGCTGGCCCGTGCATGGCAGGGAGTTTAGCAGCATCGCTGGCCTCCACCTGCTATGTGCTAACAGCACCACCACCACGCACACCCCTCCCCACAGCTGAGACCATTAAAAAACGTCTTCAAACGTTACCAAATGTCCCTCTTAGGTGAGGGGTAAAATCATCCCCAGTTAAAAGAAAAATCGCAGCTCTAGTCGCTCCAATCATAGTGACCTTTTCCTCTTGCCTCCCCTCCAAGCAGGCTCCTGTGGTAGGGAAGCTAGACAGCCCGCAGCTTCTTGGCATGGGGGAAACCCAGATGCAGTGCTTCCAGCTGTTGCACTGCTCTACTGTCTCTTTCCAATAGATCCTAAAGCTGTTAGAGGGATGTGAGACCCACTCTAAGGAAGGGCAGGTCTGTGTTTGCCATGCTGGGACTGGAGGTCATAAACTATGTCTTATGTGTTTTTCTGTGCTCATGTTTGATACAATGGCTCAGGTGTGGTTAACATTTAAATATTGCCTAAATGTCTCAAGAAGTGGAAGATTGTTCCAATTCTGCCCGATTGGTGCAACCAGATTCACAAGGAGGTGTAAGCACTAACCAAGGGAATATGCTGGCTGGTAATTTCAGGAATTTTTGATGCATGTTATTAAAATATCAACTTACTCTTATAAACCCTGTATTCAGTAGGGCTCCATAAATATTAGGACTGATGCCTTAAATTATCTGACAGCTCCTTTATACAGAACAAAAAGAATGACCAAGAATTTATCAAGCAAACAAAAAACGAAATCTATTAGCAAACCAAAGAAAAACTCTTTTATTCCTTCCCTCAGGATCTATTATTTGTATTTCAGATTCAACTGTAACTAGCTCAGTTCTTCACTTCTGCATTCATCAAAGATTAGAAGCACCCAGTTTTGAGGAGGCAGAAAGTTGTTATGAGAATCTCCTAACTGGTCTATAGTCGTTCAAGTCTCCAAGAAACAGTCATCAGCACAGTTCTGAGACTAATGTTTCTGGAATGCAAGTCCGATCATTAACTTCTCTGAATGCCTCAGCTTTCCTTGGGAGAAACTCCAGCTCCGTAGCATGCAACACCTGCTCTCCATGACCTTGCAGCTGCTCTCCGCACCACACTGGACCAGCACCCCTGGGCCTGGCTACTTCACATTCTCTTGCACACACTGGATCCGGCAGCATTTCCCTGCACTCAATTCTCTCCTCCCCATCAGTGCTGAACACGCTGCCCTGCTTCTTCTTCCTTCTTCCAGCTACTTTCCAGAAGCCTTTTGTGTCCATGCTTCCCATCAGTTGCTCGGACGCCTGCAGAGCGCCTACACTGCTATCACATTCATCCTTCCTTCTGCCCTGGGATCAGCTGTGTGCATACCTGAGATCTATTGATGGGGAAGAAAAATCTGCCTTCTGAAGCATAGATGCCTTCTCCCATGCCACAGGAAATAACAACAATAGCTTAAACGTGTTGCTTACTTTGTGTCAGCCATTCTGAGTGCCTTCCACATATGAACTGGTCTCATCTCACAACAACCCTATTACCATGCCAATTTTACAGATGAGGAAACTCAGACATACAGGGTAGAACTTGTTGAAGCTAGACTCTGAACCCCTACGCCATGCTCTCCTGCAGCATCTTCCCCTAACCGGGTGACTTCTCATTTCTGAGCACCCAGGACAGGAGGCCAGTGTCGCCTGCTGATGGGAAATGATTGGTACCACACGGAGAGAAGACAGGCAGGGAGAGACAGGAGGTGACATTGTGTGGAGACAGTGTGCCACTCTTCCCTGAGGAACAACGGTTCGTAACTAAATGGGAGTGCATTCATCCAGAAAAACAGCTGAATGCTAACAAGAGAGGAAAGAGAATAAAGGGTTTTATATGTGACAAGTGACCCAAGCAGATTTCTATTACGCAGTGCACGGAGCGGTGGGTACCATTAATGGTGTATCATCTTAAACCGTTGAGGCACAGCAACTACCTTAGGAGGAGACACAGTTCCAACTACACACACCACTGTTAATTTTTCAAGATTAGGGACTCAGTTTTCAGTCCATTTTTGGTTTCATTTTCAATACAGAGCAAAACTATCAATCCAGGATACTGGCAGATGGATAAAGGGCAGAAACGATACTTTATAATTCAGACTTAAGGGAATGGAAATCATTCTTAAAATACGGTAAGTTTTAAAAGTAGTAAATATAAAAATCCTGGGAGATTAAGAGGAAATAAGAATTTGTTTATTAACTTTATATTACATAATAATCCTTAACAAATTTAACACATGGTAAGTATTTTGTATTGGGAGCTGGCGAACTGTAAACTTGACAACAGAGCTGTTTTGGGAGAACACCGAGGAATCCACTTTCTTCCCTTTAGTATATGTTCATTTCTGGCCACTGACCACCTGCTTTCTCCAGAGGCCTCCTAGAGCTGCTCTGCGGTGCTAACGGGGAGGATTCATCAGCTTGCTGCTCCCATCTGAGTCCCCACTGTTACTCGTAAAACTGCCAGGTGCCTTGTTTTGACATGACAACAAGTGGGAGAAGTTCAGATCCTTTAGTATCTTCCCTCATCAAATGTGCTAATTTGTCACCCTGCTGCTTTGTTCTTTTTTCTTTCCTATTTTTCCTTAACTTTTGGCTACTAATGGAGAAACCAGTTCTTAAAAAAAACAGGAACTTGTGATGACTGCCCTTGTACTGTTCACCATGTAAGAACTTATTCACCATGTAAGAATTCATTCACCATGTAAGAACTTGTTCGTTATGCTTCAGAAGATTGGAGACTGACGAGAATTAGGCTTGAGATGGATTAATGATTGTGCATTGAGCATTGACTCCCCTATACAGAATTTTATTGTTGTTAACAACCATTTGATCAATAAATATGAGAGATGCCCTCTCAAAAACAAAAAACAAAAAACAGGAACTTGTAAACTGCAGCAAGAATTCTATGAAATTATGAGGTATCTTGTAGTGTTTCTGCTGGTTTTTATCTTGATTCTACAGAAAACTGTGTGCTCTAGCACTGTTTTGTACTCCTTAGAAAACATCAGGGGGAGGGGTGTGTAAAAATGAATATATAAATGAACATATAAATATATGGATGAAGACTTGGTTGTTCTATCAAATAACTGAAAGAACATGGATAGGGGTAAGCCCTCAGATGAAAAAAGATGAGGCATTTATAATGTATTCTCTTTATTTATAAGAATTTAAAAGGTTTTCCTTCATATTTTCCAATCTTTCATACAAAAAGAATCACATACTAGATGTGATTATCACAATTATCAAATGGTGCAGCTTAAACTCTTCGTGTTTGGTAGAATTTAGTGTTTAACATAAAACCCTGGGGCCATGGCAATTGCTATTTTATGAGGCATATGCTGAGAGAGAGATTTTGCTTCTGTTTTATTTATAGTTATGGAAAAGTAAAAGCAGAGGTTCATTTTATAAAGGAACTTGTGCTTTTTTGCTGAAATTCTTAAAAGCTGAAAAACACATAGATATGGTGTACATTATTTCAAAAGACCCATTCAGATGATCTGCTGCAAATTGGTTTGGGGTGTTACTTGAAGACATCTGAACTGCTTCCAATCTCAGTGGCAAATTGCTTCTGGTCTCAATGTCCGTCTAGGTATATGGCAGATATCCCTTTCTCCAGACCCCTTCTCTTAATCTTAATTCTTTATCTTTCCATTTCCTCTGAGTTCAAAAAGTAGTGAGTGTAGCTTTGGGAAGGTATTTATTTCCAACTCTTGCAATGTATCCAGCCCTCTGTTTTATTTTCCTTTCTAATAGTTATTCTGTTTCCATTTTCCTTGAGATAGTCCCAGAGGCCACAATCTTAAAGACGCTGGGAAAGGAAGACACTGCCTTTTCAGCTTTCATTTTATAGCACCTTGGACAGTGACAAAAGGTACACGTGCTGATTGACAAATCAGTTAAAAATATACTCCATACAAGGCCATTTTCTTTAGAGGAGTAAGTACAACATGCTTGTCTGTTTCTCAAAATCCACATTTACATTGCCCTGGAATTTCCATGTTGATCTCAAACTGCAGAACTTATTTGCCTTCATGTCTACACTTCACAGGTATGACCAAAACTACACTTTTTACAAAACAAATAAAAAGTCATTTTTATTTTATAGTGATACCTTTTCACTATGCCCATCATCAAACGTTGTCAATCTTCTTCAAACCCCACTACAGGCATACCACCAGCTATAACCAGCTTTCCTGTGGCACCTCTTGTAAGGCACGCATGGGATAATTATAGCAAAGTTATTAAAATTTTTTATGCTTGAAGCAACAGTTTGCACTAAACATTTCAGCAAAGTCAAGTTGCCCAGTCTGGATTACTGGGGCTGAAACTGCTAGAAAGGGTCAATTGCTTCTTTCAAGGAAAAGATTTTTTGCCAAAATACTCTCTCCAAGCATTTTTTAATGACTTCTCAAAGGTTTATGTCTACTTTCACATTAGAAATTTGTTAACTAAATATTATTTGAACTCTTCACCTCTTGTCAGTTCCTGTAAGTTAATTACAATGTATTTCAGAGGGGATTTCACTGACATGGAATATTAATGGGAGAGAGTGACAGCTGGAGTCCTGAGCTAGATCAGAAATTAAAATAAGGAACCTGACCTAGTTTCAAAAAGGATGTTGTTTATTTCCTCAAACCAAACCAATGCAATCTTCCAGGTATTTGCTTTCAGAATCTAGGACTCAAATGCCTAGTTTGCTGCAGGGAACTAAAATGTATTGTCCAAATAAACACGTTTTGATGTTTCTGTTTTTGTATATCCCAGGCTATGAACAGTCACTCTTTACTCCCCTACGTACTGGCCCTAAGACATTACACTGTCCACAGCAAATAACAGCCAGTGATGCCATTATGAAGCTGGAGAGTGGAGGGAAGTAAAAATGTCAAATGTAATATATCCAAAATACAAATTCTTACCTTATAACCTAATTTATAGGCATGACCAGATTATAAGCAATTTATGGCACTGTGGCAAATCACTAGGAAGTGAGAGCATTTAGTACTGTAAGGTTTTCTCCTATTAAGCAGAATAAGACTTAGCAGCCTACTTGACATTGTACACACAGCCTAGGCTCAGACCAGCATCAGCGCTTTGTTTCCACTTACCGCTTCTGAACTGGTCTCGCTGCTGCCAGTCTTTCCTCTCCAATTCCTATGATCTGTGAGATTAGCTGCATTAAAAACCAGTTCCGATCACTCATCAGTCCCTTACTGAAACACCTGTGACATCTCCCAATGAGTTTCCACCTACTTTTTGAGAATTATATCCCAGCACTCTCCCAGACAGCTCAAGTTTTTAAAGAATGGATGCATTTGCCATTCCTTTAACATGCCTGGTGATTTCCTTCCCTTTCCTTGTTTCTGTCCTTCCTGTTACTCCCATTCTTCCTTCCACATGGAATGTCTCTTCAATCATCTTGGCCAAATCTTCCAGACACTTCAAGAGCCAAGGCAAATGCTTTCACCCTCTATAAAGTCTACCCTGAATCTCCCAAACGGGAGTGCTTATCTTCTTTCTAAACACAAACACATTGATTACAGTTCTCCATCAGCATTTCCATAGGAAGGGAGAGCTATCAGACTCTTCTGTCTATATCCTGAAAGGCTCTGAGTATAATTGAAGCTCAACAAACACACTAAATTGCAATGAACTAGTCTTACATATATGGGTAATTTTTTTTAGCAGTATTCAGGTACATATTTCAAAGTATAATAAATTAGACAGTATATCTCAAGTGTAGAAAATATAAGTACAACACCTTTAAAATAAGCTGCAGTCTCAACATTCAGACATAACCACTAAATATTTTAGTATCAGTTTTTGTAGGTTTGTTTTGAAGTATATATGTCTACCTGATAATAACAAACAGCATCTACATTAATACTATTTGGGAACATTTTATATTCTGGACATCTTCCTACACTAATAACTATGTTTCTAAAACACCTTTATTAATGACTATACAATAGTGAATTGAAACAGCATAATTTATACAGAAGATTCCTAAACTTCTGTTTCCAATTTCTCTGTTATTATAAACAAGGTACAGAGTTACACAAATGTTATCAATGCCTGAAGGATAAATTCCTAGAGTGGAATTATTAAATCTTTGGTTGGGAACATTTGAAAATATTTTTAAGTTTTTAAAGGATATATTTCTCCAAAGAGAGACCTTTTCACTGTAACCTCTCAGAGAGCAGCAATTCATTCACTAATCAGTTATCTATCAGTAACTGTTGTGGGCCAGGCACTGTTCTGCAAGACTTTTCCGTCCAATGGGTGTAGATGGACAATATATAAAAGAATAGATTGGTAAGTAAGATCAGGGTTATGAAGAAAACATACTGAGGGTGGAGGTAAGAGATGTTAGATTGTGGGGAGTGGCCAGGAAAGGCCTTTCTGAGGAAGCAGCAGTGCAGGTGAAGAAGAATCTACTCATTCCAAAAGCCAAGTAAAGAGTAAATCAGTAAGTAAGTGCAAAGGCACTGAGGCCAGAGAGAGGAATGAGTATTAAAAGAATGAAAAGTCAACTGAGTTAAAATTTGGTAAGAAAGAAGAAAAGCAGGAAATTGTTGTCTATAATAAGGATTTTATCTACAGTCAATGGAAAGACATTGGCGAGCGAAAAGTTTTAAGTAGAGGAATGCCAGGATCTGATCCATAATTTAAACATGGCAGCCGTACTGCTATATAGAGACTGGTTGGGGAGTCATGGGCACATGGAAAGACCAGTGTAGAAGCCGTCACTATTGTTATTATATGGGGAGAGCAAATGTGGTTTGGACCAGGAATGGTGGTAGAGACAGACATAAGGAGATGCATGGGATATATTTTGAAGGTAGTGTCAACAGAACATGTTGAGGGACTGGATGTGGGGGAGACAGAGAGGCATGAATCAAACATGATACTCAGGTATTTGGTTGAACATTAATCGAGACAGAGCTTAGTACCAAACAGGTTGGAGGAAAAGAATCAGGACTTCCTATTTAGGAGATGCATTAAAAGGTAAAATTTGTCAGTGTGATAAGTGGAGATGCTATCACACTGGTCTGAATTTTACATAGTTCAACCTATTTAGTTACATACATATATATATATATATATAGCATATACTGCTTCTTAGTCTAAAGTTTTAATAATTACTTTCCATATCAATAAAAGGTCTTCATAGTTGTATCAAACATGTTTACTTTCATCTTCTTGTACATTCAGGCTATTCCAATTCTTAAAATTTCTGCATACAGCTTTAACTATAGTTCAGGTTCAAGGGAAATTACTAGGTCAAAGGTAGGAACAGTTTTAAAGCTTTGATATGTAGCACCAAAAATGATTTCCTGAAAGGTGTTACCAATTTCCTCTCATCAACACAGTATGAGTTACTATCTAATCACATTATACATTCTCATTAAAAAACAAAAATCTTGGTATAGCATTTATAAAGGATTATAAATATGATTAATATAAGTCAACCTACAAGGGAATTAACTTTTTTGGGGGGAAGTATTACCACTGTAATATAAATGCTACCAGTAGCATTTTAGGATCTTTAACAAAAGCATTACTCTTGAAAATAGTTATATAGGATAAGCAGTCAAATTATAGCTATCACTTATTAACTACAAAAAAGATCAATTTTAATTTGCTGTTGGTCTTTAAATTTTCTTTTAAATACAGTAATAAATATACTGCTAGAGACCATCCTGGGATTTAAATCATATGCTACAAAATTAATATGCCTTAAGCTTAGTATTAAGAAATTATAGTTAGCTACTCTGAGAGGCATATGATACAGTGATTTAGTCAATTTAGTCTGGTATGCAGTATCAAAAGGAATTGTTCCTGCTTCTGCCACTAGTACCTGTGTGAGATGGAGCAAGTCATTAACTCTAGAGCTGGGCTGTTTAATACAGCAGCCACCAGCCACATGTGGCTATTTAAATGAATTAAAATTAAATGAAAAATTCAATTTCTCAGTCACATTAGCTGTAGTTTAATTGCTCAAAAGCTGCATGTGGCTAGCAGCTCCCACATTAGATAGCACAGACATGTAACAGTTCCATCACTGTAGAAGTCCTAGGTTATCTCACTATAAAAAAAAGCACACTGAAGTATAATTTCTAAAGTAGCTTCTAGATCTAAATTCTAATCATTTTATGACTTTGAAGTTCTTTAGGTACTCTTCTGATTCCTGAAAGCCTTATGAAAATACTACCCTTATAAAATCTCAAATTCACAAAATTATAGAATTTCAGAAACAGAAATTTCTTTAAAATCACCACTCATTTACTTTCTAATTTTTAACATGGAAGGTGAAGTAGAGGGCATAAGAGATTTGCCCAAGCTCTTAATGAGTAATGAATGAATGAGCAGAAACAGCATCTCAGATCCAGATCTGTAACTACTACTAGTGTTATTTTCATGCAACAGAAAGAAAAGAAATCAGATGTATTAAAAACAAAGGCCACAGGAGTGTGTGGATATGTTTTAGGGTGTGTGTGTGTGTATATATATAACTATGTTACAAATTTATTCCTTGGCTCTGCCTGCAAAAAGGGCCTAGAGGCCATTATACTCCTGTAGCAATGAGCACAGCTAGTGCTCAAATCTTAGACTTAAAATATCATTCCCACAAAAAGGGACCAGAGCTCCTTGAAAAAATGGCTGATTCCAAGGTTGATTAAAAAAAGTACAAAGATGAGTTTGGAACATTTTGTACCAGAAAGTAAGGGTCTGCTCAAAAGATGGAGACTTGTCAAAAGGACACAGGAGATAATTTGAGGAAAACAAATGGAGGACAATTTGAGCATGAAAATAAGGATTTAGAGAAAAGGATTATAATCCACAGAATAAAATAAATACCATGAGGCTACAGTGATATAAACAAGTAAGAGAGAAAGGAAACTTCCTCCTAATGGTAGAAAGCCAACTAATAAATGTGGAGGGAAAGATGAGTTAGAAAATCACTATTTGGAGCAAACATAATATTAATTGATAAAGTAAGAATCACTGATGGTAAAAAACAGCAGGCGAATATAGGAGGAAGAACAGAATATTCACAAAGTCTTAAAGTATATATATTCCCACAAGATACCTCTTAGTTACATAACAAAAATTAGTAAGTTGATAGTTGAGAAACTTTGCAGATACCAACCACCTTATCAGGGAGACAGAGGATGTATCACCAGGATTGGGACAAAACATGTGTCTCCTGATATAATATACTGAGGACAAAATAATACTTCTGTGGCATTCCTGCCAAAACTACATATATACATATATATATACATATATATACACATATATGTATATATACACACAT
The DNA here is from genome assembly GCF_040802235.1 of Manis javanica. Lineage (NCBI taxonomy): Eukaryota > Metazoa > Chordata > Mammalia > Pholidota > Manidae > Manis > Manis javanica. The sequence goes on from NC_133168.1 coordinate 55,381,515, forward strand.
ACATAACTTGGATCTAATCATGAGGAAACATCAGGCAAACCCAAATGGAGAGGCGACCTGCCTACAAAATAGCCAGGCAGAATGCTCAACAAATGTCAACATAATGAACTACAAAGAAAGGTTCAGAGGAAGTGTTAGAGAATAAAGAGACACCATAATTAAATACAGTGCATGATCTTGGATTTTCTTCTGCTGTAAAGGACATCATTGAGATGAATGGTATAATCTAAATAAAGTATGTACGTTAGACAACAGTATTGCAGCAGCAGCAACTTCTTAATTTTGATAAATGTAATATATAAAACAGTGTGCTTGTTTTTAAGAATGGAAGAGAAAAAATTCAAAATAAATATTTCAAAATGTTAATATTTGGGGAATCTGGGTGAAGGGCACATGGGAATTCTTTGTACTATTCTTACAACTTTTCAGCTTTTATGTATGTCGGACACTATGTTAAAAAAAAAACTTAAACCAAGACCACCAAATCCCTATACACTGATACTTTTAAAAAATGTTAAGTTTGATTTCTTTACAGTCATAGTAACATTAAAGTTGGAAAACTTTATGTAAAGCGAATGTAAAACACACAAAAACAGGAGTTTTATTAAAAATAGAATATTTTCTCCAAATTATAGTGAGAGATGTAAAGGGAAAGTATCTTATCTATTCCTTTCTTCATTCCAATTAACAACTGTCTTGCTATAAATGCAGAGGAAATTAGAAAAAAAAAACCTATTCCTTTGCATAATGGCCCATCTTTTTTCTGTAACCTTTTTTTTGTAACCATTTGCATAATAGCCCACCACTTTTTTGTAACCTTGTCTTTTTAAGAAGAAAAAATCAATCTGATCTGACCATATAGAAAAAACTTTCATATGTCTAATTTTAAAGTGGCCAAAAATAAATACAAAAATTGAGCAAAGAACTATTGGAGAATGAAACTAATTGATCCTGGGTGGCAAAGGGAAATGGACTCTGTCAGATCTGGGGCAGATGAGCTTGGAGAATTTTAGGGAACCATTTCCCTACAGCATGCACCAACTGACGAGATTCTTATTCTCAGTTCAAGTTAATCCCTGAAAAGACAGATCAGCAATCCCCTCCCAAAACCAGGACGGACCTCATATTTGGCAGCTCAAACCGTATTTAAAAACTGGCACTGTTGTTAAAATCGAAAAAGAAATATACCTCATACGTCTTCCCCTAAAGTAAAATAAAAGCTAACTAAATATTCTATTAAAGAGTAAAATAATGTGTTTTTGAATGATGGAGTAAAAGCTACTTTAGCTGGACCCCTAGCATAATTTACCATGTTATGACTGTCAGAGTCATCTGTAATTGGAGAAAAGAACATCATTTCTTGTTCCCCATTTCCTTCTCTTCCCCAAAATGGTCATTTCAGTATCATATGAATTTATTTATTTAACACTTTTGTTGACACCTAAATTATCAAATCTTAGACTGAACTCCTCTGCTTTACCAGTAAATTACATTTGGGTTGAGAAGGTTATGTTTTGTGTACATATGTGCTTGAGTAGATACTTATATACCTATAAATAATGGAATAAAAGAAACAAAGAAACTTAACCATATTAAATGATTCTTAAACTGAATCATAATGATATTCCCAATTGCTTACCCAAAAGCTTATAACATGGCTCTGAATTTACCGAGTGTCCTCTGAGTGATGCTTCTCAAAAAGTGGGACTGATATTACATGCATTTGGAAACGGTATGAATGGTGTCTTCTCTTTTGAGGAATTATAACACATATAATTACATTAAATGATTAAAGGGATCCTATGGTAAAGTAAGCAATTTAGTAAGGGTCTCCCAAAGTTACTTGACTGAGGATTTTTAATTTTTTTGGGCAATATTTATTAATCTGGGATAGTTCTAGGATATACTTTACAAATGTCATTCCAGCATGTTTATAAGTTATATTATTTCAGTATTTTCTTTAAAAGATACACTTACATGATACAGTTTTGACATGACATTTCTTAAACAATGAAAACAACATAGCAGTGAATTCTCTTTGTAGGCCAACTGTGCTGGGATAAACATATTGACTGGAAACTTATGGGAAATCAAATTGAGAGGTCACCTGACTGCCTTAATAGAAGGTAACTAAATTTGAAGACTTAATGATCAATCCCACCACAGTTTCTTTAATTCTTTAAAATATGAATCCATAATGCATTTTTATAGATGACAAAAATAGATAATAAACTCCATTAGCAGGCTCCGCAAGTCTGTTGCGGATGAACATTTTTTTCCTCTTCCCAGAACTTTGTAAAGCATCAAATACATCTAATGGACCAATTAGAGTGATAAACCACCAGCCTGCTCACTGCTATAGCTAAACAAACTGTTCTTGGAACAAGGACAACTGATTGCAAATGAAAATAAGCTCTAAGTCCTGGATGCAGCAACAACGGAGGCAGTTATCTGCTCAGTTAACTGAAGTCACTAGGAAGTCCCCCAGAGAATGCAAAAGTCTAAGAGATACCTATCTGGGGGAAAAAAAAATTCTGTGGGGAAGGGGGAAAAGGGAAAAAATTACATTAAATCCTTCATAAAGCACTGTATTATGAGACAGGCAAAATCACAAACACCAGAATGGAGGGTCCCTCCCTGGGATCTCAAGAACAGGGGAGAGCCACCACAGAGGGTGAAGCAGCCTCTATGGAAACAAGCTCTGCCGATGTGATAGCTGGAAGTCTCCTTGCTGCCCTTTAAGTCTCTAAGATAATCGGTACCTCCTTTGCTGTTTTCAAATTAAATCCTCTGTATATAATTTCAATAATAGCGCAGCCATATGGAAAGCATCTGGAGCTTTTCTCAATTCTAATGTTCACAGGCAAAAGAAACGTGGATAAAAATAGCCCCACAGTCTGTCAGGAGCCACTGCGGACTGACCTAGTTTAGCTTCAGCGGGCTGAATGCATCTGAGCCGGCTTAATCCTACCCCAGCACTCAGGCTTCAGGGTTCACCAGGTCTTTACAGTCTATGAGTTTACACTTGAGGGATCATACTTGGGTCTCCGAAACCATTTTAGTGTGATCTGACTGAACCACCTACAGCCATCTCCAACCGACTCTCTGAAAAAGGGAGATATCTGGATTCACCTTTCTCAAAATGACAACGAAGATGTAAACAAACAAAAATTCATAACGGTGTTAACCTGGAAATGCAAAATTGAGAATTATCTATAGCACCTGGGACTAGAAAAAAGTAAGTACCCTTTATTTATAAGAAGACAGACAGTCCTGTAGAAAATAGGAGGAATAAACACATAACTCACAAAAGAAACGAAAATGATAACAAGCAGATAAGAAATGTTTAACATCACCAGTAGTCAAACATATGCAAATTTTTAAAACAATAAACCATCATTTTGTTCCCCATAAAATGGCAGAAACTGTTTTAGGAGAATGTTTCAAAAATGATTTGACTCTGAGTGGAAAGAAAATAGCTTATAAAACCACATATGCAATGATATGATGAGTAAACACACACATACAATTAATAAAGGTCAGAATAATATGGACCAAAATGTTAATAGAGCTACTATTATACATGTACACGGTGGGATTACAGATGATTTAGAAGCCATTTTAATCCTTTTCTGCATTTTCTAAATGTCTCTTATTAGAAAAATGCCCATTACATTTAAAATATTCAAGTAGTAACTAGTAAGAGATGTCTGGAGACTACTTCTGTTCGTGATTTTCTGTGCTCCAGTTGTTAGCGATGGCGAAAAAGATGTTTGAAGTTGGATCACTATTATGGGCCCTCACTTCATAAGCTAATGTGGAGAGCAGAAAGTCCCCGTTAAGAGGCATATTTATTCTGGGACAGAGAACTTCTTCAAAAAGACAAGCTGTGTAGAAAGGGCAGCTTTTACTTTATTTACTTTCACATTATGTTCACTTTTAGATTATTATAACATATCTCATAAAAGGCATATTTCTAAAACAGTGATTTCATCTTCAAAGTCCCTTTTTAAAGTTTTAAATTGCTGCTAGATAACATTCCTGTACAGCTTTTTTCAGTTTGGGGAAAAACCATATGCTAAGTATTAACCTCTTTTACTTTTTTTTCTTCATTTTCTAAAGCTTGAAGATGGTGGTGACACTATTTTGGCAGTCTTTTTACAAAGATTTTCTTTCTTTTTTATATCATCAAATGTAGCGGAAGCAAATAATATGATTCTATATTTATCTTATGAATAGGATGTGCTTCAAAAAGATTATCACTAACATAAAATGCTTTGTTTTTAAAATAAAATAGTGTCTCTTCCAGTCAAGCAACAAATATTTATTGATTCTTGCTATGTGCCATGCGAGGCACTTAATATTTTAGATGCTATGAGAAGTAATTAATAATACATTATAAGAAAGACATGCAATATATATTTGGGAAATTTGAAATTTTGGGCATGACCTGTGTCAGTCCTCACACAGACCATGCTTACCATCACCATCCCTTTTTCAATGTTTTCAGATTTTTTATCTTAACAGGAACAGAGATCCTATTAATCAATCTCCCTAGTAAACACTGTAGGTGGTTCCAAATAAAGGCCATTTCTCTACCTTCGAAGGGTAGACAGTTCGTATTTTTTTCAAGAGGTGTCAGAATTCATCTCCCCACCAAAACAAATCAATGCATCTTGTGACAACAGGCAGAGAATTGCATAAATTAACTTACATATCCTGAAAAGCAATTTACTAATCTTGAACTAGAAAAAGGTATGTTTAAGTTACTATTAACCAGAAAATACCTGATGAACTTCTGCCCTTTTATCCCTAACACTAATGATTTCAATTTTCTTCTTTTCCATTCTTGTCTAGCCCTATAAACTCACCTTACCACTTCATGCTATCTATTTTATTTGGCAACAGTATACGATGGAGAATTCCCGGGTAATTACAGTGCTCTGTAACATCAGATTTCTTACCCTGAGGGCACTGATGACACTGCAGGCAGACTCCCATGACATTCTCCTGTTTTCAACCATGGACAGACATAATGCTTTAGGGTGACCAACTGAAAAACCGCCAGCACACTGAGAACATAAAGGCAGACTAGGCATGGTGAAGACATACCAGCAGAACTCTTTGCGCACCTTGTGTTTTTAAGATTATGAGAAAAAGAATAAACAAAGGATAGTAGAGGGCATAGGCAAGGAATAATCATCTGGAGAGGCAAGAAAAATTTTAAACACTGAAACAGAAGATCATAAAGAATTTAGAGGATTTTTAAGAGAACTATATGCATGTCAAGATAAAGCAGCTGATCTATGATTAAAGCAAACGGTAATACTGAGTCAAACTTGAAATCTCAGGAATTTTATATTTACTTCAGAAAAACATATGACTTAAAGCCAAATAAGTGCTACCCTCAACTAAAATAGTGTGTTCTTAACCAACAGCCAGGTAACGTGTAGTTGCCTCTGCCAATATAGTTTTCTAATCTGAAGATTAGAATTTTATTTTCTTTTTTACAGTTGTGAAAATCAGTTGCCAGGGCAACAACACAGCCCTTTAAAACTGTGGATGCAGTGATCTCATAACACCAAACTTGTGGAAGCATTCAATTATGCCACAGAGATCCACAAGACACTCCTGTACTGCAAACAAAGCGCATAATTCCACTTTCATATATAATGGTTTTCAATGGTTCTCATAAGCTGGCACAAGAAAGACAGGGAGCTAGGAAAGAGTAAAAAAATCTTTCTATATCTAAATTGCAAAGAAACAAACAGCAAAGTACACTCCCCATTTTGCCTTCAAAAATCACATGCTGTAATTATTAATCCTATAGTTATTAAGTTCTGTTTTCAAAACATTAAGTGGCACAAGCAACCTGAAGAGCTGAAGAGCTAAGATTAAAAAATAACTATGAAAACTCAAGAACATCCCACTTAGAAGCCATCAGGAAGATTTTCTTAAGCAGCTTAGTAAAATGCCAATGATGTAATTTAGGTGAAATAAATGATCCAAGGAAAAACTACTTTGATTATTCTTACAACTTTTGTTTTAATGATACCTGTATTGAAGTAATATCATTAAGATATATTTATGAATCATGGAAATAAATATATATTTGGTTTTTTGAAAAAAAAAAAAAAAAGATACAGTATGACCCCAATCAAACTTTACCTTTGTATAGTGTGAAAGGCAAACATGGCCAGTTCCAATAAAAAGGGAAAATCTGTTACAGTGTTCTCCTATTATTCTCACATCACATTATTCTGCTTTTAGACATTTAGGATCCTTCTTTTAAATGATTCCCCCACATCCAAACTAACAAAAGATTAGATGAGGATTTTTCCCTCCATACTCAATCATTGGGTTGATTCAATAATTCAATGCTTTTAAGCATGGGCATGGAGATTTTCTTTCAGATATTTGTACTTTACTTTTCTAATAGCTAGGCAAAAACTGTATCCCTCGGATACATGTTTTCAGGTGTAAGCAAACAGCATGTTCTTTCAGAGTGTGAGTCTGTGTTTATTCCTTTGGGATAAGTGGGAAGCAAGAACTATTCTTGTGCCTCACTCCACAGGTATCTGTGCTGCTTGGAAGGGGAGCTGACCTTGCTGCTAAGGTACATTTCTATCTTCACTGCTTTTAAGGGTCTGGAGTCCCATCTTCTACGTGTCTGCCTGACAGGCCTGTGCGCACAGACCCTCATTCTCCACTTCCTCTGCAGCGTTTATGAGACTTAGCCCTTCCCTCCAAGCATTCTCCTTCCTGCCACTCCTCTTTATGATGCATATTTTATGCTGCAAAGCATAAAATTTAATTTTTTTCTTAAGTCCTAGAATCCACCTTTATCCTATGTTGCCATTAATAATGATGTATCTTAAAGTAAAAGATACTAACTGTACAAAGTCTCACAGACCACTGAATATGTTTTAACAGGTAGTATTTAATAAAACGGCTTAAAAATTAGAGTATAAGCGCCTAAAATTTTAAGTGATTTTCTTCATTATACTTCGTGTTATGCTGAACATGACAAAATCCTCATTTTAGGCAAAGAATGGTTAAAAATGGCAATTTCATATAGCTCAACTTTACACCTGACCCAATTTATGGCAACAATTTAAGTGCCAAGATGAGCTGTTTGTGCAAGACAGATAACAATCAGCAAGCCTCCAGTTTCTAGGAGAAGGCTGTTTATGACGAGTGACCTAGAATTTACACCCTGTGGTGCTTTAATCCAGTCTGTTAAATGGTATCCTTAAATTTATCATGACAACCATTCCAGACCGTAGACAGCCATTACTCACACACAGCACAGTTGAAAAGAAACAACCTGGTCATCAAATGTGACCCCCTGTGCAAGGTGAGCATCACCAATAAGCAAGGAACGGCACTGAAGATTAAATCAAATAAAAATAGAGATTTAATATCTCTCTCTTCTCAAAATTGTTTTTATAATATAAGTCTAACATCCTTTTAGTGGGTTATATTGGATGAAATCCCAGATTAAAATACCAAAATGAACCAAAAAGCAAACACATTAAAATGACGGTCCTGTAATCTTCCCCCACATGACTGACTGGCTGTTCGGCTTCATATTCTCATCTGAAAGAATGGTTTTGATGGGAAACCAGGATAACAAAAGTCACCACTGGGAGCTTCTACATTATTAATCATCTATATTCACAGCATTCAACTAAGTTGCTAGGGAAATTGGCAGGGGTGGGAGGAAGACATCTTCTCTGTCCTGCTCTCCTATCCATGACTTATATTTCAATAGGAGATGATTAGGACATAAAAACAAATAACTATGATGCAAGACATTGTGGAATTTATATACTATAAGCAGCAAATGTAACATACATGCAATCATTTCCTTTAGTTTTTGGATCCAGTAATATGAAACACAGCATCAGGAACTGCACATGGTGCCTTTACCCAGACCGCTCGACATTCTTAAACTTGAAGTTTATATTCATCTTATTTAACTAACTCTTGGAACCATGCACTCGCCCCATCCAATCTTCTGATAAATGAAGAAAAAAAGGGAAACTTTCTCTCAAATAAGCATGCTTCACTGTAAATTAATACATAAGATTTTAAAGTACATATAAATATAATCCTTACTCTACTAGTACTCTTTTTTTGCATGTGGGAAAAGGCATTTACATTTCTCTGTTGTGTGAGTTTTTCCATTTGAGAAATGGAGGATTCATTCTAATTTCTCAGCTTTATCAATTAGGGTTGAAAAGATACTGTAAGATGAATAATAGATTTAACTCATTTCAAAATATCACATAACGGGCATTATATCCATATAAGAGTATAAAACATAATAGAGCAAAAGTGATGAAAATAAATTTACACATCTTATCTTGCTAGAAGAAACTAAGAAATCTTCCCAGAAACCAAAACACGAAAAGAATGTCAAATGATGTTTTCATTCAAATTATTCTCAGATAGTAACAAAGCCTGTGCCTTACACCAAACCAGAGCACTACCAAGTCAACTACTTCATGTCTGCTACTTGGAAGGGGGAAATGCAACTGCACAGAAAACAGTGTACATACATTTACATAATTTCATTATATAAAAATTCTTGGACCTGTGTTCTAGAACCAAAAATTGTGTTAGAGATGGGAAAAAAGCCATTTGAATAAAAATCATACAAAACTTAAACTATAACACTTAATAGTGCTAAGAAATAAGCACCCTTGAATGTGATCTTTAACTTTTAAAAATAAACATTTGAACAAGGATGACTAAGGGACTTTGGGTTGGTAAAACCTTCACCCTTAAAAATCACAGTTCTACAATAATTATTACAAAGTTTCAAGTACTTTTTGAAACTCTGAAAGTATGAGATGAGCGCTTTGCTGTAAAGCTACGGTCACTCTGAGGATGGTCACGTACTTCCAACCATGAGTTTATCTCCCCATAAGTCTAAGAATGGCACCAGCCTCTGTCTAGAGTCCTATAGCCAGCCTTCTACAGCAACCTAAGTTGAAAGCCAGCTCTAGTACCATGAGGCTATCATTTAACCTCTGAACATCAGATTCTATACTTACTTACAAAATGGGGATTGCACAACCGACCTATCTCAGGTTATAACTAATTAAAATCTTTATAGTTCTTAATACTGTTTTTTATTTGTAAGATATAAAACCACTTTTCCAGACCTTGAGGATAGCCTATCTTCACATAATAGGTGATCAATATCCACTGGGCTGAATTGGTAGAACCAAGCATGCGGAAGTGGGGGCCTTCAGTCTGGCAGCCTACTTTGAAATAGATTGTTACTTAGGAAACTAATAAGGGAAACATGAGGATTTACCACAAGAAAGGCTGCCTTCACAGGGTGTGATATGCAGTACCTAAGTTAGAATCCTGACAGATTTAGAAACAAATATGGTAGCAGTTGTAATATTGAGTCTTTTCCTTATTGTCAAAACTGAATTGATATGCTTAATTATTTTAACAGGCACACTTAACTTATATTGTCCTTGGAGTAAGATACATGGTTTTCTGGGGAGAAATCTCTGACTATGCAAATTAGAGACATTTGCACAGAAAAACCCATTGTTAAAAAATCCTATGATCGCACAACAGTGTGATTATGGACGTTGAGCTATGGGCTTAAAAGCAGTTAAGATGGGAAACTTTATGTGTATTTTACCACAGTTTTAAAGAAGTCCTTAGATATTCACTCACCTATCTCTAGCAGTTTCCACGGACATGGATGCTACAATTAATTAACAGAGTCCCTTCATTAATGAATCATGTTTGAATGAGATAAAAGTTTCATCGACAGGAGATAAACTAGAAAAAAGTGGTCAGTCATGAGATAGGATGACATCATCCTTCAGAGTGGGCCTACGAACAAAACTTGAGATGACTAATAAGCACACGGCCACCTCAGGGGACAGAATATCCCATTGAGAACCTTTGGATTCAGGAATATGGAGCACAGGAATCTCCAGATCAGGTTTGCCCCAGTGGCTCTAGAGACCAGGATGCAAAGTCCCTTCACATACACATAAATGAGCGAATGAGACAGCATGACAGCTCATTTTATAAAGCAAAGATCATCACTGAAGCTTCATATACAACAGCAGCATCCTGGTGAAAAAACAAAGCCATTGGCCTGGCAAAAGCTCTCTGGGGCCCTCAAAATGGCATTGATTCTCTTTATATTTATTTTTATATTAGCATTCTATTTTTGCTCATCTTCTGTCCATACTCAGCTCCTTCCATCCTCTCTCAATCTTTAAGACCCTAAAGGCTTTAGAAAGTTAAATTAAATCACATCATTTAGACAACTAAATTGAAATGAAGATTCTTCCAAGGAGAGGAGAAAGACATTATGTAGGTCCAGTATCTAACCTACTCCAAAAAACTGGTTTCTAAGCTGCTTATGTCACAGCTTTCTCCAAGAAAAGTCCATGAGTTCTGAATTCTCTCATAACAATGCATCCCCAAACGATGGGGGGACAATTCCAATTCATAGCCCACCTAGGCTCATTCTTGAGCTCCTGTTATTCAGATCCTGGGCTTAAGTACAAAAGTTTATTTTCTGACCAGTGAGAGGTAATGTGAGATTTTATATATAGTTATACATGTATGTATATACACATACACATACATATATACATACACACAAATCATATATACACATATACATAAATATATAAATATATATCTGTAGACACACACACACACACGTGTGTGTACATGCATACCTTTTTTTAAAAAACTGTATTCTTGATAAGTATATTAACTTTTCCTAGAAGTTCTACTACGATTTTTACAGGTCCACATGTCAAATATGATAGGCATTTGGATATAATCTACAGATATCTACAAAATCTCTTTGCTATGAAAATGACATTTTCAACTTTTACACTATGGATCACAGGTCTTGCATGTTTCCCTTGAATTTTATTTATACAGAACAAAGAGGAATTAAATACCAGAAAAAGAAAATAAGAAAGCTGAAATGATGTACTAAAAGTCCCCTCAAAATAAGAACATTTTAAAAAGTGTTGGCTCATGAAAACCTGAATACCTAGGAATGTTTCAGTCAGACGAATAATTACAACAATAATTTAGTTGTAAAAGTCACAATCTATCAGGGCACATCTCACACCCTGAAGCCATTCATTGTTGACAAACACACTTGTTTTGTCACATGAACATACTGGATCCATCTCTCCTATCCCAGAAGTGGGGCCAAAAGGAAATTAGTGGCTCATGAAAAAGTTGACTTTTTTCCCCACCTTAAAGGAACAAAAGATGCCCATGATGGGTTTCGCGACTCAGGCCTTGGCAGGGTGGGGCATCGATAAGCTCACTCAAAGTAGCAGCTCTTAATTACCTAGAGCTGGTAGACAAGCGGAGCTGTAGCAAAAGGGGACATAGTAAGTGCCCTCCGTGTCCCTCATTCCATTATGCTATGCAACTAATAAATGGGTAGGACAAGTTTCATGTCCAAACTATATGGAGTTAACACTCATTTAACAATGGGAAAAAGTGTACACGTTTGTCAGTGTTATGTTTCTGCATCCCGTTTTCTTTTTGCCTGAGAATATGATTCTTCAAGACCATATCAATTTTCATGTATATGAACAGTCCCCAGTGAATACGTCAATTTAACTGGAATTTAGAAAATAGTTTCCCCATAGAAAAAATGCATGTTAACTCCATTCCTCAGCTGCCCCACTAAAGCCCATATGACCCACCATCTCATCTATAACCTAAAGCCGAGTTCTGCCTTCAGTGCCACCAAGCAGCCATAGTTCTATGGGGCAGAGTTTCAGCCTGAACTGCCGGGAACATGCCTTTCCCCTGCCATTTGAGGACAGAGCTTTCCCTAATTCTGAAGCAACATCAATGGCTGCAGGATGTAGGCATAAGAAAGGAGGGCCTGGTTTCTGCAAGGAACCATGGGGCCTAAACTTTAAACTTGGCTAAGTGGCCCCTGGAAACCTAATTCAGGGCCAGCCCCTTTACGGTCTTGCAACCAACCCCAAACATCAACCTTTTCTCAAAAATATGGTAATAATAACCAACATTTATTGAGTGCCTATGGTTTCCATGAATAACTCCCAATCTTCACACCAATTTAGTAAATACTCTTAACTTCATGTTGCAATTGAGAAAATGGTTTCACAGGTTACAGGACATGCCAGACATCATACAATTAAGTGAGAAGCCAAAATTCAAATCTGGACCTATTTCTCTATAGTATCAAAGCCCAAGAGATTCCCATCGAATCAGTAAGTGCTAGAGAGGATTAAATGAAAATTTAGAGCAGACAGGCCAGATTCTGGCACATGGAAGGTGCTAGTTAAAAATGTCCTTTTATTTCCTTGTCTTGAGGCTTGGTTGGCAAGATTGGCTGGCTCTCCACTGGTACCAGTGGTTTCTCCTAACAAGTTCCTTTTCTTCCTAGCCTCTTCCCCACCCTCATGCCCTGCACTAAATGGTCAGCAGGAGTCCCAGCTAGGTAATATAGTAAGATGGGTTATACATTTGTTTCTCCTATATCCTTTCCCCTTTCCTATTTTTTCCTACTGAGATCCGATAGGGTGAGAGATTTCATCATTTTTTTAAGTCATGTCCTTTTGAGAATCTGATGAAAGCTATAAATGCACATAAGGACATACACATAAACTCTGCATATAATTTCACAGATCACTTCAGTGAGTCTTGTGGTCCCCAGCAGTTTTACGGACTCTCTCAAGATACTCCACCACAAAGAATTCTGTATTTAGATTCTTTATATTCTAAAGATAAATCTATCTGCCTTTTAGAGGAATACTCAAGAACTACAGAGGTTATCATCTGCATGGTGGTGATGTGGAGAGAACAAATAGGGCCTGGACGTGGGGCAACAGATGCACCTGTGGACACTGGGAGCACTGGGCCCTGTCTACTGTTGGGATAGGGAGATGGGTAGGAGAACCAGGTACAGCATTTGTGCACTTCCTTCCTGCTGATTTTGGTCAAGGTAGGACATATTTTGGTTCTACAATGAAATGAAACCCAAAAGATTCTGTGTGTCTCAAGGTGCTCACAAGTATCTGTATCTATATGGGTGTGTTTATCTGTGTAAAGGAAATGGATTGAGAATGTTTGGAGGTAGAAGAAAGGTAGAGTCTAAGACATCAGTTAAGGGGTGCACTGATAAGAGAGGAGATGCAAAACTGTGTGAGCAGAGAGGTACCACAAACCATCCAATCACTTGATTAGGGTGGTTGTACCTGTAAAGCAAAGTGCATATATATAAATGATTTTCATATCTACAGATATACATAAATCTCTTTGAAATCAGAGCTGCTTATATACAACTACACATAAGTGTATATTGCATCTGAACATGTGAATGTTTTAGAATTTGACCTCTACTTTGACCAAAGAAACTCTTTTACATATGTTAATGAGAATATATCCAAATGAAGGCAAGAGATGTGTGAAATCATCTAGAATATGAAAGGTAACATTTTAATCAGTTTAGGAAAGATTTATTTTGCAACTTCTGGCAAATGTACACAACTAATCTTTCAGTCACTTATTTGCACGGCCCAGTTGAAGAACCTCACTAAGTTGGCTGCAATGACGTCAGATGGAATTTCTGAATTACTTCCTCCTTGGCGCAAAACATAGAACACAAACTTGTCATTTAATTCATGTTTTAAAACACAATATACACATAAGCACACTCAAATATACTCAGAGACAAAAATACATTATTTGCATACAAGCCTTAAATACTTTCTTTACCAGTACTCCATGCAAATCACAATCACAGATGTGCATGTGGCTCAGCGAACATTAGCAGTTATGGCAGTAACAGACCTGGCGAGCCACACCTCACGTCCGGGCTCCTGTGCAGTCTGACTTTGCTACTCCTCATAGCAAGAAGTTCAGTTTCTTTTACTACTTGAATCTGAGCAGGCCTCGTGACATGCTTTGACCATGTTTTATACACAGAAGTGCCCTTGTGTGACTTCCAAGGCTAGACCAGAAGAGGCCCTGCAGCTTCTGCTGTCACTCTCCTGAAATACTTCCCTGAGATCACTAAATATGCCTAGTCTCCTAAAGGACCTGAGGTCACATAGAGGAAAACTCTGGTGCCCCACAGAAAGCCACCGTGAACTGTCAGGCAAGTGAGCCGACACCATCACAGACCATCCTGTGCAGCTGACCCTCTAGCTCCATGTAGCCCCAGAGCAAGCCCATTCGGAAATATGGGCAGGAGCACCAAGCCAGCCCACAGAATCATTAGAGAAAGGAAATTGCTGTTGCTTTAGCCATACGTTTTGGAGTGATTTGTTAGGTGACAATAGTTAATTGATGCAGTAATATTTAGCAGAATTTGGATACCAGAGTTAAGTTGAGAAACTGTATTTTCTTTAGGCCTGGCCTATGGTATTCAGCTGTTTCCCATGGATATAAAATGCCAGCTAACTCTCCAGTGATACTACTAGAAGGTACTGGAGACTCCCAGGTGTGGTAACCCACCCTCTGGGCTGGTTTAAGTGTCATACCTACTGGAGGCTTTTTAAGAGTGGCCCTGGGCTTTCAATTCTTAAAGCAAATTCACTAAAAAATGATAATAACAAATTAAGACAGGGTTAAAAAAAAACATCAAAATACATCACTAATTACTCAAATTACAGTATCCAGTTATCTTCTAAAAAGAGCTTAAGAAGAGCAGCAGCTGATGAGCGGACAGATAATGAATGCTTACACTGCATGAAGAACTGGGTTACGTGCTATAGCGGACATCAAGGCTTCCCCTATAGCCACTCTAACTAGCCTTCTCTAGCTGTGTGGGTTCTTCCCCAGTCCGGGCTCTGGTGGGCTCTGACTGGCCGCAGAAACCCAGCAATCTACTTCCATTCTCCTTGCCACTGCAATATACTCAGAGTAGGTAATACCCACAGAATACTGTAAAAACCAGAACATGTTATGGGCTAAGTTGTGTCACCCTCCCCAACCCCCCTAAATTCATATGTTCAAGTCCTAACTGCCAGTACCATGTCACTGCATTTGAAGATAAGGCCTTTAAAGAGGTAATTAAGGTAAAGTGAGGTCATCAGTGTGTGCCCTAACCCAACAGGACTAGTGTCCTTATAGGAAGAGGAGAACAGGACACAAGGAGGCCATGTGGTGACAGAGTAGAAGGCCCTCTACGAGGCACGGATGGAGGGCCTCAGAGGAAATCAAGCCTGCCAATACCTGGTCTTGGACTCCCAGCCTCCAAAACTGTGAGGAAATACATTTCTGTTGTTTACGCTCCTCAGTCTATAGTATTTTACTAGGGCGGACCTGGCAAACTAATTCAGAATATTTACAGTTTTAAAATTGAGCAAACTCAACTAAGCAGACTTAGGTAATAAAGGGATTTAAAGGCATCTGGAACAGGCCAGCCCCAAAGTAGAAAAGTTTGATCTGAAAATGCAGTAAGTTATCAGGGATAGGGATTCTGTGTCTCTGAGTTTTTTGTTTTTGTTTTGTTTTTGTTTTTTTTAGCTTTGGCCTCCTCTTCGGGTTAGCTCTGCCCTCAGGCTGGCCTGTCCTACGGCTGCAGAAGATGGCCAGCAGCATTTTGGCACTGAGTCTTTCAAGGAGAAAGACGGGTCAGTAACCTCCTCTGGACAGGAGCCCACTAAATATCAGTTAGTGTTTAAGTAGTCCAACTAATACGGGGATTTCACAAGTGTTCCCTTAATCGTGAGAGAACTGCCAGTTAAGTGATTTTACCATCACCATTTGATAGGGCTTGAAAAAAGCAAGGCTCAGAGGTTAAATATTTTGTCTCAAGTTACACAGCTGATCATAGTAATAGAGCCAGAAGTAAACTCAGGGCACTCTGATTCCACAGCCCATGATTTTGATCATTACACTCATCCTTCTATGTACAGAGAAAGACCGAACGCAGAGATTGGCGAAGGCCAATTAGTAAATGGTTTAGCTCTTGGGCTATATATGTCACATATTCTGTTTTGTTCTTACAACCCTTTAAAATGTACTGAATGCCACTGGGCTGTACACTTAATGGTTAAAATTGTAAATTCTAGTATGTATATTTTACCACAATATTTTTAAAAATGTAGAAAGCTATTGTAAGCACTTGGTACCAAAGAGGCCAAAGTCAGGCCTGGCCAAAGGTTGGAGTCTCCAGCCTCGATGCATCACTGAGATTTACTTCTTTGAAGAACTCAGAACAGCCCCAGTCTTGACTTAGCAAAAAACTCTGCAAGCTTTATGGGAAAGGTCTGAAGCATAATCAATCCACTGTCATTCACTTACAAAGTAAAAAGTGGCAGGAGAGCAAGGTCACTGCAGCAAAGGCCTCCCAACCCTTGGGGTCACCACCAGTCTCAGGGAAGGAAAAGAACTTGCTCTTTCACTCTCTGGAAAAAAATTGTGTGGAAGACTTTACCTCCAAGGACTTTTAATAAGAAAGGGGAAGATAACCTTGAGGTCATTCTATGGCACTGAAGATAGGAAACCTACCCTTCAGGGTTACTGACTGTTTTGTTCTGTATAGAGAGGGATGGGAGTGCTAGCAAGATTCAATCTTGCAGAACTGTTTTCAGGATCTGTAGGGCTAGCAAGTGGTCAAAATGAGTGGGACCTCAAAAGATAAAACACTCCAAGAGTAAAGAACCCTTCAGAAAGAGGCTCAGTTGTTCCCATTGCAGCCCAAAGCCAAACTGAAAGTCCGGAGCACAGGTGGACCACATGAGCCAGCGTCTTACCTGGAGAACTCGGCCCAGGATCCTCCTTAGAATTTAGAAGGCTCACTCTTGATCACTCTGTAACTTGACTGACTAAAAGACATTTGGACATAGAATTTGGATAAATAACTGAAGTTAGCAAGAGAAATGAGAGCCACCACTACGAATGTAGCACTTACTGCATGAGAGGCAGCTGAAAGACACGTAACGGAAATGATCCAAAGGGGATATGTCACCTATACAACAGGATCAAGGTTGCAAAACACCAACTGTTGGAGAGTGTGGACTCTTGAGTCCAGACCTGGATTCCAATTCAGACACTAGCTACTTCCTAACTGTGTGATGCTGAGCAAGTTCCTTAACGTCTCTGAGTCTCAAATTCAGTCATCTGTAAAAAGAATTTTATTAATTATTTCTATCCATCATAGGATTTCTGTGAAAATTAAAATTATCTATATAAAGCACCTGGTATGTAACAAGTGCTCAACAATATTGGCAATTATTATTAAACCATTATTCTCACAAAAATCCACAGGTTTTACTGGCAACCCAGGCCAGGAAATTTTGCACACAATCTCCACACTGTTTCTTTGAATGGAATTTTCTTCTTAATTCCTTCTTTATGGAACATACTATTAATATTTGACTTGTTTTTCGGTTTAAGTATATTTGCACACATAAGAAGGATCTGTCTAGCTGTTACCTAGAGTTGCCTCAAGTTTAGTAAAAATCCTTTCACTGACCTTGAGTCACTTTGGAATGAACTCTAAATAAAATTCCTTCCAGGTTTTATAGTTACGAAGTAGCAAAGTGCTGTGCTCGTGAGTATAATACTAAGCACCTCTAGCTGGCTCCCAGAGAGATCTGAAGGGCAGGAAGCAAAGATAAACAGATTCTGGAAAAGCGGATGTTCCAAAATCTGCTGTGATTTATCAGCAATCACTCTAATGTTAAACACTTTTCTAAATTTTTGTTTTAAGAATACTATAAGCTGATCTTTTACAAACCAGAATAGAATCATATTCTGGCACTGTCAGGTAACATAAGCTTAAGAATATTTATGGGAAAATATAAGGTAATATAACCACAGGTACATTTTAAAGCGGAATATCTAGTTTCCAACTCATTAGGAAGGTGCATGGAAAAAAGACTGGAAGAAAATATATCCACTTGTCAATAGTGGGTTTTCTCAGACTGATATAATAGTTGTAATTTTTAGTCTCTTTTTAATATGCATTTTGTATTTTAAAAACTCGCTAAAAAATCATGTACTACTTTTATGTTGAGTTAAAATTTAAAAATCTTATTTCTAAAGTAGAACTGATAAACTAAAAATCTTCTTACCCTTTCGCATGTTAAAGTAGTTTACCATTTCTGACATTTTTTATTTAAGTCATACTGTAGGGCCAGAAGAAACAGGTTCGGGGACTGGTCACTACCAATCTCAGTCTCAGCTTCCTCATTGTAAACACCGAAGGACGTGGATTCCAAAAGCTTGCTTCCCTTCCAGTTGTTTTACCTCAAGTAGAACAAGCAGGTGGCTTGGAGTCTCATACAGGGGCCTGCATGCTGGTCCACTTCTGACTAGCTTGTCAGTTTTGGCTAGGTACTTCACCCTGGAGCTTCAGTTCTACTATACAACATGGAGTTAGGGATCTCCCTTAAGAGAATATTGTGAGAATTAAATGCCCCTCGGGGCCTCTCATGCAGTTAAGTGCTACATTCGTAGTGGTGGCTCTCATTTCTCTTGCTAACTCCAGTTTTTTATCCAAATTCTATGTCCAAATGTCTCTTAGTCAAACAAGTTACAGAATGATCAAACCATAGCATGACTTAATTTTCTTTGTACTAATCCTTCCAGAACTCATAAAACAAACAGATCCAGGATGACTAGCTTACATGCAGCTCTCAGATAAGGCTCTGGTGGAAACAGTTACAATCACAAGCTTTCTCTTCTCGTTGGAACAGCTGAATGGAGGGAGGGTCACAGTCTGTGCCTGAGGCTGCAGAATAAAGAAAGAGCCCTCTCAGGAATGCAGAGGGCCAGAAGCAGCCAGGGCTTCAGGGACCAGAGGCGGGCATTTACTCAGGTAGTCAACTGCCTCCAGTTTCCACAGCAAAACCAGAAGAGGCTGAGATACATTTTTCATCAGCAACCAAATTAGATTTATAGATTTTTGTTATGCAGCAGGGGCCCACATTTGACTTTAAGAGAAATTCAGATACCTCAGGGGTTATCAGAGAACGTACCAGAAGTCAATTTGTAAACATCTAACTCATCCATTTGCAACAGAGCAGCTCATAGCTTTGGTACCACGCAGCTTCATATGACAACATTCCTAAGTGGTTCTTTGCATGCACGCAAACCCACATAAACCTACAAAATTTCTTAAAGATATACTCTGTGTGCAGTAGACACACATACATCCCACACAAAATTATTCCTTGCTCAAATAAGTCCACTAAATTTATTTCTTGGTGACTCATAATAGTATATTAAATGGCCTCACAAGTCCTATAGTAAAGAAACATTACTTCCTAAATTGATCTGAACTAAAATCACTGTTTTGTTAGCTTACCATTAACATCAACATCCTGCAGGAGTGACCTGTAGAATACCAGTTTGGGAAACAACTTCACCGTGTGAGTGGGGGAGCAGTGCACAGCACAGCGCCAGCAGGGAAGATGCCTTATGGATGGAAGTGGCATCAGCGCAGGTGGCTTTGTTTGTGAGCACATCAGAACCTCTCTGGAAAATGCCCAAAACATTGGGAAGAATACTTTGTGAGGGCTAGAGGTTCCTGAATCAATGAGTCAGAGCAACGACTAAGGTAATTTTGACCAAGGTATGATTATGCTTAGTATAGCTCTCCTCCTAGGAATTCAGATTGTACCTTAATAATTGATATAGACAGCACAGAACGCTGCTTTTATTTATTTATTTATTTTTGGTATCATTAATCTACAGTTACATGAGGAACATTATGTTTACTAGACTCTCCCCATCACGAAGTCCCCCCCACTTACCCCATTAGTCACTGTCCATCTGCGTAGTAAGATGCTGTAAAATCACTACTTGTCTTCTCTGTGTTGCACAGCCCTCCCTGTGCCTCCCCCCACATTATACCTGTTTTTTTTTTTTTAATCCTGCAAAGTAACTTTGCTTTTCCAGGAAAATAAGGCAGCCAGATAATGGATCATGACATGTGCTTGAGCTGAGAGCATAATTGAAGCCTCCAGACTAGCAGCCTACAAGTCTAAGCTTCCTCTTGTCACTAAAACAGCCTCCACAACAATGAAAGGAAACCCACAGTCACATACAACTAACTCCCCACCTTTTAATTATTCATGTTAATGCCTTGCATTTGTAGAGTTTATACTTTACAACTGCTAATCAGGCCCAAGGACTGCATGAATAATGAAAGCCACAAATAATTACCAATTCTGATATTAAGCAGTATTTTCAACACATACTTTCCCCAGAAATTCCCCCCAAACACAGCCTCTTCCTGCCCCTCCCCTCCATTTATATTCCTCACCCTAAAAGAAACCTCCGTATAATTAGTTTGATCAAGAAGCCCACTTAATTTTTACATACTTTGCTTTTTCTCTTACAACCTAAGAGTACTGATGATGAGTGGTCAAAAGCAAGAAGCAATTAAGAAGAGAAAACCAAAAAGCTCAGGCATGCAAACCAGATGCACTGTTTGCAAAGGGGAATCTGAAACGTGGCTCTAACATGCAGCCACCACGTCAATGGTGCTAACTGCCCTCCTTCGGTTCTGCCTGGTGGTGGCAGCACCTGTTTCTTCCCCCAGTGATTCAGCATGCCTGCCAAGAACAACAACACGACTGATACAGCAGTTTCCTGGCCCTCTTTTAGGGGCAAAAAAACACCTAAACAATGCTGGTGTTCCCATTATTTAAAAAAATCTGCATTAGCCAATGTCTAATTTTGCTAATTAAAACCGGCCTCTTCGTATCAATCCAACTAGCAAAAATAAAACAGTCTGACTAAACCCACTAAACACGTGGACTCTCATGTACTATAGCTGGGACTGTGATGAAACTCTTTCGGAAAGCAGTCTAGCATGCGAAAATGCACACACCACTTCTAGGAATATGCACAGAGAAACCTGCACATGCCTCCAGGAAGTCTGTAGGGGTTGTGGCTGCATGACTTGTAGCAACAAGGCAAAGCCAAACAAAACTGTTATCAGCTGGTGCCTATGAAGTGCAGAATAGGAAACTGAGGTCAAGTCACATGAGAGAATCCAGGCAGCAGTTAAAACAAACCATCATTTCAAAACCTGAGTGAGGGGAAAGGGACAAAGCGGCAAGCTGATATATTACTATAATTTATATAAATTAAAACACACAAATGATGCTATGTAGAGATATATACATGTAGTGGAAGTGCAGAAACAGGTTGGAAGAGTACATGTTATTTCCCTGGGAAAGGGAAAAGGGAGGGAGGGAGGGATGGAAGGAGACAAGTCCATGAAGGACACATAGGAATCTATGACATTAGCCATAACAGTTTATATTTCCCATACACAGTTTATATTTTAATATAAAATATTAAAATATTTTTTAAAATGATCTGGGTCACAGGTATTACGGGTATTTATGTTAGTTCTCTGCTTTTCGTATTTTTTCTTGAAATGATTTTTTAAATTGTAAACTATAACCCCCTTTTAAAGGCCAAAATGAATGATATGTATGTGTATATAGACATATCTATGTATGTACACTCAGTAAATTATGTAATGGTGCAAACAATGTGTAAGGTAAAAATGAGTTGCATTGTTAAGCCACAAAGTAGTATCTTCCTGAACGCTGTCTTAAGAATACAAGATACATTACAATTTCAAACATACTTCAGTATCTTCATTTTTTGTGTCACTGATATAACAGTGCTATTTGGCTCACACTGTTATTATGAAAGTAATTGTCAAGGATAGCGAGTGCCAATAAATATTTGCTCTAGTTACACAATCACTAGGCATCTGACATTATTTTCATGTTAGAAAATGCCAAAAGTAAAGAAAAACCATCTTTCATTAGTCAATTAATTCTCATAGAGCAGGTACAGCTTTAACTAGTTTCAAGTCTCCTAAAATTTACAAGCCTTAGCAGAAATGCTGTTTTTTTAGAATCACTGTGCTAAAGAACTACTAAGAAAGCTTTCCAAATAACAGTAGCTACTGTTTACCTGCTAGCGCAGCAGTGCAAGGCACAATGAGTTACACGCAGGTCTTACACATTCCCCCAGCTAGTACGTAACCACACTGTGAGACAGGTGCTGCTCTTTTCTCCCTGGTTTACAGATGATGCAGGCACAGAAATGCTGAGTACTTTGCCTGCAGCATACAGTTAGGAGGTGGTAAAACTGGCTCCAGAGTCCAAGTTATTAATCCCTCCACCGTATTAGCTCCAGGAAACCAGAAGGACACCATTCAGATGTGAGCACCCTCAATTCAACATTAACTTTAACACACAATCTTTAAATTTAAATTTCAGAGATAGTTCTAGGACATGAAAACCTACCTTGATCAATGAGAAAATCTGGTCTGCACCAGGGACTGCATATCAAAGACCTGTCATGTTAGAAGTCCTGAAGCATCACTGTGATCCTAAGGAAAATATCTTCATACACATCAGGAAAAGGAAATTAATTTTTCTCAATCTATTAACTCACCAGCAATCAAGCACTCTGAATGTTGGCATCAAGATTTCTGAGCACCTTAATTGTCTTAAGGTACATATTGATCCTGTGTACTTCCAACGGCTTTATAGGGGATGCCTGCTCTTCTTCATTCAAGATCTCAGAAGAATCAACTCTTAAGTCTCAGGGACTCGTGGGAGGAAACAGATAATGGGATATGCTCTGGGCTCTTCTGGGATGAACCACCAATCACAACCCAGGATAGTTTCCTTATTTTTTTCTTGTTTTTAACTTTCACACAAAAACATCACGGTGAAGTTTTAAGATAAAATTATGCTAGAGGAAAATGGACATAGCCACATATTCGGTCCCAAATTTTCCTATTGCTTAGAGTCATTAAAGAGTTATTAATCTGGAAATAAATTAAGATGTGGGCATGACTGAGTAGGCCTCCACTGTAATGATATGACAGTATTGTCAAAAGAAAGGAATTCAAGAGACATCAAAAGTCCTGAATTAAAGCTTTGCTTTTTAACACATCACCTGAAGTAGTATGGCCTCACTCTTTAACCTCGTTGTCTTGAGGTAATTATATTAACTGGCTTGTGAAGCATCTACAGCAATAATGATCCACAAGAAATTTCAGATGGGATCCAGAGCATTGAATTTGCTTTTCTCTTACCTATGATGCTTCACCAAAAATCATGTCCCTGGCCACGTAACTTTGACATTTGGAATTTAGCAAATCCAGTGTCAGTGGCCAACAGTCCTTTTAAATCTTACCCTCATTCTTCTTCAAAATAACATGAAATAAGAACAGAAGTTCCTCATTCTTTTTCTCATCACAGAGTTTTCATTAGAATAATACTGATTATATGTCTTTCCACCCATTTCCCCCTCTAGCCAAAAGAGTAAATTACGGCCTAGAAGCTAACAATACATCCTCCTCCATATTTACAGCAAAATGGCAGGAAATACTAGATGTCAAGAGTGAGACAGAATGGATGAGACCCAGGGTGAACCGAGCTGCGAAGTGACTGAACTGAAACAAGCAGCCAGCGGCAGGGAGGGCTCATCTAACAGTGAGAGGACCTCACAGTGGAAAAGACCCATGCCCACTCACAGGAACCCTTGGCAGCCCTAAAGGGGGAGGGGCTAAGCAGGGATACTGGGAACCTGCACAGAAGGACAGGCATCATTCCAAGTGTATTACCAAAATGGTGACCTGTGAGTTCCAGGCTTGGAGAAAGGACCAATGAGCTGGAAGGGTACTAAATAATAACTGTGGGAACTCAGATGAGCTTGCATAGCTGGTAATACCCAGCACACTGTCTAACACTGGATTGACAGAAAAATCAGTGTTTGCTGAATCTGAAGTTTGTGGGTGCCTAGGGAGAACTTGTGAGTTCATGACATTGTAGTTAGAATACTAGTAACAAGTCCCAACACGAACCTACACTGCTGGCTGGCTAAACAAAGTTGAAGTAAAGGCCATGCAGGATCCAGGTAAATGTCAGTCTCACTCCAACTTACCACACTGGAGTGAAGATGATTTTGAAGTCCTGTGGATTGTGAGACCATGTTGTAAAGTTGATTGCTGATTAGAAGGGTTGACCCAAGTGGCCAATTTGGAATTCCATTCATAATTCATGCTAAGATAAATGTAGTATTATTCTAAACTACTAGATGAGTAAGGGCAGGCTACAGGATAATGAACACCACCATGTAAGAATTAGGAAAACCATTTACTGCTGTTGTGTTGCAGAAGAATCAACGATAACAAACTCAAAAAAGAAAATTTCCAAAGCGAGCCCATGGTGAAACCCCAGAGCGCTGAGGTCTGACTCCTAACAGCTCAGTGGCTGCTTTGCATCTTTACAAGCTGTGGATTGAAAAGTCTGCACGAGCAACCAGTTACCTACAAAGAACCTGTTTTTCTGGCCCTTGAAAAGGCTGATGCAGAGATGGTATTATAAAAGAGAAGCATAAAAGGAAATTTATGAGGGTGGCTTAACGAGATGCACTGGGATGGGCGGAGGACCAGAGGGGCTGACAAGAGGAACACGGGACTGCTAAGTTCACAGCTGCTCCTCCCCACAAGATGTTTCCTGATCCCCAGCGGAGCAGGCAGGAAGGGGAAACACACTCGTCAGAGCTCTGGGAGAGTTTCAGTCAATGAGGATTTCTTTCTTATGTAATTTCCCCTGGCTGACAACTTATACTTTATAGCCATAGTAGTGAATTTCTATCATTCAAAAGGGAGGTAAATGCTTATAATACTTCAAACATGGCTGGCAGCTATATACCACAAACTCAAAATGAACACTTCATAGTGAGCTCCAGCAGTTCAAGGAAAGATGATGATAGAAGGTGCTTCTGGAATGGTCTGGCACCGGAATTTGGTCCAAGTAAGTCATTGCACAATCTGCAGACTCTCCTGGCCAAAATGTCCTAGCAGGGAACTAACAACAGGTCATTTCTGCATGAAGGCTAGTGGGCAAAGGTCTTTGATACAAAAGTCAGTGTCACATTGCCAGGCAGGTGATGAATGATGTGATATACCCAGGATTTTGACAGATTCAGAACAAAGTCCTGGACCCTGAAATGTTCCAAGATCTAGACAGCCAGCCTCCCCATACTGTGCTCTCTCATTTTTCTGGCTGGCAGTGTCAGTGGGCTATTTCTAATTAGTCACGTGTAACAAATATTTAAGGAGCCTCAAATACACATTAGGCCCTGTATGAAGTGCTTGGGGCCCTGTGTGAAGAATGACAGTCATACTCACTGTGCTCTCAGAGCTTCGTCCAATTGAGGAGACAGACATTTAAAATACTCAGCAAACAATCTACAATTTGGTCGGAATAAGAGACAAGTATACTATCGATTGGAGCCGAGAACAGGGGGACCCAGCCTGATCTGGGGACACTCTTACGGAAGCAGCATTTACACTGAAGGACAAGTAGAAGCTGCGCAGGTGTAGGGAGGCAGAGGGAGCCCAGCCAAGCACACCCAGGTGGAGGGGAGAGACCTACCTCCGACACAGAGACCCACCAGCGTGTGCGCTCACTCACAGCACCGGACATCCCACCTGGTGCCCTCACCAGTGCGCGGAGCTCTTACTGCTGACTGGTGAGAGAAACAGACTGCCACAGAGAAATAAAAGTACTGAAATGTGAGACAGAAACTAAGCCTATTTAGAACAGAAGTCTTGGTGCAGAAAAATAGCATAAGAAAAACGGCCTGCATCCAGCTGGCACAGCCTCAGATGTGGGCACCCATTACCTAAATCTCCGGTAGAAACCCACCTAAAAGCTTGGGTCACTTACACACACACACACACACACACACTCTCTCTCTCTCTCTCTCTCTCTTTCTCCATAACAGAAGGTAAAACAAAAACCAAAACAAAACCAAAAATACAAATGTTAGGGAAAAAAAATTCCTCTCAATTCCAAGATTGCAGAGCATCATGGCTACTGTGTCCGAACTAAGGCAGATTAGAAGTTCCCCACTAATCCCCAGGAATAAAAGATATACTCCCTTAGGGATATGAAATAACAAATGAGGTGATCTGACATAATGATAATTTATTTCCTTCACGTCACATGACAAAATTACAGGGTACTGGGATGAGTGATCTGACAGACACCTAGTACATCTGGTGCACATGAATAAGCACAGGACAAGGATCCAGTCACATGCCTACTGTGGGAAGGGACTGAAAAGGCCTAGCAAAGAGGCAGCCCTCCTGGAAATTTTCATTCACAACTAAGTTAAGATAAAATCTAGGCAATCAGACTAGGGAAAATCTCTCTGTGACAAAAGGACCGATTAAGGTGCTAGAATGGACAAAGAACATGTTATAGAAGCTATGTGGGGCATTTTATTACAAATTACCATTTTTACAACTATTGTCTAATGATCCCCATTTATTTCCCAGAAAGTATTACTAAGTATTTATATATTATGTCTAATCCTTACCACCACCCATGAGCACAATTTTATTAGTTTCATTTTATAGCTGAGAATGGGAGGCTTGAGAAAGTTAAATAACAGTAACTTGCCTATTTGTACACACAGTGCTTTTTCTATCACATCACATAGCCTCTCACCCCAAACTGAGCCTGCATCTCTAACAACCTTGATAAACTTGATTGTGGCCACTCATGACATGTCAACCTGGTTAAACTTTTCCCACCATATAATCTGATGTCCCTGAGAGTGACAGGTCTTAGAAGGCAACAATTTGCTTGCAAGGAGGGAAATCTCTTTGACGTTGCATTTTCACTCAGATTTTATGCTATATTGTTTGGGAAGGTTTGGGAAGGAGCTGATAAGAGATTCCAACCCTCCACTCCCACTTCAGATCATCCCTTGACAAACGCACTTGATTCCTGACCTAGAAGAAATCCTATGAGGAATGCACATGTGGCACCAGCTCCATATGGTGGTTCCCAAAGACAGTTTTAAGATAACAGGTTTGTTCTGCTGAATCCACTGACAATGTCTTGCTGCTACTTTAGTAGACCTGCACCTTTAATTTGTGGAGGACTCTCACCCCAAGAACCATATATATTTAAGATAAATACTGTGAAGAAATTTCTCTTGGTCTATATTCCTAAGCTCCACTCTCATCTCATACTCCACTTTGCACCTAGCATGGTGAATTCTTGGCAATCTAGACATAATTAGAATTCTCTAGCAAATCACTGCTGGGCAGTAGCCTAAAAATTAGAACTTGCATTATTATAGTCAGCAACAGGATTTACTGGTGCTCTGGTGAATACCTGAAACACAGTGTCTTATATCCATTCGCAAAACACTTTGCATCTAGATCCGAGGTCTAATGGGTGTGACTTGCCTTTTGAAGTTGGGAAGCCTAGAACATAAACCTAACACATAGAAGGTCTGACATAAACTGGGCTCTTTCTAAATGCCTAGAAAATCTGAGGATTAAGACAGACTCTTTTAATAATAAAATTACCTTTGTTGCTGTGAAGGTATCAATTTCTGCTAAAAACACTGGGTCAAGGTGTTCATGAAACACCTGGAAAATTTTTGGTAATGAATTAAATTTAAAGTTGCTCCTTGAGAAACACTGATCTTAGTGGAAATGGATACTCAAGTTCAACCTTCCAGTAAACAATATCTTAAGATTTATAGCTGGGAGATTCTTACCATACACTTCTATTTGATTCCTAGGTCAGAGGAGTCAGTTATTTTAGCCCCATCAATTATGGCTCTGGAAACTGGCACACAATTTTTAAGCCTTAGTTTTATGTAGCAAGCAAATTCCATTACATATACAAAAAAATCTGGTTATGTACAGGTCAAATTAAGCTCCCTTGGTACATGTATGTGTGGCTACAGTCCGGGGATGGTATGGTAATTTCTCCTTCTCTATCACAGAACACCTGGGAGAGAGTCATACTCACGTCATCAGACAGATCTTTACGGAGAGGCAATAAGAGCTGGACATACATTAGATGTGATTCTTGTTCCCACCCCCTATTTTTATTATTTTATATAAATGCTTTGAGTAAAACATAGTATTTAGGGCCTGTAGCAAATAAAAATTATACCAATCGATTTGACTTTAAGATTTTCTCCTAATAGGGATCTTCGATATAACTAGTCTTCTCAACTATATTTTCAGCTCATTAGCTGTAAAATTCTGCTGCTAAACCTTTTGCTTAGTCCTGAAATGGCACAAATCAGGACACTGGAACAGACAACGGTCCAAGTCTTGCAGAACAAAAGAGCAAAAGAAACAAGGAAATGTGTGAGAATGAGTCTAGAGTGGCACTCACACTTCTTGCCGTAACACTCCTCTTTGAAAGGAAAAAAACTCATGACTTCCAAGAAGGACATTACACTTGCTAGATCATCGCCTATCCAGTAGGAATATAAATGGTAGATTATATTTCATTTGGAAAACCTAACTGGCAGAAATTCTACCTTTACAGTGGACAAGCCAAAAGAAGAGAAGCCACCACAGGCTCCAAAAATACAGATTTTAACAAAATGGGGATGGAGGGGAGAAAGAGAACACAGTTTCTCGGAATTACTGTGTCGACTTCAAGGAGAAATTTCTCTGCCATCTAAACTGCAATCAGCTAACAAAAGTGGCAGAAGGCACTAACCCAGATATTAATAAAGCAGTCACTTGTAAACATATACCTTCACGTTTCCACCAAAGAAAATGAATAGTATGATGGTAAACAAAAGAAACAACAGAATCTCCAATATACTATTAGGTAAATGCAGTGAGGTGGACAGTAATATGATTAACGTATTAGATGGCCAAACACAGTGCTGTTGCTTTCAAAGTAGCTGCCTTGGAAGGACAACGACACTACTACCAACAACATTTCTTAGAATTTCTGTTAGTAAAACCATGGCTGCCTGTGAAAATTATTTTTGAATGTTAATTTACCTCCATTAGATAATGTTCCATGCACTCTGCAAGATATTTATAAAAAGGAGTAAGTAGTCTTCGTTTTTAACAAGCTGACGGTCTAGAGAAGGGCACAGATGTGTGAGTGGATAACTTCATTACGCTATCAGCCCTTCCCCGATTTCAGTTTATATTCTTGTGATTATTTGTACATACTTGTCCTCCTCTACGAGACAGTTGAACATTTCAGAGGGCAGAAACCATGTCAATTATCTCTGCATCACTTCCACAAATGCCCCCAGCAGAGTGATATGCACAGAATGAGCATTTAACAAATGCTGGTTTAGGGAGAAAATGTCATTACTTAATAATGACACTGTGCTCAGCAAAACTCACCATAAGGCAGATTTGCCCCAAAACACATGCCAGGGTATTTAGTAATTGCAGTATCTAAACAATCTCTCCCTAAGCCAGTCCTAAGGTCACATTACGCTGAGGCTTGGGTTCTGAGGTATAAGAGCAACAGCATAAACCCAGCTTACTCCCAATTATAATCGAAATATTGTATGTCAACACTAAAAGATAGGTAAAACACTTCATTCCTATTGACCTCCTTCAAGAATTGATCTACTCTCCCAGCTAACCAGACTACTATCTCACCCCACCAGGTAACTTTGAAGCCACCATTAGGATGGTAACAGACATTTTCATTCCTGCTGAGTTCACTATGATGGTTACCCAATTGCCTGGAAAGATGCTACTTGCCATTAACCCAGGATGATCTTGGACAGAAGCATTTAGAGAAGCAGCTTCTCTATTCCTGGTAATGACAGAACAAAGAGACTAAGCATTAGACCCGGGTTTGGACACACTTGGTTGACTGGACCGTGGAGTGGGCAGAACAGAAAACATAATTTCTGATTGCTTAACAGTCACACATAAATGATACCCTGTATGTCACGTTCCTAAGATGGTTTGGAAATAATGTAGAAAATGGGAGTCCATTAGAAGTTGCAAAAGATGGTATAGGCAACTAGTGACTGGTAAGAATAATATTCAGAGCAGACAATAACACTTAAGTGGAAAAGGAAAAATGAATTGTCAGTATATCCAGGTTACTGTGCTCCTTCGCCAGGAAGAGGCTGCCTGCTCCATGATGCCCTTAATAACCACATTCATTTCAGACCGGACAATTTCTGGCACCAGGAAGCAATTAAGGATGAACAGAGAGGACACAAATTCAGAAGGTCACAGCTCTACAGACTGGAACTGTGCTGTCCAATAAGGTAGCCACTAGCCACATGTGACTATTAACATAAATTAATTAGAATGTAAAAATCCATTTTTCAGCTGTAGTAGTCAGATTTTAAGTGCTCTTAGCCACATGTGCCTAGTGGTTATTGTATCAGACAGCATGTACATGAATATTCCCATCATTGTTCTACTGATGACAGAGATAGATATGGAAGTGAACACTCCTATTGCTCAGATAGACCTGACAGAAATTCAGAATCAAAGCCAATAACCCAGGTTATTTACCTCCTTATTTTCTTGAATGTTTCCATAAACTAGAGACCTTTGAGGATATACAGAAAGTCTAAACATTTTTATCAGCATTTATAAAATATCTAGATATTTTATAGGATTTTTCCCACTAATCTTTATCTTGTTTTCCTCCCATGGTGAGGAGAAAGGTAGAAAAAGAAAATGGGAGGGGATCAGAAACTCCTTGACTTAAGTCTCCCTTATCCGCGAAGTTGCATAAATTGCCAAAAACAAACATTTTTAGAATCACCCTCTGCCCCAACCTTCTTCCCTTTAAGTAAAATATTAAAGGCAACTGAAGGAAAAAAAGGAGGGGGAGGCAGGAGAAAGACAGGAAGAGAAATTCAAGAAAATTACTACAAACAAAATAGATGGCTACTGTTCCAGGAAGCCCAAGGAAAGAAATAGTGCCAGAAGTTAAGAAGAAGGTTTCCAAAAATACACAGTGGGCAAAATTAAACAAATCCACATTAATTGTAAAAGTTACTAACTCCTGAGAGGCCAAATGATTTGCTACTAACAATTTAAAGTACTGAGTCTTCACCAAGAGCACACTCTGGTTTGACTGTCTAATTCATGGGCAAATAAGAGAATTACCTAAGTCACCTTGCATTCATAGTGTCATTGGATTCCTGAGGTCATTTGGTTTCTCAGAAGCTATGTGTGATAGTAAAATAAAAATCAAGTACAGTACTAAGATTCTACTCATTAGAACTTCCTTGTATACAGTCTAATAAAAACAATGTAAAAATATACCTTCATATTTAAAGTAGACAGTTTCACGTATTTTATAAAAGCAAACAAAGATTCATTCAAGAAACAGGAAGAAAAGCCAGTAGTCTTCAGACACTGGATTCTATTGAAATACTTTCAATCATTGCTTCAGTATTTTGCTGGCCACTTTGCCGTGCTATTACTCTGTATCACATAGAGGAAAATTTGGTATCTCAGTGACAGAACAATTTAAATGCAAGCTAAAATTTAATCAGCATATGTAAACAACAAAACTAATAATCTGTCAGTTTAAGAACAACTTATATATTTTTGGGAAGGGGGACTGGAAGAATTAGGATACTGGAAAACTTAAGCACAAGCTTTAAAGCCCTTCAAAAATGCATGATGTTGCTGTCTGACTGATAATGTCAGCCCTGGGAGGGTGGCTATTAGACAATGCTAAAGATAATGCAGCAACACGGGGATTCAGGAAGCCAAAGAGCTGCCATCCCATTTCATCCTTATTAAAGAACAACACTCGGTTCCCTGCCCAGCACATTTCAACCTCAATACAGGTGTTCAGATGCAGAGCTATCATCACAAGACATAAAACCTCTCTGTCCCCTCTCTGTCCCCTAGCTTTGCCCCCAACAGTGCTGCTCAGTGTTTGTTTTCCTCCTCTTCAAGCTCTCAGCATTTCTGAAAAGAAGTAACATTTTGACACTGCCCGTGAAAAGGCTGTGCTCTGAGGCCACTTTCTCTAACAGCCCTGGCAAGGAGAAACTTGCCTCATTAGACAGAAATCCCCCATTGCACCTAAGGAAGGTGGGGAGATGTTCCTTTAAACTTTGATAACAACTCCTCTTTCCTCCTCCTGAGCAGGACAGTGTTACTGGTAACTGTTGAAGTAAGCATGTGAAAATGAAGGATCTCTAGGCCCGAAAGTAGCTTTGGTTAAATAGGCAGCTGGTCTGACCCCTACCGAATCTGCAAAATCTGTTCCCCACTTCATGCATATACAGCTCTGCAGTGTGCAAAATACCACCAGCCAACCGTGCTAGGAAGTCACAAGCACTCCGCACAGCAAGCACCGCGGACACAGTGTGCAAAATGTGCTCCAGGCAGTGTGGGAGAGCAGCAGGGGCTGGCTCTGGCTCTGACCAAAGGGCAGAGCTAATGCATACCTTTCGGTCTTCGGGAATTTCCATTCTTTTGCTGTTCATCTTCCTCATTAATGGTGAATAAACCAAGGGGAATTGGCCTTGCACTGGTCTTCTTCAGTCTCTCTGGTCGGATAGCTGTAGCTGATCCAGGCATACTGCTGCCACTTGTTTTTTAATTATTATTATATTAAAAATATATGCTTATGTAATTGCAGCTCCCAGGAAGCTGCTAGTTTCTAAGCTGCCAGTTCATTTGAGCACTTGTAATAGATCCCCTATGCGTAAACAGTGTGCAAACAGCTGACAGATACTACCAGCCTCTTGGCAACTGAGGCCCTGCAGATCCCCTCACCTAGCAGCAGCCCCCACCTCCTCTGCAAACCCCCTCCCACTTACTCCCCACAGGCATGTGGGCTGACTCCAGCTATCTCGCACATGCACACACACACACACACACACTCACTCTCCTTCCAGAAAAGCCCTATGAAGGGTACACAGGGTCAGATGCCTCCCTCCACTGCCTACCCCGTTCAATCAGATCCCCGCTTCTCCTTCCAACCGCAGCACCTTTTCCCAATCTTCTTCCTGCTTCCGCACAGAATATGCAGCACAGAGGGGAAAATATGAGATGCTGCCGTTAACAGTTGCCCTGACAACCCTGGCATGTCCTAATCAAGGAGGGCCGGGAGCGGCTCCATCTCCGGGCCTGCAAGTGGCTGCCTGACAGACGCTGGTCCCGGGAACTCTCCAGCAGAGGGTTACAGTGTAGGCAAGGCGGCCAGTCAGCCAGGCAGCTCCCTCTCCCTCTCAGCAGCAGAACGGCAGGATGGGAGGAGAAAGGTCGTTTTGCCTGCACAGGCAGCAGTGGGCTCCCCAGTGTGGAGAAAGAAAGGGGCTCAGGGCAAGAAGGTTTTTTCTGCTTTGGGGGGCCAGTTTTTCTATCACCACAATGTTGGCCAGCCCCTAGGTGAATGAAGGCATGGCCAGAACCACCACAGCTCACTCTGTGCTGAAAAACACATCCCAGCTTTCCTGACAGTCTTACAACCCCAGAGTCAGTATAAACACAGGTTGGGTGGCACCTGTCCTGAGGACCAGCACTGCCACATGTCTGAGACCCTCCAGGGAAGGCAGGCAGGGGAGAACTGTGTCTGTTCTCACAGACATCACAGTTTGCAATACTCCTTTTGCACATCAAATTGAAAGGAGAGAGATAAGAAACTACAATCCACCCAAGGGGAAAAAAACTGCCTCAATTACATCCAGCAGACTCCCCCCAGCCCCCACTGCGCTGGGCAAGTCACCACCAGAGGTACTGAGCAATTCTCAACACTTGACCTAATTTTAGTTCTTCTTGGACTGTTTTCTCCAAAGCACACAATCATGTGATTACTGTTTTCTCCTGAAATAAACACTCTCACTTTAAGACTCCATTTTCAGGCTGCCTGAAATTTATGCTGTGTGAATATTAAATTTACAATAAATGATATTAAAAAATGCCAATTGCCAAATTAAGAAAATAATTTTTGTTTGTTTTTGTTTGGGCCTTATAATCAAAATCGAATCTACTTAGAAAGTCCAAAGCAATCTTCCCATCCCCAACCATTCTAATTTTTCTCCATACTTAAACCTGCTTATCCAAGAGGGGACCCCAGGGACTCTAAGGCAAGTAAAGTAGCCTTTTTAAATGCTTCACATGGAAGACTAACTTCAGACAATTCCCTCAACTCCTCCTGGTGCCTCAGTTTTTGCTGTAAAATTGGGGTGATGGCATCATTTATAGGATTGGGGCAAGGATTAAATGCAGGTAGTGCTAGCAGTTAAGAAATAATAAATATCAGCTGCTTTTGTTATAGTGCATAACTACTTTTTGTTGTAACTAGTCCATTTTTGCTTTGTAATTATTTTCAAGGTGTTTCTAGTTCAACTATCAATTCCATCAAGGAATAGTTCTGTTTTTTATCTACTTGTATTGCCCAGCCCTGCGCAGGAGATAAACTAAATGATTAGTAAATTCTTGCTGGAGGTAGGGAGGAAAACCTTTCAGACATCCTACCCTCTAAGGCTGGGGGATTTAATTAACATTTGTTTAGATCTGTAGGTTGGAGAAACGCAGGGAATTTCAGATAGACAGTTTACTTAAAATCACGTTCATCTGTGTGATAGCTATTTGGAATCAAAGAGAATGGAATGTAAGAGCTGAATGGGTCTGAGAAAGCATCATCATTTTACATGCAAGGAAACTGAGGCCCATGGGGGGGAATTCCTTGCCCAGGTCAAATGCTGGTTGGTAGCAGGTCTACAACGCAAATTAGATCTTCTTGGTCCAGTGCTTTTCCTGCTTTTCCTTGTGACAAGTATTTGGCCTGCATAATACTGACTCCTAGCTCTCTTTCTCCAATTTCTACACAGATTGTAAGATATGGAGAGGGAAGGAAAGGGAGGATTTCATGCCTTGAATATTCAGATCTTGTTTAAGAAATAAACAGTTGATACAACTTGGCTAATGTACTTCATAATTCCATTTGGGACACTCATCTTTTTTCTAAATTAAAGATGATTTGTGATTTCCTATTTATTTCTCTTTAATCAGACAGTCAATAAACAGACCAATATCATACATGTATACTTTGAAAATTTCCTTAAATCTGCTTTGGTTTCTTTCTTCTACTTTCAGAGAAACAGATCAGTACTTATAAATACCAACATACACAACAATATAGCTGAAACTACCTTTTGGCAGAGAAAATAAAAATCTATGTTTTGAGCAAATAACACATTTCATTCAGAAATTTTCCTTACCCAATAGAGCTAACGGCTTCTGATCATCTCCACTGAGTTTAGCTTTACCCCTTTCAGTAATAGTTTTGTTAAAGAAAAAGGGATCTTCCTCCACTTTTCAAAAGAGAAAAAGAAAAATTAGATGACAATATTTTATGAGGTATCCTAGGAGGAAAATGAAAAACCTTTCTGAGAGTGGCTTTTAAGAAACAAAGTGGGGGCTGAAATTCAAATGACTTCTGCAGAAGATATATATTCCCTCATTTTCAAGGGTAGCCTAGATGACTTCAAGTGTTTTACGGGAGAAATGCAACAGCTAAGTAAAAGCTATCTTGTTTAACCGTTCCATACAAGATGACAAATTTCACAAAGGAAATTCATCTGTAGCTGCATGCCTGGTGCCCAGCAGGATGAAGGTACCACAGGAGAGAAATCACAGGACAGTCCTCTGGGGCACAGCCCAGAACAGAGCCCATCTCTGCCACCTCTATGAACGGTTTTTTCCTCTTGCCTTAACTTCAGTGGAATAGCCCTCAAATGATAAAGATGGGATTTGAAATGTAAAAATCACCAAAGTGACTTTTTTAAAAAATACACTTTAGGCTTAAAACTGTTTACTGGGGGAAATGAGAGCCTAACCAAACCAAAGGAGGCCCAAAGTGGCCTCCATCCTGCAACGCATGAGGCGGTGTGGGGTCAAGAACAAGAACCCTGTCATCTGGGAACATGTGCAGCTGCACGTCGGATGCTGCACTTGGTGCATTAAGTATGTTACCTGTGTTAGTCACAGCAGCCCTGAGAGAGAGCAGTTATCATCACCTGACCGATCAGGAAACTGAGGCTCTGAGAGGTTGAAGTCACGTAGTCAGGATTAAGGCCTTGCTAAGTCACTGAGTCAGGATTAAGGCAAGGCCCATCTGCTCTAA
Source organism: Manis javanica (assembly GCF_040802235.1). NCBI lineage: Eukaryota > Metazoa > Chordata > Mammalia > Pholidota > Manidae > Manis > Manis javanica. The sequence continues at coordinate 55,417,451 of NC_133168.1, forward strand.
AGCCAGGATGCGTTAGTCTTGCTGCCTTGTAAGTCATCACTTCCAACACCAAGTGGTTGCCTTCCAGGCACAGCTGTGACCCATCCCCAGGGAAGCAGAGAGCCCAAGATCAAATAATCATAAATGAAGGACTTTTTCCAGCCTATTAACTAAACATTTTTCACTCCATTGAAGACATATGCATACATCTGAGACTGGTCTTCTAAATGCTCAAACACAGTCTTTGACGGATACAGGGACTAACATTTAATTCCAGGAACACTGCAGCTTGACCCCTGGGGTATGGAGCTACAGTCTTGGAATCTTTTTTATTCTCACCCAAAACAACATAAAATATGGAAAGGGGTAATGAAACCTTTAATTATCTCCCAGAATAAAAGAAATACTATTCTGAATTCCTCTCCCTCAGTACCAATACGTGTTTTCACTATGATGTGGGACAAGTTTCATCAATGTCACCTGCAGGTATGGAATCGTATTAGTCCCCATGGGAACTGGGGCATGTAGACTTTCAAGAGTCAACTGGGTTTTGCGACTGTTTTAACTTTTAAAAGAATAAATGATCTATTAATGCAGACTTTGTACAAAGTTGAAGAGAAATAAGACTGCCTAGTGCAAGCTTTCTTTATACAGAGAAAAGCGTCTGCAGTAGAATCATAAGATGTACTCACAACCATGCTGAAAATGATACCAGTCACCTGAACTAAACATAAACAGGCCAACAGGCCCCTGAGCAATGGCTGTTCCCACCACTCCCTTCCCCCAGTCTCCTCCCTTAGTACACAATGAATTTGTCTGTTTTGTCATTCTCCCTGGCTGCCTGGCACCTCTAGCCCAGCTCCAACCACTGAGATGGGTGAACATGAAAAACAGTCAAACCTGCTGCTCTGTGTGGGGAAGTTGGCTCACAACTCGGGCTGTGCTGCCACAGTGCTGTATTAAAGATAGAATTCAAGCAGGCACATGCATATACACATACACTTCAGGATTCTGTTCACGTTTATGCTTCTTAAGCTTTCCTATTGTGACCATAAACTTGGAAAACAGCATACAGCATCTGAGTGAATCCAAGAATATCTTCTTGCAAAGAGAAATCTGCTTAACCAGTGAGTAGCATACCTAGATTTCCCCTCAAAAATTCTAGTGAGCTTAACAACATCATCAGGGAAAGGAGAAAGATCCTGACTTACCTCATCAAGCACTGGTAAACTGGGACTGAAAGGACAGCCACAGGTAAATTACAGTTCTAGGTACATTTCAGTTACTTTTCAGTGGAGCCTGAAAGTGCCCAAATACCCTTCCACATTTATATATGAGGGGAAATGATTAATTCTTCAAAAGTACTGAAGCTTCAGTAATCTTTAAAATATTTAATGCATCTCCCCAAGGCAAGGTACAATTTAATTCTAGCAGAAGTTCTGGAAATCTACATTTTAACGCAACAGAAGAAGAACCTCCTGTTTTGAAAATGATGAAACTGGTGCAGGCTGACCTGGAATCAAACAACCCCTGGGGAACAAAAGGTCCCAGCTGGGTCTTTGCCAGCCCCATCTGGAAGTCAAAGGGGCTCTCTTAGAGTTTCCTAGAATGATGCCACTTCCTGATGGGTGCTGTGGCAATAAAAGCATAACATTCTGCCATCATGCAGCATTATTCTGAGCTTCCAAGAAGCTGTTAGACAAAGCAATACAGCACAAAGAAAGAATGATCCTTTGGAAGGGAAATAAAAAGGCAGGTTTGCTTTGATCTTCTTTATTTACCACCTTTTGTTAAGGGGCATATAAGAAACACTAAATACTACTCTAGTAATGATGTGCCATCAACCAAGGAGTACCAGGTCCCTGCCGTGCCTTTTATAACATTTCTATAAATCTTCGCTGCATGGTGTATGCTTTGCAGTGCCAGCAGAGTCCATTTTCCCATGCCTGCTCTACCATAAATAAATGTTAAGTCCTGAGGATTCACTTCTCTGAACAGAAGGTGTGGGTACTAAGCTTTCTTTAAAACTCCTTGCCTAAGAATTAGGTATTACTAAGTTGCAAATATTTTTAAATGCCACATTAAACTTTAACCCAGTAACATATATTAAAATATCGTTAGGTCCTCCTGTTCATTATTCTTGTTGATAACACTTAATGTACATTATATGAAATTCTGGATTCCCTGACAAAACTTGAAAATGTGCACTGAAGGTCCTCTTTTCTATTGGTGACATCCTTATTAGGTTAGAAATCCAATTTTACACATTCAAAATGAGGCAAAGAAATCAATTGCTGGACTCAAAGAAGAATCAGACAGATGGCCAGGACTGTTTCTGAAAGTTAACCTCATTCATCATTGGTCTGTGAGCAGTTGCGTGTTTAATTTTTGAGCCACATCATTAGAAAGATAAGAGAACTAAGAAACTGTGGTTTCTTGTTTTGTTTTAAGAGTGGTAAAAATCATGTCAAGGGTGCAGTGTGAGGTGCTCTGCGGGATGACCTCAGAGAGGAGGCAGCAGCCAAATCATATAATGTTCTACCGAACAAAGGCAAGGGGAGCCACTGAGGGTGCTGATGACTAAACGTGTGAGCCAGACAGGCCAGTCTGACAGCTGGAGGAAGATGGGTTGGAAGGGAAGAATGAGACTTGAGAAAGAAAAACCAGTTACGTAACTACTTTGTCCAGGTGGTGAAAAGGGATCTCAAGTGGTGGTTGTGTGGTAGAAGGCAAAGACAGGGACCTAAGTCACTCATGTTCGGTTTATTTAAAAGGCGCCTACTGGCAGTACCAAAGACTTATTCCAGGGGGTAAGTGTGGATACCAAGTCCCTACAATCCAGATGAAAGCTGGAGAAGTGGGTAACAGAAAGGAAAATGTGGTTAATGTTTTTATTAAAGATTCGGATGAGAAAAAGGCTTTGTATCTACGGATAAAACTGAGAAATGGCTAGAAACAGGCCCCAAATGATCTCAACAGACTGAAATAGCCTATGCAAAAAAGATTAGTAGTGATAAATATGAATACCTCATCTTATATTTAAAAATTACAATTGCACAGGTATAAAATGAAGACCTACCTAAGCTTCAGCAGATACAAGAAAAGATGGCCCTGGACGTTAAGTCACCACACATGATCAGAGTGAGGAGGCAGTAACGACCCTAATATTATCCTGGACGGCGTCAGCAGATACCCAGCATGCTGAGCAAGGGGAAAAGCCTTCTCTATTTTCTCATGTTCAGATCACATGGTTTGGCTAATTATTTTAAATGGGATGATAAATTAGAACACATTCTGAAGACAGAAACCTAGGACTTAACATAAAGATTCTAGGCCACAACACAGGAGGATCATTTGAAAGAAGGTACACTTTCCCTGGAGAAAAGAAGATTCAGGAGGAATAAAATAACTGAATTAAAGGTTACTTATGAAAGGACTGTAGTTCTGGAAAAGGGAACTAGGACCAGTGATTGGAAGTTACCAGAATGTAGTGAGCTCTGCCTTCCATCAGACAGCTGTGCACAAACACTGATCTAGGATGACTGTGTGGGATTAGTGTGCTGTGTACAGGTTGGAGTTTTAGATCTCCACGAGTTTTTTCTGAATCTGCACTGGTTCCATGACCTGATGAAAAGGGAGACGAGTTATATACCCAGGGGAAACCCCAGGCAGAGAGGAATAGCCTGAGAGTGATGGGCAGGCAGCCCTTCCCCTTGCTGCCCCTCCTCAGACCCACCGTGGCTTCACTCTGTAGGCAGTTCTACAGCTGTACTGTTTTACTCATTCAACTGATGCCCCCCAGAGGTTCAAGACTTAAAGCTAAGTAACAGAAACAATGGAAGCTTCACTCAGTGTTCTGGCAGAAGAGGACGGCACTAATGATTTCCACACTGGTGCAGTCTGCAGACTTCCCTCACTCACCTACCCTCAACTTAATGAAATGAAAACCTACTATGTGAAAAACCTGCAGGAGAGCGGGGGATAAAGATGAATAAGACATCTGGGTTTCCTTTCAATGACACAGTTTATTATGGATGGATCCCTATGGCTATGTGAGCTGAAGGGGAGATCAAAGCTGGTGAGTGAAAAGCACTATTAGTGAAGAGTGAACTAATTCCGTTTATCACTTTGAGGGCATTTTAAGGAGAGTGACAGCCCTCCATCTTGAGGCCAGTAAAGAATCCACCAGTTGAATCAAGAACAATGTGTTCAACACTGATTGCAGAATGGATTGAGACTCCCCCCACCCCACCCACCAATCCCACCTTTGCTGCTTTGTAGGTCTTCCCAATTCTTCCTCCTAATATTTAAAATTTTCTCTCTTAAAAATGTAATTACAATATTTTTGCATAATTCTGGGAGGAAATGCCTGGTTTTCTTTCTGGAGGTTAATTTATCAGTCAGGATTCTACAGAGAAACAGAATGAAAGATATTACTGGAGAACCCAGAGAAATAGAACCAAAGATATTTTTTACTGTTTCTCTGGAGAAAAAAAATATAATATATAAAGTATATAAAGAGATTTACTTTAAGGGATAATGGTTGCTGTGATGGCAGAGGCTGGCAAGTCCAAAATTTGTAGGGCAGGCCAGCAGGCTGGAATTCAGGAAGGATTTCTTTGTTGCAGCCTCAAGGCAGAATTCCCTCTTCACTGGGAAACCTCCGTTTTTGCTCCTATGGTCTTCAACTGATTGGATCAGGCCCCCTATTGTATCGAGGATAATCTCCTTAAAGTTACTGACTATAAATGTTAATCATATCTACAAAATACCTTTACAGCAATAGGTAGAGTAGTATTTAACCAAACAACTGGGCCCTGTGGCCTGGCCGAGTTGATAAAATTAACCATTGGGTAGTGACCCACAGAGATTAAGACACTCCATCCCTGAACTAAAATCAACGTGCTGCAAATGAAAGCGCGCCATTCAAGAGTCAAAGGTCTACATGTCAATGATCATAATCTTCACTGAATAGGCTGGATATTAGTTACTAAAACCATTTTCCAGTATTGCAATACTCTCTTAATATTCATATAATTAGGGTCAGAGATCTCAAAGTAGACCTATTAAATCCCCTCTATTTTCACTAATGATTTCTTATCTACAATCCAATACAGGTCGGCTTCAAAGCCTTATCAAATAAATCCTTTGTTATCATTACAAGAACTCTGCAGTCTGGTTCTCTCAACAGTAAATGGTTTTTATAAAACATAGAAATGTAGATTAAAAAAAAAACATTCCCTGTTGTCACAAGGTAACCCAACTGTCTCACTGGAGGAAACTTCAGTATGTAAATGTATGTGTGGCAAGGCTGTTGGATAAGACATGTTTGTCATGAGAAGGTAATGTGTGTATGAAGGGTCGCAGTCCTAAACTTTCTATCGTCAGTGGTTTGTTAACTAGAACCAACTGTGGGAAAAGAAGAAATTATACACAATTCTCCATCATAGTTCTGACATCAGTCTAGTGGAAGGAAGTGCCTCACAGAAATGCCAAAATTATATAATCATGGTAGGTAAGTTTGAGGCTTGCTCATTTTCATTCATTGAGGGCCCACACTGAAAAGGACTAGTAGACCCACTCTAATTGTCAGCAACCAACCAGAACACCAAAGACCTTAAGCTACCATACAGGTAAGAGACAAGTATACTTAGGATAAAACAGCAAGCCCAGAAGCTTTTAAAATTTGCAACTGCTAAGCAAAAAGATTCCTAAGGCATCAATAATTTCTTTAAAAAAAAAAAAAGAGAGATGAAGCATTAATTTCCAAGAAGTACATACTACTAGCAACCCAGTCCATTTCTTGATAAAACACATCATCCTTTAATCTTGCCTGACGTAGGACCATTGAGATTTTAGGGGGTTCTAGATAGAAAGAGATAACATCTCAAGAGGGATGAACAAATTGATAAGCATATTTACAGTGACCCAAACCTCATCTCCAAAATCCTTTCATGTTCATATTCTAAGCCCTTACTTTAAAATGCGTGTGAATTTTAGATAGGTGATGTCAGTAAAAAAATAATTATTAAAAAGAGCATGACTATCAGTGAAATAAGCCAGGCAGAGAAAGACAAGTACCACATGATTTCACTCATATGTGGAGTATATGAACAAAGAAAAACTGAAGGAACAAAACAGCAGCAGAATCACAGAACCCAAGAATGGACTAACAGTTACCAAAGGGAAAGGGACTGGGGAGGATGGGTGGGAAGGGAGGGATAAGGGTGGGGAAAAAGAAAGGGGGCATTACGATTAGCATGTATAGTGGGGGGGGGGGGGGCACGGGGAGGGCTGTGCAACACAGAGAAAACAAGTAGTGATTCTATAGCATCTTACTATGCTGATGGACAGTGACTGTAATGGGGTTTGTGGGGGGGGGCTTGGTGAAGGGGGAAGTCTAGTAACCACAATGTTCTTCATGTAATTGTAGATAAATGATAATAAAATGAATATAAAAAAATGATCATGACATAAGTAATAAAAAAAGAAACCAAAAAAAAAAAAAAGAGCATGACTATATACTAATACACTAATCATGCCATATAGTAATACACTTACATACTAATACACTTATACTAGGATAAAAATGGCAGAGATCACCAGACTGAGCCTTAGGTAAAGTAACATCTAATGAGAATGAAGAGAGGTGAAGGAGAGAAAGATTAGCTCAAAGGGCATTAGTATCAGGTCAGGCAGTAAGAGAAGAGCATGAAGGTCATTCCGTGGGATCCCAGAGGAGCTCAATCTCCAGAGCCAGGAACCTGGTAATTAGAGGTCGTGGGTCACCAGGAAAACCTCTGAGAAAAGCATATAATTTTCTACAAAAAACCTTACCTACTCGAAAATAATCTTCCTTTGTTCTCAAGGGGAGGAAGAAGGTGGCAGGAGTGTGGCAGCTAAGCAAAGCAGGCAGAAAGCAAGCCAATGATTGAACATTTTGTATAACTGCACATATTCACACACAAAAGTGCATAAATACATACCTGGGCATGTATGCACACATATTTGGCTATTTAAGTGTATGCATCCTCATATTCACATCTGTATTTTCTTCAAAAAATATTGGGGCAAAGTAAGAGAGAAACTCAGTAAACTCACTAGAATGAGGGCAACAGCTGTGTGACTTTCCTGCTCATTTCCTGAAGCATGGTACACCTGACACCTCCAAAATAAACCTACTAAGGTCAAATCGAAAGCATTAAGTAGAACCAGTTCTCTGCGTTGAATGCACACAGGAACCACCCAGGGAGTTTAAAACAACAAAAAAAATACTGCCACCTGGCTCCCACACCTAGAGATTCTAAGATAATTGCCCAGGGTACAACCTGAGCATCATGAGATTTAAAAGGTCCCAGGTGGTTTTAACTCACTGCCAAGATTGAGAACCAATGATGTGAACCAGTGATGCTCAAGCACATGCACTCAATAATCACTTCAACAACACAGCCTTCTGCCCCAGGAGTGCACTGTATTTAAATGAACCCACCACTCGTGTGGCTAAGGGTGTCTTCCTACTAATTTAGAGCACCTGCCATGAATAGACACCAATGCAGCTGGAACGCAGGAAGCCAGCAACCAGGTCCTGTTTGGTGTGTCTGCCACTCTTCAAGAGTCAGGTCAGGACTTTGGAGAACTAGAAACCTGGATTAAAATCTTGCCAAGCGACCAAGTGTTTTTGTTTTTTTTTTTTGCTACAATTATCATGGAAATTACTGCTACCCAAGCAGGACTTGTGTTGGGGGGTGGCACCCTTAACAGACAGGGTCCTTTCTAGAATTTCACCTGGGAATTTAAACATCCTAGGATATAGCTTCTTTTCTACTTTCACTATAGTGCCAGGGATACAAGTTTTATACATGGGAGGTTATGCCAAAGGATGGCTCTTTTCACCAGAAAGCCAACTCCAAAGAGGAAGCTTTTGTAGCATTAAAAAAAAATCACAGCAAGTACCAAATGATCTCACTCATTTGTGGAGCATAACAACAAAGCAAAACTGAAGGAATGAAGCATCAGTAGACTCACAGACTCCAAGAAGGGACTAGCAGTTACCAAAGCTGGGTGAGTTTGGAGAGAAAAGAATTAAGCGGCATTATGATTAGCACACATAATGTAGGGGAGTCACGGGGGAAGGCAGTATAGCACAGAGAACACAAGTAGTGACTCTATAGCATCTTACTACACTGATGGACAGTGACTGTAATGGGGTATGTGGTGGGGACTTGATAATATGGGTGAATGTAGTAACCACAATGTTGCTCATGTGAAGCCTTCTGAAGATTGTATATCAATGATACCTTAATAAAAAAAAAGTCACAGGACAAATTTCAAAACATCCTAAATCTCAACACACTAAAATTTATATATACACAATTTTACTAACAACTCTTGCAAAGTCCAGCTCACATACACTGCATGCATTTCTCTCAGCTTCCTTTCTGCTTTGTTTTGCACCCCTAAATTCCTCTGGATTATCTGTGCAGGTGTGTCAATTCTCCTCGGCATCTTCTCACAATTCTTTCACAGCTATTTCTGTAGGAGCTTCAAAGAGGAACTGTTGAATGCAGTGAATTCCTGCCATCAAAGACATACTACCCTTCATGTCAAAAGTCAAGGTGGCACCTGATAAAATAAAATCTTAGATTTTTTTCTCAACTAGGTATTTCTAAAATAAAAAAGTACTAAGGAGAATAGTATTTAATGAACAGAGAAAAACCACCTGATGTCATCTAAATTTGCAAACTATTTAATTCAGAGCACTGCAAGAGCTGAGGAATCAGAGGCAGAAAGCACTGACCTGCTGAAGAGCTAGACAAACTTTAAACTAGACAAACAGTAAGCCTAAATACCATACACATCTAGCCTACAGAATCTTAGGTCATGCCCAGGGAGTAAACCCAATAATAGATTATTAAGATTTTTAAAAAGCACTGTAAATATATTTCAGTAACTGAGAGCTAAGTATTCAGTTTGACAGCCTAAATTCTGCCAAAAGAAATAACTAGGAACATAAAACAAGTTATTTGACCAACATTTCCAGCTTTCTAACTGGAAAAATTGTTATTTCCAAATTCTGGGAAGCCATTATCTCAAGGATTAGGAGACAGATATCAGGCAGGAAAAAGGACCTGGATTGACATGGGGTGTGCTGTGTAATGGCATTTCTGTCCATAATCAACTTCAGAATGCAAACTCTACAGGAAATAAATACTAAAGAAAGAGAATAAAGAATGATATTAAGAGTCAAATAAAAACCTCACATTACATCTGAGTTCTGAGATTAATGCTACCTTGTCAGGTTTTCCTAATTCAAGTAAGCATACTTTAGCATCTAGAAGGGCACTATTTTACTTTGAGATGATTATATCACTTAAAGAACTTGATTGAATGGTAAAAATTTAAAATAAAACAAAACCTTACAACATTAAGTGTTGACAAGGATGCAGAGCAACTTGAACTCATACGCATTGCTTGCAGAAATGCAAAACTGTACAGCCATTCTGGAAAAAACAGTTTGGCAGTTTCTTATAAACGCACACATATATGAGGCAGCAATGCCACTTCCAGGCAGTTCTCTTGGAAAAATGAGAAGAAACTGTGTGTAAATGTTTATAGCAGCCTTATTTGTAATCACCAAATACAGCAAGTAACCCAATGTTCCTGAATAGGTGGATGGATTAATGTGTGGTACTACCTTACAAAGGAAAACTACTCATCAATAATTGTTGATACACAATAAATAGCAACACATTTGAATCTCAAATTCACTATGCTAAATGAAAAACTTCAGACTCAAAAGGTTGCACAGTGTTTGATTCTACTTTTATAACACTGTGGATATGGCAAAACTAGATGGTGAACAAATCAGTGGATGCCAGGGGTCAGGAGAGACCCTGACTATGGAGGGGCAGCATGAGGGAATTCTCTGGGGTGAAAGAATTCTTCTGGATCATGATTAGAGCGGTGGTTACATGACTACATATTTGACAGAATTCAATGAATTGTACACCATCCCCCCAAAAACCATAAATACTTTACGCAAATGAAAAAGTAAATTTTAAAAAGAGAAAAACTCTTCTGGTTATTCAAGTATTTGTAGTTTTTTCTTTTCACCAGCAAACTTTATGGAGTCTATTAAATTGGCTACTTTTACTTTCCAACTGCCCATCTATTAATCACTTATAATCTGGTACAACTCCTGCTGTTGCACCAACAACTGAAATTCCTCTTCTGAGGAGAGTCAGTGACAACCTGGAACCATACCAAAGCCTTTTGGTTCTCTTCAGTCTTAGCGTCCTTGACCTCTTTTTTTGTCCCGCTCCCTTGGAGGGTGTGCACTGCTCAGCTGGACTTTTCCTATCTTTGCGGCTTCTCTACCGTCATCTTTCCTGGCTCTTTCTCCTCTTATGCTTTGAATATCAGCACATCCCTTTTCAGTTTTTCTTTCTAAGCTCTCCTCACAGGGTGTCAATCAATTATTCCCCTTGGAATGAATCCCAGAATCCTGACTTCTATTCGTCTCCTTCATTCCCATACTTTCAGCTGCCCATCAGATATTTCTACCTACAAATCTTTCTTGTACCTCAAAATCACCATGCTTAAAAGAGATTTTTTACTTCTCCCACCAAAAGCAGGTCTTCTTCGTGCATATTTTCATGTCACCTTTAAACCAATGAGCCAAACTTAAACCTGGAGTATAATCTTACATGCCCCGCCCCTTTTCTTTTTATTTACCTGTATCCTTTGACACTTGCCTCTGTAGAATCTTCAATTAATTGTTCTCTTCCCATTTCCAATGTCTCTGCAAAACCTCATTTCTGCAAAACCTCAAAGTTGGTCTGTACGTCACTGAACTCATCCTTCTCATATGCATCCTTTCATCTATGCACCGACTTCAAAATGAGGACCAGCTAGGTAGGTGTACAGATTTCATAGATCTAATCTGTCTGGCTGTGCAGAGGTTCCTCATGTACTCTCGCCACTCCCATGGTACCTTTCCCAAAGCAGCAAAAATCAATTGAAGAGAAAGACTTTCTTAGTTGGAGGGATGATGTACTAGCTAAAAAGCACAGCTGAACTCTTCTGCTGGACTTTGCAATCAAGCTTTCAAGGTTCATGGGTACAGAATTACTAATTAATCATGCTTTTAATCAAGATATGTTATTTTCAAGAATCATCAACAGTTCCCCACTGTCCACAGAATAATATACCAACCTCGTAGCCTGATCTTCAACGACTCCACAATTTGGTCTCAATGGACCATCATTCCTAAATAATCTGCTAGAACTCATGTTTCCTGTTGAGCCTCACATGAGTCAGACTGACCAAAATTTCACTCTTTCCCACATCTGCACCTTTTCCTTCCTTTCCTGTATCCTACTTTACATATCATTTATCCATTTTTTAAAGTTTAAATTAATTATGATATTCAGCATGTCCTCCCCAATGACCACAGCCAGAAGTAATTCTTCCTTCACTTGAACTCCTCATGTGGGTTGTTTTCCTTACTAAATCCAAGCATCGTGTCTTTGTCAACCTTCTAGCCACCATAACGCTTAACACATGGAAGGTACATATTTCTTGCTCAAATTATTCTAAGCCTCAGTATTTTCAATTCTTAAGTCAATATAAAGAGACTTGAGTTTTAAAAAATAACCCCTTTCATATGATTATGTTTCATGAACCAGGAGGCAAAAATGTTAGAATTTTTTGAGAACATACCAATGTAAATTAGTGTTTCACATGGATGCCTATCTAATATCAAAATGCAGGTTCCTGAGCACAAGTGCCTTGTCTAATAATAATACTTCCATCCTACCTACATGTAAAGGTAACAGCCAGCTACAATACCACGGGAAAAAATGTTATCCAGTCACCTGAATGAAGTATTACATGCTTAGGACTGAATTCCAAAAGGGACAAGTTCAATACCAAATTGTAGTCTGAGCCCCTACCTTACAATTATTTGCTAATATTTGTAGACCCTTAGAGCTGAGACCTTAAACATCACTTTTTAATTTGGAAAAATGCAGTGAAGGGTTGTAACCAAGATCACAAAGAAAGCCCATGTTCTTCTACTGCACAGCCTGCTACGAAGTGAAAAGTCATTTCTCCCAAAAGATTATCAACAGAATTCACAGACACAGGTATTCAGTTATTCCTGTGCATGAAAGTGTTGCCTCATGAATTAGGCAAAAGCAGCTTTAAACCTGACCTTAATTCTGTAGGATTTTGAAAAAGAAGCTATCATGTTGGGAAATCAGCTGGGCACACTCTTACTTGAGCTCTTGAGCATCAGCATAAACTAAATACACAAAACTTGGACAGAGGCAGTTTTGTTAATATCAATCTTTCTTACTTCTCAAAATAATAGCCTGCCAAGGACTTGATGTCCTCTAGTGGCGAAATCAAAAACTTGCTCTAAGTCAATTTTTTTTGTTCCGTTCTTTTTTACCTTTGGCTATGGAAGAAAAATATACTGAGAGACCCATTCGTCCTCAAGAAAAAGAAAAGGAGTCTCCACACTTAATGTGATTTGACTACCTTTGAATAGAAGATAAATATATGCTGGCAGAAACATGGTTTTTAAATGTTGGATGTGCATAGTACCTTTCAATATTTAACAAACGTCTCATTTTATAGTTGTTATGCCACCAATTTTCAACTCATCTTTGATACACACACACATCCATAGGCTTATAATTGTGAATATAAATCGTCCTAAATTAGACCACAGTCTTTGCACAGGAACACAAACACTAAGAGATCTTTAAGAATAGACTTTACCTCATAATAACCAGATCTAAAAAGGGAATAAATGAGTCCCTGAACAAATGTTGCCATTTGAGGTGACAATTTTCACCTCCTGACAGTAATAAAAGATAGAAGTTGCCATTCCCCCAACTCTAAAAAAAATCCCAGCTCCATACAAATTTATGTGGTCTATCTCTCATTGCATGGAAAGTGTTCACTTGTCCTCAGTTCTTCCTCAAGAGGAACTGCTCTGTTAGGTAGGTATAGGTTTGGTGGGGGGAGGATGTGAATTCAAGTTCATTCTTTGCTGCTATCTTGGGACTTTCCTCAATATATTTTTAACTTAAGAAACTGCCCAATTTTTCCAAGTAGCTCTCACTTTTGCATTCCTTAGTAGCCTGACCCAGACGTGTACTGACAGGACATTCCCGGCACACAGCCCTGCAGGAGAGGCAAGGACAATTCACTTCGTCTCTAACTTAACCCTGCCCCTGACCCTGGTCTGTTACCTTCAACTTCAGTTACACCTAACAGTAACGGTAATTCTAAATTTAAAATGACCACCTTAACCCTACAATCCAAGGACAGCCATTACCCAGTCGGGTCAGTTAAATCTCTTCATACACACACACAAAACCCACGCGTGCCTGTGTCTCTACGAAATGTTTACGTTCTTGAGACCATGTTCAGTATAAAATTTTGCATTCTAGTTTTCCATCCTCGTAAAATCCGTACCAATTTCTTCCGTTATTAAACCTATTTGTAAACCCCTCAATAATCTTAAGGTGGAGACAGCAGGATCTAAATTCATAAGTTTGACTTGTGATTAAGAAAAAATGATTTGCAGCATTTGGATGTGTATATTGTGCAGTATGTCCATAAGAATAAGGTACTACATTGAAGTCCTATATTCAGATTTAGGTAATATGTTTTAAATATATGGAAAATTCCTGAGTCGTTAAAATTCAAGCAACCCTCCTTTGCTCACTCAAAATATTACCACCTAAATTTAAAAAATTTTTTTCACCTTTCTTCTGTCTTTGGCACCTGCTCACCAGGTGCTTCTGAACGGTAAAAACACATTAATCCAGCACTTGAAAAATAGGAAGAAGATGTGGGTCAGAAATAAGTTTTAGCTAATTTTAGCTAAGTTGTAAAGTACCATTACTCAAAAGACAATAAATAAAATTTGTCGCTTGGAAATTGAAATTTCTCGGCGAAGGTGTGGAAGAATTGTTTTATATGAAGTTGATGGTAGCCGATTAAATTACTCTCTTCATATAAAAAAATATTTTACGGATAGCCACGTGGTTGATTGTATATTAACTGTCGGAAACATGACCAGTTCATTCCTTAACATGCTCAGGCACTGAAAGTGACAGTTTGTAGTTTACTTATATCTGAACAGGATGTGCACGTGCATATCCTAGAAAGTACTTTAGTGTTGTTTTTAGCGTAAATACGTGTGTATTAACTCACTGGACAATTTTGTGGCAGCAACAGTTACTTTGCGGGAATTCCCCACCAAACTATTTATAGACACACTGAGTAAGGATGGGGCCCTCCTGCTGCCCTCAGTTGGGGGGAGACCAATCCCCAAAACGGAGCTCAGCAGGTTCTCTAAAACAATCACAAAGGCATCTCCTCTTAGCCACCCCTTCTCCACCCCAAACTAAAATAATAATCTACCAACCTTCCAAACACATTAAGACAAAATAAATCACCCTACCGGAAGTAGCATGACTTCAAGGTAAACAAGTTCAAGACACCTTGCCAGACTTAACCTCGGGTATTTGGTTGAAGGGATTAAGTCATTAGACTTTAGGTGCCTAAACTCTTCCTAGCAGAGCAGATAATATAATTTGCAAAGACTGCTACAGCTTTTCTGCAACTTTCTTATTAAAATAAACGTACCATCTGAATAGGTGGCTCTTTTATTTTTGGAAGGGGGGTGGTTTCAACATTTAGTAAATAATTGTTTCCGATTTTGTGTGTATGTAGACATAAAACACATTGCAACTAGGGATCCTACAATTTGAATTCTTTTTAAAATAAACTGCCTCACCGCCCCCATCCCAAGTGTAGGAAGACACCAGAATCAGTTTCCCGACCAAGAATAGAAAAGAGGGAACCAGGAGAGACGGATTTGTAAGAGTCTCTAAAGAAAAAAAAAACTACCACGAAGGAGAAAATTCTCCATGTAAGATGGGAGGTGGGGGGTGGGGGGGGGGAACTTATTGCCTTGGAGATAGGAGGCCGTGCAGCTAGTGGATTGGGGACCTAAGGCCTGACCACCTGCGCCGACGTTCCTCCCTTGGGTTGGCGCTTGGGCTAAAAACACGATCTCTGGGAACCCTTTCAAGTCAACGAATCTGTAAGCGCGACCGTCCCGTAGCCGCAGCCCCCACCACCCGCATCCAGCCCCTGCCCTTCGGATCCCCCGACTTCGGTCTGCTCGGCAGCGGGTCGTACCCGCGGGCACTAGGGCGGGGGGCGGCGGGGGCGCTCCCCTGCGCCGGGGCCATCCCGCGACCCAACACCCGCTGCGACCGGGGAAGGCGGGAGGAGGTGCCCGAAACGGATGATCCTGCCACACGCACCTGGCCGAGGGTTTTCCGGCTAGTTGTTTGCTTTGGGGGATACAATTTCCCATTCAACTGAATCAAACCCAGCCCGGCAGGTGGGAGGGGAGGGCCGGCGCTTCCCCTCTTCCTCCTCCCGCCCGCACTCCCGGGCGTGTTTCCACCTGTTGTGGGAAAGCCCGGGAGGAGGTAAGAGGGGCGACCGGAACGAGGGCCGGGGACCGGCGGACGTGGGCTCGGCCGGCCCGGCGCCGCGGAGGGAAGGCGCGCCCCGAACCCGGGTGCGCGGCGCGCGGGGCCGGCCGATCCGGGCCGCCCCCCGGCGTCCCTCGCGAGCCCACCGCCCCCGCTCGCCGCCCTCCGCCCCCGCTCGCGGGACCCCCGCCTGCTCCCGCCGTGTAGTCACCTGCTTCGCTCTGCACGGCGCCGTCGCCGCCCCTGGGGCTGTCGCCGCCTGCTCCCAGCTCCGCCATGGTGCTCCGATGACGCGCCCGGGGAGCTGCTCCGCCCTCTTCCTCGGCCGGGCTCCCGCCGGCCTCCCGCCTCCCGGGCCGAGGCCCAAACAGGTGAGCGCCGTCAGGGGAGGGCGGAGGAAGGAGCGAGGAGCGAGCGAGCGAGCGCGGCGGGCTGGGAGCCGCCTGGACCCTGCGAGCTGGCGCGCCCCCTCGCGGGCAGGTGCAGCGTGGCAGCCGCTCCGACGGACGGGGCTGGGTCGGGGCGGCCGGAGCGGCGGGAGGAGCCAGGCTCCCGGCCCCGAGCTTCGGGCCGCCGTGCAGACCGCCGCCCGCTCTTCTCAGAGGTCGGCCGGGACGTCGGCGACGCTTGGTGGCGCCAGGACCTGGGGCGGTCCGAGGATCAGCCCACGTGAAATGAGGGCCGCGGGATGTTGTTTGCTCCCTCCTGAACTTTGAAGCGGTCAGGTCAGTTTCGGACGCGCACGGGCTGGAGTTCGCGGTGACTGCTGGAAAAGAGTGTAATGCCACGTGGAAAGGCGAAGTGCACGGACTGCACTCCACGCTGGGATCCGGTCTCCATCTGCGTTTAAGACGCCATTTCTGTCGACCTACTTATCTTTTCACCCTGCCTCCTGTCTGATGAGCCCCAGAGCACAGGACTTAGTGAACCTTGCATCCAATGCTGTGGCTTTTCTCACTCTTGGCTTCCGATTAGTAACTACCTTGTGACTTCCGGCTTGCTCAGAAGAGTGGGAAAAAAGCAACAATTTCTTTTTTGAAAGAAGCGCATTAGCTGAGGAAAAACCAATGTCTCCTCTAAAAGGCAAATAAACGATAAGCAACAATGCTGAGGGGGGAGAAATGTACCCTGTATAAATGGAAACATAAGGAACAAGTCGAACAGTGACCAGTTCTGCCAGGCACTCCCACAGAAGTGCACTCCCACAGCTTCGGTTGAGTGAACTTAACAACCAGCCTCTCAACAGTTTAAAACTCTCCAGGACTTCAGCAGAATCTAATGAAAGTCCTAGAGGGATTGGGAACAGTGTTGGAGTTCCTGCTTAGGAAGACAATTCTCACCATCCTAGCACGAAAAACCCACCACTCTGAGCACAGGAGTGGGCTGTTTTTATTTGGTTTACTCCTTCACTGGCTGACTAGGTAGAGCTTTTGATTAAGGGACCCTTTAGTTTGTAATTGCGGGTTTTCCCTCAGTGCCGTTTCCACAGTGGATTAGGCAAACTGATCACTTAGTAAAGTCATCTTCCTAAATGAAATTCAGATCATTCTTACCAGACTTCTAATAGATAAAAAATAAAGCACCAGGTGGGTGGAGGTAGTTTTAGACCTCAGCGACCTCAACAAAGATATTTTTTACTATGTTAAGAACTTAATTCCTTTTCTGTCAAAATCTGTTTTGGTTGCCCCTGTACAGTGAGAGTGGAAAGAGGAATAAAATTTGTTATTTGGGGGCAAATCAAGTATTTCACATTTCATAGACCCTGTCTTGGATTTGTAAGGAAATATATTACATTTAAAAATCTTAACTCTGTGGTCAACCAGAAAGTCTACTCTAGGAATTTATCCTGACAGATACACTAGCACAAGTAGAAAATTACTTAAGTATGAAAAGCTTCACAGTAGCACTATTTGTAATAAAAAAGACTGGAAACAAATGAAATGTTCATCAATAGAGGATTAAGTTGTGGTCATTCATACACTGGAATATGATGCATCCATAAAAAATAAATGTTTTTAAAAACTTGTAGAATCTAAGATCTATCATTAAGTGAAAAGCAAGGTGCAAAATAAAAAACTATAAAATTCAATCCTTTGTGTACAATTGGGAAATACACAAGCATAAAATATTTCTGGAAGGATACACAAGAAACTAATGCTAATGGTTGTTTCAGGGGATGGCCATGGAGTGACTAGGGGATAGATAGGAGACAAGAGACTTTTTATTCTGTATGTTTTTGTACCTTTTGAATTTTGGACCATGTAAACATATTACCTATCAAATGCAAATAAATAAAATATAAGTTTTAAAAAAAAAGTTGAAAACACTTCCTTCCCTTAGACATCAGAAAGAATGTCTTAGCTGAATTTAGAGTTAAACTCCAGAAGACCAAAGGAAAAGTAAGTTGTTTTCAACCTTCTGATTTACTACCTACTTAAGTAAACCAATGAGTCCTTTCTTTGATCACTTTCCCCTAAAAAAGCCAAGATTTATTGATGTTCATGTGTGTCTGTTTTCGGTGTGTGCTTATCTCTTCCTCCGTCCTTTTGCTAACTTATGTTTTAGTGTGTCACAAGTTACACAAAAGTTATTAGTGCAATAAGAAACACACTGAAATCCTGCACTTAGGCCCTGTACAAACTATGTGTTCCAAACTTAATGCAGTATCTATGACAGGGTGGGCTTTTACACAAACGTGTGGGAATGGATGACATCTGTTCAATGTCACACACCATCATATTGTATTTGCAGACCTCCCTGTTACCTCCATCCCGGTGACTCATAGATCAAAATATACACCCTTAACCTCAGTTCTGACTTCCACCAATACATTCTCAGTGCTCTCTCAACATTTTTATCATAATTTATCATATCAAACAAGCTGCCTCTCCAAACTTGCCTATTTTTTTAATTGAAGTATCATTGATACACAATTTTATATTGGTTTCAAATGTACAACACAGTGGTTCAATAGTTACCCATATTAATAACTCCTCACCCCCTCCAGTACAGTTATTATCTATCAATGTAGAAAGATGTTACACAATCAACTATATTCTCCATGCTGTACTACTGATCCCTTGATCAACATATATTGTGATTGTGAAATATTGTGCCCTTTTATCCCCTTCACTCTCTCCCCCAACCCACTCCAACCCCTCTCCCTTGGTAACCACTAGTTACTTCTCAGTGTCTGTGAGTCTACTGCTGTCTTGTTCTTTCTGTTTTGCTTTGTTTTTATTCTCCACAAATAAGTGGCATCATATGGTATCTAAAGCATAATACCCTTTAGATCCATCCATGTTGTAAATGGCAGGATTTCTTTTATTCTTATGACTGAATAATACTCCATTGCATATATGTACTAGATCTTCTTTATCCATTCATGTATTGGTGGACACTTAGGTTGCTTCCATATTTTGGCTATTGCAAAGTATGCAGTGATAAACGTAGGGGTGAAAATATCTTTCCAAATCAGGGATTTTGTTCTATTTGGGTAAATTTCTAGAAGTGGAATTACTGGATTGAATGGTATTTCGATTTTTAGATTTTTGAGGGACCTCCATTCTGCTTTTCACAACTGTTGCACCAATTTACATTCCCACCAACAGTGTAGGAGGGTTCCCATTTCTCCATATCCTTGCCAGCATTTGTTATTTTGTCTTTTGGGTAGTGGCCATTCAAACTGATAGGAGTTGGTAACTCACTGTGGTTTGGATTTGCATTTCCCTGATGATTAGCAATGTGGAGCATCTTTTCTTCGTGTACCTGTTGGCTATTTGTATTTCTTCTTTGGAGAAATGTCTAGTTAAGACCTCCACCCAATTTGGTTATTTGTATTTTGGGTGTTGAAGCTTTTGAGTTTTTATGTATTTTGGATGGTTAGCCCCTTATCAGATGAGTCATCTATGAATATATTCTCCCATACTGTAGGTGGCCATTTTGTTCTGCTGATGGTGTCCTTTGCTGTACAGAAGCTTTTTAGTTTGATGTAGTCCACTTGTTCATTTTTTATTTTGTTTCCCTTTCCCAAGGAGATGTGTCCAGGAAAAGTTGCTCATTGTTATGTTCAAGAGATTTTTGACTATCTTTTCTCCTAAGAGTTTTATGGTTTCATGATTTACATTCAGGTCTTTGATGCATTTTGAATTTACTTTTATATATGGAGTTAGACAATAATCCAGTTGCATTCTCTTCCATGCAGCTGTCCAGTTTTCCCAATGCCAGTTGTTGAAGAGACTGTCTTTTCCCTATTGTATGTTCATGGCTCCTTTATTGTATATTAATGGACCATATAGGTGTGGGTTTATATCTGGGCTGTCTGTTCTGTTCCATTGATGTATGGGTCTGCTCTTTTGCCAGTACCAAATTGTCTTGATTACTGTAGCTTTGTAGTAGAGCTTGAAGTCTGGGAGCTTAATCCCCCCAACCTTGTTCTTTCTCAGAATTGCTTTGGCTATTCAGGGTCTTTAGTGGTTCCATATGAGTTTTAGAACTATTTGTTCTAGTTCATTAAAAAATACTGTTGGTATTTTGATAGGGATTGCACTGAATCTGTAAAGTGCTTTGGGCAGGATGGCCATTTTGACATTAATTCTTCCTATCCATGAGTACAGGATGTATTTCCATTTGTTGGTGTCTTTTTTAATTTCTCTCATGAGTATGTTGTAGTTTTCAGAGTATAGGTCTTTTATCTCCTTGGCTAGGTTTATTCCTAGGTACTTTAATCTTTTTGATGCAATTTTAATTGGAGTAGTTTTCCTGGTTTCTCTTTGTTAGTTTGTTGTTAGCATATAGGAATGTGACAGATTTCTGTGTATTAATTTTGTATCACGCAACACTGCTGAATTAAGTTATTAGTCCTAATAGTTTTTTGGTTGAGTCTTTAGGGTTTTCTATGTATCTAGTTTCATTCCATAGTGGTCTGAGAAACTGCTTGATACAATTTCATCTTTTTTAACCTATTGAGGCTCTTTTTGTGGCTTAGTATGTGATCCATTCTGCAGAACATTCCATGTGCACTTAAGAAAAATGTGTGTCCTGTTGCTTTTGAGTGGAATGTTTATAGACATCTGCTAAGTCCAACTGATCTAATGTATTGTTCAGTGCCCCTGTTTCCTTATTTATTTTCTGTCTGGTTGTCTATTGATGTGAGTGGTGTGTTAAGGTCTCCTAAAACCAATGTGTTGCAATCTATTTTCCCCTTTATTCTCTTAGTGTTTGTTTTATGTATTTAGCTGCTCCAATGTTGGATTCATAGATATTTACAATGGTTATATCCTCTTGTTGGACTGACTCCTTTATCATTGTGTAATGTTCTTCTTTGTCTCCTGTTACTTTGTTTTTAAATTAATTTTGTCTGATATAAGTTCTGCTACTCCTGCTTTTTTCTCCCTGTTTGCCTGGAATGTCTTTTTCTATCCATTCTCTTTTAGTCTGTATATGTCTTTGGGTCTGAAATGATCTTGTAGGCAGCATACAGATGGGTCTTGTTCCTTTATTCATTCTTCCACTCTATGTCTGTTTTTTTTTTTCATTTTTTTTTTTGGTATCATTAATCTACAATTACATGAAGAACATTATATTTACTAGGCTCTCCCTTCACCAAGTCCCCCAACAAACCCCATTACAGTCACTGTCCATCAGCATAGTAAGATGCTATAGAATCACTACTTGTCTTCTCTGTGTTGCACAGCCCTCCCCGTGCCACCCCCACATTACACATGCTAATCGTAATGCCCCCTTTCTTTTTCGCACCCCTTATCCCTTCCTTCCCACCCATCCTCCCCAGTCCCTTTCCCTTTGGTATCTGTTAGTCTATTCTTGGGTTCTGTGATTCCTCTGCTGTTTTGTTCCTTCAGTTTTTCTTTGTTCATATACTCCACATATGAGTGAAATCATTTGGTACTTTGTCTTTCTCCACCTGTCTTTCTCCTATCACTGAGCATAATACCCTCTAGCTCCATCCATGTTGTTGCAAAGGGTAGGATTTGTTTTCTTCTTATGGCTGAATAATATTCCATTGTGTATATGTACCACATCTTCTTTATCCATTCATCTACTGATGGACACTTAGGTTGCTTCCATTTCTTGGCTATTGTAAATAGTGCTGCAATAAACATATGGGTGCATATGTCTTTTTTCAAACTGGGCTACTGTATTCTTAGGGTAAATTCCTAGAAGTGGAATTCCTGGATCAAATGGTATTTCTATTTTGAGCTTTTTGAGGAACCTCCATATTGCTTTCCACATGGTTGAACTAATTTACATTCCCACCAGCAGTGTAGGAGGGTTCCCCTTTTTCCACAACCTCACCAACATTTGTTGTTGTTTGTCTTTTGGATGGTGGCAATCCTTACTGGTGTGAGGTGATATCTCATTGTGGTTTTAATTTGTATTTCTCTGATGACTAGCGATATGGAGCATCTTTTCATGTGTCTGTTGGCCATCTGAATTTCTTCTTTGGAGAACTGTCTCTTCAGCTCCTCTGCCCATTTTTTAATTGGATTATTTGCTTTTTGTTTGTTGAGGTGCATGAGCTCTTTATATACTTTGGATGTCATCACTCTATGTCTTTTTAATTGGTGCATTTAGCCCATTTTCACTTAAGGAAATTATTCATAGGTATGTACTTAATGCCATTTTATTAATTTTTTCTGGTTGTTTTTATAGCTCCTCTCTGTTCCTTTTTTCCTCTCTTACACTCTACTCTTTGCATTTGATGGTTTTTTTTTAGTGTCATGATGAAGTTTCTCTTTTAATTTTTTTCATGTATCTATTGTAGCCTTTAGTTTTGTGGTTACCAAAGGTTCAAGGAGAGCTTCCTTTCTATATAACAGTCTTTATTAAGTTGCTGATTACTCTATTTCAAATACAATTTAAAATTACTTTATTTTCCTTCTTTCTCCTCCATACTTCATGTATTAGATGTCATAATCTGTACTTTTTGTGTATGCCTAGACTGATTTTGCTTCTGTTTTGTTTTAATTTCATACTTGCTTGGAAATTAATTGCTCTACTATTTTTACTGTGGGTTATTTTCACTGGTGAAATCTATTTAGCCTTAGGAACATTTCCATCTACAGCATTGCCTTTAACATATCTTGTAAGGCTGGCTTAGTGGTAGTGAATTCCTTCAACTTTTGTTTATCTAGAAGTTGTTTAATCCTTGCTTCAAATTTAAATGATAAACTTGCCTGATAGAGGATTCTGGGTTGAAGGCCCTTCTGTTTCAGTACATTAACATTTCATGCCACTCCTTTCAGCCTGTAAAGCTTCTGCTGAGAAGTCTGCTGACAACCTGATGGGGTTTCCTTTCTAAGTAATCTTTTTTCTCTCTCTGGCTGTTTTCAATACTCTCTCCTTATCCTTGATCTTTAATTATTACATGTCTTGGTGTTGTCTTCCTGGGGTTCCTTTTGTTAGGGGCTCTCTGTACTTCTATGACCTGAGTGTCTATTTCCTTCTCCAGATTGGGAAAGTTTTCAACAATTATTTCCTTAAAGAGACTTTCTATTCCTTGTCTCTCTCTCCTTTTTCTGGTACCCCTATAATGTGAATATTGTTTCATTTGGATTGGCTGCATAGCTCTGTCTTCTTTCATTCCTAGAGATCCTTTTTTTTTCTCTCTTTCAGCTTTGTTGTGTTCCTGTTCTCTAACTTCTATTTCATTAACTGTCTCCTCTACTTGTAGTAATCTACTCTTAAATCCCTCCATTGTATGTTTCATTTCAGATACTGTATTCTTCAGGTCTGAGTGGCTCTTTTTCAGCTCTTCTCTTTGTTGAAGTCCTCCGTGAGATCTTGAATACTTTTGTGTAAATCAGTGAGCATGTTTATTACTTTTATTTGGAAATATTTATCAAGAAGATTGGTGATCTCTGTTTCATTTAGCCCTCTTTCTGGTGTCTTGTCCTGTAGTTTTCTTTGGAACATATTCCTCTGCCTTCTCATTTTTTCAGGAATACAGATCCTTTGTATTGGATCTGCTATGCTTCATGGTCTATAGAGTAATAGCTTTATGAAGGAGATGTCCTTTGGTGCCCAGAAGCTCAAGACTCTACTCTCCAGTGCCTAGTTCTACTTTGCAGGAGCCCCAGCTGTTGGTGTGCAGAACCACCTGTCTTCAGTGCTGGCAGTTTGTCTCAGCTGCCCTTGTGATCTGAGCAGAAGCCTGTTGGGATTTCTGTGAACAGGGCCATCCTCTGCCTGCCTTCCAGCGATGGTGGAGCTTCAGGGTTAATGGGGTGGGCAAGCCAATGTGCAGCTCTGGGACAGGATGGGTTACACAACACCAGGCTTGGACACCCATTGGGAGGAAGGAGCTCTCAGGGCTGGTTCCTGCAGACACTTTCCACGGTGGGCTGAAATGGGGCAAGGAAGCTGGGAAAATCTCCACTTGCCTGACAGGTAGCAAAGTCTGACACTGCTGCTGGGCTGAGTAGGTTGGCTTGGCAGCAGTAAGAACAGTGAGGAGCTTCAGGGCTGCACTGCCAGCAAGGGGGATGGAGCACCTGGGACTCCTGAGAGTTCCCGACCTGTTGGGCTGAGGGGAGGTATCATCCACTTGCCCTTTCTTCTGAGGAATGAGCTTCATCCAACTCTCGCCCCTCTGGCATCCCTCCCACTGCTGGCAAGTCTTTCAAACCACCACTTCTGCTTTGGGTCTCTGGAGTGGTGGAGTGCGCCTGTCCTCCACAAGCAGCTGGAGTCTTAGCCTCCCAGAGTGTTCCACACTGTAAGGCTGGCTTAGTGGTAGTGAATTCCTTCAACTTTTGTGTAATGTGGGCTCATACTCCTGGAGCAGATCTCCAGGGCCAATGTGTGCAGTGATCCTGGGCTCCTATTCTCTCCTTTCTCTGTTCCTCTTTCTCCCATGTGTGGGCTGGGGTAGGGGGAGGGATTGGATCCCACTTGATCATGGCTCTTCCACTTTACCATTTTCTGTGTGGTCTTTTCTTGTTCCCCAGGTGTAGGTGGTCTGTTCTACAGTCTTCAGGTTTAGTTGTATTTGATGTATTTTATTCTTTTATGTGTTTTTCGGAGGAGGATTCTGCCTTGCCTTTCTATACCACCATCTTTTTCTCCCATCAGGAACTTCCTTGATTGCATTCATTTAATCAAGTGAGCTTGGTGTTCATCCTCTATACTACACCATGCCTGGTCAGGAATTGCTTCTCATGGCAAACTGTCCTGCTATTGCCAAACTTGCCTATTTTTGAATTCATGTCTTACTCACAAAGGTTCAACATGTATTCTTTCCTTTCCTCTCTCACCATCACTTCCCAAATCAAGTCAATTTATTGTTTTAATTCCACCCCAATTCCTACTGCTCTAATTCCTATTAGACCCTCATTCACATATGAAAGTCTCTGAACTGCTCTGTCCAATTTCTGTTCCAATTTACCCAACACAACTTCACCAGATGCATCTTCTCATATACTACTTTATACCAACTCTTTCCTTGCTTGAAAACCTTTAAGAGTCCCCATTTCTACATAATCAAATACCAGCTCTAGAACCCTCCCTGACCACCTGCCAGTCACACCCTGAGATCTTTCCTCTCTCATTTTCCACTTTTCATCTCTAGAACTCATATTTCCAACCAAATGCAAGTTAAATTTAGTTAAAATTTTTGTATGCTCTAATGTGTATTAAAGTTGTTCACTTTCTAAACACCCTGCAAATGAAAGCTTTCTGCCTTTGTTCGTGGAGCTCTCTTCCATGATTGACTCCCCTTGTCCTGACTTACTTAACATTCTCTTCCCTGCAAGGCCCAGGTTAAGTGTGAAGCTGGGTTGAGAATCGCTGTTCTAGATGGATGCCAAAGGCTTTTCAAGTGAAACCTTTCATGAAACTTGGGACAAAATGGAACTGCTTTTCTTTGTGACTAAGACCCAAAACTCTGACAAAAACCTAATGATGCTGGTTTGGGAATGTATTATGAACTATACAGGGATATAAAAACATTTTCCTACAAAGATAGGGCAGGAGGAAGACCCTGAATATTCTTCAAGAGTTGTGGAAGATGGGTAGCTTAATCTTGTATAGGGTGTAAAAGAAGCATCTGACCATCAGAAATGGGGAGATGAACTGTGGCTTAGGAGAAGTTGCCCTGTGTTTCAGTATGAGTGAAATGACGTATTTAACTTAAACCTCACCTCCTTCGAACTTGCCAACAGGATGCAAGGTGCAACTATCTGTCCTCAGGATCGGGATGTGGAAAAAGAGGCAGCTCTGGTTGCAAGTTCTAAGTGAGGAGATACGGGTGATAACATTCTGTATAATCTAACACAATCTAAAATATGCTGTACCTCACATAGAAATAAAGATGACTCCTGTTTTATCAAAGACTGTAATATATGGGTCAGCCATGATTACACGAACAACTCTGTTATTTCTATGTTGTATAAAAAACAGTTTCCTCTGTGTTTAAGAAATTTGTTTATCTCATTCATTCATCTAGGAGCTCCAGACGTCATCCTATTACTATGGGCAAGTTTATAAAATATAATATTAAGCTCAAAATAAATATATTTACTTCAAATGTGAGAACTAAAATTAAGGAGGTAGAAAATGTAGTTCTTCATTGGGATGCTATTTGCAAAACAGACCCTGTGAGATACACAATAATCATTCCAGCAACTTGGGGCCTTGAGAAAAATACATGGACATTCATATTCTTTTTCTACTCTTCTTCTTTGCCCTCTCTCTTACCATTTTGCTGCCCTGAGGAACAACTTGGATATCAATTGTTCTTTGATTATTTGACTAGGAGACAGATCCTATTTATTATAGAAATTACTGGAAATTTAACATAGTAGTTTATGTAAGTTGTCAAAACAAAATAAGATTCTTTAGGATGTATCAAAACAATGTGTTGAGAGTCTTTTTTTACTTTTGAGAGACACAATGGATAGCTTTAGAACAAGCTAACATTACTATAATTCAGGCATATGCAACTGGTACAGTTCAGTGGTACATAAACAACTCGAATGTACTAGCGGCCAGAAACTTAAGTTACAAAATATAGTCAATCTTACAATTAATACAGATAGTTAAGTAAAAACCATTGCTCTCAGAGTCTGCACACTTAAAAAAAAAACAGGAACTTTATACAGTAGTTGAAATTATGCATTTCTACTCAGATTATTAGAGCATATTACAAACACACATAAGCCTAAAAGATATGGTCACATTTTGGTTTTGTTCCAGTGATGCACAATCACATGAAATGTTACTTTCATTTTGTGTGAAATAAACATTTGGTTGAAGTGCAATAGCTGCTGAGTTAAAAATATTTCCATAAAAATGTTTAGACCAAAATAATCCTAAATATCTTAAGGTTTAAGATTATTTTGAGAGTCCTTATGAAGAGTCCTTATCAATTATAGAAATAGAAGCAGTTAGGAATTTTCAGTGTATTTTGTCTTTTTTTTAACACGAGTAAACAAATACTGGATTTAAAGTGCAGCTTCCTTCTCTTCTCTCTTGATTCTCCCTCCCCTAAGAAGATCAGTTCTGTATTAATTTTTAGAGTCTCCAAGGAAGGTTTGAAGCAAATGGAGCGATAGTCAAGTTTGTTTGTCTCGAAAGTCAGTGATGGCCTTCCACAGTGTGCATAGCATCCCTCCCCTGTTTAAAGACACAAGAACACAGTGAAGAGAACACTTCATTTCAAACACTGCCCTTGAAATAAAAAATTGACTTCTTAGCTTTTAGCTACTCTGATCAGAACATGAAGATCCCAAAATCTTATCAGTCACTATGAATTCTTTTTGTATATATTTTCTCATCATCTCTCTGTGTCTTTCCTTTCCACTCCCACAAACTACCAGGTCTCAAAGCATCATTTTATATTTTTAGCACTTTTCAGAATGTCTTTATAGAGGTCTCTGTGAGTAGGTCTCACATGAGTATGTGTGGCCTGAGAGCAAAAACTATTATTAAGAAACTGTATCAGATTATACCAGGTATTTGGAAGGGAAATCAGCACCTCTTCCTAATATTTCTAAGTATGACACCATCATGAACTAAACTAGGGCATGTTTAAAGCAGTTTTAAAATAGCTGCATGGCCTTAGCCTGATACCAAGAAAATTCTTCCAGTTGATTTGCATTTACTAGTATAGAAATAACAGTTATTAGAATGTCCAATAACAGCCTGGTCCAACCAACTCAGTTTACCCTGAGCAACTGAAAACCAGAGAGCTCAGCCCAGGATTGCAGAGCTAGTTAGGGACCCAGACTTCTTGATCTCAGCCCAGTGCTCTTTCCATCATGACAACTAAACAGAAGGAAAAGAGGTACCTTAGTCTCAGGCATTTTAAATCATCACGTGTAACATAGTAGAGAACATCCACTAGTGAATAATCCTCAGCCAGAAACTGTGGAGAAAGTATAATACACACAACAGTAAGAAGTTTCAGACACCTTTGATAAATAGCAAATTCTACCCATCATGCAAACATTGGCAATAATTAAAAATGAATCTAAAAGGAAATCCACTAAAATCTCCTGGAATTATTAGCAGAAAGTCACCCATATTACAAAATATTATAAAATACCAAGAAATGGATCCATATGATTTACAAATGCATCAAGATTACAAGCAACACAGAATTTCTGAATGGTCTTCTAATGAATAAATAACAACTCACTTGTAATTACCTGTGCTGTTCATAGATAATGTTTGCTTTTAAGAGGTCTGGTACTGTGTAGCTTTATTTTTCTCAAGTGGATAAAAGGTATTGTTGGCAATTTACTGCTTACACTTAATGTCTGAACTTATTTTAGCAGCTATAAAAGGAACTTCCTACTAATTACTACAAAATTAGAGCCCTCAACTTAAACTGAAGCTTTTAATTTTAAATCTAAATAAAAAAGAGTAATGACTTAGTTATCAGTTATTACTTCTTAATTGTAATGTGAGTCTCAGTTTGAGGGATAAATATTTGGAAAAGTTGAGTGGATGCATTATTTTCCATAGGCCAGAGAATTGTTTAAATTTACATAGTAGTAACTTGTAAAATGCAGATTTCTAAGGAGACCCTAAATTATATTTAGTGGTCTTATAAATTATTGAGTCAAGAAGAAAGACATCTTTATTCTTAGCTATTTAAAAAATTTAAATATAAAATTGAAATCAATGTAATATCATATTAAGAGGCCCTTCCTATAAAATAAAAAATATAACATTTTATTGTATATATATGTAATCTTAAAACATAAATGCTATTCGTGATGATTACAAAGTCTATAAGGAGCAGAGAGGAATTAGGTTATTTTAGATATAATATGGTTTATACAGAAAGTGTTTCTGATATAAGTTCATTAACTAGATTTTATTAAGTATCAATAAACAGTGGATGTCCAATGGAGTCTAATGATGTCCCAAGAGAGATAAAAAGTTAACAAAAGAGAGAATTAGAACCAGAAGACCCTTTTTTGCTTTAGTTCTGTCTTGATTTTTCTACTTTTCCTTATTTTCAAATAAAAAATATAAAGACTCTTAGAGGTCCTGAACCATAAAGCTTTAGCTTTAACCTCCTTATTGCTTTTGCACATACTGCATCCCAATCCCTGAACGATTTTCCCCCTTCTCATCTGCCTTCCCTGACCTACACATGCATACAGATGGTCCAGTTTATTCCCACAAATTTCTTTAAACTTCAGTTCATTCAACACCTTCTCAGAGAACCCTCCCCAACCTCTCTCTCCCTCTTTCTCTAATGCCTGATAACCTTTTCTTCATAGAACATATCAAGGTATAATCACACTTCTTCCTGTGGGATTATTAGCATCATCCGCCTACCCTAGGCTAAGCCCCAGGGGGACAGGGCTCGGTCTGAGTTGCTCCTCATTAGTGTTTCCCCTGCACCTAGCACATAATAGGCCCTCAACCTTACGAGATGAAGTGAAAGAGTGTCCCACAGGTAGTTGTATTTACCTGACTTATAGTGTCTTCATCAGCTCCATTTTCTCTCAGCCAGTCAGTAAGTTCGGAACCTTCCGTGTTTGTGTCAGGAGAACTGAGGTGACACACAGGCAGTCCGGGGATATCTGCAACAGAATCGGAGCATAAAGAGGGACACTGTTAGCTGCACCTAACAGACGTCATCAGAGACATTTATCGGTATTTAAAAGATTTCGCTGTCAGAAAATAATTAATAGAAACAATTGAGACTGGGAGTATAAGTGATAATATAAATAAAACTCTGAAAGACTGCTGGATCTAGTAGTAAATGAAGAGTCAGAAGCAATAATATAATGATATTCCCACCTTACACTTTCATATCAGTTTTACAGTTTCCTAGAATAAACTTGGTGCATAAAGGTACACTGTTTTTTTATGCAACAAAAATGAGCATAATTAGCAGAAAATTACATAATTATAATATCCTCTTTTCCCAGTATTTTTAATCATATAGAAAAACTAGAATACACAGAATACAAATACAAAAATGACAAAAAGAGTACTGTTTTATTCTAGTAATCTTAATGCAAAATCTTTAAAAAGGAATAATGATCCAAAAAAAGTGGAGAGCCCTTTTTATCTCAATAATACATAATCTCAGGAAAAGATGACTATAAATCATCTTATTTTTACTGCACTTATAAGACATGATAGTTTCCTACATTTAAGATTGGATATTTTAAAAAAGTAATTCCTACTTGTAGTTACGGTACAAATGACAGACACTGACTAAGCCATGAAATAAAACTGCCTGTTGGCTTTCTCAGCTTTTTTGTTGTAGTATTACTTTAAAATGTTGTGCTGTTCACCTATTGGTTGGGACTTAAGCTTCAGGTTTTTAATTTCTTGTTCTTTTTCTTCAATAGCTTGATGGAGAAAAGCTTGTAATTCTTTCTCTTTCTGAATCAATTCTTCCAACAATCTGCAGAATAAAATTATCTTGGTTACAGAATAATAAAGGTGGAGCAGTTAGAGTGACCTTCTAGACAGGACTTCTCAAGCTATAATGGGCACAGATGCCCTTTGGATTTCATTGAAATGCAGATTCTGGTCTGGTAGCTGCACAGGGAGATTCTGCATTTCTACTGAGCTCTCAAGTGATATTTCTGTGGCTGGACCACAGTCCCCATGTGAGTAACAAGCTCTAGAGGACACTGTGTGCTTCCAGACAAGAATTCAAAACTTCCATCCCCATTTGTCTGCCAAAATCTTCAGAGATGTTGTTCTGACATATATATGGTATTAACAGACTGACATATTCCATGTATGGCCCCTTGTCAAAAAAAGTTGGTCAATATAGGTAATAGAATAATCAAAGCAGAAAGGTAGCACTTTTTTTAAACTGTGAATATTGTTAGAGAACTATAAGTGAGGTTGCCTATAGTAAATGGTGCATAACAAGTACTCAGTAAACGTTAATGGTTATTGCTGGGTTGTTACTATTATTCCTCTCCTTTCTAAGGGGGTGGAGAAGTGAGTAAAAGGACAGCTGTGTTTCTGGTACATTCAGTTCCTAGTTGGCATCTGATACATTCTTCAAAGAAACAAGAAGAAACTAAGATATCATTTATACATAGTTCTTACCCACGAAAGGTTCACTATGCAACTGAGAGCCAACTGGTAACCTACTCACTGTTTCTAACACTGTTCTCTGAAAAAACATTCCATGTTATGAAGAGAGGTGCTTGATTTTTTTAAGACTATCTTTGAGTGACTTATATTCAGAATTACAACAACTTCAGGTACGTACTTATTCATAAGGTCATCAAGATGAATTCCTGCCAACAGTTCACTCTTAACAACCTTATTTGTTTCATTTTCTGAGTATGGATAGATTTAACTCAGGACCAGATTCTGTTCCAGAAGTATTCTTAAAGAACACGGAGAAATTTTCTAGAATTTAATCTCTGTTTATCTAGATTATATTTTTTCTTGTTTATCTTTAAAAGCCAGAATTTACCTGGAAGCACAGTATTGACAGGCGGCCTCATCTGTCCCAAATCCAGCTCTCAGAATAATTTAGGGACATATCCAGTTTTTCAGTTTTACTTTTACTTTGTCTTCTCTTAGTAGGGAAATCCTTGGATACCAAGACTCTCTGGCAAGGCTCTGCCCTGAGGTCAATTTTTTAACTTGGATGGGTGGGAGTGGGTAATTTCAGAATTTCAAGATAGGGAAATGAGGTAATCAGTCAGCAACTCCTGGGTTAGACTTTAACTAAGTCTGCATTATTGTCCTGTATTATTGTTCCAATTCCTTGTGTGAAGAGTATTATTTTCAGAATGTTTTATGGAAGCGTATACTTAAATGTAAGTAAAACATACTTTTAAAGCCATTGTGTTACTTTCTCCACCCAACTTCATTTGCAATATATGTCCTTCTTTGTATCAAGTAATACCCAACTGGAAATTACATGGACTAATATAGACATGACCAACCTCTTATTTCCATTGCTTAGTACTTGTACTAAAGCAACTTTCTTTGAACCATAGGTGAAGTGAATGTTATGCCTAATCTCTTTTTTCTGGGGGTGATAGAGGAGCTGT
Source organism: Manis javanica (assembly GCF_040802235.1). Classification (NCBI taxonomy): domain Eukaryota; kingdom Metazoa; phylum Chordata; class Mammalia; order Pholidota; family Manidae; genus Manis; species Manis javanica. Next base: position 55,449,480 of record NC_133168.1, read on the forward strand.
GGGAGATATTGCTAGAAAAAGAAAAAGGAGGCCAACAATCTTGCACATTTCACAGATGTAAGTGTAAATATGTAGAGAAAAAGCATAAATGTATGGGCTCCTGGCAAATGCAACTATGTCCTAATATAATACAGAAATGTGGCAAATCCTAGTTTTCAACAGAGATGTGCAGATGTGGGCAGGCCTTCTGCTAGCTGAAACCCTCAGAAAAGAGAAGCTATGATTTGAAGAAAGTGGCTGGAGAAGGGCAGCACTTGGGGACCGCAGGTGGCGTGGAGAGAAGGCAGGGTAACTCAGATGGGCCAAGGGGAGAAGGAAAAGCCTGCGACCAGGAGAGGCAGGTCCTGTTGACATAAGCCAGGGTATGTAGACAGAAGGGCCGGAGAAGCAAACACAGCAGCTCGCTGGTAAATAAAGTAGCTTTACTGTCTATATCGTTCTGACTGGAAGTCATGGGAGAAGGAGGAGTGGTGGTGCTGGACCAAAACAGTAATGAGTGAACTTCCTCCTCGAGAGGTCAGAGAGGGGTATAAAAATAACTCCACCCGAGATTGGGTGACATAAAGTAAACTGAAGACAAGGAAATAAAGTTAGCACCTGCTGTAATGGATAGAGTGTCAAAATTGGACACTTCTTGAGAAGAGGAGGAAACAAGGGACACACAGATCTAGACGGATGTCCCGGAAGAGAAAAGACTCAAACTCTTTTCTACTAAGTAGTAAAGATGGTAAGGAGGGAGCTGGGTCTCAGAGGACAAGACCGGGATATAAAGTCAGAAAGCCACTTTCCTTTTACTCAGAAAGATCTGTTGATGCAAATCCAAAGATATATGTGGGTTTACTTTATTATGTAACCAAAACTCATGTTTCTGAATATAGGATGAGCTTTGTGTGACTTGTAGTAAGCTTGTTATTCAAGCTTCACTTTAAAAACTTAAGCTGATGACCAGAAATAAAATATGTTTTATCTCCCTGGTGAACAACTAGAATTTTCTACTAGGTTTCTAAATATTTGAACAACTTTTATTGATTCACTCCAAAAAAAAAATGTTTTCACTGTAAATAAACCCAGAGTCATAAAGTCAGTTGCCCACATGTCAACTACAGCCAGCACAGGAAGCTATAAATCATGGAGTCAGACCTTGAAGTCAAGCTCAGAAGGATCTAATTCAAACAGAAAGACTATCATGCTAACATCTGTGAAGAACAGGAAATATTCACTATTCGTTTAATAACCTGATCATGTAGGTTCTGTGTTACCAAATTCTCAAAGAACAATTAGGCTCCAGCTATGACACAGCATACTCAAAATAAAATACAATCATAAATGTGGTCAAAACATCATTCTTTCAAGGTTCAAAATGCAAAGCTTTTGCACCATTAGTTTTATCTTCTCTCGAAAAGAGATCTCCTGAAAGAACTTGATATTCCAAATCATGAGCTTTCAAGAACATGGGCTTTCTGTTCTTTTTCCCTATCTGTCAGAAGGAACACGCTGCTCTGAGTCTGTGTCCAACATGGTCTAGGAAATTACAACTAAGTTACCACAAAAATCTCAGTGCACTTGGTAGTAAGGCAGTGATCAAAGAAATGGTTCTGAAGGTGGCTGGAATTGGTAGAAGCAGAAAATGTATTTGACTGAAGACACTAAAATAAGTCTCTCTAGTTTTATTAAATCAAATTTATCCTTTAACAGAAGAAAGGAACCATATTTTGTATTTTCTGTGGACCAAACTTTAAAGCAGACCCCAAACACATGCACTTACGTAAAAGTAAGCAAAAAGGAAACCATCCATTTCAGAGTAAGACTTACCTATTAGTTTCTATTTTCATCCTTCCAAGCTGTACATTCAGGGATCGGTGAGCACTCTGGGAATCGTGGGATACCGTGGAACTGAGCGTGCTCACCCCTGAGGTAGCCACAGCATCTTCAATGACAGCAGGAGGTCTTCGGACAGTTTGGTTTGAAGGGTGTTCCTCATGGTCGTCTTCTGCATCCAAGTCTTCTTGATCAGCAGTATCACTCTCAGATGCAAGGCTGAAGTGCGGCCTCAGTTCTATTAGGCATAATATCAACCACAGTGTCATTAATAAAATATGACTGCTTTAATTTCTTAAGACACGAATGTCATCTCCCCTGCTATCAATAAGACATGTACTCCAAACTGTTTTTCCAAGAGTGTGGATGGATTTCTGTACATGAATTTGGATTTGTTCTTCCAGTGCATTTGCAAGATTCACAGCATGTATAAACTCAGAAGTATCTAATTCAAACAGAAAGAAAGACGGTCATACTGCACATAAGATCTGTGGGACGAACGCTAAAATTGGAAAGGCAATTATGTAAAAATCTGTTAAGATAGAAAACTTTGTGTATACAAGTAAAATTCATTTTTTAGATTATATAATATCTGGCAACTACCAACTTGCTTAGAAATGGGGAAATTAAAGTATAGAGAAATTACCTACACAAAAGTAAGTACACAGAGTGCTTTTTGCTGAACACATTCCAACTGTAAGGGGATCAAGGGGAAGTAAGTACCACACATGCTTACATTCACTCTAGTAAGACTGCTTTTTGACTTTGGGATTGACTTTTAGTGGTCCTACTCTAACCTACTGAGGAACCACTGAAATTTAGAGTACAAAAGTTGCAAGACTCTCAACGTACATACACTGTGTAACATGAATTCATATGCATGTCGCTTCAGAACTTGGATGATGTCTTCCCATAGAAAAATATTCTAAATTGTGATTATGTTCTCAAAATGGCCCAGAAAAAAAGGGAATTACATTCATAATTTAAGTGAAATCAGGGCAGCAGAAATACTGGATCTTCCATGCTATGGCACATGGAACTTTCGATCCCAGAACCCCCAAAAACCTGATGAAAGCCATGGAGATTCTTCCTAGAAGTAAAGCACATTCCTACAACATTTCATCTGGATTTCCTGAGGGCTCACCCACTCCCCGATGCCTGGCCTGAGAACTCCTGAGCAACAGGGGAAGCCCTGTGTCGGGAGAGGGCTGCAGGAGAAGTGAGGGAGGACCCCGTCCTGCCATTCCAGTGCAGCCCCCACCGCAAGGCCACCAAGGCCAGCTCATGGCCAGATCTCCTCAGTGACCTTTCTTCCCTTACTGTACTAGACCTATGTATAGGACTGGCCTCTAAATCTCTAGCTGCTGCTCCTTTTCTTCCAAGATTTTTTTGTCTACTATCTGTCCTTTAAAAGCTGGAACCTGGAATTCTATCCCACACTTTTGTATATCTCTACTTACAATCCATGGCTGAGCTCATTCAAGCCTGTGAAGGTTAAGTCCGTATAATGTGTGGATGACAAACTTCATTACTAGTCTTGCTCTTGTCACACTGAATACCTGCTAGATATTCCTGTTGGCAAGGCACTTCAAATACAACAATCTAAAAAAGAACTCATAGCAAAAACCAGAGTGCCCTTCTTCGTGCCCTTCTTACATAGCCCTGGTTTCCTTTCTCTCTCCTTGTTCACTTTTTTACTTTATATTATGGTAAAAACACATGACAAGATTTAACTTAACATTTCCACCATTTCTAAGTGTGCAGTTCAATAGTGTTTAGTATATTCATGTTGCATTAAACCCACCTTCAGAACTTTTTCATCTTGCAAAATGGAAACTCCATATAACTCCCCATTTTCTCCTCCCCCTGTCTTAGCAGCCACCATTCTACTTTGTGTTTCTATGAATTCGACTATAGAGACCTAATTATAAATGGAATCATGCAGCATCTGTCTTTTTGAGACTGGCTTATTGCACTTACTATAATATTTTAAGGCTGAAAAATATTCTTTTGTAAGTATACACAGCACATTTTGTTTATCCATTCATCCATCAATGGACACTTGGGCTGATTCCACCTCTTGACTATTGTGAATAATGCTGCTATGAATTTGATTGTGCAAATATCTCTTTTTTGAGATCCTGCCTTCAATTCTTTTGGATATATACCCAGAAGAGGTATTACTGGATCATATGGTGATTCAAGTTATAATTTTTTGAGGAGCCACTATACTGGTTTCCATAGTGGCTGTACCATTTTACAGTCCTACCAATAGTAGAGTAGGGTTTCAATTTCTCCACAACTTTGCTCTTTTTCTCTCAAGGTTAACCAAACTCCACCGCTACTTTCTGCATTACTCTTTTCTCTTTACAAAGTTCCATTTCCTAATTCTTCTACAGTAGGAGTGACTCACAATCAGGTATTTTATTTTTGTGAACCCAGCACCTAAAATAGGGGCTAAGACATATTAACCTTTCAAAAAATGTTGGTAGAATGGAAGAGTTGTCCTACTGGGATTTTTGGATTTAGAAGAAAATAATTCAAAATTATCTTATTTTAAAAATAATTTAATAAAGTATAATTCTAGGTTAAATTAGAACATGAGATTAGGCCTTTTAATATTTTCTAAAATTTTTCTTAAATATTTTTTACATTCTCTGAACTAAAATATTAAAAACAATTAAAACCTTTTGTTGTCCTGTGGATTATCTCACTTTTGGGGAGGGAAAATTTTCTGATATTATTATATGGAAATATCCCCTTATATAACCCTATTTTCACTTAAATTATCATAAATTATGACTTTATATGTGTGTAAATCACTGAAAAATGCCCTAAAATAATTTGAAGAAAGTAGAAAATGATAAGCAAATACAATACATCATTAATTTGGTCTTTCATGGTGGTTCCCTGAGTCCACACCAGCCAATTACACATTGTAAAATATGCAAATGAGATAGAGCATCTGGTCTTTGTCCTCAAAGAGATGACCTAAAGGAGAACTAGGGCAAATAGGCACAAGAGCCATAAGAGCAAGTACAAAGATACCATGAAATTATAAGCACACATTCTTACTGCTAAAAATATCTTAGATGGCCTCAGGTATAGACCTAGTTACATATACAATTCACAGGTATGTGTATTAAGAATGCTAAGGGGTAAATTCAAGCACATTTGCAATAAGTAAATCTAGTGGTGCTTTACTCATTGATGGATTCATGAAGTCAGGAGGGCCTAAGCAGGGTTCTGGAAGATGAGAAAGCCTTGGCTTGGTGGAGAAAGGGGGAAAGGCATTGGAGAGAAGGAAGTTTGAGTGGTGGCCCAGGGCCCTCTGAGGAGAACAGAAAGCAGAGCGGGCTGTCAGGAGAGAGCCAAGTGTTAGGAGAAAGGTAAGGACTCAGGGGACCTGTAACGGGTGAAAGGCATTTAAGCCCATGAGTGGGCAACTAGAGCTGGGGCATGTTTCCAAAACAGCAAGAGTAAACAACAGTATTATTCCCACGTCCCTACTCCCATCCTCCACCTCAACTGGTTCTTGCCCCAGAGGAAAATAACTAGACCAAGCTTCTTTAACACAGGTATATCTGATGCCAAAGAAGATCACAGTCCCCGTCAGCACAGTGCACGATACTTGCATTAAGCTCCTCATACGGTGCAGAATGCTGGTTATTTTACATTAATGTAAGCACGAGTAGCATGACCGATTCAGCCTAACAGTTGGCAGTAATACCAAGTGTTGTAACAATTTAAAAATGGTTGTTTATATAGGAAGTATGCCTACATTATCAATTCTCTCTGTCAGCACTGCCACCATGGTCTCCATGCTCAGCATTTCTCCCCCAGTCTTGTAACCCACAGCCAGGCTGTGCTTGGGTAGTAACAACAAATATTCAACGTTGCCAATCATCTAAAGGCTGATTCTTGTTGATGAGCAAGAAAATAGCCTGAGAAAAAAACTCTTAAGGGGCTTGCACTGTACTCTCTGTTCTCTGCGCACTTTTTGGAAGAAAGAAGTTTGAACCTTTTCGGTTTTGAAATGATTTTAGAATAGCAGAAAAGTTGCAAAAATAGTAGAGAGTTCTTGTATACCCTTCGGCCGCTTGCCCCAAACTTAACATCTGACACAACTTTAGCACTATTATCAAAACCAGGAAATTAACACTGTTACAATACCATGAACTAAACTACAGACCTTATTTGAATTTCACCAGTTTTCCCACTGATGTCCTTTTTTGCTTGCTGAACTGGGATCCCACATTCCACACTGCAGTTGTCATGTCTCCTTAGTCTCTTCCCATCTGTGAGGACACTTTGGCATTTCTTTATCTCCTGTGACCTCCACGCTTTTGAGGAGCACTGGTCAGTCATTCTGTACAATGTCCCTCGTTTTGGGTTCACCAGTGTCTCATCATGATTAGGCAGAGGCTACACATTTCTGGTGAGACTATCACAAAGGCCACGGCCTTCTCAGAGCATCTTATCAGGAATCAGATGATATATCTTATTACTAGAGATTCCTACCTGGACCACTTGGCAAAGGGGTGTCTGCCAGGTTCCTCCACTGTAAAGGCACTGCTTTCCCTTGGTAATTAGTAAATATCTTGTGGGGAGATACTTTGAGACCATTCAAATATCCTGTTCTCATCACTCTTCAGCCTCTTAATTTTAGCAGCCACTGATGGGTCTTGCCTGCAATCATTATTACAATATTCACTAGTATTTGCCTAGTGGTGATTTTCTATTTCCCTTATTACTTCTACATTTATTAATTTGAATTATACTATAACAAAAAGCTGGCGCTTCTCTATATCTTTACTTATTCAATTACTTATATCAGTATGAATTCACAGATATTTAATCTATGAACTATAATCTTTTATTTTATTATCTTATTTTATGGTTCAAATTGTGCTGGCTCAGACCTTGGGGAACCCCTTCAGGTGGTCTCCAGCATCCTTTCA